>NC_059106.1:94758121-96084788 GCF_020740685.1 Jaculus jaculus | reverse complement strand
AAGTGTGCAAGGTCACACATACACACAGGGGGCTCACACATCTGGAGTTTGAGTACAGTGGCTGGAGACTCTAATGCACCAATTTTCTCTCTCTCAATCTTGTTCTTCCTCTCTTGTATTTAAAAATAAAATTAGGCAGGGAATTACCATGGGATATTTTTTACAATCATGGAAAATGCTAATAAAAATTTAAAAAGAAAAGAAAAAAATAAAAATTAAATTAAAAGTTTCAAATTCAGGCAGAGGTAGGAGGATCACTATGAGTTCAACCCAGCCTAAGACTACATAGTGTATTTCAGGTTAACCTGGGCTACAGTGAGACCTTACCTCAAAAAACCAAAATTAAAAAAAAAGTTCCAAATTAAATTAGTTTTCTTTCAGTCACATGACAAAGACTTAATTCTGCAATCAGCACCTAAACTTTGTAAACAATCACACTTAGTTAAGACAGGGAAAAAAAACAGTGCAGGATTTATGGGAAGCTCAATTACAACAAGTGGTATGTCTAATAAGAGAATCCAAACTCTGTCACACGTCGAGTCAGTTTGACTACTGTCAGCGTCAAAACTGGGGCAACTGGGTCAGGTCAGAACTGAAGTTACAGGTGGACTATCTTCATCTCTCACTTCCACAGGTCTCATCCCAGTTCCCCCTTTCTTTATCCATACCATAAGAAATGGGCCCTCGGCAAAATCCCTTTGGCAAGGAGAGTTGTGGAGAATCTTTGAGGCAATCATGCAGGGGGTAGATACAGTTGGTGAGGGACAAAATATAAGTTCACTGATCAGCTTTATGCTTTAAAGATGACTGGAAGTTAGCTTAGTGCTAAAGGGCCTTACTTGCTTTCATTTGGGAAGAAAGTCCCATACACACCTATATCCAAACACACACTCTTAAACTGCATTCCTTTTATGGCAGGGTGTCTTTCAGCAGGTGAGCCAGTATACTCCTACTATGTTTCCTGAACTGGATTGCCCCAGGTAGGTCTCAGAGTTCACTATTGTCTGGACTCTGTGCCACATCTAAAAATCTCAATCTCGGGGCTGGAGAGATGGCTTAGCGGTTAAGCGCTTGCCTGTGAAGCCTAAGGACCCCAGTTCGAGGCTCGGGTTCCCCAGGTCCCACGTTAGCCAGATGCACAAGGGGGCACACGCATCTGGAGTTCGTTTGCAGAGGCTGGAAGCCCTGGCGCGCCCATTCTCTCTCTCTCCCTCTATCTGTCTTTCTCTCTGTGTCTGTCGCTCTCAAATAAAAAAAATAAAAAAAATAAAAAAATAAAAATCTCAATCTCTGGAGATGGGACCATGGGATCATCAGATTCATCATTATCATTTTAATAGGCCCTTTTAGAAATCATTGGATTGGGATGTAGTTCAGTGCTAGAGAGGTCTGAAAAGGAATGGCAATGGCTTGGTTATAATCTCAGATTTTTATTTTTATTTAAAAAGGGGGGGGGACGAGGCCACCCTGAGACTCCATAGTGAATTCCAGGTCAGCCTGGGCTAGAATGAGACCCTATCTCGAAAAACAAAACAAAAAAAAAATAAAATAAAATAAAAAGGGGGGGGAAGAGAGAGAATGGGTGCACCAGGGCCTCCAGCCACTGCAAACGAACTCCAGACTTGTGCGACCCCTTGTGCATCTGGCTAATGTGGGTCCTGGAAAATTGAGCCTTGAACTTGGGTCCTTAGGCTTTGTAGGCAAATGCCTTAACTGCTAAGCCATCCCTCCAGCCCTATAATCTCAGATTTTTAAATTAATCTTGAGAGAAATCAACAAAGATCAAATTTTGGAAATAGCACTGAGATGAACTAAATGGTTTTTAAAATATTTTTATTGCCAGGTGTAGTGGCACAGCCTTTAATTCTTGGGAGCCAGTGGCAAGAGGATCACTGTGAGTTCAGTCAGTTTATTGCTTGTGTCCCACAGTATCTTGTTAGCACACCAAGAGAAGAAGCCATCTCTAAATGTTCAAGACAGGCAGAGGCACAGCACAGCATCTATGTATAAATATTCATTATCTGAACTACCAAGAAAAGGTCTGAATATGGATCTGAGTAGTACAGGGTGTATAACATGCCCACAGACCTGGGGCTTGATCATAGGCACCTAAAAATACAACAAAAACATCTAACTGAATAAAAACCTGAAGAGATTAAGCTGGATAAACTGTGTGCTGGATGTTTTCGGTATCTTCTTCTTATTTAGAAACTGTATTTTAGGAATATGGAACCACAGGCAACTGGGTTAAAGGTACATGAGCTGTAGTGATAGTGGGGACAAAAGTAGGGGCAAGAAGAATAGGGAATCTGTGTACTTTTGACTTAGCTCTACTGTGAACCTAAAGATCCTTTCATTTATTTTTAAACATATTTTATCTATTTATTTATCTGTAAACAAACAGGGAGGAAGAGAATGAAAATAGGCATGCCAAGTTCTCCTGCCACTGCAAATATATTCCAAATGCATATGCCACTTTGTGCATCTGACTTTATATGGGTAAGCTGTCAGGCTTTACAAGCAAGTTTCTTTAACCACTGAGCTATCTCTCAAGCACTCGAAAGCTATTTTTTAAAATGGAGTCAAATAAATAAATAAAGTCTATCACCCATACTATAAGACTTCTATTTTTTTTTAATTTTTTTTTGTTTTTCGAGGTAGGGTCTCATTCTGGTCCAGGCTGACCTGGAATTAACTATGCAGGTCTCAGGGTGGCCTCGAACTCATGGCAATCCTCCTACCTCTGCCTCCCAAATGCTGGGATTAAAGGCATACACCACCATGCCTGGCTATTGTAAGGCTTCTAGAATGAAATGGGCAATGCTTCCTGACACTGGTCTTAGCAATAGTTTGTATCTTGGACATGCATAACAAAAACAAAGATGAAAAAGACAAAGGGCTCTAATAAATGGGAGCTATAAGAAATTAAAAATCTTGGTTCATCAACAGAGTATGAAGAAGACCAAATAAATGGAAAATATATTTGATAAAGAGGTTCATTCCCTTCATATATACATAAAAATCCTACTATTCAGTACCAAGGCAAGATAACACAGTTCTAAACTGGACAAAAGTCATGAACAGACCTTTCTATATATAATGATATGCCAAGATGCATATGAAAAGATACTGTGCCTCAGTAATTATTATAGAAACACACATCAAAACAATCATCATTTCACTTGAATAGCTATTATAAAAGAGAAACACGTGTGAGTACATGGGAAAATCAGAACCCTTATAGATGCACGGTTGTTAGGCTGTAAAAGGGGTAACTGTCGTGAAAATAGTATGGTAATCCCTCAAAAAAAATTAAGAACTTCAATGTTGGGTTGGAGAGACAGCTTAGTGGTTAAAACACTTGCCCATGAAGCCTAAGTTCTCCAGATTTCACGTAAACTATATGCACATGGTGAAGCATGCAACTGGAGTTTGTTTACAGTGGCTAGAGGTCATGGAATGCCCATTCTCTCTCTCTCTCAAATAAATAAATAAATACACACACACACCCATATATTAAAAAACTACAATGTGATTGTACAATCTCTTTTTTGGATATAGTTCCAGAAGATTTGGAAACAGTATATGAGGAAGTATACATCCATCTTCTTAGAAGAGAAGTGAAGTAATGCTGTAAGATCCCTAAGTTGTCATGAGATCATAAAACTAGGTAAGACAATGATGGCTACCAAGGGCCATAACTCAAGCATCCACTCATGGATGACAGGTAAATAAAATACTGCATGGTTCCTTTAAATAGTCAAAAGCATAGAACTAGGAAAGCAAACATTGCCCAATTTTGTACAGATATAAAATCATAGATTACAGGGTGCTTTAATATTTTGAATTATGTGTAGTTTGTGTGTGGTGTGTGCACATGTGTGTGGGGTTATGTGTGGTGTGATGCGTGTGTGTATATAGGGGGTTATATGTGATGTGATATATGGTGTGTACGTGTGTTTGTGTGTGTGTGCGCGCGCGCGTGTGCGCAAGCCAGAAGTCAGTATCTGGTATCCTCCTCTTTTCACTTATCTGCCTTTTTCCTTAAGATAGTGTCTCACTCAACTCAGAGCTGCCACTTTCGGTCACTGAGCTCCAGTAATTCTCCAGTCTCTGTGACATCCCCACACCCCTTAGGACTGAGATTACAGATGTACACACAGGGCCACACCCAGCTCTTTATATAGGTGCTGGGGAATCAAACTGGGGCAGTCACAGGCCCCTGAGGGCCACATTCTTGCATAACAAGTGTTCTTACCACTGAGCCATCTCCACAGCCTCTGTTTTTTTTAAAATACATAAAAGTATTCTGATATCCTCATTCATTTTTATCTTATTCAAAGAATTTACAATCAAATGATTAGATGATACAGTATGTAAGTATGACACTTATAAATGGTTGGGTTTTAGCTTTAATGTATAAACTCTATTAAGAGTACATGTTGTCTTATTGCCTTTTCAAATTACAATTTTGGCAGAATTTACATACCTTTTTTGTGTGTCAAAGAAATCTATGATAGCTTTAATATGCTAACCTATGACATTTTTATATTAAGAATAATCAAGAACACATGTGAATTTATGTTGCTTTTGAATACATGATGTGTGAACTACAACAATAACAAAATAATATCATATTTTAAAAAGTACTGCAGTGAGTACACAGAACAATAGGTGTCTAACTAGTGCTAAGAACTTAAGAAATTTAAAATGATAAACTCTAAAAACCTAGTCAAAGTATACATCAGCCAAAATTCTTACTCTTTTCTGGCTTGGCTAAACAAGACTGAGAAAGCAAGCAAACAATTTTTCACAGGGATGGTTGGTGCTGTTTGCTCTATACATAAAATATCAAGAGACAGAAGAACCCAATGTCGCCAACCCTCCACACTCCCATCCTTTTTGCATAACTCCATGTACCTTGACATTCATTCATTTACTTTCATTTTATATTTACTGTATGTGTCTTCTGTGTAAGTCATGAAGACATGCTGAATTAAAAATGAATCAAAGCATACTATTCTCCTGAAGCAATAAAAGTAATGACATGCATTAGTTCCACATGGATTCTCCTTGGGTTGTTTATCATGTGACTTCTGTTTCAGAAAATAAGGTCTTGGAGTCTGAGCACTTGGTGTCATGCTCCCCTTCTTGGGCAGACAGTTTCTTCCCCTTCATGGCCATGCTTCAGTGCTTCTTTGTCTCTACAGATTCAGTCCTCATTTTCGTCCATACCCCTGTCCCTTCCTCTACACAGGGTCTTACTATGCAGCCCACGCTAGCCTAGAGCCTTCAGGAATACCCCTGCCTCAGCCTCCCAAGTGCTAACATGACAGGTGCATACCTTCTCACCCAACGCCCACATACTTTCTCTTTAAAGAAAGATTCTAGCAGGGCAGGGTGGTGCACGCTTCTAATACCAGCACTCGGGAGGCAAATGTAAAAGGACCACTGTGAGTCCAAGGCCAATCTAAGACTACATAGTGAATTCCAGGTCGAGCTGGGCAAGACTGAAACCTTACCTCAAAAACTCAAAGCAACAACAACAACAAAAAAGGTCAAAGATTATAGTAGATAATACATTTCTCCTTTAGGCTTAGCATTGCTTAAGACACCAAAACTCTTTGATGACCTATAATTGCAAGCTGGTGCCAATCATGGATAAACCACTCCAAGTTTTCTACAAAAGTTTTCCATCAGCTGGATATGGTGACAGATGCCTGTCATCTAACATTTAGAAGATAGAGGAAGGAGGATCATGAAGTCAAGGTCAGCAGCAGTAACACAGTAAGTTCAAGGCCATGAAGGACTGTTTCAAAAACTAATCAGCTAAACAAAATAGTTTGTTAGATGAAAATACAACTACTAGCTGATTGGAACAAACATTTTCAAAACATAATATGAATTCTTCAAGCTATTCAAGTATCTGAAAATACTGGCAATATTGTAAATGAAAAGGAAAAATAACAAAAACAATTATATTAAAAGCTACATATCTATCTAAACAGGAAACCATACCAGACATGTGGGAGTGGTATTTCTTACCTTCTTGCCCCATTGCATTCACCCAGAGCAGTCACTAAAGATAATAACTAAGTACATAACATAGACAGCTGTTGCTACAGGGAGTCTGTGACATATCCCTTCAATAGCTATTTCCTCTAGACTGAAATCACAGCCCTGGGTCTCACACAGCTGAGGACCTCACATGCAGATCTTCAGAAATTATGCTGCAGGAAAAAACAAAGTTCTTTCTCAGTTACTCTGACAGCACAGCCAGCAATAAGGTTTGTGTGATTAAATCAGGAATGTTGCGCATCCTACTGTTGCTGTAGAGATAATCTAATTTGCATGCAGACTGCTGAAAATAACAAGGAAGGCTGTAAATGAAGTATCTGACTTTTTAAGCTTATAATTGACACCTTTAGGCAAAAATACTCAAGCAAGAAGGCCTTTAATAGGTTTAAATATTCCATATCTTATTTTGGTAAAAGCTCTGGTTGTAATAAGTTAATTTTTTAAGTCAAGCAGAAGCACATGCAGAAGAGAGCACCCCTGCATGAAGTCTATCATCAGTCCAGAAACAATGTCAAGATCGTGTGTCTTACAGGAAGTCACTGGGAATGATTCCAAAGGCTGAGCCCCCAGCCCCAGGGAGTTTCCAGTTGTAGGCTTACATAAATGGGGCACAGGACCTCAATCACAATTAACAAAAGATATTCAGGTGCTAGTCTCTAACTTAGAAAAAGCACCTTTTGTTTGCTGCTGTGATTCCTCAATGTCTTCTGTTTGCAGCTATGACAAAATGCTGAGTAACCAGTTTTGAAATTCACCAGAATATCCTTATTCTAATGTAAGTCACCTCTTCTCTTTTATTGTGAAGAAGTCACAAGTAGCAGCAGTCATGTTAACAAACGTCCAGGTCTACTTCTCAGTTACAATTCTGAAAGGCAGGAAACCCCATGAACAGAGTAGTAAGAATTTTGGCAGGAAAATTACTTCTATCTTCTTGAAAGTCTGATAATTGTGGTCCACTGTTTGGAAACATGAAGGCTGAAGCTACAATACTCACAAAGAAAATGTGAGGCTTGCTTCCAGCATGCACATACACATATCCCTTACTCTTCGCAGATGCCTGAGTTTCCTGTTCCTTACTCCTTTGCAACATCATTCTCTGCACTAACACCGACACAACAAACTGAGCTCAGGATCTCCACAGACTATACGGGCACAAAAACCTTACCTGGGAAACCCCCGTGGACCATGCTGGCCACAAGTTCCCTTCAGGGTATCTGCATTCCCCCGACAGTCAGTGCAGGCAGCAGCTCCAGTCTTCACCAGTGACTCTTCCCTCTCTCCCGACGACCTTGGGCCTATTTTCTTTTTCCTTTTTCCCTCAGATTTTATTTTCCTTAAGGGTAACCTGTCAGTCTGTTTCTATCATGAAAAGCAATCAATTAAACTAATTTCAAGCTAGCTCGAAGCTAGTAGCCATATCTGTCAGTAAGGAAAGCTGCCTGGAAAAAGTACACCAGGAGAAGCAAAATCCTGGGTTTCCACTGTCTGAGCCTCTGACACCAGATGCCGCATGCTGCCTCCGTGACACTCAGCCACCCAGCTCCAACAGGGAGCAGAGCTTTCCCCAGAGCGGGAGGCAATATGAATCCAACCATTTGTTCCACAGCCAGCTTAAATGAAGACCATGTTAATGTTCCAATTTTCCCGTTGAAAAGCTCTGCATCACATAGTGGCATCTTCCAAATACAAATTAAAAGAGACAGTGAGGATTTTAGCCTGTCCCAAGTCTGGGTGCAGTCATTAACTTCTCTCTTGCTCATTACTCCCAGCACAGCATCATGCTTGTCACAAAGAAATCAGTGCACTGCTGCAATGCTCTAGAGAGAGTCATGCTCAGCTTTGTGACATTTTAAACACACAGTACAAGTTCCATCTACATAGCCAAGACTTCAAGTTAGCTTTGGGAGGAAAAACAGAAAAACCAAGTAACTTTAGAGAAATTGCTACAAAAGTAATTGAACCTACCTCATATCCTTTACCTAGCAACACCCTAGCATATTTATATAGTATATGACAAGCTACAATTATTGCAATGTCTCCAAGCCTTTCTTTTTTCTTTTCCTTTCTTTCTTTTTTTGGTTTTTCAAGGTAGAGTCTCACTATAGCCCAGACTGACCTGGAATTCACTATGTAGTTTCAGGGTGGCCTCAAACTCAGGGCAATCCTCCTACCTCTACCTCCCAAGTGCTGGGATTAAAGGCATACACCACCACGTCTGTCTCTCCAAACATTTCTCTGTGAACTGCAGAATTTTTTTAAAGAAATCATTTTTGTCATCATTGTATGCCTAGTCATGGAAAAACAAGAGTTAAGAACACCAGGAGACAAAAATATTCAACAATACATTTTCATGTATATTAACAGTAAATTCACCTGAACAGTATCAGGGCCTAAAGCTTAAGACATTTTTACAGCTTAAAAAATGCTAAAATATAAAGCCAACCTCACCAGCCTCAAATTAATGGCTAATTATGACAATAAAGAGTTCATAACAGGACAATTAACTACAGAGGAAATAGGAAAATATAATACAACTTAAATTTATTTTATTTTATTTTTTTTGAGGCAGGGTTTCCAACTAGCCCAGGCTGACCTAGAATTCACGATGTAGTCTCAGGGTGGCCTTGAACTCACAGTGATCCTCCCACCTCTGCCTTGAAGTGCTAGGATTAAAGGCGTGCACCACCATGCCTTGGCCTAAGTTTTTTTGTTTTTTTGTTTCTTTTTGGTTTTCCAAGGTAGGGTCTCACTCTAGCACAGGCTGACCTGGAATTCACTCTGTATTCTCAGGGTAGCCTCAAACTCACAGCGATATTCCTACCTCTGCCTCCCAAGTGCTGGGATTAAAGGAGTGCGCCACCACGCCCAGCTTTGGCTTAAGTTTTTAATGTTTTTCAAGACAGGGTCTCACTCTAGCCAAGCCTGATCTGGAACTCACTCTGTAGCCCCAGGTGGACCTCCAAATCATGGCGATTCTCCAAACTCAGCTTCCCAAGTACTGAAAGTAAAGGCATGTACCACCATGCCTGGTTAAAAGTAAATTTTTAAAAGAATATTTTATTTGTTTATATATGAGAGAGAAAGAGAGAGAAAGAAAATGGGCACACCAGGGCCTCTAGCCACTGCATAGGAACTCCAGACACATGTGCCTCCTTGTGCATCTGGCTTACGTGGGTCCTAGGGAATCAAACCCAGGTCCTTAGGCTTCGCAGTACATGCCGTAACCACTAAGCCATTTTCCCAGTTCCTAAAAGTAAAATTTAACCTTAACTTTCATTTTTATTCTTTCCTTTCTGATTTGCATTGTCAAAAAAAAAAAATAAATAAAAGGGCACCCAGAATCCACAGACTTAGTGGAAATATTTCAGTATTCCAGTGAATTGTTGGCCAGAGAGGTCCCTGTTGCCTCCAAAACATTACAGGCTATTGCCAAGGCCCTTGAGGTTTCCCACTAGAAATAGATGGTAAGACCCTATTGCTGAAGACTCCACATGCCTGGGCGGCACGGGCACTGAGAAATCAAATTGGAGTTGAGCTGAACCTTCTCCCTGTAGACCAGCTGACTAAAAGCTAGAAAAAGCTGCACTGCAGGCAGCCCTGTGGGAGACAGAAGTCATCAGCAGTAAAAACAGTGGACACTGGAAGTCTCAAGTTTGGCCAAACAGGCCAAATGACTGAACAGGTGTGTGGTGGTTTGATTCAGGTGTCTCCCATAAACTTAAATGTTCTGAATGCTAGGTTCCCTGCTGATGGAGATTTGGGAATTAACACCTCCTGGAGGCAGTGTATTGTTGGGGGCGGGCTTATGAGTGTTATAGCCAGTGTCCCCTTGGCAGTGTTTGGCACACTCTCCTGTTGCTATTGTCTACCTGATGTTGGCCAGGGGGTGACCCTCTGCTCATGCCATCTTTTTCCCTGCACCATGGAACTTCTCCCTTGAGCCTGTAAGCCCAAATAAACCTCTTTTCTCCCATAAGCTGCTCTTGGTTGGATGATTTCTACCAGCAATGTGAACCTGATTACAACAGAGTATAATAGGGGCATGTATACTCTGGGGGAAACCAACTGCTCTCTAATTGGACTGGAGGACCACTTTGTGGGAGGGAATACATGCCTGGTACTGAAAACCTCATTAAAAGCCTATGGTGGGGGAGGTCATGAGCCTTAGGGGTGTAAAGTCTGCTCTTGTCTTGCTAAAATGCATATATTATGCTCACCAAACTGCCCAGTAAGCACTACACTTAATGTTCATATTCATATATTAATGCTACACTTCTGGTTAGAGAAGCTTCTCTCTTTAGATGACAGTGACCACTGGGATGACCCAAAAGGCAACATAGTGCTGAGAAGAAGGGATGTAGGAGTGCCCAGCACTGAAATGTCTCTATCACACCCTCCAAGGCTCAGAGTCCACTGCAGAAGAGGTGGAGGAAAGAATGTATGAGTCAAAGGAAGGGTCCCACTCCTTACAATGCACCTGTCCAGACAGAAATTGGCTTTGATATCCATGGCCTCACAGTACCTAGCACTACCTTCACAAGGTCCTCATAGTAGGTGGAAAAGATGATGACATCAAAATAAAAGAGAGACTAATGGAGAGAGGGAGGGGATATGATAGAGTGCAGTTGTGAAGTAGAAGTGGGGGAGGGGAGGAAATTATCAAGGTTTATTGTCTGTAAGTATAGAAGTTGTCAATAAAAAAAAATTATAGGGCTGGAGAGATGGCTTAGTGGTTAAGCGCTTGCCTGTGAAGCCTAAGGACCCCGATTCAAGGCTCGATTCCCCAGGACCCACATTAGCCAGATGCACCAGGGGGTGCATGTGTCTGGAGTTTGTTTGCAGTGGCTGGAAGCCCTGGTGCATCCATTCTCTCTCTCTACCTGACTCTTTCTCTCTCTCTCTCTGTCACTCTCAAATAAAATAAAAATTAAAAAAAATATTAAGAAAATTATAAAGCTGGACATGGTGGTGCACGCCTTTAATCCCAGCACTGGGGAGGCAGAGGTAGGAGGATTGCCATGGGTTCAAGGCTATTCTGAGACTACATAGTGAATTCCAGGTCAGTCTGAGTTGAAACCCTACCTCAAAAAAGCAAAAACAAAAAAAGCTATAAATATATATACATTTTACATATATTTATATATAAAGCCAGGAGTGGTGGTACATGCCTTTAATTCCAGCACTTCGGAGGCAGAGGTAGGAGGATCACTATGCGTTCAAGGTCCCCCTGCGACAACAATAATGAATTCCAGGTCAGGCTGGGCCAGAGTGAAACCCTACGTTGGAAAAAAACAAAAACACCAACAAAAACACTGTAAACTTAAGATGGTTCTGTCTTGTTCATGCTGTTTTACTGGGTGATTATCACTGAGATTATTGTCTATGTCTTATAAAAGGTGATTTAATCATTGTGACTTTGTTCTTAGGGAAACTGAAGAAACTCTACCTGTCCTAGGAAAGCAATACAAACAATGTTAATATACTTTGTCTAGGCTTCATATATTCTACCAGTCATAAATATTGCCTTATGTTACACTTAAAAATGGTTCAATGACTAAAGGTAGTTGATGAAGAAATCACTTTATGTCTACCAATAATTTTATGAAAAGGGCAGCAAGTAAGCTGATGTGCTCTAAAAATGAACTGTGCTGCTTTGGACAGTCATCAGTGCCACTTGCTCCTGGGAAGAGAGCATGTAAAGCACAGAGGCCTTGTGGTAACTGCTGATGACTGCAGCAACATCTGCTGGCAAGGTGGAGATCATCTATACAGTTGACAAAACTGCCCACCAAAAATGGTACTAGTTGCTCAATACACCTCTGTTTAATTTGTGCCTGGTACATGCTACAAGCCCAAGGAAGGCACTGAGGGGGAGGCTCAGTGTGGCTGCACACACTTTGTGAGACCCAGGGGCCCAGTTCTGAGTCATCAACACCTTACGTAGTGGTTTTGGGCAAATTCATCGCTCTTGGCTTCGGAATACTCAACTAGTATTAGCCACACTTCAGATGAGCTTTAAGGTTTTCAGATTCATCACTATCAATGCATACATTGTTTAATACATCCTTGTTTATTCTCTTCATTAAAGTCATGTACTACTTGGATTTCCTTGTATATGAGATTATCTACTTCATGGCTAAAGTCTGAAATCATTTGAAAGCTGTACGTTACAAATGCACAAACCAAATCAATGATTTTTAGTAAACTTACAGAGTTGTATAAATATCAGAACTATTCATGCTTGCACACACAAACACAACAGACAATATATATTTTTTTAAGTGCTTTTTTTTTTTTTTTTTTTTTTGGTTTTTCGAGGTAGGGTCTCACTCTGGTACAGGCTGACCTGGCATTAATAAGTGCTATATTTTTAAGTGCTAGAAAAGAAAAAGGAATGTGTACTGGACTAAGCCACCAGGTAAGGCAGGAAGCTCAGTATCTCCTTCAAGAGTTTTCTGAGCATCAGACAAGAGTATACTTAGACTATGATGTCTACACCTAACTAACTACAGTGACCACTGCAAAGTGACTACAATTATGGCAATAAAAATGTGAAGGAAATTACAAGTAAGAAGGCCTGGGAACGAAAATGCATCTAGATTTATTGTCAGGGAGAGGAGTTTCATGCAAGGGAGGGAGGTAAGATACTTATAATCCCAGCCATACCTATGAATGAGAAGGGAGACAGAGACATGAGATCTCAAGATGCTTGGGGGCCAGCTAGCCTGGCAAAAGAAGCAGTGAACCTTGCCTCAAGGTAATGAAAGAAGACAGACTCCTGGCAGTTGTGAATTACAACCAGTAGTTTAAAAATTGAGAGCTGGAGGGATGGCTTAGTGGTTAAGGTGCTTGCCACCAAAGCCACAAGACCTAGGTTCGATTCCCCAGTACATACATAAGACAGATGCACAAGTAGGCATATGCATCTTGAATTCATTTGCAGCAGCTGAAGGCCCTGGCATGCCCATTCTTTCTTTGTCTCTATATATATATCTAAATATTTCTCTCTCTCTTTCAAAATAAAGAAAGAAATAGCTTAGTCCTTATATCAGATTTACAAAGTAATCAGGCTCCCTGTTTTTTTTTTTTTTAAACTTTCCCTTTAGAAAGAAAAGTAACAAGTCTACAGCTGAAGCACACTTACTTGTCTATATACTAATAATCTCTCTTGGTTTTCTGCACATTATTTTTATGAGAATATAGTCATTATACATAGTGATGGGTTTCATAAAGGTATTTTCATACAAGTAAAAAAATAATAATAAAAGGGCTGGAAAGATGGCTCAGCAGCTAAGGTACTTGCCTGTAAAGACTAACAACCCAAGTTCAATTCCCCTGTACTCACAGAAAGCCAGAAACACAAAGTGGCGGTGCATGCATGCTTTTTTCTGGGGGGGGGGGGGTGGCTGGAGGCCCCGGCATGCCCTTTCTTTCTCTGCTGATTGTGGTGGTAAACACCTCTATTTCCAGTACTCAAGAGGCCTAGGCAGGAGGATCACTGTAAGTTCAAGACCAGCCTGAGACTATATAGTAAATTATAGGTCAGCTTGGGCTAGAGTAAGAACCTCCCTCAAAAAGCCAAAAAAAAGGGCTGGAGAGATGGCTTAGTGGTTAAGCGCTTGCCTGTGAAGCCTAAGGACCCCGGTTCGAGGCTCGGTTCCCCAGGTCCCACGTTAGCCAGATGCACAAGGGGGCGCACGCGTCTGGAGTTCGTTTGCAGGGGCTGGAAGCCCTGGTGCGCCCATTCTCTCTCTCTCCCTCTATCTGTCTTTCTCTCTATGTCTGTCGCTCTCAAATAAAAAAATAAAAAAATAAATGAACAAAAAAGCCAAGTGTGGTGGCCCATACTTTTTATCCCATCTCTTGGGAGACAGAGGTAGGAGGATCACTATGAGTTCAAGGCTACCCTGAGACTATATAGTGAATTCCAGGTCAGCCAGGGTTAGAATGAAACACTACCTTGAAAAACCAAAAGAAAAGAAAAAAAAATTATCATATCATAAAGATAAATAAATAAGAGTCTTTTCTCTCAATGATATATGCATATTCCTATGTGATCATCCATACTGGTTGTTCTTGTGATTTGGATCTTATATACCCCTCCAAGTCCCATCTGTTAAAGGCCTGGTGGCCAGCCTGTGGCACTACTGGGATGGGGTATAACCTTTAAGAGGTGAAACCTAAAGTTGAGCCACAAAGGGTATGCCTCTGAAGGGGATATTTGGACCCAAGCTTCTCTGCCTTATTCCTCTTCCTTTCTTCCCTCCCTCCCACCCGTAGTCAACCTGTACAGCTGCCCTACATTTACTCAGAACACCACAGCACATCACACATACATGCACCCTGCCAGCTACACCCATCATGCACACCTCTCCAGGTTTAACTGCATAAGCTGAACATTGACAAAGGAAATGCAAGTGCTTTTTCAGAAGCATTTCTGTAACTGCATGCACTACATTGGTCTGACTGAAGCAGAGCAATGAAAAATTGTAAGATGAACCCCAGCTGTCCATGTGACTCAGTTTCCTGCAGCTCACACGTGGTTTTTTTTTTTTTTTTTTTTTGAGGTAAGGTCTCACTCTAGCTAAGGCTGACCTGGAATTCACTATGTAGTCTCAGGGTGGCCTTGAACTCATGACAATCGTCCTACCTCTGTCTCACAAGTGGTGGGATTAAAGGCATGTGCTACCACACCCGGCTACATTCTTTTTTTGTTTGTTTTTGATTTTTCACACATGATCAGGTTCCAGTGTACATGCCCAACTGAGATTATCCTGAATCAAACTCCAATTCCAAGAACTTAGCACTTCTTTATTCACAGCCTATTAGTGAAATTAAAACACAGAACAGAACATCACCCTTCAGTATCCTCTGTCCATTTCAAAGAAGAGGCCTAGGAACTTAAAGCCACAGAAGTTTCAGAGATAAAACTTTTACTTTTCACTCTTTGTCCACGCACATTTTGTAAGAGCCTACGGCCACAGCTGATAGTCCACAACAATTAGGGCAGCATAACTTAGTAAATACTGCAGCTGCCCTAAACAATGAAAAGGAACTCACTGTCAGTCGCTGCACCTTCTTCTTCATCTTCATCACGGTCTGAAGATGAGGCTCTGTATGGAGGAGGCAGCTGCAGGGGAGGGGGAGCTGTTCCATGCCTCTGATGGCAAAAGTGGAGAACAGAGTTAATGATGTCTATACAATCCTCTTCTTCAGTAAATTATCCTCTTCTTCAACAACAAAAGAATAAAAATATGAAACTATTTTAAATGTATTGGTTTTTTGATTTTAAAGTTATATTCAGTTGAGCACCATGTGGTTTATACAATAATAATACTGTTATTATTATTATACTGTTGTTATTAGAATCAGGGTCTCACTCTAGCACAGGCTAACCTGAAACTCACTCTGTAGCCCCAAGCTGGCTTTGAACACATGGTGACCCTCCTACCTCAGCCTCCCAGGAATATTCTTTTTAAATTTTTTAAAAAAAATTATTTGTTTGAGAGAGAGACAAAGAGAAAATGGGCACACCAGGGCCTCTAGTCACTGCAAATAAACCCAAGACACATGTGCCACCTTGTGCATCTGGTGTACATGAGAACTGGGAAATCAAACCTGGATCCTTAGGCTTTGGAGGCAAATGCTTTAAACACTAAGCCATTTCTCCAGCTTGTCCAGGAAATATTTTAATGGTAGCCAAAAATTGTAAAACAAATGCAATTTATTTCTCATTTCTTATTTTATAAGTAATTTTTTTAAAATCTAAGACTGTATTATAACTGGAGAGGAAGAAGAGTGAGAGAGAAGAGGGAGAAAAGGGATGCATGCACGAGAGGAAGAGAATAAAAGTGATTTTGATGCAAACACAACAGTGCAGAAAATAAGAATTCAAGAGCATAGCTTTGAAGCTGCTGCCAGCCTAGCCCACATTCCTTTTCCTAGAAGAAAAGCAAGTTAGCTATCATTCCCTTTCATTATAAATTTAATCTTCTTTGTCATTTACAAAGTAACATGGAGACATTTCCAAAATTAAGTCTAAAAGTGAAAACAATCCCATGGGTTAATTCTAGAATTATTCAGTTGTAATATCATGGCTTTGTTTTTAACCGAAAAGACAGTCATCCATAAGTTGTTGTGACTGGTGAATGCATAATTCACTGATAGAAGGAGAAATCTTTATAATAGGTATCTCTGCATAATGATGTTTTCAATTTATATATAAAATAATACAGTACTTCAGTATTTCAATTCATGTAGATAATTAAAATAAAATTTTATGGTGTACTTATCCTTATAGCATGAAGATATTTTCTAGAATGTGGAGTAAAGTAAAACATACCAAACTTACAGAGGCCCAAGCTGCTGAAAAGAAGTAGAGCCAATATGCCCAAACTCTTCACAAATACCCAAACAACTGGATTAAGATTTGTTTTGCTACAGGACTTTAGTTAGGTTTACTCAATTAAGCTCGGAATGAAAAAAAAAGACCCACTAATGGCAGGATATACTTCAGCAAGTGGACAATGACGAGTCCATTATGGAGAGCAGTCATGTAATGCAGTCTTCCCGCGGGAAGACTATATGGGCGTGGTGGTTTGATCCAGATGTTCCCCATAAACTTAGGTGTTCTGAATGCTAGGTCCCTAGCTGATGGCCATTGGAATTAAAGCCTCCTGGAGGCAGTGTATTGTTGGGGGAAGGCTTATGGGTATTGTAGCCAGTGTCCTCATGGCAGTGTTTGGCACACCCTCCTGTTGCTGTTGTCTACCTGATGCTGGTAAGGAGGTGAAGTTCACCTTCTGCTCATGTCATTATTTTCCCCTGCCATCTTGGAGCTTCCCCTCAAGTCTGTAAGCCAAAACAAGCTCTTTTTTCTTCAAGCTGCTCTTGGATGCGTGTTTTCTGCCAATATTGTGAACTTAAATGCAACAATAAAGTTGGTACTGAGAGTGGTGTTATTGCTGCCTGAAACCTGACTTTGTAGCTTTGGCCTTTTGGAGCCGATTTTCAAGAGGAATGTGGATGAACTTGAATTCTTGGCTTAAGAAATGCCTTGCAGTGCTGAAGGTACAGCTTGATGGACACTCTGGTAAGAGTTGGAAGACCTGAAAGCAATAAGAACTATGGGCTGTGAGGTTTGGCTTGTGAGGGTAAGAAAGAGCTTTGCCTGCGCTAGGCTAGAAGCAATTTGTGTGAGAGGTTTGCTGTTATGCCCATGCCCTGAGAACTTGTGCAGGGTTGCTTTGCATAGAAAGATTGATGTGAGCAGAGGGATATGGCACAGAAAAAAAATGAAATCTTTGTGCCAAAACTTCTGCCCATTCAGCTGCAATTGTATGAGAGACTACAACCATTGAGATTGGACCAGCTGAAGGAGTATCCTATTCTTCAAAGTCTGCTTTATTTCCCCCCACCCCAGATTAACAAATTGGCACCCCACCTGGGATTATGGAGTATAAGAAATGCAAAGAAGAGAGGGTCATTGAATTTGCAACATGGTCTTATGTTTTGGAATCAGCCAGGGACAGTGTCTAGCAGGTTTGCTGAATTGCCTGTGTGGAGACCTGATACGGCTGTGAGGATGAACTGTGGGTTGTACTGGAGACCCAGGGAAGATCCTGGGATCATGAGAAGGCTGCTAAGGAGAGCTGCTGGCCCTGGATGAAGTTTTCCAGGACTCAGGACTGTGAGTAGCCTAGCTGGAGGGGTGGAATTGGAACTCCAGAGACTTGTTGCTGGTTGGAATTATCAGACTTGGAGATTTGTCCCTGATTAGAGTTGTTGGACTTGGAGCTACAGTTTGATGTTTGCCCTGGTTGTTTTAAATCTTGTGTTGGTTGAATATTTCTTTGCCATGCCCAATGCTATCTTTTGTAGTGTGAATGTCTATTCTGGGCCATTATAGGTGGGTTTTTTTTTTTTTTTTTTTGGTATTATGGCTTAGTTAAAAGACCACGGACTATGGGAATGCTTGAACATCATTAGGATTGATAGAATTATGGGGACTTTTAAAATTGGTCTGAATGCATTGTGTTTTTATTTATTTATTTTTTGTTATTTTTACGTATTTGAGAGCAATAGACAGGAAGAGAAAGAGGGAGAGAGAGAGAGAATGGGTGTGCCAGGACCTCCAGCTACTGCAAACAACCTTGAACTCCAGATGTGCCACCTTGTGCATCTGGCGTTATGTGGGTCTTGGGGGATTGAGCCTCAAACTGGGGTCCTTCGGCTTCACAGGCAAGTGCTTAACTGCTAAGCCATCTCTCCAGGCCCTGCATGGTATTTTATATCATGTATGGTTATCAGTTTATGGGGGCCAGGGGTGGAATATGGTGGTTTGATTCACATGTCCCCATAAACTTTGATGTCCACCTCGGCACATGCTATCGTTTTCCACTGCCATCATGGAGCTTCCCCTTGAGCCTGTAAGCCAAAATAAACCTTTTTTCTTACCCTCAAGCTGCTCTTGGTTAGGTATTTTCTGCCAGCAATGTGAACCTGACTGCAACAGTGGAATCCATAAAAGAAAATATACCCATATTTCTTAAAGGCAATATCTAATCAATTAAAATACAAGAATGATTGAGGAGGAATACAAATATGAAAGATTTATTAAGTAACAGGAAAACAGAACAGGCTGGAGAGATGCCATCAAAGCCAAAGTACCCATCCCCCCTCCAAAGAAACAAACTAGAAGGATGTGACAGATGTGTGTCTCTTAAATGTGGGGGGAAAAGGCAAGTGAAAGTATACTCAAATTAATATTTTTTTCAGTAAACCCTGTTCTCAGAACCAGGTTATTCAATGACAAAGATGGTATCTTACACAGGGACATGCAGATTTGAAAACATTGAAAGATATGAATGCCTTTCAAGAACATGTAAAAATACATTTAAGGGGAGGTTTGCACAAATGACTTATTGTGTTATTTCTATCAATACTCTTTGGTTAGAAGACAAGATAAACATGCCCTGATCTTCCTATAGCCTAAACAGGATTGTCAATTACCTCAGCATTTCTAGCATCTCCCTATGGAGCTCAGGCTGAAACCATTCTCCTGCCTCCACCTCCTAAGGGCTGGGATTGTAGGCATGTACCTAGTACCAAGGCATCTTTCTGCTGAAATGAAAGAAGAGTGTGTGCAAGGCCAGACTCTCCTTGTGACACAGAAAACTGGAACAAGGGATATACAAGGAGGCCAGGTGATTACAATCTCCATGAGGATAGACCTTAATAACAGCCCTGGGCATTCAGGAGACCTTTCTTGAGTATTTGCTGGGTGTCTAAATAACTGAGAGTCTCTTGTGCTATTTAGGATCCCATACAGATGAACCTGTAAATAATGGCACAGATATACATGATTCTCACTCAATAGCACTCACTGCACATAACTTCTTATTTTCCCCCACCCCTGCCCATGACTTTTGTCTGTAGAGACCCAAATGGTCATCTTTGTAACTCCAACATTATAGCTTCCTGCCTGGAAGACACTGATTTTTTTTTACATTTTTAAAAATATTTATTTTTATTTGAGAGCAACAGGTGAAGGACAGAGAGAGGCAGAGAGAGAGAGAGAAAGAGAGAGAGAGAGAGAGAGAGAGAGAGAGAGAGAGAGAGAATGTATGTGCCTCTAGCCACTGCAAACTAACTCCAGATGCATGCACAAGGCTTATGTGGGTCCTAGGGACTCAAACCTCAAACTGGGGTTCTTAGGCTTCACAGGCAAGTGCTTAATCACTAAGCAAACTCTCCAGCCCAAGACACTAATTTTTTTATATCTACACTTGAATCTGTAGCATTCTTTCAGCCATTACACTTTATTCTCTACATTCTGTCAGCTCCCTCATCAGTGCATGAAATAAACACTAGGCACCTGCACATTTTGCATAATTTTATGAGCCATGTTTGTAGTTTTACTTTAACTACATGACAGTTGTGGAAGTCCCACCGAGATGCTCAAGTCCACTCACCTTCTAAAACTAATTAAATGGTGCTGCCTCCGATATGCAACTCATGAGCTGTTTAAATCGATTTACATGATTTTTTGGCTCCCACGGTAAAAGCTGAGTGATAACAGAACCTTGGTTTTTCCCTTGTTTGTTTCTATTTTTTAAATTTCCAGCTTTGTGGGGATTTTTTTTAAAATTTAACTTTTATTCTGTTTTTTGAAAGAGTGAGAGTGACTGAGAGAGAATGGACATGCCAGGGCCTTCAGCCACTGTAAATAAATTCTAGACACATGCACCACCTTGTGCAGTGGCTTATGTGGGTCCTGGGGAATCAAGCCTGGGTCTTATGGCTTTGCAGGCAAACACCTTAACCGCTAAGCCATCTCTCCAATCCTGTGTGCTTTTTTATGATACTTCGTCTAGTGCTCTACACCTAAGCCATTAAACATTAACTTGTTCCCCATTGGTAGCCATTATGTTCTGGCCATTTGGCAGCATTTGTTTGGTGCTAAAGGTTTTCTCTGTGCTAATTCTAGATGGAGGGACTACTGGCTGAGAAGTAACAGAGAATGTGCTTGTTAGCTTCTTTTCACCCTTTTGTTTGGTGTTAGAACCTGTCCTGGATCCAATGGAAACTATAGTCCCTTCACAAATGGGCAAATACATTTTGCATTTCTGTGTTTGTATTTAATGTAGGCGATAGAATAAGGGTATGACAACCTATAGAAGCTCGACAGTCTTCCTTGGCTAGGCAGACAGATAGGGATAAAAGAGCCTTGATAGGAGGCTGGGGAGATGACTCAATGGTTAAAGGCACTTGCTTGCAAAACTTTGCAAAGGCCAGGGTTCAACTCTCCATCCATACATGTAAAACTAGACAGGCATTAGTTTCCAGTGGTCAGGGACTTTGGTATGCACACAAACATCCATGCAAGTAAATGGATAATAAAAGATATGGCAAATAATTACATTAAGAATTTAATAAGAGGGGTGGAGTGATGGCTCAGAATTTAAGAGTACTATAGCAAAGAGTATGACCCCACTTTCTCTTTCTTCTTCCTGGCTGAAGTGAAATTTTCTCCCCATGGGCTGGCTTGGTAGGCTTTCTGAGACCAGTGCAGTACTGGATGTATTAGGGGCCAACCGACATCTCCACCTTCATTTAAGGTAACCAATCAGGGACTCTGGATGGCAAGGCTGCCCTCATTGATAAAAGTTCAGCTCCCACTGAGGTTGATGGATTTTCCAGTTCTAGAATCCCCTTTTCCCACAGGAGTCTGTTGTTTCCTTTTCGTCTTACTTTTCAATATATATATTTTTAATTTTTTTGTCCATTTTTTATTTATTTATTTGAGAGTGATAGAGAGAGAAAGAGGCATATAGAGATAGAGAGAGAGAATGGGCGCGCCAGGGCCTCCAGCCACTGCAAACGAAATCCAGACGCATGCGCCCCTTGTGCATCTGGCTAACGTGGGACCTGGAGAATCAAGCCTCGAACCGGGGTCCTTAGGCTTCACAGGCAAGCGCTTTACTGCTAAGCCATCTCTCCAGCCCACTTTTCAATATATTTTAAACTTTTATACACTAAAACACCTGATTAGGACATAGACAGGATGATTGTTAGTCAGCCAGTGTAACAGAAACACAGTGAACTCCAGGGTCAGTGAGTGACTCTGTCTCATCGAAATAGGAAGAACAGTGATAGAGAACATTGGCTGTCCTCTGTACATGTGAGCATCTACATGCATGCATACATACACACGTGGTTATACCACATATGCACATCACAATACGATAGTACACATACTTTAAAAGATGAGAAAAAAGTAGCATAATGAAAAAGGCAGATACAAGTTAGCTTTATTGTCCCCCCCACCAATGGTAGGGTCTCATGTGAGGCCAGGCTGACCTGGAATATACTACATAGTCTCAAGATGGCTTTGAACTCACAGTAATCCTCCTACCTAGGCCTCACTAGTGCTAGGATTAAAGGTGTATACCACCACACCCAGCAGAAGTTAGTTTTTCAAAAAATATTTTTACTTTTATTTATTTGAGAGAGACAGAGGAAGAGAGAGAGAGAGAGAAGAAAAAAAATGGGCACACCAGGTCTCCTTCTGCTGTAAACAAACTCTAGACATATGCACCCCCTTGTGCATCTGGCTTATGTGGGTCCTAAAAAAAAAAAATCAAACCTGGGTCCTTTGACTTTGCAGACAAGCACTTTAAATGCTATGCAATCTCTCCAGCCCAGAAGTTAATTCTTAAAGGAAAAATTAAACGAAAACTTATTTTAGGACTGGAAAGATGGTGCAGTACTTAAGGTGCTTGCCTGCAAAACCTAAAGACCCATGTTTGACTCTACAGATCCCATGTTAGTCAGATGTACAAAGATGAGGCAAGCGTAAGGTCACACATGTCCATTAGATGGTACAAGCATCTGGAGCTCGATTTCAGTGGCTAAGGCCCTAGTGTGCCAATTGTCTCTCCCTCTCTTTTGGTCTCTCGCTCTCTAAAAATAAAAACAAAAACATATTTTAAGTTAATCAACAAAAAGACAAAGCAGGGGCTAGGGAGATGGCTCAATGGTTAAAGGTGCTTGCTTACAAACCTTTGCAAAAGCCAGGTACCTCTCCATCCACACATGTAAAGCTGGACAGGTACTTTGCCATGCACACAAACATATGTGCAAATAAATAAAATAATAAAAGATATGGCAAGTAATTATATTAAGAATTTAAAAAGAGGGGCAGAGAGATGGCTCAGAATTTAAGACCACTTCTCATGCAAGTATATTGGCCTGAGGAAATTCTTGACTTTGATATTTAGTCCCATGTAACATTTGGGCATACATGCCAATATGCACCATAACCATAGTCCTATAAGGGAATAGAGATCCCCAGGATTGCCATAGTTCATGAAAACAACAGCAAGCTCTGGTAACATCTATCTATCTTCCTTCCTTCCTTCCTTCCTTCCTTCCTTCCTTCCTTCCTTCCTTCCTTCCTTCCTTCCTTCTTTCCTTCCTTTCTTCCTTCCTTCCTGTCTGTCTCTCTTTCTCTCTGTGTGTTTTATTTTTATTTATTTATTTATCTTTGTATTGACAACTTCCATAATTATAGACAATAACCCATGGTAATTCCCTCCCTCCCCCCATTTTCCCCTTAGGAAGGGTTTCACTCTAGCCCAGGTTGACCTGGAATTCAATATATAGTCTCAGGCTCGCCTCAACCTCACTGTGATCCTCTTACCTCTGCCTCCGGAGTGCTGGGATTAAAGGCATATACCAACACACCCAGCAAAGCAAGTTCTAGGATCAGTAACAGACTCTGGCTTAAGTAGGAATGATGGAAGGACAATGGAGAGAACACCTGATGTTCTTTCTATTCCAGTTATTAGAGGTAAGAGTACCTTGCTACAGGCAAACACACGGGAGGTGCAAGAGCACAGACACATCCATACACAACACACATCACACAACACCCTCATACAGCACAACACACCCCCACAAAAACAAAAATAATAAAGAATTTAAAAGGAGCTAGACAGATGGAATAGACACAAAAGTTAAGACAATACATGAACAACTTTGTACCAAAAAAAATGTAAACTTACATATCAATATTCTTAGAAAAAGTCTATAACCAAGGATGACTCTAAAAAATCTAAATGGTTCAGTAACTAGTTAAAAATGGGTTTAGTGGGATTGGAGATATGGTTCAGTGGTTAAATGTACTTGCTTGCAAAGCCTGATGGCCTGGTTCAATTTCCCAATACCCACATAAAGCCAGATGCACAAAGTGGCATATGCATTTGGATTTCATTTGCAGTGGCAGGTCATGTTGGTATACCCATTCATTCTCTCTCTCTGAAAGAAATTAAGTAATTAATTTTTTAAAAGTTATCACCCATTTCCTTAAAAAAATAAAGAGAATGGACTAAGCATTAAAATTTTTTTCTCACATGGAAGACACAAACCCACATTCCTAACAAAACACAAATAAGATTCATACTTCCTTAAGTCAAAGGGTTATCCTTCATTGAACTCTTTACAGGCACTTCCATTGTTGCTGCTTGCTTGTTTGGGGACAAACCAAACCACTACTGAGAAGCTTAAGAGAGTTGCGTTACCTTTTCTTTTCTTTCTTGGATGTCTTGGTCCTGGTCACTGACAGTTTTGTTGCTCTTGTTATGCACATTAGCAATGACCTAGAACCGGAACAAGAATTCAAGTGTCATCATCTACAACCTGTGAAGGGTAGGACATACACATCAGCATTCCTGGCACTTGGGAGGCTGAGGCATGAGGATGACAACTTCCAGGTAGCTGGAATACATGGCCAGACAGTCTCAAAAAGCCCAAAACAGCTGGGCGTGGTGGCTCACACCTTTAACACCAACACCTGGGAGGCAGAAGTAGGAGGATCGCCAGAAGTTCAAGGCTACCCTAACACTACATAGTGAATTCTAGCTCAGCCTGAGCAAGAGTGAGACCCTACTGTGGAAAACCAAAAAAAAAAAAAAAAAAAACCAACAAGAAAAACCAACTTACTCCCTCCCTCCCTTCCTTCCTGTTTTTTTTTTTTTTTTTGGTGGTGGTGGTGGTATGGCACTGTTTGTTTGTTTGCTGGGGGAGGCAAGGAGGTTAAATTTATTTCTTTACTTATGCATTCATTTTTGGTTTTCTGAAGCAGGGTTTCACTCTAGCCCAGGCTGATCTGGAACCCTCCTGAGTGCTGGATTAAAGGTGTGCACTACAACACTTGGCCAGTTTATTTGTTTTTTTTTTTTTTTTTTTTTTTGAGACAGGGTCTCAGTCTGTAGCTCAGGCTGTACTGGAACTTGCTATATAACCTAAACTAGCCAGTTGAAGATTATGATCCTCCTGCCACGGGACTACAGGTATATGCCACAGAGGTGGACACCATTACGCTCAGCTGTATCACATTTCCTATTGGCTTATTTTGTCTATACTGCTGTTATACAACCCAGGCATGCCTGGCATTGAGCTACATCCTTGTCTCATCTTCCTTTATTTTTAAACAATAACCACTTGGTTAACTCTGACATTATCTCAGAAATCCACAGGTTTTTATATATGAATCCAGAGTGAAAATGATGAAGAAAAAACAGTCACAGCACTGTTATCCAAACATTTCATTTTCCAAAATAAGATTTCAATAGTGAGTGAACTTAATTACCAAAGATATAAGGAATTTTAGTTACTTGATAATTTATATTACTTGTCACTATAGTCTTGGATAAAGAATGTTACCTAGCACATGGCATATGCACAGTACCTGTCTCACTGTCACTGTTGGCATGTGCATAGTTACTAGTATTTTTCTAGCACTGATTAATATAATTTCTGTGGTAAAAGTCCTAGAGAAACTGGGAGTAGAAGGAACATATCTCAACATAATAAAGGTTATTTATAACAAACCTACAGCCAACATAATACTAAATGGGGAAAAACTTGACGGTCTTTCACTAAAATCAGAAATAGGACAACGCTGTCCATTTTCCCCACCTTTTTTTTTTTTTTTTTGAGAGAGAGAGAGAGAGAAAAGAGACAGAGAGAGGAAGAGAATGGGCACACCAGGGGCCTCCAGCCATAGCAAACGAACTCCAGATGCATGTGCCCACTTGAGCATCCGGCTTATGTGGGTCCTGGAGAACTGAACCAGAATCCTTTGGCTTTACAGGCAAATGCCTTAAGTGCTAAGCCATATCTCCAGCCCCCACTTTTATTTAATATAGTACTAGAAGTTTTAGCCATAGCAATAGCAATAAGCTATATCAATAAGACAACAGACACACATAAAAGGGATACAAATTGGAAAGAAAATGATCAAATTAACCTTACTGAGAGATATGATTCTATACATAAAGGAACCTAAAGACTCTACCGGCAAACTATTAGAGCTAATAAACACTTTTGGCAATACAGAAGGATACAGAACACACACACACACACACACACGTAGAGAGAGACAAGGAAAAATAGGTAGCCTTCCTATATACTAACAACAAACATGCTGAGGATGAAATCAGGGAAACACTCTCATTCATAATAGCTCCCCCCAAAAATGATAAAGTACCTTGGAATAAACCTAACCAAGGAAGTGAAGGATCTCTACAATGGAAACTTTAGAGCACTCAAGTGAGAAATTGCAGAAGACACTAGGAAATGGAAAGATATCCCTTGTTCTTAGATCGGAAGAACCAATATTGTGAAAATGTCAATCTTACCAAAAGCAATCTACATATTTAATGCAATTTCCATAAAAAATCTAATGGCATTCTTCATGGAAATACAAAAAATAATACAAACATTCATTTGGAAGCACAAAAACCTTGGATAGACAAAATAATACTGAGCAACAAAAATAAGGCTGGCAGTATCACCATACATGATTTTCAGCTATACTGTAGAGCCATAGTAACAAAAACACAATGGTACTGGAACAAAGACACATACATAGATCCATGGAACAGAATAGAGGACTCAGACATAAATCCAGGCAGCTACAGTCATCTGATTTTTTAAAAATTTTTATTAGCATTTTCCATGATTATAAAAAAAATCCTATGGTAATTCCCTCCCTCCCCCCCCAACACTTTCCCCTTTGAAATTCCATTCTCCATCATATTACCACCCCATCACAATCATTGTACTTACATATATACAATATCAACCTATTAAGTACCCTCCTCAGTCATCTGATTTTTGACAAAAATATTCACTGGAGAAAAGGCAGCTTCTTTAACAAATTATGCTGAGAAAACTGGATATCTGTATGTAGAGGATGAAAACAGATGCTTATCTGTCTCCATGCACAAGAATTAAGTCCAAATGGATCAAAGACCATTTTTTTGAGAGAGAGAGAGAGAGAGAGAGAGAGAGAGAGAGAAAAGAGGCAGAGAGAGGAAGAGAATGGGTACATAATTTATTTAAAAATTCATTTAGACCTGAAACTGTGAAACTGCTAGAGGAAAAAGTAGGGGAAATCCTTCAACATACTGACATAGTCAATAATATTCTGAATATAACCTCAATTGCTCAGGAAATAAAACCACTAATCAACCACTGGGATCTCATGAATTATAAACCTTTTGTACAGCAAAGGACACTGGGAATAGAGTCAAGAGGCAACCTACAGAATGGGAGAAAAATCTTTGCCCGCTATACACCTGATAAAGGGTTAATATTTAGGATATACAAAGAACTCAGGACACTAAATAATAAGTCAAACAGCCCAATTAAAAAATGGGCTATGGAACTAAACAGAGTTCTCAAAGAAGAAATACAGATGGTATATAAACATATAAAATATGTTCTACATCCTTAGCCATCAGGGAAATACAAATTAAAACTACTTTGAGATTCCACCTCCCTACTGTCAGAATGGCTATTATCAAGAAAACAAATGACAATAAATGCTGGCGAGGATGTAGAAATAGAGGACCCCTTCTATATGGTTGGTGGGAATGTAATCTAGTCCAGCCATTGTAAAAATCAGTGTGGAGGCTCATGAGACAGTTAAAAAGAGATTTATACCATATGACCCAGCTCTATCACTCCTATGCATATATTCTACGGACTCTTCTCACTACCTTAGAGATACTTGCACAACTATGTTTATTGCTGCTCTATTCACAGTAGTTAGTACATAGAACCAGCCTAGATTTTCCAATGGAAGATGTGGCACATTTACACAATGGAGTTCTATTCAGTGGAAAAGAAAAATTAAATTATGAAATTTGCAGGGAAATGAATGGATCTGGAAAGGATTATGCCTACTGAGGTAACCCAGGCTCAGAAAGGCAAACATCACATGTTTTCTCTCACATGTGGATCCTAGCTACAAATGTTTTGACCTGTGTTGCAGTCAGATTCGAATTGTTGGTAGAAATCACTCAACCAAGAGCAGCTTGTGGGAAAAAGGTTTATTTTGGCTCACAGGCTCAAGGGGAAGCTCCATGATGGCAGGGAAAATGATAACATGAACAGAGGGTGGACATCACCCCCTGGCCAACATAAGGTAGACCACAACAACAGGAGACTGTGCCAAACAATGGCAAAGGGACACTGGCTATAACACCCATAAGCCCACCCCCCAACAATATACTCTCTCCAGGAGGTGTTAATTCCCAAATCTCCATCAGCTGGGAACAAAGCATTCAGAATCAAACCACCACATTCACCTCTGGCCCCCATAAACTGATAACTATACAAGATGTAAAATGCAATATTCATCCAACTTTAAAAGCCCCCTTAGTTAAAGATCTTTTAACTGAGCCATAATGCCCAAAATAACCTCAAAAAAACCATAATGGCACAGAATAAACATTCACACTGCAAAAGATGGCATTGGGCATAACAAAGAAATATTTAGCCAATACAAGATTTAAAACAACCAGGGCAAACATCAAACTCCGTAGCTTCAAGTCCAACAACTCTAGTTACTGACAATTCTCCAAGTCTGATAATTGTAACCAGCAACAGGTCTCTGGAGTTCCAATTCCACCCCTCTAGCTCAGCTACTCAAAGTCCTGGAAAACTTCATCAGGTTAGGCAGCTTTCCTTAGCAGCCAGCAAACCTGGTTCACACTGCTCATGACCGTTTCCAAAACACAAGACCATGTTGCAAACTCAATTACCATCTCTTTCCTGCATTTCTTATATTCCACAATACCAGGCAGGGTGCCAATTTGTTAATCCAGGGGGGAATAAAGCAGACTTTGAAAGTATAGGACACTCCTTGACCTCTCAGACCCCTTCAAAAGAGTCTACATTCTTCCTGTTGCTGCAGTGCAGGTCAGCTGGCCCAGTCTCAAAGGTTGTTATCTCTCAATTGCAGCTGAACGGGCTGTAGTTCAGCTAAAGATTTCTTTCTGTGCCATATTCCTCTGCTCACACCAGTTCATTTCTATGCAAAGCAACCCTGCACAACTCAAGACATGGGCATAAGAGCAAGCTTCTCACACAAACTTCTAGCCAAGTCCAGGCAAAGCTCTTTCTCACCCTCACAGATCAAACCTCACAGTCCATAGTTCTTACTGCATTCAGGTATTTCAACTCTGACCAGAATAGTCCATCAAGCTGTACTTACAGCACTGCAAGGCATCTCTTAGGTCAAGGTTTCAAGTCCTTCCACATTCCTCTTAAAAATCAGCTACAAAAGCCACACAGTCAGATGTCTAGTGAGTTGGAGTAAAAGTCAGTAGCAGAGCCAGTAAGCTATAAAGGGGCTATAAGGGAGGGAGGAAATAGAATGACTTAAGGGAATGACTTTATATATGTACACATACACACACACACGCACATGTAGGTGAACAGTTTACTTGGGGTTTAATGGCTTAAGCGAGGTCAGGGGGAAAAACTGAGTAAAAAAAGGGTGGGGGGAGGGTTAATCAAAATTCAAAATGTTGTGAATAAACCATATAGAAACTTACTTTTTTGGATAACGGCACACCCAGAATCCATAGACTGTTACTACAAAAATTTCAATATCAGGAATGGGATACCTTTCAGTGAGTTGTTGGCCAGGGAAGTCCCTGTTGCCCCCAAAACACTACAGGCCATTGCCAAGGCTCTTGGTTTCTCACCAGAAATAGATGGTAAGACCATATTGCTGACGACTCCACATGCCTGGGCTGCAAGGTCACTGAGAAATCAAGCTAGAGCTGAGCTGAAAACACCCTCCCTCTAGACCAGCCAATAGCTGAAAAAAGCTTCACTGCATGCAGCTCAATGGGAGACAGAAGTCATCAGTGGTGATAAACAAAATTGGACATTATTCGCCTTGAGTTTGGCCAACCTGGCCAAATGACCAAACAGGTACAATAGTGGCATGTCTGCCATGGAGGAAACCAACTGCCCTCTTACTGTAATGGAGGCCCACTCCATGGTAGGCTGCTCCATGGGAGGGAATACATACGTGATACTAAAAAACTAATCAAAAGCCTATGGCAGGAGGTCATGAGCCTGCTCTTGTCTCACTGAATGCATGTATTCCCTGCAAGTACTTTACTTAATATTCACGCCCATATATTAATGCTACTCTTACTTTTTGTTAAGAGAAGCTTCTTTTTTCAGATGGTAGTGACAAATAGGATGACCCAAAAGGCACCAGAGTGCTGAAAAGTGACAGAGGAGTATTCTGCACCAAAATATCTCTATCATATCTTCCAAGCCTCAGGGTCCATTGCAGAAGAGGTGGAAGAAAGAATGTAAGAGCCAAAGGAAGGGTAGAACTGTTTACAATGCAATTGTGCAGACAGAAATTGACCTCAGTATCCATGACTTCACAGTACCTAGCACTACCTTCACAACACCCTCATAATAGGATGAAAAGATGATGACATCAAAATAAAAGAGGGACTAATAGAAAGACTGAGGGGATACGATGGAGAGTGGATTTGTGAAGGAGAAAGTGAGAGAGGGGAAGGAATTATCATGGTTTATTGTCTGTAATTATAGAAGTTGTCAATTAAAAAAAGTTAAAAACAAAACGACAATTTAGGCCACAGAGATGGTTCAGCGGTTAAGGCGCATGCTTGCAAATTCTAAAACCCAGGTTTGATTCTCCAGTAACCATGTAAAGCCAGCTGTACAAAGTGGTGCATGCATCTGGAGTTCATTTGCAATGGATAGAAGCCCTGGTGTGCTCATTCTCTCTCTATCTGCTTCTTTCTCTCCTCCCTCCCTCTCTCGTTCTCAAATAAATATTTTTTAAAAATTAATGTAAACTTTTTATTTAAGGTACATGGATAAGGCAATCTATACTTGTAGTCCTATCTACTTTGGAGCCTGAGGAAGGAGGACTGGAAGTGTGAGGCAAATTTGGGCAACTCTGCAAGATCCTGTCACAAAATAAATATTAGGGGCTGAGGTTAGAGGTTAGTTATTAAAAACTTGCCCAGCATATGGGAGGCCCTGCGTTTGATCACTAGCATTGGAAAATAGTACAAAGTAAATTAACAAGCACTGGGGCTTTAATTCCATGGTTCAGTTTGTGCCTATCATGCATGAAGCCTTGAGTTCCATTGCGAGTACTACAAAGTCGATGATGAAACCGAAGGCTCTTGCTGACATCTTTCACTCCGGGCTGATTGCAAGGACTTACAGCAATCAAGCCAAAGACAGCACTTGTTCCAAAGACATTGAAGGATCGATCTCCCTCATTTGGCAGGAATCACTCTGCCACGAAACAAGGTTGCAACGCAATACTCACACCATCAGCTGAATACCCACTTGGGGCTAGAACCACAGAATGTGCACAGTGTGCCAGGCCATTCTTTGACACAGGACAAGTATTATAAGCATGACGTGATTCTGAAGAGATACGCCTTTTCTGAACAGTTGAGAGAAATTTGCACTGTTCATGTCAGCCAGACAAAAATTTCTGTTTCAGCTCAGTAGCCAAAGCAAGACTGAAAGCCTTGCCTTCATTTTTCTTTATAACCTATTTAAATGCTCTGGATATTTTTTGGCAGAGCATTAAGGGTTGGTTGGCCAAACAAAAGTTCTAATTTGGCTGACTCATTTTTACTCAAAACTGTTTCTTTCTAAGCACCATTTGGCAAACAATCATCTGGCCAAATCTCCAAGTGAAGGAACTTTCCAGAAATAAAAGCAATGGGCCTACCTACATCTGCAACACTGCAAGAGTCAAGTGAACTCCAAAAACAACTTTTGACATTTTATGAAAGAGGACTTCATCCTGTTTACCACCCTCTGTTAGCCCTGACGATGAAATGCACAGGCCTCCCCGGCAGCTGCCTGACAGGACCAAGGCTGGGACTCTGCCATGGGCTCCCACGAGAGTGAGCCGCATCAGTGGGCTGACTGTGGCCTCCTGTGGCTTCCTGTGTCCTGACAGGTCTCCAGCTGCTGAAGCATCCTGTAAAAGCCCCCAGCACTGGAGCAGCCAAACACCTTGTCCAGTTTTCCATGCAAACATTATTTTCTATACACCTTAACATATAAAAGTTTGAAAAGAACTACATTACTGCAGAGGAAATAACTTTATTAATTATGCAGTTTTTCTACTATTCAGAGATGCTTCTGTACTGAACAGCTGTCTTCCATTATAAAGCAAAATATTGCTTTCATTTATAGAATTGAAGGGTGATATTTCTGCTGCACATTGCAACATAATGTATATATCTTGGCATTAAAAACTTTGCATCAGAGCTCCACATCAATGCATAATTACAAAGGACAACTGTTAAGGCTAAAGCATCACATGTGTGCATGTGCATGTGTACGCCATGATTGCTGTCTTCATCTGTCATCTCACTGTAGGAGCGCAGGGATTACAGACAAGCACTATTGCATCTGAATTTATGTAGTGCTGGAGATCTGGACTCTGGTCCTCACACTTGCACAGCAAGTTCTTTGCCCAACACGCTGACCCCCAGCCAAGACTGTCATTCTTTCCATTCAAATCATAAGTAGACAGCAAAGAAAAAAGCTGTGTTACCAACAACTTTGGGTTTACATGCTTTAATTAGACACAGCATCCACTGAGACCTAGAATGTTTTTATACTTGGCCCTTTTTAAGTGCAAAGCATTTCGTAAACAAAATTATTGGCTCAGAAAAGTGAAGTAACTTGCTCCATGTTAGTAAAGCTGGTAAACAGGGAATCAAAGAATTGAAAATATGTCTAGGGTTTACTGCTTAAGACATATGCCTACAAAGCATCACATGTGCCTGGAGTTCATTTCAGCAGCAAGAGGCCCTGGCAAGTCCTTTCTCATTCCCTCCACCCCCCTTTTGGAAATGAATATATAAAAATTTTTTTGAAAATCTGTTTGACTTCATAGTTAGGGACTTAAATTTGTCATGACTTAAATTTGAATAGCAGGTCAAAATCAGGAGTAAAATAAAAGGAAGTTGAAGTTTAAGACTAAACCTTCTTAGAGACACTACTCTTTCTAATGATATAGCTATGTAACAATGAGAACATGTAGAACATGCTTCAGCTTCAGGTCACTGAGAATGAAGCTGGAGTTGAGGTGAAAACCGAAATACCAACAGACCCAGTTATACCCTTACTGGGCATCTACCCTAAAACCTTCAAACCAAAGGCCAGAGAGATTTGCTCAACCATGTTTGTAGCAGCTCAATTCGTTATTGCTAAAAGCTGGAATCAACCCAGATGTCCATCATTAGAAGAATGGATAACAAAGATGTGGTATATCTACACAATGGAATTCTATACAGCAGTAAGAAAAAAATGACACAAAGAAATTTAAGGAAAAATGGTTGAACCTGGAACAGATCATTCTCAGTGAACTTACCCAATCACAGAAAAAAAAAAGACACATAGTCTCACTCATCTACAACACCTAACCTGAATCTACCCAAGATACCTTACATACTCAGCAAGCACCTCATGGACTAGACAATAGGATGGAAGGGAAGGCGGGGAGGGCATCGAAGGGTGGAAAACAGTAATCTGGACCCAAACAGCATTGGTACCATAAAATTCTACTTCCTAAAAGTCAGACCAAATGGCTGAACCTTCACTAGACCTTTACAGGAAACACCTGAACCACAGGACACTGGAGAGGGTAGGATCAAGACTAACCTAAATCTTCTACATCTTCCCTCCCTCCCTCTCCCCTCTATCTCTCTCCTCTCTAACTCTTGTATATTAGTTATGTTTTTCCTCAATTTATTAGTGGCACTGACCTGTAACCCCCACTTCCAGCTTAGGGCTACCATCCACAATGAGCTTTTGATCAGAGAAACCTACAAGGTTTCCCAAAACAATGACAGACTTCTGTCAGAGTACTTGATGACCCACCAAAGGCCAGTGGTAAGACCCTATTGTTGAAGACTCCATATGCAGCTGATATGCAAAATCGAACGGCATGGCTGGAAGCCAGGTGAGAGTCAGTCCCCAGACAGTCAGCGTGTCTAGTGCCAGAAGGTGCTACATGGGCAACTAGGGGAAATGACCACTATCTGTCCAAGCAACTCATTGTCTAATCTAATTAGCAACAAATAACCTGACGTGATGCCCACATAAGTGCAATAGTGGCACACAGCCATGGTAAGGAACCAACTACTCTTTATTTGGCTAACTGATCCACTCAGTGGTACTAGACCCATAGCTGGAGCTGGGAAACAAGTCAGAACCATACCCAAACACAAGCCCATTCTACAATATCAAGCTATCATCAATCATGGGGTACAAGAGGGCCTACACCTATCAAACTGTCTATCAAAAAAGTAAGTGTTATTTCAATTTTCTGGGTGCTAACTTACTCTCCGTTGGAGAATCTGCTTCTCTTTTTCAGATAGATGCAGATCCTATGGATCAACATACTTCAAAAGGGGCCCAACTGAAACTAAGGACAATTGGCAAAACAAGCAAGGGTGATGTTTTCCTGTGAACCGGATACCAGCACAAAGGGGAAGGAGACCAACGCAGAGAAAAATCAACTCCTACCAAATCAGAGAGCCAGAGCCTCACAGGCCCCCAACACCTCGGCACTGAAGCAGACCAAAAATGAACCCAACATGGCTCAGGGAAATTTTGCGGAAGAGGGGGTGGAAAGAATGTCAGACTCACATGTTGGGTCATGAATTGCAGAGACATTTAGCATACCAATAACTGGGGACTAACTCCACAATGCACGACCCATTTACATCAACAAGGAGGGTCTAATGGGAGGGGATAGATCATAGATGAGCCTAAACAATGGTACCAAATTGCCTGTATTTGATGAAAAGAAAACTAATAAATCAAATTAAAAAAAAAAAAAGAAAAGAAAACCTCCTCAATGTGGACCAGCTGACAGAAGGCTGGAAAAAGGTATACTGCATGCAGCCCTATGGGAGAGAGAAGTCATCAGCAGTGATAAACAACAGTGGACACTGCTCCACGGGAGGGAATATATGCTTGGTACTGAAAACCCAGTCAAAAGCCTATGGTGGGGGAGATGATGATCCCTAGTAGTCTAATGCCTACTGTTGTCTAGTTAAATGGATTTATTATGCTCACCAAACTTCCCTTTAAGCACTTCTCTTAATGTTCATACCCATATATTAATACTACTCTCACTTTTGTTTAGAGAAGCTTCTCTTTTCAGATGGCAGTGACCACTGGGATGACTCAAAAGGCACCATGGTGCAGAGAAGTGACAGAGGAGTGTTCAGCACTGAGACATCTCTATCACACTGTCCAAGGCTCAGGGTCAATTGCAGAAGAGGTGGAAGAAAGAATATTAAGACCCAAAGGAAGGATAGGACTCCTAACAATGCAATCTCCCAGACACAAAATGGTCTGGATGTCCATGACCTCTCAGTGCCTGGCACTACCTACACAAGACCTTCATAATAGGAGGAAAAGATGATGACATCTAATAAAAGACAGACTGATTTAGAGTGGGAGCAGATATTATAGAGAGTGGACTTGTAAAGGGGAAAAGGGGGGGTCATGGTTCATTGTCTATAATTATGGAAGTTATCAATGAAAAATGCACGGCAGCTGGGCATTGGTGGTGTACACCTTTAATCCCAGCACTCAGGAGGCAGAAGTAGGAGTCACTGTGAGTTCAAGGCCACCATGTGACTACATAGGGAATTCCAGGTCAAACTGGCTAAAGTGAGACCCTACTTTGAAAAACCAAAACATAAAAAATTAATAAATACATGGCAAAGCAAAAAGAATATATGATTAACTGGGCTTGGTCACGCATGCCTTTAATTCCAGGACTTGGAAGGCAGAGGTAGAAAGTCCGCTGAGTTTGAAGCCATCCAGAGACAACATAGTAATTCCAGGTCAGCATGGCCTAGAGTGCAAACATACTTTGAAACCGCCCCCCCCCAAAAAAAGCAAATAATTTAAAAAAAAAAAAGAATATATGGAAATATATTTGGAAGCAAAAGTCTGATACACAGATAGAGATAGCATTGTTCAAGGTTTTGGAAGCAGGGAGACCAACTTACTCTTGGAGTAGCCGACAAGCTCTGAACCACAAACACCACAGGGTTTCCTGCATTCTTAATGGCCTCAACTGCTTCTGCATGGGAGGCATTCTGCAAATCTATGCCAGATACCTAAAACACAGAAGCAATTGATGATGATTAGAAAGGCATCATTAGAATGGCATGGAGAACCTGTGTGTTGTCATGTGTATGAGAACAGCTAGAATCTTGTGAGATCACGGTCCCCGCCCCAGAGGAGGCTGACCTAAACAGTGCTTTGCTGGCTCAGAAGACCATGCTCAGGGAACTGTGTCTCACCTTCAAGAAAACAAACACTGGACAAACACACTGCCACAACAGCCCTGCCCAGGTTCCCTGTGTAGTCCTATCAAAGACTACCACAACATGTAACTCACCAACAGTGATAGGCGGTAAGCCATCTATCACCTGTACAGAACTCTTAATGTGTGAGGTGGTGGTGGGGATTTCTAGACTTCTACTCTGAATATATGTGTGCATATGAGGGGGTCTTTTTGGACTCCGAGTGTCTGTGGGGGTCTTTTTGAACTTTTACTTTGAGTATATGTGTGTTTGGTGGGGGGTCTTTCTGAACTTTTACTCTGAGTATGGGAGGAGTATTTCTGGATTTTGAGTGTGTATGGGAGGAGTTCTGGACTTCTACTGCCTCTCCCTTAAACTAAGAATTATATCTGAAACAAACTTCCTAGAATTATAAATCAGAACTTGGGGATTTATCAAACTATGTTTTCTTAAGAAGTACCCAGGGGGTCGGACATGGCGGCTGAGTGAATAAGCCACTGGTCAAGCAAGCCTGAGTATCAGAGTTGTCACCTTGTGCATCTGGATTTATTTGGGGGATCGAACCCAGACAGTCAGGCTTAGCAAGCAAGCACTCCAACCACACAGCCATCTCTAGCCACTTTCCTCCCTGAGGCAGGGTCTCATTCTAGCTCAGACTACCCTGAAACTCACTCTGAAACCCCTCTCTTTCTCTTCTTGCAAATAAATACTTTTTAAAATTTTATTTCAAATCAACTGAGGTTCTTCTTTGAATATTTTATTAGCTCCTTCCCACAAGCTTGATAAACTCATTCATAATCATGTATAACATATATACACACATATACATATATATATGCACACACATATACTAAGGGATATAAATAAACAGATCTCACCAATTATACCCACGCAGACAAACACATGGAGATAGGTCTTCTGGCTAAGTGCTTATTACATAGACACAATCATATTCCAAAGCAGTATCTTATTGCAAAAACAGTATTTTAACACCACTTACCTCAAGTATTTTATCTCCAGTTTTAAGCGCATTGTTTTTTCCTGCAGGACTGTCTTCCAGAACTTGTTTGATAAATATTCCTTTAAGCTCCTCCCCATTCTTCAGGCGTTTTATCACAGTCTGTCCACCAACAATGCTGATGCCAAGAGACACATTGGGCTCTCTAAAAATCTCAACACTACAAAAGGGTAAAGAGAACATGCTCATGAATGTCAATTTAACTTGCTGCACTTAAGTACCCTAGCTGTTTTATGCTTATGGCTCATGTTCTGAAAAAATATGTTTCCTGAGCTGGGTGTGATAGCACATGCCTTTAATCCCAGCACTCGGAGGCAGAGGTGGGAGGATTGCCATGAGTTCGAGGCCACCCTGGGACTACATAGTGAATTCCAGGTGAGACTGAGCTAGAGTGAAAACCTACCTCAAAAAGAAAAATGTTTCCTAACATGTTCTTTTTATACATGTCATAAAAAACAATGCCAAGTTTTGTACTATTAAATGCTATTAATGATGTATATTGTGTAAAAGTTTAAACTTGGAAAAAAAAAGTTCTTTAAGACAGTAAATGTATATTCAGAGAAGACAGCCAGGAAAACTGTGCCCATCATCATCCACAATATCACTGTCTGTGTGTGATCAGTTCCTCTCGATCTCTCTCCCTGCAACTCAAGAACATAAAGGGAGAGCGTCAGTGAGCAACGGAGGAGCAGATCACAAGGTAGAAGGACACGTGGTATAGCGAGAGACTAGAATAATTGTGGCCCCCTCTCCACCCCCACCACCTGTGCTCAGCTCCAGCAAACAGAGCAGCAGTCCCGGGACCCGGCCACGCCAACTTGAGCCAACAGCGGGACCCAAGCAGGGGCAGAGTCTGGCAGCAACATCAGCGGCTCTGGCACCAGTAACAGCAGCCCCAACAGCAGCAGATCCAGCAGCAGCAGCTTCAGAGGCAGCAGTCGCAGATCTAGCAGCAGCAGCAGAGGATCCAGCAGTGGCAGCTAAAGCAATACCAGCAGTGGTGGACCCAGCCGAGGCAACAGGCCAAGTAGCAGCAGCTTTAGCAGCACCGGCAACAGATCCAGCAGCAGCAGGTTCAGGAGCAACAGGTGCGGTTCCAGCAGCGGGGGTGTTGATCTATACGGCCACAGTTGCCAGGCTGGGTTTGCCCCGAAGGAAAAGCCAGTGCCCAGCTCCAGAAATCAGAAGAGCAGCCCAACGACAGGCAGCAACTTGACTGAGACCAAAATCATCCAAGGTAACTGGGATTGCACCAGGGAAGGGTCTCACTTGGTCACAAGCTGACTTGGAACCCTCAACAGACCAGAAATCTTAACCCCTTTGTTGATAGAGGATCTGGTTGTTATAATAACTACTCTTGCATACATACTCGTTGTGGTTTTTGATTGAATGTGTACAGTGTTTAGTTAAATTTCAGAATCTACCTGTATTTTATTCTACTCAGCCTACTTGAATACTCCCACAGCAGGGAAACTCAACCCTTAGGAATACCTTTCTAGATTCTCTGAGAGTCTTAAGAGCCACACCTAACACCTTAAGCCCCTACCCTGAAGATATTTAACATCAAATCAATTGATACAGCTAAGAATACCCAGCTAGCTAGAAAATCCAAGCATTAACTTAATCCAAGATGCAAAAATATATACATTATAACACACGAAACACTAAAAAGCAAGACAATATAAATCCACCTAACAGTATTAATGCATCAGAAATGACCTCCAGTGAGAACGAGTAAGAGGAAATGCCTGAGAAAGATACCAAGAGAATGATTGTGAACATGTTCAAGAAGTCAGAGAACAAATCAAAGGAGTCAAAGAGGAACTTAAAAGAGGAAATCAAAGGAATCAAAGAAGATTCAGGACACCAATTTAATGAAATAAAGAAGGCAATACAAGACATATACAAGGAAATAGAAATAATAAAGAAAAACCAGTCAGAATTACTAGCAATGAAGAACACAGTTAATGAAATAAAAAACTCTAGAAAATCTCAACAGTAGAATGGATGAAGGAGAGGACAGAATATCTAAGCTAGAAGACCAGGTGGCAGATCTAATATAGTCCAACAAAGAGAAAGACAAACTTATAGAAAAGTATGAGTGGGAATTTCTACATATTTGGGACACTATAAAAAGATCAAATATAAGAATTCAGGGCATAGGAGAAAGAGATGATTTCCACTCCAAAGGCATAGTAAGCGTCTTCAACAAAATCATACAAAAAAACTTCCCTCAAATTGGGAAAGAGGTGCCAATGCAGATACAGAAAGCCTTTAGAACCCCAGCCAGACAAAACCTGGAAAAACCCTCTCCTCGCCATATTATAATCAAACTTCCAAACACACAAACCAAAGAAAAAGTATTGAAAGCAGTGAGATAAAAAATCAAGTTACCTACAAAGGCAAGCCCATCAGGATTACAGCAGATTACTCAACACAAACTTTAAAAGCCAGAAGGGCTTGGAGTAGTGTATTCCAAGTTCTGAAACTGTCAACCAAGTTTACTTTATCCTGCAAAGTTATCCATTCAAACAGACGGAGAAATAAGGACATTCCATGACAACAGCAGATTAAAGGAGTATTTGAAGACAGAACCAGCTATATAGAAAATACTTGATAGGATCCTCCATGCTGAAGAAAAGGAAAAGCAAACATATAAGGAACCTGGAAAAAACAAGCAATACTCAAATACTAGTTAACACAAGAAAGCAAAGGTAAAACCGGAACCACACACAAAAAAATGGCAAACATAAATACACACCTTTCAATAATATCTCTTAATATCAACGGCCTCAATGCCCCAACAAAAAGACATAGGTTTGCAGACTGGGTTAAAAAGCAGAATCCTACAATTTGTTGTCTCCAAGAAACTCACCTTTCTACAAAGGACAGACATTATCTTAGGGAAAAAGGTTGTAAAACTGTGTTTCAAGTAAATGGGCCTACACAACAAGCAGGGGTTGCTATCCTAATATCAGACAAGGTAGACTTCAGTCCAACGTTGGTCAAGAAAGATAAGGAAGGTCACTTTATAGTGATTAAGGGCACACTCCAACAGGAGGACATTACAATCCTAAACATATATGCACCTAACATGGGGGCTCCCAAATTCATCAAACAAACACAATTAGAACAAAGGTCACAGACATCACCAAACACAGTGGTGGTGGGTGACTTTAACACCCCACTCTCATCAAGTGACAGGTCATTCCTGGAAAAAATAAACAGAGAGGCATCTGGACTAAATGAGGTCATAGAAGGAATGGACCTAACAGATATATACAAGACATTTCATCCAAAGGCTGCAGAATATACATTCTTTTCAGCAGCACATGGAACATTCTCTAAAATAGACCATATATAAGGACACAAAGCAAATCTTAACAAATTCAGGAAAATTGAAATAATTCCTTGCAGTCTATCTGACTACAATGGAATTAAACTACAAATCAGTAGCAAGAAAGGCTATAGAGAATACACAAAATCATGGAAACTAAACAATACACTACTAAGTGATGAATGGGTCAATGAAGAAATCAAGAAGGAAATCAAAAAATTAATAGAGTCAAACGATAATGAGAATACAACATATCAAAACCTCTGGGACACAATGAAGGCAATTCTAAGAGGTAAATTTATAGCCTTAAGTGCCTATATTAAGATATTAGAAAGGTTGCAAGTAAACGACCTAATGCTTCACCTTAAAGCCTTGGAAAAAGAAGAACAAGGCAAACTAAAAATCAGTAGACAGGAAGAAATAATAAAGATTAGAGCAGAAATTAATGAAATAGAAACAAACAAAAAAAAATCCGAAGAATTAATGAAACAAAGAGTTGGTTCTTTGAAAGCATAAATAAGTTGATAACCCCTTAGAAAACTTGACTAAAAGAGAGAAGAGATAAAAATTAATAAAATCAGAGATGAAAAAGGTAACATCACAACAGATTCCAGAGAAATTAAAAAAAATCATAGGGACATACTATAAAAGCATATACTCCACAAAGTAAGAAAATCTGCAAGAAATAGATGATTTCCTTGATTTGCATGACCTACCTAAATTAAATCAAGATGAGATTAATCACTTAAGTAGACCTGTAACAAGTATGGAGATCTGAACAGTTATCAATAATATCCCAACTAAAAAAAGCCCAGGCCCTGATGGATTCACTGCTGAATTTTACCAGACCATAAGGAAGAGCTAACACCTTTGCTTCGTAAGCTTTTCCAGGAAATAGAAAAAGAAGGAATTCTACCAAACTCGTTCTATGAGGCCAGCATCACTCTGATACCAAAACCAAGCAAAGACAAAACAAAAAAAGAAAATTACATACCAATGTCCCTCATGAACATAGATGCAAAAATTCTCAACAAAATATTGGCAAACAGAATACAAGAGTATATCAAAAGGATCATTCACCCTGGCCAGGTTTTATCCCAGAGATGCAGGGTTGGTTCAACATACGAAAATCTATAAATGTTATACATTATATAAACGGGTTGAAGGACAAAAATCACATGATCATCTCATTTGACGCAGAGAAAGCATTTGACAAAATCCAACATCCCTCATCATAAAAGTCCTACAGAGACTGGAAATGGAACATATCTAAATATAATAAAACCTATTTATGACAAGCCTACAGCCAACATATTACTAAATGGGGAAAAACTGGAAGCTTTTCCACTAAAATCAGGAACAAGACAAGGGTGTCCACTGTCCCCACTTTTATTTAATTTAGTTTTGGAAGTCTTAGCCATAGCAATAAGGCAAGAGACACACATAACAGGGATGCAAATTGGAAAGGAAGAGATCAAGTTATCATTATTTGCAGGTGACATGATTCTATATATAAAGGACCCCAAAGACTCTACTAGCAAACTGTCAGAGCTCATAAAAATCTACAGACATGTAGCAGGATACAAAATAAACACATAGAAATCAGTAGCCTTCATACATGCCAACAACAAACACACAGAGGATGAAATCAGAGAATCACTCCCATTCACAATTGCATCCAAAAACATAAAGTACCTTGGAATAAACCTAATGAAGGAAGTAAAGAATCTCAACAATGAGAACTTTAAAATTCTCAAGCGAGAAATTGCAGAAGACACTGGAAAGTGGAGAAACATCCCTTGTTCCTGGATTGGAAGAATCAATATTGTGAAAATGGCAATCTTACCTAAAGCAATCTACACATTTAATGCAATCCCTATCAAAATTCCAAAGGCATTCTTCATGGAAATAGAAAAAACAATCCAAAAATTCATTTGGAGTCACAAAAAAACTCAAATATCTAAAATAATACTGAGCAACAAAAATAAGGCTGGTGGTATCACCGTACCTGATCTTAACCTATATTACAGAGCCATAGTAACAAAACCAGCATGGTATTGGCACAAAAACAGACATGCAGATCAGTGGAACAGAATAGAGGACCCAGATCTAAGCCAAGGTAGCTATAGCCACCTGATATTCGATAAAAATGCCAAAAATACTCATTGGAGAAAAGACATCCTCTTCAGGAAATGGTGTTGGGAAAACTGGATATATGTCTGCAGAAGGATGAAAATAGATTCTTCTATCTCGCCATGCACAAGAATTAAGTCCACATGGATTAAAGACCTTAACATCAGACCTGATACTCTGAAACTGCTAGAGGAAAAAGTAGGGGAAACTCTTCAACATATTGGTCTTGGCAAAGACTTTCTGAATACAATCCAATTGCTCAGGCAATAAAACCACAGATTAATCATTGGGACCTCATGAAATTACAAAGATTTTGCACTGCAAAGTACACAGTGAAAAAAGCAAAGAGGCAACCTACAGAATGGGAAAAAATCTTCGCCAGCTATATATCTGATAGAGGATTAATATCTAGGATATACAAAGAACTCAAAAAGTTAAGTAATAAGGAAGCAAACAAGTCAATCAAAAAATGGGCAATGCAACATGTTCTCTTTCATATGTGGATCCTAGCTACAGATGATTGGGCTTCTGCGTGAAAATGAAAATACTTAGTAGCAGAGGCCAGGAAGTTAAAAAGAAAACATAAAGGGAAGAGAAAGGAAGGGAAGAAGGTACTTAATAGGTTGATATTGCATATATGCAAGTATAATGATTGTGATGGGGAAGTAATATGATGGAGAATGGAATTTCAAAGGGGAAAGTGGTGGGGGGGAATTACCATGGGATTTTTTTTTATAATCATGGAAAATGCTAATAAAAATTTAAAAAAATAAAATAATAAAAAGCCAAAGGACCCAGTTCCATCTGCAGTGGCAAGAAGCCCTGGCATGCCCATTCTCACTCTCTCTCCCCCTCATTCTCTGACTCTAATAAATAAAATTTAAAAAGGGGGGGGGGGGCAATGGAGCTAAATAGAGCATTCTCAAAGGAAGAAATACGAATGGCATATAAGCATCTTAAAAAATGTTCTATGTCACTAGTCATCAGGCAAATGCAGATTAAAACTACATTGAGATTCCATTTCACTCCTGTCAGATTGGCCACCATCATGACAACAAATGATCATAAATGTTGGCGGGGATTTGGAAAAACAGGAACCCTCCTACACTGCTGGTGGGAATGCAATCTGGTCCAGCCATTGTGGAAATCAGTGTGGAGGTTGCTAAAACAGCTAAAGATTGATGTACCACATGACCCAGCTATAGCACTCCTAGGCACATATCCGAGGGAATAATCTCATTTCCTTAGTAGTACGTGCTCAACCATGTTTATTGCTGCTCAATTTATAATAGCTGGGAAATGGAACCAGCCTAGATGTCCCTCAATTGATGAGTGGATAATGAAGATGTGGCACATTTATACAATTTATACAATCTTTACTCAGTGGTAAAGAAAAATGAAGTTAGGAAATTTGCAGAGAAATGGATGGCTCTAGAAAGCATTATACTAAGTGAGGTAACCCAGGCGCAGAAAGCCAAGTGCCTCATGTTCTCCCTCATATGTGGATCCTAGCTACAGATGACTGGTCTTCTGTGTGAGAAGGAAAATACTTACTAGTAGAGGCCAGTAAGTTAAAAGGGAGATATAAAGGGAAGAGAAAGGAAGGGTGGAGGGTACTTAATAGGTTGGTATTGTATATATGTAAGTATAATGATTGAGATGTGGGGGGTAATATGATGCAGAATGGAATTTCAAAGGGGAAAGTGTGTGGGGGAGGTATTACCATGGGATATTTTTTTATAATCATGGAAAATGTTAATAAAATTTTTTTAAAAAGTCACACACACACACAAAGAATGGACAAAGAATCAAGAAACCACACACATGATGTAGTAAAAAAAAAAAACCAAGATTTTCAAAATAAATTAAATGTCTCTGAGTAGTTGACAAATCTCTGCTTTTCTCCTTCTGAGATCTAGAGCTGTGGTTCTTCACCAGGGGGCAGATTGCATTTGCTCCTAAGGCTGGCTGCAAAGTTCTCTTTTCTTTCTACTCACATGGCAATTTTGTTTTCATTATTTATTTGTTGATTGATTGTTTTGTTGAAACAGGATCAATCCTCATGTCTCAGCTTCTCAAGTATTAGGATTAGAGGCTATAGGCATGTCTGGTGTGTGTGTGTGTGTGTGTGTGTGTGTGTGTGTGTGTGTAAATAGTTCCCAAGAGGCAGGGGGGGGGGGGGGAGGGAGGGAGAATGAATGGGTGTGCCAGGGCATCTAGCCACTGCAAATGAACTACAGATGTGTGTGCCTCCTTATGCATGTGGCTAATGTGGGTTCTGGGGAATTGAGCCTCAAACCAGGGTCCTCAGGTTTCAAAGGCAAGCACTTAACTGCTAAGCCACCTCTCCAGCCCTCCCAAGTTTTTTAATGGTGTGTCCTCATGGGCACACGTTTGTGTGTGCAGGTGCACATACACTTGTGTGCATATATGTGAAAGCCTGAGGAAAACCCCAGGTATTGTTCACAACCATTCACCTTTTTTGTTTGTTTTTATTTGGAGGAAGGATCTCTCACTGGCCTGGAATTCACCAATTAGGACAGATTGTCTGGGCACCAAGTCCCAGATATGCTCTTTTCTCATCACCAGTACTGGGATTATAAGCACCTGCCTCAACACCCAGCATTTTTACATAGGTGCTAGGGATAAAACTCAGGTCCTTCTGCTTACAAAGCCATGTTCCTGGACTCCTTCCTAAGAGTTCTTATGACAAATTCAGAATTGAATTGCAGGAAACGAACAAACGTTTGAGTGGTGGTGGAATGAATAATGCATAAGAATAGGAGAAGAGAAAGGAAGGGAGGAGGATACTTAATAGGTTGATATTGTATATATGTAAGTACAATGATTGTAATGGGGAGGTAATATGATGGAGAATGGAATTTCAAATGGGAAAGTATGGGGGTGGGGAGGGAGGGAATTACCATGGGATATATTTTATAATCATGGAAAATGTTAATAAAAATTTTAAAAAGAAGAATAGAAGGAAATGAGCCAATGGAAGACTTTTTCAATCTTAAATTGCGAATTCAGCGAATACTCTACAGTTGGGCTAGAGAGATGACTCAGGAGTGAGAGGTGCTTGCTTCCAACTACACAGGGACATACATTGAGAGCTCAAACAAGACACATGATGTCCATGAGGGGGAGCTAGAGAGAAGCTAGTGTGACAGAACCTCACCCACTGCTGACCTATGGCTTTTATGTGGCCAAGGCACACAGTGACCAGACAAGATAAAAGGGAATTAAAATTTAGGCCAGTAGACATGAATTACTGTAAATCCAATCATTCCAGTGCAACTAAGAGAGCTTCAGGAAGAAGTGTGATTGTGTGCCTATTGAGAAGACAAGCAACAGCAGGAGGACACTCCTTACACTCGTGGCGGACCCCAATGGCTGAAGTTTGGGGTTTCTTCTCCTTCACCTTCTTCTCGCTCAGGTAACTCACTGAGGAGGAAAGGAAACATTACAACTATAAGAAAAATCACATAATCTATGTATGGATCAACAGTTCTTTACTTCTCAACTTTTTAAATATGCACATCACTAAGTACACAAAGCAAATATATACCACTTTAGTGTTCAATGCAGCAAGTCCCCACAGGTGCCAGAACACATACTGATTCTACGTTAGTGAAACGCAGATGCTACTTTTCTAAAGATGTGTCTTGATTTTGCACCACTTCACATTTGTTCCTCATCAACACATAAACTTTTTGTTGTTGCTACTGTTCTCTGACAAACTGTCTCTATGTAACTCTGGCTGACCTTGAGCCTAAAGCAACTTTCCTGTCTCAAGCCTCCAGAGGGTTGGGATTATAGGCATGAGTTACCAGCACAACTTCAAATACACTTCTTAAAACTTGGGATGGATTTACCAGCAAAGAAAATATTGCAGCAGACACAGAAATTAGTAAATGTGACACTTGGTTTGCTTGCATGAAGCCTCCATTCAGCCATTATAAGCCCAAAGAATTCTTGTCATTTGGATCCCAATTATTTTGTGTCATTTCCAGAGAAATTTACATTATCTAATTGGACCTTCACATTCTTTCACTAACACCATAATATTTTTTACCTGTCAAATTATGTCAGTAAACTGCTGAATTGGATAACATGAAATGCTGAGAACAATTTGTTATAGCAGTAAGATGAGATAATGGGGTACAAACACTGCCATACATTCTCTGGGAGAGGCGCCAGGAGTCATCAGGTCAAACCTGACCCATAGTATAAAATAGGTCTGTGACTAGTCCATCACATAATGTCTAGCATCATAAACAGTCAATGAAAACAATATAGCTTTCCTTCTATTTCATATTCATAAAACCCTTTGCAGTAAGCACAGCCGATCACAGGATGTTTCACACACGAAAGGTTTAGGATACCATGTAACACCACAACCTTTCTACATCTAGCCACACTTTTCATCACCAACATCAATAATCCACTTTTCTTTGAGCTCTCAAATAAGTCCTTCAGAGAGCAGTAGAGCTCCACAGACTATTTAGGAAGCCGTGTTAAAAGCTGAAAAATACCTCAGAATCCAACAACAGAACTTGAGACAGTTACCTTCTTATCGCTCCCAAATGTGCTTCTTCCCTTATCCCCCGCCTTAACATATATGAGTAAAAATCTAGTTCAGGGCTGGAGAGATGGCTTAGCAATTAAGACACTTGCCTGCAAAGCCTAAAGACTCAGGTTTGATTCCCCAGTACCTACATAAGCCAGATGCACAAGCTGGCACATGTGTCTGGAGTTTGTTTGCAGTGCCTGGAGGTCCTGGTGTGCCCATTCTTTCTTTTTCCCCCTCCCTCCCTTCCTGCCCCCCCCCCCGAACCTTTCTTGTTCTCTCTCAAATAAATAAAAATATTTTAAAAATTCTAGTACAGAGGGGTGGGGGGAAGATGGCTCATTGGGTAGAGGCTTGCCAGGCACATGTGAGGACCTGAGTTTGAATCCCCAGTTCTGGGGAGGTCAAGACAGGAGGATCTCCATGACTCCCGGGCTAGCTAGTCTAGCCAACTTAGTGAGCTGTACATTCAGAGAGACCCTGTCTCACAAAGTAAGGTAGAGAGAGAGAAAGTGAGGACACTACACATCATCCTCTGGCCTCCGCAAGCATGTGCACATACATGCATGAACACTCACATATGTACCCACATGTATACAAATGTGTATGCACATATGCAGGCATAACACACACGTACACATCCCACCCCCAAAGTCTAGTATTCAGAGAAAACCACTGGGGGAGACAACTGCTGGTTCCCTATTGCGGGGCTCCTTCCCGCACAGGTAGTGCCGAGGGAAGGACCAGGACTGCTGGTTCCTCCCTAGGGGTTGAGGGGATGATGAGCGTCTGAAGACTCAGAAACCTCTCCTGGTCACCGGAGACAAACCACACTGAGTCGGGAGTCTTTTCCATGCAGAAACAACTCGCTTTATTACTCTGAGCAGTTGCCTATATCATGTTGGGGATGAAGGCGGGGATTTTAGGATGGGGGCAGAGGTAAGGGCCAATAGTGAACTGTGACTATTGAAATGGTAATTACAATTGCCATGTGGAGGTAGCAGGCCAGAAGCCATTAGGCATCCTGCTGAGTCATAGCTGGCCAGAGACAGGTCGCCAAACTTTAGCTTGGCTCAGGAAGTTCCACTAGGCCTCACGCCTGGGCCTTTCAGGGCCCAACACCCTATCCCAGTGTCAGCTCCCTTTGTTCACAACATAACCTCCTCTATGACATGTAGCAGCACTTTGTCCAACTTGGAAACATATGTTTTCAGGATTTCCTTTCCGTTCAGAGAAATTGTATACCACAGTTCTGTGGGAGCCATGGTTTCTGGAGAAGATTCCATGGACAACACACTGAAGAGTGGAAGACATGGCTGGCAGGGAAGAGCTTCTGTACTGAGCCCTCCCCCCTTCTCACCCAGTTGCAGAGGGGGTGGCAGCAGCTTGGTGACCACCTGTCAACCCTGAAAAAACAGAACTGAGGCCACGTTTAATTAAGGACAGGAGCAAGTGCTAAAGATCTTAACGGGAATAAAAAGAATTAGGTCCATTTTCTTGAGGCACCTACACTGTCAAATGCTGTTTCTAAATAGCACCGTGGTCTTTCACATTACATCCTCAGACATGTATATTCACTGGACAGTTAAAGTCAGAACACAGACCTGTATGTTCTACAGACGGACTATAAGTAATAATGATTAAGTGAGATGTGATTGACATGTAACAATCTCAACCTTTATAACTGTTTGCTTCAATTTATATGAAAATTTTCACCATATATTACCATAATACTACTTTTTTCTTTTGTAGTATCTTAGTTCACAGTATGATGTAGCAATTTATCTGACATTCCAATATACAATAAACAAGACATTACTACAGGGAATATCTCCTGGCTTTACTATATTCTAGAATTCTTTAATGCTTAAGGGTTAAGACTGGAAAGTAAAAGTGAAATAAAACTAAATTTCCCCATCCATAACAAAACATCCAATGCCTGGGCTCCAGAGATGGCTTAGCAGTTAAGGTGCTTACCTGCAAAGACAAAGGACCCTGGTTCAATTCCCCAGGACCCACTTAAGCCAAATGCACAAGGTGACACATGTGTCTGGAGTTCATTTGCAGTGGCTGGAGGCCCTGGCACATCCATTCTCTCTATATATATGCCTCTCTATTTGTCTCTCAAATAAATAAATAAATAATATTAAAAAAAAAAACACACCATCCAATGACTGGAACCATGCCTGTTCATTTGCATTCTATGATGCCTACACCAAGATTTTTTTTTTTCAATTTTAAATACAGGTCTTCAAGTGTCTTCTCACAATTTGCTTTACTAAACTGTGATTTGATCCTGTCATTACTTACAAAGACAAAAGTAATATAAACAACAAACCAACAATGTCTTTGGGTGTTTAAGTAAACTCAGTAGAGTCTAAGCCATGAAACCATCATCTTATTGCCACTACATCACTGCCAAACTTTTAGTAAACATTCATTACAAACAAGATATTGCATGAGCCTGTCATATGCATTTTCTCCAGCCTTACTGGCACGTAGTTGATAAAACATGTACCTTCATGGGTATTCTTTATTTAATCTATGTAACTACCTACTTTACAGCTTTGCAGATTTAGGCAGAAGGGAATACCTTTCAGCATCCTGTAACTACAAAGTGATGACATGAATGGCACCTACAATGACATTCATGCTGCAGACCTCCTATATTCCTGTTCACCTCTACAGGAACTCATATGTCTTTAGGGAGCAGGTGATGGCAGAGATGAGGGAGAAAATGAACAGAAAACTGCCCGATTCTAAAGATAGAATATCCAGCAACCTCAGAAAAATGAGAAGGACAATGGAAAAAATTTTTACCTGGATTTCTTCTACAGTGTTTCTGTCCCCAGGGTACTGTCAAGACAAGGTGCATTTAACCTCTTCATATCAGTTCTACCTCCAAAGGTAAGAGATTGCATGGATGCAAAGGTAGGGTACATACTAAACATCATGACCATTAAGTCCTGAGGGGAGAGTTCAGTGGTCAAAGGCACTTTTTGAAAAGCCTGCTGGCCCAGGTTTGATACCCAGCGCCCATGTGTGGTGGTTTGATTCAGGTGTCCCTCATAGACTTAGGTGTTCTGAATGCTACATTCCCAAGTGATGGAGATTTGGAAATTCATGTGTCCTGGAGGCAGTGTATTATTGCAGGGTATTGTTGCTTATGGGTATTATAGCCAGTTTCCCTTGCCAGTGTTTGGCACACTCTCCTGTTGCTGTTTTTCACCTGATATTGGTGAGGAGGCGATGTCTACCCTCTGCTCATGCCATCATATTCCCCTGTCATCCTAGAGCTCCCCCTTGTATCTGCAAGCCAAAATAAACCCATTTTCCCATAAAATGCTCTTGGTTCAGGTGATTTCTGTCAGCAATGCAAACCTGACTACATAGCAAAGTTGGTACCAAGAGTGGGGTCAATGCTACTAGACATCTGAGTGTGTGGCTTTTGGCCTTTTGGAACTGATCTTTTTGTTTGTTTGTTTTTTCAAGGTAGGGTCTTGCTCTAGCCCAGGCTGACCTGGAATTAGCTATGTAGTTTCATGGTGGCCTCAAACTCACAGTGATCCACCTAACTCTGCCTCCCAAGTGCTGGGATTAAAGGTGTTTGCCACCACACCCAACTTGGAACTGATTTTTGAGAAAGGAATGTGGAAGAATTTGAAATCATGGCCTAAGAAGACTTACAGCCTTGCAGCACTATGAGGACAGCTTGATGGACTATTCTGGTCAGGGTTGAAAGACCTGAATGCAGTAAAAACTAGGGGCTGTGAGGTTTGGCTTATAAAGGTGAGAAAGAACTTTGCCTGGATTGGGCTAGAAGCAGTTGTGTGAGAGGCTTGCTGTTATGCCCATGACCTGAGAACTTGTGCAGGGTTGCATTGAGTAGAAATGGACTGGTGTGAGCAGAGGGATATGGCACAGAAATGAAATCTTTGGGCCCAAACTGCTGCCCATTCAGGTACAATTCTATGAGAAATTATAACTACTGAGATTGGGCAGATGACCTGCATTGTGGGACAACAGAAAGAATGCAGTTTTTGGAAGGGGCCTGAATGCTGAAGAAGTGTCCTGTTCTTCAAAGTCTGATTAATTCCCCCCTCCACCCCATTAAAAAATTAGTATTATGGAGTATAAGAAATGCAAGAATGAGAGGAGCACTGAATTTGCAAAATGATCTTGTGTTTTGAAAATGGCCGTGGGCAGTGTGAAGCAGGTCTTCCAGAGATTGCCTGCATGGAGACCCAATGGAGTCATGAAGATGAACCATGGAGACCCTGTGGAAATGCTAGGAAAACAAGACAGCTCCTAAGGAGAGCTGTCAATCACGGATGAAGTTTACCAGGACTGTGAGCAGCCTAGCTGGAGAGATGGAATTGGAACTCCAGAGACGTGTAGCTGGTTAGAATCATTGGTCTTGGAGATTTGTCACTGACTAAAGTTGTTGGACTTGAAGCTTCAGAATTTGATGTTTGCCCTGCTTAAATGTGTTGGTTGAATATTTCTTTACTATGCCCAGTGCCATCTTTTGCAGTGTGAATATTTTTTCTGTGCCATTATGAGCCTTGGAGGGATAGTTTTGGTATTATGACTTGGTTAAAATGAGGATTATGGGCTGGAGAAATGGCTTAGAGGTTAAGCACTTGCTTGTGAAGCCTTAGGGACCCCGGTTCGAGGCTTGATTCCCCAGGACCCACGTTAGCCAGATGCACAAGGGGGCGCACGCGTCTGGAGTTCATTTTCAGTGGCTGGAGGCCCTAGCGCGCCCATTCTCTCTCTATCTGCCTCTTTCTCTGTCTGTCACTCTCAAATAAATAAAATAAACAAAAAAACTTAAAAAAAAAATGAGGATTATGAGGATGTCTGAAAATTATTTGGATTGATCCAAAACTATGGGGACTTTTAAATTTGGATGAATGCATTGCATTTTACATCGTGTACGGTTATCAGTTTATGGGGGACAGGGGCAGAATATGGTGGTTTGATTCAGGTGTCCCCCTTAAACTTAGGTGTTATGAATTCTAGGTTCCCAACTAAAGAAGATTTGGGAGTTTACACCTCCTAGGTATTATTTGCATATCTAAGATTCTCAAAATTGAATCTGGTTTTATAATATTCAATCTCTTACCTCTGTCCCATTTGCAGCACACTGCTGCAGGCTTTCCAAGGAAATTTATGTGGACAAACCCATGAAGTTGCTAGACTTTCATGGTTGTTGCTGTATTTTTTTTTTCCTAGTGTACCTTGATCATACCTGTGGTGATCCTGTTGTTAAAATATTCTCTTGTTAGCCGGGTGTGGTGGCACGCGCCTTTAATCCCAGCACTCGGGAGGCAGAAGTAGGAGGATTGCCATGAGTTCAAGGTCACCCTGAGATGACAGAGGTAATTCCAGGTCAGCCTGGACCAGAGTGAGACCCTACCTTGAAAAACCAAAAAAAAAAAAAAAAAAAATTCTTGTATTTTCCAATCCAATCTAAATTGGTCAGGTTCATTCCACCATTTGTTCTATCTAATTCCTTTCTTCCTCATATGATGCTTGAAATACTGCTATGTGGAAGAACTCTAGCTGTGAACCTAATGGGTGCAGTGTGTGATCTGGCCCTCTGTTCTCAGCATGTGATCTGTCTGTCTCTATGTTCTTCTCAACATGTGAGCTGTCCCTCTCAACATGTGAACTATCCCTCTGTTTTTCTCAACATGTGGTCTGCCCTTCTCTGTTCTCCTGTCCCTCTCCCTGTTCTTCTCCCTGTGGGAGCTGTACCTCTCTTCCGCCCCATGGGGGTCATTCAAATCTGGAGCTTCCTTTATACTGATTTTGCTCTTAATATACTTGTCAGAACTGATATCAACATTAACTCCTAGTCTCATGCATTCAGTAGATTACATTTCCCCTTGTGGACCTATAGATAATTTAATTCCCAACATGTTATAAATGTATTTAAGTAATAAATTCATCACTTACCCTTCCAACTTGTTTATGCTTCTATGATTTTTTTTTTTTTAAATGGTGGCTGGAGAGATGGCTTAGCAGTTATGCACTTGCTTGTGAAGCCTAAGGATCCCAGTTCGAGGCTTGTTTCCCCAGGACCCACGTTAGCCAGATGCACAAGGGAGCGCATGCATCTGAAGTATGTTTGCAGTGACTGGAGGCCTTGGCATGCCCATTCTCTCTCTCTCTGTCTGCCTCTTTCTCTGTCGCTCTCAAACAAATAAATAAAAATAAGCAAAAAAATTTTGTTCATTTATTTTCAATTAGAAAGGGTGGAGAGAGGGCTGGAGAGATGGCTTAGAGGTTAATCAGTGAAGCCTAAGTACCCCGGTTTGAGGCTCAATTCCCCCAGTACCCATGTAAGCCAGATGTACAAGGTGGCACATGCCTCTGGAGTTTGTTTGAAGTGGCTGGAGGCCCAGATGCGCTCATTCTCTCTCTCTCTGTCTCTCTCTGTCTCTCTCTCTCTCTCTCTCTATCTTCTGTGTGTATGTGTGTCTGTTTGTCTGTCACTCTGAAAGAAAGAAGGGGGGACGGGCAGAAGGAAGGAAGGAAAGAGGGGAGAATAATAAAGTGACAAGAGACAGAGAAGGGGAGAGGTGTGGTGGTTTGATTCAGGTGTCCCCCATAAACTTAGGTGTTCTGAATGCGAGGTTCCCCAGCTGATGGCAATTGGAAATTGAAGCCTCTTAAGAGTTATTGAAGGTGGGCTTGGGTATTATAGACAATTTCCCCATACCAGTGTTTGGCACACTCTCCTATTGCTATTGTCCACCTGGTATTGGCCAGGGGGTGATGTCCACCCTCTGCTCATGCCATCGTTTTTCCTGCCATCATAGAGCTACCCCTCAAGTTTGTATGCCCAAATAAACCTCTTCTTTCCCCACAACTGCTCTTGGCTGGGTGATTTCTACCAGCAATGCGAACCTGACAGCACCCGGGGGGGGGGGATGGGCTTGCCAGGGCCTTTTGCCATTACAAATGAACTCCAGACACATATGCAGATACATGTCACTTTGTGCATCTGGTTTACATGGGTACAGGTGAATCAAACCCGAGCCTGCTGAGCTCTCTCTCCAACCCAGCCTATAATCTTATATTAAAAATTAATGTCCGACTAATTATCCAGCTTCCTACTCAAGAAACAGGAGTCATCCTATTTCATATTACTTCAATCCAGCTCCATTCTTTGAGCCATGGAAGTAGGATCAACAAGAAATTTAGGACCCTGGATTATCACCTGGATTCATCATGTCATTAGGTACCATTCCCTGCAGACCTTGGGTCAGCCCCCATCTGCCATCTAGCAGATGTGCCTATCTGTGAATACAAACTCTGAACCTTCTTCCCATTCTCTAAGCTAATGCTGGACATAATCTATTTCTTGTATGAAATATAATTTTGAATGCATGACCCAAGTTTTAAGTACTATGTAAAGTTCTCACAGCATTTATCTAATAGAGATTTTGTCATAGTATCCTTCTGGATTTTCCAAATGGTCTACCTAATTGTGCATTTTCTTGACACAAAAAACAAATCTAACCATAACAAAATAAACTCTTATTTTCATAATGCAAAAGAACAATCCTGAGGGGAGCAGAGGGATCAGGGGAGATATGAGAAAGGAACAGGACTTAGACCAAAGTATGATGACACATTCTTTTTTGTTAGTTTGTAAAATATTCACAAAAAGGAAAGAAAGAAGACTGTACCATGCAGCAGTGACATATCTAGAAGACAACATTCCTGCATACATGGAAGGCTTTGCAAGAGCTCTGGGCTGAGGGAGCTGATATAGAGGCAAGTCTTCTTGCTCCCTTCTTGGAGCCACAGCAGGAAGATCAGCAAGCACTCCAGCACCTTGGGCATCACTTGGAATCATCATGCCTGAAGAATACAGATGACAAGACAAAGACACCACAGTCACTCATCCTTTAGTCATTAACAAACAGTTATGGACACCTACCATAGGTAATGTCCCATCCAGGTATGAGACTGATAACATTAAAGTAACGTGTAAAAGATTCTGATGTTACATGGTGGGAAGTACCACAGTGAAAAATTAAGCAAGGAAAGGGGACAGGATTGTTTGGCAGCAGTGGATTACAGTTTTAAGTATGTACTCATGGGCAGGGATGGGGGAGAGGAATATTGATTTATTAAAAAAAAAAAACTCAGGCTGGAGAGATAGCTTAGCAGTTAAGGTGCCTACCTGTGAAGCCTAAGGACCCAGGTTCAATTCCCCAGTACCCATGTAAGCCAGAAGCACAAAGTGTCACAGGTGTCTGGAGTTCATTTGCAGTGGCTGGAGGCCCTAGTGTGTCCATTCTCTATATCTGCCTTTTTATTTCTCTTTCTCTCTCTCTCAAATAGATAAATAAAAATAAAATGTTTAAAAATTCATTTTGTGATGTTTTCTAATCATACTGTATTTTTTTCCTATATTAACCTGGGCTAAGTATCTTTGTAGTCTCTCAATCTTGTCACAAGTTTCACTAACTTTATTTAGTTTTCTGTTAAATGTCATCCTACAAAACTAGCCCAACTTGCCCAGTAGCACCCTCTCAAACATTCTCTATCCTCCACATTGGTTTATGTTCCTTCATCACCCCTACCACAGAACACACTAAAGCATTACTGTTTGCCCCCCATGAATACAGGGGCCCTATAAGAGCAGCCTGCTGTGTTCCATATTGTATCCTTATGAATCACAGAATACTATACAGAGAGAAATTAGCAAACATCCTTGAGTGCATAAAATACTTGTTTAATAAGTTAAAAAGGATGAATATACTGCTTTCCTAAGATATGTATATATGTATGTATGTTTATATGTATATATATGTATGTATGTGTGTGTGTGTGTATATATATATAAAATCAAGATGGTCTATGAATATAATTCTTTAAATTCATAAGAAAGGCCTGGAGACCACTCACTGGAAGCTGTGTGTGACCATGAGTGTCTGGCACCCCAGCTCCTGAGAAAGTCACTCTCAAAGACATCCTAAATCCTCATATCGTATCTGGTGTATTGGCGAGGCAATCAGATGGTCCTAAGACAAGCTAACACTATCTACCTGCCCCCTCTCCCCCCACACACCATCACTCTCTAAGGCCTGAAAGTGTACAAGAATGGGAACCCTTAAGAGCTACAATTTGCTCAGCACTCACTTCCTCCGACTTCTGTTTTATTCTTCTCCCCTTTTTTTTTTAAATTTTTATTTTATTTATTTATTTGAGAGCGACAGACACAGAGAGAAAGACAGATAAAGGGAGAGAGAGAGAATGGGTGAGCCAGGGCTTCCAGCTTCTGCAAACGAACTCCAGATGCGTGCGCCCCCTTGTGCATCTGGCTAACGTGGGGCTTGGGGAACCGAGCCTCGAACTGGGGTCCTTAGGCTTCACAGGCAAGCGCTTAACCGCTAAGCCATCTCTCCAGCCCCTTCTCCCCATTTTTATTCAGGACTGTCTTCCCACATTATACAAACATATTTGTGGGGTCTCTCAGATAGACCCACTGGAGAGATACTCCCAGATGCCAAAGATGACCCCACTCAGCTTGAAGAAGCCAGATAGGTCGATGTCCCAAGTCCCTATTGGCAGAAGAGTCACTTATTCAGGGAGAATGAAGCAGCGGGGGCCGGGGGGGGGGGGGGAGATGACAGGACTCTGAAAGAAGTAGCAGGAAATGTTCTTGAGCCAGTAAGAGAAAATTTGGGTTTTCCCCTTATCTCTTTCTACCTAAAGGAGTTCTCTCCATAGATCCCTTTTTCTTTAAACCTGAGTCCTACACCTCCTCCTAAAAGGAGACCCCCTTTCCCAGAAGAGATCATTCCCTTTCATGGAGCATTAAGATTGCTGGGAAGATTGATCCCTTTTCCAGAAAACCTGACTCCTTTCTACCAAAGCCTGATCCCCTACCTAGAACCCTGGTTTTGGGGCTAAACTAACCAGTTCAGCCTCTATCAAGTCCCACAAAAGGCCCAAGTCTGGGTCTCTAGGAGAGCCTTCCCATTTCCAAGAATCCCACTCCTACCTCTTTTTAAGTATCCCTGTATTCTTTCTTTCACTTAAGCACTATAATCCCTACAATAAAATCTTTCTAAAACAAATAAAAAAATCAAACTTCGGCCGGGCATGGTGGTACACGCCTTTAATCCCAGCACTCGGAAGGCAGAGGTAGGAGGACTGCCGTGAGTTCAAGGCCACCCTGAGACCACATAGTGAATTCCAGGTCAGCCTGGACTAGAGTGAAACCCTACCTTGAAACCCACCCCCACAAAAACCAAACTTTAGAGTTAATATTACTAGTGTGAACATTAGTCTTTTGCACCATAAAGTCAATTCTAAAGACTCCATATTTGTCTTCTATCACTTTGAAAACTGGTTGAAAGATTTCTCATTGAAAGCTGGGCATGTCTACACAGCTACATATAACCCCATTGCTGAGGGGGATACAGTAGGACTGCTGGACTCTCAAACACTGTGAACTCAGAATGGAGAGATGGCTTAGTGGTAAAAGATTCTTGCTTACAAAGCCTGTGTTTTGATTCCCTAGTACTCATGTAAACCAGATACACAAAGTGACACATGTACCTGGAATTTGTTTGCAGTGGTACAAGGTTCTGGCATGTCCATTCCCCCCATCCTCTCTCTCCCTTTGCTTGCATGAAAAACCTTTTTTTTGGGGGGGGGGTATTTTTATTTATTTATTTGAGAGTAACAGACAGACAGAAAGAACAAGAGGCAAAGAGAGAAAGAGAGAGAGAGAATGGGCACGCCAGGGCTTCCAGCCACTGCAAATGAACTCCAGATACACATGCCACCTTGTGCATCTGGCTTACATGGGTCCTGGGGAATCGAGTCTTGAACCAGGGCCTTAGACTTCACAGGCAAGCACTTAACTGCTAAGCCATCTCTCCAGCCCAAAGTAAATATTTTTTTAAAGACAAAAAAACAGGCAAAACAAACAACAACAAAAATGTGAGCTCCAGGTTCAGTGAGAGATACCTTCCGAAGGAAATAAGTTGGGAGAACAATGCAAGGGGTCCTCTGACATCCTCCTCTGGCCTCTGCATGTGTGTGCATGAGGTGTGTGCATCTGCACACACATGTGCACACATACACACAAACGACACACCAAAAAAATCAAAAACAGGGGAAAATATTCCTCATTAAACACTTTTGTGATGTGGGACTGTCAGTTATTCAAGCAGTATTTTTGTTGGGGTGTTCTGTGTGGGGGGCAAGCATTTACTAGAATCCCCCAGAAAAGAGTTCATGCTACACTCTTTTGCTATGGCTAGGTTTTATTTCCAAACAGCTTGATATGTTTATACATTTTTCACATGTCAAGCCCCAGGTCTCAAGAACGTCACACCAATGTTCTACTGCTGAGCATACTCTCAGCTTCCCACTTTTCTTTTCTAAGGAGCATTTCTCTTATTTGGTGAAGGCCTTTGAACTGAACTGTCAGGGTGGCTCTGAATCTCTGCTCTGTTGGCCAACAGACTGAAATTTCTCCCAATTTCCTGGAATGTGCAAAGCAATTCTCTATGCATCTCTGTGTTTCCTAAGGCTGTTGGGTGTGACAACAGTTTGTTACCCTGTCTTTGGTACATTACCAGTTGAACAGATCTGATTTCAGAGTTTCCATACACAAGACAAAAAGCAGAGGCTCTAAGTGAGTTTTCTAGAAAATTTATTTAGAATGAAGAAAGTTGTGGAGGTATAGAAAAGATTTAGAAGAGCATCAAAATTACTAGGAGGTTAATTCTGATTGTCTGATAAGCCAAATCCCCAAAATATACTACAAAGGTATGGAGTTAAGGACAGCATTTGTGTGTGATTCCTCATATTCTTTTATTTATTTATTTATTTTTTTTGTTTTGTTTTTCGAGGTAGGGTCTCACTCTAGCCCAGGCTGACCTGGAATTCACTATGGAGTCTCAGGGTGGCCTCGAACTCACGGCGATCCTCCTACCTCTGCCTCCCGAGTGCTGGGATTAAAGGCGTGCGCCACCACGCCCGGCTAATATTCTTTTAAACATGATGGAGAAAACAGGCTGAGAGTTCATAATGGGTATGCTCTAAGTGATTAACAGCCTGATGCCATTGTAGATTTGGGGCTTTAACACATGTCACATTCTCGTCGCCTGTCCCATCACATGGTACCATCACTGTTGTCCACCAGGGCCCTGGTCCTGTGTGGCAGCCAGAGCTCTGGACACCTTTCCACACTGAGCAGGGGGCCTAGAGGCCGGAGCAGTGGTTTGAAAGCAAAGAAGTAGGAACAGTAATGGGTTCCATGCACCATCCTTCTTCCTTCACAGCCATGCTACTCAGCTAACTCATGACACTATGTGTGTAAGCTCTTTAAAACTCTCTATTCCCTGCTGTCTGTGCCCTTTGCTCATGGCCTCCTCCCTGGACCCTTGCTGCTGCTCAGCTGTACTTTTCTCTCCTCTCACAGTACTTGACACTGTTGTTGCCAAGTACTCACAGTGTCTGTAACCCTAACTTGATAGGCTATAAAACAAATCATACCTGTGCAGTTGTTAGGTCTCAACCGGGGCACAGAGGTTATAAAAACAGGGAGGTGACAAATGGAAGTTGCCGCTTGCAGAAGAGTCATGCACTTCTTCTGGGCCAGGGCCAGAAATCCTTCCATAGCAGGGCACTCAGACAGAGAAATGCACTCCTTTCTGCCTGGAGTCTTGTAACACTAAGCATACTCCTCCTCTGATATTCATCTTTATGCCTTCTATTATTTTTAAATTTTAATTTATTTGCAAGCAGAGAGAGATAGAGAGAAGAGAGAAAGACAGAGAGGGAATGGGCACACCAAGGCCTCTAGCCACTGCAAACGAACTCCAAATGCATGTGCCCCTTGTGCACCTGGCTTACATGGGTCCTGGGGAATTGAACCTGGTCCTTGACCTCGCAGCCAAATGCCTTAACCACTAAGCCATCTCTCCAGCCCTACGTCTTCCATTATTAAGCATGCTCATTTACTGCATAGGCCATAGAGTCAAAGGACTTTGTTGTTGGTCAATGAGGCATGGAAGGCCCCTGAAACAATACAGGCAATTGCCAAGGCTCTTGGTTGTACACTAGAACTAGATGGGGAGACCCTATTGTTAAAGATACCACATGCTGTGATCACAAGACAGTGAGAACTAGAGCTAGAACTGAACTGGAAGCCACCTCCCTCCTGGATAGCTGTCAGTGCTAGAAAATGCTATATGGCCTGCTGGAGGCAAAAAGTCATCAACAGTCTTAACCAGCCATGAATCCTGCAAGCTCCACAACTGGCCAGCCAACTAAGACTTGCCTACTGGTGTAATAGTGGCACCTCTGATTGGATCTGAGGCTTGCTTGGTGGGAAGGAATTCATGCTGTTAGGTTAGGACAAAATGGAGTCACCAAGGTCAGCCTTAGGGCGACAGAGACATAAGGAAGTAGGTTATCCACATTCCTCAAGAAACTACCCATCCAGGAGGGTGTGGTGGTGCATGCCTTTAATCCCAGAACTCGGGAGGCAGAGGTAGGTGGATCGCTGTGAATTTGAGGCCACTGTGAGACTACATAGTGAATTCCAGGTCAGCCTGGGCAAGAGTGAGACCCTACCTCAACCCCCCCCCCGCAAAAAAAAAACTACCCAACCATCATCCCTTTTATGACTAACAATGCCCCAGGTCTAGGTTTCCTGCCCCCTTACCCCGGGTCACCTGGTCACTTTTGGTCTCACACTCTAGCTATTTGAAATGGCTAATGTAAAGAACACAGGCATTCTTTTCCCTTCTTCACCTTCCGCCAACTGAAGAGCCCTATATTATAAAGCCCACTATCTGGACCCTCAAGTTGACTTGCTCTGCTCTTGACAGTCCTGGCAGCTCGTGTTTTTCCCAAATATAAGCTTCCATCTTTGCCTCAGAGTGGTCTCCGTGGCCTTGGTCACTCCCGAAACTTCCACATGCCTGTTACTGAAAACCCAATCAAAACCTTATGGCTTGGAAGAACATAGGCTCTAGAAGGAAGCTACCAATTGTCCTTTGGCTAAATGGACATATTAAGCCCATCAAATTGCCTTCTAATGTATGTTTATGTGTTTATGCCCACTGATTAATACTGTTCTCAGTTTTGGTCAGAGAAGCTTTTTTTTTTCTTCTTTTTGGTTTTTCAAGGTAGGGTCTCACTGTAGCTCAGGCTGATCTGGAATTTACTACGTATTCTCAGGGTGGTCTCAAACTCACAGCGATCCTCCTACCTCTGCCTCCCTAGTGCTGGGATTAAAGGCGTGTGCCACCATGAAGTCCCTCATTTAAACAGAGGTCAGGCAGCAGGCACCTGGCAGTGTCCAGCCTGAAACAAAGACATAATAATGTTTCAGCCAAGCCCAGAGCCCCAAGATCACAGAAGGTATGTCTGGCCAGAAGCTCCTTGGTCCCTTGCCCTACAGAATGCTTGAACAACCCAGTGAGTCAGGAAAGGATGAGATAAGGCAGCCACAGAAGCTTCTAGAAGCTTCTCCCACTAGAGGGAGCCTCTGAAGGTAAAAATGAACCCTAGACATCTGACCTAACCAGGCCAGCAGAACTCAGAAAAGGCGGCTTTCTCTCCAGTGAGGTGACAGAACGACTTGCCACCAATGTAGTCTTAAAAAAAAAAAACTTTTAAAAATATCTTATCTGTTTATTTGAGAGGGGGGAGATAGACAATGGGTGCATCAGGGTCTCCAGTCATTGCAAACAAACTCCAGATGCATGTGTCACCTTATGCATGGCTTGTGTGGGTACTGGAGGATCAAACCTGGGTCCTTAGGTTTCACAAACACCCCATGGTAGTCTTTTTAACCACACATATCCTAATTAATGGATATCTAAACAGAAGGTGTGAGGCTAGCCAATACCAGCTGAACTTCTGACAAAGTGATGCTATGAGTCACATAGGTGTAGAGCTTACCGCTTACCAGCAACAGCTGACCAATAACATGTGAAGTAACAAACTGGCTTTGGCTAATCTTTCCCCTTCCAGTTAATCTTATATGTTTAAACTTTTTTTTTTTTGGTTCTTTTTTTTGGGGGGGGGGGCTTTTTGAGGGTCTCATTTTAGCTCAGGCTGACCTGCAATTCACTATGTAGTCTCAGGGTGGCCTCAAACTCATGGCGATCCTTCTGCCTCCCAAATACTGGGATTAAAGGCATGGGTCACTACTCCTGGCTTTGCTTAAGCCTTTATTTAAATAGAAACTTGTGGTATAGAGAGATGGCTTAGCAACTAAGGTGCTTGCTGGCAAAGCCAAAGGACCCAGGTTCAATTCCCCAGTACCCACATAAGCCAGATGCACAAAGTGGCACATGAATATGGAGTTTGTTTGCAGTGGCTGGAGGCCCTGACATGCCAATTCTCTATCTACTTTTCACTTTAAAAAAAATTGTGTATATATATATATATATATATATATATATATATATATATATATATATGCACACATGCACGCACACACGCACGCACACTTGTCTTCAGTTTTCCTAAAGTGTGTACTTCCGAGTACTTGTCTAGTAAGGGTAAGAATAAGATACAGAAACTTAGCTCATTCCCAAAACACTACGTCCAAAAATAAATCCTCAAGGCTTGTAAAATAGGCAATGCAGTGGTTGGATGATGTCCCCTCCACACAAAAAATAAAGATACACACATGTCCTAGAACATACCAATGAGACTTTACTTGAGAAAAGCGTCCTTGAAAATGCAGTTAAGTTAGCAGTCTTAAGGGAAGAATATCCTGGATTACAAACGAGGGCACCTAGCCCACTGATGGGTACTCTTATAAGAGGAGGAGAAACAACCAGGGAAAAATAGAGGACCCACATGAAGACAGGCAAAAAATGAGGTGTCACTTACACAAGCCAAATAACACTGGGGTCACCAGATGCTAGAAGAGTCCAAGAACAAGCTCTTCATCCAGAACAGAGGTCAGGGAAGTGGACACATGTCCTGAAATGCACAGAGCAGGCCCTACCCCCCGCAAACCAAAATGGTCTAGTCCAAAACTGTACTAGTGTAGCAACAAAGCAGCATCATGAGTAGACACGCATGACCTGGTCCCCCTTGTCCTAATCATGAGCAAGAACTTAGTTGTCAGAGAGTCAACTTTACAAAACAGAATTTTTAAAGAGAGATTTAAAGAATCCCATTTCTCTTAGCCATAAGCTTGAAATACTGACAGACACATGTAACAATAGGCACTCCAAAGGAACTCCCTGGCACTGGTCTAGCTCACCAGATCTGACAGGCAACATTATTGCACAGAGCCCTCCACGTCCACCATCAGGAGGACTCTGTTCTGTAGAGTTCACAGAGCACAGACTGGTCACGGCCCAGACTGTTCTTACTTTCTCAGCCCCCTCTTCCCACACACCATGTCTTCCTGTGCTGAGGGAAATGCCACTGAGAAGACTTTCCCCTAGAGTCATAACACGGGAAGGACAGCATGAATCCATAACCGTGGCTTAAGAAGTCCCCAAGCTACACAGATCTTAACAGTCTCACCCAAGGATATTAATATTATAATGACATTCAATATTTCACTGTTGAATGAACAAAAATTATTTTTTTTACAGTCAAATTTTCAAAAGTACATGAGAATTGATACTCTGGGGAGGCAAGAAGAGAAACAGTACTTTCAGGATTCTTTAATGGGAACTAAGTTATTAATGTACTAAAATTGACTATAATATATGGCTATGAAATATTTCATAAATGTTTAAAATATGCCTCTATGAATATTTAATAGCTCCATCCAGTGAGCTAACAATTCTACCTAATAGCCTCAGAGACTTGAACGTATATTAGTAGATACTTATTTCAGGGAAAGGTACTGGTTTTAGTTTCAACCCATGCTGCTAATATAAAACAAGGTAAAGAAAATGAAACACTTTTAGAAAACCAAATTTAAAATTCCTAATTGATATTACAGGCAGGACTGTTTTGAAGCAGTATAAGTATTACATAGTTTAAACTTGAAACATCCTTATTAAATGAATACTGACAATAAAATTGATTGCATACAAAATAAAACAGAAAGATTGCAAATAATCTGTGTTTATAAGACAAGCCACCAACCTAAATCAAGGCTGCTTTGCAGTAATGAATGAAGGGGTTCAAGATCAAGTCTGCTATGCTGCCCGTTTCCTTCACCAGAGGATAGAGATGATTGGGAATCAAGGCTGAAGGTTTCTTTCATCTAGAGAGGAAGAGAAACAGAAATGTGAGTACTTTGAGAAGCCCTGGAAACATTATAATGTTCAAACCAGATAGTAATTACAATGGAAATCCAGCTATAAGCAAGCAGGTTCCAGTGGCATGGTTAGCAGTAACAAATGCTGGAAGCAGAGCTGCAGGCTGGCAAATCCTGCTCTTTGACACCCCAATTTTTTAAAAAGTGTTGTATATAAATATATATATATATTTTTTTTTTGGTTTTTTTTTTTTTAATTTTTTGAGGTAGGGTCTCACTCTAGCCCAGGCTGACCTGGAATTCAATATGTAGTCTCAGAGTGGCCTTGAACTCACGGCGATCCTCCTACCTCTGCCTCCTGGATGCTGGGATTAAAGGCGTGTGCCACCACGCCCAGCATAAATATTTCATTTATTTATTTATTTGAGAGCAAGAGAGAGAATGGGCATGCCAGGGCCTCCAGCCACCACAAACAAACTCCAGATGCATGTGCCCCCTTGTGCATCTGGCTTAAGTGGGTCCTAGAGAGTCAAACCAGGATCTTTTGGCTTTGCAGGCAAACGTGTTAACCGCTAAGCCATCTCTTTAGCCCGACACTCCAATTTAAAAAGAATGTTGCTTAACAAACATTAAGACATGATGTGGAGATGGCTTAGTGGTTTAGGCGCTTGTCTGCGAAGCCTAAGGACGCAGGTTTGACTCTCCAGGCCCCACATAAGCCAGATGCACATGGTGGTGCATGCGTCTGTAGTTTGTTTGCAGTGGCTGGAAGCCCTGGCATACCTATTCATAGTCTCTCTCTCTCTCTCTCTCTCTCTCTCTCTCTCTCTCTCTCTCTGTCTAATAAATAAATAAAAATAAAATCTTTTTAAAATATCAAAAAGATATGGATTTAAGTAAGCATACTCTAGAGGACAGACATAAAAGATCTACCTGCTAATCAAGGTCAGTTGTTGACTCTAGACACCCTGGATCCTGTAGTTCTGACATGCAGGACTGTGCTGCTATCTCCAAGCTTGGCCTAGGACTCCTGGTTTCCTTGTTATATTTATTTGTTTCTCCATAAAGGGTCTCACGCCTGGGACTACAGGCTTGCCTCACACGCCCCACACATTCCCCTAGCACTCTCTCTGCCTGGTGATTACCCAAACATAAAAAGTGAAAATTCAGTGTGCTTTCCTTGTTCTCTTTTTAAAGTTACAATCTGCCAAAATTCTGAAACACTCATGCCTTTGAAAAACTCCTATGTTAAATTGAAATCCCTGAAGGGGTTAAAATATGCTCTACTGACAAGAACTGTTTAAGTTGATAGCACTTAGAACACAGAAGGAGCAAAAGGATTATTTCACCTTCATGCTGGTTTTTAAATTTTTTAAATTTACATTGCACATGTATGTGTATGTATGCATGCACAAGAACCTCTTGCCTTTGCAAGCAAACACTAGCCACGTGTACCACTTTTTGTGTCTGGCTTCCTTGGGTGGCTAAGAATGGAACCTGAGTCGCCAGGCTTTGCAAGCAAGCACCTATAATGAGCCATCTTTCCAGGCCCTGTGCTGTTTCGTAAAAGATGACAGCAGGTTGGGGTGGTAGGTGCTGAAGATCCACAGCATCAGGAATTACACATCTTTTTTAACTAACTAGGTGTGGTGGCCCACACCTTTAATCCCAGCACTCAGGAGACCAAGGTAGGAGGATCACGAGGTAGGAGTCTGAGAACAGCCTGGGCTAAAAAGAGAATTCCGGGTCAGCCTGGGCTAGAGTGTAACCCATGCTTCAAGAGAGAGAAGGAGAAAGAGAAGACAAAACTGATTTTCCATGTCAGCGACATTCATACTATGCAAGAAGGAAACTCAACACTTTTACCTTCAAGGATAAGCTGAGACCTTACAGGCCTTGTTAGAACAACTTAACTTCTGGTCTCCCCTAAACTTACATTTTCAGTTTGTTATTTTTGCCAATTCACTAACAAAGTAACTGACTCTAATTTGCTTCTTTGGGTCCTCCTTTATAAGGGCTCCTATGCCACATAAAACTTGCCAAATTAACATGTATGCTTTCCTCTTGTTAATCTACCTTAATGCAATTTCATTCCAGAGCTCTGGAGTTTTCTGGCACTCTAGCCCCATGGCCTCTTGTGAGGTAATGAAGTCCTGGGGGAGAGGCTGTCATGAATGGGATCAGTGACCTTATAAAAGAGACTCCAGAGAGGTCTACTCCTTTTACCATACAGAAGGTGCCATTCATGAATAAAAACTCAGACCTTTTCTAAGAACTAAAGTGAATATACCTGACCTCCATATGTATGACAAACAAATTCATATTACTGATAAACCACCCAATTAATGGTAGTTTTGTTATAGAAACCCACACAGAATAAGGTACAGCTATTTATTTCATTATTGTACTTTTTTTTTTTTTGGTTTTCCGAGGTAGGGTCTCACTGTATCCCAGGCTGACCTGAAATTCACTCTGTAGTCTCAGGGTGGCCTCGAACTCACAGCAATCCTCCTACCTCTGCCTCCCGAGTGCTGGGATTAAAGGCGTGCGCCACGACGCCTGGCGTTCATTATTGTACTTTAAAAAAAATTTAATTTTATTTTTATTTATTTATGGGGGGTTGGTATAATGGGCATGCCAGGGCCTCTAGCTAGCCAATACAAACTCACTCCAGATGCATTTGCCACCTTGTACATCTGGCTTACATGGGTTCTAGGGAGCCGAATCTAGGTCTGCCGCTAATCCATCTCTCCAGCCCCATCATTATCACAGTTTTTAAATTTTTTGTGAAGATAAATTTATTTATTTATTTATTTTTGGTTTTTCTAGGTAGGGTTTCACTCTAGTCCAGGCTGATCTGGAATTCACTATGTAGTCTCAGGGTGACCTTGAACTCACAACAATCCTCCTATCTCTGCCTCCCTAGTGCTGGGATTAAAGGCATGCCCCACCATACCCAGCTTAAATTAAAATTTTATAGCCACCATTGCCATATGTTTTGATTAATTTAAGGTGAATGCCTTTTTTGTTGTTTGTTTGTGTTTGGTTTTGGTTTTTGACACAGTCTAACTCTATAACTTAGACTAGACAGGAACTCACTGCGTAGAATAGCCTAGTCTCAAATTTGTGAATTTCCTGCCTCTGCCTCTTAAGTGCTAGGACTGCAGGGGTATACCACCACTCCTGGAAACACTACTCTTTATTGATGGAAATTTTGGTTGTTAAAAACAAAAATACATACATATTTGTAAATGGTCCACTCTTTAAATATAATTATAATGGTCAGACTCCAATGGTAATAAAAAGTATTCTCATTAACTGGAATACCAATTCCTGCCAGTTTTCTTCAAACAAATTGAAAACACAAAATCAAACACCTAATGGAACCTAAAGAACATGAAATTCAACTGAAATTTTACACAGGGGGAAAGGAGATATAACTGTCTGGTTGATGGGAATAAAATAAGCAAGAGCTTCTTAGAAGGAGATGGTAGGCACTGTGTGCCTAGCAAAGACATTTTATAATAATGTGGGGTCATTTGGACTTAAATGGCAATTATGTTCGTAGTAACTTATGAATAAGAAAATGATACCAAAATTAGCTCTTTATAAAGATAAGTTCTGGTGTTTTGTTTCTAGAGAAGAAAATAATATACAATTGTTCTCAGGTAAACAATCATGAAGCAAAAATAACAAAACCTTTAAACCAACTGCTTCCTAATTGGATTTGAGGCTTACTCAATGGGAAGGAATTCACGCCTGGTACTAAAAATTTATTTAAAAAAATTCTTATTAAGCCTATGGCTAGGAAAGTCCTAAGCCCCGGTGGAGAAGCTATTACTGTTGTCTTGCTAAGTGGATATATTAAGCCCACCAAATTGCTCTCTAAATATTTATGTTTATGCCCATATATTAGTGCAACTCTCACTTTTGGTTAGAGAAGCTTCTCTTTTCATGTGGTGGGCACTACTCGGAAGACTCAAAAGTCATCAATGCATTGAGTCTTCAGCATTAAATGACACATTTCTATTACAGCCTCCAAGTCTCAGGGACGATTGTGTAAGAGGTAGCAGAAAGAATATAAGAGCCAAAGGATGGAGAAGAGTGCTTTAGAATGAGGTCTTCTAGACACTCAATAGTAGTTGCATTCATGACCTCACAGTACTGTTGTTACCTGCACAATACTTGTATAATATTGAGCCATCAACATGTAGATATGGATGATGGAGATTCAAAAAAAACAAACAAACAAAAACCCCACATCAAAATAGAAGGACTAATTGGAAAGAAGGAGGTTCAGTGCAAGGAATGGGTGAATAAATGGGTGATAAATTCCAAGAATCCACGTTTTGTTTTTTTTATAAAGGTAGGCCATAGTGATGTACATTTGTAATCCCAGAGGTGGAGACACAGAGACAGGTGAATCCCTGGGCTTTCTGACCAGCAAAATCTAGTCTATTTGGTGAGTTCCAGCCAGTGACAATATCTGAGAAATAGCACTTCCACGTGCATACATACACATGTGTGTACACATACACAGTTATACGTGAAGAAGACAAAAATTAACCTTTTTCATTTGTTTGTTCGAGATAGGGTCTCACTCTAGCTCAGGCTGACCTGGAAATTCACTATGTAGTCTCAGGCTGGCCTCAAATTCACAGCAATCCTCCTACCTCTGCCTCCCAAGTGCTAGAATTAAAGGCATGTGCCACCACACCAGACTTCAAAATTAACCTTTTATAGGTTTTAAAATAATGAATGTTTAACTAAACTTATTGACATTGTAAATACACATTGATTATTTCATCTCTTGCCTTAAAAGTTTATGCATTAAAGTTTTTAAAGAAATTTTGCATTAAAATGGATCAGTACTTCATGTTATCTTTTGAGTAAGTGAACAGAAAATTTCCTATTTTGTAGGAAAAAGCAGCCATAACAAAAAGATGTGTATGCATATTCAGTAATCTTTAGTTCCAGTTTGCTCATGTAAGTGAATATTCTGTTTGAGGCTGAATACTTAGGATAGAGGGGTGGGTCTGGCAAAGATAGAAAGTCCAAAACAAGGGAACATGCCAGGTAATTCTATGTTACCTCTTCCCCCATAGAAGACTGTTTATAAATCCCAAAACATCTGTTCACTCACTGATAGGCTGCCTGGAGCCCTCCACCCTGGGGAATCTTCTCGGGTCCTATAGCACCTTACCAACACAGGGACACACAAGCTGTGCAGGAGGGAAAAGAGAGGAAGTGAGTGAGGAAGGGGGGAGAGGAAAGAACTTCACCTTCTGCCCTAGGAGAGCAGATGCAGGCTTGCACACAGAACACATAGAAGGATGTCAGATGCAGAACAGGGAGTGAGCGGCACCTTGAGTGCATCGCAAGGTCAGGTGCCTTTTAAATACATCCTTTTGACAATGAATTTGTTTCCATTTGTCTGAAAATTAATTCTGGCCAGGAAATAAACCAATAAAATATTTTAAAATGGCCCTAATGAATAATTCCAACTAATGACTGGTTAACAGTAATGTGATTTTTTAAAAAATGAAGTTTTAATAGCAAGGACAAACCTATTAACATAGAGTTCTTCTGCCAAGTTATAAATATGCAGTATCTGAAATGTAAAGATAATTACCTGGTTCTCACCATTGCTGTGTCATGTATAGAGAATTGCTAGTCAAGATAGAAAAATTAGTGTATTTTTCATTTATTTTACATTGCTTTTCCCTGACAAACATACCACATGAGAAATACAAAGTTATATTTCATTAAGGACATTTAAAAGGATAGTGTTAAAAGAATGCTTCCTTGAAATGAGGAGAAAAGTGTCACTAAAAAGCACAGACAAAAGCCAAGGGAGTACAAGGCCACTGCAGGTTCCTGGCTCCTGTGAAAGCTGTGCGCTGTACAAGAGGCCATGGAGCTGCCAGCACCCTAACAACCTTGTGACAACCCTAACAGTGAAAAGACTATGACATCTTTCTTATTTGGTCTTTGGAAGTCACAGGAGTTGGGGTCATAGCAGGCAAGGGATATAGTTTTGTTATAAGGCCTTACCATGTCTTCGGTGCTACAGCCATACTGCTGTGCCTCCTGGGAATACACACTTCTCAGAGGCCCTGTGTCATGAGACTCAGGGGGTTCACCTCCTGATATGTTGTCAAGCGACCACTGTGCACCAAACTGCAATTCCTGCCTGGAGGCATCTCCAGCATGTGATGGGGGGTACAGATCCATGGACTGGAGGTGATCTTCATAGAGTTCACATTCCTCATCAACAAGCATCTCTCGCTCTTCACCCATGTCCTCCACCTGAGGACTCAGGAACTCCTGCATCTCCCAGGCCTCCTTGCTAGTGTCTATTTCTTTTTGCTGGTACTGGAAAGACTTCCCCAAATCTAGAAATGGCTCATCCACAAGTTCTTTACAATACGGTTCATCTCTAAATCCCTGTAAATAAAAGTTGTAAAAATCATTAACTACACCTGACTAATTGCAGAGCACTGCCTTGTGCTAGCACATGATGCCAGGGCCAGCTGCAGTAGTACCACAGAGGAGAAAGAGCAGTTCACTTCCACAGAACCCAGACACAAGACACACAGTAAAGCAAGAGCAGAAATCTGCTGTTGGCAAGGGGATGACTATTCTAAAAGGTTCATTATACATTAAGCAACTGAAAATTCTCCATCACAACTATATTAATGCTACTCTCACTTTTAGTAGAGAATCTTCTCTTATCAGATGGCAGTGACCTTGGGATGACTAAGAAGGCATCATGGTACTGGAAAGAAGTGACTGGAATGCTCAGCACTGCAATATCTCAATCACACCTTCCAAGGCTCAGGGTCCATTGCAGAAGACATGGCAAAAAGAAGGTAAGAGCCAAACGAAGAGTAGGACTCCTTACAACGTGCACCCCCAGACAAAAATTGGTCTGGATATCCATGACCTCACAGTGCCTGACACTACCTACACAAGACCATCATAATAGGAGGAAAAGATCATGACATCAAAATCAAAGAGAGACTGAGAGGGGGAGGGTATATGATGGAGAATGGAGTTTCAAAGGGGAAAGTGGGGGAAGGGAGGGCATTATCATGGGATATTGTTTACAATCATGGAAGTTGTTAATAAAAAAATTTTTTTAAAGGTCAGAATTATCAAGCATAAGTAACTCAAAAATAAGTATTGGAAAAGCTTAGGCAGCCTGCCTGAGCTGCATAGTCAGAAAAGAGATGGAGAGCATTATTTAATTCCTAATTATTTAGTTAAGAGAGTGGGGACAAACTTTTGTCTTCTTTATAAAAACTTTAGCTAACAGCATATCATTTAAATAAGAAATAAATTTGCTAAATACCTTAGGTGCTTCAAGTATTAAAGATGAATTGATGTCATGCATTGTTCCCCAAAGTTCAGCATTGTCTTGATTGTTGTTTAAATGTAAAACATAACTTTCTTCTTTTTCATCTTCCTAAAAATATAAACCACTTTTATGATGAAGAAAATCCTTTAGTTTCAAACGTTCTTCAGATTTTCACATTGTGCAAGTACAAAGTAAAATTTGTGCAAACTTTATTATTAGAACAAACTGCCATCCATAATTTAAAAGATGAAAATATACTGCCTGATTGCAATTACAATAATATTCCTCTCATAGCTATTACAAATCTAGCCTTTCTGCAATCTAACATCCCAGGTGTGATGGAGCATGTTTGTAGTCCAGCACTTGGGAGGCAGAGGCTGAAGGATCAGTAGTAGTTCAAGGCTATCCTTTGATACATAGTTTCAGTCTAGGCTAGGCTACATGAGATCCTGTCTCAAAAACCACTAAAGGGGGCTGGAGAGATGGCTTAGCAGTTAAGCGCTTGCCTGTGAAGCCTAAGGACCCCGGTTCGAGGCTCGGTTCCCCAGGTCCCACGTTAGCCAGATGCACAAGGGGGCGCACGCGTCTGGAGTTCGTTTACAGAGGCTGGAAGCCCTGGCGCGCCGATTCTCTCTCTCTCCCTCTATCTGTCTTTCTCTCTGTGTCTGTCACTCTCAAATAAATAAAAATTTTTTAAAAAAAAAAAAACACTAAAGGGCTGGGAAGATTACTTTAACAGTGGTGAAAGGTGCTTACTTCCAAAGCCTGCCAGGCTGAGTTCAATTCTCCAGCACCAACGTAAAGTCAGGTGAACAAAGTGGCAGATGCATTTGTAGTTCATTTGCACTGGCAAGAGGGCCAGGCATGCCCATTCTTTCTCTCTCTCTCCTTGCAAATAAATAATACTATATTTAAAAGCACCATAAACAAACAAGGTAACTTTTGACTTTCTTATTCACTCTTCCCATTCCCCATATGTGGACTGAGTGAATGCCCAGCAAACACTAGCAGATTACACATGCAGCTACCAACCATGGTCTAAAGGTACAAAGATCTCAGTGAATCACTATTTACAGTGTATGAGCAGTTTTGCTATTGACAAAAAATAAAATAAAATCCAAATGTTAAGGAAGGAAATACTTAATTGTTTAAAGAAAGTCTTTTTGCCTGAGCCTTGAACTCACCTGAGAGAGGACCTTGCACTTCTGATTGGCCCTGCCTCTACCTCCAAAGTGCTTGGATTATAGGCATGTGCCAAGATCCTTGGTTTTATGTGGTATTCAGCCTTAGGGACTCATGCATACTAGACAAACACTCTACCAACTGTACTATATCCACAATCTTTAAAGAAAGTCTTAAGGGCTGGAGAGGCAGCTTAGTGGTTAAGGCACTTGTTTGCAAAGCCAAAAGACCCAGGTTCGATCCCCCAGGACCCACATAAGCCAGATGCACAAGGTGGTGCATGTGCCTGGAGTTCGTTTGCAGCAGCTAGAGGCCCTGGAGCAACTATGTCCAGTCATTCATTCTTTTCCTCTCTCTGCCTCCTTATCTCTCTCAAATAAATATTTTTTTTTTTCAAAAGGAAATCTTAAAGCTGACCTTTCCCTCAAACTCCTACTCCTAAATATCCTGGCAGCCCAGACTCTGAGGGAAAAAGCCTGAGCAAAGCTCCAAGTCACCAAGACTCATTCCAAGTCACCCTGAGCAGAGCTCTAACATCTAGGCTGCAGCAGCACTCCCTCCACCAGCTGTAGCACAGGAGTCAAACACCCTGCAGGTGCAGAGCCCTATACACACCCTGATCGTACTCAGTCCTGGGCACACCCCACTAGTACTGAGCCCTATGCACACCCTGCTGGCACTAAACCCTATGCACACCCTGCACTAAATCCTATGAACACCTGCTGGCATTGTGTTCTATATTTTCATGCTGCTTCAAACTTTCTAAAGCTTGTCAAAGGTAAAGCTGTGTTGCTCATCCCATAAGACACAAAGCAGCCTCTACTGCCTAAAATGTTTTCCTCTCCTTAACCTATCCAAAACTTTCACTGAGAACCCCATGATGCCATCTGAATAATACAGTAAGTATATGAATTGTGCTTGTTAACGTATTTTATGCATTTAAACAATTTTAGAGTGAATAAAGCCATTAGTTTTCCAGCATTCTTCATCCCTCCCAAAAATTGTTTTTAAAAGATTCATAGAAGAAAAGTGATCAAACTACTAGGACAATGTTTTTGAAAGTGTGAACTTCTGCATTCAGCAGTCTCCAGTGGCTCACTGAAGGGAGTCTCCTGCTCTACTAACTCTGAATCCCTGAGGGCAAGGCCTAGGGAACTTCATCTTAACCCACTTCTGGGAGGGGGGGTGTCATGTGGCTTAGGTATTTTGATGTTTACAATCCATTGGGTTAGCTCTGAGCAAGGCTAGAAACAGAGTCTGGGTTTCCTGAAATCCAACAAGCTATCATATTGTCAGCAATGACAATGTTCACACTGAACAGGAACACAGTCATGTTATAGACCTCATTTCAAATGATCTGAAGTGTCTGATAGGTATAATACATAGGCATTTGTTAAAGGCTTATTTGACAGAGAGACAGAGAGAAAGAGGCAGACAGAAAGTGAGTATGGGTACACCAAGGCCAGGGCCTCATGCCACTGCAAACAAACTCCAGATGCAAGCAACATCTTTGTGCATCTGGCTTTATATGTGTACTGGGGAATCAAACTTGGCTGTCAGGTTTTGACAGCAAGTGCCTTTAATCAGTGAGCCATAGCCCCAATAGACAGGTTTTAAAAATTTTTTTTTAAATTTTTCTTGTTCATTTTTATTTATTTATTTGAGAGCGACAGACAGAGGAAGAGGGAGGGAGGGAGAGAGGGAGAGAGAGAGAGAATGGGCGTGCCAAGGCCTCCAGCCACTGCAAATGAACTCCAGATGTATAAGCCCCCTTGTGCATCTGGCTAGCGTGGGTCCTGGGGAATTGAGCCTCGAACCAGGATCCTTAGGCTTCAGAGGCAAGTTTAACTGCTAAGCCATCTTCCCAGCCCTTTTTGTTTTTGTTTTTGTTATTTATTTTTCAAGGTAGGGTCTCACTCTAGCCCATTCTGGCCTGTAATTCACTATGTAGTGTTAGGGTAGCCTCGAACTCATGGCAATCTTCCTACCTCAGCCTCTTGAGTGCTGGGATTAGAGGTGGGTGCCACCATGCCTGGCCTTTGAAAAAATACTTCTTTATTTTACGGCGATCAAGTATGTGTGGATGCACCAGGGCCTCTTGCCACCCTCTCCATACATGTACTCCCTCTGTGCATCTGGTCCCATAGGCCACTGGGGAACTGAACCTGGACCATCAGGCTTTACAAGTAAGTGCCTTAAACTGCTGAGCCACCTCTCTATTCCATATACAGACATTTTAATATGCAAAATATGAAGAAAAAACAAGTAATAATGGGGGATGGCTAAAAGGTACAGTATCTGCTTAGCATGTGCAAGGCACTAAATAATTCTGAATCCCTAGCATCAAAAAAATGTAATCAAGAAGGCTACATTGAGATTTTTCTAATGAAAATATACTAAGTGCAAAACATCTCTTTATACATGACCATATCTATTGATATGAACCTATCCAGCCAGGTGTCTGACATATAATAAGTATATTATACATGCTTGTTAACATATTTCATGCATTTAAGGAATTTTAGAGTGAATAAGGCCCACAGTTTTCCATCATTCTTCATCCTTCCCCAAAATTGCTTTAAAAGGGCTCATAGAAGTGGTACATGTGATCAAACTACTAGTACAATGTTTCTGAAAGTGCAAACCTAAGCATTCAGAACTCCCTGGTAGCCTTCTGAGGGAAGATTCTTACACTACTAACTTGAATCCCTGAGGGCAGGGCCTAGTGAACTCCACCTTAACCCACTCCCAGAGGGATTTTGTGTGGCTTAGGTATTTTTTAAGTTTGGAATTCATAGGGTTAGCACAGAGTAAAGCTAGAAAAAGTCTGGGTTTCCTGAAATCTAGTCCAATAAGCTATCACAGCCCACCTAGCTGTTTCAGGTATATTACATAGAAACCAGGTATGGACTGACACATTACATAGCACTGTAGTTGTCAGAGCACAGGACCCGAAAGGGCCCAGTCAAGTTCACACTTTAAGTGTCTGACCTTTATTATTTATCAGACCTTGGGAAAATTCCTCAGCACTTTTTGTCTGTGTGACAAGAGGGTGTGGTGGTTTGATTCAGGTGTCCCCAGTCAACTTAGGTATTCTGAATGCTATGTTTCCAGCTGATGGTAGACAAAGCCTCCTAGGGGCTTACGGGTATTATAGCCAGTTTCCCTTTGCCAGTGTTTGGCACATTCCTGTTGCTGTTGTCTACTTGATGTGGGCAAGAAGGTAATGTCCACCCTCTGCTTATGTCATCATTTTCCCTTGCCATCATGGAGCTACCCCTTGAGTCTGTATGCCAAAATAAACCTTTTTTTCTTACGAGCTGCTTGTTTTCTGCCAGCAATGCAAACAGAACTGCAACAAAGTGTTACCTTTAAAGTTAGTTTGAGGATTACATTACCTAATATCAATAATGGGCTTAAAAATACTAAGTGATGTGTAATAGTCATTTTACTATTTTTAAACAGGCTGAAAATTATCAAGATTTTTTTTTTTTTTTTTTTTTTTTTTTTTGGTTTTTCAAGGTAGGCTCTCACTTTAGCTCAGCCTGGCCCGTAATTCACTATGTAGTCTCAGGGTGGCCTCGAACTCACGGCAATCCTCCTACCTCTGCCTCCCGAGTGCTGGGATTAAAGGTGTGTGCCACCACGCCCGGCTCTCAAGTTTTTTGTTTTTGTTTTTTTTTTTGTATTGGGGACCTCAACAATACTGTATCTGTAAAAGGAACCCTTAGCTTATGAACCTGATATAGTATATCATGTGATAGATGACCTTTTTTTGGTGTTAGGTTTACCAGGCATTAAAAATCTCATTGTCATATACTTAAGATGATATAATTTATTGAATTTCAACTTACTGTGTCTTTTCCAAGTGAAGCTTAAAAAGTAAAAATGCTTAGGAATATTATAAAAGTTCAAAGATGAAGGCAGTAGTAAAAGTGGTAGACTCAGGACTAGAAATGTCAGCAGTGAGCAGTTACCTAATAATGTGGGTCACATCTATCAACTGTTATTTCTAAACCTCTGTTGTAGTCACCTTCTTGTTGCTGAGACAAAGCACCCTACCAAAAGCAACTGACAGGAGAACAAAGTAGTTGACTTTGACTCACAGGCTCAAGAGGAGCTCATGACGGCAGGGACGGCATGGCATGAGCAGCGCTGGACATCACCTCTGCCACAGCAGGTGGAAAACAGTAGCAGGAGAGTGAGACAAACTTTACCGAAGGGGAGTTGGCTGTAACATCCCAAAACCCACTTCCAAAACACAACTCCTCCAGCAAGTTTCCACCTCCCAAATTGCTGTGAGTTGGGGACCGGGACCAAGCACTCAAAACACATGAGTTTATGGGCCGTATCTGATTCAAACCACAATAACCAAAGCTTTATGAGGTAAACATTTTTCTGATGTTTTAAGTCAGGGACATTAAGAATTCTTCTCAAGATAAAACACATAGTAAGTAGTGGAACAGAGAGATTCAATGTCAGGTGTATGAATCTCCCAAAATCATTGTTTGCAACTACTGCGCTATTTTTACTTCCTATAATAACAAAATTTGGTGCTTATATTAGCAGATCAACACTTACCACCAAAGGCTTGCAGATCCCGAGGTGCACAGTGCCTGGAGGCACAGCCTTCAGTACCTCTACGGCCTCTGCAAGGGTGCTATTATCCAAGGAGTACTCATTGACTGAGACCAGGCGGTCTCCGGGTAAAAGTTCTCCACTTCTTTCTGCTACACCATCTGCTACCAGGGAGCGAATCACAATCACTGACCTCGTGGGGTCCAAGGGGTCCTATCAATCAAGTAAAAAGAAAGATGAGGCAACACCCTGAGGGTAAGCATGTAGGTTCAAGTTGGCAGACAGTGCCTCTGATTTTACTATTTCAGTTGTACAACATTCTAGCAATATTCTGCTATAGAGGGGAAAATGAAAATATTACTATATACATTGTCCAAGCATCGGCTTATAGTAAGAAGGTACAACCTTAACAGTTTCAATCACATGTTTGATGACTCAAACACATTTGCCTTTTAATCTTTTGGTAATTAATATTTTGTTGGACCACAAGAGGTCTGGGAACAGTTAGGTAAGATTCATTGACACTTTCCCCAGCCTTGTCTTAGTGTGGGCCAAAGACATGCCCATCCACAACTCTTTGAAGGTCATATGTGTGCTGAAAAAGGAGTATGATATGGGCACAACACTCATGGCTATTCACGCAGCAGTGTCAGAGACTTTGATGACACCACTTCAGTTCAGGGAAAGAGACAAAAATCAGAGAACAGTCCTCTGCATTTGGAAAGTGTATTTAGGGCAGGATGTAGCTCAGTATAAAGTGCTTGCCTGACAATGGGGAAGCCTTGTATTCAATCACCAGCAACACACACGGTTGTTTGCTTATAGAACATATTCTAAAGTAAAATGACCAAGATTATGGCATGGTTATGTCCCTACATCAGAACAATGCCAGGACAGAGAAGGTGGATTCATGAGCACAAGCGCTGGCTGTGCTCTTTCTTCTTTCTCTTTCGTCTGTGTTCTCTCATCCTGTGAGAGAACCCCATATCATTTATTTTTCCTTTTGAGCATTGACGATAATTCTGACATATCAATAATTAAATACGAATCCATTATTAGACTATTATTTTTATTCTATTTAAAAATGATATACAGCACTTAATATTGACAATCACATATTAATCTAATCTAACAATTTCAATAAATCTAGAGATTTATTGTTTTTTGAGACAGTATCTTACTTTGTAGTCTAAGATGGCCTTGGACTCACAGTAATCTTCCTACCTCAGTTTCCTGCATGTAAATTTCAGTTGTGGGACATCGCATCCAGCTTACTGTCTAAATTTTATCAATGAAAGAATCAAAAGTTAAGGCAACTAAAAAAACAAAAAAAAAATAAGAAAAAAAAAAAGTTAAGGCAACTAGCCACCACCAGCAGCTGTTTAATGGCAGAGCCAGGATTCAAGCAAGCAGCCCTGGTTCTCAGGGAAAAGCTCAGCCACCAGCACTGCATCACAACAATGGTCAGGAGAGACAGGACAAGACAAGTTATGAATGAAGAAGACAGAGGCATTGACATGGGAATCTATGGCTGAGTGGAGTCTCAATCTGTCTTACTGATAGAGATATGTGGCACTGTTACTCACCATGAAACTTGGTGAGCAGACAGAACACAGTTCCATCCCAGTCATCGTGCTTGCTGTGGTCTGTCTGGGGCTGAGCTGGCTGTTTGACCACGCACATACTGTCTAAAGGCTAGATATAGGGAGTACTATGAGGGCTACCACTGCGAGTTTCTAGTAATCTTTGCCTGAGAGACCAGAGAGAAACGAACTGCCAAATCACAAGCTGTATCTCCCTGAAGTGGCTATGGCTCTTGTGAAGACTTCTGGTCCTGTTTTCTATAACTGCATGGAATTAACCAAATACACATTTAATTTTTTTTGTTCATTTTTAATTTATCTATTTGAGAGCGACAGACACAGAAAGAAAGGCAGAGACTGAGAGAGAGGGAGAGAGAATGGGTGCGCCAGGGCCTCTAGCCACTGCAAACAAACTCCAGATGTGTGCGCCCCCTTGTACATCTGGCTAATGTGGGTCCTGGAGAATCGAGCCTCGAACCGGCGTCTTTAGGCTTCACAGGCAAGCGCTTAACCGCTAAGCCATCTCTCCAGCCCCCAAATACACATTTAAATCAACCAATGCTGCAGAGCTAATTCCTTGAAAAATCCTTTCAAACGTAACTAACCCTGCTTTCAGTCATTTATGAAGAAAATCAAAACTAACAATCATCGAGGGATCTTGCTAATAAAGTATGGGGTGTTAAACTGTAATTACGCAAGTATTTTCAAGTAGAGGGAGCTATTGCACAGCGAGAGAAGAGAGGGAGGCAGAATACAGTGTGTGAGTGGGCACTCGGCACAGGGATCAAAAAGAGCTGTCCATTTTGCTACCAGCAGCCACGAATCACAACACACTCTTCATTCTGAAATATGAAACCATTACATTTTAAGTTTGACACACTAATAAATAATCTGTGCAATTACAATTAATCCCTTTATTTGGGATGTCAGTGCTTGATGAAAGGTTTTTGTTATTGGGGAGGAAGACAAACTACACACAGGTGATTCCCTCATGAAACACACAGAAAGCACCAGCACTGCTCTCTATTAATGATTATAAACTTTGTTAGAAAGCACTGCAACAACAAAACAAAACATAACAAAAGCAAATAAATGATTCCTCTAATTTAGTTGTGGACAATATAATCTCCACAGCTTCATCTAACACAGAATCAAAAAGCATGCTTAGCCTGAAGAGAAAAATGGATGCAATAGGGACTGGGGAAATAGCTCAGTAAAGGGACCTGCTGGCTTGGGTTTGATTCGCCAGTGCTCATATAAAGCCAGATACACAGTGGTGTATGCATTTGGCGTTGTTTTGTAGCTGCTAGAGACTCTGGCATACCTTAATTCTCATATTTTCTTTCTTTCTCTATGTTCTCTGCTTGCAAATAAAATATTTTATTTATAATAAATTTATTTAGATATATTAAATATGAATATTGATATATAAATTATATTTATACATAAATATTTATTTAAAATGCAACTGTTTGAAACTGTTAGAAAACCTGTAATTGTATAATTAGGAAGACTCCTTGGAAACAGTTTTACACTGGAAAGATAAATTTCATTTATTATAGAAAAGTCATAGTGAGCACTTCTTTACACAAAGCATGGCTTTCTTTAGATCTTAAACGAGTGCCATGTTATTGGCTTTATTCAAGCTTAGATCCCTAGCTATTGAAGCATGAAATTTAATCTCACCCTGTTCCTGCCAGAAAGAACCCCAAGACAGCTTATTATTTGGAGGGGAACAAAAGGACAGACCACTCCCCAGCCCAGCCCCATCACGTACAGTAGCTACCACATGTCCTGACTTGGCAAAGGAGTCCTGCAAGGTGCAAGTTACTTTCTCCCATGGCATCCTATGCAGCAGTTGCCTTCTGCTCATAGGCTTTACTGCATGAAAAATGTCCAGTACCTTCGATTCATGCTGCTTCTCAATAATGATGTCCATTTACTGAAAACGCGGTCCATGGTATCAGACAATGGTACATAAAACAAAATGCTCTACAGGTATTTCTCAAGGCCCTCTCTCCAATATTTAGGTCCTTTAAGCATACTTTAAAACTCCCAACCAGATTTTTAATATTTTACTTATTTGAAGCAAAGATATACAGACAGATAGAAAATGAGATCAAGAGTGGACATGTCAGGGCCTCTAGCCACTGCAAACTCCAGACACATGCACCATCTTGCGCATCTGGCTTTACATGGGTACCGGGAAATCAAACCACAGTCCTTAAGCTTTGCAAGCAAGTGCTTTAACTATTGATCCATCTCTACAGCCTACCTTAACTTTTAAATCTCTTATGTTTCTTCTCTTGGTGAAGAATGCTTGCAAGGAACAGTGTTCAACAATCAAGATGTTGCCTCAGACTAAACAGCCAATAGAGGGTGCTAAAGACCTATCCTGAACCACAAGGAGTATCTAAGACACTGTCTTCACAAGGGATTTCTGTCTTCTGTACTCAGCTTTGTATTATTATCAGACCTGCTATAGCAGTTCCCTGTGTTTGCTTTAATCCTACCACTTATGAAATCTGTGTTTTACATGGAGAAAGGGCTTTAAAAAATATTATCAAACTCCTCTCATCAATCCAGAACAGGAAGTTTCATAAGGATACTACACAAAAGAGGGGTATAGACCCTAGTCCACCCTCACCACACCACTGGGGAGCTGGAGATGCTGGTGAGCCAGCTCTCACAAGTGAGTCAAGCCATTTGCCTGAAGAATGGTTGACACTTAGGGCTGTTGAATAGAGATGGCCTCCAAGTCTTCATACTGATACACTCCCATGAGGAGTCTCTAGGGGCATCAGCACACATTCCAGCATGCGCTTACACTCCCGCCCTTGCACTAGGATGCCTGTTGAGGGTGACCAACCTGATCTTCTACCTCTTCTTTCAGATCTGCTTCTCCATTTCCTCCACCACCACCACCATTGTTCAGCATCATATTATTTGATGCCTGAGCCAAACCACCACAGTATGTTTGCCAGTATGCCTACAGTCTTTAATCTCTTTCTCACCAGCTCATGTTTTAAAGAGATAACAGAAACTTGCTTTTAAATAAGTATGTCACCTTCAATGATTGAGATGGGGAGGTAATATAATGGAGAATAGAATTTCAAAGGGGAAAGTGGGAGGGGGAATTACCATGGGATTTTTTTTTATAATCATGGAAAATGCTAATAAAAATAAATAAATAAATATGTCATCTTAAGTCCTTCTCTGCCTATGAAGTCTTAAGTGACAGCACTGTCTCTAAAACTAAGTACTGACCCTTTGACTTCTACAGAGGAACATGCCTTTGGGTGGGCAGTGCCACCCCATCTCTGCTCATTCTCCCATGGACCATGGCCTAACCCCAGGTGTATCACATTTTGCCCCAATAATATACAACTACTGAAACTCGGAATGTGACATGTGTCTCCTCCTGTGCAACACTACACAAGCCATTCATTCTACCAGAAATGTGCCTCTCTCCCATGCAAAAGGATCAGCTGGATGGTTTCTTCCAATGAAGTCTTCCCTAAGCCCTGGAGAGGCAAACATTTTCTATTCTGTGATGTCCACATAGCATTTGACATAATACATTTTCCTTACTGTCCCTAATCTTATACAATTAATAGAATCTTTCTGTTAGGTGTGTTCAGAGTATTTTGCATTGCAATGCTCCAGAAATTACACCTAAATTATTTCAACTGTTTTCTTATTTAAAAAAAAAAAACTTTCTAAGAAGAATATGTTGGCTTATTTGCTACTATTTTTCTGGGGTTAATTAACATATCAAAATACAGTCCTAACTCAACTATAAATGCACCAAAAAACAAACCACTTCATACAGGGTGGGAATACTATAACAATGGTCAACATTCCCCAAGTTCCAGGCTGGGACAAGTCATGCTGGTTTGAATCTGTGTAAATGTTCCTGCCTTCAGATTCCAGATGAAGAAATGAAGACTGTAAAATTAAATGAATTAAGCAAAGCACATAATTGGTAAAGGGCAGAGTCAGAATTTAAACTAGCCAATTACATTCTAGTTTATGCTTTTAACCTCTAAGCAATGCTGCTTCTCTATTGTAAAGTAAATTTTTGCTAAATAAAGACTACAAGAATACAAGCATGTTAGATGTAAAATTGAGTCCTTTAAGCCTCATGCTTCACTACCCAATGACGGCATTAGAATGAAGAGTGCACAGCACACCACTAATGCACACATTTCACCCACGCATGGCTAACCCACTCACTTCATCTGCACACAGCTAAACACATACTTCTTTCCTGTGCTCACAGCAAAGGCATGCACTTCTTCACCTGTGCACACGGCTCACGTATACAATTTTTCACCTGGGCACATGGTTCACGAATACACTTCCTCACCTGGGCACACGACTCGCATATACTCTTCTTCACCTGGGGACACAGCTCATGTATACACTTCTTCACCTGGGCACAAGGCTCACGTATACACTTTTTAACCAGGGCACACAGCTCACGTATACACTTCTTCACCTGTGCACATGGCGCATGTATACACTTCTTCACCTGGACACAAGGCTCACATATACACTATTTCACCTGTGCACATGGCTCACGTATGCACTTCTTCATCTGTGCATATGGCTCATGTGTACACTTCGCTTGGGCACAAGGCTCATGTATACACTTCTTCATCTGGGCACAAGGCTCACGTATACACTTCACCAGTGCACATGGCTCACGTATACACTGCTTCACCTGGGCACATGGCTCACGGATACACTTCTACACCTGGGCACATGGCTGGCATATACTCCTCACCTGGGCACATGGCTCATGTATACACTTCTTCACCTGGGCACACAGCCCGCGTATACACTTCTTTACCTGGGCACAAAGCCCGCATATATACTTCCTCACCTGGCCACATGGCTCGTGTATACCCTTCCTCACCTGTGCACACAGCCCGCGTATACACTTCTTCACCTGTGCACACGGCCCGCGTATTCACTTCTTCACCTGGGCACATGGCTCGCATATACACTTCTTTACCTGGGCACACAGCCCACGTATACACTTCTTCACCTGGGCACACGGCTCGCGTATACACTTCCTCACCTGGCCACATGGTTTGTGTATACTCTTCTTCACCTGTGCACACGGCCCGCGTATACACTTCTTCACCTGTGCACACAGCTCACGTATACACTTCTTTACCTGGGCACACGGCTCACATATACACTTCTTCATATGGGCACATGGCTCACATTTACACTACTTCACCTTGACACATGGCTAATGTATATCCTTCATCTGTGCACACGGCTAATGCATGCACTTCTTCATTTGTGCACACATCTAACAAATGCCCTTTTTTGTCTATGCACATGGCTAAGGGAAGCACGTCTTTGCCAAATATTAATTCACAGGTTCTTCCTTAAATACATTCATTGGGTAAGCAAAAGAACCATTACAGAACATATATGAACACAAAAATCATTATGCATGAATGGATGGGACTCAAAATTTCTTAATGCCTAAAAAATGTATATATGAGTGTGTCTGTACCCAAATATCAAAGGGACAAGATCCCACATAAACTAAAACAGGGCTTAGGGGCATCACCAGGGCTGGGGAAGTCAGTGGCAGACAACCATGACAAGTGGAAGTGACAGCATCAGTGAAATGTGAGAGCAATCACTATGACTACTTCAAAATCTAAACAAAAGCCAGGCGTGGTGGCACACACCTTTAATCCCAGCACTCAGGAAGGCAGAAGTGGGATCGCCATGAGTTCCAGGCCACCCTGAGGCTACTTATTGAATTCCAGGTCAGCTTGAGCTACAGGGAGAACCTACCTCAAAAAAGACAGAAAGAAAATCTAAACAAAAACAAAGCCCAGCAGCGCTGGCACCTCACTGGAAACACTGAACAAGAGGCATTATCCACAGTGAACAAGAGGAATTAGTGAAAAAAGTGGTTGTAATTAATAACACAACCAATATGTCTGTCAGATGCAGTTTTAAAAATACTAAGAATGTGAGATACACATCAAACACAATTCCAGCACTAATTATCTCCAAGCATTGCAGTACTTTCCCAATGAAAACCAGCAAACACCAAAGGGTAATAATGCTTCAACCACAGTCATAATACAGAACAGTGTCTGTGGTTTTTTAAAAGATCTGGGGGCTAGGGAGATGACTCAGCAGTTAAAAGATGTTTGCTTGCAAAGACTGACTAAGCCCAGCAGCGCTGGCACCTCACTGGAAACACTGAACAAGAGGCGTTATCCACAATGAACAAGAGGAATTAGTGAAAAAAGTGGTCGTAATTAATAACACAACCAATATGTCTGTCAGATGCAGATCCCCTCAGTTCAGCTCCCCAGTACCCATGTAAATCCAGACACACCAAAAGTGGTGTACATGAATCTGGAGTTCATTTGCAGTGCTGAAGGCCCTGGTGCACCCTGTCACACTCATCCATTCTTTCTCTCTGGGTGTCTTCCTCCCTCTCTCACCCATTCCTCTCCTATGCTTCACTGTCTCAAAGAAATAATTTTGTTTTTTTAGAAAAAAAATCTACTGCATATCTAATACCCAAATATAAAGGCATTAAGTGACGAGAAAAATCATATGGTCACAACATGCTCCATCATCTACTTCAGATAAAATAAGTCTACATGGCTCCTTTACCTTTGATAATTGTGGCACCTATGTCAACTGCATATATGAAGACATGAAGTTGGGCTGCTACACATGACTAACTGACAGGGTCTTAATTTTTGCCATAGCTCTTGGCTATGTGGAACAGCATCTCACTGCACCTACTCAGTGGCTGTGCTACTTGACTGATGGTAAAATGATTATAGGGCAAGACAGGCAAACAATGTAGTCAACACTGATAGAAATTTCTCTCCAGGGCTGGAGAGATGGCTTAGCGGTTAAGCATTTGCCTGTGAAGCCTAAGTACCCCAGTTCACTCCACTCCCAAGAACCCACGATAGCCAGATGCACAAGGGGGCGCATGCATCTGGAGTTTGTTTGCAGTGGCTGGAAGCCCTGGCGTGCCCATTCTCTCTCTCTACGTGCCTCTTTCTCTGTCTGTCATTTTCAAATAAGTAAATAAAAATAAACAAAAAAAAATTTAAAAAGAAAAAAGAAATTTTTCTATAAAGGGAAAGAAACAATCCACCAACCAATGAAGCCAAGGCCTTGAATATTATTATTCGAATTAAGCAGTATTACATTGAATCTTAATTAATAGTTCAATTAATTTTTAAAATAGTAGTTCCAGAAAGTGGCTAAAATAGGGAACACAGAAGAAACCACTAAATTGGAAAGACATACAATGGGCAGACAAAAGAAAGACATTGTTGAAATAGACAAAAAGAGGAAAAGGCAAGGGAAACACATACAGAGAGAGCGAGCACACACACACTGTGTGTGTCCTAGGGAATAGCTGGTATGAATTAAAATTTCCAGACTGGGGTGGTGTTTCTTTTTTTCTTTCTTCTTTGTATTTATCTATCTTTTTTATTAACAACTTCCATGACTGTAAATAACATGCCAGGGTAATGACCTCCCTCCCCCCATTTTCCCCTTTGAAACTCCATTCTCCATCATATACCCCCCCCCAATCAGTCTCTTTTATTTTGATGTCATCATCTTTTCCTCCTATTATGATGGTCTTGTACAGGTGGTGACAGGCACTGTGAGGTCATTGATATCCACTCCATGATGTGTCTACAGGAACATATTGTAAGGAATCCCACAATTCCTTTGGCTCTTGCATTCTTTCACCCACCTCTTTCACAATGGACCCTGAGCCTTGGAAGGTGTGATAGAGATATTGCAGTACTGAGCACTCCTGTCACTTCTGCCCAGCACCATGCTGCCTTCTAAGTCAACCCAAGGTCACTGCCATCTGAAAAGAGAAGGTTCTCTTCCAAAAGTGACAGTAGAATTCGTATATGGGTATGAACATTAAGACAAGTATTTACTGGGAAGTTTGATGAGCACAGTATATACATGAAGCCAGGCAGCAGCAGACATTACACCTCTAGGGCTCATAACTACCCTTGTTTTAGGTTTTCTGTATCAGGGATGTATTCCCTCCCATGGAGCGGGTCTCCAGTCCAATTAGAGGGTAGATGGTTTCCACCACGAGAGATGTCCCACTACTGCACCCACTGGCTCATTTGGCCTGGCTGGCAAAATTTAAGACTTACAGTGTCCACTGTAGAGTATAATCATTGGTGATTTCTCTCTTTCCCATTGAACTGCATGCGGAATGGCTTCTACCTTTCTGACAGCTGATCTACATGGATCTACATGGAAGAGCTCAGTTCCAGCAGGATTTCTCAGTGACTTTGCAGCCTAAGTATGTGGAGTCTTCAGCAATAGGGTCTTACCATCGATTCCTGGTGGGAAACCAAGGGCCTCGGCAATGGTCTATAATGTTTTGGGGGCATCAGGGACCTCCCTGGCCAACAACTCACTGGAAAGTATGCCATTCCTGGCACTGATAATTTTCTAGTAACAATCTATGGCTCCTGAGTGTTCCATTGTCCAAAAAAGTAGGTTTCCATATGATTTATTTATATTCTCAGAGATTTTTAGCCCTCCCTCCACCTTTCCTTTACTTAATCACTTCCGCTTACCTCACTTAGGCCTTTTCACTCCCATTAATCTATGCTTCTACTTACATATATACAAACACATTCTATTAAGTACCCCCATCCCTTTCTCTTTCTCTTCCCTTTATAACTCTTTTCTAGCTCACTAGCCTTTGCTACTGAGTTTTCTTCTTACTCACACAGAAGTCCAATCATCTGTAGCTAGGATTCACATATGAGAGAGAACATGCAATGTCTGGCTTTCTGGGCCTGAGTTATCTCACTTAGTATAATCCTTTCCACATCCATCCATTTTCCTGCAAATTTCAAAACTTAATTTTTCTTTACCGCTGAGAAGAACTCCATTGTATAAATGTTGAGGGACATCAAGACTGGTTCTATTTTCCAGCTATTGTGAATTGAGCAGCAATAAAGATGGCTGAGCAAGTATCTTTAAGGTAATGAGTGCTTGGGATATATGCCTAGGAGTACTATAGCTGGGTCATATGTTAGGTCTATTTTTAGCTGTCTTAGGAACCACCACACTGATTTCCACAGTGGCTGGACCATATTTCATTCCCACCAACAGTGTAGAAGGGTTTCTCTTTTTCTGCATCCTTGCCAGCATTTATGGTCATTTGTTTTCATGATGGTAGCCAATCTGACAGGAGTGAGATGGAATCTCAATGTAATTTTAATCTGCATTTCCCTGATAACTAGAGATGTAAAACATTTTCTTAGATGCTTGTATGCCATCTGTATTTCTTCTTTCAAGATCTCTCTATTTAGTTCCATAGCCCATTTTTTAATTGGGTTGATTTCTTATTATTAAATTTTTTGAGTTCTTTGTATATCTTAGATATCGATCCTCTATCAGATGTATACATGGCAAAGATTTTTTCACATTCTGTAGGTTGCCCCTTTGCTTTCTTCACAGTGTCCTTTACCATACAAAATCTTTGTAAATTCATGAGGTCCCAGTGGTTTATCTGTGGTTTTATTGCCTGAGCAATTGGGGTTAATTCAGAAGGTGTTTGTGAAGACCAATATGTTGAAGGATTTCCCCTACTTTTTCCTCTAGCAGTTTCAGACTTTCAGGTCTGATATTTAGGTCTTTAATACATTTGTATTTAATTCTTGTGCATGGAGAGAAGGACTTATTTTCATCCTTCTACAGATACATATCCACTTTTCCCACCACCATTTGCTGAAGAGGCTGTCTTTTCTCCAATGAGTATTTTTGGCATTTTATCGACTATCAGGTGGCTATAGCTACCCAGATATACATCTGGGTCCCCTACTCTGTTCTATTGATCTACATGTCAACTTTTGAACCAGTACCATGCTGTTTTTGTTACTACGGCTCTGCAGCATAGGTTAAAATCATGTATGGTGATACCATTAGTCTTATTTTTGTTGTTCAGTATTGTTTTAGATATTTGAGATTTTTTGTGCTTCAAAAAGAATTTTTGGATTATTTTTTTCTATTTCCATGGAGAAGCCCATTGCAATTTTGATGGGAATTTCATTAAATATGTAGATTGCTTTTGGGAAGATTGCCATTTTCACAATATTGATACTTCCAATACAAGAACAAGGGATGTCTTTCCATTTCCTAGTTTCTTTTGCAATTTCTCTCTTGAGTGTTTTAAAGTTTTCATTGTAGAGACCCTTCACTTCCTTGGTTAGGTTTATTCCAAGGTACTTTTTTTTATTATGCAATTGTGAATGGGAGTGACTCTCTGATTTCATTCTCTGTATTTGTTGTTAGCATATAGGAAGGCTACTGATTTCTGTGTGTTTATTTTGTATCCTGCTACATGGCTATAGGTGTTTATCTGCTCTAACAGTTTGCTGGTAGAGTCTTTAGGGCTATTTATGTATAGAAACATGTTATCTACAAATAATGATAACTTGATCTCTTCCTTTCCAATTTGTATCCCTTTTATGAGCGTCTCTTGCCTTATTGCTGTGGCTAAGACTTCCAATACTATATTAAATAAAAGTGAGGACAGTGAACGCCCTTGTCTTGTTCCTGACTTTAATGGAAAAGCTTCCAGTTTTTCCCCATTTACTAATTTATTGGCCATAGCATGTCAAAATAGCCTTTATTATGTTGAGATATGTTCCTTCTATTCCCAGTCTCTGTAGGAGTTTTATCATGAAGGAATGTTGGATTTTGTCAAATGCTTTTCTCTGCATCTAATGAGATGATTATGTGATTTTTGTTCTTTAGTTCATTTATATAATGTATTATATTTCTTTCTGATATATTCTTGTATACTGCTTGCCAATATTTTATTGAGAATTTTTGCATCTATTTTCAAGGGGGGGATTGGTCTGTAATTTTCTTTTATTATTCAATCTTTGCCTGGTTTTACTATCAGGGTGATGCTGGCTTCATAGAAGGAATTTAGTAGGATTCCTTCTTTTGCTATTTTACGGAAAAGGTTTCTTTGTTTGTTTGGTTGGTTTTTTTGGTTTTGTTTTGTTTTGTTTCTTGAGGTGGGGTCTCACTCTGGCCCAGGCCCCTCAGACCTGGTGCTGCTGCTGCTGGAGCCGCTTCTGCCTGCCTATCTGGGCTCTAGATTCACTGGATCTCTCCTACTTCTCTGCTACAGTTGGTAATTTCTTACATACCTCACTTTTCAGCAGAGGAGTCTATTTTGCTGAATTTCTTTTTTTTTTTTTTTTTGCGTTTTCTCCCCTAGGCTGCTTTACCATGGTTCCTACACCACCATGTTAACCAGAAACCTCTCTAGTTAAAGGTTCTTGCATGGTATATTTGTTCATATGTTTGCCACTCACTTCTGGTCTAGGATTCTTACTGGCTGCATGGAGGGGGGGGAGGGAGAACTGCAGTCTATCTGAATGCACCATGACCTGATCAAATGCCTGGGTACCACTACTCAGTCAACTGTACTCAAGTACAGCTGAAATTATATGAATTGAAATATGAGTACATGCAGCTCTATTGAACTATGTATTAAAAAGTGGTTAAATGGTAGATATAATTATGTACATTTGACCACATTTTTAAACTTAGAATTTATACTAACTGAGGTAACCCAGGCCCATAAATCCAAGGGTCACATGTACTCTCATCTGTGGATGCTAGATACAGATGATTGGACTTCTGTGTGAGCAGAAAAAAACTCAGTAGCAGACACCAGTAAGTTTGAAAGGAGATATAAAGGGAAAAGAAAGGAAGGGAGGGGAGTACTTAATAGGATGGTATTGTATATATGTAAGTAGAAGAATAGATTAATGGGGGTGAAAAGGCCCAAAGTGAGGTCAGGGGAAGAGATTGAGTAAAGGAAAGGTGTAGGGAGGGCTAAGCAAAATCTAAGAGAATATAAAAAATCATATGGAAACCTACTTTTTTGGACAATGGAACATTCAGGAACTGTAGATTGTTGCTAGAAAATTATTAGTGCCAGGGATGGGATGCCTTCCAGTGAGTTGTTGGCCACGGAAGTCCCTGATGCCCCCAAAACATTATAGGCCATTGCCGAGGCCCTTGGTTTCCCACCAGGAATTGATGGTAAGACCCTACTGCTGAAGACTTCATATACTTGGGCTGCAAGGCCACTGAGAAATCCTGCTGAAACTGAGCTGATAACCTCCTCCATGTAGACCAGCTGACAGAAAGCTGGAAGAAGCCATTCTGCATGCAGTTCAATGGGAGAAAGAGAAATCACCAGTAAAGATACTCAAGAGTGGACAGTGCAAGCCATTTGGCCAGCAAGACCAAATGAGCCAGTGGGTGCAGTAGTGGGACGTCTGTCATGGTGGAAACCAACTGCTCTATACTTGGACTGGAGGCCTGCTCCATGGGAGGGAATACATCCCTGATACTGAAAACCTAAACCAGGGGTAGCATGAGCCCTAGGCGTGTAACGTCTGCTGCTATCTGGCTAAATGCATATACTATGCTTATCAACAGCCCAGTAAGCACTTCTCTTAATGTTCATACCCTTATATTTATGCTACTCTCACTTTTAGTAGAGAATCTTCTCTTTTCAGATAGCAATGACCTTGGGATGACTCAGGAGGCATCATGGTGCTTGGCAGAAGTGACAGAAGTGCTCAGCACTGCAATATCTCTATCACACCTTCCAAGGCTCAAGGTATATTGCAGAAGAGGTGGTGCAAAGAATGTAAGAGCCAAAGGAAAGGTAGGACTGCTTGCAACATTGCCCCCCCAGACACAAAATGGGCTGGATATCCATGACCTCACAGTGCCTGACACTACCTACTTAAGACCATCATAATAAGAAGAAAAGGTCATGACATCAACATAAAAGAGAGAATGGTTGAGAGGGGGAGGCAATAGGGAAAAAAAAAATTTTTTTTAATTAAAAAAGAATTTATTAATGAGGAATATCTTAGTGTCTTCCAGAAAAAAATATATTAGTTCAAAATTATGCTGCAGGGAAAATATAGACATAAAAGTTTTTGAAAACTCTGAAATATTAATTTTGGAATTTATCTCATTTTTTTTCTATACAAATTATTCTAGATCTCAACACAAATACTAGCTTATTGATACTGGTCAAGTTGTTTAATCTCTGAAATTTAGGGTTCTCATCTCAAGTGGAGATAATAGCATAGATTTCAGACACAAGTAACCTGTAAGTCTATAGTAACTACTTCAAAAATACTATTGCCTTTATTATTATTGTGGAGATAATTATAAGAAAGCTAGCAGGTCTGGACAGATGGCTTACTGGTTAAGGCACCTGTCTGCAAAGCCAAAGGACCCAGGTTCGATTCTTCAAGGACCCATGTAAGCCAGATGCACAAAGTGGTACATGTGTCTGGAGTTTTTTTGCAGCAGCTGAAGGCCCTGTCATTCCCGTTCTGTCTCTTTCTCCCTTTCTTTCATAAATAAATAAGAAAGCTGGCATGATATACAGGTCTGAGGAGGTAATACTTTTCATCACATTTACTGATTTCTACATCTGAGCACGTGCAACTTACAACAACAGTGCTACCACCTGCTGAACCACTTATGATGTCACACCTACATCATTACACATGAAAATATAGGCCTAAATGTATATAATCTAGATAGGCAGACCTTAACTCTCCAAAATTTATCAAGGAAGAGGCTCATCAGAGACCAGAGTCCTCAGTCCTTATTGTCCTTCAGCACAAGCAGCCCTCTGCAGGCTGGGATGCTGTTGGACAGCTGTGTCAAGGACACAGGACAACCTTCACTCTGCAGTTCCTTTTGTTGTTGTTGTTTTATTTTGACTTCTGGATAAATCAACCAATAACTATGTCATGATAAATAATACACAATGTGCAGAATAAAATTTTTGCTAACTTTGAAAGCGTATGAGAAAAAAGGTCAAGAAATCTTCCTGGGAAAGTCATAGTCAATTGCACAGTTTACACTCTGGCAACAAAACCACCAAATTCCTACAGGGCTTGGACCAGTGGCCTTAAGCTTATAGGGATAATGTTAAGCAAAGCTTCTAGGACTCGATAAAGTATGTTTCCCTATAAAAACAAAATAATCAGAAAATTTTATCATTTTTCATTTGAGACACAATTAGAGAAATAAACCAAGATTGTTTTCAGCCCAAAACTCTTTCACCCATCCTGATTCAGAAGCACAGCAACACTACTTCCTAACTGGGTGGTTGTGAGCTATGAGCAAGATTCTTAAACTTTCCATATCAGTTCCCTCTTCCTTAACTGTAGGATAACTATATCAGACCTCCTGGGATGGTAGGAAAAAACTATCTGTTTGTCTGCCTATCTATCTTTTAATAACACCAGGCAGAGTAATCAGTACATAACAATTGTCTATTAGGACCATATCCATGTAGTCATGTTTCCCAAATGAAAAACTTAGAATATAAGGTATGTCACAGGATCCTTCATTAAAGGCAATAAATACAAAGACATTAAATCAGGACCAAACTAACAATTCCTATCATTCCCTGTGCTTGTCACATGTTCAAGCTGCATGCTTCCATTCCTTGGAGGCCTCAGGAGCTCTTAAAAAACAATCCTCAGGGCTAGAGAGATGGCTTAGCGGTTAAGTGCTTGCATGTGAAGCCTAAGGACCCCGGTTCGAGGCTCGGTTCCCCAGGACCCACGTTAGCCAGATGCACAAGGGGGCGCACGCGTCTGGAGTTCGTTTGCAGAGGCTGGAAGCCCTGGCGCGCCCATTCTCTCTCGCTCCCTCTACCTGTCTTTCTCTCTGTGTTTGTCGCTCTCAAATAAATAAATAAATAATTTAATAAAAAAACAATCCTCAGATTTTAAATCAGATGTTTTTATTAATAAAAACATAACTAATTTACCCTAAGACTTTCTCCGTTATTATACTTTAAATAAATGTGTCCACTATCTCCTTCAAACTGAATTTTAAGTCCTTGATTACAGGATTTGGTCTATTTCACTTAGTGCCAGATCTCTGGGGATCAGAGCAATACTCAGTAAATACATGTCATAGCTAAGATCATAAAGAGCCTATTTTCACCTACATATTCTCCTTTTGAAGATGAAAATGAATGACTATCACAGAAAATCTCTACTGAGTCTATATTTAAAAAATTATCATCATGGGCTGGAAAGGTTCCTCAGTGGTTAAACGTACTTGCTTACAAAGCATGATGAGCCATGCTGGATTTCCCAGATGCACAAAGTAGCTCATGTCTCTGGAGTTTGTTTATAGTGGCATGAGGTCCTGGCATGACCATACACACACAATCTCTCTCTCTATTTTACTCTCTACGCTTGCCTCTCTCTCTCTCTCTTTTACTCCCTACGCTTGCCTCTTTCTCTGTCTCTCTCTGTCTCTTTTACTCTCTATGCATGTCTCTTTCTCTGTCTGTCTGTCTCTCTCTCTCTTTTTATTTTTTTTATTTATTTTTCTTTTTTGGTTTTTCAAGGTAGGGTCTCACTCTAGCCCAGGCTGACCTGGAATTTACTACGTAGTCTCAGGGTGGTCTGAAACTCACGGTGATCCTCCTACCTCTGCTTCCCAAGTGCTGGGATTAAACATGTGCGCCACCATGCTCAGCTCAAATAAATACTTTTTTAAATCACCATCACTTTCATATTTCAATAAACAGTAACATCAACTAAGAATGTTATGTGAAGAAAAATGTGGGCATGATATGCATTCTTTTATGGAGACTTCAAAACGTTATAACATGGGCTGGGGAGATTGCTCAGTGGTTAAGGTGCTTGCATGCAAAGCCTAATGACCTGGGCTCGATTCCCCAGTACCCACAAAAATGTGGATGTACAAAGTGGTGCATGTATCTGTAGTTCATTATACTCTAGAGCATTCTTTCTCTCTCTCTCTCTACTTGCAAATAAAAAAAAGAAACATTTAAAAAAACTTTGTAATGCAATAAGATTTGAATTTTAGTGACTATACTCATAGTCAATTGAAAATAAGAAAGATTAACAAATCTGTCCAAAATGTTAGTACTGTGTCATGGCCAGGATGTAACCTCACAACCATTGGGGGGGGGGGGGGCTTTTTAGCTCATAAGCTAACGCTCTGATTTTTTAAAACTATGCTCTATACATGCTGTTTGTGCGGTTTATACATTCATGCTATATATCTGCAGAGATGCACTGCAATGTAATTTCTGTTTAAAATCACACACAAAGAAAAGTGGCTTGAGCCTTGGAGCTGGTGAAGAACCACCCAGACAGCTCAGCACTCTTTATGCAACATTAGCAAATTAAATGAGACCTCTGGCTCTGGAGGATGACAGCAGTGCTTCCTGGTCCTCTCCTCAGTATGACAGCCCTGCATCAATCTATCTCTGTCTGTATCCAGATAGCACTCATGACTAGTGAGAAACAGCATATATCATGTCTTGAACAGAAAGTTATCATCACACTCTAGGCACCATTTTGTGACCTCTACCTACTGCTCTGTTCCTCAATGCAGGTATCAGAACCTAGTGGGAACTCCAAAGACAGCTACAGTCTGGAGGTGAAAGACTGCAAATAACGGCTGGGTGTGGTGGCACACACCTTTAATCCCAGCACTCAGGAGGCAGAGGTAGGAGGATCACTGTAAGTTCAAGGCCACCCTGAGACTACAGAGTTGATTCCAGGTCAGCCTGGACCAGAGTGAGACCCTACCTCGAAAAACCAAACAAAAAAAAAGACTGCAAATAACATTCTTCTGGAGAATGGGTTTCTTTAAAAGACCAATTTTTTAAAAATAGTTGTTCTGTTTTGTATCGCAAGGGAGACCAAGTGCACAGGAAGACTTATGTCCACTAACTTCCTAGACTAGGTTAAGCACTTCACAAGAGACAGGTGATGAGTACATAGTTTACTACTATACTAAGTTGAGCACCTTTGTGCCAGTGTTTTAGTTCTCCATGGTCATTTATAACTTGTGCATTTCTGAAATGCTCTCAGACCATTCTCTTCAACAGTGCCTTCTAGTGTGAAACTAAAACTGACATGTAAACACATGTGTTAAAGGGAAAATTACCATATGTGGGAAAGCAGAAGCCTACTCACTAGCATTTGCTGCTTGCCTACATTTCGCTACAATGGGACTTTTTGCCAAATTCATATTCCAAAGCCATAAAATTCCCACAAAAGTAGACAACAGGTTAAACTTAAGATCTCCCAGGCTTCCAGCTCACTTCATCCTCATGCCACTGCTCACTAAGGCAAGCTTTCAATATTTACTATCTGTATTTCAAGCTGATATACACACAGTATTTTTGATCTCTTATTAAGGGCCTTCTGATCTAATATAACCAGTATTCCTACAATGAGTGTTTGGAAGTCAGTCAGTATCCTTAGTGTACTACAAATGTCACACACCCAGAGTGAGCTCCTTTCATCCAGCCTCTTCCCAGTCTTGAAAATACTTACATGGGAGAACTCAACAATGGCCATAGTCAAACTACACCATGAACACATGACCAACATGTGCTTTCCAAGGCTATAGCTTGTGATGATTTGAAAAACACAGAATTTTCCCATGGGGGCAATGGAAGCAAATGTTGTGCTAAGGGAATCTTCAGTCCAGTTTAACTTCAGTGGAATAAACTGATGTCAATAAAAACAAGTGCAGTCAGGCAGCACGAATGGGCAAATGTAGCCTTTATCAATTCCTCTAAGTCCTATTAAGCAAAAGGTGACCTTTACATGCAGTAGTGTGGTTTGGTCAATAGCAAGCAGAAGATGGGTCTGCAGGAATGCCGGCAGCCTGTCAAGGGGCAGAATACCAGCAGGCCATCTAGGGGCAAAATAATGGCACTGCACTTAGACAAGCATCCGCCCCCAGCCAAATGAGTTCAAAAAGTTCTTGAAAACATAAAAAATAAGGCAAAGAAGACAAAAAGAACTAAAGACAACAAATATCACCTCAAGCCAGATGGTAGGTTTTAAGCTTAGCTGAACGGATGAAACTGGCACCTTCTAATACATTAATATCCTGTGTATTTTACCGTCTCAAAAGGTACAGTTTCCTATCTGTCTTTGAAATGCTGCTCCTACATGTACTACTGAGTGCTATGATGACTCATCAGCTAAAATGAATGTAGGTAGATTCAGGTTAGGTGTTGTAGATGAGTGAGACTATGTGTCGATTTTTTTTCTGTGATTGGCTAAGTTCACTGAGAATGATCTGTTCCAGGTTCAACCATTTTTCCTCAAATTGAATCTACCCAAGATACCTTACATACTCAGCAAGCACCTCATAAACTAGACAACAGGATGGAAGGGAGGGCCGGGAGGGCATCGAAGGGTGGAAAACAGTAATCTGGACCCAAATGGCATTGGTACCATAAAATTCTGCTTCCTAAAAGTCAGACCAAATGGCTGAACCTTCACTAGACCTTTACAGGAAACACCTGAACCACAAGACACTGGAGAGGGTAGGATCAAGACTAACCTAAATCTTCTACATCTTCCCTCCCTCCCTCTCCCCCTCTCCCCTCTATCTCTCTCCTCTCTAACTCTTGTATATTAGTTATATTTTTCCCCAATTTATTAGTGGGCACTGGCCTGTAACCCCCACTTCCAGCTTGGGGCTACCATCCACAATGAGCTTTTGATCAGAGAAACCTACAAGGTTTCCTAAAACAATGACAGACTTCTGTCAGAGTACTTGATGACCCACCAAAGGCCAGTGGTAAGACCCTACTGCTGAAGACTCCATATGCAGCTGATACGCAAAATCGAACGGCATGGCTGGAAGCCAGGAGAGAGTCAGTCCCCAGACAGTCAGCGTGTCTAGTGCCAGAAGGTGCTACATGGGCAACTGGGGGAAACGACCAATATCTGTCCAAGCAACTCATTGTCTAATCTAATTAGCAACAAATAACCTGACGTGATGCCCACACAAGTGCAATAGTGGCACACAGCCATGGTGAGGAACCAACTACTCTTGATTTGGCTAACTGATCCACTCAGTGGTACTAGACCCATAGCTGGACCTGGGAAACAAGTCAGAACCATACCCAAACACAAGCCCACTCTACAATATCAAGCCATCATCAATCACGGGGTATAAGAGGGCCTACACCTATCAAACTGTCTATCAAAAAAGTAATTGTTATCTCAATTTTCTGGGTGCTAACTTACTCTCCGTTGGAGAATCTGCTTCTCTTTTTCAGATAGATGCAGATCCTATGGAGAGAGCTGCCCCAACATACCTCAAAAGGGGCCCAACTGAAACTAAGGACAATTGGTGAAACAAGCAAGGGTGATGTTTTTCTGTGAACCGGATACCAGCACAAAGGGGAAGGAGACCAACGCAGAGGAAAATCAACTCCTACCAAATCAGAGAGCCAGAGCCTCAGAGGCCCCCAACACTTCAGCACTGAAGCAGACCAAAAATAAACCCAACATGGCTCAGGGAAATTTTGCGGAAGAGGGGGCAGAAAGAATGTCAGAGTCACATGTTGGGTCATGATTTGCAGAGACATTTAGCATACCAATAACTGGGGACTAACTCCACAATGCACAACCCATTTACATCAACAAGAAGGGTCTAATGGGAGGGGGTAGATCATAGATGAGCCTAAACAATGGTACCAAACTGCCTGTATTTGATGAAAAGAAAACTAATAAATCAAATTTAAAAATAATAATAATAAAATGAATGTAGGATACTGGGCACACACTGCAAGGCACTATCAACTGACAGTACTATTCATATAAAATCTCTAACCTTTTGGCAAAAATTAAAGTCCTAATACATCATCTTCATTTTAAAGAACATTTCTCAATTGTGGTGGTTTGATTCAGGTGTCTCCCATAAACTTAGGTGTACTGAATGCTAGCTTCCCAGGTGATGGCAATTTGAAAATTAAAACCTTCTAGAGGCAGTGTGTTATTGGGGGCAGTCTTAGAGGTATTATACCCAGTGACCCCTTGCCAGTGCTTGACACACACTCTTGTTGCTATTGTCCACCTATTTTGGTGAGGTGATGTTCACCCTCTGCTCAGGCAGTCATGATCCCTAGGGGTGTAACATCTGCTGATGACTGGATAAGTGTATATACTATGATCATCAAACTGCCCAGTAAGAACTTCTCTTAATATTCGTACCCTTATATTAATGCTACTCTCATTTTGGGTAGAGAATCTTCTCTTTTCAGATAGCAGTGACCTTGGGATGACTCAGAAGGTATCACAGTGCTAGAAAGAAGTGACTGGAGTACTGAGTAACATCTTGATCACACCTTCCAAGGCTCAGGGTCTAATGCAGAAGAGGTGGTGGAAAGAATGTAAGAGCCAAAGGAAGGGTAGGACTCCTTACAACATGCTCCTCCACACACAAAATGGCCTGCATATCCATGACCTCACCATGCCTGACACCACCTACACAAGACCATAAGAGGAGGAGAAGATGATGGCATCAAAATAAAAGAGAGACTGATTGAGATGTGGAGGGGATATGATGGAGAATGGAATTTCAAAGGGGAAAGTGGGAGGAGGGAAGGCATTACCATGGGATTTTTTTTTATATAATCTTGGGAAATGGTAATAAAAATTGAGAAAAAAAATCTAAGAGGGTATGAATAAGTCATAGGGAAACCTACTTTTGCGGACAATGGTTTCCAGAAGCCATAGATTGTTACTAGAAAGTTTTCACTGTCAGGGGTAGAATACCTTCTAGTAATTTCTTGGCCAGGGAGGTCCCTGACACCAGCCAAAACATTACAGGACATTGCCAAGGATCTTGGTTTCTCACCAGGAATAGATGGTAAGACCCTACTGCTGAAAACTCCACAAGCTCGGGCTGTACAATCACTGAGAAATCCTGCTAGAACTGAGCAGATAACCTCATCCATGTAACCAGCTGACAGAAATCTAGAAAAAGCTATGCTACAGGCAGGTCCACAGAAGAGAGAGAACTGATCAATGGAGATAAACTACAATAGACATTAGAAACCTTAAATATGGCCAAACAAGCCAATGGGTGCAATAGTGCCATATCTGTTACGGGGGTAACCAATTGCTATTTACTTGGACTGCAGGCCCACTCCATGGGAGGGAATGCATGTCTAGATACTGAAAACCTATGACAGAGAAAAGTTATAAGCCTAAGGGGTGTAATGCCTGCTGGTGTCTGGCTAAATACATATATTATGCTCACCAAACTTCTCAGTATGCTCTTCCCTTAATGTTCATACCCACATTAGAAAAGCTTCTCTTTTCAGACGGCAGTGACGCCTGGGATGACTGAAAAGGCAGCATAGTGCTGAGAAGAAGTGACAGAGGAGTGCTCAGCACTGAGACATCACTATCAAACATTCCAAGGCTGACTATCCATTGCAAAAGAGGTGGCAGAAAGAATGTAAGAGCAAAAAGAATGGTAGGACTCCTTTCAGTGCTGTTTTCCAGACACAAAATGGCCTGGATATCCATGATCTCACAGTGCCTGACACTACTTACATAAAATCATCATAATAGGAGGAAAAGAGGATGACATCAAAATTATTTTTTAAAAAGCAATGCTTGAGAAGGGGAGGGGATATGATGGGAGTGGAGTTACCAAGGGAAAGTGGTGGATGTCACCATTTTATTTTCTTTTCACAATTTTAATTAACATATTCCATGATTATAAAAAATAACCCATGCTAATACCCTCCCTCGCCCCACACATTTTCCCCTTTGACATTCCATTTTCCATCATATTACCTCCCCATTTCAATCATTGTACAATACAATATCAACCTATTAAGTACCCTCCTCCCTTCCTTTCTCTTCCCTTTATGTCTCCTTTTTAACTTACTGGCCTCTGCTACTAAATATTTCAATTCTCACACAGAAGCCCAATCATCTGTAGCTAGGATCCACACATGAGAGAGAACATGTGGTGCTTGGCTTTCTGGGCCTGGGTTACCTCACTTAGTATAATCCTTTCCAGGTCCATCCATTTTTCTACAATTTTCATAACTTCATTTTTCTTTACCACTGAGTAGAACTCCATTGTATAAATGTGCCACATCTTCATTATCCACTCATCAGTTGAGGGACATCTAAGCTAGTTCCATTTCCCAGCTATTATAAATTGAGCAGCAATAAACATGGTTGAGTGCGTACTTCTAAGGAAATGAGATGAGTCCTTCGGATATACGCCTAGGAGTGCTATAGCTGGGTCATATGGTACATCAATCTTTAGCTGTTTTAGAAACCTCCACACTGATTTCCACAATGGCTGGACCAGACTGCATTCCCACCAGCAGTGTAGGAGGGTTCCTCTTTTTTCACAGCCCCACCAACATTTATCATCATTTGTTTTCATGATGGTAGCCAATCTGACAGGAGTGAAATGGAATCTCAATGTAGTTTTAATCTGCATTTTGCTGATGAATAGTGATGTAGAACAATTTTTCAGATGCTTATATGCCATTTGTATTTCTTCCTTTGAGAATGCTCTATTGAGCTCCATAGCCCATTTTTTGATTGGCTTGTTTGATTCCTTATTATTTAACTTTTTGAGTTCTTTGTATATCTTAGATATTAATCCTCTATCAGATATATAGCTGGCGAAGATTTTTTTCCCATTCTGTAGATTGCCTCTTTGCTTTTTTCACTGTGTCCTTTGCAGTGCAAAATCTTTGTAATTTCATGAGGTCCCAGTGATTAATCTATGGTTTTATTGCCTGAGCAATGGGGTTGTATTCAGAAAGTCTTTGCCAAGACCAATATGTTGAAGGGTTTCCCCTACTTTTTCCTCTAGCAGTTTCAGAGTTTCAGGTCTGATGTTAAGGTCTTTAATCCATTTGCACTTAATTCTTGTGCATGGCGAGAGGGAAGGATCTATTTTCATCCTTCTGCAGATATTTATCCAGTTTTCAAAACACCATTTGCTGAAGAGGCTGTCTCTTCTCCAATGAGTATTTTTGGCATTTTTATCGAATATCAGGTGGCTATAGCTACTTGGGCTTACATCTGGGTCCTCTATTCTGTTCCACTGATCTACATGTCTGTTTTTGTGCCACAAACACGCTGTTTTTCCTACTATGGCTCTGTAGTATATATTAAAATCAGGTATGGTGATAACACCAGCCTTATTTTTGTTGCTCAGTATTATTTTAGATATTCGAGATTTTTGTGACTCCAAATGAATGTTTGGATTGCTTTTTTTATTTCCATGAAAAATGCCTATGAATTTTGATAGGGATTGCATTAAGTGTGAGGATTGCTTTTGGTAAGATTGCCATTTGCACAATATTGATTCTTCCAATACAAGAACAAGGGATGTTTCACCACTTTCTAGTGTCTTCTGCAATTTCTCACTTGAGTGTTTTAAAGTTCTCATTGTAGAGATTCTTTACTTCCTTCGTTAGGTTTATTCCAAGGTACTTTATTTTTTTTGATGCAATTGTGAATGGGAGTGATTCTCTGATTTCATCCTCTGTGTGTTTGTTCTTAGCATATATGAGGGCTACTCACTTCTGTGTATTTATTTTGTATCCTGCTACATGACTGCAGGTTTTGATCAGCTCTAACAGTTTGCTAGTAGAGTTTTTAGGGTCCTTTATATATAGAATCATGTCATCTGCAAATAATGATAACTTGATTTCTTCCTTTCCAATTTGTATCTCTGTTATGTGTGCCTCTTGCCTTATTGCTATGGTTAAGACTTCAAACCCTATATTAAATAAAAGTGGGGACAATGGGAACACTTGTCTTGTTCCTGATTTTAGTGGAAAAGCTTCCAGTTTTTCCCAATTTAGTAATACGTTGGCTTTAGGCTTGTCATAAATAGATTTTATAATACTGAGATATATTCCTTCTATTCCCAGTCTCTGTAACACTTTTATCATGAAGGGATGTTGGATTTTGTCAAATTCTTTTTCTGCATGTAATGAGATGATCATGTGATTTTTGTTCTTCAACCCATTTATATAACGTATTACATTTATAGATTTGCGTATATTGAACCATCCCTGCATCTCTGGGAAAAGCCTACTTGGTCACGGTGAATGATCTCTTTGATATATTCTTGTATTCTGTTTGGCAATATTTTCTTGAGAATTTTTGCATCTATGTTCATGAGGGAGATGGGTCTGTAATTTTCCTTTTTTGTTCTATCTTGGCCTGGTTTTGGTATCAGGGTGATGCTGGCTTCGTGGAAGAAGTTTGGTAGAATTTCTTCTTTTTCTATTTCCTGGAAAAGCTTAAGAAGCAATGGTGTTAGCTCTTCCTTGAAGGTCTGGTAAAATGTAGCAGTGAATCCATCTGGGCCTGGGCTTTTTTTAAACTGTTCGGATCTCCATGCTTGTTATAGGTCTATTTAAGTGATTAATCTCATCTTGATTTAATTTAGGTAGGTCATTTAAATCAAGGAAGTCATCCATTTCCTTCAGATTTTCATACTTTGTGGAGTATGTTTTTATAGTAAGTCCCTATGATTTTTTGAATTTCTCTGGAATCTGTTGTGATGTTACCTTTTTCATCTCTGAACTTGTTAATTTGTGTCTCTTCTCTCTCTCTTTTGATCAGATTTGCTAAGGGGTTATCAATTTTGTTTATCCTTTCAAAGAACCTCTTTATTTCATTAATTCTTTGGATTTTGTTTTTATTTCTATTTCATTAATTTCTGCCCCACTCTTTATTATTTCTTCCTATCTACTGATGTTTGGTTTGCCTTGTTCTTCTTTTTCCAAGGCTTTAAGGTGAAGCATTAGGTCGTTTACTTGCGACCTTTCTAATTTCTTAACATAGGCACTTAAGCCTATAAATTTACCTCTTAGAACTGCCTTCATGGTTTCCCAGAGATTTTGGTATTTTGTGTTCTCAATATCATTTGACTCTATAAAGTTTTTGATTTCCTTCTTGATTTCTTCATTGACCCATTCATCATTTAGTAGTGTATTGTTTAGATTCCATGATTTTATGTATGCTCTATAGCCATTCTTTGTTTGTTTGTTTTGTTTTTCGAGGTAGGGTCTCACTCTAGCCCAGGCTGACCTGGAATTCCCTAAGAAGCCTCAGGGTGGCCTAAAACTCATGGTAATCCTCCTACCTATACCTCCCGAGTGCTGGGATTAAAGGCGTACACCACCACGCCCAGCTGAGATTTAAGATTTTAATCTAAAACACCTCAAGCAAGTTACAGGCACTGAGACAGATTTTAGGTTATGACGGTTCAATTTACATTGTTTTAGTCTCTCTTTGCTATGCCTTATACCAGATAAAAATGTTTACTCTGTGCCTTTATATGTTAAGTGTTTAACTTGTTTAATTTTACAAATCTCAATATCTTATATTGGTCAAGACTGTGGAGACCTTTAAAATTAGACTAAGTACAGTTTATAATATATGATAGTTATAAATCTATTGGGAGCCAGGGGCAAAATTTGGTAATTTAAATAGATGGCCCCTTCCTGGCAGCTTGTGCCTGGCCCTCCCCTACTGGGAGTTGGCGGACAATCCACCTCCTGGGAGACTGCCACGTGGCTCCCTTGGACTGACCCAGGTGGAGACAAAGGAAATGTCCACCCTCTCGTGGTGACTGGGCTCACCGCTAACTTACTAGGGCAAGACATCCTTGGAGATGCCGAGGCTTTCATCACTACTGACCATAAGGCCTTTTATAATGATTTGTTAAATAAAAAAAATATATCAACAATGGTTTAAGGAAGGGAGGGAATGTCATCCTAATTACTCCAATGAATACCCCCAATTCTAAGTGTCACTGCCCAGCCCCCCCCCATTTAAAATCCAGTGGAGACTGGGGGACCCTATATGGGTTGAGCAGTGGCCTCTCCCTTCTTCTAAGTTACACCAACTCCACATACTTATTGATCAACAGTTGGAGGCTAGACATATCCGTCTCTCCACTAGTCCCTGGAACTCTCCTGTCTTTGTCATAAAAAAGCCTAATGGGTCCTGGAGATTTTTACATGATTTAAGAAAGATCAATGAACGCATGATCCCCTTTGGGACCCCCCAGAGGGGAATTCCATGGATCCCAGCTATTCCCAATATATACCATATTACTATCATTGACATTAACGATTGCTTCTTCTCTATCCCTCTCCATCCAGGAGACATGGAAAAATTTGCATTCTCTGTACCTGCTATTAACTTTTGTGGCCCAGATAGGAGATTTGAATGGACTGTCTTACCTCAGGGCATGGCTATCAGCCCACCCATTTGTCAATATTACCTGTCATCCATTTTCTCTTCTCTTTTCAATCTCCCCAATACCCTGTTTTATATCTACATGGATATTATTCTTGGGTGCCTAGATTCCTCCACACTCCAGGACCTTACCCATCAATGTCTAACTATCCTTCATACTCACGGCTTTAAAGTAGCTCCTGAAAAAGTTCAAACTGTGCCTCCCTTTAAGATCTTGGGCTCGACCCTTACCCTAGATACAGTTTCACCTGTTAAACCACAACTTTATATTCAGGATTCTTACACCTTGCCTCAACTCCAGAAGCTCTTGGGAGAAATTAACTGGATGAGCCTTGGATACCCATAACTACTGAAGAGCTGTCCCCTTTGTTTGACCACCTAAAGGATCTTAACTTCTCCTCTCAGGTAATTTTGTCCCCTTGTCATCAACAAATTTTTTAGAAGGTACAACAGGCTATAAATACTGCGACCTTAAAGAGGTTCAATCCTAATTTGCCCATCTCCCTCTACATTTTCTCGGGGGAAGCATTATGTACTGCACTGTTGGCCCAGGAAGGTGAGCCCATCCAATGGATCCACCTCTCAATCGGTGGGATCCCCAGAGTTTATTCTAAAACCAACCAGGTTGCTGATTGCATTATCAAGGGCAGAGACACCTCTGTCCGGTTGTTTGGCACAGAACCTCACCTTATTGTCACTCCCTTTAAGATAACTGATTTCACCTGGCTTCAGAGAAATAATAACAGAGTTGCTACGGCTCTCGAGGGGTTTCTAGGTAAAATTGATTGCCATTATGGCCACCACAAATGGATGAGTTCTTTCTCCAGGTTAGAATGGAAGCCCCCCAGGCTTTTTCTGTCTCAACCTAACCCTGACTTTCTTACCGTGTTTACCAATGGAGGGCACCTGGGGGCTCCCCTAGTCATTTACCCTCCTTTAAAACAGAAAAAAGAGCCTACCCCATAAAGTCACTCTCCCATGAGGTTGAGGGGTCAGCACACTTCAAATAACTATTTGCTGTCGTTCTAGCTTTAGACACTATTCAAGAGCCATTTAACTTATTTTCTGACAGCCTTTATGTTGTTAATTTATTACCCAAACTTGTTGAGGCCCATATTAGATTGGACTCCAACCCTATATCTCCTTTGATGATTCAAGCTCATTCCCTACTCAAAGAATCAATCCCATTTTTCTTCAACATCTCAGGGGTCATCAAAACTTACCGGGATTCCTCTCTCAAGGAAACAATTTGGCTGATAAAATGGCTTCTATGCCTCAATGTAATACTATTACAGAAGCTACACGCTTCCACTTATTGACCCATGTCAACTGGAGAGGTCTCAAGCACAGGTTTCCACAGGTACCAGTCAAGAACCTTTTCCTTTTCTTCAGCATGGAGGATTCTATCAAGTATTTTCTGTAGAGCAGGTTTTTGTCTTCAAATACTCCTTTAACCTGCTTTTGTCATGGAATGCCCTTATTTCTCCGTCTATTTGAATGGATAACTTTGCAGGATAAAGTAACCTTGGTTGACAGTTATCTTTCAGAACTTGGAATACACTACTCCAAGCCCTTCTGGCTTTAAAAGTTTGTGTTGAATAATCTGCTGTAATCCTGATGGGCTTACCTTTGTAAGTAACTTGATTTTTCTCTCTAACTGCTTTCAAAACTTTTTCTTTGGTTTGTGTGTTTGCAAGTTTGACTATAATATGGCGAGGAGAGACTCTTTCCAGGTTTTGTGTTGCTGGGGTTCTAAAGGCTTCCTGTATCTGTATTGGCACCTCTTTCCCAATTTGGGGGAAATTTTCTTCTATGATTTTGTTGAAGATGCTTACTATGCCTTTGGAGTGGAATTCTTCTCCTTCTACTATGCCCTGAATTCTTATATTTGATCTTTTCATAGTGTCCCGAATATCTTGAAATTCCTACTCATACTTTTCTATAAGTTTGTCTTCCTCTTGGTTGGACTGTATTAGATCTGCCACCTGGTCTTCAAGCTTAGATATTCTGTCCTCTCCTTCATTCATTCTAAGGGTGAGATTTTCTACAGAATTTTTTATTTCATTAACTGTGTTCTTCATTGCTAGTAATTCTGACTGGTTTTTCTTTATTATTTGTATTTCCTTATTTATGTCTTGTATTGCCTTCTTTATTTCATTAAATTTGTGTCCTGCATCTTCTTTGATTTCCTCTTTGTTTCCTTTGATTTCCTCTTTGATTTGTTCTTTGACTTCTTTGAACATATTTATAATTATTGTTTTGAACTCTTTCTCAGGCATTTCCTCTAACTCGTTCTCACTGGAGGTCATTTCTGATGCATTAATACTTTTAGGTGGATTTATATCGTCTTGCTTTTTAGTGTTTTTTGTGTTGTAATGTATATATTTTTGCATCTTGGATTAAGTTAATGCTTGCATTTTCTAGCTAGCTAGACATTCTTAGCTCTATCAGTTGATTTGATATTACAAATCTTCAGGGTAGGAGCTTACGGTGTTAGGTGTGGCTCTTAAGACGCTCAGAGTATCTACAAAGGTGTTCCTAGGGGTTGAGTTTCCTTGCTATGGGAGTATTCAAGTAGGCTGAGTGGAATAAAATGCAGGTAGATTCTAAAAGTCAACTAAACACATTCAATCAAAAACAGCCCCAAGTATGTATGCAAGAGTAGTTATTATACCAACCAGATCCTTTATCAACAAAGAGGTTAAGATTTCTGGTCTGTTGAGGGATCCAAGTCAGCTTGTGACCAAGTAAGACCCTTCCCTGGTGCAATCCAAGTTACCTTGGATGATTTTGGTCTTAGTCAAGTTGCCTCCTGGGTCGTCGGGCTGCTGTTCTGATTTCTGGAGCTGGGCACTGGCTTTTCCTGCAGGGCAAACCGAGCCTGGCAATTGTGGCCCTGCAGATCAGCACTCCTGCTGCTGTCACTGCTACTGCTAAAGCTGCAGCTGCTGGGTCTGTCGCCCTTGCTGCCTCTGCTGCTGCTGCTGGGTCCACCACTGCTGCTGCATCTGCTGCTGCTGCTGTAGCTGCCACTGCTGGAGCCACCACTGCTGCTGAAGCTGCTGCTGTTGGGTCCACCACCGCTACTGCCACTGAAGCTGCTGCTGCTGGAACTGCTGCTGCTGCCTTTGAAGCTGCTGTTGCTGGGTCTGCCGCTGCCACTACTGGATCTGCTGCTGCTGGGGCCGCTGTTACCGGTTCCAGAGCCACTGATGTTGCTGCCGGACTCTGCTCCTGCTTGGGTCCCGCTGTTGGCTCAAGTTGGCGTGGCCAGGTCCCGGGACCACTGCTCTGTTCGCTGGAGCTGGGCACAGGCGGTGGGGGAGGGGAGAGAGTCGCAGCTGCTCTTGTTGTCTCGCTGTTCTGTGTGTCCTTCTACCTTGTGATATGCTCCTCCATTGTTCACTGCTGCTCTCCCTTCATGTTTCTTGAGTTGCGGAGAGTGCCGGTGTGAGTGGAAGTTCTCCTCACCTGGCTTTTACTGCGGCTCAAGCTTAGCCTGGTGGCTTTCTGGTGCACCGTCGCCGCAGTCAGTGGACCTGCTGGGGCCGCATTTGCCAGCCTGTGCAGGCTCTGGATCCCTTCTACTTCTCCACTGCCTCTTCAATTTCCTATACACCTCACTTATTAGTAAAAGTGTGTATTTTGCTGAGTTTTTTGGTCTTTTTCCCCCCTAGGCTGCTTTGGCGTGGTACCTACACTGCCATCTTAACCGCGATATGACCATTATTGTCTATAATTATGGGAGCTGTCAATAAAAAATTAATCATTTAAAAAAGTTAGCTGAGTATGGTGGCACATGCCCTTAATCCCAGCACTTGGGAGGCAGAGGTAGGAGGATTGTCTTGAGTTCAAGGCTAGCCTGAGACTACACAGTGGATTCCAGTTCAGCCTGGAATACAGTGAGAAGCTACCTTGAAAACCCCCCAAAATTAAAAAATTATAACAAAAAAAAGTTCCAGGCTGGAGAAATGACTTAGCAGTAGTTAAGGTGCTTGTCTGGAAGCCTAAGGACCCGTGTTCTATTCTCCAGATCCCATGTAAGCCAAACACACAAAGATGAGGCAAGCACAAGAACGCACATGCCCACTAGGTGGCAGGTCTGGAACTCAATTTCAGTGGCTGATGACCTGGTGTGGCAATTCTCTCGCTCTCTTTAAAAACATAATAATAACATAATAATTAAATTTTGCATATTTTTGAATTTTTAATGTCTTATGTATGGATTATAAAACATTTTTAAGACTTCTAGGCAAAATAGCAGAATAAGAACTTCACCAAAGTAACCCAGGGTAAAACAGAGGCTACATAACACATAATACACCCAAGAAACTGGAGAGGTAAAGTTATTAAACCAGGTGAGATCTGCTACTAATCATGTGAATCTGCTATAGCCCATGTTCCACAAGTGCTACTCCTCATACCAACATTCTAACGTCAGAATAACCTGAAAGAGGACCAGGGACCAGCTAAGCTCTAAAATGTCCCCTAAGGCCTCTCTCCCCCATACACCATCACCATGAACAGCTGAGACTGCAGGAAGCCAAAGGCTCCCACTCACTCCTCCCGTACATAGCACCAACACCAGCTGAACAAAAGATCCAAAGCCCTGCCCAGCAAAGACAAGCCTGGAGTGAACCCAAGAGGGAATCACCTTCACAACTCTGCAGAGGCATGTCCACCACCCCTGGTCACACTACTTTTAGCAGTCTACTCTAGGAGTGCTGCAGACATCACAACAGGCAGCCTAAGCTCCTGAGATAAGGGTTTAGCTTTTGAACTATGCACCCACGAATATAGCTGCTGAAACAAACAGAAAATCCCAGCAATGAAATGACCCAAGATGTGAAAATCCTGATGCAGTCGTATAAGAAACATGAAAAATCAAAACTAAATAACTCTTGCAAACATTATGAACCAAACAGTAATAGACTCATGGAGGGGAATTAGATGAAATGCTAGAGAAAATTCACAAGAATGACAAGTGTGCTCAAACAAATCTAAGATGAAAACACTCCTGAAGAAATCTCAAGAGAACATGAAAAGTGAGCTGAATGAAATAAGGAGGGTGATACAAGATAGGAAGAAGGATATAGAAATGTGGAAGAAAAACATCCAAAATACAGGGGAAAGAATACAAATAAATATAGAAACTTTGTAAAATGCATCAATAATAGAATGGGTCAGAGAGAGGATAGAATATCTGAACCTGAAGACAAAGTATAAGATTTTGAAAAATCCAACAAGAAGAAAGATAAAATAATAAGAAGGTATTAGGGAGACTTTAAAGACATTTGGGAAATTCTTAGGCAATATATAAGAATTCTGAACATACACAAAGTAGAATTTCAGTCTAACTGCATACACACTAAGCATTTTCTTTTTTTCTTAATTTTTGTTTCATTTTTATTTTATTTATTTGAGTGTGACAGAGAGAGAGAATGGGCGCGTCAGGGCTTCCAGCCACTGCTAACGAACTCCAGACACAGCGCCCCCTTGTGCATCTGGCTAACATGGGTCCTGGGGAAATCAAGCCTCGAACCAGGGTCCTTAGGCTTCACAGGCAAGAGTTTAACCACTAAGCCATCTCTCCAGCCCTTATACTAAGCCATTTTCTACAAAATCATAGAAAACAAACATTCTCCAATGTTAGAGAAAGAGAGGCATTTAGAACACCAAACAGAAAAGACTCTCTCCTCGTTGCATTATAATTAAATTACTAAAACTACAGACCAAACTAAGTCTAGTAAAAGCAGCAAGAGAGAAGCCCCAAGTCACATAAAAGCAAGCCCACTAGACTAGCAACTAGAAAATCAGCAGAAAAGTTAAAAGCCAAAACAGCTTGGAATGATGTGTCTCAAGCTCTGAAAGACAATTGCCAATGCAGACGAGTATAACTACCACTACTGAAGAAGAAATAAGAAATTTCCATAATGAACACAGGTTAAAGGAATTGATAACCACTAAGCCAGCTCTACAGAAAATACTTGAAGGAATCCTTTGGAATAAGAGAAGGAAAAACACATACCTAAGGCCACAGGAAAGAACAAATCATGCCTCAATAATAATATAAGAAGGGAGAGAAAAACAAGTACTAGAAAATCAACATACAGCTTTAAATAATAACTGAATACTAAAGGCCTCAATTCCCAAATCAAAAATCACAGGTACCTGAATGGATTGAGAGAGAGAACCCAGACCTGGAAAGATGGCTTTGTGGTTGAAAGAACACAATTGCTTACAAAGCCTGCCCACCCGGGTTCCATTCCCTAATACCTACATAAAGCCAGACAGATACATGATTTCAGAGGAAAAAGATCCTAGCATATGGCACATGTGCGTGCACACACACACAAATAAATAATACTAGAGAAAAACAACATCAGGATCCTTCTGTTCTATGCCTCCAGAAAATTCATCTCTCTATATAAGACAGATTACTTCCTTAGGGTGTGTGGTAGTTTGAATGGATGGCACCCAATACATTTACAAGTTTACTGAAGCTTCTAATTTAGATGTCCATCCTCCTGGCTGGAGATGTCACTGAGTGGATCCTAACAGCCCTCAGGTATTTTGGTACCTGAATTCCAGCTACAGATATGCAAAGTGCCCGAGCTGTGCGCTTCCTGTGGTAGTGTGGCTGCTTTTGGCTTTTTGCTGTGCTTGCATGTGTGAAAGGCAGGCCTATCTTCTTCTGCCTTTATGGAACTTCCTTTGTATCTGTAAGCTTCAAATAAATTCCCTTCCTCCATAACTGCGCCTGGTATGGAAGTTCATCTCAGTGACCTGAGGCTGACTACTCCAGTGTGAAAGGATGGAAAATGGTATTTCAAGCAAATAAGCACAGCCAACAAGCAGGTGTGTGTTAGTGTTCTAAGATCTGTCAAAACAGGCTTTAAACCAACATTAGGCAGAAGAGATAAAGAAGGTTAGTATATACTGATTAAAGGAACACTCCAACAAGAGACATTGCAATTCTAAAGACATATGCACTAAACATGGGTGTGCACCATTAAACAACTACTACTAGATATTAAAAAAAAAAACAAAACAGAGTAAGCCCAGCACAATAGTAGTGAGTAATTTTAATACCCTACTGACAGGTCATTCCAGCAAAAAATAAGTAGAAAAGCATCTAAGTTAAATGAAGTCACAGAACAAATGCACCTAACAGACATCTACATCCAAATGCTGCAGAATACATTCTATTCAACAGCACATGGAATGTTCTCTAAAATAGATCATGTATTAGGACACAAAGCAAATCTTAACAAATGCAGTAAAACTTAAATAATTCTTTATGCTCTATATGTAATCATGGTGAAATAAAACTAAGCAACATCAAGAGACTACAGAACATATACAAAGCCACAGAAATTCAATAAAACTATCAAATGATGAATGGATCCTTGAAGAAACCAAGAGGAAATTTTCTTAAAATCTAGAATCAAATATAATAAAAGTACAACATACCAAAATCAATGGGATGAAATGAAGGCAGTCCTAAGAAGGCAGTGTATAGCTTTAAGTGCCTCTATTATGAAATAAGAGATCTAAAACAAGCAACTTGGGGTCTTAGAAAAAGGAGAACAAACCAAACCAAAAATCAGCAAATGGAAAGCAATACCAGGGCAGAATTGGATGAAATAGAAGCAATAACAAAAGCAGTAGAATTAACAAAACAAAGAGCTGGTTCTTTGAATGGATATATACAATCAGTACAGCATTGCTAACCAAAAGAGGCAAAGACCCAAATCAGTAAAATTAGAGATGAAAAGCAAGCCACTACAATAGACACTAATAAAATTCATAAAATCATAAGAATAAACCTAAAAAACACACACTCCACTGAACTGGAAATCAATGAAGTTATAAACACATATGACCTACCAAAATTAAACAATGTTGACAGAAACCATTTTGGCAAACCAATGACAAACAATGAGATAGATAGTGATGAATGGATGGATGGATACATTCATACATACGCACGCATGATCTCCAAACCCCATTAGATCACTGGTGAATTTTAACAGACTCACACAGAAGAACTAACACCAATGCCTCTCAAATTACTCCATAAAATAAAAAGGAACACTATCCAAACTCCTTTTATGAAGCCAGCATTATCCTAATACCAAAACTAGACAAAGACACACATAGGAAGAAAGATAGGAGAGAGAAGAAAGGAAGGACAGAAGGGAGGGAGGGAAGAGAAAATAAAATTACAAACTACTCTCCCTCATGAACATTGATATAGAAATTCTAAGCAAAATGCTGCCAAATAGAATACGAAAACACATCAAAGAGATCATTCACCCTGATCAGGCAGATTTTATCACAGAGATGCAGGGATGTTTCAATATATGCAAATCAATAAATATAAAGGACTGAAGGACAAAAATCACAGATGATCTCAATAGATGCAGAAAAGGCATTGGCCAAAATCCAACCTCCTTTTGTAATAAAAGTCCTAAAGAAACTGGAAAGAGAAGGAACATATCTGTGGTAGTTTGACTGGAATAATTTAAATGTATGTCCCCACAGACTCAGGTGTTCCATTAAAATTCAGCTTGCAACATGGGCCCCTAGCAGGCAGATCCCTGCTACAGGGAGAGGCATGTCATGGGGGCAAGGGCGCGGTGGGGGGGGAATCTTTGAGCGCTAGCAGCTCATGCTTGCTGGTGTTGGTGTTTGCTTACTGTAGTTCGTTTTCTCTCTCTCTCCTCTCCCTCTTCTTCTCCCTCCGCCCCCCTCCTTGAAAGTATGGACATAAATAGCTTCTTCTGTGATTAGTGGAGTGGCCCCTGGATTTTGTAAACCTGAAATAAACCCCTTCCCCCAAAAAACTCTATCTGATTGGATTTCTGTTCCAGCAACATGGAGCTGACTTCAATAGTATCCCAACAGAATAAAGACTTATGTGTCAAATATATAGCCAACATTATAATAAAAGGGGAATTACCACTATAATCAGGAATAAGACAAGAATGTCCACTTTCTCTTCTCTTACTCAATACAGTCCTGGAAGACTTAGCTACAGCAATAAGACAAGAGAAGCAAATAAAAGGGATACAAAGAGGGAAAGAATGAGTCAAATTATCTTTACAGATGATGTGAGTCTATACATAAGAGATCCTAAAGACTCCATCAGAAAACTGTCAGACCTAATCACACTTTCATCGGTGTCAGGATACAAGATGAACACATAGATATCAGGAGCCCTTCTTTATACAAGAACAAACATGCTAAAGGTGTAATAAAGGAAATAATCCCAATAACAATTAAATTTCTTATAGTTAAAATTTTTTTTAAAATGCTATAGAGTAAACCTAGCCAAGAAAGACATATACAATGAAAACTTTGAAGCACTTAAGAAAGACACTGAAGAACCACAGATTTAGTGCAATCCCCATCAAAATTCTAATGTCATTCTTTAGTGAAACAGAAAAACAATCTTAGACTTCATTTGGAAGCACAAAAGACCTCAGACAGCCAAACACAAATAAAACCCTACAAACAAAAATAAGGCCGAGAGGCACCATCTACTTGACTTCAAAGTATATGACAGACCTTGGTGACAAAAACAACCTGGTACTGGCACAAAAACAGATGCATAAATCAATGGGACAGAACAGAAGATCCATATATAAACTCATCCAGCTACTATCATCTGATTTTTGACAAAAATGCCAAAAATAATTCTTTAACAAATGCTGGTAGGAAACCTTCCCTCCCTCTCTCCCTCTTTATCCCCCTCTTTCTGTGTATGTATATGTATCATGGATGATAGGAATGGGGGGAGCAGCAAAAACAACATCAAAGTAGCAGAAGGACTAGTCAAAAAAAAGGGGTTTAATGGAAATGAGAGGGAGGTACAGTTAGGGTGACTGGACCCCTGAAGGTAAAAAAGGCAAGAAAGTGTGCATTTGCTAGAAATCAAAGATGATCTGACTTCTTATCTCTTGCCTAGTTTCCTAGACCTGTTTTTCCCCAAACAATCAGGACCTCTCCTGGGAAGGAGGTCTTTCATAAAATTTAAACATTAAGCTGGGCGTGGTGGTGCACACCTTTAATCCCAGCACTCGGGAGGCAGAGGTAGGAGGATTGCCATAAATTCAAGGCCACCCTGTGATGACAGAATTAATTCCAGGTCAGCCTGGACCAGAGTAAGACCCTACCTTGAAAAACCAAAAAAAAAAAAAAAAAAAAAAAGATTTAAACATGGTGGATGGTCAATTTCAGCCCCCAGAACTTGGTGCCAGGACTAGCCTCTTCCTGAGATAACCTCTAGCCCTAACCAACCAGCTGATCCACTGGTTCACCTGAGCCAGAAAACAGCCCACCCCCATAAGGTCATAAATACCTTTGCAAGGGGAAGACAGACTGACCACCTGGGAACTTCCAGCTGTCGGAAAGTTTTTCCCTCAGAAGAACCTGGGCCCAGACCCAGCAGAGGGGAGGCCCCCTAGCCCTTACTCTCCACATGGGCTCCTTTATCCCCTCCAGCTCCCCACAGGGCAGGAGCTCCTTGAACTTCCTTTTCTCTTTTCTTTCCACACTTTTTCCCCAGGCCCTCCAGGTGGGATCTTTAGCCACCTGGGTGCCTTTCCGGCTCTGCACTTCCCTCAATAAATATAATAATTTTATGATTTCCTTATCAGTCTTTTTATTCAATTCTTTGAATAAAATTAGAAAAGAACCTAGGGTTTGGGGTTCAAGGACTTTGCTGAACCCCTAGCACACCATTACAGAAAGGGGACAAAGGAAGGAAGGGTGAATGAACGTATTAGGAGATTATAATCAAAATACATTAGGTACATGTATGAAATTATTTTTTGGTTTTTTTAAAGGTTAAAGATGCCAGACGAGGTGGCACACACCTTTAATCCCAGCACTCAGGGGGCAGATAGGAGGATCGCTGTGAGTTCAAGGCTACCCTGAGACTACATAATTCCAGGTCAGCTTGGGCTATAGTGTAACCCTACCTCCAAAAACCAAAAAGGAAAAGTAAAAAAGGTTAAAGAAATAAACAGTATGCCCCACTACGAATGGCCCAAGTCTAAATAAGTCATTCATTGGCTTTACTCAAGTCACATGTGTCTATTCCTGAACCAATTCCAGAGGTCAAGTAAATGCCATGCTCTGAACTGGCTAAGCCTCTGTCACATACCCAGTGATAGAGCCAGTGGGAGAATAAATCACCCCAGCCCACCACCCCAAAAAATTTTCACAATTGGACCTATCATCACCTGTGAGTGCCATAGGTACTGGCTGGCTTGTGTGACACCAACAGTGACTGGTGTGCACTGTGTGGCTCAACTTAGCAGCATGTATTTGCACCCATGATGTCCAGTAAAAGACCAAACCTTATGCCTTCTACTAGAGACCAGTGGTAGAACGAGACAAGTGCACAAGCAGAAGGGACTCCAGGAGCGCTGTGGAGGGATGGCTGGAGATGCCCCCTACCAAGCCCGTTCAGGAGCCCTCCCTCGTGGAGGCCATGTTCCACACAGCCTGTGATACCCCAGGCAACCACAGCCAGTACTCAATCAACACTGAAGCCCTCCAACCAAAATGAACACTTTAACATGCTCAAAGAGTTTTCCTGTTACACACATAACATACTTGAAATGGATACAATTCTTTCCCAAGATTTTTCAAGGCTTTTTATGGACTGAGGAGAGGGTTCAGTTGATAAAACACTGTGCAACTCTAAATACATGAGTTGGGAGCTCCAGATACCAAGTCAAAAAGCTAGAAGCTACAATGGACTTCTGTAATCCCTGGGTATCTATGAGAAGTGAGCAAGAGACAGGAGAATGTCCCACAAGCTTGGGAACACATGGTGAACAACATTAGAGAACCTGACTCAAACAAGGAAAAGGCGAAGACCAACACCTGAAATTTGCCTTCTGACCTCCACACACAGGGTCATGTGTGCACCTAAAAGAACAGGCCCACATGCACAAGCACATACATGCATGCACATGCACATATATGTGCATGAACAAATGCATGGGGACTGGGTGCAGAGCTGAGTAACAGGGCATGCTCATGACGCCAGGTTTGTTGCCCAGCCAAAACAGCAACAACACGCGCAAGAGGGTGAGGAGACAAATGACACATGGACTCCTCATCACCTCAAAGCTTCACCTTTACCTTGTCCAAGACAAAGTAATGCAGTAATGTTTGATAGTCACATTTGTTTCAGTAAAAACTTGTTACAGTAGAAAAAATTTACTGTTCTCTTTAATGAGTCGTCATTTATTTGCCTATGGACTCTGAAAACAGGTTTTCAAAGTATGAATAATAGTACTTACGGGACTGGAGGGATGGCTTAGTGGTTAAGGAGTTTGCCTGCAAAGCCAAAGGACCCAGTGTTGATTCCCCAGGACCTACATTAGCCAGATGCACAAGGTGGCACATGCATCTGGAGCTCGTCAGCAGTGGCTGGATGCCCTGGCGCACCCATATTCTCATTCTCTCTCTCTCCCTCCCTCTTTCTCTGTTAAATAAATAAATAAATAATTTTTTGAAGTACTTAGGAATGACCTGTCTCTCAATAACTGTATTATTATGTTTTCTATTTTCTCTTTCTCAATGTCTGAGACAAATACATAGTCTATTACAAATATGTGCCTTGGCAAAAACTGAGTCAGAAGGGAGGCAGGGAAACCAAGAATAAGATGTGAGTAGAAGGAAAAATATTGGTCAATAAATTTTACCTTTTACATTACTGAAATTCAAAAGAACGAAGGATGGCAATACCATGGCTAATGTCAAATATTTCTAGTGAATTATAATCATGAGAGGTTATTCAAAGTTCAACATAAATCAAAGCACCAGAAAATATCCCCTTACCATGTTTAAATTATAAGGTCAACTGAAGGTAAAATCTACATAGTTTAATTCTTTCAAGCTTTTGGATAGAAATTAAAAATTACAAACTCTCAGACTACCTAATAATTTCTTCACTACTGAATGTTGATACACAACAAACTACTTTGCACTGCTTTAAGTGTTAAATTTCCAATTACTTTCCTCCAAAGTAATAAGTACTCACTCTTACACAATGCATATATGAGCACACTTATGTTAAATTTTCATATTTACTAAACTTTCATATACCACTGAAAAAATGCTATCTAGAAAATTAATCTTTAAGATGTCAATTTTTTTCCAAGTTGATCTACTGTAATAAATTTACTACAGGAATGGCCCACAGTAAAATGTACATGGAATGACAAAGAAAGGAGTGGTGCTTGTGGTTAAAAGTATGAGGAATAGTTACTGAACTAACTGTGCCACAGTTTTTCTCATTTATAAAATGGCATGAGAGCTGCAGCTGAGATTGCTTAATGGTTAAGGCGCTTGCCTGCAAATTCAAAGGACTTAGGTTCAATCCCCCAGTACCCATGTAATGCCAGATACACAAGGTATACACATGTGTCTGGAGTTCGTTTGCAGTGGCTAGAGGCCCTGATGCAACTATTCTCTCGTTCTACCTGCCTCTCTCTCTCTCTCTCTCAATAAATAAATAAATAAACACAGAAATACTTCCTTAAATGTTTTTCAAAAATAAAATGGGCTTAACAGTGCCTAATTCCTATGGTTCTTGAGAGGACTACATGAGTTAATGTTAAGCAAGAGAACTGGTCTATCATATGTCACCTACTAATGTATGTATATTATATATATAAAATATATGTGTTACTGATGCTGTATTACAACATTTGTATATTGGTATCATGAGTAGTAATAATGTTCCATGTGGATAATATTCTAAGGAATAAAAGACATTACACATAAAATGGGGGGGGGAACAAAGCAAAGAGAACTAAGTTACAATGTGGAAATCACACCACAGGATGGTGAGAACATATGCTAAATAAACTTACAGGCAAATTTCTAAAGAGTTCTACTGCTTAGAAACAGTTAATAGTTGAGTTGCAAAGTAGCACAGTGGCAGAGCACAGGTCTAGTCACTCCACAGGTTCAAGCCCTCTGTGCAGCACCACTGCCATAACCCCATCCTACAAGGTGTGAGTTATGTAGAAGCTTGAGCATTTCCCAAATGGCAAACATATCGTGTTGGGTTTTCTCAGCCTTCTGTGTGGACTCACCGTAGTCATGCCTGAGACAAGAGGGACTTTAGCTACAAAAGCTTTCCCTACAGTCTAACCTGGACTGTTGACAGCTCTCTCTGTTGTTGGCTGTTCTTCCTTTGTCCTCATCTAATTTAAAATGCATGGAAACAAAGCTACACATGTGTTCTCTGGCCATATGCCTTCCTTCTAGAACTCTGCATGAGACCTCACCCTATCATTTAGGGTAGTCATCCTTGCTTTGCTCAGCTTCATGAATTACTTGAGTGTTCTGAGCCACGGACCTGGGGAGACAACCAACTCATCATGCTCCAGACCAGTTCAAGATCCTCTATATATTCATACTTATTCTCCTACAACTTAGCTAAATTTAAGAAAAATGCAAACTCCTAGACACTAATCCACAATAGGGTCAGTCATATATAGGTTATTGAGGATGGTTTACATGCTAGAATGCAATTTTATAATTAAATTTAGACTCTACAAAAGTATCTACTTATTAATTTCCTTAAGTATAAAAATTAGATACAGGGCTGGATAAATGGCTTAGTGGTTAAGGGATTTGCCTGTGAAGCCAAAAGACCCAGGTTTGATTCCCCAGTACCCATGTAAGCCAGATGTACCAGGTGGAGCATGTGTCTAGAGTTCATTTGCAGTGGCTGGAGGCCCTGGTGCACCCATTTGCTCTTCTCTCTTTCTCTTGCTCTAATAAATAAATAAATAAATAAATATTTTAAAAAAAAAAAAACAGGTACAGGGGGGCTGGAGAGATGGCTTAGTGGTTAAGTGCTTGCCTGTGAAGCCTAAGAACACTAGTTCTAGGCTCGATTCCCCAGCACCCATGTTAGCCAGATACACAAGGGAGCGCCCGCATCTGGAGTTCATCTGCAGTGCCTGGAAGCCCTGGCGCGCCCATTCTCTCTCCTTGTCTCTATCTGCCTCTTCTCTCTGTCACTCTCAAATAAATAAATAAAATCAAAAATAATTTTAAAAAAAAGATACATTTCAAATATAGTGTAGTGTGGCACTAAGTTTCAGAACAGTATAAAAAACTTTTGTGTTCATTTTGTAAACTGGATAGTGGCTAATAATGCATTTTCCATTCTTTTTGTCGTCCCCTCAAGGTAGACTCTCTTTCTCTCTCTCAAGCCCAAGCTGATCTGGTATTCACTACATTGTCTCAGCCTGGCCTCGAACTAACAGTGATCTTCCTATTTCTACCTCCCATTGCTGGGATTAAAGGCATGCACCACCACACCTGGCTCTATTCTTTATGGAAGTTTTACTTGGTACGTTCTGAATCACTTTCCTGCTTTAAAGAATATTCAAAATATAAAACTTGAGATGAGGGTGCAACTCAGTACTAGAACTGCTGCTTTGCATATGTGGAATCCAGAGTTAGATCGCTAGCATTGCAGTGTGAATAGAGGAAGAAATAAATGTTGGGATGCTGGAAAGATGGCCCAGTGGTTACAGGTGCCTGATTTCAAAGCCCACTAACTTTGGTTCAATTTCTAAGTCAACTATATAAGCAAGATACAAAAAGTGGCACAAACACCTGGCATTGCTTTATAGCAGTAAGAGGCCTTGGCATGCACGAACATGGGCATGGGCACAAACAGACACACACACGTTTTAACTTATGAAATGAATAAATAAACACTTGAAATCTGCATCAAGACCACAAATAGAGAGTGTTGGTAAGTTACATGCTACTTATCAAAATGGTTAACAAATGCTCATCGATTTGTTCATTTAATTGCCATTAATCCTGGCTAACCCAAATTTTATTCAATCATTCACAAATATTAACCACATACTATTCACTAGGTAACGGTTCCAATAGAGGGGGGGAGTCCCCATCATTTCTTTTATATAACCCTAATATGAATCAATATATAAACTGCCAGAATTTTATTGTATTGATCTTTTTTTTGTTTGTTTGTTTGTTTTTTTGTTTTGTTTTGTTTTTCAAAGTAGGGTCTTGCTCTAACCCAGGCTGACCTGGAATTTACCCTGCAAGTCTCAGGGTGGCCTTGAACTCATGGCAATCCTCCTATCCGTGCCTCCTGAATGCTGGGATTAAAGGTGTGCGCCACCATGCCTGATAATATTAATGCTTTTTAAAAATGTCCTATTTATTTCTCTGACAGAGAGGCAAACAGAGAGAGAGAGAATGGGTGTACCAGAACCTCTAGCCACTACAAATTCCAGACACCTGTACTACCACGAGTATCTGGCTTACATGGGTACTGGAGAATCAAACCTGGGGTCCTTTGGCTTCACAGGTAAGTGCCTTAACTGCTAATCCATCTCTCCAGACCAGTACTGATACTTTTTAGTTACAGTATTTCCCAAAATAATCATTTTGAATCAACAGCTCATAATTCAACAATATCCTGAAGAGAATCTAAGTGCAGAGGGTTACCTGGCACAGGAACAAACAGCAAAAATGAACTCATCTATTTTAGTAATTTTAAAACATACTGCCAAGATATGCAGTTAATGTTCTTACATAATGCTGAAAGTATTTTTCTCATAATTTGTTCCTAGCTACCTTATAAAAACCTGATTTTTATTATCATTCTGTATTGTATATGCTTTGACAGAGCCCATCTTGCCTTATTAAAATACAGTATGTTTGGGCAAAACTAAAGTATTAAAATATGCATCTTAGCAGTAAAAACGTTTCTAATCAACAGTTTCAATTCTCTAAAATAATATGACAGCAACTGATACACTGTTGAAATGTGTCACTACGGCAAAGGAGACGGCTCAGTAGTTAAACCTACAGGATCAGGTCTGATTCCACAGTGCCCATAACAATCAGATGCACAAAGTAGTGGGTGAATACATGTGGATTTTGATTATAGTGGCTAGAGGACCTGAAATGGCCATTCTCCTCATTCATATTCTTTCTCTCCCTCTCTCTTTAAATAAATAAAACCATTATAAAATAGTAAAGAAAAAAATGTGTCTTGCTGTGAGCCACTGCACCCCCCCCCCACATAACCTTACCACAGTTAAAACTGTACTTACAATGAAATATAACTACATAGATGCTATTGATTATATATTGATAAGCATATTCTTTCAGTAAAAACATTTCTGGAGATGAATACAAGACTGTAAAAGCCTTCATATGACAGCAAACTACAGAAAAGTAAATATTAGGAATAGCTGCTAACATATACATGTTTGATTTCTGGGTTTGTTTATTGAGACAAGGTTTCATTACATGGCCCAGGCTGGCATTGAACTCACTATGTAGACAACACTGGCCTTAAACTCCTCATGATCTACCTGCCCCAGTTTCTCAAATGCTAGGACTACAAGAATGTGACAACATATCCAGAGTTTCTTTTTGGAGTGTTAAACATGTTCTAAAAGTTTTGGTGGTTACATAACTTGTGGATATATTAGAAACAATACAACTGAATGGTCTAATGAGTGAATTTCACAATATGTGAAATATATTTCAGTAAGGTAGAAAGAGACACATTGTAAAAGCTCAACAAATTCTAATCTCTACTATTTCCTTTATTGTTCAGTTATTTCCTCCATCACTCTATTCACTGAGAACTACTAACTTTAATGTGACAGATCTAAGTATAACTACCCTTCTCTGGAGTTCAGTTTTGCTGAAGTCAATGAATACTTTAAACAATTAACATTCACGGGGCATTAACATCAGCCAACCATGCCAAAACAAGGAAAACAGAGCTAAAACAAAGACAAAACAGAACACCTCTCCAGTGGGTTCTTATACCTGGTAATCCAGAATGCTGAAGCCCAAGCCTTTACTGTCTTTCACTAGTTCAACAGTCTTGACTTCCGGAGACCACAGGGCTAATTCCCCATCATCATCCTCCTCGGTGTTGACATCTGCACTGTGATTAACCTGCAAGAACAAAGGAAGTAGATGCTTCAAACTACTGCTGTACTGTTCTGGAAAGAATGAATCGATCAGGAGTCTCACTGCTTCTTTTTAAACTGGGGACTCTGGCATGCACAGTTTTCATGCACTGGGCACACACTATCTAGGATCAGACCATTATGAAAATTCAAGCACTTAGAAAATGCAGATTGTTCATACATGTCTCAAATGGAAAGCACATGTTTCACTGACAATATTAACACTGACCTCTTAGACCTCAATGAGTTCTGTCATTCCCATTAGAAGCATAAAAGGGAAAAATATGCAATTTAAGTAAAAAATATAGACAGCATGCAAAGTAAAGGCATATAAGCAATACCTGTGCCAGTCACAGTGAGGCAGAAAGAAACAGTCACACAGAGTCCAGCCAGTGCACAATACAGACAAGCCACTTCTACTTGGTCCTGCAAGTTGTCAAGAGTTTTACTAGAGGAGTAAGGTTTTAAAGAAAAGAAAAAGTCACTGGGTGTGGTGGTGCACACCTTTAATCCCAGCACTTGGGAGGCAGAGGTAGAAGGACTGCCTGAGTTTGAGGCCGCCCTGAGAACACACAGTGAGTTACAGATCAGCCTGGGCTAGATGCATGAGGACCTGAGTTTGATCCACAGTACACATGTAAAATCCCAGGCACGGTGGTTTGTATCTGTAATCCTAGCATTGGGGAGACCAAGACAGAAAGGTCACTGTGGTTTGCTGGCCAGCTGATCTAGCCTAAAAGGTGAGCTCTGGGCCAATGACAAACCCTGTCTTAAATTCACCAAGATTTTCTTCTGGCCTCCACATGCATATGCACACATGTACCTGCCCATACATGTGCATCCATATACATACAAACACATACATGTAAGTATACCACACATACACAAAAAAGAACCCATTCAGTTTTAATAGCAACATGCTGATTTCATCTAATTCATCTTCCCCCAAATATTTTGGCCTTCTACAAACCAACCTTTTTTTTTTTTTTTTTTTGAGATAGGGTTTTATTCTGTAATCAAGTCAGCCTAGAACTTACTTTGCTCAACCTGTCCTAAAAGTTGCAGTAATCGTCATGTCTCAGTTTCCTGAGTGATCAGATTACAGGCATGAGCAATCATACATAGCTAAATAATCTTTAAAAGCAGTTGTGTTGAAATCCTCAGTGATTTCTATAGATGAGATGAAAATGAATCACCTCTACAAACAGAATTTTGAGTGACCTGTATAGGAAAATGAATTTAATGGAGAAAAAAAGGGAGGCGCTATAATTTGCAAAACTGAGGCACCAGATACAAAACCATATTCAAAAATAAGGAATGGGGCTGTGGGAAGGCTAAGTGGATAAAGCTCTCATCACTCAAGCCTGAGCCCCCAAGGTCAATCATCCCCAGAACCCAAGTAAAAAGCCAGAAGGTAGAGCAAGGTGGGAGGCAGAGACTGGATTTGCCAAGACCCTGAGCCAAGCCCAGCAAAAAACAAGTAAGATCCAGAGAGAAACCATGAAAACATGAGAAAACATGACTGACTGTCCTCTGATCTTCATATGGGCACCATGAACAACACACACACACATACTGGTTTATATCTCAAACTACTGCTGCAGAGAATGCTCTGGTCAACATTCAATCCATGGTAGACTGACTCCAAACACAGGAACAATTTCTTGGTTCTTAAATTACCAAACCTGCCATTAGTGGTAATGTTCTCCCTCACTAACCTCTGTGTATTTCATCCTTAGAGGACAAAGTGACATTCTTAACAAAAACACTTGTATCCTCCACAAAAACGTTCTAATGGGTAATATGACATGACTGATGTTTTACTGTGACATTTCATATACTAACTGATTAATGAGATAGAATTTTGGCTGAGCACTTAACCAGATAGAGTTTAAGAACATAAGATGGTATCAGGTTAAATGAGAAAACAGAAGGATAGAAAAAAAAAAAGAGCTAGGATTTAACAAGCAATACATACAAACAAAAAACACAATTTCTAGAAGTCTCAAGGCATCCTGGATGAATAAGACAATATGAAACAACCTGAAACAGATCACTGTGACACAGTTCTGAAAAACTCATGCTTACCCAACAGAAATGTACTGCTATGATACAATTAGTCCTACATAACTTGTATGCACAGAACAGAAGGCAATCAGCTAATGGGCAGCAGAGCTGACACCAAGCCTAACTCAAGTGTTGCTCCCCATTGTGTTTAAGTATGACGTATGGTAACACAGAGTTAGCAGGATGGGCTTGAAGATTTATACACCTTATAGAACGGCTCTAAAGGCATTTTTTATCAACCTTCAGAGAGAAGCCAGCACATACATTTTACTTCACTAAGGATAGGAAGAGTCTTAGATTTGACATAAGTCCTCTCCATGGGGGAAAAAAAAAAACATTTTTTTTTCTATAAAGAACAAGAGAGATTGAAACAGATATCCACCAGGCACAGAGCTGCACATCTACAACACCAGCACTCATTTTGGACGCAGGCAAGATTAGTTCAAGGACAGCCTAGGCTTATACAATTACTACATAAGGCAAAACCCTGTCTCAGAAAAGAAAATGAAAAATTTCAATTATTAATCAAAAATTTACTATGTCCCTTTCACATGCCAAGTATAGACTAAGAACAGCATGAGCTAGCCAGTAATTTTAAGAAATGGCCTCTGCCCACTGTAGCTGACAGTGTTCTTGGAAAGGTGAGATGAATGACCCATAATGGCACCAGTGGACTATAAGGAGGACTACATTCTTCTGTAACATCAGAAACAGACGGGAGGCATCAAGAAGAGCCACCACTCACTTTGACAGAACACTGTCCATTCACAACAAATACACATCTCTGTGGCGTTTTCTTTTTTGAGAAAAAGAGTTTTAGGAAGTCAAATTTAAAATTACCAATTTAATGCAAATCTATAAATGTAATATATTATATAAATGGGTTGGAGGATAAAATTACCAATTTGGGGCTGGAGAGATGGCTTAGCAGTTAAGGCACTTGCCTGCAAAACCTAAGGAACCATGTTCAACTCCCTAGATTCCATGTAAGCCATACGCATAAGGTGATGCATGTGTGAGGCTGCACATGCACACAAGGTAGAGTTTGATTACAGTGGCAGGTCTTGGAGCACCAATTCTTTCTCTCTTGCTCTCTCTCATTTAAAAAAAAAAAAAATTAGGGGCTGGGGAGATGGCTCAGCAGTTAAAGCACTTGCCTGAAAAGCCTAACAACCTAGGGTTCAATTCCCCAGTACTCACATAAAGCCAGATGCACCAAGTGGCACATGTATCTGCATCTGGAGTTTGATTATAGTGGCTGAAAGCCCTAGCACATCTCCTTACTCTCTGTTCCACCCAACCCCACTTGAAAACAAATAAAAATATTTTTTAAAATTCCAGTTTAGGGCTGGAGAGATGGCTTAGTGGTTAAGGTGCTTGCCTGTGAAGACTAAGGACCCAGGTTTGATTCCCCAGTACCCACATAAGCCACATGCACAAGGAGGCACAAGCATCTGAGTTTGTTTGCAGTGGCTAGAGGCCCTGGAGTGCCCATTCTCTCTCTTTCTATCTCTCTCTGTCAAATAAATAAAATAAAATACCAGTTTAGCCAGGGTTGGTGGTGCATGCCTTTAATCCCAGCACTCAGGAGGCCGAGGTAGGAGGATTGGTGTGAGTTGAAGGCCAGCCTAAGAATATATAGTTTCCAGCCAGTTAGGGCTAGAAAAAGACCTTACCTCAAAAATAAATAAATAAGCAAGCAATTTGTTGACTTGGTTAAATTAAAAGAGAAGGGTAAGACAGCGACCCTACTCTGATATTGTCTAACACCCTGTTTAGTCATTCTTAGTGAATGAACACACCTACAGAAATCACAACACAATCCTCCATCTAACAATGGAGCTCTTTATACGCCCATCTAAGAACACAACTCTTTATACTTCCATCTAACAACCCTTTATAACTCCATCTAACACAACCTTTTATACCTCCATCTAACCCTTTATACCTCCGCCATCTAACACAACCCCTCGTACCTCCGTCTAACAAACATAACCCTTTATACCTCCATCTAACAACACAACTTTTCTTTTCTTTTCTTTTCTTTTTTATTTTAAAAAATATATTTTATTTATCTATTTGAGAGAAAGAGGCAGAGAGAGAGAATGGGCATGCCAGGACCTCCAGCCATTGCAAATGAACTCCAGATGCATGCTCCCCCTTGGGTATCTGGCTTACATGGGTCCTGGAGAATCAAACTGGAATCCTTTGGCTTTGCAGGCAAATGCCTTAACTGCTAAATCATCTCTCCAGGCCCTATTTATTCATTTTTGCAGTTCTGAAGATTGAACCCATGGCCTTGAGCCACATCCCCCAGCCTTCACAAACATTTTATTTTTGAGGTAACTCTAGCCCAGGCTGACCTACAGTTCACTATGTAATCTCAAGCTGTTCTTTTTTTTTTTAATTTTTATTTATTTATTATTGATTTGAGAGCGACAGACACAGAGAGAAAGACAGACAGAGGGAGAGAGAGAGAATGGGCACGCCAGGGCTTCCAGCCTCTGCAAACGAACTCCAGATTTGTACGCCCCTTGTGTATCTGGCTAACGTGGGACCTGGGGAACCGAGCCTCGAACCGGGGTCCTTAGGCTTCACAGGCAAGCACTTAACCACTAAGCCATCTCTCCAGCCCTCAAGCTGTTCTTTTTTTTTTTTTTTTAATTTTTATTAACATTTTCCATGATTATAAAATATATCCCATGGTAATTCCCTCCCTCCCCACCCCCACACTTTCCCCTTTGAAATTCCATTCTCCATCATATTACCTCCCCATTACAATCATTGTAATTACATATATACAATATCAACCTATTAAGTATTCTCCCCTCTTCCTTTCTCTACCCTTTATGTCTCTTTTTTAACTTACTGGCCTCTGCTACTAAGTATTTTCATTCTCACGCAGAAGCCCAGTCATCTGTAGCTAGGATCCACATACAACACAACTTTTCATACCTCCGTCTAACACAACCCTTCATACCTCCATCTAACACAACCCTTTATACCTCTGTCTAACACAACCCTTTATACCTCCGTCTAACACAACCCTTCATACCTCCATCTAACACAACCCTTCATACCTCCATCTAACAACACAACCCTTCATACCTCCATCTAACACAACCCTTTATACCTCCATCTAACAACACAACCCTTTATACCTCCGTCTAACACAACCCTTCATACCTCCATCTAACACAACCCTTCATACCTCCATCTAACAACACAACCCTTCATACCTCCATCTAACACAACCCTTTATACCTCCATCTAACAACACAACCCTTTATACCTCCATCTAACAACACAACCCTTTATACCTCCATCTAACACAACCCTTCATACCTCCATCTAACACAACCCTTTATACCTCCGTCTAACACAACCCTTTATACCTCCATCTAACAACACAACCTCTTTTACCTCCATCTACAACACAACTATTTATACCTCTGTCTAACAACACAACCCTTTATACCTCCGTCTAACACAACTCTTTATATCTCCCTCTAACACAACCCCTTATACCTCCATCTAACAACACAACCTTTATACCTCTGTCTGGAGAAGTGAACCTTCAGTTGTCCTTGGCTCATCAACAGAGGCCTCATCATCAAACAGCCGGCGACAGCAAACCAAGGTGAAAGGGGGTGGTACTTCTTTAAGAAAAGAGACTGCTTCTCGGCGAGATTTCCCATAAAGCTGCAGACCATTGACCTAGGAAGACAAGAGTTGAGTCAGCACTGGGCAAGTGCAAAACAGAGAAGCAAAATCTCTCGTACATATAAATCTACCAAAATGAAAACATGGTATCATTTGGAGGGGATGCTATAAGCAAATGGCCTAAATTTCAGTAGCAATTAGAACAGTTTAAAGTCTTTGAAGCCGCCGGGCGTGGTGGCGCACGCCTTTAATCCCAGCACTTGGGAGGCAGAGGTAGGAGGATTGCCATGAGTTCAAGGCCACCCTGAGATGACAGAGTTAATTCCAGGTCAGCCTGGACCAGAGTGAGATGCTACCTCGAAAAACCAAAAAAAAAATAAAAAAATAAAAAAATAAAAATAAAGTCTTTGAAGCCTATTAAAATCAAGGCTGAATTTTTGTTGAATGGAGGAACAAAGTATAAAATAAATTTGTGCCAAGCATGGTGGCACATGCCTTTAATCCCAGCCCTTGGGAGCACAGGTAGGAAGATCACTGTGAGTTCGAGGCCACCCTGAGATTACATAGTGAATTCCAGGTCAACCTGAGCTAGAATGAGACCCTACCTTGAAAAACCAAATAAATAAATTAATTAATAACTCTGTGAGAGAAACACTATTGCAGGGTAAGTGATCTAACTTTCTACCTCTGTGTCATCTTACTTTGTAATCCAGTATTATATTCTAATTTCCACTCATGGCTTCTCAAATGCACTAAATACCATTAGCAGCCTTCGTACGATCATTTCCTTAGCATTTTCATTACATAATTTATGGATATTACTACTAAATTTAAGGTTGTTAAAAACTGCTCAGCTTAAAATGTGTAGGTGCCCAAATCTAGGATATTTCACTGTTAAAATTTAACAGCAGTTCACATCCCACACACTTTAAAATCTTTTTTTTATTAATTTACTTGAGAACAAGTTATTGAGAGAGAAAGAGAATGGGCACACCAGGGTCTCTTACCACTATAAACAAACTACATCACTACGACTTCTATGTCACTCTGAACATCTGGCTTTATGTGGGTACTGGCGAATCAAAACCAGGTGGGCAGAACTTGTAAGCAAGCACCTTTAACCACTGAGCCATCTCCCCAGCTCCCATGTACCCCACATACTTTTAATACCACCCTGGAAAAATAACTTCTACTAAGAGCAAGTATGCATAGCTGGCATTGGTTCCATTCTGTAAGCTATGCTACTATAGCCACCAAGTGTATGTTGAGAGTATGTCAGCTTCAAGTTATTACATGTGTGCTCCATTTCTTAAAAAGATGTCATTATTCTTTGTTAATGATTAATCACTTCACTATCACTAAAATTATTCATATTTCATATACTTTGATAAATAACAACACATCCCAAAAATCATTTAAGATTTCCTATAGCATGTGTTTTTAGCTCAAAGAATTCTCAGTTCTGGCCACAAGTTACTTAAAGCTGACCTGCTTGTTACTCCCAAAAGTTCAGCACACTTCAACCAACAATCTTTTCACATCTGACTTCTAGTTTAATGGGAGGGTTTAGCAGCATTAATCTCTGACAGGTTTAGTGCTAATTGGTAGGACTCTGTAAGCCTTTCCACAGCTCTGTCATTACACCTGAGAGTATGAGGATACTGGGTTGCTTCAGCAGTGAGCAGAACATGGAATCAGCTAATGCTAGGAATGATGCTCACACTGGTGACACATCACATAGCCATCAACCAAATCATTTACAACAAAACCGCCACACAGTGAAAGAACCTACTTGTACTTCAAAGGGCTCACCCCACTGGAAAAGTCAATGTCATGTCCTAAGTCCTTGTAACTGTGAAGGGAGCCAGTGAACAACCAAGTCTAACAGCAGACAAGAGTCCTTGAAAGAACCCAAACCAACAGAAGAATGGGAAGAGGTATTCATCACTAATTATACCATAACCACAGTGCCAGCTTATGACACAAGCACAGGAACTAGTGTTAGGAAGAAGAAAGTAACCTATGTGAAATACAGCAAGTAGATACAATGAAAGTAGGATCATCACCCACATGCAAGTCTTTTTTTTTCCACATGCAAGTCTTAACTCACGCTTCACCTCAACACAAAAAAGTCATCGTGCAGCTTCTATCTTATAGTACCTTTAAATATTTAGTTAACTCATGATTTATTCATTTAAATTGTTTCCAGTTTTCACAGTAGTTCCTAGTAGACCACCTCAGTACCCTAGTGCTGAAGGGATTGGCAACACTACCCATTACCAGTTCCTAGCAAAGGAACTTATGGCTGCTGTAAAATAGCTGTTGTAGGGTGAGACTTGGCACAGTCTTCCAACCCCAAAGCATATTTATTTCTGTTTTAAGCTCTAAGAGTCCAAGGAGTACAGTACATAATCCCCTGCAAGAGCTTCTCTGGCTAACTTCAGAGGATTTTTACATCTACACTCAGTTGCTCAGAAGGAGGTGACTTTAATGTTAAAATTAACAGTATTTCTCAAGGTCTTTCAACCTGAAGCTCTTAAGTGCCATCAAGTTTTAATTATCTAGGTTTTTTTTTAAAAAAAACTTTTATTAAGAGAGAGAATGGGCACACCAGGGCCTCTAGCTGCTGCAAATGATCTCCAGACTCATGCTTCACTTTATGTATCAGGCTTTGTGTGTGTACTGGAGAACTGAACCTGGTCCATCAGGCTTTGCAAACAAAAACCTTTAACCACTGAGCCATCTCTCCAACACACGTTCAGGCTTCCAGAGCTGTCTCCCAGTATGCATCACATTCAGAGCGTGGCCCTGCCCATACATCTCGTTAACCTGCCTTGTTTCTAAGAGAACAACTCTGCTATTGAGAGGAACTCAATTCAATTTAGACTCAACAAAAATATCTACTTATTAATTTCCTTAAGCTTCACAGACAAGCACTTTAATCACTAAGCTACCTCACCAGCCCTGTTATCAACAATTTTCATACATGTACATAATGGAATTTGATCATAACTCCTTCCATTACTGTCTATTATTTTCATTTGTCTTTCCCGCCCACCAAACATCTTCGCTGCTTGTCTCTCTTTTGGTTTGATTATCTTTTTTGTATTGTTTTCATTTTATTTCTTTCTTAAATTTGGTTTATTTTTCTTTAAATTTTTTTTAAATTTATTTGAGAGCGACAGACACAGAGAGAAAGACAGATAGAAGGAGAGAGAGAGAGAGAATGGGCGTGCCAGGGCTTCCAGCCTCTGCAAACGAACTCCAGACGCGTGCGCCCCCTTGTGCATCTGGCTAACGTGGGACCTGGGGAACCAAGCCTCGAACCGGGGTCCTTAGGCTTCACAGGCAAGTGCTTAACCGCTAAGCCATCTCTCCAGCCCTGATTTATTTTTTATTTGTAAGCAGAAAGAGAGAGAGAGAATGGGCATGACAGGGCCTCTAGACAGTGCAAACAAACTCCAGATGCATGCACCCCTTGTGCATCTGGCTTACATGGGCCCTTTGGTTTTGCAGGCAAATGCCTTAACCACTATTGCTTTCATTTTTAAAATGTATTCATTTATTTAAAATTTGCACATGTATTTATGTATGGGCATGCCAGGATCTCTTGCCACTCCAAATGAACCCAGATAAGTGTACAGTTTTTCAGTCTGGCTTAATATGGCTGCTGGGGAATTGAACCTAGGCCAGCAGGCTTGGCAAGCAAGTGCTTTTAACTGGTGTGCCATCTCCCCAGAGCCAACATGGTGTTTGGACATACGTATACATTATGTGATGCTCCATCTCCTCAGATATTCATCATTTTCAATGAGAAAGAGGTGTCTATGTGTTAGTATTTGTGCTGCCTATGGCACTTCAACACTGAGCTCTCTCCTCTTGAGCTCATGTCCTCCTTTCCTGGTTGGCAAGGCATGGGCACAGTTCTGAGATGAAGACCATTGCTCTGTTGTAATTATTAACTATTGAGAAATGAGGTACATTTCCAAGAAGTGGAATTCTGATTAAAACTGAATTAGTTAAGTATTTAAAATTTACCATTCCATTTTTTGGGGTTGGGATGGATTTCATGGTCCAGTCTCACTCTAGCCCAGGCTGATCTGGAACGTACTCCATAGCCACAGGCTGACTTTCAACTCACAGCAATCCTCTTACCAGGGCTTGGATTAAAAGTGTGTGCTATCATGTCCGGCCCCAGTCTAACTTTTTCTTTGGTAAAATTTTGTATTTATTTAGGGCGGGGAGAGAGGCTGTGAGTAGTGAGAGGGAGAGAAAGAAAGAGACAGAGAGAGAGAGAGAGAGAGAGAGAAATGAACGAATGAATATAGGCAAATGAGTATATGAGTATGGCTATCATCAAAAAAAAAAAACAAACAAGTAACAGTAAATGCTGGTGAGGATTTGGACAAAGAGGAACCCTTCTACACTGTTGGTGGGAATGTACACTGGGACAGTCATTATGGAAATCAATGTGGAGGTTGCTGAGACAACTGAAAATAAATCTATCATATGACCCAGCTACAGCATTCCTGGGCATATGTCCTAAGGACTAATCTCACTACCTTAGAGATACTTGATTAACCATGTTTACTGCTGCTCTATTCATAATAGCTAGGAAATGGAAGCAGCCTAGATGTCCTTCAACTGATGAATGGATAATGAGGATGTGGTACATTTACACAATGGAGTTCTATTCAGCAGTAAAGAGAAATGAAATTTTCAGGGAAATGGATGGATCTGGAAAGGATTATACTAAGTGAGGTAACTCAGGCCCAGAAAACCAAATGCCACATGTTCTCTCTCACATGTGGATAATAGCTACAAATGTTTAGAGTTGTCTATGAGTTGGAATAAATTTTGGTAGCAGAGACCAGTAAGCCAGAAAGGGGCTAAGTGAGTTCAGGGGATGAGACTGAGTAAAGGTAGGGTGGGGTAGGGGTGGGGGAGGGCTAAACAAAATTTAAGAGGGTATGAATAAGCCATATGGAAAACTACTTCTTTGGACAATGGAACACCCAGAAGCCATAGACTGTTCCTAGAAAAATTTCAATGCAGGGCCAGAATACCTTCCTGCGAGTTGTTGGCAAGGGAGGAGCCTGATGTCCCCAACATTACAGGCCATTGCCAAGGCCCTTGGTTTCCCACCAGGAATAGATGGTAAGAGCCTATTGCTGAAGATTCTACATACTTTGGCTGCAAGATCACTGAGCTCCCTGTAGATCAGCTGCCAGAAAAAGCTATGCTGTGTGCAGCACTATGAAAGAGACAGAAGTCATCAGTAGAGATAAACAACAGTGGACACTGCAAGCCTTAAAATTGGCCAACCAGACTGCAATAGTGGCATCTGTTATGGGGGGAACCAACCACTCTCTCATTGGACTTGAGGCCTGCTCCACAGGAGGTATCATGCCTGATACTGAAAACCTAGTCAAAAGCCTATAGCAGGGGAGGTCATGAGCCCTAGGGGTATAATGCCTTCTGATGTCTGGCAAAATACATATATTATGCTCACCAAACTGCCCTGTAAGCACTCTTCTTAACATTCATACCCATATATTAGTGCTACTCTCACTTTCTGGTTAGAGAAGCTTCTATTTGCAGATGGTGCTGACCACTGGGATGACTCAAAAGGCACTATAGTACTGAGAGGTGACAGAGGAGTGTTCAGCACTGAAATATCTCTATCACACCCTCTAAGGCTCAGGGTCCACTGCAGAAGAGATGGAGGAAAGAATGTAAGAGACAAAGGAAGGGTAGTATTAAACTGCTTACAATACAATCTTCCAGACACAATTTGGCCTCATTATCTATGACCTTGCACTGCCTAGCTCTACCTATACAAGAATCTTATAATAGGAAGAAAACATGATGACATCAAAATAAAGAGAGATTAATTGATGCAGAGTGGATTCTGAAGGGGAATGTTGGGGAGGAGAGGAATTATCATGGTTTATTGTCTTATTATTTATGGAAGTTAACAATTAAAAAAAATTTTTTTAAATCAATAATCAACCAGTGGATAAGTATTACTGCAAGTTGTCAACAAGGTTCATGTGTCAGACCCTTAATAAGCATTTAACAGGGATGGGGAGATAGATCCATAGTTAATGACACTCGGTTACAAAGGCTGCTGGCTCAAGTTTGTTCCCTAGCACCCACATAAGGCTGGACACAAAGTGGGGTATGCATCTCGTGTTTGTTTGCAGCAGCAGAAACCCTTGTGTGCCCCCCCTACACACACACTACTGATTTATTTATTAAAAAAAAAAAATAAGTGAGGGTTTGGGGAGATGGCTCAGCGAAGGCACTTGCTTGCAAAACCTACTGGCCTAAGTTCAATTCCCCAGTGGCACATGAATCTGGAATTTGTTTACAGCAGCAAGAGACCCTGGCATGCCCATACTTACTCTCTTTCTCACACACACACAAATAAGAATATTTTGAAAACTAAAAAAAAAAAAAAAAGACTCCCTTAAAAAAAAAGTGAGAGGGGCTGGAGGGATGGCTTAGTGGTTAAGGCATTTGCCTGCAAAGCTGAAGGACCCAGGCTCAATTCCCCAAGCCCCACGTTAGCCAAATGCACAAGAGGCCGCACACATCTGGAGTTTGTTTGCACTGGCTAGAGGCCCTGGCGTGCCCATATTCTCTCTCTCTTTCTCTCTCATAAATTAATAAATAAATAAATTTTTTTAAAGTGAGGGAAGAAAAGTATTTTACTAGAAAAAAAATCAAATCATGTTATTAAATGTTTTTCTTGGTCAATAATTCAAACACATTCACTAAGCAGCTGAGGAAGACCATGAAATTGACCTTCCCACTGCTACCCATTATAACAAGTGTGTTCTAGTGTTCATTTAGACAAACACTCAAATGGACATCTCAGAAGCCTTCACAGATGTAGAAAATGGACGGGTATGGTATCAAGTCCCTGTAGTGTCCTTAGAGAGTTGGAATTTCCTGATGTAAGGGACTCATGTCACACTGACACAGGTAACACAGCAACAGAACAGCTCCTGCCTGGTGTTCTGTGTTTCTCCCCAACTGTTTCTTTCACCTCTAGAAGTTCATCCTCTGGCTGAAGAAGGTTCAGTGTGTCCACAGGACCACCAGGAACAATGGAAGAGATATAATGGTGCCCATCAAAAGAATCCACTTCCACACCAAGCCTCAGAGTATGGATGGGCAGGAGCTGTAACGAAACATGAAGCAATTAAATGAGACATAACAGAGATATGCAGCTGGCTAAACCCTCCAGTACATATCATTTCCACATGAAAGCTCCAAACCACAAAAGAAGACAACACTGGAAGAAGCATCAAGTACAACCAAGAGGCCATTTATCTTCCTGTTCTCTGTCCTCTTTCCTTTCTGCTTCAGCTCCTGGGAACAGTGACAAGGGTGAACAGAGGTCTGCCCTCTAGTGAGTATCACAGGAGGAATGCTGTGTTTCACTTTTCTTTAGGGATTCCTACCCTCTCCACAACATCCCAACATCCTCTTTATTGCTCAATTAACCTACACCCTCACTGTAATACCAAATACATGCCACTTTCAAGAGTCCCTGGGCTTAAAGAACCCCAAGTGAGTTGGGTTTTTTTGGGGGGAGGGTTCAAGGTACGGTCTCACACTAGCCCAGGCTGACCTGGAATTCACTATGTAGTCTCAGGGTGGCCTTGAATTCATGACGATCCTACCTCTACCTTCAGAGTGCTGGGATTAAAGGTGTGCGCCACCACGCTCAACTACCCCCAACTGACCAGCTTGCACACATCTCTACCTCAGCTCACAACTTACCGGGTTTATAATTCTTTCTTTTTCTTCCCCACTCTTTCTTCATGTTGGGCATCACATCCAGGGCCTTCTAAATGGCAGGCAAGTACTCTACCTCTCAACTATATCCATAGCCCTTGCAAGTTTTGAGACAGCATCCCATCATGAAGCTTAGACTGGCCTCAATTTGCCATCCTCCTCTCTCCACCTCTCTTAAGAGTTTAGAGTATAGGTGGATCCCATTGTACCTGGCTAGAATTCTATTTTCTTGACTGCCTCCCTGCTGCATACCCATCGTAACTACAGAGCTTGTGCCTTCAGCCTCTAAAGCCTTGGATCCTAGAACTGTACCAGGCACTGATGTGTCACTGAATGACACAAGAATTAATTTGTTAAGATGTCCTTTTCTATTTGGTCAACTTAAGTATCAACCTTTTTGTTTGTTTTGTTTTGTTTTCTGAGGTAGGGTCTCACTCTAGCCCAGGCTGACCTGGAGTTCACTATGCAGTTTTAGATTGACCTCAAACTCATGGTGATCCTCCTACCTCAGCCTCTCAAGTACTGGGATTAAAGGCGTGCACCACTACACCAGGCTTTAAGTATCAACATTTCTTAATTGGGGGGAAGTAATCATCTTCCATTCTAGGACTCATTGGTTTTCATAGGAGGCTTCATCTGGGGGTAGACAAGGTCAGAGGGAAGAGGTGGGTGTTCCAGCTGCCTTCATCTTTGTTGGATGCAAAGTTGAGGGCACTGACCAAGTCCTCTTACTTTCTATGTGGAGTGGACTATTCTTACCATCACTACATAAATTCAAATATGGCAAATGCTACTAATTATGCTTTATATATTCTGTCAATATTAGGGCCATCTCTTTAAAAATATTTTTATTTCTTTATTTGCAAACAGAGAGAGAAAGACACACAGACAGAGAGAATGGGTGTACCAGGACCTCCAGCCACTGCAAATGAACTCAAAATATATGTACCACTTTGTGCATCTGGCTTTACAAGGGTACTAGGGAACAGAACCAGAGTCACCAGGCTTTGCAGGCAAGTACCTTTAACTGCTGAGCCATCTCTCCAGCTGTCTTTTATTCTTGATAAGGAGAAAACCATACAAAGGTACCAATGCAGTCTCAGTGCAATTTCCCCTCATTTCCCTATTTTCAATGGTTTCTCATTGCCAAGCTCTCAGTCACGTGCTCCAAGGCCCCATAGGCCATACTTCAGTCACTACCTGGGGCTCATTTCCATCCTCTGATAGACACGCAGACAAACATGAAGTGGCAAGTCATCCAGCTAATGACAACCTTGATGACTTAAATAAGAAATGAGATACTTCTGGCCCTGAACTCGTCATTACCAAGCACTTTGGGCTGTACCACCTGGCAAGAGGTTATTCTGGCACCCTAAATGAACCGTTAAGGCCATTATCATTGGTCTTCGTGCCTATGACTTCTTTATTTTTCACTGATGCCACTGTACTACTCTTATCTACTCACTATAACAAATTATGCATATTAAGATAAAAGGAGATACGTCACTTTTCGGTAGTCCATCCAGCAGAGGTGAGTAAAACTCTCAGAGAAATGGTTTTATGCTGTTTACCCACCAATCTCTGCTACCTGTCTTTCCTTTCTTCGTGAGTCACACACAATGGAAGAGTGCTCTTGAGTCTCCACAGAAATCATCATCTCCAGTGGATTATGAAAGCCGACTATTCAATTTCTCAAATTCTGCAAGCCCACTGTCAAATGCAGTTATTATTAAAATTAACTTGTACAGAGTTACAATTAAATAATATTTATTTAAAATAAATGTAATGAGTTTATTACTTCCTAATTATTTCTTAGTATATTTTATTTATTTCATGAGATGGTTTATCTCACTATATGGTAAAATATTCTAAGACCTCAGAGAATATCAATCAGGCAGATAACAGGCACTCTTGAAATGGCTGGTTCATTTAGCTGCTCAACACAGCTGGGTCAGGTAATTCAACAGTCCTGCCCCACAAGGAAGTCCGTGACTGTGAAGTGTATCTGTGCATTTATTCCTAACACAGTGCTCAGTGATGTCATTTTGGTGGCTGGAAATTTGTCACAGGTAAAGTACACATAGACATTGGGAGTTACAATTTCCACATAGAAGAACCCAGATTACATCAAAGACATTCCTGCAACACTGAGACATCTGCTACTTACATAGTAACATGCCCCATCAAAGATAAAAGGGTTAAGAAGGGAAGCAGCTCCAAACCCTCTTTTCAAACCATCACATCTCAACTACCCTCCACAACTACTCCTGATCTAGTCACATGGCTGACCTCCCATTCCTCACCTCGATGGAACAGTGAAGGCAGGAAGGACTTTAGGCATTGAGGACCAGCAGAGGCTTACCCGTGGCACTCCTTGCCCTCCAAACATGGAGGCTGTGCCCTTCAAGTCTATTCTTCCAGGTATCTGTAAACAACACATGTGCACTAGAAAACTTGAGTTTCAAACAAAGTGCACATGCTTCATTTTCAATCATGTGAACCAGAAGTGATGTTTACAAACTCTGTCAATCTGAAGATTACGTTAGTCCTGGAGCTAAATCTGAGTGTAGCTAGGCTCTGACATGCTCTGTATCTGGTGTTCCCTCAGCATTCTGACTTGAGGCACAGCAGAAAGTGGCGAAATGACAGGAGTGGGAGCAACAGATGATACATCCACACCCCCATGTGTCTCCTTGGTGCTGGTTCAATGTGCTGTGCTAGGACCCTTAGGAGACTGACAAGCTAATGAGCAGCAGTGTTCTTATGACCCCACTATGATGACGAATATGAGGAAGTACATCCAAGGCAAGTGAGTCCATTGTTGTGATTTACTGACAGTGTTAAAATGATGAAAAAGAAGTGAGATCAAAAAAGCCAGAGTCTTCAGACCAAAGTGGAGACCTGTCATGAAACAAACTGCAGCTCGTCCATTTAGCTAAAAGCTCTACTTTTAGCATCCTAAAACAAGACATCAAAATGTTCAAGTGGGAATATAAATGCTATTGCTTCAGGGAGAAAAAAAAAAAAAAACTTCTGGAAAGGAGTGCTCCAAAGTTGTGGCAGTGGACTAGGGAAGGATACTTCCCAAAAAAATTGAACCCAAAATAAAATAAAAGAGAACAGAAGGAACCCCAGGGTTGGTTCTCATCATATGCATATACACACAAAGTATTAGATACCCACTTATGTTTTGTGATTAGGAAGCTACTACGTTGGCCATAAACAAAAACAAACTTTCCAAGAGTAAGGTCACCTGCTCTGACACAATAAACCACAAGCTTCATGCCCTGGGTTAGTTGAACCCAGGATGATCGTCCAGTCCAACACAGCATCCCTTACTCAGTACTCGGTGTTCCTACCTCTTCTCAAACTAATTCTGAGTGTTCAGAAATAGACAATATGTACTGCTATGTAATAGCTGACTGGAAGTTCTCTCATAGCAAAGGCAACCAAGCCATCTGTTACTTCAGATATATCATGTGTGTTATCCAACTGGCATACTTAATATCTGACTAAACACCTGATCTAAAACTATACTTGACACCTTCCCTACCTGTGCTCCTATTTCCTGTGCCTGGAATATCCACTGTGCGTATCATTCAAATGCATCTTTTAGAGTTCAATGCTATCCTACCAAATAAGCCTCTTCCATGTATCTTAAAGGAGCACCATCTTTTTCCCTTGAACATGCAGTAAACATTTTAGCAATATTTGCACAATGAAGAAAGAGACTGAAATTCTCCCTAGGAATCTCATCCCAAACTTACAGATTCAAAATACTGATAAGGAAAAAAAAAATACTGATGAGGGGAAAAACAAGGCATGAGCATTTTGAAAAAGCTCCTCTGAGCTGCAATGGCAGTGTAACCTGTAATCTTAGCATCTGGGAGGCAGGAGGAAAGGATAAAAAGTTCAAGGCCAGCCTGGGTCACATAGAATATTTGAGACCAGTCTGAGCAATATAAGGGAAGAAGGAGGGAAAGAGAGGAAGGAAAAATGGAAGAGGTAGAGGGTGAAAGGGAGAGGGAAGGGGAGAGAGAAAGAGAAAAGGAAAGGGAGAGGGAAGGGAAAGGATAGGGAGAGACCGATCCTCTGCAGCTTGTAACATGCAACCAAATCTAGTTTAGAATCACAGCTCTTCAACTATTGGTTCTGTGGCTTGTGTTCATCACTCCAAACAAGGCCACAGAGCACAAAAATCTTGTTTGAGAACTGGTAAGAATAAAATGACTCTGATGAAAGAGAAGCTTACTTTTCACAAAATATTATTTTGTAACTTTTCAATTTTATGTCTTGCCCACATAGTATCTATTAAGAATTAAAAAGAACACCGGGCATGGTGGCACACGCCTGTAATCCCAGCACTTGGGAGGTAGGAGGATCACCAAGAGTTCAAAAGGCCACCCTGAGACTACACAGCCAGCCTGGACCAGAGTGAGACCCTACCTCGGAAAAAAACAAAAAGAATTAAGAAGCAGCCAGGTGTGGCGATGCACGCCTTTAATCCCAGTACTTGGGAGGCAGAGGTAGGAGGATCACTGTGAATTCCCGGTCAGCCTGGACTAGAGTGAGAGTGAGACCCTACCTAAAAAAAAAAAAAAAAAAAAAAAAAAAAAGAAAGCATATTGTAGGTTTTGAGTCTGGTTTTATAAATAATTCTTCTACCTACTTAGCTGCATAGTTTTTTGTTATCAGTGGTGGTAGTGGTTTGGTTTTTGTTTTGTTTTGAGACACTATCTCAAGCCACTCAGTGTGGCACCAAACTCACTATATAGATAATAACCTTGAACCCCAACTCTTTTGTTTCCTTAGAGTTGTTTTGTTTCAGAGACAGAGTTTTATTGTGTGGTCCATCACAACCCTCCTTTCTCCCACCTTGCAAGTGCTGTGATCACATGTGTGTCACCACACCCAGATCAACTAGCTGTGAATGATCCTTGGCAAGTTAATTTGCCAGCCAGGTGGTCCATTTTCCCATATGGAAGATCAAGAGATCTTCAGATCAAGAGGTATTTAAAGCGCAGGCACGCCCCACTGACAGCATGGCAGTATATCCCTCTAGCCCCTGACGACCCCAGATCATCCCACTGCTTAAAACTTCCACCTGTTCATTACAGAGGGAAAGAAAACCCACATTCATGTTGTCTGACTCAGGAAATATACTCGAGAAGGAAATTTAAAAAAATCTGCCAATCTGTCCTGTCAATACCAGAAATCAGGGTCAGTACTGTTTCTCACACCAGTGGTATTACGGATGCTCACTCTGTATTACACTTGGCAGTGGCAGAAAGGGCACAAGATGAGCTGAATGTTCTTCTCTGTGATTATCTTAATAGTAAACACTTGCCAAAAAAGCCATCCCTAAAAGTGCTTGTCTCCCCAGATGCGGGAAACTGCTCTGGTGTCATGATTAACAGCTTCCTAGAAGTGAGGCGGCTGATGCTAAAGCCACTGCAAATAGTTTCCACCTCATAAGAAAACCCTATCTGTCATCACTAACAGGAAGATCTTCAATCTTCCCTTCAAGACTAATGAGCAGGTCATTGTCTAGAGACAGCAGGCCTATACTCTCACTTTGGGTTAAAGGAGCTTCTTATTTCTGATTGCCATGACCACTGGGGAGACTCAAAACTCATCAAAGTGCTCAGAAGGACAGACAGTCAAGTATTCATCACTAAGTGAGACATCTCTACCACACCCTCCAAGGTTCAGGGATTACTGCAGAAGAGGTAGTAAGAATGTAAGAGCCAAAGGAAAAAGAGGAGGGCTTTGTAATACTGTTTTCCAGATACAAAGTGGTCATGGAGATCATGATACCTCACAGTGGCTGACACTACTTACACAAGAGCTACATGATAGCAGGGAAAAAGCAGTGACATCAAAATACAAGATAACAAGCCAGGCATGGTGGCGCACACCTTTAATCCCAGCACTCGGGTGGCAGAGGTAGTAGAACCACAATGAGTTTGAGGCCACCCTGAGACTACTTAGTAAATCCATGAAAAATGGAAAGGGCAAGGCAAGAATCTTCCATCTTGACCTAGAGCTCCTCCACACACCCCAGCTTCAAGCCTTCCACTTCTGTCCCGCAGCAAGGAGGACGAAGTCCACACCTATCACTCTGCCTCTCAGGACCAGAAGCAGTGACCTTCCCCACCAGCCTTATTTAACAACATCCTGTCCACTGTTGAATTTAACCACAACTGTGGTTTCTGCTACATGCTAGCCCTTTCCACAGCAGGGCTGTGACACCTACAGCTGGCCACATTCCTGGACTCCCTGCCTCCAAGTGGCCTTCCCTATGAATAGCTGATCACACAGGAGAAAGCAGAATAGAGGTCACTAGTGAAAGAAGATATGGATGCCAATTAGAGGGGCAACTATAGTGTACAATAATTAAGCATTTTCTATAACTACAGAAGTGTTGGGCTGAACAGATTGCTCAGTGGTTAAAGGCAGTTGCTTGCAGAGCCTACTAGCCTGGGTACAAAACTCTAGCACCCAGATAAAACTTCAAGTAAAATGGCATAAGCATCTGTGACCCCAAAGCAACGACCATGGGAGGTATAGCCAGAAGAATTTGAAGCTCGCAGGCCAGCTAATATGATGTTACTTGCAGTCTGGCAGCTCATTCACAGTGGCAAGAGACTGTCTCAAAGAAGGTGGAGCACAGCCAGCTTGATACTGTCCTCTATCTCCATACATGTGTCATGGCACATGAGCCCACAGCCAACTACACACACACACAAAGTAGTAATAACTACAAAGAGTGAAGATTCCCAACACAGCGCAATGATCATATTCGAGGAAGTGGAAATGCTCATTAATCTGATTTGTTCATTATGAATTATATACATGTGTTAAATTATAACATTGTGCCCCATAAATAAGTATAGATATTATATGCCAAATGAAAAAGAATATACCGCCAAGTGTGGTGGCACACGCCTTCAATCTCAGCACCTGGGAGGCAGAGGTGGAAGGATACATTGAGTTTGAGGCCGCCTTGAGACTATGTAGTGAATTCCAGGTCAGCCTGAGCTAGAATGAGACTCTACCTCAAAAAAAAAAAAAGAAAAGAAAAGAAAAGAAAGAAAATATACTCTAAAATAAAAAAGAATAAACTGTTCACCTAAGAAAGAAAAAAAAAGAGTAAGAAATGAATTGTTCCCTTAAGTACAATCTACAATAGAATAATTTTGGAGAATCTTAAAGATCATTTCCAGTGTTCCTCACACCCACTGTTTATTCTCAGCTTCAGAACATTTGTTCCATGGAAGAAAAGGAACCTTTTCATAGATGAAAAATAAACTGGTTTTATTAAAATGCAAAGGCAGAATGGCAGTATCAATTGGAATGTGTCACATCACAAGGTCAAAGTGCCATCTCAAATGCTTCTATGCACTGCAACATGTGTTATAGCTGGAGGCCTACAGAATCCTCCTGACTAGTCTTTCTTTTAAACTTACCTTAGTTTTTTGGTTTTTTTTTTTTTTTAATGAAGTTAGCATACTAAATAATGGATTAATGGATTTCATTACATTATTTCTTTCTCTTTCCTTGGTTTTGTTTTTTTTTTGGAGGTAGGGTCTCACTCTTGCTTACACTAACCTGAAACTCACTCTGTAGTTCTAGACTAGCCTCAAAGTCACAGCAATCCTCCTACCTCTGCCTCCTGGCTGCTTTCCTTGTTTTTAAAGACAGGATTTGCTGGATGACTCAGCCTGTACTAGAGTTTGCAGCAGTCCTTCTACCTTCGTCACCCAAGTGCTGAGATTTCCAACATGCATGACTATGTCGGGCTCACTATAGCATTTCCATATAGATGTCATTACACTCCATTCTTATTTATCCTCCTCCTCCACAGCCTGCCCCATTCTCACTTAAAATTAGCAAAGTAAATTCTTAAAAGAGTAAGCCAATAATAATGAAACTATCTAGAGGAAATTCCAGACAAAGAATTCAAAAGCACAATTACATAAACCAGGGATGGTGACTCACGCCTTTAATCCCAACCTTACACATGTGTCACCTTCTGCATCTGGTTTATACGTAAGAGTCAAACATGGGTCCTTAGGCTTCACAGGCAAGTGCCTTAACCACTAAGCCATCTCTCCAGCCCTACATATTTCTGTTTATACCCACTTATTAATTTTGCTCAGTACCAGTCCAAAATTTTTTTTCTTTTAAATTTGGCAGTGGGGGCAGTCAATGCAGAGATTTACAACTGGTCAAGTGCTAAAAATAAGTGACAGAGGAGTGCTTGGGCCTGCATGAAACATATATCACCACTTTCAGGTTGCAAAGTACATTGCAAAGATGGTACAAAGAGAAAGCATGACCGGGACGATGGGGAGAAGCACTGTGGAGCTCTGTCATCTGGGCATGATAGGGCCACTGCACCCATGACCTCACAACAGTGTGGTTACCACCACAATACTTGGACATGATGGAGCCAGTCAACATTCTGTTACAGATGGAGGAAGGGCTTAGGAGACCACTCCCATCCATAATGAACTAATGACAGTTAACTGCTGCCAGAGGAGAGGAAGTCATTTATTCTCTTCTGTGGCACAAATGACAAACACCCCAGCCACTGACCAGGAATTCCTAGAAGGTTACATCTTAAGAGTGGAGGAAAGACAGATTGTTTGAACTTTGCAAGAACTATATACCTCTGCTTCCTCTCAGACAATCACCCATCACATATATATACATTCTCTCTGTCTCTCTCTCACACACTCACATCAACTGCACCCTTTGTAGTTCTCATAAATAATGCTAGACATTCAGTCAAATTATGTTGTGATGAGAACTATAACCATTAAGAAAACACTGAACAACAGAAATAGAGCTAAAACTCTTCTAGATATCTGATTTAGTTAGAGTCATTAAGAAAGTATGATTAGTATGTTTAAGAAGCAGAGGAAAGATGCTGAAATGCAGGCTTTTCCTTTTTTTTTTTTTTTTGTGAGAGAGCGAGAGAAAGAATGGCTGCACCAGGGCCTTCAGCCACTGAAAGCAAACTTCAGATGCATGCGCCTCATTGTGCATCTGGTTTACGTGGGTCCTAGGGAATTGAACCAGGATCCTTTGGCTTTGCAGGCAAATGCCTTAACCTCTAAGCCATCCCTCCAGTCCACCTTTTCCTTTTATACATTGCTAATATCACTTTAGAAATACAATCTAAGCCGGGCGTGGTAGCGCACGTCTTTAATCCCAGCACTCGGGAGGCAGAGGTAGGAGGATCGCCATGAGTTCAAGGCCACCCTGAGACTACAGAGTTAATTCCAGGTCAGCCTGGACGAGAGTGAGACCCTACCTCGAAAAACCAAAAAAACAAAAAAAAGTAGAAATACAATTTAAAAATAAATATCCACAATAAAAGAATAAAAGCTAGGCATCCACAAGCTGGTTCTCAGCAGATCAATGACATCTGAAAGAAACGTGATTTTGCAAATAATTTAAAACTAGCTCTAAGATGCTATGTGCATTTAACAGTAAATATTTGAGGTGGAGCTCTGGCACATCCATTCTCTCTTTCTCTCTCTCTGTTGCTCTCAAATAAATTAAAAAAAAAATAATTTTTAAAAAGAATAACCACGTTTTATCCTTGAACATCTAGACAAAAGGTTTTTTGAAGTCTACATTCCTGGACTTTCAGAAAACATGTTTTTCACAAGTCACCTAATAAATAAATAAATAAAGTAAGCACGTAGTACCTGCTATGTTCTAGTACTACTGAGACAAAATTATGTGGGTGTCTAGTTTCTAGACGTACCTTAAGGATTCCACTTTCTTCTCATAGGCACCTAACCATCTTCATCTTTCCTAACACTGAGAGAACCCATCACATTCCTGCATGGCTGAATTCTAAAAACCTTACATCACTTCATGTCTTCATGAATTTACAGAAGTTCCTCACATTTAAAACAGTGTTCACCTGTGGATCTAGAAAAAGTTCCTCACAACAATCAAACACCAGGAACATTTAAAACCCTGCTCACCTTTGAATACTCCTGTAGCTCAGCATCATCTGCAATCTGTGTATCCAACGTAGCTACCTGAGTGCACAAGAAAACATTTCCACATTTGTAAAAGCATGACTTTATTTCCCTCTACAGTTTCTGGAAATAGCAAAGCCTCCATATTGATGATTCACCTGAAAATGTTTGCTGTATTTCAGAAATTCTTAAATAGAACACATAACAAAATTGCAAAGTATATTTTTTTTGTTATTATCCACATTAATCTTTTTTTTTAATTGTCCCAAAGTTGAATTCATAGATAACTTGACTTACTCCCTCTCTCTGAATGCACAACATTTTATTAACAATTTACAGGTTTAAAAACATCATCGTAAAACACTTTTGCTTGCAAGGAATTCACTTCTGCAAATTTCCATGACTAAGAAGGAATAAACACTCATATACCCTTTGGTAGAGGGAGTAGAAAAAAATGTAAGAGCCAGAAGACAGAAAGGAGTCTACAGAATACTGTCTTCTGGGTATGACGTGGCTGTGCCTGCACAAGTCTGAGCTGCTAACACTTCACCATGGATGAGGAAGGGGCTCAGCCCACCCTCCCTGAGGAGCTGTTGGTAGGTAAGCTGCTGGGGGAGGGGGCAGCCACTAGCAAGTTGCCTGTGCTCCAGTAAAGAACCGACTGCCCTGCTCAAGCAAGCAGTTCTAATAAACAGATTGAGTCACATAAAAACAAGTCAAAGTACAAGGGGAACCAGTTGGGAATAAAGTGGGTTCAGTAAGTGGGAGGGGAACACAATAATAACAGTTAATGTGATTAATACTACACTATATATGTATGTCAAAATTAAATTGATTTTTTAAAAATTAACTGATAAACAAAGCCCCCCCCCCCAATAAAAGAAGGAAGGTGTCATACTATACTGTTTAGGAATGGTGACATGGAAACAAAAGTCTGCACATGCTCAGTTCAGACACCGGTTTTTGTTTTTCAAATATTTCTGTTTGATAGTTGAACCCACAAATAATGGACCCAACAAATAAGGAGGACTGACTATACTAGTTTTAAAAGTTCATGGTGGGCTGGAGAGATGGCTTAATGGTTAAGGTGTTTGCCTACAAAGCCAAAGGACCCAGATTCAGCTCCACAGTACCCATATAAAGCCAGGTGCACAAGGTGGTAAAAGTGTCTGGAGTTGATTTGCAGTGGCTAGAGGCCCTGACATGTCCATTCTCTCCTCTCTAGAATAAATAGAATAAACTTAATTTTAAAAAGTTCATGGTCACTGACAGTTTAATACTCCTATGTTGAACTCATAAAAACTGTACTCTTGACAAAGCCAAGGAATAATACACTTTTAAATTTCAAGTTCAGGCCTTAAAATTTACAAGCCAGGTATGGTAATGCAATTGAGAGGTGCCAGGAGGAGAATCAGTATTTTAAGGTCAACCTTAGCTAGTGAGTTCAAGGCCAGCCCAGGCTACATGAAACTGTCTCATCCCTCCAACTACAAGACTGGTAAAGTCAGACAAGTTTGCATAAACTGTAGCATCTGATTTTCACAGCAAGGTCAAGCCAGTTCCTCAGGAGTACCTGGCAAAGGCACAGAGAGACCCAGTCCCTTGGGGGAAAGCTTGGGAGAATCCTCAAAGCTTTTTATCTTGGCCTAAATGTGCTGCTCTGAATTCAGCAATGGATACCACAAGTGTGAATTCCTTGCAAGCACAACCTGATATGTGCATCTGTATGTTGTTACCAAATGCAATTACCAAATGTTGTTACCAAATGCATGGAGAAACAGGATGAGTTAAACAATAATCCAAAAATAATGTATTTCAGATAAGTAGATTCTGGAAGAAGGTGAGATGAAAACAATGCCATATTTCTCTGAATATGACTTACTAAGAATAGAAAGGAGAAAAGGGTACTTGCTGAGTGACAGCCCAGTGGCCATGTTCTAAATCTGTGACAGAGACGCAGTAGACATGAGAACAGAATCAGCAAGAGAGTGTATGAGCCCTTATGACAACCTGAATGACATGGGCCATTTTCTGATGATAGTGAGTACATATTCAAAACCACAAAGAGAAAAAAGTCTCGGGCATTAAGTCATCCAATATTAATGATAAACATACATTAGAAAAGGTATCAGAACTACATAGCAAGGCCCTGTCAAGAAAAGGAGAGGGCTTAGCGGTTAAGCGCTTGCCTGTGAAGCCTAAGGACCCCGGTTCGAGGCTCGGTTCCCCAGGTCCCACGTTAGCCAGATGCAAAAGGGGGCGCACACATCTGGAGTTTGCTTGCAGAGGCTGGAAGCCCTGGCGCACCCATTCTCTCTCTCTCCCTCTATCTGTCTTTCTCTCTGTGTCTGTCGCTCTCAAATAAATAAATTTTTTTTAAAAAACTTAAGAAAAGGAGAGAATGTGAATGACAATAGAAATTTTATCATCAGACGTGCTTGTTTGAAAGTATCTCTCACAGTCTCATGTTTGTATTTATGCTTCCTACTTAGTCTCCAGCAGGTGGAGCCCTGCTGGAGGTGTGTTTCTGGGGGTAGACACCTTGAATCTAGCCTACTGGTTGTTCCTTCTCCTCTGCTCCTCCCTCTCCCTCCCTCCTTCCCACCTCTCTCCCTCTCTCTCTCCCTCCCTCCTTTTCTCTCTCTGCTTGTTCAGTCTTTCTCTTTTCTTCTCAATCCTTTCTTCTCTTCATCCTTCTCTCCCCTTCCCTCCCTCCTTTCTTCTCTTCATCCTTCTCTCCCCTTCCCTCCCTCCTTTCTTCTCTACATCCTTCATCCCCTTTCCCTCCCTTCTTTCTTCTCTTCATCCTTCTCCTTCTCCCGCCCCTTTCCTCCCTCTCTCTGTTGTGGCTATGTGGTGAAGTGAGCCAGTTTCCTAGGCCATGAAGCTGTAAAGCTGAAATAAACCCTTTCCATACACAAGCGGCTTTTGGCCAGGTATTTTGTCCCAGCAACAAAAAGGAAACTTACGCCACATTTGTTGAACACTGTCAAGACCTTTCCCACAATGCTTTCTGCTTTCATGTGAGTCACATGGGGAAATGTAACAAATCCCTTACTGGACAAATCTAATAAGAGGTGAGAGGAAGTCTAATGGCCCACTGGCAATATAAACTCCTACCTCACCTAAATTACTTCCTGTTATAAATACATTTGATAATCATTCTTTCATTTTTCTCATAAAACTGTAAGATTCTCTGTGAAACATAGGACTAATATCCACAGCCCTTTCCGTGTACAATAAAGCAAACAGGTCGTAAAAACACTGACAAAATGCCAGGGATTTTAAGCAGCTGATACAGGTTGTAAATGTGAAGTCACGCTCTAGCTATCCTAACATTTTTCTGCTTGTTTGGCAGAAATGGTTTCTGCCACTGAAATGGTTTCAACATGAAGAGATTGTCTGTTAATTGTAACCAAAATTTATGTGCAATCCTTAATTGTTCTTACAGCATAGCATGTTTTGTGTGTGTGTGTTTTTAATCAACCAACTGAACCAAAAGGAAAGAAAAGCAGAAGAAAAAAAATAAAGGCACGCTGGCTGTTCTTTTTATATTACTTCTTAAGATTGTCATGGTAGGAGCTTGACATGAAATGAGTCCTATGTGTTTTGTATTAGAGGACTTTTTATTTTTATTTATTTATATGCAAGCAGAGAGAAGGAAGAAGATGGAGGGAGGAAGGGAGAGAGAATACATGGGTATACAAGGGCCTCTTGCCACTGCAAACCAACTTCAGACACACATGCCACTTTGTGCATCTTGCACTACATGGGTACTGGGGAGTTGAACCCAGGCCATCAGGCTTTGCAAGCAAGTAACTTTATCCACTGAGCCATCTCCTCAACCCCTATTAGAAGACTTTTTTTTTTAATTTTTATTAGCATTTTCCATGATTATAAAAAATATCCCATGTTAATTCCCTTCCCCTAGAAGACTTTTTAACATACCATTATTTCATACTCAGGGCCCAATAGGTTTTCCCATCTGGTTTTCAGCTCATTTTCTAGAAAGCCTGGTACTTTTTCTGGACATACATCTATAAAAATAAATAAATAAGTGAAAAGTTGAAGCTACTGTGAGCCAAACTTAATGACTACATTCTTCAGTAACAGCTCAGCTTATTGTAATGAATAAAAAGGAAGCCGTACTAACTTAAGTCTGCTAGGTAAAGTAAGTCAGAAGTGACAAGTAAGACTAATGTAAAACATAACCATATGTGACAAAATTATGGAGAAGCTCTTATTGTTAGGGAATACTTTAAAGAAAAGAGGTAATTATGAGTTATAAGTGAAATATGAATGCTTCTAGTTTATAAGTAGATATCCCAGAGTGTACAAGTAAAATACATCTGGCTTTGCTTTATATGTAGGTCATACAAGGGTTCAATTTAAATGTAAGTCATTTCAAAGTAGTAGCATTTCACCTATCCCATGGGAGAGCAACAAGTTACCAGGATCTCACCATATTCAACAAGGCATAGTGACACAAGCCAGTCAGACTTCCACTCAGGCAGGTGACTATGAAGGAAGGCCCTACTGCCAAATTCTGAATGGCAGGAGCTCTTGCCTAATAAATTATTTTATACCAGTCTGATGCTGCATGTACATGAGGAACTTTATAATGCTCTTGATGTGATACTGTGTTTATTTCTTTGATCAAATCATTATGACTTCCTATCCTCCATATAATCTTAACAGACCACCACTGTCTGAATGGTGTTCAAGAGACCAAAGTCAAAGCAGTAAGACCTTATTTCAGCTAATATGCACACTCACAGTAGAGGATGAAGAAAGTCTAACATTTTAAGTTAAGTTCTATTTTTCCATAAGTTGGACACCTCACAAATGACATAACCATCTGCTGGAAAACAAATCTAACATACCTATCTTCAGCAAAAACAGTGCATCTCAGGTGCATATAACACTTAATTGTATAACCACCACTCTCTGTATAAACACAGAAACATCAAATCGATAATATCTATGCTAGAATAGGCAGTGATTAAAAATACTAAGAATGGGGCTGGAGAGATGGCTTAGCGGTTAAGCGCTTGCCTGTGAAGCCTAAGGACCCCAGTTCGAGGCTCGGTTCCCCAGGTCCCACGTTAGCCAGATGCACAAGGGGACGCATGCGTCTGGAGTTCGTTTGCAGAGGCTGGAAGCCCTGACACGCCCATTCTCTCTCTCTCCCTTTATCTGTCTTTCTCTCTCTGTCACTCTCAAATAAATAAATAAATAAAAATAAAAAAAATACTAAGAATAACAGAACCAAATATGCAAGCAAAACTGTACATTAAAATAAGCACTAAGCAAGAATATGCTTGGTCCTCCATGGCCAAAATGTTAAAAAGTTTGATGCTGAAAATAAAAATATCACATTTCATATCTCCAAGATGTTTCTGAGATTACTCACATTGTATTAAATATAAAAAGAGGAAATGGTTAACAAATGAGAAAGTCAAAACTCCAAAGAGAAGGCTTAGGGCCTACCTGATTTTTCAAAGGCTTGCATGTTGTCCTTTTTAAAATTATCCAATCTTTCTCCAATTTCTTCATCTTCAACCTCCAAATCCATTTCTGTTTCCACATCTCTAGCCAGGAGGACTGGTGTTCTTAGGGGTTCAACCACAGCTCCTAGATTAAGAGTTGCTAACTTGAATCAGTACCAGTGAAGGACCAGGTTTTAGTGAACTTATGTCACTACTGTCATATATGTCATGTGAGGTAACCAGATGATTTTAAAAATAAACTATTTTATTTTTTTATTTATTTATTTATTTTTTTTTTTTTGGTTTTTTAAGTAGGGTCTCACTCTAGCCCAGGCTGACCTGGAATTCACTATGGAGTCTCAGGGTGGCCTTGAACTCACAGCGATCCTCCTACCTCTGCCTCCCAAGTGCTGGGATTAAAGGTGTGAAAATAAACTATTTTTCAAATTCCTTTTCTCTTTTGTAGGATTTTTTAATTTATTTAATATTTTTATTTATTTATTTATTTACATGAGAGAGAGTATGAGTATGCCAGGGTCTCTTCCACTGCAAACAAATTCCACATGCATGCACCACTTTCTGCATCTGGCTTAAATGGGTTCTGGGGAATAAAACCTGGGCCAACGAGCTTTGCAAATGAGCATCTTTAACTGCTGAGCCATCTCCTCATCCCCTCCTTTATTAATCTGAGAGAAAGAGAGAGAGAGAGAGAGAGAGAGAGTGAGAGAGTGTGTGTGTGTCACAACACACATGTGGAAGTCAGAAGACAACCTTAGGTGTCAGTCCATGATTTCCCCTTGTTTCAAGGCAGGGTCTTTCCCTCACTGCAACATTCTCCAGGTTTGCTGTCCCTCAGACTTCTAGGAATTTTCCCATCTCGACATCCCATCTCGCTGTAGGCATGCAGACATTACAGATTTGTGCTACCATATCAGGCTTTGACAGCCTGAGACTACATAGTGAATTCCAGGTCAGCCTGGGCTAGAGCGAGACCCTACCCTAAAAAACCAAGCTTACACAAACATTTAAGATCAATATGGCACATGTACAATTTTTACTATTACCTAGGCATCTGTTTTTCAGCAGGAAAATATCTTTTCACTACATGTACATTAAAAATTCCATCCTCCACGTTGGAGAGATAGCCCAGTGGGTAAAGTGCTTGCCTTGCTTATAGGAAGACCTGAGTTCAATCCCCATGGCCCATATAAAAGTGCTAGGCATGGTGACATGCATCCATAATCCCAGCAATGAGGACATAGACAAGGAAGATCCCTGGGGCTCACTGGGTAGCTAGTCTGATGTAATTGGTGACTCCCAGGCCCATGAAAGAATGGTGGGCTGTGTTCCTGAGGGTGGCACCTGAGAGTATCCTCTAGCCTTCATGCATACCAAGCACACAAGTATACATAAAAGAACATGCACAACCGAAATATAAAGGACTTTAAAAGTTCTAGCACAAGTAACAGATTTATAACCCTAAAATTGGGAAACTAAGGCAAGAAGATTTCAAGTTCAAGGCCAACCTGAGTCACATAGCAAGAACCTAAGGGTGGGGGAGATGGCTTAGGAAGAGCCTATCAAAAACTCAAACAAGACTGGAGGGATGGCTTAGTGGTTAAGATGCTTGCCTGCAAAGCCAAAGGAGCCAGGTTTGATTCTCAAGGACCCATGTAAGCCAGATACACAAGGTGGCACATGTGTCTGGAGTTCGTGTGCAGTGGCTAGAGGCCCTGGCGTGTCCATTCTCTCTGTCTGCCTCATACTCTCTCTGTCTCAAATAAATAAAATTTGGTTTTATTTTGTTTTGTTTTTCGAGATAGGGTCTCCCTCTAACCCAGGCTGACCTGGAATTTACTATGGAGTCTCAGGGTGGCCTTGAACTCACAGCAATCCTCCTACCTCTGCCTCCCGAGTGCTAGGATTAAAGGCATGCTCCACCACGCCCGTTTTCAAATAAATAAAATATTTTAAAACAAAACAAACTTAAAAGAAAACTCAAACAAACAAAACAATTTAATTACCAATCTTTTTCTATTGAACGCAAAACCTGCCAGGCTCTACTACAGACAGGAATATTTCCAAGTGTGGGAAGAATCTATTTATCTTAGACAAATACCACTAGAAGTATTTGTTACTTACAAGTTGAATCACTTTGAGCCATGTTCACATTATCACCTTTGATTGACATATATATTTTATGGTATTAATTTTAAAATGACATGCAAGTAATTGCGTATTTGTTCTTCAATGAAGACTTGTTATTTTTATAACCCTATTGGCAACAAATGTTTTTTAAATGTTCTTGAGAAAAATTCCCATTTTATTTTCTCACTATACTTCAAAAAATAAATCGAGACCATTAGGGTAAAGTATATCATTAAAAATGAAATTCGGGGCTGGGGAGATGGCTTAGCGGGTAAGGCATTTGCCTGCGAAGACTAAGGACCCAGGTTTAACTCTACAGAACCCATGTAAGCCAGACGCGTAAGGTGGTGCATGTGTCTGGAGTTTGTTTGCAGTGGCAAGACGCCCTGCATGTGTGCTCTCTCTCCCTCAAATAAATATCTTAAAAAGTGAGTAATAAATAAAATTAAGGAGCTGAAGGGATTGCTTAGTGGTTAAGGCATTTGCCTTTAAAGCCAAAGGACCTAGATTCAACTCCCCAGGACCCATGTAAGCCAGTAACACAAGAGGGCACATGTGTCTGGAGTTCATTTGCAGTGGATGGAGGCCCTGGCATGCTTTTTCTCTCTTTCTCTCTCTCTCTCTCTGTCAAATAAACAAACAAATAAATAAATATAAAATACTTTTTAAAAATTAGGACTAATTAAGGTGCTCCAAGTTTGATTCCCCAGTACCCATGTAAATGCAAATGCACAAAGTGGCACATGTATCTAGAGTTCATTTGCAATGGCTGGAGACCCTCTGTCACCGTCTTTCTCTGCTTACAAATAAATAAAAACGTTTTCTAAAATCTTTTTTAAGGGGCTAAAAAGATGGCTTTGCGGTTAAGCGCTTGCCTGTGAAGCCTGAGGACCCTGGTTCAAGGCTTGACTCCCAGGACTCACATTAGCCAGATGCACAAGGGGGCGCACATGTCTGGAATTCGTTTGCAGTGGGTGGAGGCCCTGGCGCGCCCATACTCTCTCCCGCTCTCTATCTGCCTCTTTCTCTGCCTGTCGCTATCAAATAAATAAATAAAAATATTTTTTAAAATTTAAATAAAATATTTTTTAAAAAATAAATTAAACCGGGCATGGTAGTGCACGCCTTTAATCCCAGCACTCAGGAGGCAGAGGTAGGAGGATCACCATGAGTTCAAGGCCACCCTGAGACTACAGAGTTAATTCCAGGACAGCCTGAACTAGAGTGAAATCCTACCTCAAAAAACCAAAAATATTAATTACTTAATTTAAAATAATTAAATCTGGAATGGGAGATTTCTCAGTGGCTAAGGCACTTGTCTGCAAAGCCTAGTGACCCTGGTTTGATTTCCCAATACCCATGTAAAGCCAGATACACTAAGTGGCACATGCATCTGGAATTTGATTATACAAGCTGGAGTCATTGGTGCACACATTCATTTGCCTACCTATCTCTCTTGTTCTCTCTGCTTGAAGAAAAACAAAATATAAAAAAGAGAAAAAAATAAATCTGAAGCTTGAGAAATGTCAACATAGTAAACAAATAAGGGCCCTGGAGCCAAAGCTGTTGGTACTTGATTGCTCTAATTTAAGCAACAAATGAAACTTCTATTGCTATTTACAGCAGCTCTCAGCACTTAAGGATTACATCCCATCATCTGGATGAGCACACTACAACAGGCAAAGGGAATGCTTCTACAACAGGGTCAGGGTTCTTTGGTCCATCACTGTGTTACACAAAATGGATAGTTTTCCTATGCATACTCTCAGAGGAACTTCCCATACCCTGGTTGTGCTTCCAAACCTAAACTCCATGGAGAAGAGAGGGATGGTAACATTAATTACCTCTATCTGAAGTCTGTTCCAATGGAGATGCAGATGAGGCTGTCCTGCGAACCAGTGTTAGGTGCACCACCTGCCCTGCATTTCGTAACACTTCCACAACATCCTGGTTGGCAAACCCCTGAATATTCACACCATCCACCTAGAATATTAGGAGACAGGTTTAACTAGTGTCATTTTTGCTTTGTTTCAATTTTGAAAGAAAGTCTAATTATGTAGACCGAGCTTGTCTCAAATCACTGCAATCCTCCAACTTCAACTTTCAGAGTGCTGGATTACAGGCAGGAGCTACCCTGTCAATCTGTTACTACCATGTTAATTCTGGCAACACTGAATTAAATGAGGCAATTCACTTTAGTTCCCAAATAGTTTCTATGAGACCTTACAAATACTTTCAAATAAGAATGCAAAGCCTGGGACTACAGAAATGGCTCAGCATTTAAAGCACTTGCCTGCAATGCCTCACAACCCGGGTTTGATTCATTTTCCAGTACCTACATAAAGTCAGATGCACAAAGTGGTGCATGCATTTGGAGATCATTTGCAGTAGCTACAGGCCCTGGCATACCCATTTGTTTTCTGTCTCGCTCACCTTGAAAATAAATAAAATATTTTTTGAAAAAAAGAATGCAAAGCCTGAGTAAAAACATGCTGACAAACTGCCCTACAGATTAGAAAACAAGTTCAAATTTGTACTTTAAGTCACACACTTTAACTAGAGACATCAGAAAGATAAAGGTCTTTAATTTCTAGTTCTAGTCAAAATTTAAAACAATAAAATCTGGTTAATTATAACACATATTTCCCAAAATTTTATTAGTACAAATTATGATCAGAACTGAAGAGATTAGCCCTGTAGGATATGACTATGTAGTACTTCCCAAAGAAACACACTGATCTCCTTCCATTAGACCTGCTGGCATTCTGAAAGCACCTGTATAGGAAAGTTATTATTTTTTTTTTTTTGGTGGGGTTTGGTTTTTCAAGGTAGGGTCTCACTCTAGCTCAGACTAACCTGGAATTCACTATGCAGTCTCAGGGTGTCCTGGAACTCTCAGTGATCCTCCTACCTCTGCCTCCCAAGTGCTGGAATTAAAGGCGTGCGCCACCACGTACAGCTTGAAAGTTATTATTTTTAAGTCATAGCCAAGGCTGGAGAAAAGGCTTAGCAGTAAGGCACTTAACTGCAAAGCCTAAGGACCCAGGTTCAATTCCCCAGTACCCACGTAATGGGGCACATGTGTCTGGAGTTTGTTTGCCATGGCTGGAGGCCCTGGCATGCTCATCCTTTCTCTCTCCCTCCCCCACCTTTCTCAAATAAATAAATGAAATACTTAAGTCAAGGCCAATTCCACATCCCTGCAGTCTATCAGGACCAACAGGCTAGCCTGCCAAACCAATACTGGCCTTCCTGCTGAACTGTTTCCTCAAAGCAGTGCTGTGATGCTGGCCTCCACAGCCTGCAGTCATCTTCAGCCAACAGTCCTGAAAGATGCTTCCTCACATGGACTTAAAAGACAAAGACTGAAATTGTACTACTCAAAGTCTGCTTCCATGTAAATCACAGTTTGTATGTATACAAAGGTTATATTCTCAAAACATTTTTATTTATTTGCACAGCGTGTGAGAAGGGGGGGAGGCATACCAAGGTCTCCTGGCATTGCAAACTAACTTTGGATGCATGGTGCCACATTGTACGTCTAGCTTGCAGAGGTACTTTTGAACTGAACCTGGGCCATCATGCTTTGCAGGTAAGCACCTTTAACCACTAAGCCATCACAAGGTGACATTCTAAAAACATATAAAATATTTCAGTTTTGTGTATTTGCAAAGCTACTTTCACAAAGTAGTGAAGGGGCCTTAGAAATAGACTATTAACTGCATCAAATAGATGAGTGTAAACACACAGACACTCTAGAAGTGTTTCCTAGGGACATGCAAGAGCATCTTTCAAACGTATCTGCATGACATATAACTTTCCAACAAATGTTGTAAATGAATTGTTTCCTCCTTGACTGAAAAAGATTTAGAGCCATAGAAACAAAATTAATGTGATTTCACTATAATTCTAAAACTTAATTTTTCCAAAACCTTACGAAACTATAAGCCATCTTCCTCTCATGCATATGACACAAAAACCAACATGTTTTTGTTTTGTTTTTTTCCATCTTAATTCAAATCTCCAAGAGGACAGTTACTTACAGCAATGATCTTGTCATTCACTTGAATCTGGCCATTGTGGTAGGCAGCGCTGCCAGGAATTAAACTCTTCACATAAATCCCTGAAGCTTCCCCTGAAGGCACACAGCCATGCAGAAAGAGGAAGAAAGCTATAATTAGGCCTTGATTACAAATTTCTTATCAAGAGTTTAATGAGCTGAAGATGCTCGATAAATACTATTTTGAATACATGCACAGAAACTGATGGATTATTTAAACTGTCACTATCACAAATGCCCCAAATTCAGAATGACTTGATTGACAATCACCCTTCTTGAAAAATAATCAGTACTAGAACCTTGCTATAAAGCACTCCAACCTTAGCTGGGATTTCTGAGGCCAGCCTAAACCTTGGAATAGCTCCGTTCTCACTGCTGACTTGGCATAAGCCTCCATCATTTTTCACCAGCACTGTGACTAAAGTTTTCTACCAGGTCTTCCTTCCTATACTTCATTCAGTCCTCATGTAGACTACCCAAACATATAATCAGAAAAGCACATGTAGTTAAAAAAAAAACTAAAATGAGGTCAGCAATACAAATAATAATCCTTACACTATAAAATAAAATGAACACAAATGTCTGTAAAAATTATAAACATATAAAAAGCATTCCTGGGATAAAGAGACCTCTAAGCAGTTAAAGGTGCTTGCTTAAGCAGGCATGGTGGCGCATGCCTTTAATCCCAAGCACTTGGATGGCAGAGGAGCTAGGAGGATTGCTGTGTGTTAGAGGCCACCCTGAGACTATGTAGTGAATTCCAGGTCAGCCTGGGGTAGAGTGAGACTGTACCTCAGAAAGAAAAAGGAAAAAAAAAGTTGATGCTTACAAAGCTCGTCAGCCTGGATTGAATTCCCTAGTACCGATGAAAGGCCAAATGCACTAAGTAGCACATTGTGATAGTTAAGGTGTTGTCAACTTGATCTGTTTAGTAATCCACAGGTTGCTTCTAGGAAGGATCAACTAAAGGAAGTTTTTCCCACAGGGTGAGCCCTTCCCCCAGAGTGGACGGCCCTGCTCTGAGGGGGACTTGATATAAGGAAGCTCTGGGTAAAAAGAGTTCCTTCCTTTCTTCCTTCCTTCCTTCCCTCCCCTCCCCTCCCCTCCCCTTCCCTCCCCTTCCCTTCCTTCCTTCCTCCCTCCGTCCCTTCCTTCCTTCCTCCCTCCCTTCCACCCTTCCACTTGGCTGCCGGAGCTGCTCACTACCTTCCAGCGTGCATTGAAGACCAGTGCGGTCAGAAGACCAGCATCAGCTGAAAACCTGCGTGGATCGAAACCCAGCGGCTCCTCAGGAAGCCACCAGGCTTCCCCACACCATCTGCAGTGCCGGGTTGGGACTGCTGAGGCTTCTGGACATGAGGACTGAGCAGCTACAAGGTTCGGTGATTCTCGGGCCTGCAACTGCTATTGGACTACTGTAAGCTTATCCAATAAATCCCCTTTTAAAATAATTCATTCTAGCAGTTCTGTTCCTCTAGAGAACCCTGACTAATACACATATCATTTGGAGTTTTCATGCACTAGCAAAAGGACCTGGAATACCCCTTTTCTCTCTCTCAATCTCTTTCCCTCTCCCTCTTGCTCCTTGCTCTCCTTACAAAAATAAAATAAATTTCCAACAGAAAAGAATTAAAGGGAAATTTTAAAATAAAAATAGATCCAAATTATTTCATATTTATTAATTTCAAATACCTCAAAAGATTATGAGAAAGCTACTTCTGTGGGTTCCCTATGCCAACAAAACATATAAATCTCATATAACATTCAAGGTCCTCCGGAGGAAAATGAACTTATTTATCTTCCACTATGTTTCTTCAGCAAGTGTCCAGAAGACAATATGTCAAAACACTATGGTATTTTCAAGACTTTGTACATGCATTTAATTCTTTCTGTCAACTATTCCCTTCTAGCAAAATGTTACTTTTTCATTTCTAGCTCAAATGCTTCTTTCTTTTTGAATTCCCCATGTCTGTCTATCAACTGAATATTTTACCTGCCATACTAAGACAGTTTACTTATCTCTCTGCTAAAACATTTATTTCAGTTATTCCTATTTATTTATTTATTTATTTTTGTTTTTTCAATGTAGGGTCTCATACTAGCCCAGGCTGACCTGGAATTCACTCTGTATTCTCAGGGTAGCCACGAACTCGGGTGATCTTCCCACCTCTGCCTCCTGAGTGCTGGGATTAAAGGCATGCACCACCATGCCTGGCTATATTTCAGTTATTCTTAAACATGTATTAGTTTTTATGTTTGTCCCTTGAATAGACTTTCTCTTTTGCTTTTCAGACATGTCTCAAACTTGTGAACTCAAGTGATCCTCCCACCTTATCTTCTCAAGGAACTAGAAGACAGGCACATGCTTATCCCAATATTCATTTTTCTCTCTCTTTCAGAACTAAGTAAAGTAGTCTCACATAGTCCAGTAGACAATAATCCAGGCATGGTGACACATACCTGCAATTCTAGCACTTGGGAAGCTGAAGCAGGAAGAACCTGAGTTCAAGGCTACCTCTAGCAATACAGCAAGTTTAGACCAGCCTGAACTACAGAACAAGACTGCCTCAATAAGTAAACACACACATACATAAAGTGAAAAATATTTCTATCTGCTTAAAAAAGTATGTCGAGTTTTAAAATGTCTAGTCATTTACTTCACCTGCTCCCAACCCTAACTATTCAATGCTAAGTGCCACGACAGCAGAGAATGAAATGATTCTCTGCTCTGCTCAGTAATACGAACATCAGATTTGCCAATGTTCATTCATTTTCAAGCAGGAACTGAGCTACAATTCTTTCAACTAGATATTGCACACTGACAACTCCTCAATATGATATTTGCAAAATTATTAGAAAATCCATACTTACCTATTTCAGGATTTATTTAAATTCTGAACCTAAAAAGGGTGGCAACTCAGAAGAAACTGAAGGTTTTAAGAAAGGATACTTATTAGGCTAATTAATACATGGTGGCCTGACATGAATTTCATTCAGGACTCTGCATACATTAGCACTCTTAGTCTCTCCACCTGCTATAAATATGCAAGATAACTTTCTCCCTGGGTTTTTTTTTTTTTTTTTTTGGTCTTTTAGTGGTTTTTATTTTCCCAGTGCTAAGGCAAGTGCTCATCCACTGAGCTAACCCCAAAAGATAACTTTTTAAAAATATTTTCTTAATTTGTTTTTATTTTTATTTTATTTATTTATTTGAGAAAGAGAGAGAGAAAGAATGGATGTGCTAGGGCATTCAGCCACTGCAAATTAATTCCAGAAGCATGAGCCGCCTTGTGCATCTGGCTTATGTGGATCCTAGGGAATCAAACCCAGCTCCTTTGGCTTTGCAGGCAAGCACCTTATCCACTAAGACATCCCTTCAGCCCCAATATAATTTTTTAAAAGAAACTAACTCTCTATACTTGCTATTTTTGCAGAAAAACTCAAAATTTCATAACTAAATTTTTATGTTACTAGGAAAGGCCTATTTGATTATTTGTTTATTTGTTTATTTGGGTTTTTTTCCGAGGCAGGGCCTCACTCTAGCCCAGACTAACCTAAACTCACTATATAGCCCAGGACTGGCCTAGAACTCAATCCTCCTACCTCAGCCACCTAAATGCTGGGATTTAGTAAGAGTTACAAAGCTAATCTTTCAGGTAAGAGTAGAGAACTTTTATTTTTCAGGGCTATTTGAGTCGTGTATTTAAAACTCTTACAATGCATTTACTTTATATAAAAGGAAAATAATTCTAATAAAATACTTGTTTTCTCTTAATTTTCTCATGATTAAACAGAGAAATAATACATTTTGGACAATTACAATGCATGCAATAATCAATTTACCTTAACCTAAATGCTATACTGTGTAATATGTTAATAGTCAAACTATTAAAAATGTATGTACTTTAGGGCTGTAAAGATGGCTCAGCATTTAAGGCATTTGCCTGCAAAGCCTAATGACCCAACTTCAATTCCCCAGTACCTACAAAAAGCCAGATGCACAAAGTGGCACATGCATCTGGAGGTCGTTTGCAGTGGCTAGAGGCTCTGGCACATCCATTCATTCATTCTCTCTCTCTTCCTCCCTCCCTCCTCTCTGCAAGGCATACCCAGCCCTCGAGAGGCTGAGGTAAGAGGTTCCCTATGAGTTTGAGGCTGGCCTGACTACACAGTGAATTCCAAGTCAGCCTAAGCTAGAGTGAGACCCTACCTCAAAAAAAAAAAAAAAAGTAAACTAAAAATAGACCAAAAAGAAGTATGTATTTTAGAAAGAAAAGGAATTAAAATCTAAATGTAACAAAATAAAGTAGACAATTAAATTCCTTTGTTGATGAGTATAAAACCAATTATGGGCTGGAGAGATGGCTTAGTGGTTAAGGCACTGGCCTGCAAAGCCAAAGGACCCAGGTTCAACCAAGGGAAAATGTGATCTATAATCACTGAAAAATGGCTATTATAGACATTAATAGTTTATTTATTTTTTTTTTATTAACATTTTCCATGATTATAAAATATATCCCATGGTAATTCCCTCCCTCCTCACCCCCACACTTTCCCGTTTGAATTTCCATTCTCCATAATATTACCTTCCCATTACAATCATTGTAATTACATATATACAATATCAACCTATTAAGTATCCTCCTCCCTTCCTTTCTCCACCCTTTATGTCTCCTTTTCAACTTACTGGCCTCTGCTACTAAGTATTTTCATTCTCACGCAAAAGCCCAGTCATCTGTAGCTAGGATCCACATATGAGAGAGAACAAGGACTCATCTCATTTCCTTAGAAGTACATGCTCAACCATGTTTATTGCTGCCCAATTTATAATAGCTGGGAAATGGAACCAGCCTAGATGTCCCTCAACAGATGAGTGGATAATGAAGATGTGGTACATTTATACAATGGAGTTCTACTCAGCGGTAAAGAAAAATGAAGTTATGAAATTTGCAGAAAAATGGATGGACATTAATAGTTTAAACTAACACCTGCAAGTACTTTGTTTCACTGTCTAGAAATCTTAACATACTTCATAATTATTTCCAAATATAAAATAGAAATGATTCATTTACCTGTATGAGTTGTTCCAACATAGCCAACAATTCTAATCCCAAGACTTTGTCCATCTTCCTTAACAAGTTCAACATTATAAGTTTCAAAAAGAGAAGAATTGTCCTGAAAGGAAATAACAATTAAAAACATTTTTATATTTATTTGAGAGAGAGAAAGGGGGAGACAGAGAGAGTGAGCATGGGCACACCAAGGCGTCCTGACACTGCAAACAAACTCTAGATGCAAGTGCTCTTTACATGTCCCACACCTCCTCTGGTTCATGGATGAGCACCAAGGCATGCCTCAAGCCAACGTGGTACTTCCATCTGAAAGAATTGCCTTCCTTCCTCACATTGCATATTAGCCAGTTTTTGACTTACAAATAAAGAATGATTTGTATACTCACCAAAGCAGGACTCCTATTAACTACAGCAGGCAAGGCAACAGGTAAGGACGTAGGGGTAGGAGGCATCGATGATATTTCACCAATGGGGTCTCTAGCCACAAGCATTCTAACCGAATTCCCACAGTTCCTCAGCACTTGGGCAACTTGTTCACTGGTCATTCCCTGCACATTTGTGCTGCCAATCTTCAAGATGTGATCCCCTGTCTGTAGTCGTCCATCCTTTAGTCCATGAAAAAAGAAAAACTGTTCAACAAAATCAATGGTTCAGCTCTACCAGTTAGATATGACTCACTAGACTTTCAATCCCAACAAACTGACTGACAAAGCCACCTAAAACACCAGACAAAATATAACATTTTAGTGATTTACTGAGTTCACAAAAGAGAAAGGAATTCCTTGTAGAACACAAAGACAGAAAGAAGAGTTCAAACTGAAAAAGAAAGCAGAATGCTGAGTGAGCATCTGCTTGGGAGTTACAGGTCATATCTAATGGCCTAGAGCCACAGAACAATAGCCACGTATGTGAAGAAGGGGTCAGAAAGCCTTGGACTTCAAAAAGGAAAGGTCAGAATAGAAGGTTCTAACATAAAGCTGAGGAACATCTAAAGCCAGCAAGGTAAGGGATTTGCCTGGGAAACAGAAAGACATCAGTATAGTGAGAAGAGAATGAAAACAGAACAGAAAGGAAATGAGTGAGAAATGCATGAATTAATAAGATGGCCAGACAATATGGGCATTTTTCTGTGTGACTGGACAGTGAGGTCACCAGAGGGCTTTGAAGGGTCTGCGTTTTTATAGCTTTATTTATTTAAAACATACATATGCTTATTGGTATTTATTTTATATAATATACTTATTATTTTTATAAAAATATTAATATTTATTTGAGAGAGGGAAAGAGAAATAATGGGCATGCCAGGGACGCCTGCTACAGCAAACGAATTCCAGACACATGTGCCACTTTGTGCATATGGTTCTATGTGGGTACTGTACTGGGGAATTGAACCCAGGCTGTCAGGCTTTGCAAGCAAGCACCATTAAACACTGAGCAATCTCTCCAAAGTTTTTTTTTTTAAGCTCTCTCAAGCTCCTATACTTAAGCTATACTGTAGGTAGGCTGGAGAGATGGCTTAGCTGTTAAGGCATTTGCCTGCAAAGCCAAAGGATCAACGTAAGCCAGATGCACAAGGGAGCACATGCGTCTGGAGTTCGTTTGCAGTGGCTGGAGGTCCTGGCATGCCCATTCTCTCTCTCACTGTAGGTGAGGAAACAATCCACACAGAGACTTGAATAGTGGTATAATTTGATTGTCAATTTAACTAGATTTAGAAATCACCATGGAAACAAGACTCTGGGAATGTGTGCAAAGGATTTTCTATATTCGACTAACTGAGGTCAAAAGTCCCACCCTCACTATGGGTAGCACCATCCCATGGGCTGGGATACCAGATGAAAAAAAAGACAGCTGGCTGAGCACCAACATTCACCACCTTTGCTTTCTCTCTGTGGACTGAATGTGACCAGCTGCCTCAAGCTCTTGCCACCATGATATGATAAATGATATGACAATGATATGATATGATATATTTGATATGATAGGATATGATATGACATGATGTAGACTATCACCTGGAACTGTAAACTAAAGTATACTCTTCCTTGAATTACTTTTTGTTAGGCATCTGGTCACAGCAACAATTAATTAATACAGGAATCCTTAGCAAAAACTCTGGCGATAACAGCCTGAACTAGGTTAGCAACTGAGTATTGAGAAAGTAGAATCAGGATTTTTTAAAATTTTTTTTATTTGACAGAGAGAAAGAAGGTAGGAGAGAGAGAGAAAAAATGGGTGCCCCAGGGCCTCCAGTCACTGCAAACGAACTCCAGACACATGTGCCACCTTGTGCATCTGGCTAACATGGGTTAACATGGGGAATCAAACCGGGGCCCTTTGGCTTTGCAGGCAAACACTTTAACCACTAAGCCATCCCTCCAGCCCTCTAGATTTTGTTTGTTTTCAGTTTTCCAAGGTAGGGTTTTGCTCTAGCCCAGGCTGACCTGGAATTCACTATGTAGTCTCAGGGTGGCCTCGAACTCTTGGTGCTCCTCCTATCTCTGCCTCCTCAGTGCTAGGATTAAAGGCATTTGCCACCATGCCCGGCTTCGAGATGTATTTTTAATGAATTGTCAACAGGATGTGCTGATAGCTACTATGAGGGAGTCAGGAGGAGTGGGAAAAGGAATCAGATCCCCAATCTAAGCAACTATAAGAGAAAGGACTGCTGTGGACTGAGATAAAGAAGACAGAGCAGGGCTGGAGAGATGGCTTAGTGGTTAAGCGCTTGCCTTTGAAGCCTAAGGACCCTGGTTCAAGGCTTCATTCCCCAGGACCTACATTAGCCAGATACACAAGGAGGTGCATGCGTCTGAAGTTCATTTGCAGTGGCTTGAGGTCTTGGTGTGGCCATTCTCTCTATCTGCCTCTTTCTCTCTCGCTCACTCTCAAATAAATAAACAAAAAAATTTTTTTAAAAAAGACAGAGCAACAGATGAATGGGAATGGGAATTCACTGATGAGCTTTGGAGATGGGAGTCTGGGAGACTATCAGAAATTAGAGTGGAGATATCTAGGATAGAGTTGGATCTTAAAGGCTGGAGGTCAGGAAAGAAAACCAAACCTTTCCTTTAATTTTGGGAGTCATTAGCATATAAAAGGCATTTAAAGTCCTGACTCTTGAGAGCCAGGGATGCAATGTCCATTTCTTAAGATGGATAATGAGAGTATGGGGGGCCACTGCTATTAAGATGGGTAGAAAGTGCATCGTCGAGCACTATGATGATCTTCAATGTGCAAGCTTATGTGTGTGCATATACATCACAGAAGAGCTTAAAATATGTCATCAAAATATAGACTAGTTATAATTTTTATATGTATTTTCTTTCTCAATTCTAAAATAACTGATCCATCTGCGTGTTTTGGGTTCGTTTTATCAGAAACTTTGAATTGTCTCATTACCATTAGTGTAATATGTAAAAAATACCAAAATGTCTACAAAGCTGGTTTTGGATTTAAATATATATATATACCTGCAGAGTACCTTGACAGGTTAAAAATCATCTCCATTGGGCTGGAGAGATGGCTTAGCGGTTAAGCGCTTGCCTGTGAAGCCTAAGGACCCCGGGTTCAAGGCTCGGTTCCCCAGGTCCCACGTTAGCCAGATGCACAAGGGGGTGCACGCGTCTGGAGTTCCTTTGCAGTGGCTGGAAGCCCTGGCACGCCCATTCTCTCTCTCTCTACCTCTATCTGTCTTTCTCTCTGTGTCTGTCGCTCTCAAATAAATAACTAAAAATGGACAAAAAATATTTAAAAAAAAAATCATCTCCATGGCCAGATATGGTGACATATGTCAACAATGCCAGCACCTGGGAGGCAGGAAGACTCCAGCAAGTTTGAGGCCAACCTGGACTAAAAAGTGATTGACTCTCTTGCCTCAAAACACCAAAGGGAGGGCTGGACAGGAGGCTCCAGGGGTCCAAGTGCTGGATGCTCAAGCATGAGGATAGGAATTTGGCCCCCAGCACCCATGTAAAAAGGCAGACATGGCTGTGCACACCTGTAACAGCACAGAACAGGGCAGACAAGAAAACAGGGGCTCACTAGTCAGCCAGTATAGCTGAAACAAAACAGCAGGCACTCCAGGCTCCGTGAGAGGCCCCATCTAAAGAAAATAATGAGGAATAGCATGGTAGCAGCAGATGTCCTCCTCTGGCCTTGGCATGTGCATAAAAGGCACCCACATCTGTGCATACATGTCCTTACATCACACATGCATAACACATACTTATACACAACAAAAAAAAATTTTTTTAAATAGCCAGGCATAATGGCTCACGTCTTTAATCCCAGCACTTAGGAAGAAGAGGAGGGAGTATTACTGTGAGTTAGATGCTAGCCTGGGACTGTAGTGAATTCCAGGACAGCCCAGCATAGACTGAGACCCTACCTTAGGGGGTTGAAAACATCGATAATTTTAGGTTCTTTTTTTTTTTTCTTTTAATTTGAGAAAGAGACAGAATGGGTACACCAGGATCTCTAGACACCACAAACAAACTCCAGAAACAAATACCATCTTGTGTATCTGGCTTACATGAGACCTGGAGAATGGAAACTTTGGTCCTTAGGCTTCACAGGCAAGTGCCTTAACCTTAGCTGCTAAGCCACCTCTCCAGCCCACCCATAATTTTTGTTGTTTTGTCTTTTTGTTTTTCAAGGTAGGGTCTCACTCTAGCCCAGGCTGACCTGTAATTCACTATGTATTCTCGGGTGGCCTCAAAGTCATGGCGATCCTCCTACCTCTGCCTCCCAAGTGCTGGGATTAAAGGTGTGCACCACGACACCTGGCCCACCCATAATTTTAAAAAGGAAAACTCATTCACATTCACTTACCTTTCTCATTCAAAGAACAATTTCAAACAGAAACAAATGAAATTAGAACGATGTCAGAAGGAAGCAACTCCCCAAAGATGTTGCTAAGTTGGAAAAAGAAATGGAGCAGGAACATAGAGAGGAAATGGAGGAATTGAAGCAGGCTTCTAAAGAGAACAAGATAGATTCTGTTGCTGCTAACATTTCAAACTTGGTGCTTGAGACTCAACCACCTCGGATTTCAAAAGCACAAAAGAGACAGGGGAAGGAGCAGGAAAAAAGGATTGCTGAAGCAGAAATTGAGAACTTGCCTGGAGCCAGACATATAGAAAGTGAAAAACTTTCTCAAATACAGTCAGCCAGAGAGTTGCAAATTAAGCAGATTCCATCTGATGGCCACTGCATGTAGAGCCATTGAGGACGAACTGAAGGAGCATGACTGTGCCCTGACCATGGTGCCCTTACAAAGGCAGACTGCTGAATACATGCAAAGCCAATCAGAGGACTTCCTGCCATTTCTAATGAACCCTAACACAGGGGAGATGTACACGCCAGAAGAGTTTGGAAAGTACTGTGAAGACAGTATAAACACAGCTGCATGGGGAGGTCAGCTTGAGCTAAGAGCTCTGTCTCACATTTTAAGAACACCAATAGAGACTATACAGGCAGACTCTCCTCCTATTGTAGTTGGCAACGAGTATCCAAAAAATCCTTTAGCACTTGTATATATAAGACATGTGTATGGCTTAGGATTATAATTCTGTTACACAGTTGGTACACACAGCTATTGGAAATTGCAGCTAGTGTATACCAGGCTGCATATTCCTTCCAAATGCTAGATTGTCCTGACTGCTACTGAAAAACATAACTACCTTAAGTCAGTTTATGAATAATGGGCTTTTTAGAAATATATCAGAGATAAACTTTAACCAGTGCCCTCATAGAACTTTTAGAACTTGTGGGATGGAGAGATGGCTTAGCGGTTAAGCGCTCGCCTGTGAAGCCTAAGGACCCCGGTTCAAGGCTCGGTTCCCCAGGTCCCACGTTAGCCAGATGCACAAGGGGGCGCACGCGTCTGGAGTTCGTTTGCAGAGGCTGGAAGCCCTGGTGCGCCCATTCTCTCTCTCTCCCTCTGTCTTTCTCTCTGTCTCTGTCACTCTCAAATAAATAAATAAAATATTTAAAAAAAAAAAAAAAAGAACTTGTAAGCCTACTGTGGAAAACACCATTCACTGACCAAGATGTTAACTTGTTCACTGATATTTTTATTTATTTAACATCCTAAACATTCTTTCTTAGTTTTAAGTTTTAGAAGACTAGATACTTCCAAAGTCATCATTTCAGTGTAATGTTTCTTAAGACGTGAAATGACCCAGTCTTTGCAGTAATGTGGTTGGGTGACAGCAAACTTAATGAATGTTTTCAAAACTAATTGGTGGGGTAACAGGAGTGGAAGCTTTTTATATGACACATCAAGGTGTGGCCATGAAGTTGCCTTTAACAAACAAGAATTTTTGAAAATTTACTCAGATGGGAATTAGCTAAGTTTACAGAAGCAAGTATCAAAGGTGCACAGGTGCTAGCTGTCAGTTTTACATCTCTAATGAATTAGAGACTTGAATTCATTTTTATTTATTTATTGAGAGTGACAGAGAGAGAGAGAATGGGTACGCCAGGGCCTCCAACCACTGCAAACGAACTCCAGACACGTGCACCCCCTTGTGCATATGACTAACATGGGTCCTGGGGAGTCGTGCCTCGAACCGGGATCCTGAGGATTCACAGGCGAGCGCTTAACCACTAGGCCATCTCTCCAGTCTTCTTTGTCTTTAAAAGGAGGCATGGATTTCTATCTTTCTGATTCCTTCATTTTCCTTCAACTGCACACTGGAGTTAGCCCCAGTATAGCTTGACTCTCTCCACAACTATGAGTTTTTGTTTTCTAGAGTTGCCTACACCACAGCTTATCTGCCTGTAGCCATTCCCACTCAAACATGCCATGTGGCCTCTCACTACTAAACACATGTAAGGTGATGATTTAGTATTGCAAGGGGCCAAAGCCACATGTAGTTTTAGTTCTTTTCTAGTTTGCCTTAATAAGACCTCCCATTTTGCTCACATTCCAGGATTAGAAGAAAGCCCCTGTTAAATATTATTTTATAAGTTATAGTAATGTCACTTTTTCTTGAACTTAGGTATTTGATTATTTTTATGTAATGTATATGGGTAAAATTGAAAGCCTCTATTTGGGAGCCAAGTACTGCATAGTAAAACCCATATAAAGTAATTTTCTATGGAATGATTTCCTAATTCAGATTTCAGATCACCCCTAATTTTTTTCTAAGAGAAAAAACCCATATATAAGCATGTATATGATAATTTATTATATAAAGAAATACGATGAAAATGAGACCTTTTGGTTTGAGCTATTTTTCCCAAGTTGGAAACGTGATTAGTAACACTGATCATCAAGTTTATACCATTGGGATTTTTGATTCATGTAAAATTTTTATCAGCAAATAATGGATTAATAACATTAAAAGTGGAGACAGTCTCCTGAGCCAAGTAACAGTGTTGCAGGTGGCTAGGGACTGAGTCAACTAGAACAAGCCAGTACTTCCTGGCATCATTCCAGTTCAACTGATGAAAAGCCATTCTGCATGCTAAACAATACGTTCTTGAGGTTAAGTGATTTTTGTAACCTTTGACCTGGATGTTTTGGGGTTCTGAAATTTATAAAAGTATGAAACTGTAAAATAAATGTTCAAGCTTATTTTGAAGTATTGTTACTTCAAAGTTAAGATTTAAGGAATAACAAAAAATATTATGAAACCTAATTATTATAAATTCCATTTTCAACAAAATATTCTTAAGTAATAGTGTTTTAAGAAGAAGACTTAAGATATACTTTGATATATATCTTTTTCTTTTTAATTTTAACATGCCCAGTATAGTTATAAGCAAAATACCTGGTCAACTTCTGTTCTTTCACAAAACTTCAGTGTCATTTTGGATATAACTGAGAAAACAACATTTTTAAATGGCAAATGTTTATTTTAAAATAACCTGCAAACTAAGCTTGCTGTCTGATGATGGTCTAATGGAAACTAATAAGCTTTATTTAGTCCGAACTTGGAAAAGTACAAGTCAAGAGTTCTGGAATATTTCTTCAGCCAAGAATTTTATCCACTTAAATATGTTTACAACTTGTGTAAAGTTAAAAAATAAAAGTTATCTCTAACTATGACATGTTTCTTGTATTATCAAATGTTTACCAAAAGAATAATAAATGATAAATGGATTAATTCAGAAAAAAAAGAAATAGACATTGTACCAACTTGGAGAGCAAGATTGCTCAATAACAATGATCCCCAGTTAATTTCGTTCACACTTCATCAACATGCTTCCAGGTAGCACCTGAAAGCACACACCCAAGACTAAAAGGCTTATTTTTTTTAAGCCTTCATTTTCCCCAAATCTTCACGATACTAAATAAAGAAAGGCTTCAAATCAAAATACTGAGTACAGGGCAGAAGAGATGAAACAGTGGGCTAAGCGCTGTCCAATTCTGAGTACCTGAGTTCAGATCCTAAGACCCCACACAGAAGCTGGAAGCTGTGGCCTGGAGCAGCAATGAAGGCAGAGGTTGGAAAAATTCCTGGAGACTTACAGAGTGTTGAACAAGAGATCTTGCGTCAAAATGAGGTGAAAGACAAAGACTGACCCAAAAGTTGTTCTCTGACCAACCTATACACACACACACACACACACACACAAAATCAACCAATCACCCGAGCTATATGCTATGTCTGGAATAATGCAGAGGGTGGTCAACGTGATGGAAATAGAAAAGAGAAACAGGATAGCACTAACACAGCTTGGCTCAGAAACATTTGGAAAGATTTAAAAAAGAAAGAAAGGCAATGAGAGATCTTATGAAAAGGAATAAATAAATGCTGGGTTTCTACCTTAATACTGTCACTCGATACTCTTGTTTTTACATACACAACCGACAAAAGAAAAGGACACCAACAGGAATATTCAGTGGTACAGAGGGCAAATAGGACAAAGCTACCTCTGGAAATCAAGCTTTTCTTGGACAGACTGTGGCCAAAAGAAAAAAGGCTATGTAATGAATGTTTTCATACTTGGTTAGCAAAGGGCATTCCATGCTAAAGGATACATTTCGTCACTTCATAGGTGCTATGTTTTTCCTACTTTACCTCAACTCAATTTAAAATAATGTAATTTGCATCTGTCACTGAGAGTAAAACATTTGCTTCTTATGGAAAAACAGGTGTTCTATGGAATTCATAAGTATAAAAATAGTAATTCATCAGAATGATAGCAAAGACACCAAAATAACAGCTGCCTTGTCTAAGCAAAGCAGCCTCAAATACTGCATTGCACAGATAATTTTTCCTTTTTTTAACTTTTTATTTATTTGCAAGCACAGAAACAGAGAAAGAGAGAGAGAAAATGGGCACTCCAGGGCATCCAGACACTGCAGAAAAACTCCAAACATATGTCCCATTTGGTGAATCTGGCTTTACATGGATACTGGGGAATCAAACTAGGGTCCTTAAGCTTTGTAGGCAAGCACCTTAACTGCTGAGGAATAACTAAACAAAATATTATGAAACAATTATTGTAAATTCCATTTTCAACAAAAATATTCTTAAGTAAGAGTGTTTTAAGAAGAAGAGTCCAGTTAAGATGGTGGCGTACATACCACACCAAAGCAGCCTAGGGGGGGGGAAAGACCAAAAAAACACAGCAAAATACTCACTTTTACTAAAAAGTGAGGTGTATAGGAAATTAAAGTGACAGCGGAGAAGTAGAAGAGATCCAGAGCATCCAGAGCCCGCACAGGCCAACAAAAGTGGCCCCCGGCAGCTCCGCCAACCATGGCGGTGGCAGTCCAACAGAAAGCCGCCACGCTCGGCTTAAGCCAGAGCAAAAGCCAGGTGCGGGGATTTTCCATTCACACCGGCGCACTCCGCAACTCAGGAAACGTGAAGGGAGAGCAGCAGTGAGCAACAGAAGAGCAGACCACAAGGTAGAAGAACACATGGAACAGCGAGAGAACCAGAGTAGCTACGGCTCACTCCCCACCCTCACTGCTGGAGCCCAGGTCCAGCAAACAGAGCAGCGGTCCCAAGACCCGGCCAGGCCAACTTGAGCCCACAGCAGAACCCAAGCAGGAGCAGAGTTCAGAAGCAACATCAGTGGCTCCGGAACCAGTAACAGCGGCCCAGCAGCAGCAGATCCAGTAGTGGCAGAGGCAGCAGACCCAGCAGCAGCAGATCCAGGAGCGGAAGCAGCGGCACATCCCGCAACAGAAGCTTCAGTGGCAACAGCAGCAGTGGACCCAGAAGCAGCAGCAGCAATAACAGCAGCGGTGGCTCCAGGAGTGGCAGCTACAGCAGCATCAGCAGAGGCAGCAGCAGCGGTGGGACCAGCAGCAGCTTCAACAACAGAGGCTACAGACCCAGCAACGGCAGCTTTAACAATAGCAGTTCCAGCAGCAGGGGTGCTGATCTGCAGGGTCACACTTGCCAGGCTTGCTTTGCCCCACAGGAAAAGCCAGTGCCCAGCTCCAGAAATCAGAACAGCAGCCCAACGACCCAGCCAGCACTTGACTGAGACGAAAATCATCCAAAAAGGTAACAGAGATTGCACCAGGGAAGGTTCTTACTTGGTCACAAGCTGACTTGGATCCCTCCACAAACCAGAAAACATAAACTCTTTGTTGATAAAGGATCTGGTCGTTATAATAACTACTCTTGCATACGTACTTGGGGCTGTTTTTGATTGAATGTGTACTGTGTTTAGTTAAATTTTAGAATCTACCTGTATTTTATTCCACTCAGCCTGATTGAATACCCCCACAGCAGGGAAACTCAACCCCTAGGAACACCATTGTAGATACTCTGAGAGTCTTAAGAGCCACACCTAACACCTTAAGTTCCTATCCTGAAAATATATAAGATCAAATCAATTGATACAGCTAAGAATACCCAGCTAGCTAGAAAATCCAAGCATTAACTTAATCCAAGATACAAAAATATATACATTATAACATAAGAAACACTAAAAAGCAAGACGATATAAATCCACCTAAAAGTATTAATGCATCAGAAATGTCCTCCAGTGAGAACGAGTTAGAGGAAATGCCTGAGAAAGAGTTCAAAAGAAGGATTGTAAATATGTTCAAAGAGGTCAAAGAACAAATCAAAACAATCAAAGAAGAAATCAAAGAGGAAATCAAAGGAATCAAAGAAGACGCAGGACACCAATTTAATGAAACAAAGAAGGCAATACAAGACATAAATAAGGAAATAGAAATAATAAAAAAAAAACCAGTCAGAATTACTAGCAATGAAGAACACACTTAATGAAATAAAAAAAACTCTATAGGAAATCTCAGAGTAGGATGGATGAGGAAGAAGACAGAATATCTAAGCTAGAAGACCAGGTGGCTGATCTAATACAGTACAACAAAGAGAAAGACAAACTTATAGAAAAGTATGAGTAGGAATTTCAAGATATTCGGGACACTATGAAAAGATCAAATATAAGAATTCAGGGCATAGTAGAAGGAGAAGAATTCCACTCCAAAGGCATAGTAAGCATCTTCAACAAAATCATAGAAGAAAATTTCCCCCAAATTGGGAGAGGTGCCAATGCAGATACAGGAAGCCTTTGGAACCCCAGGCAGACAAAACCTGGAAAGAACCTCTCCTTGCCATATTATAATCAAACTTCCAAACACACACACCAAAGAAAAAATATTGAAAGCAGTTAGAGAGAAAAATCAAGTTACCTACAAAGGCAATCCCATCAGGATTACAGCAGATTATTCAACACAAACTTTTAAAGCCAGAAGGGCTTGGAGTGATATATTCCAAGTTCTGAAAGATAACAACTGTCAACCAAGGTTACTTTATCCTGCAAAGTTATCCATTCAAATAGATAGAGAAATAAAGACATTCCATGACAAAAGCAGGTTAAAGGAGTATTTGAAGACAAAACCAGCTCTTCAGAAAATATTTGATAGATTCCTCCAAGCTGAAGAAAAGAAAAAGCACACATATAAGGAACCTAGAAAAAACAAGCAACACTCAAATACTAGTTAACACAAGAGAGCACAGTTAGAACCGAAACCACAAAAAAACCCAAAAATGGCAAACATAAAATACACACCTTTCAATAATATCTCTTAATATCAACGGCCTCAATGCCCCAACCAAAAGACATAGGTTTGCAGACTGGGTTAAAAAGCAGGATGCTACAATTTGTTGTCTCCAAGAAACTCACCTTTCTACAAAGGATAGACATTATCTTAGGGTAAAAGGTTGCAAAACGGTGTTTCAAGCAAATGGGCCTAGAAAACAAGCAGTTGTTGCTATCCTAATATCTGACAAGGTAGCCTTCAGTCCAATGTTACTCAAGAAAGATAAGGAATGGACCTAACAGATATCTACAGGACATTTCATCCATAAGCTGCAGAATATACATCCTTTTCAGCAGTACATGGAACATTCTCTAAAATAGACCATATATTAGGACACAAAGCAAATCTTAACAAATTCAGGAAAATTGAAATAATTCCTTGCATTCTATCTGACCACAATGGAATTAAACTACAAATCAGTGGCAAGAAAGGCTATAAAGCATACACAAAATCATGGAAACTAAACAGCACACTACTAAATGATGAATGGGTCAATGAAGAAATCAAGAAGGAAATCAAAAAATTAATAGAATCAAACAATAATGAGAATACAACATATCAAAATCTCTGGGACACAATGAAGGAAGTTCTAAGAGGTAAATTTATAGCCTTAAGTGCCTATATTAAGAAATTAGAAAGGTCGCAAGTAAACGACCTAATGCTTCACCTTAAAGCCTTAGAAAAAGAAGAACAACGCAAACCAAAAATCAGTAGGTGGAAGAAATAACAAAGATTAGTGCAGAAATTAATGAAATAGAAACAAAAAAAAAAAAAAAAAACAAACCCAAAGAATTAATGAAACAATGAGTTGGTTCTTTGAAAGGATAAACAAGATTGATGAACCCTTAGCAAATCTGACCAAAGGAAAGAGAGAAGAGGCACAAATTAATAAAATCAGAGATGAAAAAGGTAACATAACAACAGATGCCAGAGAAATTCAAAAAATCATAGGGACATACTATAAAAGCATATACTCCACAAAGTATGAAAATCTGAAAGAAATGGATGCTTTCCTTGATTTATATGACCTACCTAAATTAAATCAAAATGAGATTAATCACTTAAATAGACCTATAACAAACAGGGAGATCCAAACAGTTATCAATAATCTCCCAACTAAAAAAAGGCCAGGCCCAGATGGATTCACTGCTGATTTTTACCAGATCTTTAAGGAAGAGCTAACACCATTGCTTCTTAAGCTTTTCCAGGAAATAGAAAAAGAAGGAATTTTACCAAACTCCTTCTATGAGGCCAGCATCAATCTGATACTAAAACCAGGCAAAGATAGAACAAAAAAAAGAAAACTACAGACCAATCTCCCTCATGAACATAGATGCAAAAATTCTCAACAAAATATTGGCAAACAGAATACAAGAGTATATCAAAAAGATCATTCACACTGACCAAGTAGGCTTTATCCCAGAGATGCAGGGATGGTTCAACATACGCAAATCTATAAATGTAATACATTATATAAACGGGTGGAAGGACAAAAATCACATGATCTTCTCATTAGACGCAGAGAAAGCATTTGACAAAATCCAACATCCCTTCATGATAAAAGTCTTACAGAGATAGGGAATAGAAGGAACATATCTCAATATAATAAAGACTATTTATGACAAGCCTACAGTCAACATATTACTAAATGGGGGAAAACTGGAAGCTTTTCCACTAAAATCAGGAACAAGACAACAGTGTCCACTGTCCCCAATTTTATTTAATATAGTTTTGGAAGTCTTAGCCATAGCAATAAGGCAAGAGACACACATAAAAGGGATACAAATTGGAAAGGAAGAGATCAAGTTATCATTATTTGCAGAATACATGATTCTATACATAAAAGACCCTAAAGACTCTACTAGCAAACTGTTAGAGTTGATCAAAACCTACAGCTATGTAGCAGGATACAAAATAAATACACAGAAGTGAGTAGCCTTCATATATGCTAACAACAAACACACAGAGGATGAAATCAGAGAATCACTCCCATTCACAATTGCATCCAAAAAAAAAAGTACCTTGGAATAAACCTAACGAAGTAAAGAATCTCTACAATGAGAACTTTAAAACACTCAAGCGAGAAATTGCAGAAGACACTAGAAAGTGGATAAATATCCCTTGTTCCTGGATTGGAAGAATCAATATTGTGAAAATGGCAATCTTACCTAAAGCAATCTACACATTTAATGCAATCCCTATCAAAATTCCAAAGGCATTCTTCATGGAAATAGAAAAAAACAATCCAAAAATTCATTTGGAATCACAAAAAACCTCGAATATCTAAAATAATACTGAGCAACAAAAATAAGGCTGGTGGTATCACCATACCTGATCTTAACCTATACTACAGAGCCATAGTAACAAAAGCAGCATGGTACTGGCACAAAAACAGACATGTAGATCAGTGGAACAGAATAGAGGACCCAGACGTAAGCCCAAGTAGCTACAGCCACCTGACATTTGATAAAAATGCCAAAAATACTCATTGGAGAAAAGACATCCTCTTCAGAAAATGGTGTTGAGAAAACTGGATATATGTCTGCAGAAGGATGAAAATAGATTCTTCTATCTCGCCATGCACAAGAAGTCCAAATGGATTAAAGACCTTAACATCAGACCTGAAACTCTGAAAGTGCTAGAGGAAAAAGTAGGGGAAACCCTTCAACATATTGGTCTTGGCAAAGACTTTCTGAATACAACCCCAATTTCTCTGGCAATAAAACCACAGATTAATCACTGGGACCTCATGGAATTACAAAGATTTTGCACTGCAAAGGACACAGTGAAAAAAGCAAAGAGGCAACCTACAAAATGGGAAAAAATCTTCACCAGCTATATGTCTGATAGTGGATTAATATCTAGGATATACAAAGAACTCAAAAAGTTAAATAATAAGGAATCAAACAAGCCAATCAATAAATGGGCTATTGGGCTGGAGAGATGGCTTAGTGGGTAAGCGCTTTCCTTTTGGCTTATTAGTATATATATTTTTTTAATTTTTATTAACATTTTCCATAATGATAAAATATATCCCATGGTAATTCCCTCCCTCCCCATCCCCACACTTTCCCATTTGAAATTCCATTCTCCATCATATTACCTCCCCATTACAATCATTGTAATTACATATATACAATATCAACCTATTAAGTATCCTCCTCCCTTCCTTCCTCTACCCTTTATGTCTCCTTTTTACCTTACAGAGAAAACATTTTTAAATGGCAAGCTGTGTTAGTGCTATCCTGATTCTCTCTTCTATTTCCATCACATTGACCACCTTCTGCATTATTCCAGACATAGCATATAGCTCGGGTGATTGGTTGATATTGTGTGTGTGTGGTGTGTGTAGGTCGGTCAGAGAACAAGTTTTGGGTCAGTCTTTGTCTTTCACCTCTCTCCAGCCCTTTCTTTTTCTTTTTTTTCTTTTTTTTCTTTTTTTTTTTTTTTGCAAGCAGAGAGACAGAGATAGTGAGGAGACAGACACAGAACTTCCAGCCACTGCAAACGAACTCCAGACGCATGTGCATCTGGCTTATATGGGTCCTGGGGAACTGAACCTGGGTCCTTATCTTTGCAGGCAAATGCCTTAACCACTATGCCATCTCTCCAGCCCCAGCCTTCTTTATTCTAACTTTAAAAAAAAAAAAATGCCGGGCATGGTGCTGCATGCCTTTAATCCCAGCACTTGGGTGGCAGAGGTAGGAGGATCACCATGAGTTCAAGGTTACCCTGAGACTACATAGTGGATTCCAGGTCAGCCTGAGCTAGAGTGAAACCCTACTTCAAAAAAAAAAAATTATTTTTCTATTTGACATTCATATACTTACATAATGGATTTTAATCTTATTCCCCTTAATTACCCTCTCATTGGCTTCCCCTTCCCATTAGTATCCTTCTTCCCCATTAATCTCCACCTCACTTAACCCACTGAATTAAATTACGGTGGCATGGGCTAGAGGGATGGCTTAGTGGTTAAGGCATTTATCTGCAAAGTTAAAGGACCCAGGTTCAATTTCCCAGAACCCATGTTAGCCAGATACACAAAGTGGCGCATGCGTCTGGAGTTCCTTTGCAGTGGCTGGAGGCCCTGGCACACCCATTCTCTCTCTCTCTCCCTCTTTCGCTGTCAAATAAATAAATTATATAAACAAAAAAAAAAGATTATAAAAAAATGATAGGGTGGCATGATCATAGGCAGAAGACATTTACTGTGGAATAGGCATCTTAGTGACTATACCACTGAAAAGCCTAATTGACAGCCCTCTCCCAGTAACCACTGGCTACCATTAGCTACTGTGGGAAATGTGGGGTCTCAGGTATCCATCTTCATCAATGGTGAAGTATTGGCAGGCTCAATCTTATTAGAAATCACAGATGTTGTGAATTCATGAGTTCAGAGGTCATGATGTACCCAGATGTCACTGCTTTACATTCCTCCTTATTTGATTATAGGGAATATAATTATAGGGAAGTCCTAACAGTACTTACAAAGCTACACAGTAAAAATAGTTTAATCCAGGCTAGCAACTTTTGCCTATAAGAATTTCCATTTGGGGCCTGGGGAGATGACACAGCCATTTAAGGATCTTGCTTGAAAAGCCTGCTGGCCCAGGTTCCATTCCCTAGGACCCACTTGAATCCTCCTGGCTCTACCTCACATTATTGCTTTTAATCTTTTATTTATTTATCTGAGAAAGGGGTGGGAATAAATGGGCACAACAGGACCTCTAGCCACTGCAAAGGAATGACTAACAGATGTGCCACCTTGTGTATCTGGCTAACGTGGGTTCTGGGAAATTGAAACTGGGTCCTTTAACTCTGCATCTATCTTTAGGTGGGAACTGGGAAATCGAACCTGGGTCTTTGGCTTTGCTACCAAGTGCCTTAATCGCTAACCCATCCCATTATTGTATGCCTCTCATTATTGTATGCAAGCTGGGATTACAGATTATGTACATTCACATTAAAATAATATATATGAGGAAGAGAATGTCAGGTACAAGCTCGTGCTTCTTCATTGCATACTCTTCACTTTAATGATGTGAAATAATGTCATTCCTCCAAGTAAAGGGCAAAAGTCAAACTTGGGATTTTCCCAGAACTGCACATCATAGTGCCCATGTGAAAATTTGCAACACACATTAGTTTATTAACAAGCGCAGAGCTGGAGAGATGGCTTAGTACTTAGTTGGTCAAGTGCCTGCTACACAAACATGAGTACCTGAGCTTGGATCCCTGGCACACAGGTAAAAGTAGAGCACAGCAGCACACATCAGGGATCCCAGCACCGGGGAAGCAGAGATGGAAGCATCCATAGGGCTTGTTGAATCAGTGAGCTCCAGGTTCAGTGATAGACTCTGCCTCAAAAAGTAAACTGGGGAGCCAGGCGTGGTGGCGCACGCCTTTAATCCCAGCACTCAGGAGGCAGAGGTAGGAGGTTCACTGTGAGTTCAAGGCCACCCTGAGACTCCATAGTGAATTCAAGGTCAACCTGGGCTAGAGTGAAACCCTACCTTGAAAAAACAAGAAACAAACAAACAAACAAAAAAGCTGGGGAGCTGGAAAGAGGTCTTAGTAAAGGAAAAGGACCCAGGTTCAATTCCCCAGTACCCACGTAAGCAAGATGCACAAGGTGACACATGTGTCCAGAGTTCATTTACAGTGACTAGAGGCCCTGGTGTACCCATTCTCTATCAAATAAATTAATCAATATTTAAAAAATGAACTTGAGAGCATCAAGGAAGTTACTTGCTATCAACCTCTGCTTCACACATGTGCACACCCACATGCACATGCACCCATACACATATGCACACATGCATGAACACACATATACAAATGCTAATTCTCTCCCTGAGGAGCTAATGGCAGTTACTGGTTGCTGAGGAGTGGGGAGAAGAAGGGGTTCAAGGGTACCAGGAGAGGGATAAGGGAAGGTAATGTGCAGTATACTTGATCAAAATGCATATGTATAAAATTGTCAAACTTCCAGGTAAGATGGCTGAATAAGGAGTCACACCAAACCAGCTTAGGGAGGGATTTAAGTAAAACTACAGCAAAATACACTTTTCTCCTAAAAAGTGAAGGTGTATAGATTTTTATCACCCTCAGCGAAGAGGCAGGAGAGACCAAGATCTACCACAGAGAGGAAACTGGCCAGAATCCTGTGGAGGTGCTTACAGCCCACATGGATTTGCAAGCCCGCCCTGCCAGGCACCCATCTGCAGGAGCAGAGACCAAACAAGGGGATTTTCCAACCTCATCAAACCTGACAGGGAGACAGAAGGGATCAGCTAAGGAGCTGCTGAAAGGCACACAGACGGGATCAGCTGAGCAGTTCCAGTACAACTCCAGGCTTCCTGCTCTCTCCCATCCCCCAACCATCAGACCCACAAACCTCCAGAGAATGCATTCAGCCACTAGGGGCAGGGCACCCAGCAAAGCTGATCAGAACACCAGCTCCACATCACAATATGGAGGGATAGCATTGCTCAGATTGGAAGTCACCCCAAAAGGTTAACAAAGTCGATCTTCAAAAAAGGCAGGTACATAGGCCTTCATTGGAAGTGCTAATCTGTCTTTCAGTGTCACAGCAGGTTATGGGTTACAAATTCGTGTTTGGTTTTACCACTCTCAATTAAGCTGTATTTGAGGATTGACTATTGTTGCCTTTGAGCTTTCAGATTCACAGGGTCTTTTGTCTTTTTCTTGTCATTATTGGGGGCAGGGTCTGATTCAGACCCAGACTGAACTGGAACCCATTTCAGAACAGAAATCTCAACCTCCCAGCTGACAGAATTAAGGGTGTAGAGCAACACACACCTTTAGGGATTGTGGCTTTATAAGGTTATCCCTTTGTTTCAATCCCCACATTTGCATATTGTGTGTTGGTTTTTTTGAATGTGTTCAGTTGAATTGCTCCATCCAGCCCACTAGAATACCTGAATAGCAGGCAAACTCAACACCTAGGATGACTTCTGTGGTTGGATTGGAGAACAACAGCTACACTTGGCTCCTTAAACTCCTACTCTGAAGGTACATAAAGTTGGATTTCCAAGTCTCAGACACTCCAGATAATTAGAAAACCCAAGAATCAAATCAATTCAGGATGCAAAAATTGCTACATTATGATAAAAGAAACACAAAGGATCAAGACAATAAAACCCCACCAAAACTTATAGATCCATCAGAAATGACCCCCAATAAGAATGTTTTAGATGAAAATGCCTGACAATTTCAAAAAATGATGTTATCTATACTCAAAGGAATCAAAGAAAAAAAGGAAGTAAAGAAGAAAACAAACTACTGAAGGAATTCCAAAAGAACACAGGAAACCAGATTAATGAAATAAGGAGGTAATTGTAAGACGTAAGGAAATTAAAAAAAAACTGAAGAAAAACCAGTCAGAAATTCTAGCACTGAAAAACATATTAAGTCAAAATAAAAACTCTGAGAAAAGTCTCACCAGTAGAATGGGTGAAGGAGAGAACAGAATATCCAAACTAGAAGACCAGGTGGCAGATCTAATACAGTCCAACAAAGAGAAAGATAAGCTAATAGGAAAGTATAAATGGGAATTTCAAGATATTCAGGGCACTATGAAAAGATCAAACATAAGAATTCAAGGTATAGTAGAAGGAGAAGAATTTTACTCCAAAGGCAGAGTAGGCATTTTCAACAAAGTCATAAAAGAAAAATTTCCCCAAATTAAGAAAGAACTGCCAATGCATATACAAGAAGCTTTTAGAACACCAAACAGACAAAACCTGGAAAGAACCGCTCCTGCCCATGTTATAATTAAACTACTAAACACATAAACCAAAGAAAATGTATTGAAAGAAGCTACAGAGAAAAAGCAAGTCACCTATCAGGATCAAAGCAGATTACTCAACACAAAGTTTAAAAGCCAGAAGGGCTTGGAATGATGTATTCCAAGTTCAGAAAGATAACAAATGTCAACCAAGATTACTTTATTCTGCAAAGCTATCTATCCAAATTGAAGGAGAAATAAGGACATTCCACAACAAAAACAGGCTAAAGGGACTTTTGACAACTAAGCCAGCTCTACAGAAAATACTTGAAAGAATCTTTCACATTGAAAAGAAAGCAAAGCACACACATGAGGAAACAGGAAAAAATAAACCACACTCAAATAATAGTTAAACCAAGGGAATAAAGGGAAATCACAAGGCACTACAAAACAAGAATGGTGAGAAGAAACATACCTTTTAATAATAAATGTTACTATCAATGGCCTCAATGCCCCAACCAAAACATTCAAGCATGCAGACTGCATTAAAAGGCAAGATCCTGCTCTTTGTTGCCTCCAGGAAACTCATCTCTCAATAAAAGATAGACACAGTCTTAGAGTGAAAGGATAGAAAATGGTATTTCAAGCAAATGGGCTTAGGAAACAAACAGGGTTTGCTATCCTAATATCTGACTTCAAACCAACATTAGTGAGAAGTGATAAATAAGGTCACTTCTCACTGATTAAAGGAACACTCCAACAGGAGTACATTACAATCCTAATGAATATGCACCTAATATGGGGGCTCCCAATTTCATCAAACACTATTAGACTTAAAATCACAGATAACACCAAAAACAATTATAGTTGTGACTTCAATACCCTACTCTTATCAATTGACTGGTCATCCTGGCAAAAAATAAACACAGACATCTGGATTAAATGATGCTGTAGGGCTGGAGAGATGGCTTAGTGGTTAAGCGCTTGCCTGTGAAGCCTAAGGACCCCGGTTCGAGGCTCGGTTCCCCAGGTCCCACGTTAGCCAGATGCACAAGGGGGCGCACGCGTCTGGAGTTCGTTTGCAGAGGCTGGAAGCCCTGGCGCGCCCATTCTCTCTCTCTCCCTCTCTCTGTCCTTCTCTCTGTGTCTGTCGCTCTCAAATAAATAAATAAAAATTTAAAAAAAAAAAATGATGCTGTAGAACAAAGGGACCGAGCAGATGCATACAGAACATTCCATCCAAATGCTGCAGAATATACAGTTTTCTCAGCAGCACATGGAACATTCCCTAAAATAGACCACATGTTAGTACACAAAGCAAATCTCAACAAATACAGGAAAACTGAAATAATCCCTTGTACTCTGACCACAGTGGGATTAAATTACAAATCTATAGAGCATGCACAAATTCATAAAGACTAATGATGAATGGGTACTTAGAGAAACCAAAAAGGAAATCAATAAATTCGTAGAATCAAATGATGATGAGAATACAACATACCAAAACCTTAAGAAAGAAATTTACAGCTCTAAGTGCCTATACTAAGAAATTAAAGAGGTTACAAGTAAACAATTTAATGCTTCACCTTAAGGCCTTGGAAAAAGAAGAACAAGGCAAACCAAAAATCAGTGAATAGGAAGAAATAATAAAGATCAGGGCAGAAATTAATGAAATAGAAACCAAAATAACAATACAAAGAATCAATGAAAGAAAGAGTTGGTTCTGTGAAAAGATAAACAAGCTTGATAAATCCTTAGCAAATTTGACCAGAAGAAAGAGACAAAAATTAATAAAATTAAAGATGAAAAAGGCAACATTACAACAGATACCAAAGAAATTCAGAAATTCCTAAGGACATACTTTCAGTATATGCCTCTTAAATTTGAAAATCTGAAAGAAATGGATTATTTCTTTGCCTCATATAACCTACCAAAATTAAACCAAGATAAGATAAAACAACTTAAACATACCTATAACAAATACAGAGATCCAAGCAGTTAGAAAAAGTCTCCCAACTAAAAAAAGCCCAGGCCCAGATGTATTCACTGGTGAATTTTAACAGACCTTCATGGAAGAACTAACACCACTGCTTCTAAAACTTTTCCATAAGATAGAAAAGGAAGGACTTCTACCAAATTCCTTCTATGAAGCCAGCATCACCCTGCTACCAAAACCAGACAAAGACAGAACAAAAAAAGAAAAATTACAGACCAATTTCTCATGAACATACATGCAGAAATTTTAAACAAAATATTGGCAAACAGAATAGAAGAATTTATCAGAAAGATTATTCAACCTGACCAAGTAAGCTTTATCCCACAGATGGAAGGATGGTTCAACATATGCAAACAGATAAACATAATACACTATATAAATGGACTAAAGGACAAGAGTTGCATGATGATCTCAACAGATGCAGAAGCCAAGCATGATGGTACATGTCTTTAATCCTAGCACTAGGAAGGAAGAGGTAGAAGGATTGCCGTAAGTTTGAGGCTACCCTGAGACTACACAGTGAATTCCAAGTCAGCCTGGGCTAGATACAGTGAGACCCTAACTTGAAAAATATATATATATTTGTGTGTGCATGTATGTGTGTGTGTATATATATATACATATATATATATATCAGACACAGAAAAGACATTCAACAAAATCCAACACCTTCATGGTAAAATTCCTACAGAAACCGGGAACAGAAGGAACATATCTCAACATAATAAAAGCTATATATGACAAACCTACAGCCAACATAATAATAAATGAGGAAAACTTTGACGCTTTTCCACTAAAGAAAAAAAACTGCTAGTCTAGATACTGTCACAAAGACACTTTCTAAGTGTGACTGACATGTACAGTCAGTTAACTTTATGGAAGTAACGAATTATAACTTGACAAAAGTCCTGCCTGAGTTTCCTGAGAAATCATGCCAGTTTGTCCAACACATTCAAACTCAATATTACAATATTAATTCCTGTTAATTTACAGTATGTCAGCCTTCCCTATAAATTTCAAACCTCATAATGGTATGGGCCAGTTCCTTTAAATAGGTTTTTAATAAGTTCATGTGACCTATTTCTTCTTTGTCTCTGAAGAATGCTGACATATGTCAGAAGTTATTGAAGTAGAAGACCTCTAGATAAGATGGCCAACCAGAAACAGCCTCCTCAAGCCGGTAAAGAAGAGAATCAATATAAGAACTGAAAGACTCGATCCCAAAGAAGGAAACTAAAGAAATAAAAACTCAGAAAATCACAAAGAATATAAAGAAGGGACTGAGTGAATGAGAGACGGCAGCAGACACATGCACATCAGAAACACAAAGATCTATATCTGTGACCCATAGTCATGCTGAACAGATCCACAATGTGCCCTGAGCACAGCTCCAAGTTACAAAGGATACTATCTGGAGACTCTAGCGTCCAGAAGGTGTTATTGTGAGCTGCTAGGGATGGGAAGCCATCAACAGTCTTACCCAGCACTGTGGGCTCTGTATAATCCATAATCAAACTGTCAGGCAAGATATGCACACTGGTATAATAATGGCATGAATGTTATAGAAGTAACCACTAGCTTTCTGACTGGATTTGAGGATTGCTTCACAGGAGGGTTTTCATGCATGGTACTGTAATCATTGCCAAATGCCCATGGCTAGGGATATAGGCCCTGGAGTGAATCTACTATTATGGTTATGCTAAAGAGAGAGTTTGTCAAATTACCTTCTAAATACTTGTATTTGTTTCTATAGATGAATACTGCTTGAAGCTTCAAAAAACAGAAGTTTCTTACTACATTGGGCAGTGATTAATGAAACAGATGCATATCTGGCAAAATTGCTGAGAACAAGTGAATACTGTGTGCTTAGCCACAAAAAGGACATCTAAACCACCTGCTGCAAGACTCGGGGAACCTTGCAAAAGAAGGAAAGGAAACAATACAAGATCAGTAGGATCAGGAGGAGAGCTGTGGAATGCTGTCATCTAGAGCAACATAACTATTATACTCATGAACTCATAGCATCTGTGGTTTTTTTGCACAAGAATGAGCCTGACAATACTTCAACATCAATGGGAGGATATCTGAGGCCCCACACCTCCCACAATAGCTAACAGCAGCTAATGATAGCCGAGAGAGGGGAGTCAAGTTCATCAGTAGTGCAGCCACTGGTAAGAGGAGCATTCCACAGTAACCTTCCACCCATGATCATGCAACCCTAATTTAATTCAATGTATCCAAAAAAAAAAAAAAAAGGCATGAAAGTAAGATGGGGATTAATGGGGAAGGGTATTGATGGAAGCAAAAGAGAATAAGAGAGAATAACTGAGTGGAGTAAGTTCAAAACACAATACATACATGAATGAAATGTCAAAAATGGAAAAAAATTAATAAAAATTTTAAATAAAGTAACTAAATTCATTACTCTATGTGTATACACAGCTATATATCAGTAAAATTGTAAAGATAATAATGATTGAGAATTTCAAAAACCTATCATTTGTTTGGGTTATCACTATCCATATTTATTGAATTACAAATAAACAGAAAAATATAACAAATATTTAGGATATATTACAATATTTATATTGATCAGCTATGATGACATATGTTTATAACCTCAGTTTACCCAGGAGGCTGAGGCAGGAGGATTACAAATTACAAGGTCAATAGGACAACTTAGGGAGACCTCACCTCAAAAGAAATCTGATAAAAGGGAGTCATGGTCTGGGTACATAACTCAACATACAGCACTTGGCTAGTATTTGGTAGGTCATGGTTTGAATACTATGCAACACAAAGATACATACACAAATACACTGTATATATATGATTTTAAACATTAGTAAAAAAAGTGTTGCTTTCTGTATTTGTGCATATCCCTTTAAAGAGGAGACAGCTGGGGCTTAGCAGTTAAGGCATTTGCCTACAAAGCCAAAGGATCCAGGTTCGATTCCCTAGGACCCATGTCAGCCAGATACAAAAAGTAGTACATGCGTCTGGAGTTTGTATGCAGTGCCTGGAGGCCCTGGTGTGTCCATTCTCTCTCTCTCTCTCTCTCATTATCTCTCTCTCTCTCCCTCTTTCACTCTGTAAAATAAATAAAAATAAAATATTTTTTAAAAGAAGACAGCTGGATACTCATCTTTGCTTTAGCACTCATATGTTGTCAGATGTTTTAGTTGAAGTACAGGAAGGAAATCTGGCTTCAATCAGATAGGCAATTGGAAAAGGGAGGAACATTTTACAATTTTTTTTTACATTTTGTTAAAGTTTTTATTTTTATTTATTTATTTAGAGACAGCAAAAGAATGGGCATACAAGGGCCTCTAGTCACTGCAAATGAACTCCAGATGCATTTACCACCTTGTGTATCTGGCTTATGTGGAACCTGGAGAATTGAACCTGCATCCTTAGGCTTCACAGGCAAGCAAGCGCCTTAACCACTAAGCCATCTCTCCAGCCAGGGGACTATTTTAATAGTCCTTTCAGACCATTATAACACAATCACTGTGGGGGGTGTGCTGGAGTGATGGCTCAGTAGCTGGAGGCACTTGCTTGTAAACACTGCCAGCCTAAGTTCAATTCCCCAGTACCCATGTAAAGCCAGAGGCAAAAGGCAGCAGCAGGACACCCTGATGAGCCTAAAGCTCAGCAGCAATGTGGACAACAAACTTTCATACAGTGTTCCATGAAACCCTTACACATCAGTCTTCAGCAAATACTGATGCATAGTTATATAAATCTTCCAAACAGTGACCTATTTATGTAATATCAAGAGTAACACAGGCCCGGCGTGGTGGTGCATGCCTTTAATCCCAGCACTCCGGAGGCAGAGGGAATCAGGAATAATCACAATTATGGCCAATTATTAAAAATTTTTGAATACTGCTCCTGATTTAAAAAAAAAAAGGGGGGGCTGGAGAGGTGGCTTAGCAGTTAAACGCTTGCCTATGAAGCCTAAGGACCCCGGTTCGAGGCTCAGTTCCCCAGGTCCCACGTTAGCCAGATGCACAAGGGGGCGCACGCGTCTGGAGTTTGTTTGCAGAGGCTGGAAGCCCTGGCGCGTCCATTCTCTCTCTCTCCCTCTATCTGTCCTTCTCTCTCTGTCACTCTCAAATAAATAAATAAAATTTTAAAAAATATATAAGAAAAAAAAAAAAAAGTAAAGCCAGTATATCTCTCAAATGCTTTTGGTCAAGACAAGCATTCCACTTCATTCTGTACAAGTTGGATATCCCACTTTGTCAGGCAGTTAATTTTTCATTATCATTTTACCATTTTTACATCATTTAAAAGCCTTTTTTCATTTAAAAACTTTTTTATTATTTTACTTGAGAGAGTAAGAGAAACAGAGAATGAGGCAGAGACATATACAGAGTGAGTATGGCCAGACATATGCACCATTTTGAATATTGAGCTTTATATAAGTACTAGAGAACTGAACCCAGGCCCGTCAGGCTTTGCAAGCAAATGCCTTTAGACTATGACCCATCTCTCCAGACCCACATTTTCTTTTCTTCTCCTCCTGTGGCAAAATCATGACTGGAAAGGACAGAGTCTAACTCACTAGCTTGCACCGCAGCCTTACTTTGGATTAAAGTGTGAGTGGAAGAACACGATAGCTCACTGCAGTCTGCACGTGCTGCCTAGCTTCAGGTTAGGCTTCTGAAGCTTTTAGTTTCTCTGCCTTCATGTACTCAGTGCAATGAAATACCAAGAAAATAAAAAAGAATAATTATATCTAAACATATAAGAATATTTATTTATATGAATTGCAAGTGACTGAGAGGTCCCAGAAGCCTGTAGACAAATTCTGAGAACCTCTGACTTGGGTGCTGAAAGGACACAAGGTCTATCAGTGACCCAAGAGTTGCTTAGGTAGAGTGATCTTGATTTAGATATCAGGATCTCAAGAACTTGCCTCAAAAGCTTCACTTGAACAACAAATTCACACTCTGTGAAAATAACAACATTGAGTTTTCCTGTTTGTTTTTTGAGTTAAAGTCTCACTTTAGCCCAAGCTTACAGGAAACTCACTCTACAGCCCAGACTGGTCTTAAACTTACGATGATGGATGATCCTCCAATTTCAGCCTCTACTACACTCAGCTATGGGTTCATTAAGTGGCCTCACAGTCAAATTTCTAATAAACTAATTTCTAAAGCCTAAACGTGGTATTTAACATTTTCTTCCATGTAAAATTGAGTAAAACAGTCACTACATTTTTACAAGGCCTATCTATAGTGTAAACACTGCTTCCTAAAAACAAGTAGTAAGGGTTGTAATGGCTTATGATAACAGAAAACAGTTAAAGTGAATCGTCTTTGAACAATAATTGGAACAAATGTTTGTAATTACTGTATCTTTTTTTAATCATTAAGTCCTTAAAAGATACACTGAAGGGCAGGAGAGATGGCTCAGTGGTAAGCGTGCTTTCTGCACACACATGAGGGACTAAGAGAGCCTGGACCATGTGAGTATGGTTCCCAAGCACATGTCTATAACTCCAGTCCTAAGGGGAGCAGAGACCAGAGAATCACTGAGTATCTCCAGAGTCAGAGAGAGACTCTATGTCAAGGAAACATAATGATGAGGTATGCAGGGAGGCACTTGACCTTCTCCTCTGCCCTCCATACATGCATGTGCACACACAATACATACCCCACACCACACACTATGCACACATGTGCATGACATAAAGTACACTGGAGAACAACAATACAGGTGTTCAATATGTAAATACTCATTAACAATTCTTACCAATAAAAATCCTATCTTTTGATGTAACCAATATGCCTATCAATTACAGAACAACAAAAACAGTTGATTTAGGGCTGTGTTGTATGGCAAAATTCCTTGTCACTGAAGGCAATGAATAGCTACTCACAGGTTATATGGAAAACCAGATGTAACAACTCACAAGAGAAGGGGTGTGACCCTCACCTGTGATATCAGGTGGCCACTGTGCCAGCCTTATAAAATGAAGCACAAGAGCTGGAGAGATGACTTAGCAGTTAAGCACTTGCCTGTGAAGCCTAAGGACCCCAGTTCGAGGCTCAATTCTCCAGGACCCACGTTAGCCAGATGCATAATGGGACGCATGCGTCTGGAGTTCATTTGCAGTGGCTGGAAGCCCTAGCATGCCCATTCTCCCCCCCCTTTCTCCCTCCCTCCCTCCCTCCCTCCCTCCCCCCCCCCAAATAAATAAATGAAAATGAACAAAAAAGAAATTAAAAAATAAATAAATAAAATGAAGCACAAGGTCTTGTGACGTCAGGACAAGATAGAGTGTATACAGGGTAAAAGATCTTGAGCTCCACTGAGGTAGCTTCTTTGCAGTCTCCATGCTCTGTAAGCCCTCACCCCAAGACTAAGGGAAAAGCATTCATGGGAGCAATCCCAACATAGTGAGCTCCACTAAGTGCTGCTCTGAGGTCTCACACTTTTGGACAGGGACAAGGAGCTCCTTGAAGCAGCCACAAAGAAGTTGGCATTCAGGGAGGGATGAGACTTCTCCGTGGTGCTGCTGCTCTGAAAGTAAGCCCTCACCCTGCCGCTAAGAGAGGAGTATCCAAGAAGTAATCTGGACACAGGAAACCCAACCAAAGTGGCTGCTTTGGGGACTCCATGTTCCTGTAACTAACCTCTTTCCATGCTCTATAAGTGATCCCAATAAACTTATTGGTTCACTGAACTGGTATTGGTGCAACCATACTTTGGTCTGCCATCTGAACCCTATTTGGGGTGAAGATGTGTGTTTATGTCTCCCCACATTACAGGCTGGAGATGTTCAGTGATTAAAAGCATTTGCTGTGTATTGTCAGATCCCCAGAACCCATTTATAAAAACAGACAGGGCTTGAGAGATGGCTTAATGGTTAAGCCACTTGTCTGAAAAACCTAAGGACCCAGGTTCAGATCCCCAGAGCCCATGTAAGCCAGATGCACGAGGTGATGCATGTGCACAAGGTTGCTTATCCATACAAGGTTATGCATGTGCACAAGATTGCACACACATCTATAGTTCAATTGCAGTGGCTAGAAGCCCCGGCACACCAATTCCCTCTCTCACTCATAAATAAAACCAATAATTATTTAAAAAGCCAGACATGGGCTGGAGAGATGGCTTAGCAGTTAAGCACTTGCCTGTGAAGCCTAAGGACCCCGGTTCGAGGCTTGATTCCCCAGGACCCATGTTAGCCAGATGCACAAGGGGTACATGCGTCTGGAGTTCATTTGCAGTGGCTGGAAGCCCTGGTGCACCCATTCTCTTTCTCTATGTATATCTGCCTCTTTCTCTCTGTCACTCTCAAATAAATAAATAAAAATTAAAAAAAAAAAAAAGCCAGACATGGTAGCAAATGCACCTGGATCCCAGTATACCTAGAGAAAAACAGAAGGCGAGCCAGAGCTGGCTAACCTAATGTACAACAAACAACAAGAGAGATCCTCTCTCAGACAAGGTGGAAAGCAAGAATCAATACACTGAGGTTGTCTTCTGACCTTCACATTGCACAGTGTATATTAACTCTTAGAATAAACCCTCTTTAAAATCATACAGGAATTCTAGCTACTGAGTCATAAAACCTAGCAACTTATGTTATTACAGTTCACAGTACGTAATTTAGATTTTATAAAAACAAAATGATAAAAGGTCAACTTACTCGATCTGCCAATCCTCCAGGAACAATTGTCCTCACAACCACGCCACTTGACTTTCCTCCAACTATTCCAAAACCTAAGCCAGAGCCATCATTAATGAGCTCAACATCTTCAGTATGGCCCCAACAAACCTACAAATTAAAGGCAAGTAAGAGCCACAGGGTCAGTTAACCACAGAATTGTAGCTTTCCACATAGTAGTTCCTAATGTGATGAAACTTGCAAGAAACTGAATATGCATACAATTAGTCCAGTCTACTCTCTAAGACCAAGATACAGATACATAGTAGATACAGATACAGATATGGTAAGTAGGTAGATGAGTGATAGAGATAGCTAACACCTGCCCTTGAGGATATCATAATCCCATTCACAATTAAAATACAAGGTGAAATATTGGATCATAAGATACTATAGCTCTAAAACAACAAAAGACAGTTCCCAATCTATGCCCAGCTTAGCAGTTAAGGTGCTAGCCTGCAAGGCCTAAGGACCCATGTTCAACTCTCCAGGTCCCACATAAGCCAGACACACAAGTGTGCTAAGTCACATTATGTGCACAAGGTGGTGCATACATCTGGAGTTCTAGTATACTAGCTGGAGGCCCTGGCACACCAACACACACACAGAAAGAAAAAAAGGCCAGTCTATTGGGCTTATCTTAAAAAAAAAAAATAAAAAAAAAACCTATACTAAGCTAGGTGTGGTGGCTCATGCCTTCAAGCACTCAGGAGGCAGAGGTAGGAGGATCACTGTGAGTTCAAGGCCAGCCTAAGACTACAGAGTGAATTCCAGGTCAGCCTGAGCTAGAGTGAAACCCTACCTCAGAAAAAAGTTGTGTTTAACGGCAAGAGTAACTGTGGACAAATTCAAGTTTCTGAGGGAAAGGCAGGAATACAGCAGTGACTTTGACTCAATCTGGCAGTGTGTAAAGAAGGAAGTGGTATGAACTGGAGGTAGAGACACTAATTAAGGCATTCTTCTGATGGAGGAAAACATACAAGATATTAGCAACAAAAATCATACAAAAAGACACATGGTTTTCCTCTAAATTTTAGGCTCCCTGAGAGAGGTACATTAGCTGCAGATAATCCAACTGCAGAAGAATACCTTCCTCCTAAGATGATATATTTAGGGATCTCTTAGTTATTATCATACAAAGTTCGTATGATAATCCCAGCACTCAGGAGGCAGAAGTAGAAGAATCACCATAAATTCAAGGCCACCCTGAGACTACATAGTAAATTACAGGTCAGCCTGGGCTAGAGTGAAACCCTACCTTGAAAGACCAAATAAAAATAAATAAATAAATAAAGTAAGTTTGTATGAGGTATTGGGAATATTGAACAAATTTATGTCTGGAACAACACCTAGATTCTGAAAAGCTATGCTTGCTAAAATATTAAGCCTGAAGCTGAGTTTGGTGGCTCAAAACTTCAATCCCAGCACTCAGGAGATAGAAGTAAGAAGTTCAAGGCCAGCCTGAGCAGAGACCTTGCCTAAAATAAAATAAAGCAGCAGTCTAAACTGAGGATGGCAGGTCCTCTTCAGTCCTGGATGCCACCCAGCACTGCTAGTCCTTTACAACCTTCCATGTAATCCTCACATCTCTAACAGCTAGATACAACTGTCAGTTCCAATGACAAAGACGAAACTGAAATTGGGTGGGCAGCCCAAGCCACTCATCCCAGCACTTAGGAAGTTCAAGGCTATAGGAGACCCTGCCTCATAACATAGAAATGAAGAGAGACAGAGCCACACTGAATTACAGAAAATTACAGAAAAGACTAGCCTGGTGTGGCAGAGCAGTGTTTCTCTGGAGCCTCCTCCCTTCCGGGCAGCTGCCTGCCATCCTCCACTGACGGACCTGCCTGCTTTCTGGACCCTAACTCAAAAGTCATGGTTAACATATGGTAGGACAAATCAATAGTATGTTGCTGTTGTTCAGGATGGTGGAAGTCAGAACATGTATCACATTTTCTACCTGGTTTGTAGCTATAACTGTGACGTACATGCAAAGCAAAAATTCAAAAACTTATGAAAACAACTAATGCAATGATACTAGGATAAACATTTTTGGTTTTTTTTTTTTTTTTTTTTTTGGTTTTTCGAGGTAGTGTCTCACTCTGGTCCAGGCTGACCTGGAATTAACTCTGTAGTCTCAGGGTGGCCTTGAACTCACAGCGATCCTCCTACCTCTGCCTCCCGAGTGCTGGGATTAAAGGCGTGCACCACCACGCCCGGCTATTTTTATTCTTATATAAAGTTATTTGCTGGCTATTGTTGGCCTCTAGTTCAGTATGTGTTATTTATATTCTAATATACAAATTATTTAGATTGAATTCACATTCAGGGCCACATTGTTATATGTACTGATGTGCAATCTTGAATGTGAGTACTTATTGTAAACTACATTGTACAATTCTTTTCTGGCTTCATTATATATATTTTCTATTTGGTCATGGATTAATCATATCATAATTTAATGAAAACTTTTTTTCAGGTATCTGTGCTTTAGATGTTGTTATGAATGAAAAATTTCCCTCGTATGCTCGGTAGTCTTGTAATAAAAGCATGTGAAGTGTAAAAAAAAAGTCATGGTTGTCTCTCTTCTGTTTATGCATCTATATCCTGCCAGCGGCTGCTGAGGTGCACTACCTACCTGCCCGTCACTGTGTTTCTAATTCCAATAAAATTGTCTGCTAACTTCTTTCTGGGTCCATCTTTAAATTCTTATCAAAAATAACTGCCTATAAAAGGGAACCCTGGCACTCTAGTAACAATATCTACTTTTCTTCTTCTTATACTGTTTAGGACATATTTTTGCACACACACATTAATAAAAACTGCTACACTTGCCTACAAAGCCAAAGGACTGTGGTTTGATTCCCAAGGGCCCACATAAGCCAGATGAACAAGGTGGTGCATGTGTCTGGAGTTCGTTTCCAGTGGCTGGAGGCCCTGGCATGTCTGTTTTCTCCCCTCCTCTCTCTCAAATAATTTTTTAAAAAAACTTAAAAAATAAAATCTTTTTAAAAACGTAAAAAAAAAAAACAAAAAAAAAAACCTGCTACAATTTTGTAAAATCAATAATCTATAAGAACAGTGTTTCTGCCGGGCGTGGTGGCGCACACCTTTAATCCCAGCACTCGGGAGGCAGAGGTAGGAGGATCGCCGTGAGTTCAAGGCCACCCTGAGACTACATAGTGAATTCCAGGTCAGCCTGAGCCAGAGTGAGACCCTGCCTTGAAAAACCAAAAAAAAAAAAAAAAAAAAAAAAAAAGAACAGTGTTTCTGGGGCTTGGGAGATGGCTCAGCAGTTAAGGGCACTTGCTTACAAAGTCTGCTAGCCTGGGTTTAATTGCCTAGTACCCAAGAAAAACCAGATGCACAAAATGGTAATGCTTCTAGAATGTATTTATAGTGACAAGAGGCCCTGACGTGCCTGTACACATTCTCTCTCTCTCAAATAAATAAATATAAAAACTTTTTAAGCTGGGCGTGGTGGCGCACGCCTTTAATCCCAGCACTTGGGAGGCAGAGGTAGGAGGATCACCGTGAGTTCGAGGCCACCCTGAGACTACATAGTGAATTCCAGGTCAGCTTGGGCTAGAGTGAGACCCTACCTCAAAAAACCAAAAAAAAAAAAAAAAATTAAAAGAATAGTATTTCTTAAATAACCAAATCTTCCTGTCTTAAAACAGTCAATAGTAAATCTCTCAGTTTAAAACTCTCAATTTAAAAAAAAAAAAATGGGGCTAGAGAGATGGCTTAATGGTTTAGGTGCTTACCTGCATTTCTTCTGTCCTAAGTCATACCTTCTAAATGACTGCTACTCTTATACTCAATGGTATACTTCAAACTAAAATATTGTTCGAAGTTTGCAAACTCACTGTTTCCAGGAGAGTCCTGTCACGTGAGCGGGTAGGAGCTGGGCCGCTGCCTGCTTCCCTGGCCACAACCAGACGCAGAGCCCCAGTGTTTTGCTGCAGTAAGGCGACTGCTTGCTGATGGGAAACAGTCCAGTCCAGTGGGGTATGATCAATAGCCAAAATCTGGTCATTTTCCTTTAATCTTTGATCCCTTAACAATATAAAAATAAGAAAAAGATAATTTGTTTTAAGGCAACAAGACAGAAAGATGGGGGAAATGATGGCATGGGGAGAACATGAGAGAAAAAAGTAGCTCTGTTTTCATGATCTAGTCTGGTTTTCTGCTGGAAAAGTCAGGAAACTAGATGCCACTGACAGACCAAGTATGTTTTCCTGAGGGAATCCTGTCAAAGACAGCAAATAAACTGTACTGACTTAGGGCCAATATGATTTATTAACCTTACATTGCTAGCACTCCCCTCCTGGACCTAAAAGATAGCCCTCATAAATCTACCTTACAACCTTTTCTACTGAAATTCTTTAACTTTTAACCTGTTACAAATTACATTCTCTGGACAGTGTTAGAGAGAAGATAGGAATGATGTCTTAGCAACCTTTAGAAGTGAGAGCCACCAAAATGGTATATATGGCTACCGCTAAGACTGGTAACTGCGGCTTTCCGTGAAGAGGCCACAGGGAACCTGAGCATGTTCCATTTCCTGAGGTGACTCTGGCTTCTGAGAAGCCCATATCAGTTTTATCCAACATGCTTCTTTATCCTTCTCTCCTGGAACACCTTTCTTTCTTCTTTTTTGTAAAGTCTCCAACTGTGCTTCACCAACCAACTCTTTCTGAAATTCATTCCAATGTCAAAGCCATGAACCCTGGGTTTTCTGCCTGGGTGGAGGTCCCTAAAAAAGAAACTCCTCAGGCTGCAGAGAGGAACAAGAAACTGGGGAGGTGGGTGAGAAAGTGAAGAGTACAACTGCTCTCCCGATCCCTAACAACAGTAAGTAGTCTAGTAGCTTCATTTTAAAAATCTGTGTTAATGTGTTGAACAGTTTGTTTGTGATATACTTCACTCAATACAGGTACCCAGTAACTCTCCTGCCATATAATACAATGCTATACATCAGAGCATCAAATACCAACCTTATCAGTAAGGTAGAACATCCCTCAACAAACAACCCATACACTACATCACATACACATATTTTAAAAGCCATTTTGGGCAGGGTGTGGTAGCATATACCTTTAGTCTCAGCACTCAGGAAGCTGAGGTAGGAGAATTCAGGGAGTTCAAGGCCAGTCTAGGGCTACAAAGTAACTTCCAAGTCAGACTGGGCTAGAGTGAGACTCTACCTGAGGTTGGGAGGGAGCCATTTGACTGGGGGTGGGGGGGAAGAAAAGAGAAAAAAAAAGTCACTGCCAAGACATTTGTGGTAGTTTGATTTAGGTGTCCCCCACAAACGCAGTGTTCTGAATGCTAGGTCCCCGGGTGATGGGGATGTGGGAATTAATGCCTTCTGGAGGAAGTACATTTTTGGAGGTGGGCTTATGGGTATTATAGCCAGTTTCCCCTTGCCAGTGTTTGGCACACTCTCCTGTTGCTATTGTCCACCTGATGTTGGCCAGGGGGTGAGGTCCACCTTCTGTTCATGTCATTTGCCCTGCCGTCATGGAGCTTCCCCTCGAGCCTGTAAGACAAAATAAACCTTCCCACACATACACAAGCTGCTCTTGGTCAGGTAATTTCTGCCAGCAATGTGAACCTGACTACAACAGTAAAGTTGGTACCAAGACAGTGGGGTCATTGCTGCTTGAAATCTGACTGTGTAGCTTTGGCCTTTTGGAGCTGATCAAGAGGAATGTGGATGAACTTGAAATCTTGGCTTAAGAGATGCCTTGAAGTGCTGTCTAAGTACAGCTTAATGGACTATTCTGGTCAGAGGTGAAAGACCTGAATGTAATAAGAACTACGGACTGTGAGGTTTAGCTTATGAGGGTGAGAAAGAGCTTTGCCTAGAGCTGGGTGTGGTGGCACATGCCTTTAATCCCAGCACTGGAGGCGGTGATAGGAGGACTGCCATGAGTTCAAGGCCACCCTGAGGATACATAGTGAATTTTAGGTCAGCCTGGGCTAGAGTGAGACCCTACCTCAAAAAAACCAAAAAAAGGAAAAAGAAAAGAAAAAGCTTTGCCTGGACTGGGCTAGAAGCAGTTTGTCTGAGAGGCTTGCTGTTATGCCCATGTCCTGAGAACTTGTGCAGGGCTGCATCTTGTAGAAATGGACTGGGGTGAACAGAGGGATATAGCACAGAAAAAAAATGAAATCTTTGGGAGAAACTGCTGCCCGTTCTGCTGCAATTGAAAGATTGCAACCATTGAGATTAGGCCAGCTGACCTGCCTAAGAACAAGAGGAAGAATGCAGAATGTTTTCAAAGGGGCCTGAATTCTAAAAATGTGTCCTGTTCTGCAATCTCTGCTTTATCCCCCCCCCCCGGATTAACAAATTGGCACCCCAACTAGTATTATGGAGTATAAGAAATACAGGAAAGAGAGGGTCATTGAATTTGCAACAGTCTTGTGACTTGGAAACAACCATGGGCAGTGTGAAGCAGGTTTTCTGCATGCCTGCATGGAGATTGGAAGGACCATGGTTACAGTAGAGACCCCAGTGGAGATGCCGGGACCACAAGACGGCTGCTAAGGAGAGCTGCCAGTGCTGGATGAAGTTTTCCAGGATTGTGACTATCATAGCTGGAGGGTAGAATTGGAACTCCAGAGACTTGTTGCTGGTTAGAATTATTGGACTTGGAGACTTGTCACTGGCTAGAGTTGTTGGTCTCAGAGCTACAAAGTTTGATGTTTGCCCTGTTTAAATCTTGTATTGGTTGAATTCTTTCTTTGCTATGCCCAATGCCATCTTTTGCAGTGTGATTATTCTGTGCCATTGTGGGTTTTGGGTTTGTTTTCTTGTTTTGTTTTTGTTTGTTTGTTTGTTTTGGTATTATTGCTCAGTTAAAAGGCCTTGGATTGTAAGGATGTTTGAACATCATTGGGACTGATAAAAACTATGGGGACTTCTAAAGTTAAATTAGACTGAATGCATTGTATTTTATATTATATATGGTTATCAGTTTATGGGGGCCAAAGGTGGAATGTAGTGGTTTGATTCAGTGTCCCCCATAAACTTAGGTGTTGTGAATGCAAGGTTCACAGCTGATGGGAGATTTGGGAATTAACACTTTCTGGAGGCAGTGTATTGTTGGGGGGAGGCTTATGGGTATTATAGCCAGTTTCCTCTCCCACTGTTTGGCACGCTCTCCTGTTGCTGTTGTCCATCTGATGTTGGCCAGGAGGTGATATTCACCCTCTGTTCATGTCATCATTTTCCCTGCCATCATGGAACTTCCCTTCAAACCTGTAAGCCCTTTTTCCCCTACAAACTGCTCTTAGTCAGGTGATTTCTGCCAGTAATGTGAATCTGACTGCAACAACATTGCAAATGGAACACTGCATAAACATTGAACTTCTGAACCTTCCAATCTCACATACACCTGCAGCACATTGAGGTAAATCACTTCCTCAACTTCACTAATAACCTAATCACCATTTGTCTACCATTTATCAACAGAAACCAAACCCTTCCACAAATACTGCCAAGCCTATATTCAAGAACTTTTCTCTCTCAATAATCAATCCCAGTAATCAACTGCTAAACAAGGTAAAGACTATATATATATTTTTTTTTTTTTTTTGGTTTTTCGAGGTAGGGTCTCACTTTAGCTCAGGCTGACCTGGAATTCACTCTGTAGTCTCAAGGTGGCCTTGAACTCACTGTGATCCTCCTACCTCTGCCTCCCGAGTGCTGGGATTAAAGGCGTGCACCACCATACCCAGCAAGACTATTTTTTGAATTAATAAATTTTCTAAGCTAGAAAGCTGAGGTAGGAGAAGTACCATGAGCTCAAGGCTAGCCTAGGTTACTATGAAACTGTAACTCAAAAATAAAATTAAGGCTGGAGAGATGGCTTAGTGGTTAAAGTGTACACCTGCAAAGCCTAAGGGCCAGGTTTAATTCTCCAAGTCCCACATAAACCAGATACACATGGTGGCATATGCATCTGAAGCTTATTTGCAGGGGCTAGAGGCCCTGGTACACCCATTCTCCCTCTATCTCCCCCCCCCACCTCTAACAGACAAATAAAAATAAAAATCTTCTCTAAAAAGATGAAAAATTAAATTACATTAGATCTCTAAAGTAAGAGGCATGCCTGTAATCATTGTACTTTGAGGGCTGAAGTCTACGAATCACAAGTCTGAAGCCAGCATGGACTGCACAGAAACTGTAGAAATCAGGCTGCCCTGTGTAAGTGACTACACATACTATTTAAAACAAGGGCTTTTCATGGGCTGGAGAGATGGCTTAACAGTTAAGGCACTTGCCTGTGAAGTCTAAGTCAACTCTCCAGATCCCACACAAGCCAGACACACAAAGGTGAGGCAAGTACAAGGTCACACATTCCCACTAGGTAGCACAAGAGTCTGGAGTTTGATTGTGGTGGCTGAGGCCCTGGCATGCCAATTCCCTCTTTCTTTCTCTCTCTCACACATGCTATCTCTAAAATAAGTATATACATATATATTTAAAAGCAGGTTTTTCAGACCTTGCCTTGCCCTGAGACTCCATTTACTAGCCATTCTGGACTTATTCTGAGGTTGGAGGATGACTCTGTACCTGTGTGGACACATAAACAGCATAGCACCATCTGTCTGGCACCACCTATGAGGCACAGACTGATAAATATACTTCTGGCAATAGAAAAGTACTGGCATGGACTGAGCCTTTACTGAAATGATTATCAGGAAAACCAGGCCCAACTCATCAGACATACCAAACCACATCCTCACCTGAAGTCCATAAAGTGGACACCCAGCCCTGTGATGGAGATGGCCCCACTGACTTGTCCTGACCATCCAGTGTGTGCGTCAAGGAACTTCTTACTGTTCCAGGGGCTTCCACTCTGCTCTGTTCCTGTGGTTGAGCAGCCTACTCAACAGACATCACGTTTTATTTTTGCTTATTAAATTTGATCTTTATTATATGCATAAAAGAGTTAATAATTTAAAACATATTTTAATTTTTTTCCTTGGTGGCACTAGGGATTCAGAAGCCAGAGCCTTATACATGCCAGTCAAGACCTCTTCCACTGAACTACAACCATAGCCAGAAACTGAATATTGCTTGTGAAATTTTTCCCAGTACTAAATAACAGTATTTTTGAATATAAATACTATAGAAAAATATCCATGAATCATTTCCATTCAACCAATATTCTCCTTCCTTTAATTTTTCACCTACATTCCTATTCAGATTGTTCATTTAAGGAAATCTCTTAGCCTCAAAAGGATGAGTTACTCTTAATTTTTTTCATCCTCAATGTGACTCGTTTTACAAAACTCACTTCTTAATTTACCTGTAAATTTTCTGTTTTCTACAAATCAACTTATTTTAATCTATTGTTTTTCTTTAGTCAGTAGACTTCCAGGACACTTTTCTTCCAAAGCCAAATCCACTCAAGCAAAATAAAATCTAAGAAAACCAATGTACAAGTGAAAAAGCCACCTAGAAAATATGATTTTTATATATTCCAAAACTGAATAGAATTAGCTATACTGTTCCTATTATTTATAACTAAGTTTCCCTATATTGTAGTATATAATTGTTACATACAATTTAGTTTCCCACTGTCATTTACGTATAATTATATAATTGTATACAATTATACTCTGTATTCACATACATGAAATTATCTAGCCCAAATTAACGTTTACACAACACACACACACACACACACACACACACACACACAGAGTTCACATTTTCTACTCAAAGGCCATGAGCTCTTGTTGCTCCATCACAACATTCAGAAATAGTAGATTTCCATGAACTTGAAAGTCAAGTTGTTAAACAAGTTCTTAACAAAATATCTGGAAAATTCTCAAATAGAAGAACTGAAGTCATAAAGATCCTTTAATATGTCTAGAATGCTCTGCATGGCTGGGCCCTACTCTCCGAAGCCCCTTTTGACCATGTTGTAGTATGTACCCCTCCAAGTAAGCACATACTCACAGCATGGAATCTGTGTTGCATCTCTCCATATGCTATGCTGATGGTCCACAGAATGGCTCTGTTCCTTTCCCCAACTCCTGGTAATCTCATCTACACCCTCCCCTCAAGCATCACTGCCTCTTAATCTTTGGAAGCCTAATCCTTGGAAGATTCTTATACAATTGAATAATCAAACCCCTCTTTGGGGAATCATTCATCTCATGTGTAGCCCAGACCCATGAACACATGGTACCAAGATGTAGCAACTGTCAGCAGGAAGGTTAGAAGAACATTTCCTTTGCCACTGTATGCCCAACATTGCAGCATATAACTGGCACTCAATAAATACTTGTTAGATAAGGTACAGATGGATAAAGATACAATGTTCCTAATGCTAAAGAATTTCCAATCACCTCTTTGTTCTGCCAGTAGCCTATCTTTAATAATTCCTCTATTCTGCACTACCTTTTCCTATTGCTTTCAATTTTTAGTTTCTCCCAGCACAATATGAAACAATGTCTCCATAAAAACAAAGACCACCCACACACACAAAAAAAAATTTTTTTTCTCTTTTTTTTTTTTTTTTTTTTGGTTTTTCAAGGTAGGGCTTCACTCTAGCCCAAGCTGACCTGGAATTCATTATGTAGTCTCAGGCTGGCCTTGAACTCACAGCAATCCTCCTACCTCTGCCTCCCAAGTGCTGGGATTAAAGGCGTGCACCCCACGCTAGGCACAAGTTTCCATTTTATGTTTCTTCAAAAATAAGGGCTGGACAAGCGCCACATGTTCTCTCTCATATGTGGATCCTAGCTACAGATGACTGGGCTTCTGTGTGAGAATGAAAATACTTAGTAGCAGAAGCCAGTAAGTTAAAAAGGAGACATAAAGGGAAGAGAAAGGAAGGGAGGAGGATACTTAATAGGTTGATATTGTATATATGTAATTACAATGATTGTAATGGGGAGGTAATATGGAGAATGGAATTTCAAATGGGAAAGTGTGGGGGTGGGGAGGGAGGGAATTACCATGGGATATATTTTATAATCATGGAAAATGTTAACAAAAATTAAAAAAAAGAAAAAATAAATAAAAATATATTTTTAAAAAATGTTTAAAAATAAAAAAATAAAAAAATAAAAAAATAAAAGGCTGGAGAAACAGCATACCCGTGAAGCCTAAGGACACAAGTTCAATTCTCCAGGTCCCACATAAGCCAGATGCACATGGTAGCACATGCATCTGGAGTTCACTTGCAGTGGCTAGAGGCCCGGGCGTGCCCATTCTCACTCTCTCTCTCCCTCTCTGTGTCTCTAGTAAATAAACTAATTAATTAAAATTAAATAAAATAAAAAGTTTAAAACTGGGCTGGAGAGATGGCTTAGCGGTTAAGCGCTTGCCTGTGAAGCCTAAGGACCCCGGTTCGAGGCTCAATTCTCCAGGACCCACGTTAGCCAGATGCACAAGGGGGCGCACGCGTCTGGAGTTCGTTTGCGGTCGCTGGAAGCCCTGGCGCGCCCATTCTCTCCCTCTCTCTCTCTCTATCTCCTTCTTTCTGTCTCTGTCACTCTCAAATAAATAAAAATGAAGAAAAAAAATTTAAAAAAAAAAAAAAAGTTTAAAACTATAACTCAGCAGTACAATGAATACTTAAAATGTGCCATGCCCTAGGTTCAGTCCCCAGAACCTAAATAAGACTGCAGGATGGATAGAGTATAAAATAAAAACAAATAACTCAATGATAACAAATAACTAAAATAGCCATATTTGGGGCTGGAGAGATGGCTTAGTGGTTAAGCACTTGCCTGTGAAGCCTGAGGACCCCGGTTCGAGGCTCAACTCCCCAAGACCCATGTTAGCCAGATGCACAAGGGGACACATGCATCTGGAGTTCATGTGCAGTGGCTGGAGGCCCTGTCGTGCCCATCCTCTCTCTCTCTCTCTCTGTCTCCCTCTTTCTCTCTCTGTCTGTCACTCTCAAATAAATAAATAAAAATAATTTTAAATAAATAAAACAGCAATATTTCCAACATTCACTCTTCTTCCCCACTCTCCCTGTGCCCCTCCCCCAAAACACATTTGTTTTTGTGTTGTTTTTGCTTCACTTGGTTGGTTGATTGGATTTTTGCAGCTGAGGGATGTTTGTTTTTAAAAGTTTAGAGGTCTTTTATGTTTTTTTTTTAGATCTATTTAAGCCATAAATTCACAGGGAATGGGGTCTAGCAGCTCAGGCTCTTTTTCACCAGTTCTCACAAAGGTGCTTTTCTGGGCAGGGAGATGGCTCAGTAGGTTAAATTACTTGCTATGCAAGCATGAAGACCTGAATTCAGATGCCCAGCACCCAAGTAAAACCACAAATGTGATGGTTCACCCTGTAATCCTAGCACTCTGGAAGGTTGCCATAGGAGGGCTGCAGTGAGTTCAAGTACAGCTTGAATTACGCAGTGAGCCTAGAATAAGGTGAGCTAAAATGAGACCTTATTTCAATTAAATATATATGTGTGTGTGTGTGTATGTGTGTATATATGTATGTATATATATATATATATATATATATATATACATATATATATATATATATATACACACACAATATATAAACCTTGATACTTTATTTTTATTATTTTATTTAGAGAGAGCAAAAGAGAGAGGGACAGAGAGAACTGGCATGCCAGGGTAATCACATTCCAGACACTTGCGCCACCTAGTGGGCATGTGCAACCTTGCACTTGCCACACCTTTGTGCATCTAGCTTATATGGAATCTGGAGAGTCGAACATGGGTCCTTGAGCTTCCCAGGCAAGCACCTTAGCTGCTGAGCCATCTCTACTTTGTATGCTGCCAGAAGAATAACAGCAGCAGCAACCATAGTTACCTCTCAGTATCTAAGGGGACAGACTAGGTTTCAGGAGCCCCTAGACCAAATGGTGTAACATGTGCACATGTGTCCCCTGTACATCACTGCATTACCTAATACAAGTGGGATGTAAATAGTTGTCATACTACTTGGTGCTTTTTTGTTTTTGTTTTTTGAGGTAGGGTCTTGTTTTAGTATAGGTTGACCTGGAATTCACTATGTAGTCTCAGGGTGGCCTCAAACTCATGGCGATCCTCCTACCTCTGCCTCCTGTATGCTGGGATTAAAGGTGTACACAACCATTCCCAGCTCTATTTGGTGCTTTTTTTAACCCAATTATTTCCAACCCATGATTGGCTGGATCCATGGATGTAAACCTGCAATTAGAGGGCAGTCCATTCAGTCTTTACTATGAGATAAGTAACCTACTAACAAACTTATTAATATTATATCATCTGTTTCTTACCATAATGTAATTTTACAGATCCAGAAACTAAAGTCTTTAGTAAAATTAACTTATTTAACCAAGGTCACACAACTAGACAGACAGAAGCATTCACCCTAGACTAAGCCTTCCTTTATAAAGATTCTTTGTCCCAGACAACCTGTCTCACAGTAATGGTAATATTTTTGTGTCTGTGGGGTTGATGGGAAGGGGATTTGAAAGGTTGTATGTATTCAATTTTTGTGTGCATTCATACACAGGAGACATGTCCTGGAATTGACTCTATAACCCAGGCTGACCTCGAACTCTCAGCTTCAACCAAGATGCCGCCATACCTCAGCCTCCCGAGTGCTAGGATTAAAGGCATGTGCCACCATGCCCAGCTTCAGAGGAAGTAAATTTGAAAACATATTACTGGTAGAAGTTTTAGAATTATACCTGCCACTATAGCCACTTTTTTTATTTCGTTTTGTTTTTGTTTTTTTGTTTTTTCAAGGTAGGGTCTCACTCTGGTCCAGGCTGACCTGGAATTCACTCTGTTTCAGAGTGCCTTGAACTCATGGTGATCCTCCTACCTCTGCCTCCCCAAGTACTGGGATTAAAGGCGTGTGCCACCACGCCCAGCTGTGGCCACTATTTTACCAAGCAAATGTGAATAATGAAGTAAGTTATAGCTCAAAGACTGAAAATCAAAAAGACAAAACATACAGCTTGACCATGCTGCTAAAAAGAAAAAAAAAAAGAAAGCACATGCAACATGAGAATGACAGACTTCAGAGGCATATTGATGAGCATAATAAATAAATAATGTGTTAAAACCACTAAAAAGTTTGCTTAATCTTAAACTTAATGAACAATACATGCTGAATAGAGTTTCAATATCCCCATCTTCTGAACAGACCATAGCTAAAAGTGGCACATTTGACCGTGGGGCAATAAGTGGAAAGACGACACCAGTTATTCTGGAATTATCTGGTGGCCACAGCATGAATAGTTCTGCAACCACAGGCAAAGCACTGAACCTCTCTAAACCTTGTTCTCATGTAAAAAGACACAATAGTGATGCCCACATAGCTGGATGCTGCCACGAGCAGCCTAAGCACAGGGAAGAGGCACGAGGAGCCTCAGCTGCTATGGTTGCTGCTTTGAGGTGTGCTTCCTACTCTCTATGGTAATAGTTTCAGAACCGTCAGAAAAATCTTTAGTCACGTGAGAATGAACAAACAACATGCTCACCTGGCGGCTATGCTCCCAGGATGGACTTCCTTCACAAAGAGACTAATTTCTCCCAGACTTGGGCTTCGAAGGGCAACCACACTAAACCCAAGGCCTCCAGTTGAAGGACGCTCTATATCAATATACTCAACTTGTCGGCCCTAAGGGAGGAAGGAATTAGAAAACCAAGAATCAATGACATGCATTTAAATGAAATACCTCTTCACAGAAATGAAACTGCTCAGTACAAAAACACCTTCTCCTCAGTCATGTCCATAAAACCAAAGAAATAGCATTTCAGTAATATACTGGTTTTGGAAACCCTCTAACTAGAATTTCTTTCAACAGAACATCAAAGGAGTACAGTATTCTGAAACCTCGGGGAATAGAAGGTATTAGACACTTCATTCACATTATGAGTTATTCCTAGGTTGGATACAAACTGAAAACAAATGCCTTTTCCCACACTGAATGACTGTGAACTTAGATGACCCTAAATTCTCTTGATGCAAACACATTTTTCTCCATGTGGTATATGTGTGTAGAGTATATATTTGTAGAGCATCACATACATGCTGTATGTGGTGTGGTATGTGTGACGTGTGTAGAAGCACACACCCAATGTGCATGTATGCGAAGGCCCCAGGAGAACATCACGAACCTTCTCTCACTCCCTTGAAGCGAGGTCTCTCCCTGAAACCAGAGCTGCCTGAGCTGTCCATCAGCGAGCCTTATTGATTCTCTAGTCTCTGCCCACCCCCTCGGCAGACTGGGGTTACAAAAGTGCATGGCCAAGCACAGCCTTTTACATGGGTTCTGGAGAATCAAACTTGATTGGCTCTGGTTCAAAAGGCCCTCCCACTAAAAGCAGCAAGTGCTCTTAACTGCTCCTCCCCATCCCACAAAACACATTTTTAAATGAGCAAACTAAATTAGGTGATCAAAAATATACTTGTGCCAGGTGCAGTCATGCATGCCTTTAATCCCAGCACTTGGGAGGCACAGGTAAGAGGTTCACTGTGAGTTCAAGGTCAGGCTGAGACTACATAGTGAATTCCAAACAAGTATGGGCCACACTGAGACCCTACCTCGAAAAATAGGGGAAAAAAAAAATACACTTGTGCTTGGCTAAAGAGTGACTTAGTGGATAAAATACTTAAGCATGAGGACCAGAGTTCAGATCAAACTCCACCTAAAGCCAGACACAAGCAGTGCATGACTACAATCCCAGCACTCCTATGGCCTGGTAAAAGGCACAAATGGAGAACCCATGGAAGCCCATGCCTGGCCATCCTGGACGCAAGCGCAAACAACAGAAGACCCTGCCTCAAATGAGGTGGAAAGTAAGGACCAACACCTGAGGCTATACCTCCACATGTGTGGACCTGTACTTACACAAAAAACATACACACAAATAAAGATTTTAAAAAATGCTTGGAGGGCTGGAGAGATGGCTTAGCAGTTAAGCGCTTGCCTGTGAAGCTTAAAGACCCCAGTTCAAGGCTTGATTCCCCAGGACCCACATTAGCCAGATGCACAATGGGGTGCATGTGTCTGGAGTTTCATTTGCAGTGGCTGGAGGCCCTGGCGCGCCCATTCTCTCTCTCTCTGTCACTCTCAAATAAATAAATAAAAATAAACAAAAAAATTTTTTTTTAATGCTTGGAGTTATAGACATGGCCCAATGGTTAAGAGCAATTACTGTACAACACATCAGGGCCTGAGAGACCACTCAAGTTTGATTCCCAGGACCCACATAAACAGCTGAGGGTGGCCAGGCACACTTGTAACCTCAGACCCATTAGGGATCAGTGACACAAGCAAGAATCAAAGGAGCTCATGAGAAACACCAGCAAGTTCCAGGATCAGAAGGCTCCAGCTAAATAAAATCTTTGGAGGAAGAGTGATGGAGTGGAGCACCTGATGTTCTGCTCCAGCCACAACAGACAAGTACATAACACCACAGGCAGACACATGGGGCATCACAGGGACACATACATGTACATACTCCACCAACCCCCCCCACACACACAGGGACACACGAAAGAAAAAGAATGCTTGTATTTAGAAATGTGACCAGCAGCTGTGTATTTTTTTTATTATGTTTTTAATTCTATAGTGAAGAATTAACATACTGTTCATAAGCTCTTTTCAAGACTATGGGAAGGCCACCTTTTAAAGGAGTCCTGCCCTGGCAGTGAGGTATTTCACTGCTGTAGTTAGTAACTGCACTTACAAGAAATCATAAACATAATCAACTAACAAATATATCACATGGAGGAGATAAAACTGTAAAATAATAAAACAAGTCAGGTCAAGAAGCTTATTTAACTATCTATCTTAAATAAACTTTCTTTTTTCATTTTCAAGCCCAAATTTCATTCTTAAAGGCAGTTACTAGGGATGGGAAGATGCTCAATCAGGGAAGTGCTGGCTACATAAGCATGAGGACCTGAGGTGGATCCCCAGCACCCACATAAGAATGCTGGACATGGAGCTGGCGCAGTGACTCAAGCCTACAATCCCAGCACTCAGGAGGCTGTGGTAGGAGGATCACTGTGAATTCGAGGCCAACCTGGGCCACAAGACCCTGTGTTGAAAAAACAAACAACAACAACAACAAAAAAAAAAAATCTGGAGCTGCATATGTAACCCCCAGCGCTGGGGGTGCAAAGACGAGGGATCCCTGGGACTCACTGGCCAACTAGTATAGCCCAGTTGGTGAGCTTTGAGTTAACTTGTGTCAAAGGAAATAGCATTCCTAAGGATGACACCCTAAGGTTGTCCTCTGGTCTCAAGATGCACATACACAAACATGTGCAAGTATAAACACACTTTCACAAAAAGCACTCATTAGATCAAACTCAAAACTAATATACCCAAAAGACCACTTGTCCTTTGTGCTAAGGGTTACAATTAAATCATCATTCCCAATGTTTTCCTAAATCTTTCTAGTTATATTACATCCAACTCCTATGAATTATGTTAAGAGTTTTTGTCAGAAAATTTTCCTTACTATGTGGACACTTTATGTGTTTTGGATTGGATTTTGTTTTCCTTTAAAAAGGGGGGCCGGGGCCGGGCGTGATGGCGCACGCCTTTAATCCCAGCACTTGGGAGGCAGAGGTAGGAGGATCGCCGTGAGTTCAAGGCCACCCTAAGACTTCATAGTGAATTCCAGGTCAGCCTGGGCCAGAGTGAAACCCTACCTCAAAAAACCAAAAAAAAAAAAAAAAAAAAAACCGAAAGAAAGAAAAAAGAAAAATAAAAAGGGGGGTTACTACCTAGCTTAGGCTGGCTTCCAGTTAAGAGATTCTCTTACCTAAGCCACTTGAGTGCTAGGATTTTAACTATGTGCTACCAGACCCAGCTTTGATGTAATCTTAAGACAATTTCAAATATATGTTAGAAATGTTGTCAATTTCTCCTAAGCATTCAAAACACAAGCACAAAAAATACATAGAAATATATTTTAAGGCAGAAAAAAAGGAATGGGCTTTTTAATACGAAATAGAAAAAAAAAGCTAATATTTCAAGACAAGATAAAACTTTACCTGAGCCATCTGTTGAATGACTGAGTGAAAGTCTTCATTTCCTGACTTTGGAGCTAAATTATTACAGGGCCCATGGACATTCCCATTTGCAATGGAGCCATCTGTGAACACTAGCAAACCTTTCTTAGAAAACTCAAAGTTGGCTGTGCAAGCTGAGGGGATGTGGCCAAGCTGTTGAAAAGAAAAACAAGAAAATCATCAAAAGAAACCTACAGAAAAGAAATTATTTCTTTTACCTATATTTTGCACATTTTATGTATAATGTATATGTTAAATATATACAGATAAGTTAATGGATTAATCTATGTTTATAAGAATTATTTAGTATCACATAAAACATTTAGTAGTTTAAAATCTGTTCTCTTTTTTTTTCCTATTAAGAATAAAAGACTTCCTTATTCTGGATCGAGGTTTCACTCCATGGTCACAGATGCCATTGCTCTTAGGCTTGTGGTAAGGCATCTATATCATGGCAGTAAGGCATGGCATAGAAAAGTCACCCATGGCAGTCAGGAAGCAGAAAGAGTAAGAGAGGACCAGGGACAAAGTATACCTTTCCAAAGCATGACCCCATAGACCCCATCTCCTGGTATCTACCATCTCCTCCTCCCAATAATGCCATCAAATTATGAGTCACCTTCAGTGGACTAAATACACTGCTAATGATCCAGTCACTTCTCAAAAATCCAAGCCGGGCATATTGGTGCACACCTTTAATCCCAACACTCCAGAGGAAGAAGTAGGAGAATCGCCATGAGTTCGAGGTTACCCGTAGACTACATAGTGAATTCCAGGTCAGCCTGGGTTACAGCGAGACCCTACCTCAAAACAAACAAACAAACGCCAGGTGTGGTGGTGCACGCCCTTAATCCCAGCACTTGGGAGGCAGAGGTAGGAGGATTGCTATGAGTTCAAGGCCACCCTGAGTCTCCATAGTGAATTCCAGGGTCAGTCTGGGCTAGTGTGAGACCCTAACTCAAAAAAAAAAAAAAAAAAAGCCATCTCTGCACTAGGAACCAAGTCTTCCACACATGAATTATAGGGTACATACCACATCCAAACCTGATCAATTTATTCACTTGGTCAGTCAGCTATGCTCCTTTGTTGGTCAGGTCAAAAGGCCAGTTCCCAGAACCATTTCTTAAGTAATACATCATTTGCCTGCACAGATTATACTATACAACTTATCTACTTTGTTGTACTTTTAGAGGAGGAAAATAAAATGTGTTCTTGGGCTGGAGAAATGACCCAGTGGTTAAAAAGAATTGCTTACAAAGCCTGACAGCCTGAATTCAAATCCTCAGTACTCATGTAAAGCCACATGCAAAGTCCATTTGAAGTGGCAAGAAGCCCTGGTGTGCCCATTCTCTCCCTCCCTGCTTACAAAGAAATATTTTTTAAAGTGTTCTTTTCTTATACCTTCTGTTACTATTCCAAGTTCACAAAAGATACACTTACATCACATTACACATCTCAAATGCAAAATCATCTAAGTGTGTTCACAGGATACACACCAACATCTCATACATATCTCATAGGCAGATATATCTAAGTAAGATACTAAGCCCTTCCGCACTTAACTGTACACGTCCACAGAGGGAGCCACAAAAGACCCACACAGCAGCAACAAGAAGAGCCAGGAGCCGTCCCAAGATTCTTACATGTATTACCTCACTGAATCCTTACATCAGCCATCTGAGAGATCATTACCCTACTAAGTGAACATGAAAACTGTGGCACACGGGTGTAAGATCCTTGTACAGATAAGCAGCAAGTGAATCACAGAACCACTTAAAATATTCTCAGGGCCAGGTGTGGTGGTGCATGCCTTTAATCCCAACACTCGAGAGGCAGAGGTACTAGAACTAATGAGCGTTCAAGGCCACCCTGAGACTACAAAGTGAGTTTCAGGTCAGTCTGGGCTAGAGAGATCCTACCTCAAAAAAAAAAAAAAAAAATCTCATAAATAAAGCATCCTTGGGAAAGGGGAGATGGCTCAGCAGGTAAAAGCACCTATTGTACAAGCAAGAAGATCTGGGCTCAATCCCAGCACCTGACATAAAAAGCCAGGCCTTGCCACACATGCCTGTAATCCCAGTCCTGAGACAGGAGAGTCAAAAGAATTGCTGAGGCTCTCTGGTCAACAAACAGAATATTTTAAGTGGCCATCCAGATGTACAAAGTGACAAATATAAATAAATATATATCAGTTATACGTTCAGTGACAAATTATCTTAAAGAAATACAGAGAAGCAACAGAAGGGGGGCCATCTGATATTCTATTCTGGCACATGTATCCATAGGATGTGCATATCTGCACACATGTTCATACAACACTACACATGCACACATTACCCAAAAACAAAAACACAGTAACCAAATAATCCTTTTTTTTAATATTTTCATTTCACTTATTTATCTGAGAAAGACAGAGTGAGAGTGAGAGACAGAGTAAGCACACCAAGGCCTCCTGCCATTGCAAAAAAATCTCCAGACACATGTGTCATGTGCATCTGCTTTTATGCGGTTACTGGGGAATTGACCCCAGGCTACAGACACTGCAAGCCAAGTACCTTTAATCATTGAGCCATCTCTCCAGTCTCAAAAAATCTTAAAACAAAAAGAAGAACAAGTGTTTAAAATAACACAAGTTAACACAACTGGCAACACACTGGAAAAAAAGTAACCTTAAACATAAAAATGTCTGGCCAGGAATGCTTGTGCATGCCTTTAATCCCAGCACCTGTTAGGCAGAGGTAGGGGGAGCACTGTGAGTTTGAGGCCACCCTGAGACGACACAGTGAATTCCAGGTCACCTGGGCTAGCATGAGACCCTACCTTGAAAAATCAAATAAATAAATAAATGTCCACTACACTACCAACCTGCTAGACAAGATGTGCCCACTGGGGCAACAGTGGCATGCTGATATAGAAGTAAGCAACTGCTTTCCGATTAGATTTGAAGCCTGTTCCACAGGAATGAATTCAAACCTGGTTCTGTAAACCTGCTCTCAAGACCATGGCTGAGGAAAGAAAGTTTATTTATTTTGCTAAATGGATATACTGTACCCATCCAAAACTACCTTCTAAATATCTATGTTTATGCCCACAGATAAGTGAGAAGCTTTTTTTTACAACGGGTGGCAGTTACTGCAGGAACACTGCAGAAGAAATGTAAGAGCCAGAGAAAAGAGTGGAGTAAAATGGAATGCTATCTTCCTAGCATGACATGGACACTGTACTCTTGAACTCTGAGCAGCTGTAACTACCTATACAAGACCTGCAAAAGAGTGGGTCAGTCAACAATCTGCCATGAAGGGAAGGTTCTCACAAGCACCTGCCCCTCCATGAGGAGCTACTGGCAGTCAATGGCTGCTAAGAAAGTCATGTTCTGTGACACAGCTACTGGTAAGTTGCCTATGGTCTGGTGCATCACCATTCACTCATGCTCAGGTAAGCAACTCCAATTAAACTAAGTCACACACACACATATGAAAGTAAGACTAGGGCTGAAGAGACGGCTCAGTGGTTGAAGGCACTTGCTTGAAAAGCCTGAAAGCCTGATGGCCTGGGTTTGATTCCCTAGCACCACATGAAGCCAGATGCACATGGTACATTTGTCTGAAGGTCATTTGCAGTGGCAGAAGGCCCTGGCACACCCATACTCACTCTCCTTCTGTCTGCCTCTTTCTCTCAAATAAATAAATACAAATTTATTTTTTTAATGAAGAAGAAATAAGTAAGGGGCTGGAGAAATGGCTCAGTGGTTAAAGATGCTTGCTTGTTTGCCAAACCTGAAAGCCTGACAACCAGGATTAGATTCCCCAGGACCAACATAAGCCAGATGTACAAAGTGGCGCATGTATCTGGAGTTTGTTTGCAATGGCTGGAGGCCCTGTTTCATCCATACTCAATCTCTTTCTATATGCCACTTTCTCTCTCTCAAATAAATAAAATACAATTTAAGAATTTAAAAAAGAAAAGTAGGACTAGTCTGGAAGAAGATCAAGAAAGGGGTAAAATGGGAACCAATAAAAACAAATTGTATTTGAAGATATGATCAAAATATGTTATATACATATATGAAACAACAAAAATAAGTAAAATAAGATAATTTGGTGGGGGGCGAAGGTTTCAGGTAGGGTCTCGTTTTAGCCCAGGCTGACCTGGAATTCACTATGTAGTCCCAGGCTCAAACTCAAAGTGATCCTCCTACCTCAACCTCCCAAATGCTGGGATTAAAGGTACCGCCCAGCTAAGAGAGTATTTCAAAAAGAATAAATGCAGTGACTGAGGATAAAACTCAGAGGTAGAAAGTTTATCTGACATATATAGACCCTAGGCCCTCAGCACTGCAAATAAGTAAACAAACAAACATTTTAAAAAGTAAAGTTGAGCCAGGTATGATGGCACATGCCTTTAATCCCAGCACTTGGGAAGCAGAGTTAGGAGGATTGCTGGAAGTTCAAGGCCACCCCAAGATTACATAGTGAATTCCAGATCGGCCTGGGCTACCGTAAAACCCTACCTCAAAAAAAACACAGAAAATAAATAAATAAAATTAAGCTCTATTTTATAATTTTGGAGAAAACACTAAGAATTCTCACAGCAGCTGACCTTTACATATTTCAAGAAAAATCATAATCCAATACCAGCAAAATTTTTCATAAACTTTTATAATTATCCATTAATGCAACCCACAGGTTGTAGATTCCCAATATAGCCTTTGCTGAACTCAAGAGTCCTTGCAAGCAACTCCTCCTATCCTTTGCTGACATGCAGACACCAAGACAAACCTGGAATGGAATGTACTTACTTGCCCCTTCAGCTGCCTGATGGACTGCTGAAGTGTGAGTATCTGGCTGAAGAGAGGACTCTTCAGGGTCTCATAAAACATGGACAGTTTCTCATTCTGCGACGTGTCCCCTTTCTCCTGCAGTTTCATTCTCAGGCGATCAAGGACCTGGAGGACCTGCATCTTATCTTGGTGGAAGGAGGACAATCAGAGTTAAATGTCATCTTACAATCCATATCTGAATCATTAAGTAACTTGATAAAACCATGAGTCGCTATACCTGTAGCAGGGTTTTCTGGCATTTTGGCTTATTCTCTCCAATCCCTTTTAAAGAAACCTACTAAAGAAAAATTTAAAATTATAAGAGGAATTTCCACTGGGTAAACATGTCTATAGTCATACAGAAAAAGTTGAAGGTGCTTGTCTGCAAAGCCTGTCAGCCTGCCAGCAAGGGCTCAATTCCCCAGCACCCACATAAAACCAGATGTACAAAGTTGTGCATGCATTTGGAGTCTGCAGCAACAAGAGCTCCAGCACACCCATGCTCACGTTCTCGTACACACTCTGTCAAATAAGTAAAATATATGTATATATTTTAAAAGGGCATACCTCAAAAACCCAAAAATGATAATAATAATAATAGTAATTAATGTGCTCTGTAGACACATCCACCAACTAAAAAGGTATTATCTGGGGTTACAGATTTAAAATAGGCAAAGTCCTTCATTCCATCCTCAGAACCAAAACAAAATTAATATAAAAGTAAAAGCACTGACTGACAAACACTAAATTTCCTTTAACTGGCACCAGAACCAAAACTGGAGGGCTTTAAGAAGACATCCAAATCTAAATAAAAACCCAGAGGGGGATTGCGGAGGTGGGAGGAAAGCAATGGTTATATATCAAATATTAAGGCAGAATCTTTTCTCAAGGTGCTTATTCTCAGCCTAGAGAAACAGCTCAGTGGATACAACACTTGGTGACAAACCTGAGTTCAGGCTCCTAGAACCCATGTAAAGCTGGCTAGAGAGATAAGAGGTGCCAGCCTTAGCCTGAAAAATCCAGCAGTGAAGAAGAGAGCTTGCCACAACAATAATGGAAAGCAAAGACTGACATCTAAAGTTGTTCTTTGACCTGCTTACCTCACTCACAGAAGGGCATTTGCACCCGTGCACAAACACACACATATCAAAAATAAAAAAATGAAACTGACTCTCTTACCAAGGTGAGCAAAGTCTATAGTAAACCAGCTCTATGGCTTCCCAGGCCACAAGCATTTCTGTTAAACTTTAACAAAAACAAGTAAATTCAGACTGTTCAACTGTTCCACGTAAAAAGAATTATTAGCCGGGTATGGTAGTGTTCATGAGTTCGAGGCCACCCTGAGACTACATAGTGAATTTCAGGTTAGCCTGTGCTAGAGTAAGACTCTACCTCAAAAAACAAAAACAAAAAAATGATTATTAAGTGTTATTAAGTAAAAATACAATGATAGGTAACAGGAAATGCTGAGCTACCATCTCAAAAATCACAGGCTTTAGCCAGGCATGGTGACGCACACCTTTAATCCCAGCACTAGGGAGGTAGAGGTAGTAGGATTGCTGGGAGTTCGAGGCCACTCCGGGATTACATTGTGAATTCCAGGTCAGCCTGGGCTAGAGCAAGACTCTACCTTGGGCGGGGGGAGGGGAATCACAGGCTTTAAAAGTCAATTCACCCTAAGAAAACATATTTCTAACTTTAAAAATAATATATGTAAGTACAATGATTGTGATGGGGAGGTAAAATGATGGAGAATGGAATTTCAAAGGGGAAAGTGTGGGGGGGGAGGGAGGGAATTACCATGGGATTTTTTTTATAATCATGGAAAATTCTAATAAAAATTAAAAAAAAAACAAAACACCAAGGACTGGAAAGATGACTTAGTGGTTAAGGCACTTGCCTGCGAAGCCCAAGAACCCAGGTTTGATTCCCCAGAACCCATGTAAGGCAGATGCACATGGTGGCACATGCATCTGGAGTTCGTTTGCAGTGGCTACAGGTCCTGGTGCACCCATTCTTTTCCTCCCTCCCTCCCTCCCTCTCTCTCTCTCTTCAATAAATTAAAATAAATAAATTTTTTAAAATACACACCAAGGGGCTGGAGATATGGCTTAGCAGTTAAGCACTTGCCTGTGAAGCCTAAGGACCTGGTTCGAGGCTGGATTCCCCAGGACCCACGTTAGCCACATGAACAAGGTGGCACATGCATCTGGAGTTCGTTTGCAGTGGCTGGAGGCCCTGGCGTGCCCATTCTCTTCTATCTATCTGCCTCTTTCCCTGTCTGTCTGCACTCTCAAATAAATTAATTAATTAATTAAAAATACACACCAAGCCAGGCATGGTGGAGTACACCTTTAATCCCAGCACTGAGGAGGCAGGAGTTTGAAGCCATCCTGAAAATACACAGTGAGTTCCAGGTCAACCTGAGCTAGAGTGAGACCCTACCTCAAAAAAATAAAAAATAAAAGTATACAAGGCCAAGCATAGTGGCTCATGCCATTAATCCAAGGACTTGGAAGGCAGAAGTAGGACTGTTGAGTTCAAGGTCAGCCTGAGCCAACGTAAGACCCTCCCTAGAAACAAACGAAAATAAATTAAAAATATAAAAATACACACCAAAAATATAACATGTGATTTTACACTATCAATGTTTGTCTCTCAAAACGGTTTATGGGTGTTTCTAATTCCTTTTTTTTTTCCAGCCAAGGATTCTGATGAATTTATTGTTCCTAAAATGTTCCTTTTTTTTTTTTTTTAATTATCCACAATTTCCCTTGAAATTCCCATGAATATATATTAACTTCATAGGTTAGGGAAATGTTAAGGGACTGGGGACTGAGCTCAGTGGGTAAGTACCTACTCAGCATGTGTGTGGTCCTAGGTTTCATCCAGAGACCCACCAAAATAATAAGACATACCTAGAACTGATTAATACATAGTTAAATATAGCTTGAGCTTAATGTAAATCCTTTTCAACTTTAAAAAAAAGTATTTTCTGATGATGAGTCCACGTTTTATGAGCACTAGCAAAATCTAAACGAGTGAGAGTAAAGTTCTTAAGTTTCCATAACTACTTTCCTGGTCTGTATTTATTAACTTTCTAACTTATCTTAAATTTTCTATAATCTTTATAAAGGCTATTAGGGGACTAGAAACAGCAAGCTCATCTCAGCCAAAGTTCACAATCACACCTATCATTTTTTTCTAACTCAGCAAAGTGAAAACGGATTTGAGTTTTTACCACCACAACCTGCTCTTTAATTTTCCCTTAAAACAGATGAGCGCAAATGGCACCGCGGCCAATAGGAGGCTAGTCCGCCTGGGATGTGGTCTGGCCGCCCCGAAGGAACCGAGACGGTCCCCGGTGTCGGGAGGCTTCCTCGCGGTGCCCCGACGACGCGGCTGGCAGGCGACCCGGGCAGACGGGCCTGCAGGGCGCGGCGCGGCCAGGCGCTCGGCCGGGCAGGTGAGCCCGCGGCGGGCGCTCCCCGGACTCCGCGGTCGCCGCGCGTCGGCCGAGGGGCCGCGGCCGGCTCGTCCTCCCGCGAGGGCCGGGACTGGGCGGGAGGCGAGGCCGGCGGAGGGTGCCGGCCCTCGGGCTGCGCCGCCCCGGCCGGTCCGGCGCTCTCCGCGCCCCGGAGGCCGCGCGCACTCCCGGGGCAGGCGGGCAGCAGGCCGGGGCGGCGCGGCCGGGCGCTGCGGGGCTCCCGGGGCCGCGGCATTACCTGGTCGTCGGAGGCGCGGCGGGGCCCCGGCGGCGGCCTCCTCACCTGAGCGGAAGTGAGGCCCGCTGACCACGCCTCACCTGCTCACCCGCCTTCGCGGACCCGGCCGGGGGCGGAGCGATCCGCTGGGCGGGCCGAGCCCCGAGACCGGAGGCCCCGAGGCCGGCGGCTTCTGGCTGGGCGCAGGTGCGGCTCCGCGGGGGGAGGGACGCGAACCCGGTGCCGCGAGGTATGGCGCACGGGTGGGCGGGTCTGCCCGACAGGTGCGGTGGGACCGCTGCGTGGGGTCGGTATTGAAACCACCGGGGTCAAGTCCACTTAGCCACTAGTCCTTTTGCCTCTCCTCCTTTCCCAGGGTCCTATCCCTCCCTGGCTTTTCTACATACACTGACAAATTATAACATTTCTTTTTGGAAAAAGAATTGTACATATTTTTATTTATTTATTTGCAAAATAAAAAAGAGGATATGGGCGTGCCAGGTCCTCCTGCCACTGCATACAAACACCATCAAATCCAGACCTGCAAAGAAAAGAAAGAAAACAATTTATTTTCAGAGAGAGAAAAATAGAGAAAATGGAGAAGGGAGAAAGAGGAAGAGAAGAGAAGAGCCAGGGCCTTCTGCCACTGCAAAAGAACTCCAGACACATGCACCACTTTGTGCATTTGTCTTTACGTAGGTACTGGAGCATCAAACCAGTGCCAGCAGACTTTGCAAGCAAGTGACTAACTGTTGAGCCGTCTCCCTCCCCCTACCCCAAAACATAAAATTTCCTAGATGTCAGTCTCAACATCTCCCTCATCTAAGTGTAACTGTGGGTGTTTTGCGGTGCTTTTCTTTAGATCTTTTTTGGTTTTGCTGTGTTTCTACCTCTGCTCCTGGGCAAGCTGACCTGGAACTCACTCTGTAGCTCAAGACTGACTTTGAACACATGGTAATCCTCCTACCTCAACCTCCTGAGTGCTGGGATTAAGGGTGCACACCTCCATTCACAGATTCCATCTTTAGAATTTTGTTAATGTACATTTATTTATTTATTTATTTAAGAGACAGAGAGGCAGATAGGGAGAGAGAATGGGCACGCCAGGGTCTCCAGCCACTGTAAAAGAAATCCAGACGCATGCAGCCCCCCCCCCCTTGTGCATTTGGCTTACGTGGGTCCTGGAGAATTGAACCATGGTCCTTAGGCTTCCTTAAGACTCATCTTTAGAATTTTCTTTTTCTTTCTTTCTTTCTTTCTTTCTTTTTTTTTTTTTTTTTTTTTTTTTTTTGGTTTTTCGAGGTAGGGTCTTACTCTAGCCCAGGCTGACCTGGAATTCACTATGTAATCTCAGGGTTGCCTTGAACTCACAGTGATACTCCTACCTCTGCCTCCGGAGTGCTGGGATTAAAGGCATGCACCACCACGCCCAGCTTTAGAATCTTGATGACAGTCATTGACTAATATAGTATACTTATTAGCGCTAAAGAGAATCTAGCAATATATGTCTTAAAAAAAAATTGTTTGGGGCTGTAAAGATGGCTTAGCGGTTAAGTGCTTGCCTGTGAAGCCTAAGGACCCTGGTTGGAGGCTCATTTCCCCAGGACCCACCTTAGCCAGATACTCAAGGGGGCGCATGTGTCTGGAGTTTGTTTGCAGTGGCTAGAGGCCCTGATGCGCCCATTCTCTCTATTTTTCTCTATCTGCCTCTTTCTCTGTCTGTTGTTGTCAAATAAATAAATAAACAAAGAAAATTATTTTAAAATTTATTTTGTTGACAATTTCCATATATATAAATAATATATCATGATCATAGTCCCCTCCCACAATCCTCCCTTTACCTCCTTCCACTGAATCCCTTCTTTCCAAGTAGTCTTTCTTCTATTTTGTTGTCATCATTTTGTTCTATTTCTTCTTTAGATCACAGCTGGCACAAGAGGCAAAGGAAAGAAAGCGTAGTGTGGAGTGGTGGCGCACACCTCTGACCCTACGCTCTGGAGTCTGAGCATTGTGAGTTTTAGGTCAGCCCAGCGGATTACATATGAGACCCTGTGGCAGCGGGGATGGAGACAGGAAAGGGGAAAGGAAAAGAAAGAAGAAAGGCACAAAGGAGAAGAAAAGAAAAGTGAAAATAGAGAAGAAAGTTAAAAAGGGGGGAGATGAAAACAGGTTGCCCAAATAGAAGCAAATAAAGCCAAATGTCAAGCATCCCTTGCTTGCAGATATCATTTTATATATAGAAAAATCTAAAAAGACTTTACCAAAAAAAATGGGTCCAGGCATGGTGACACATACCTTTAATCCCAGCACTCAGGAGGCAGAGGTAGGAGGATTACTGTGAGTTCAAGGCCAGCCTGAGACCACATAGTGAATCCTTGGGGGGGGGGAAGAAATCTGTAAAGTTGTAAATATAAAATCAACATATAAAAATAAAACTTAGCATGGTAACACACACTTGTAATCCCAGATCTCTGGAGATGAAGCAGGAGGATCACTCTGAGTTCAAAACCAGTCTAGGTTACATACTGAGCTCTAGACCAACCTGAAATGTCTTGTAAGGCCTTGCTTCTCTCAAAATAAAAAAGTAAAATAAAATGCAAGAACCAGTAGCAATGCAAATGAAATCATGAAAGAAACCTCATTCACAATGATCTACCCCACCCCACCCCCCAAAAAAGAGCATAAATTTAACAGAGAAGATTGGCAATACCTTTTTTGCTGTGGGACACTAAGAAGATCTGGGGAGATTGCTCAGTGTTAGGTAAAGTAAGATGACCTGAGTGTGATCTCAAGAAACCACATGAACTTCCAGGTACAGATGGAGAGATGGCTCAGAGGTTGAGTGCATTCTGTGCATAAGCATGAGGGCCAGAGGGGATCTGAGACAACTCAAGTAAGATTCCTCAGAATCCACATGTTGTGATTTGAATGTGAAATGTCCCCTATTGCCTCAAGTGTTCAGAATTAAGGCTCATACTCAACCCCTTACTGGCAGAACTATTGGGAGAGAGAGCCTTGCTGAAGGAGTTGTTTCATGGGGAGCAAAGGTTTATTAGTCCAGCTCTACTGGGTATCCATGAGCTAGCCCACTCTTGCTGCTACCTCCTAGCTGCTGTGACAATGTGTGACGCTCTGGCTATGTTCTGCTATGCTTTTCCTGCCATGGAGTAATCTGCCTTTGGTATTGTAAACACAAACAAATCCTTTCCTCCCATCACCTGCTTTTGGTCAAGAACTTTGTCTCAGAAATAAGAAAGTGGGCTGGAGAGATGGATTAGCAGTTAAGTGCTTGCCTGTGAAGCCTAAGGACCCACCTTGCCAATGCACAAGGAGGTGCACGTGTCTGGAGTTCATTTGCAGTGGCTGCAGGCCCTGGCATGCCCATTCTCCCCCCTCCTTTTTCCCTCTTTCTCTTTCTGTTTGTTGCTCTCAAATAAAAATATTAAAAAGAAATAAGAAAGTAATTGCTATACCACATAAGCACAGCCATGCATGTCTGTAACTCAGTCCTGTGGGGAGCGAAGACTAGAATTACTGGGGCGTGTGAAAAACAACAGCTTCCAAATTAATAAAGAGACTCTATCTCAAGAAAAACAAGTGATAGAGGGTTACACTGGATGTGCTCCCATGGCTTCTACAGGCATACACATGTGGTACCACATCAGCACATGCATGTTCTTACACTACACATATGCAAAAAAAAAATTCAGGTGCCATGGTGTGCACATGGAATCCCGGTGCTGGAGAAGCAGAGACAGATCCATAAGGCTTTGACTAGCTCTTCTGTACAAATAGGTGAGCTTCAGGTTCAACTAGAAACCCTCACAAAATAAGGTGGTTGTTCTTTGGCTACACCAAGACATTATGTCCATCAAAAAGCCTCTAATTGCATATGTTAATACCTTTTGCTCAATGCTGATCTCACCTTTGGTTACAAAATCTTTTCACAGATGGAAGCAAAAACTTGTAGGGACCCAAGGCTCATCAAAATGACAAAAAGAAGAGAAAGCCCAGTGCTTAGCACTGGAAGAGTCATCTCTATCACACCCACCAAAGCCCAGTGAACACTGCCGAGGAAGTAGCAGAAGTAGCAGAATGAATATGAGTGCTACACTCTGTGCCAGCCAGAGAACTTTCTCTGTGGAGATGGCAGCAGACAGTAAGGAGACTCAAAACTCCTCAAAGGAACTGGGGAAATTGCTCATTGGTTAAGGTCCCTTCCTGAAATGCCTAACAACCTGGGTTCAATTCCTCAGTACCCATATAAAACCAGATGCATAAAGAGGCACATGCACCTGGAGCTTGTTTGTAACAGCTAGAAGCCAGAGCATGCCCATTCTCACTCTCTCTCTCTTCTTCTGCATATAAATAAGTAAAATATTTTTTTAAAATCCTCCTACCTCTGCCTCCCAGTGCTGGGATTAAAGGTGTGTGCCACCACGCCCAGCTAAAAATCATCAAAACAGAAAATAAGAGGCTTCCAACAGCTTAACACTAAAGGAGACTTCTAACATGCCCTCCAAGGCATAGGAAACATTGTGGATGAGAGTATGGAAAGAATGTAAGAGCCAGAGATTATATAGGCATTCTTTGGGGCACTATCCTTCTAACATGAACTGACTAATGCACTCATAACCCCTTAGGGGTTACCCATACCCCTAAAAGACCAGCATGGTCTGAGCCCATCAAAAAAAATTTTTTTTTTAATTTTTCGAGGTAGGGTCTCACTCTAGCCCAGGCTGACCTGGAATTCACTATGTGTTGGGCCTTGAGAGGCCCAGACCTGAGGCCTAGTGGAATTTCCTGAACCTGAAGGAACCCCAGGAGGGGGACCCCACTCTCTGCCCGGATATGGCAACACCCCAAATCACTCACGAGAAGTGGTCTTGATGCAAACTGCAAGAGGATTTTATTCCAAGTGCGCTGGGGCCCACAGTCATACTGAGAGACCAGAAAGAAATAACACGTAACTAATTAAACAATGACACTGCCATTGTAGGACAAACCACTGTGAACAAAGGAGGATCCCGGGCTCGGCTCAGATAAGGAACTAACTGATTAAAGTGCCGACCTTTGCTTCTGTAACTCATGCTCGCTTGCTCAACAGGACATTCCAGAAATACTTAGCTCTGGGGGCCTCCGGCCCCTTGCAAAAGATAGGATCTGCAAGCAGTCTGCTGACCAGAGATGAGCAACTAGAAATGTTCCTGCGCGCGCCTTCTTGGAACCAATCATTTTAAAAGATGCTATGTGATGTAACCCCTTTTCCCCCTTCCCACTCTTTTCCTTTATAAACCCCTACTTTTAGAAGGTCGGGGCTCTCTCCCACTCCCGCTGCGTCGGTCTGTGTGGATTGAGTCCCTGCTTAAGCTTGACATTAAAAGAAACCTGTTGCTTTTACATTCGAGTGTCTCGGCTTCTGTGGCGGTCCTCTAGGTGATTCCTGGGTGACCGGGGTCTTGGCTCCTGGTCAGGGGTCGTGGCACAACATCTTGGGGGCTCGCCCGGGATCCCTAGAGACCCCCAACGAACCCAAGACCCCGAAGGTTTCTTCTCTGACCGGCCGGGTGAGTAACTGAGCGCTCCTTTTCCTTTTCTTTTTTTTTCCCTTTTACTTTCAGTTTGCTGGCAAGCCGCATTCATGGCATTTGTAGTCCTGTAATTTTGGACAGGTCTTATGTCCCTGGTGGACGCACCGTAAGGGCAGACCTGGAGGAGGCTTGAGACGTCTTGCCCCCTCATTTGAGTAGGGACCCTGGCCTGGAGGACAGAGCCAACCTACTGAGGAGACCAGCTCCCATTTGTACCGTGTTTGGTATTGTTGAGCCGTCCCTTAAGGACACAGACTCGTTTGGCCATCACGGATTTGGGGAGACCAGCTCCCATTTCTATCGTGTTTGGTATTGTTGAGCTGTCTCTTAAGGACACAGACTCATTTGGCCATCACGGATTTGAATTTAGCTCTGAAGTGCACATAACTCTCTATTGGGCCCTCTGTGTTTGTGTTGTACTTGTATGTCTGTGTGTTACGTTCACCCTGATCCTACGGACGCTTTTCCCTGGACGTTTATAACATGGGACAGACACCTTCTTCTCCTCTAGGACTCTGTCTGGCACACTGGAAGGATGTCAAAAGTGTCGCCCGAGAAAACGGAATAGCTGTTAAGAAAGGCAAATGGATCATGCTCTGTACCTCTGAGTGGCCCACCTTTAATGTAGGATGGCCACCAGAGGGAACTTTTCACCTGAATACCATATTAGAAGTTGAAAAAATTGTTTTTCGTCCTAGGAGTGGACACCCTGACCAAATTCCTTATATTGCGACCTGGAGAAATTTGATAGAAGAACCTCTTCCTTGGATAAAGCCCTTCCTTCCTCCCCTACCCCTTTCTTCACAGGTGCTGGCCGCCTCCCCTAAAAGAGATACCAAACCCACTGCAGAGGTGACGGCCCCCATCCTCACAGGAGGAAATGAGGAAATCGACATCTTCCCTCCCTCCTATGTACCTCCTCCCAACCCTAATCCTCCCCAACCTCCATTAGAGGCCCCAGCCCCAGCCAGCCTGCCTCCAAATCCACAGGGACCAGCTCAGGCTACACGGAGCCGGAGGGCAGCTACCCCACAAGTCCCTGACCAGACAGTGGCTCTACCGCTCCGCCCTGTTGGACCCATTGATGCGGATGGGAATCAGCCCTTTCACTATTGGCCTTTTGCCACCAGTGACCTGTACAACTGGCGTTCTCAGAATGCTCCCTTCTCTGAGAATCCTAGGGGACTGACTAATCTGTTAGAAACTGTGCTCTTCACCCACCAGCCCACCTGGGATGATTGTCAGCAGCTCCTACAGGTTTTGTTCACCACTGAGGAGCGAGGCAGGATCATTGAAAGTGCCCGCAAACTTGTTCCAGGGCCTACAGGAGATCCCACCACCGACCCTGCCATAATAAATGGCAGTTTCCCGACTACCCGCCCCACCTGGGACTACAATACGGCACAAGGTAGGGAGAGACTCCTGATCTATCGCCGGACTCTGTTAGCGGGTCTCAGGGCAGCAGCAAGAAAGCCTGCCAATATGTCCAAGGTATATGATGTCAGACAGGGACCAGATGAGAGTCCAGCCGCTTACCTAGAAAGACTCCAAGAAGCCTTCCGCAGATACACTCCATATGAGCCTGAGTCAGGGGAAGCGGCTACCACTGTCATGTTTGCTTTTATTAATCAGGCCGCCCCTGATATTAAGAAAAAGTTACAGTCATTAGAAAGGTTAGGAGAGAAAAATATTAGGGACTTAGTAGCAGTGGCGGAAAAGGTCTTTGATAAAAGAGAAAGCATAGAGGAAAAAGAAATTAAACGAGAAAGGAGACAGGAAAGAAATTTAACTAAGATCTTAGAACTACAACAGACCAAGCATCGTCAAGATCTTAAGGAAATTCTGGCTGCCACTGGAAATCTCACCACCCAGGACACCACTTGCATGAGGAGACCCCATTGGAAGGGAGACAATAAAGGAACAAAATCTAAGGTAAGAAAGAATCAATGTGCATACTGTAAGGAGGAAGGACATTGGGTCCGAGATTGTCCCAAAAATAAACAACGGACTAATATCCTGGCAGCCAGTCAAGAAGACAGTGACTGAGGGGGACAGGGCTCAGTTCCCCTCCCTGAGCCCAGGCTAACCCTTGATGTGGAGGGGAAGAAAATAACTTTTATGGTGGATACTGGGGCAGAAAATTCGGTACTATTACAAGCAGAGGGGCCCATGACAAAGAAAACTACCTGGGTCCAGGGAGCCACAGGCACCAAACCTTACCAATGGACAACTAGGAGGACTGTTAATTTAGGCACCAACCAGGTGACCCACTCCTTCCTGGTCATACCTGAATGTCCATATCCATTGTTGGGACGTGACTTGTTATCTAAAATGAAAGCCCAGATATCCTTTTCAGAACAGGGGGCACAAGTTTCTGCCATGGGTGGATCTTCACCCAAATTAAAGGCTACAATAGCCCAAATTCTTATAACTACCAATCTAACAGAAGAATACAGGCTTTTCCAAAAACATGCAAAGGAGGGGGAACTTTTAGATTCTTCCTGGTTGATGGCATATCCGCAAGCTTGGGCAGAAACTGGTGGGATGGGATATGCACAACACAGGCCCCCCATACTGGTGGAACTAAAACCCGGAGCCACACCAGTTAGGGTACGACAATACCCAATGCCAATGGAGGCCAAACAGGGGATCACCCCCCACATCAGACGGCTCCTCCAGTTGGGGGTCCTAAAGCCAGTCCAGTCAGCTTGGAACACTCCCCTCCTACCAGTGAAAAAGCCTAACTCAAACGACTACCGCCCAGTCCAGGATCTGAGGGAAGTAAATAAAAGAACAATGGATATCCACCCAACAGTTCCTAATCCTTATACTTTGTTGGGAAGCCTAACACCTCAGCTCATTTGGTATACTGTCCTGGACTTAAAAGATGCGTTCTTTAGCCTACCCTTAGCCCCACAGAGCCAACCATACTTTGCTTTTGAATGGCATGATCCGGACATTGGAATCAACGGCCAACTCACCTGGATTCGGCTGCCTCAAGGATTCAAAAACTCTCCTACAATCTTCGATGAGGCTTTACATGAAGATCTCTCAAACTTCCGGGTACGTAACCCAGGACTTACTCTGTTACAATATGTGGATGATCTTTTAATAGGAGCAGTCAGCCAAGAGATATGCCTGGCGGGAACCAGAGACCTCCTACAGACGTTGGGCAATCTGGGATACCGGGCCTCTGCTAAAAAGGCCCAGATCTGCAAGCAGCGGGTGACATACCTAGGATACATCCTCCGGGATGGACAACGCTGGCTGTCAGATGCCCGGAAAGAGACTGTTCTCCGGATCCCAACACCAACCTCACCCAGGCAAGTTAGAGAATTCCTTGGCACAGCAGGCTTCTGCCGTCTGTGGATCCCTGGATTCGCGGAACTGGCAAAACCTCTATATGAAGCCACCAAGGAAAACCAGCCTTTCCAATGGACAGATCATCCCCAACAAGCTTTTGATGACTTAAAGGTACGCCTTCTAGAAGCCCCGGCCCTAAGCCTCCCGGATGTGACTAAGCCATTTATGCTCTTCATAGATGAACATAATGGGATAGCAAAGGGAGTCCTCGCCCAAAGCTTAGGACCCTGGCGGCGCCCTGTTGCCTACTTGTCAAAGAAACTGGACACTGTAGCAGCAGGGTGGCCCCCATGTCTGAGGATTATAGCTGCCACAGCCCTTCTAGTCAAGGATGCAGACAAGCTGACTTTGGGGCAAAACCTTACGGTTGCCACCCCTCACGCCATTGAGGGAGTGCTAAAGCAACCGCCGGACCGCTGGCTCAGCAACGCCCGCATGGTCCACTATCAGACTCTGCTCCTGAATCCAGCCAGAATAACTTTCCAGACGCCCATTACTCTGAACCCCGCCACTCTGTTGCCTGATCCGGACTTGGAGATGCCTCTCCATGACTGTGTGGAGATACTGGCTCACGTGTACAGCGTAAGGCCAGATCTCAAGGACACCCCCCTCAAAGACGCTGAAGTAACCTGGTTTACAGATGGCAGCAGCTTCATCCAGGATGGACACAGGTACGCAGGGGCCGCAGTCACATCGGGGACAGATGTCATTTGGGCAGAGTCTCTTCCAGCAGGCACATCAGCCCAAAAGGCAGAACTTATAGCCCTCACCAAAGCCTTACAACTAGGGGCTAATAAAAAACTAAACATATATACGGACAGCCGTTACGCATTTGCTACGGCACATGTCCATGGAGCAATATACAGAGAGAGGGGGCTCTTGACAGCTGAAGGAAAAACCATTAAAAACAAGCAAGAGATCCTAGATCTGCTCCAAGCCCCCTGGGGCCCTACACAGGTGGCTATCATTCACTGTTCAGGACACCAAAAAGGGGACGGACTAATTCCCCAAGGAAACAACTTAGCTGACCAGACAGCCAAACGTGTGGCCCTGGCAACTAGGATAGCCCCTGTCCTGGTAGACCCCGGAGGCAGAAAACTTCCAGACGTTCCAAAATACACCTCAGAAGACTTAACATGGATTAAACAATTAAAAGGAGCCCAACAGTCTGATGACTGGTGGAAAACAGAGGATGGCCGCCTGATTCTACCTCAAAGATTGGGACAGAGAATTCTAAAAAAGATCCACCATTCTTCCCATCTAGGAATCAAGCGGATGCAGGAGTTACTGCGTAACTCCCACCTCAAAATAAAAAATGCCAGTCAGATCATTGAGCAAATTGTATCTAATTGCCAGCCTTGCTGTATGACTAATGCTACACTCTTCCCTCCAATCCAGGAACCAGACTGAGAGGAACCAGACCAGGAGCCTATTGGGAATTAGACTTTACTGAAATTAGGACTGGAAAAACAGCATATAAGTATCTCCTAGTGTTTATAGATACATTTTCAGGCTGGGTAGAAGCCTTCCCTACAAAAACAGAGACTGCGCAGGTGGTTGCTAAGAAGATACTAGAAGAGATATTGCCCAGGTATGGCTTCCCAATCTCTCTAGGTTCAGACAACGGACCAGCTTTCATATCTCAGGTAAGTCAGGGAATAGCCACTGCACTGGGGGCCAATTGGAAGTTGCACTGTGCTTATCGCCCTCAGAGTTCAGGACAGGTAGAAAGAATGAATAGAACTCTAAAAGAGACCTTGACTAAATTAGCTTTAGAGACCGGCGCTGACTGGGTGTCTCTCCTTCCCTTTGCTTTGTTCCGAGTTCGGAACTCCCCATATCATATGTGTCTGACCCCTTTTGAGATAATGTTTGGAGTGCCGCCTCCTATTATCCCAAGCCTCCAAATTGACCTTCTAGAACAAATGGATGACCAGGACCTAATTCGCTCTTTAAAGCGTTTACAGCTCACTCACAAAGATATCTGGCCACATTTAAGGGCTGTATATGAGACTGTTGCTCCCCCAAAACCCCACAGGTTCCAACCAGGAGACAAAGTACTCGTCAGAAGATACCAACGGAGGTCCTTAGAACCCAGATGGAAAGGCCCCTACATCGTGCTGATGACCACTCCCACAGCCATAAAGGTAGATGGCATCACTTCATGGATCCATTGGACCCACGTAAAGCCGCTTCCCTGGCAAGCTGGAGACACATGGACGAGCCATCCCGACCCAGAGGACCCACTGAAGCTCCGCCTCCACCGGAAAGACCCAAATTAAAACAAGTACTGATACTATTACTTACTGTTTGCTTAATTAATAGCCAGGTTTTCTGGGCTGCTAGAAACCCTCATCTCCCACATAACATTTTCTGGCAGATCATCACCCCTAGTTCCAAACAGGTGGTAATGCAAACTTGGGAAACACATCCCCCTGGAACTTGGTGGCCCAATCTGACTCTAGACTTATGTGCCCTTTTTAAACAGGACCCCCATCACCAAGGCAGGATAGGAATCCCAGGATGTGGAACTCATACTGCCATGCAAACCTTACAGGGCACCTGCTTTTATGTATGTCCAGTCCCCACAGATAGGAGGAAAATCTCAAAATGTGGGGGAGAAGCAGATTTTTATTGTAAAGCATGGGGATGTGAACAGACTGGGACTTGTTCTTGGGTAAAGCCATCCCCCTCGAGCCTCATTAAGATCCGAGGAGCAAGGCCACTCAATGTACCCCGAGGCAACCTACATGTACTCCCATTGTCGTTTCCTTTACTGAAGCAGGAAAAAAGGAGACAAAATGGGATGCAGGGATTACTTGGGGATTGCGACTCTACCAGTCAGGATATAACAATGGAGTCCTGTTCACCATTCTCTTAAAAATTACACCCCTACAGCCACCCCAGGCTATAGGGCCCAATAAGGCTTTAACTCAAGCCGCACCAGTCAAACCCCTTGCCCCACATAATAACACCAGGACCCTACCTCCTTCAAAGCCCCATCCCCCCCCATCACAAGCCTATAAAATGACAACACAAAAACCTCCAGGGAGGCCTGCAGAAGACACAGAAAGAAACCCTAGCAGGGATTTAATGCAAGAAGAAAAACACAACCCTCTTCTCTCACTCTTAGACTCTACCTATCGTTTCCTTAACTCCTCTAGACCTGATCTCACCGAATCCTGTTGGTTATGCTATAATGCGAGGCCCCCATTTTATGAAGGGGTCGCAGTCTCTGATTCATATAATGTATCATCAGATATAAACAAATGCAGATGGCAACAGCCAAGAAATATAAAACTTACCCTCCAACAGGTATCCGGACAAGGACTATGTGTCACTGGTGCCCAATCTAACTCAATTCCCTCTCCTTTATGTGATCAGACCATTTTTCTCAATGCCTCTTCCTCCTATCTTATTCCCTCTGAAGACTCTTGGTGGGTTTGCAATACAGGGCTCACACCCTGCATTAATGCAGCTGTGCTAACCACTGCTGAGGATTCCTGTGTTCAGGTACGATTAATCCCCAAAATAACCTACTACTCAGCTGAAGAGATGAAGCGCTATCTGGGTGTAGACTTAATCAGAACAAAGAGAGAGCCGATTACCGCCCTAACTGTTAGTTTACTACTAGGTTTGGGACTTGCAGGAGCAGGAACGGGAATAGCTTCCATAGTGACTCAGAACCAACAGTACACTGACCTCAGAATAGCAATAGACTCAGACATCCAAGAATTAGAAAAGTCAATCTCCCATTTACAAGAGTCACTTACTTCCCTAGCGGAGGTAGTTCTTCAAAATAGAAGGGGTTTAGATTTACTCCTTCTACAACAAGGGGGACTATGTCAAGCTTTAGGAGAAGAATGTTGCTTCTATGTTGATCATTCTGGAGTAATTAAAAAATCAATGACTAAAATAAGGGAGGGATTAGAGAAGCGGCAACGTGAACGCATACTTCAAGAAGGATGGTTTGAATCATGGTTCAATCGCTCCCCCTGGTTCACTACCTTGATATCCACCCTCCTAGGACCCCTACTCATCCTACTTCTATTGCTTACTTTTGGCCCCTGTATTTTAAATAAGCTGGTACAGTTTATGAAACAACGGCTAGGCACCATCCAATTGATGGTACAAAGAAATTACTCCTACCAACCAGTGACAACCAACATAGATACAGGAAATATTTAAACACTCAAATAGGGACCCTAGATAGGCTCCCCAAGACACATAGAGAGGGGGAAATGAGAGACCAGAAAGAAATAACACGTAACTAATTAAACAATGACACTGCCATTGTAGGACAAACCATTGTGAACAAAGGAGGATCCCGGGCTCGGCTCAGATAAGGAACTAACTGATTAAAGTGCCGACCTTTGCTTCTGTAACTCATGCTCGCTTGCTCAACAGGACATTCCAGAAATACTTAGCTCTGGGGGCCTCCGGCCCCTTGCAAAAGATAGGATCTGCAAGCAGTCTGCTGACCAGAGATGAGCAACTAGAAATGTTCCCGCGCGCGCCTTCTTGGAACCAATCATTTTAAAAGATGCTATGTGATGTAACCCCTTTTCCCCCTTCCCACTCTTTTCCTTTATAAACCCCTACTTTTAGAAGGTCGGGGCTCTCTCCCACTCCCGCTGTGTCGGTCTGTGTGGATTGAGTCCCTGCTTAAGCTTGACATTAAAAGAAACCTGTTGCTTTTACATTCGAGTGTCTCGGCTTCTGTGGCGGTCCTCTAGGTGATTCCTGGGTGACCGGGGGTCTTGGCTCCTGGTCAGGGGTCGTGGCACAACAGTACACTGCACAGGGGTAGAGGACTGCAGAGCCCCGAATGCAGGAACGGGAAAGTTTTTATAGGGTTTCTAACAAAGCCTGTGCATTAGACCAATCATTTTTTTAATATCAGGATCCCGCGGGGTGCGAGCCAGTCAGTTTGTGCCACCCCATAGTTTCTAAGCCAATTAGTTTAATTTGTTCAAGCCCCTTGTAGACCAATCATTCTCTTATGACCTTGGTGGTCAGCATTTGCGCAGGTCCTTGGGTGGGAGTAGCAGAGTGTGGTATCAGTCTCCTATGACCTTGGAGGTCAGCATTTGCGCAGGTCCTTGGGTGGGGGTAGCAGAGTGTGGTATCAGCCTCCTATGACCTTGGTGGTCTGAGGCAGGCTGCTACAGCTTATGGTGTGAGCTACTAAGGCTTACAGTGTGGGCTATTAAGGCTTATGGTGCAGGCTATTTACAGAAACCAAATAAGTGGTTCACTTTATTACTCATTTCCCATCCTTGAGGGCTATCTCATGTCCTTTTTACCTAGTTTTATATTAGGAGCGGGCTCTGATATAATGAGAAGAGGGATTCTTTATTTGCTTCCAACAGAGAGTAAAGCCTGGAGTTTGAGGTATGCAGGGGCCCACTTAAGCTCCCTTTCGAGCGTGATAGTATTTCTGGGCTTCTGAATTCTTGGGCCTTTCAAGCCTAGCTAAAGTTTGGCAAACTGCCTCCGCCCAGCAAGGGGCCAAATGGCCTCTGGCCTGCCACTTCCGCACAGGAAGTTAGAGTCCCGGCTAGTGGACGCTTAGAACCAATCATCTCAGAGGTCGCAGTATGCTGTTGGCCGTTACATCTCACCCCACCCTAAAGTCTCCACCTTCCTTCTCAACATTATATAAACACCCGCCTGTAACAATAAAGTGAGTTCCTGCTTCAAAAAGACTCCCACCTCAGCTCTCACTCTCTGCTGACTCCCGTCTCGCGCGTGCCCCTTTGCTGACACCCCGCAGAAATGCTTCCACTGCCTACAGTCCTAGGACAAATGAGACCAGTGTCCCGGGCACTGGCTCCTCATCTCACTCGGGCTTATGCCAAAGATGTAAAATTTGGTGCGGAAGCCTGAGCCTTAATGCTTCAAGGTGTAGACCTTTTAGCCGATGCTGTAGCTGTTACAATGGGGCCAAAGGGAAGAACAGTAATTATTGAACAGAGTTGGGGAAGTCCTAAAGTAACAAAAGATGGTGTGACTGTTGCAAAGGCAGTTGACTTAAAGGATAAGTATAAAAATATTGGAGTTAAACTGGTTCAGGATGTTGCCAATAACATGGATGAAGAGGCTGGGGATGGCACCACTGCTGCTACAGTACTGGCACGCTCAATTGCCAAGGAAGGTTGTGAGAAGATCAGCAAAGGCGCTAATCCAGTGGAAATCAGGAGAGGTGCAATGTTGCCTGTTGATGCTGTAATTGCTAAGAAGCAGTCTAAACCTGTGACAACACCTGAAGAAATTGCTTAGGTTGCTACAATTTCTGCTAATGGAGACAAAGAAATTGGAACCATCATTTCTGATGCAATGAAAAAGGTTGGAAGAAAGGGTGTCATCACAGTGAAGGATGGGAAAACATTGAATGATGAATTAGAAATTATTGAAGGCATGAAGTTTGATAGAGGCTATATTTCACCATAATTTATTAACACATGAAAAGGACAAAAATGTGAATTCCAGGATGCCTATGTTCTGTTGAGTGAAAAGAAAATTTCTAGTGTCCAGTCCATTGCACCTGCTCTTGAAATTGCAAATGCTCACCGTAAACCCTTAGTCATAATTGCTGAAGATGTTGATTGTGAAGCTCTAAGTACACTGGTCTTAAATAGGTTAAAAGTTGGTCTTCAGGTTGTAGCAGTCAAAGCTCCGGGTTTTGGTGACAATAGAAAGAACCAGCTTAAGGATATGGCTATTGCTACTGGTGGTGCAGTGTTTGGAGAAGAAGGACTGACCCTAAATCTTGAAGATGTTCAGCCTCATGACTTAGGGAAAGTCGGAGAGGTCATTGTCACCAAGGATGATGCCATGCTTTTGAAAGGAAAAGGTGACAAAACTCAAATTGAAAAATGTATTCAAGAAATAGCAGAGTAGTTAGACACCACAACTAGTGAATATGAAAAGGAAAAACTGAATGAGTGACTGGCAAAGCTTTCAGATGGAGTAGCTGTGCTGAAGGTTGGTGGAACAAACAATACGGAGGTAAATGAGAAGAAAGACAGAGTTACAGACGCCCTCAATGCTACGAGAGCAGCTGTAGAAGGCATTGTTCTAGGGGGTGGCTGTGCTCTCCTCCGCTGCACTCCAGCCTTGGACTCTTTAAAGCCTGTTAATGAAGATCAAAAAATTGGTATAGACATTATTAGAAAATCACTCAAAAACCCTGCAATGACAATTGCTAAGAATGCAGGTGTTGAAGGATCTTTGATAGTTGAGAAAATCCTGCGAAGTTCCTCAGAAGTTGGTTATGATGCTATGCTTGGAGAATTTGTGAATATGGTGGAGAAAGGAATCATCGATCCAACAAAAGCTGTAAGAACTGCTTCAATGGATGCTGCTGGGGTGGCCTCCCTGCTAACTACAGCAGAAGTTGTAATCACAGGAATTCCCAAGGAAGAGAAGGAACCTGGAATGGGTGCAATGGGAGGAATGGTGGTGGTATGGGAGGGGGCATGTTCTAAGTCCTAGAATAGTGCTTTGCCATTCATAATGAACTGTGACAGGAAGCTCAAGGCAGGATTCCTCATCAATAACTTCAGAGAAGTCAGTTGAAGAAAATGACTGAAGAAAAGGCTGGCTGATGTTTAAGCAAATCACTATAACCATCAGTTACTGGTTTTAGTTGACAATATATACTGGTTTACTGCTGTCATTTGTCCATGCCTACAGATAATTTATTTTGTATTTTTAATAAAAAGACATTTGTACATTCCTGGGGGAAAAAAAAAAAAAAGACTCCTGCCTCAGTGTAGTTTTTTTCTGGTGGCCAGGACAGGTTTCTGGGTTGTCCGACGCTCATCATCCCCTCAACCCTTAGGGAGGAACCAGCAGACCTGGTCCTTCCCTTGGCACTACCTGGCCCCACCAGCAGAGCCCGGCAACTATGGAGTCTCAGGGTGGCCTAGAACTCACGGCAATCCTCCTACCTCTGCCTCCCGAGTGCTGGGATTAAAGTCATGCGCCACCACACCCGGCTTCCATTAATATTTTTCCATGAAGGATGGAGGAGGACAAAAAGAATGAGACAAAACAAACAAAAAGAATTACCAGGGGCTGGAGAGATGGCTTAGCGGTTAAGTGCTTGCCTGTGAAGCCTGAGGACCCCGGTTCAAGGCTCAATTCCCCAGGACCCACGTTAGCCAGATGCACAAGGGGGCGCACACGTCTGGAGTTTGTTTGCAGTGGCTGGAGGCCCTGGAGCGTCCATTCTCTCTCTCTCTGTCTATTTGCCTCTCTCTGTCACTCTCAAATAAATAAATAAAAATAAACAAAAAAAATTTAAAAAAAAAGAATTACCAGGGAAAAGGAAAATCTTCATAGGATGGGGGTAGGGGACGTGGGAAAAAAAAGTATAGTGGGTTGGGAACACAATCAATTTATTGTATGTTCATATATTCAAGTTTCCAATAATAAAAAACGTAAGGTGGAAAGTGACTGAGATGGACACCTGATATCAACATCTGGACTCCATACACTCACATATGTGTGCCAATAACATACACCACATAAATTTACAGATGCAAAAGCAATAATAACACTAAAGAGAGAAATTGAAAAGAACATACACAGAATACTCACAGATTAGAAGACTGTTGATAAATTGTTCTACCTATGTTGGTTTGAATCAGCTGTTCCCCATAAACTCATGTGTCCTGAATGCTTTATCTCCAGCTGATGGTAGTCTGATAGATTGAGCCTTGCTGAAGGAGGCATGTTGTGGGTGGGCTTAGGGATGTTACAGCCGGCTCTCTCTTGCCAGAGTTTGGCCCACTGTCTTGCCACTGTTTTCCACTGCCATGGCAGAAGGGATGTCCAATCTCTGCTCATGCCACACTTTCTCCTGCTATCATGAAACCTCCCCTTGAGACTATAAGCCAAAATAAGTCCTTTCCTCCTATCAGCTGCTTTTGGGTGTTTTGTTCCAGCAGTGTGAAGGTAACTACAACACAACCCAAAACAAATTGTACATTTAATGTAATCCCTACCAAAATACAACAGAACTCTTATAGAAAAGAAATCCTTAAATTCATATGGAATCATAAAACACCCAGAATAATTAAAGCCATCATGAGAAAAAGAATGAAATTGAAAGAATGCAAAAATACTAAAAGCGAGTCAGGTGTGGTGGCACACACCTTTAATCCCAGCACTTGGGAGGCAGAGGTAGGAGGATCGCCATAAGTTGAAGTCCACCTTGAGACGATATAGTAAGTTCCAGGTTAGCCTGGGCTAGAGTGAAACCCTACCTTGTAAAAAAACAATAAAAGAAAAAGAAATACTAACAGCTATAGCAATTAAAACAACTTGGGCTGGAGAGATGGCTCAGTGATTAAGGTACTTGCCTGCAAAGCCTAATGCCCGAGTTCAATTACCCAATACCCACATAAAGCCAGATGCACATGATGGTACATGCATCTGGAGTTTGTGTGCAATGACTAGAGGCCTTTGCATACCCATTCTTTCACACCCTTTCTTTCTTTCTTTCTTTTCTTCTCTCTCTCTCTGTATCTTTCTGCTTGCAAATAAATAATAAAATTAAATAACAACAATACCAGCATTAAAAAGCCACACAGAGGGCTGGAGAGATGGCTTAGTGGTTAAGCGCTTGCCTGTGAAGCCTAAGGACCCCGGTTCAAGGCTCGGTTCCCCAGGTCCCACGTTAGCCAGATGCACAAGGGGGCGCATGCGTCTGGAGTTCGTTTGCAGTGGCTGGAAGCCCTGGCGCGCCCATTCTATCTCTCTCCTCTATCTGTCTTTCTCCCTGTGTCTGTCGCTCTCAAATAAATAAATAAATAAATGAACAAAAAATATTAAAAAAAAAAAAAGCCACATAGAGGGCTGGAGAGATGGCTTAGCGGTTAAGCGCTTGCCTGTGAAGCCTAAGGACCCCGGTTCGAGGCTTGGTTCCCCAGGTCCCACGTTAGCCAGATGCACAAAGGGGCGCACGCGTCTGGAGTTCATTTGCAGTGGCTGGAAGCCCTGGCGCGCTCATTCTCTCTCTTTCCCTCTATGTGTCTTTCTCTCTATGTCTGTCGCTCTCAAATAAATAAATAAAAAATGAACCAAAAAACTTAAAAAAAAAAAAAAAAGCCACATAGAGCCGGCTGTAGTGGCACACGTCTTTAATCCCAGCACTTGGGAGGCAGAGGTAGGAGGATTGCCATGAGTTCAAGGCCACCCTGAGACACCATAGTGAATTCCAGGTCACCCTGGGCTAGAGTGAGACCCTACCTCGAAAAAAACATAAAAAAAAAAAAAAAAAAAAAAAAGCCACATAGACCTGTTATGGTGGCTCCCACCTTTAATCCTAGCACTCAGGAGGCATTGGTAGGAGAATCGCTATGAGTTTGAGGCCAGCCTGGGACTACAGAGTGAGTGCCAGGTCAGCTTTGGGGCTAGAGTAAAACCCTGACTCAAAAAAAAAAGAAAAGAAAAAAAGAAAGCTGCATAGACTAGTGGAACACATCTATCAAAAAGGTATCAAAAACATACATTGGGAGCTGGAAAGATGGCTTAGTGGTTAAGGTGCTTGCCTGGGAAGCCTAAGGACCCATGTTCAATTCTCCAGATCCCACGTAAGCCAGATGCAAAGAGGTGTGGCAAGTGCAAGATCACACATTCCCACTAGGTGGTGGAAGTGTCTGGTGTTCAATTTCAGTGGCTGAGGCCCTGGTGCATCAATTCTTTCCCTCTCTTTATCTCTCTCTCTCTAAAATAAAAAAAAAAAAAGTTATCTGGGCATGGCGGCACACACCTTTAATCTCAGCACTTGGGAGGCAGAGATAGGAGGATTGCTGAGTGTTCAAGGCCACCCTGAGACTACATAGTGATTTCCAGGTCAGCCGAGGCTAGAGTGAAACCCTACCTCAAAAAAAAATAAAATAAAAAGCATTCATTAGCTGGTCATGGTAACACACAACTTCAATCCCAGCACTCAGGAAACTGAGGTACGAGGATTGCCATGAATTCAAAGTCAGCCTAAGACTACATAGTGAATTACAGCTCAGCCTGGGCTAGAGTAAGACCCTACTTCAAAAGACAAACAAACAAAACAGCATACATTTGAGAAAGAATAATCACCTTACAAATGGGATTGCAAATACAAGTACAAAAGGACAAAATAATACTCTTCTCTCTTATCATTAACAACCAAAAAATGCAAAGTGGAACAAAGACCTAAGAGAAAGATCTACAACAAATTACTAGAAAAAAAACAGGAAAAACATTTCAAGACTTTGGTATAGATGGTGATTTTTAATATGTACCCCAAAGCCCAAACAAAAAATAGGCAAGTGTGATGATATCACACTAAGAAATTAGCCAAGAAAAAGACCTAGTGAAGAAACAACCCAAAGAATAGGTCAAAATATTCACAACCTATTCAGCAAATGTTTAATATCTACAAAGATCCTGATTAAACAGATTTTAACCAGAAGAAAGAGGAGGAAGACAAAAAGAAAGAAAAGGGAAGAAAGGAAGGAGGGAAGAGAACAAAAGGAAGAAAAGAAAAAAGGAAGATGGGCACTGGGAGATGGCTCATTGGTTAAATGTGCTTACTTGCACAGCCTGTCAGCTCTGGCTCAAGTCTTCAACCACCCATGTAAAGCAGGATGGTCATTCATTTGTGGTTGCAAGAGACCCTGACATACCTATGTGTGTGTGCACGTGTGTGTGTACATGTACACACACGTGTGTTTGTAAATAATTAAAAAGGTAACTGGGACTGGGGAGATGGTTCAGTGAATACAGCACTTGCAGAACAAGTGTGAGTACATGAGTTTGGATCCCTAGAGCCCACATACGAACTTGCCACTGTGGTGTGCATATGTAATCCCAGTGCCCCTTGTGGTAGACAAGCAAATCACTGGAAAGCTAGCTTGATGAGAAAGGTAAGAACCAACACCCAAAACTGTCCTCTGACCTTCACACATACACTGAAGAATGCATGTGCCCACATTCATATACATCATGTACACACACAGCTGCAAACATCACATACAAACACACAAAAAAGATAATCTGAACCAATAGACAAATAATCTGAAAAAGACATTTCTTAAAAGAGGATATACCTGGATGAGAGATGGCTCAGTGGTTAAATACACTGTCTGTGCAAGCATGAGGGCCTGAGGGAGCCTGAACCCCTGATTTTGAATCTCTAGAACCCATACATATCTGTAAACCTAGTCTCATCAGGAGCAAGACAGAGAGGCTCTAGAGATCACTAATGGCAAGCTCCAGAATCAGTAAGGCTCTTACAAGGAAAAATGGATGGGTGAGTGATGAAGGAGGATACCAGTGTTCTTTGGAACAGCAAGCAAGCCCATAGGGTGATGCATTAGCATGTACACATGCATAAACCACACACACACACACACACACATACTATACAAATGACCAGCAAGGGTAGGAAAAAGTGCTCAACATCATGAATCAGGGAATTGCAAATGGAAACTACCACCACAAGCTCTAATCACATGAAAACATGTAACCTAAAGATAAAATATAGCAAATGTTGGTAAAGATGAGGGTAATTGGATATCTTATATGCTGACTAAGAGTATGTGAATGAAAACAGCAAGGAGTTCCTTTATATTAGAATTCATATACAAAGAGAATGTGAATAGAAACAGTATGAAAAAAAAAAGAAACAGTATGGAGGTCTCTTATATTGGAATTCTTATATGTCATCCAAGAGAATGTGAATGGAAACAGTTTGGAAGTCTCTTATATTAGAATTCTTATATACTAGAAAATGTGAATGGAAAGAGTATGGAGGTCCCACACAAAACTGAAAATAGAACCTAACATATGGTTTAGCTATCCTCTTAGTATATATCCATAGGAAATGAAATAAGCCTATTAAACATATATTTGGGACTGGAGAGATGGCAGAGGGGTTAAAGCACTTGTCTGTGAAGCCTAAACTCTCATGTTCAAATCTCCAGGTCCCACGTAAGCCAGTGCACAGTGACACAAGTATACAATGTCACACATGTGCACAAAAAGGCACATGTGTCTGGAGTTTGTTTGCAGTAGCTGAAGGCCCTGGTGTACCCATTCTCTTTTCTCTCATAAATAAACATATATATTTGTACTTAAATGGTTTTGTGGCTGTATTCACAATAGCCAAGATATGGAATACATTCAGTGGAAGAATTTGAAATCCTGTCATGTCAAGCAACATGGATGAAACTGGAAGGTCATTATGGTAAGAAGGCACAAAAAGACAAAAATTGTGTATTATTCATTTGTGGAAGAACAAAGTAAAATAGTAATCATGGGATGCTAGGAAGGATTGTGAAAGGGATATGGAAAAGAGGCTAAGCAAGAGGAATTAAAATATAGTTACACTGAAGAATAAATTCTAGTTTTCATCACCACTGCTATAGTTTACAACATAACTATATATGCCTACATGTAGATACAGATCAAATCCAGGGTCTCTTGCATGCTGGCAAGTATTACACCAGGGGTCCCAGCCCAGCCCAAAACCTAAGGAAGAAGTTTGAAGGCTCCAAATACATAGAAGTGCTAGATGTTTATTGTTAGGTCAGAAAAGGCTCCCAAAATGGAGTCACCAAGGACAGCAGAATAGTGACAGAGACTTATTCACATTCCTCAAGAAACCACTCAGCCATTTTCCCTTCCTTGCCTAACAATGCCCCCAGGTCATGGTTTCCTGCCCCCATATCTCTTAAGTCACCTGTTTATTGTTCTAGTCTCACATGTAGCTATTTATTCTTCTCCCTTCTGCACCTTCCCCCAACTGAAGAGGCCTATAAAGTATACTATCTAGAAACTCAGGAGGGCTGTGCTCCACTCTTGAGAGTAAGTCCTGGCAGCTTGTGCTTTTCCTGAATAAAATCTTTCATTTTTGCGTCAGGGGAGTTTGTGTGGTCTTGGTCACTCCCAATCCTTATATCCAAATTGTGGTGGGTGTGAGAGCCAGTAACAGGCAGAGATGGTCTGAAGCCTTCAGAGGGTCAATGGCAGCTCGGTGGTCTGGTCAGGGGAAAGGAGGTCTGGCTGCCCAAGAAGGCAACCAGAAGCCTCCTATCCAAGTCATGAGCACTAGATGTAAGGTTCAGGAGTGACCAAGACCAGAGACCACTCTGAGGTAAAGATGGAAACTTTTATTTGGGAAAAACACAAGCTGCCAGGGCTGGCTCACAAGAGACACAGTGTGGTTTGCGTGGTCTTGGTCACTCCCAAACCTTACATTTATGAAAATGATATGAAAATATGAAAATGATGATTTACCCTGATTTGATTGTTGCACATTATGTGTATACCAAATTATCACACTAAACATATATATGTATAATTATGTGTCAGTTGAAAATAAATTTTAGGGCTGGAGAGATGACCTAGTGGTTAAGGCATTTGCTAGCAAAGCCAAAGGACCCAGGTTCAATTCCCCAGCCACTCATGTAAATGCACAATGTAGCACATGTGTCTGAAGTTCGTTTGCAGTGGCTAGAGGCCCTGATACATCAAATTCATTCTCATTTTCTCTCTCTCAAATAAATAATTTTTTAAAAAATTTTTTATTTCATTTGGTTTTTTGAGATAGGGTCTCACTCTAGCCCAGGCTGACCTGGAATTTACTATAGAGTCTCAGGGTGGCCTCGAACTATGGCAATCCTCCTACCTCTGCCTCCCAAGTGCTGGGATTAAAGACATGCGCCACCACACCTGGCTTTAAATAAAATATTTTTTAAAGAAAATAAATTTTAAAAAGATACACAAGGGGTTGGAGAGATGGCTTAGCAGTTAAGGTGCTTGCCTGTGAAACCTAAGGACCCAGGTTTGATTTCCCAGGACTCACATAAACCAGATGCACAAGGTGGTGCGTGCATCTGGAGTTCATCTGTGGTGGCAAGAGATCCTGGCATGCGCATTCTCTCTCAGTCTCTCTCTCCCTCCCTCCCTCTTTCTATCTCTCTCTGTATCTCTTTCCCTCTTCCTCCTATCAAATAAATAAAAATATTTTTTAAAAGAAGACACACCAGCATGTTCCTTATGTTTTAGGAAGTAACTATTATGGAAAGAAACCTCATGCAATAACTTAAAATACCAAGTAGAATGAAGTCAGAATTTTCAGGAAATATAGAGACTTATCATGTTTGTGGAGAGCATTGGTTAGGACCTAAACATCACTGGATGTTTTAACACTTACTTAGGAAAAAAAGAAGAAAACAGTGCAACCCTTATTAGAGGACAGCTTTAAAAAATATAACAGACCAAGTCAGGCATGGTGTTGCACACCTTTAATCCCTTGGGAGGTAGAAGTTGCATTTTTTTTTCTCTGTTGAGACCGGGTCTTGCTATGCTTTGTATATTGGCATGAAATTTCCATCCACTCAGGTAAAGGAATTATCCTGCCTCATTGCAGTCAGGTTTGCATTGCTGGTAGAAATCACCCAACCAAGAGCAGCTTCTGGGAAAAAGAGGTTTATTTTGGTTTATAGGCTCAAGGGGAAACTCCACGATGGCAGGAGAAAACGATGGCATGACCACAGGGTGGACATTACCCCCTGACCAACATAAGGTAGACAATAGCAACAGGAGAGTGTGCCAAACACTGGCATGGGAAAACTGGCTATAACACCCATAAGCCCACCCCTAACAATATACTCCAAGTGGTGTTAATTCCCAAATCTCCATTAGCTGGGAACCTAGCATTCAGAACACCTAAGTTTATGGGGGACACCTGAATCAAACCACCACATTCCACCCCTGAACCCCATAAACTGATAAACATACATGATTTTAAATGCCATGCATTCAGTCCAACTTTAAAAGTCCCCATAGTTTTGACCAATCCCAATGATGCTCATACATCCCCATAGTCCAAGATCTTTTAACTGAGCCATAATACCAAAAAATAACCTCAAAAAAACCCATAATGGCACAGAATAAATATTCACACTGCAAAAGATGGCAATGGGCATAGCAAAGAAATATTCAACCAATACAAGATTTAAAACAACCAGGGCAAACATCAAATTCTGTAGCTTCAAGTCCAACAACTCTAGCCAGTGACAAATCTCCAAGTCTGATAATTCTAACCAGCAACAAGTCTCTAGCATTCCAATACTGCCTCTCCAGCTAGGTTACTCACAGTCCTGGAAAACTTCATGGGGTCGGCAGCTTTCCTTAGTAGCCATCTCGTGGTCTGGGCATCTCCACTGGGTCTCCACTGCAATCCATGGTTCATTCTCATGTCTCCATGCAGACAACCAGAAAACCTGCTTCACACTGCCCATGGCCATTTCCAAAACACAAGACTGTGTTGCAAACTCAATAACCCTCTCTTTCCTGCATTTCTTATACTCCACAATACCAGGTAGGGTGCTAATTTGTTAATCCAGAGGGGGATAAAGCAGACTTTGAAGAACAAGACATTCCTGGAGCACTCAGGCCCCTTTAAAAGAGTCTATACTCTTGTTACCCCAGTACAGGTCAGCTGGACCAATCTCAAAGGTTGTAATCTCTCAATTGCAGCTGAACAGGCAGCAGTTCACCCAAAGATTTTTCTTTCTGGGCCATATCCCTCTGCTCACACCAGCTCATTTCTGTGCAAAGCAACCCTGCACAACTTCTCAGGACATGGGCATAAGAGCAAGCTTCTCACACAAACTGCTAGCGCAGTCCAAGCAAAGCTCTTTCTCACCCTCATAGGCCAAACCTCACAGTACATAGTTCTTACTGCATCAGGCCTTTCAACTCTGACCAGAATAGTCCAACAAGCTGTACTTACAGCACTGCAAGGCATCTCTTAGGCCAAGGTTCCAAATCCTGTTGAAAATTAGCTCCAAAAGGCCAAAGCCACATAGTTAGGTGTCTAACAGCAATCCCACTCCTTGGTATCACTTTACTGTTGTAGTCAGGTTCACATTGCTGGTAGAGATCACCCAGCCAAGAGCAGCTTCTGGGAAAAAGAGGTTTACTTTGGCTTACAGGCTCAAGAGGAAGCTCCACAACAGCAGGTAAAATGATGGCATGAACAGAGGATGGACATCACCCCTGGCCAACATACAGTGGACAATAGCAACAGGAGAGTGTGGCAAATACTGGCATGGGGAAACTGATTATAACACCAGTAAGCCCCCCCCAACAATACACTCCCTCCAAGAGGCATTAATTTCTAAATCTCCATTAGCTGGGAATCTAGCAGAACACCTAAGTTTATGGGGGACAAACTGAATCGAACCACCACACTCACCCTCCTGGAACTAGAGGTTTATGCTACCATATCCAGCCCTGAAAAAGAAATGTGTCTAGAAGGCAGTGTGCAATAATGTATTAAGGAGCTTAGAGAGAGGGCCTAGAATACAACAGAAACAAGAGGTCATGTTAGGAAATAATGGCCACCTGAAATAGAGTGTGGTGGTTTTGTTCAGGTGTGCCCCATAAACTTAGGTGTTCTGACTACTAGGTTCCCAGCTGATGGAGATTTGGAAATTAATACCTCCTAGAGGCAGTGTATTATTGGGGCAGTCTTATGGGTATTATCACCAGTGTCCCCTTGCCAGAGTTTGGCACACTTTCCTGTTCCTGTTGTCTATCTAATGTTGGCCAGGGAAGGATGTCCAACCTTTGCTCTTGCCATCGTTTCCCCCTGCCATCATGAAGCTTCCTGTCAAGTCTGTATGCCATTTTTTTTTTTTTTTTCTCACAAGCTGCTCTTGTTTGAGTGATTTCTGCCAGCAATGGGAACCTGTCTGCAACATAGAGTGAACATCCAGCAGAAATGACTGGAGTCACCCCACTAAAAAGCAGCAGGAGGGCTGGAGAGATGGCTTAGCGGTTAAGCGCTTGCCTGTGAAGCCTAAGGACCCCGGTTCGAGGCTTGGTTCCCCAGGTCCCACGTTAGCCAGATGCACAAGGGGGCGCACGCGTCTGGAGTTCGTTTGCAGAGGCTGGAAGCCCTGGTGCGCCCATTCTCTCTCTCTCCCTCTATCTGTCTTTCTCTCTGTGTCTGTCGCTCTCAGATAAGTAAGTAAAAGATAAAATATTTAAAAAAAAAAAAAGCAGCAGGAACAAATGGCCAACAGCAAATAAGTAACAGAACATCAGAGCAGGTGCTCACAACATCCATGGCAACACTTGGAGAGGCTGGTGGACCAGTCAGCTGGAGCACCCAATCCATCAAGAGTCCCTGGCAAAGAAATTCTCTGTGGGAGAGGTTTCTAATCAGCAATTCCTACCACAGGCATTTTATACCATGAGAGAAATAATAGTGACCTCTGCTTCAGTCTTAAGATTGTAACAGTCTGGAAGATGCTGTACAGCTGTTCTTGAGGACATGATGTTTGATGTTTTCAACCCTTGGGCCATGAACATGTTTAGATGAATGATATACCCCATTCTCAGAGTCAACTCTCAACAAGCTGTGATAGCACATGGTAATTTACCAATAGAACTTTTATTACAGTTGCCCATTACAGTCAGATGAAAAAGCAAGATTAGAATAATAATCATATAATGTTTTTGTTCCTTGTCACAGAAACAGCAATTGAGTAGGTTTTCTTGGAAAGTTTCATCATGGGTAGAACTATCCATTAATGTAATTAAAATATATGCAAGTAGCCTTTGTGGTGGCACACACCTTTAATCCCAGCGCTCTTGAGGCAGAGGTAGAAGGATCACCATGAGTTCAAGGCCACCCTGAGACTACACAGTGAATTCCAGGTCAGCCTGGGCTAGAGTGAGACCCTACCTCAAAAAAAAAAAAAAAACAAAAAACAGCCGGGCGTGGTGGCGCACACCTTTAATCCCAGCACTTGGGAGGCAGAGGCAGGAGGATCGCTGTGAGTTCAAGGCCACCCTGAGACTCCATAGTGAATTCCAGGTCAGTCTGGGCTAGAGTGAGACCCTACCTCGGAAAACCAAAAAACAAACAAACAAACAAACAAACAACAACAACAAAAAATCCTTCTGAAAGAAAAATCTTACCTTACTGGAATAGACTAACATTCAATAACTGAAAAACAATCTTTATAGTAGCAGAGTCTGGCCTAGGGACCCTACCTAGAAAATCATGTGTGTGTGTGCGTGTAAAAAATTTTAGGAATGAGATGATCCAGTTTGGACCTCTTGAGTGGGGGGAATAGTTTTGCTTCAGGCTCCATAATTCCCTAATAGTCTTTTCTCAATCTCTCTCTCTCTCTCTCTCTCTTTTTTTTTTTTTTTGCAAAGTAGGCTCTTGCTCTAGCCCAGACTGACCTGGAATTCAATCTGTAGGCTGGGGTGGCCTTGAACTCACAGTGATCTTTAACTCTGCCTCCCATGTGCTGGGATTAAAGTCCTGTGCCACCAGGCCCAGCTTCCTCATGTTTTACATGTAATTCCATATTAGGTTGTATTATCCATATCCTCTCCTTTCAATAGAAATATGTAGAATTTTTGGAAAACTTTAATGTGACAGAAGGTTGACACTGAAAACACTAGTTTTGGGTGAGGAGAAATAAGAAATACAGCCTCTGTACCTCTCTTCATCTCCCAGTAAAACAAATAAACCCTCTGATGCATTTTGCATCTTAAAATCTTGCCTGGTTTTGGGAAAGGTGGTTCTGTACTCTGCTTAGTGGGGGTATATATCACCTGAATCACCAGAGAGTAGGTTTTGGTGGGCCCAAAGACCAAAGATGGCATCTATCCCTAGACCTGACACCTTTGCCCATGGGGTAAGTAGAACAAGGCTGCAGCAAAGGGAGAGGAAGAGGAGAGAGAGGCAAAGAAGAAAGCAGTTTGTTCCAGTAATACTTCCATCATGGCACAACTTCTATATGGTTCTGGTTTCCAGACAGAAGAACTAAGACAAATCATTTCTTGAGCCCAGGGAGGGGCTGGCAGGATCTGAAGCATTAAGGAAGGCATAGAGTGGAGAGAGAGGGGGAGCAGGAAAGTGAGAGAGTAAGTTGGAGAGATGGAGAAAGGGCCATGAAGACGGAGCCAGGGAGAGGTGGGAGAGGGAGGCTATTAAGGATCACAGAAACTGGAGGAGGGAAACTGCCCTGAGGAAGGGAGACTTCCATGTGACTAAGGTGGGGCCTGAGGCGCTCTCTCTTTAGCCCCGCCCAGGTGTACTCCACTTCCTTAACCTGAAGGGCTGGGAAGGAGACAGTTCTGGGACTATACAATCTTTAGCATCACAATCTGTCCCCCCCACCCTTTTTAAAATTTTTTTTTTTGTTCATTTTTTATTTATTTATTTGAGAGCGACAGACACAGAGAGAAAGACAGGTAGAGGGAGAGAGAGAGAATGGGCGCGCCAGGGCTTCCGGCCACTGCAAACGAACTCCAGACGCACGCCAGGGTCTCTCTAGCCACAGTAAATATCACCACGTGCATCTGGCTTACATGGGACCTGGAGAACTGTAACTGGGTTCTTAAGGAACCAGGACCCAGGTTCGATTACCCAGGACCCACGTTAGCCAGATGCACAGGGTGGTGCATGCATCTGGAATTTGTTTGCAGTGGCTGGAGGCCCTGGTGCGCCAATTCTCTGTCACTCTCAAATAAATAAAAATAAACAAAAATTTTTAAAAAGTATAAATAAATATATAAGGTTTCCTACCACAAGTTTTAGGATATATGGAGATTTAGAAAAGAAACTTCTCAATGTAGTCATAAATTATTTGTTCTCTTGCAACCCACAACCTACTATTAAACAACCCAAGGTTAGCCTAGCGGTGGTTCACAGCAATCTATAACCCAAACACTAAGGAGGCTTAAGGTAGAAGGATCCGTAAGAGTTCAAGTCCCCAGAGTTGAGTTCCAGGTCGGCCTGGACTAGAGTGCGACCCTGCCTCGACAAAAAGAAAGAAACCAGTAACAACAAAAAACAGCGCGAGGCCTCTCCGAGATAGATGCCTTCAGTGCTGTCCATAGCAGAGTGGCACGCTGTACAGTGAGCACAGCCCGAATCTGGCAAACAATTTTATTCCAGTTGGGTCACTTAGCACCCAAGGCTTTCGGGGGTTCTGGTCGGGCTCTTCCGCAGTAAGCTCCCATCCCACGAGGACTCCTGGGGATGATATGGCCAGCGCTGACTCAGCGCCTGGGCTCCGCACTTTAGGAGACGCGCGAGCGAGGACAGTCGGGGGCGAACGCCTGGCCCGCGCCGTTCTCTTCTTTCCGCACTCAACCTCCCCGCTACCTGATTCTGCCGCAAGGCGCCCAGGCAGCAGGGAAACCCGCCTCCTCCCGCAGCGCGGGGCCTTTAAGCCCCTGGCTCCTTCCGCGCCTGCGCGGGACCGGAACCGGAAGCGGGAAGGACGCGCCGGGTCCCAACATGGCGGCCGCCTGGGCCGCAGGGCCCTCTTCTCCGGAGGCCGGGGCTGCCCGCCTGTTCCGGGTCCTGTGGCTACTCACGGTCACCGCGGGCCCGTGGGGGAGTGCCGCCGGCTCCGAGGAGCCGCTGAGGTGCGATGACCTCAAGGTGGGACAATATCCTCCGCCTCTCCTGACCGGGCCGGGAGGTGGGACGGTCGTGGCGTGGGCGGGACCGAGCCTGCCGCGGGGGTGGGGGGCTTGCTCCTCAGGTGTGCCAGGCTTGGTCTTGGAGGCCTACGAGCTTGGCCACGTCGAGGGAGAGCGCTAAGCCACTTCGTGTCCCCACTTGTCTTTGACGTTACCTGGCTAATCTCCTGATATGCTGAGATGGGCTTGTCTGCCCTAGTCCTGCTCCGCTTTGTAACCTTGAGCAAATGTTTAAAGTCGATTTTCTCAGGTGTAAACAACGTTGGTTAACTGTGACACCACCTTAAAGGACTGTTGTAATATTTAAAGTAGTCGAGTTGAGATAACTACAGCTGTATCTGGCGCAGTGCGGGTACCTTGTTAGCTGTTTATTTACAGACTAGGAAACTGAAGCTAAAATATAATTAGGTGAATTCTTTTTCCTACAGTTTTGTGATAGAGAGGATGAAATGTCAGTTATGCTCAAATAGGAGCTTTTGTGCAAGAATACGTAATATTTTACAGATGCTTTTTTTAAAAAAGTATTTATTTATTCATTTGAGAGAGGGAAAGAGAGAGAGAGAATGAAAACGGGCGTGCCAGGCCTCCAGCCACTGCAAACAAACTCCAGATGCATGTGCCACCTTGTGCATCTGGCTTACGTGGGTTCTGGGGAATCGCACACCTAAGCCCTTTGGCTTTGTGGGCAAGCGCCCTAACCGCTAAGCCATCTCTCCAGCCTCTGCTTTTTTTGTTTTGTTTTGTTTTGTTTTTCGGTAGGGTCTTACTCTAGTCCAGGCTGACTTGAAACTCACTATGTTGTCTCAGGGTGGCCTCGAACTCATGGTGATCCTCCTACCTCTGCCTCCCGAGTGCTGGGATTAAAGGCGTGTGTCACCACGCCCGGCTGTTTTTTTCTTTTTTTAATGAGCTTTTTGTTAAGTCTCCATACATACAGACAATTTTCCATGAACATAATCCTCTCTCACCCACCTCCATTTTCTCCCCCTTCCGTCTCTCCCTCCATTAAATCCCTTGATTTCATCTGGCTTTACATGGGTACTGGGGAATTGAACCCAGGCTGTTAGCTTTTAACTGCTGATCCATCTCTCCAGTCCTCTAACCTTGAGGGTTTTTTTGTTGTTGTTGTTTTTGTTTTTGGTCGTGCGTGCGTGCGTGCGTGCGTGCGTGCGTGTGTGTGTGTGTGTTGTTTGTTTGTTTTCTAGCGCAGGCTGACCTGAAATTCACAATGTAGTCTCAGGGTGACCTCAAACTAACAGTTGTCCTCTTACTTCTGCCTTTCAGTGCTGGGATTAAAGGTGTGCCCACTATGCTTGGTTTGTTTTTTTTCTTTCTTTCATTTTTTTTTTAAGTCTTGAGTGTTTTGAACATCAATTATAAATTAAAAAAAAAGTTTTTGGAATGACCAGCCACGTAGAGACAACCATGTTCCTGCAATGTGATGTAAAGTTGTCTTCCACTTGGAATCAGAATACCTGATTTGACTACTTGTCATTTATATGACTGGATAAGCCACTCAGGGTTTGTGCTTCTGAGAATAAGGACGATAATCTGTACCTCATAGGTTTGTGTTACCTAGAACTGAGTGTATGGGGATACTGAGGGCTGTGTAAATTCATCTAATCCAGATCTCTGGGAACTGATTTGTTTCTAATTTGAAACCTCTCGAAGGTTTTTGCATTGTGCTTATTTCCTTAATGAGTTTCTACAAAGATGACACCATCTTCTAGAACTCTTAACATATGTATTTATTTTATATGTCTTTCATAAGTTAATGTTCAAACCTTATTTAGCAACACTGAAAGTATATTTGTACCTAAGGTTGTTGCACTTGGGCAGACCAGCGCCTCTCTTTTGTATGTGAAAATCCACAGGAGTATGTGATCTTAAGGACATAATATTTGTGTTGTAAATGAAGTTTGTATTTCCTTAACCTTTTAAACATACATTTGTAAAGATCCCCAAATAAATGATGCTACTCAAGAACCAGTGAATTGTACAAACTACACAGCTCATGGTAAGATTCCAGAATTGTGTTTTTTTTTTTTTTTTATGTTTTAGTCTTTAAAAATATTGGGCTGGAGATATTGTTCAGTGGTTAAGGCGCTTGTCTGTACAACCTAACAATCTGGGTTCATTTCCCCAGTACCTATGTAAGGCCAGATGCCCGAAGTGGCACATGCATCTGGAGTTGGTTTGCAGTGGCTGGAGGCCCTGGCACATGCATTCTCTCTCTCTTTTCTCTCTCTGTCCAAATAAGTAAATGAAATATTTTATAAAACATTTATAAGAGGAGAGTGAGTGTGTATGTACTCCAGAGCTTCTGCCACTGCAAATGAATTCTAAACACATATGCCAGTTTGTGTGTTTGACTTTTCACAGGTGCTGGAGAATTGAACCTGGACCAGCAGGCCTTGCAAGCAAGTGTCTTTAACTGCTGAGCTATCTTCCCAGCCCTCTTTTTCTTTTTTTTCTTTTCCTTTTTTTTTGGTTTTCTAAGGTAGGGTCTCATTCTGGCTCAGGCTGGCCTGGAATTCACTATGTAGTCTCAGGGTAGCCTTTGAACTCACTGAGATCCTCCTACCTCTGCATCCTGAGTGCTGGAATTAAAGGCATGCACCACCATGCCCGGCTTTTTTTTTTTTTTTTTTTTTGAAGTAGGGTCTTGATGTAACCTAGGCTGACTGGGGAAGGACTTCACTATGTAGTCTCAGGCTGGTCTTGAACTCACAGTGATCCTCCTGAGTGCTTGGATTAAAGGCATGTGCCACCATGTCCAGCTTTTTTTTTTTTTTTAATTAATGTATAAAAATTTATTTTATGTATATAGGGGTGTGGTGTGGTATTTTGATACATCTCAAATACTTATGGCCTTTAATGTTTTAAAGATTGTTATACAGAACTAGTTCCTTATTCCTTTTTTGGGGGAGGGGGTTCAAGGTAGGGTTTTGCTCTGGTCCAGGTTGACCAGGAATTAACTATGTAGTCTCATGGTGGCCTCGAACTCACTGTGATACATCTACCTCTGTTAGGATTAAAGGCATGCGCCACCACACCCAGGTCCTTTTATTTTTATTTGTTTTCAAGCACAGATAGAAGAGAGACAGTGACAATGGGTACACCAGGGTCTCCAGCAGCATCAAATTCCAGGTGCATGCACCACTTTGTGCATCTGGCTTTTTATTTGAGAGAGAGAAAACAGGAGGGGGTGAGGAGAAAGAATATGAGAATGAATGGCGCGCAGGGGCCTCCAGCCACTGAAAACAAACTCCAGATGCATGTGCCACCTTGTGCATCTGGCTTATGTGAGTCCTGGGGAATCAATCCTGGGTCCTTGGGCTTTGCAAGCAAGCGCTTCAACTGCTAAGCCATCTCTTCAGCCCCTAGTTATGTTTTTTTTTTTAATTTAAATTTTAATTTATTTGATGGAAAAAGAGGGAGGGAGGGGGAGAGAGAGAGAGAGAATGGGTGTGCCAGGGCCTACAGCCACTGCAAACAAACTCCAGACCTGTACGCCCCCTTGTGCATCTGGATCATGTGGGCCCTGGGGAATTGAACCTGGGTCCTTTGGCTTTGCAGGCAAACGCCTTAACCGCTAAGCCATCCCTCCAGCCCCCTAGTTACGGTTTTAATTTACTTTATTTTTATTTATGTATTTAATTTTGAGATAGGACCTCACTGTGTTGCCCAGACTAGTCTTGAACTGGTTAGACTGATGTGATCCGCTTGCCTCTTTCTAGGACTTGGGGATGTATATCCCCATGCTTGTCACATCCCTGACCTACACTATGCTAGGTTGTTTTTTGGGGCAGGTTCACGCTGTAGCCCAGGCTGACCTGGAACTCTTTAGGCTGGAATGGCCTTCAACTTGTGCTAATCCTCCTACTTTAGCTTTACAAGTGCTGGGATTACAACTAGAGCACCCTTTTTTACCTCTGCCAGACATGTTTAGAATCTCTGCAGCAGTGTAAGTTTTCCTTCACTCTGACACTTCTTCTCCCTAGTGTACCTTTCTTGATGTTCTGAGCTTGGAGCATGAGGTTTTGTTTTTGTTTTGACTTGAGGGAGGGTCTCACTCTAGACCAGGCTGACCCGGATCTCACTCTGTAGCCAAGCTGGTCTTGAACTTGCAGCAATCCTCCCTCCTCAGCCTCCTGAGTGCTGGGATTAAAGGTGTGACGAACATTCCCTGCATTTAGGAGGCTGAGGTAGGAGGACCCCTGCAAGTTCAAGGTCAGCCTGGGCTACAGAATAAATTCCAGGTCAGCTTGGACTGCAGTGAGACCCTGCCTCAAAATATCAAAAAAGGGGGCATGAGAAGATTGCTCAGTGCTTAGAAGTGCTTGTTTGCAAATCCTGCTGTTCTGGGTTCATTTCCTAAGCTACCTACATAAGCTGGATACAAACTGTGGTGCAAGCATCTGGTGTTCATTTGCACGGGCAAGAGATCCTGGCACACAATATATAGGCAAATAAATAAAATTAGAAAACAAACCAAAACACTGCCAGACATGGTGGTGTATTCCTTTAATCCCGGCACTCTTTGGCAGAGGTAGGAGGGTTACTGTGAGTTCAAGTCTACCCTGAGAGAGAGACTACATAGAGAATTCCAGGTTAGCCTGGGCTAGTGAAAGACCCTACCTCAGGAAAACAAAACAACAACAACAACAAAAACCCCACCAAAACAAACTTTGCTTGTCTAGCATGTGTAAGACCTTGTATTTGGTATTTGGTTCCTAGGAAACAAAAGGAGTTTATTCTTTTTTTTTGGAGGTAGGGTCTCACTTCAGCCCAGGCTGACCTGGAATTCACTCTATTCTCAGGATGGCCTCAAACTCATTGTGATCCTCCTACCTCTGCCACCTGAGTGCTGGTAGTAAAGGTGTGTGCCACCATGCCTAGCTTATAATGCATTTTTTTTTCTTTTTCTTTTTAAACTTTTTATTTATTTTTTGTTTGTTTGAGGTAGGGTTTCACTCTAGCCCAGGCTGACCTGGAATTCACTCTGTATTCTCAGGGTGCCCTCGAACTCATGGCAATCCTTCTACCTCTGCCTCCCAAGTGCAGGGATTAAAGGCGTGCACCACCATGTCTGGACCAGGTCTGGGTCACATAATGCTTTTTTAAAAAAATTTATTTTGGCTGGGCGTGGTGGTGCACGCCTTTAATCCCAGAACTGTGGAGGCAGAGGTAGGAAGATCACCGTGAGTTTGAGGCTACCCTGAGACCACAGAGTGAATACCAGCTCAGCCTGGACCAGAGAGAGACCCTACCTTAAAAAACAAAACAAAACAAAAAAATTATTTTGTTTATTGACAACTTCCATAATTTTAGACAATAACCCCTGGTAATTCCCTCCTTCCCCCCACTTTCCCTGTTGAAAGGCCGCTCTCCATCAAATCCCAACTGCAATTGTAATGTTTTATATTGTAACTGTTGGAGACCTGATTTTATTTTAATTTTTGTTTTTCAAGGTAGAGGCTCACTCTAGCCTAGACTGACCTGGAATTCACTATGTAGTCTCAGGCTGGCCTCACAATCTCAGCAGTCCTCCTGCTCCCAAGTGCTGAGATTAAAGGCATGTGCCACCATGCCTAGTGAAGACCTGATTTTAGACAACAATGTAACAAAGCTGTGTGACTAGAAAGTAAGTTTCCCAAGTGTGTGTATGTGTTTTCCATGACTATGAGAAAATACCTGAGATCAAACAGTGTAAAAGAGGAAAGGTTTATTTTCATCCCATGATTCAGAAGTATCAGCCCATGGCTTGATGGCTTCATTGCTTTTTAGGCCTGTGATAAGGCAGAAACATCATGGCAGAAGAACATGGTTGTAGAATGTTGCTTACTTATTAGCATCCAGGAAACAGAAGGCAGGATCTGGACAAGGTGTACCTTTCAAGGCAAGTTCCCATTGAACTAATCTTCCGAATCCCAGTGAGTTCAACTGTGAACTCATGAATGGATTAGCTGGTTGATAAAGTTAGCACCCTCATGACCTGTTCACCTCCCAGAAGCCCATTGGTGTAGCATATGAGCATTCAGGGAACTTTTCAGATTCAAACCGTAGTAGCAAGGAAATTGTAGAGATCAATTATCTAAAATTCAGTGATAGAATTCTGTGTTGCATGGCTTGTTCTCAGTCCTATACTTACTAGTTTGTTTGTGAGAAGATTGAACACTGGTGTGAGGGATGCTGTGCTCGTAGATATTCTTGCAGATCACCTCTTTGTGGAAAGTGAGATATTACTCAAGAAGTTTTCAAGGCATTTCTTTGGCTTACATGCCTGATGATTGAAATAATGGCCTGCAAACTGAAATAGCTGTACTTCTGGGAATGGGTTGAGGTAAAAGGGTTAAACACAGAGATGATGAATCAGTTTCCTGGGTTTTATTATGTTTACTCTTCATTGTCAAATTGAATGGATTTGGAATTGCCTAGGAGACACATCTGGATGTCTCATGGAAGGTATTTTCAGAGATGAGTAAAGACCCACTTGGAATGTGGGTGGCCCATCTCCTTGGCTGGGATCCTGAACTGAATAAAAGGAAGACAGAGAACAGCCGGGAGCCAGCATCTATCTCTGCTTCCTGGTCTGCCCAGAAGTGAGCCAGCCAGTAGCCTCCTCCTCCCTTTGTTCTGTGTTTCCTGCCATGATGGAATGAATATCTGTGAGCCAGAATCAATGCTGCCTCCCTGATCAGGTATTTGGTCATAGCAATGAGAAAGGTAATATAGGCTATTAGAACAGTTCCACAAACTCGGTGACTAAACACATTGGATGTCTGCATTCCTGAGGCTAGGAGTCTTGAGTCAGGGTGTGACAGAGCCTTTCTCAGGCTTTTGAGTGGAATCTTTTATTACTTCTTGCAAACTTTGGTGGTAGCCAGTGATCTTGGTATTCATTGACTTATAACTTCATCAGCTCCGTCTTTTTCTCCTGTGTGTCTTCACATTGTTCTATCTTTGTGTGTGGGACCAATTTCCTTTGTGTAAATAAGGATGTCTTATTTAATACAGGGCCCACTTCAATGATGTTGCAGTCCGGTTCGCATTGCTGTTAGAAATCACCCAACCAAGAGCAGCTTCTGGGAAAAAGAGATTTATTTTGGCTTACAGGCTCGAGGGGAAGCTTCACGATGGCAGGGGAAAACGATGACATGAGCCGAGGGTGGACATCACCCCCTGGCCAACAGAAGGTGGACCACAGCAACAGGAGGGTGTGCCAAACACTGGCATGGGGAAACTGGCTATAAAGCCCATAAGCCCGCCCCCAATAATACACTCCCTCCAGGAGGCCTTAATTCCCAAATGTCCATCAGCTGGGAACCTAGCATTCAGAACACCTAAGTTTATGGGGGACACCTGAATCAAACCACCACATTCCGCCCTGGCCCCCATAAACTGATATCCATGCATGATGTAAAATACAATGCATTCAGTCTGACTTTAAAAGTCCCCATAGTTTTGTATCAATCCCAATGATGTTCATACATCCCCATAGTTCAAGATCTTTTAACTGAGCCATAATACCAAAATATAACCTCAAAAAACCCATAATGGCACAGATTAATATTCACACTGCAAAAGATGGCATTGGGCATAGCAAAGAAACATTCAATTAATACAAGATTTAAACAACCAGGGCAAATATCAAACTCTGTAGCTTCAAGTCCAACAACTCTAGCCAGTGACAAATCTTCAAGTCCGATAATTCTAACCAGCAACAAGTCTCTGGCATTCCAATTCCACCCCTCCAGCTAGGCTACTCACAGTCCTGGAAAACTTCATCGGGACTGGCAGCTCCTTGGCAGCCATCTCATGGTCCCGGCATCTCCACTGGGTCTCCATTGCAAGCCAGGGTTCATCCTCATGGCCCCATGGGGTCTCTATGCAGGCAACCAGCAAACCCGCTTCACACTGCCCATGGCCATTTCCAAAACACAAGACCGTGTTGCAAACTCAATGACCCTCTTTCCAGCATTTCTTATACTCCACGATACCAGGTAGGGGGCCAATTTGTTAATCCAGGGGGGGAATAAAGCAGACTTTGAAGAACAGGACACTCCTTGAGCACCCAGGCCCCTTCAAAAGAGTCGACATTCTTCTTGTTGCCCCAGCGCAGGTCAGCTGGCCCAGTCTCAAAGGTTGTCATCTCTCAGTTGCAGCTGAACGGGCAACAGTTCACCCAAAGATTTTTCTTTCTGTGCCATATTCCTCTGCTCACACCAGTTCATTTCTACACAAAGGAACCCTGCACAACTTCTCAGGACATGGGCATAAGAGCAAGCTTCTCACACAAACTGCTAGCCCAGTCCAGGCACAGCTCTTTCTCACCCACATAAGCCAAAAATCACAGTCCGTAGTTCTTACTGCCTTCAGGTCTTTCAGCTCTGACCAGGATAGACCATCAAGCTGTACTTACAGCACTGCAAAGCATCTCTTAGGCCAAAGTTTCAACTTCTTCCACTTTCCTCTTGAAAATCAGCTCCAAAAAGGCTGAAGCCACAGTCAGGTGTCTAGCAGCAACCCCACTCCTTGGTACCACTTTACTGTCGCAGTCCGGTTCGCATTGCTGTTAGAAATCACCCAACCAAGAGCAGCTTCTGGGAAAAAGAGATTTATTTTGGCTTACAGGCTCGAGGGGAAGCTTCACGATGGCAGGGGAAAACGATGACATGAGCCGAGGGTGGACATCACCCCCTGGCCAACAGAAGGTGGACCACAGCAACAGGAGGGTGTGCCAAACACTGGCATGGGGAAACTGGCTATAAAGCCCATAAGCCCGCCCCCAATAATACACTCCCTCCAGGAGGCCTTAATTCCCAAATGTCCATCAGCTGGGAACCTAGCATTCAGAACACCTAAGTTTATGGGGGACACCTGAATCAAACCACCACAAGTGAGGTCGTCTGAATTTGATTAAACCTACCAAGAATCTATTTCACAATAAGGTCACATTTTGATGTACTGAGGATTTGGACTTCAAAATGTATATGTATGTATATGTATAAATAACCAAACATGCATATATCTATATATGCACATACACATATACATGGTATAGTTTAGTCCATAACAAACGTTTTCATTTGCACTGTTTCCTACAGTGGAAACAAAATTTATGTATTGTAATGAAGACATTTTCATACCATATCTCTAGTGGATCATGACTACCAAATTTCTCAGTCTTATTTTAAAGAACACTATGTCATTGTAATTTATTATTTTATCTACCTATCTACATAGTATATAAAATATATTTATTTATTTGAGAGAAAGAGGCAGAGAGAGAATGGGCACGCCAGGGTCACCAGCCCCTGCCAACAAACTCCAGATGCATATGCCCTCTTGTGCATCTGGCGTATGTGGGCCCTAGAGAGTTGAACTGGGATCCTTTGGCTTTGCAGGCAAATGCCTTAACCACGAAGCCATCTCTCCAACCCCCTATTTTATATTTTTTGAGACAGCTGACCTTGAACTAACTCTGTAGCCCAGACTGGTCTTGAACTCAAATGATCTTCCTACCTCAGCCTCCTGAGTACTGGGATTAAAAGTTGTTAGCCACCATGCCTGGCTTAGCATTGCAATCTTAATGACAATATAAATATATTGTGTACTGCAAATTTTTGGAGCTATTTCAGTTTATAATAAAAAATTCAAATGCCAAATATGTGGAGTACATAGCTTTTGAAAATTATTTAGGAATGAATGGTGTAACCAAATTTTTGAAGACCATCTGTCTTGAGCAGGGTTCTTCAAGCTCCTTGCTATTATGTTTCATGTTGTTTTAGTGTGTGTTTGGTTGTATGTGCTCGTGTATGTGGAGGCCAAAAAAAAAGCCCTGGTTGTCATGCCTTTGGTGCTTGTTATCTTTTCATTAAGGTGGGATCTGTCATTGTCCTGGAGGTTGCCAAGTAGGCTAGACTAGCTGGCCAGTGAGCCTCAGGGATCTTCCTATCTGTGCCTCCCCAGGGCTAAGATTGCAAGTATTTTGCTGTCATGCCCAGCTTTTCAAAAATGTGGTTTCTGGGGATTGAACTTAGTTCCCCTGTTTGCATAATAACTTTACTGACTGAGCTGTTTCCCCAGCCCGTTTTTAGTTTTGTTTTTTGAGACAGTTTTCATGTATCTCACCCTGCCTTGAAATTGACATACAGATGAGGATGGTATTGGACTTCCCATTCTCCTCCCTCCAACTCATGAGTGTTGGGATTATAGGAGTGTGCCACTATACCTAATTTTGCTATTAATGTGTTGGATTTGATTGTTCATTTTGGGAGAGACTGTCTCATGCACCACAGTGACTCTATGATTAGGTGATCTTAGTGCTATTTTTACTTAAAGGGAATCCAAATATTAAAATAGACTGAAATGGACTTAGTGCTTTTAGGACAGTGTCTGTGTGACACATAGTAAGATCTGTAGTGCTTGCTCATGTTATGTCATGTGGGTTCCAAGTATCAATTAAAATTTCTAAATGTTGAACTAATACACTACACAAGTCCTACATTCAAGAAGCAAATATAAGCTGGGCATGGTGGCACATGCCTTTAATGCCAGAACTCGGTTGCCTTGAGTTTGAGGCCACCCTGAGACTACATAGTGAAATCCAGGTCAGCCTAGACAAGAGTGAGACCCTACCTTGAAAAACCACCAAAAAAAAAAGAAAAAAAAGAAACAAATATACTCATTCTCACACATAAATAACTACAAATTAAAAAGTTAGGGCAGGAGAGATGGCTTAGCAGTTAAGGTGCTTGCAAAGCCTCAGGGGTCAGGTCCAATTCCCTAGATCTCACGTAAACTGGATGCACATAGCAGCTCATATGTCTGGAGTTCATTTGCAGTGGCTATATGCCCTGGCATGCCCATTCTTATTCCCCCTCTCTCTATCTCTCTCATGAATAAATAAAAATAAAAAATAAAATTAAGCAATTATTGGGCTGGAGAGATGGCTTAGCGGTTAAGCACTTGCCTGTGATCCTGGTTCGTGGCTCGACTCCCTAGGACCCACATTAGCCAGATGCACAAGGGGGTACACGCGTCTGGAATTCGTTTGCAGTGGCTGGAGGCCCTGGTGCACCCATTTTCTCTCCCTCTGTCTATCTGCCTCTTTGTTCCTCTGTCACTCTCAAATAAATAAATAAAAATAACAACAAAAAAAATTTTAAAAAGAAGCAAATATATTTAAATAGAACAAAAATCTTGCTGGGCATGGTGGTACACACCTTTAATCCCAGCATTTGGAAGTAGAGGTGGGAGGGTCACTGTGCATTTGAGGCCATCCTGAGACTACATAGTGACTTCCAGGTCAGCCTGGGCTACAGTGAGACTGTACCACTTGAAAATAAACAAACAAACAAAAAACAATTTATGGCAGCTGTTTTCTGTAGTAGTTAATATAAACTGGAAATACAAATAGTATTTTATATTAAAATTGTATATTAAAATGACAATAAGTTACCAAATAAATTGTCAGCAAAATTCCAGTGTTCTTCATCAAGAGATGAAGTAAAAAGCAGTAATATTTTGTAATTCTTCCTTTGCAGAGGCAAGAGAGTGAACTTGATGGTTCCTATGTGTATCTCACAGTGTGGCAGTTTTTACATGTTTGTGTCAGAAAACCACTTAGTCACCTTTTTTTTTTTTAAGTGTTTTGTTTATTTTATTTGTTTGAAAGCAACAGACAGAGAGAGAAAGAGGCAGATAGGGGGAGGGAAGGGGGGGAGGGAGGGAGGGAGAGAGAGGGAAGGAAGAGAAGAGGGAGGGAGGGAGAATGAATGGGCCTGCCAGGGCCTCCAGCCACTGCAAACAAACTCCAGACATGTGTGCCCCCCTTGTGCATCTGGCTAACGTGGGTCCTGGGGAATCAAGCCTTGAACGGAGGTCTTTAGGCTTCACAGGCAAGCGCTTAACCGCTAAGCCATCTCTCCAGCCCTAGTCATCTTTTTTTCTTTTTTGGTTTTTCAAGGTAGGGTCTCACTTTAGCTCAGGCTGACCTAGAATTCACTATGTAGTCTCAGGGTGGCCTCAAACTCATGGCAATTCTCCTACCTCTGCCTCCCAAGTGCTGGGATAAAAGGTGTGTGCCACCATGCCTGGCCTTAGTCATATTACTTTTATATGTAAATGTATATAATATGTAATGCATGTCTTAGAAGTGAATGCATATATAATATGCAATGCATGTCTTTTCTTTCTTTCTTTCCTTCCTTCCTTCCTTCCTTCCTTCCTTCCTTCCTTCCTTCCTTCCTTCCTTCCTTCCTTCCTTCCTTCCTTCCTTTGGTTTTTCGAGGTAGGGTCTCACTCTATCCCAGGCTGACTTGGAACTCACTCTGTAGCCCCAGGCTGGCCTCAAACTCATGGAGATTCTCTTAACCTCTGAGTGCTGGGATTAAAGGCTTGCGTTACTTGGCATATGTGATACAATTATTTAATTTCCTATCTAAATTAAAGAATGTGTCAGATGTTACATTGGAAGGTGGTTTGCTATGATGTTATAGGTTCTTTTGTGCTTTTTCAGTCTTAGAAAAAAACAATTGACTTTTTCTGCCTTTAGTTTCATGTTTTCCAGCACCCAACATAACTTGTAAGAATTTCAGTGGTAATGAAACACATTTTACTGGAAATGAAGTTGGCTTTTATAAGCCCATATCTTGCCGAAATGTGTAAGTACCTTAATGAAACTTAAAATATTTCTTCTTAGTTTCTTTTAGTAAAGAGATAGATTATGAGGGAAATCTTGCAAATATAATGATTATCTTTTTTTGTCTGTCAGAAACCCTCTACTTGTTTACTTTTATTTATTTAAAGATTTATTGTGTGTGTGTATGTAAAGGGGGGGGGTGCCCCAAGGTCTGTCACTACTGCAAATAAATGCTAGATACATGCACCACTTTCTGTGTTTGGCTTTTTGGATGCCTGGGAATTGAACTCAGGCCAGCAGCTTTTACAGACAAGCACCTTTAAGTACTCAGCCATCTCTTCAGTCCCAAACATTTTTTTTTTCTTTTTTTCTTTTTTCCAAGTATGGTCTCACTGTAGCTCAGGCTGACCTGGAACTCACTAGTCCCAGGCTGTTACCTCCCAAGTGCTGGGATTAAAAGTGAGGACCAGCCGGGCGTGGTGGCGCACGCCTTTAATCCCAACACTTGGGAGGCAGAGGTAGGAGGATCACTGTGAGTTCGAGGCCACCCTGAGACTCCTTAGTGAATTCCAGGTCAGCCTGGGCTAGAGTGAAACCCTACCTCAAAAAACCAAAAAAAAAAAAAGAAAAAAAAAAAAGTGAGGACCACCATGGCTGGCTCATGGTAATTGCCTTGTAAATTTCATTTCCCTCCCTAGCAAACTCTAAAATGTTTGTTTATTATTTATTTGCAAGGCGAGAGAATGAATGAGAATGAGTATGCCAGAGCCTCTTTGCCACTGCAAATAAACACTAGACGCATGTGTCACTTTGTGCATCTGGTTTTACATGAGTATTGGGTACTTGGATCCATAATGGTAGATGTAGCCTCTTTAGTCAAACTTTTTGAAAAAAATATTTCTATAATACTTAGCTATTAGGAAGTTTTCTTTTAATGCAATATGGCCATTTAGCTATGCTAAAATTCACCAGTAGTCTTTGTTACTCTCAAATGCTATTCATAGTGTATATTTTGATCTTTCTATGACATTGGCTATGTCCTTTTAAAATACTTTCTTTTCTTGACTTCTAGTATTAAACTGGAATGAGAATTCTTTAGTTAGTATACCTTTGCTTGTCTCCAAAATTAAATCACTAGTCTTTTTTTTTTTTTTTAAAGAAACAAGTTTGTTAAATCGTAGCAATATAGGGTTTAGGGGTAGTTTGTTCTATTATTGTGACAGTTATTGACAAATACTCACCTACTGTTTATTTTTAGCACAACAGCCAGAGTAACGAGTAACTAACCGGATCACACTGCATCTTAAAATCTTGCACTAGTAGCTTCCCCTTTCTCTCTCAGAAACATTTATCAGAGTATTTGTGGTAGTATACAAATATTGCTTCTTCCAGGCTTGTAGTCTCCCACTAGTCTCTCCCTTGTTTATTCTGCCCTGGCTATACCTGCCACCTTACCAGACCTCACCCACAAAGCCATGCTGCTGTTTTCTGTGCTGAGGACACTCCTTCCTCAGAGCCTGGACTGGCTGAACTCATTTATTCCCTCAGGTCTCTCTCTCTCTCTCATAACCCCATGTAAATAGCCGTTATATTCTATATTCTCTATATACCCTGGAATTCTTTTTTATTGTTACTGTTTTTAAATAGCATCTATGACTTTCTTTTTTTGAAAAATTTTCTTTTTCATTTATTTTAATTTTTTTTTTCGAGGTAGGGTCTCACTCTAGCCCAGGCTGACCTGGAATTCACTGTGGAGTCTCAGGGTGGTCTCGAACTCATGGCAATCCTCCTACCTCTGCCTCCTGAGTGCTGGGATTAAAGGCATGTGCCACCATACCATGCCCAGGCTGATTTACTTTTTAAATACTTGTGTTTTGGCTTACTGTCACTAAAATGTAATCCCTTCAAGGACAGGGGTCATTGCTGCTTATTTTCATTAGTTTGTTCCATAAGGTTAGAAGGTGTCACTAGGCATCCAAAAAGGATTAATGGGATGAATGTATGATTGAATGAGCCAAATAAATAAGTAGCAACTTATAGGTTTGTTTCATAAAGTGTTCATATGTCAGAAATACATTATTATGATGCTTATGTTATAATTCTTTGCAGAAATGGCTATTCATACAAAGTGGCTGTCGCATTATCTCTCTTTCTGGGATGGTTGGGAGCAGATCGATTTTACCTAGGATACCCTGCCTTAGGTGAGTAGTGAATCCTTGTGAAACATGTTTTAAAATTCTCTTAAATGTATGTATTATGGATTAAAACTTTACTTTTTTATTTTTATTTTTTATTTATTTGAAAGCCACAGAGAGAAGGGGGGGTGTGCCAGGGCCTCCAGCTGCTGCAAACAAATTCCAGACACGTGCGCCCCCTTGTGCATCTGGCTAATGTGTGTCCTGGAGAATCGAGCCTCGAACCAGGGTCCTTAGGCTTCACAGGCAAGCGTTTAACCACTAAGCCATCTCTCCAGCCCCAAATCTTTACTTTTTAAAGTTCCACATTATTAGAGTCAAGTAGTATTTTTCTCCACATTGAGAGCTATTAATTAGGTGTGTGATTCAACTTAAGAAAGAGCTATTTACTTTGTGTATTGATCTTTATAAAAAACATACCTGAGGGTGTAGGCACTTAGTGGTAGATTCAGATTCAGAGTGGAAGACCAGGAGGGCAGTTTCTGGTATCTTTTTGTAATGGTAGGAGTGGGATTGGGGAAAAAGAGAGATAGGAGGAGGGATACAGAGTGTGTTAAAAGGGGGTAGGTGTTGGGGCTGGGATGATGGCTCAGCAGTTAAGGGCAATTGCTTGCAAAGCCTGCTGCCCCAGGTTCAATCCCTCGTACCCACATAAAGCCATATACGCAAAGTGGCACATGTATCTGGAGTTTGTTTGCTGGGCTAGAGGTTCTGCCAGACCATTTCTTTTCTGTCTCTATATCTTTCTGTCACTCTGCTTATAAATAAATTTAAATATATGTATTTTTTTAAATACGTATTTTTTAAGATGGTGAGGGGGTGTTGCATGCACATGGATCAGGAGAGCTGAAAGAGTGTGGGTGTTATGGGGGTGGGGAGAAGAACTGCCTTGCAAGGGAGTCCATGGGTGGTAGACAGATGTGTGGGCTGGGGGTGGAGGTGGCCTTCCCTCCCCTTAGCCCACTTGTCCTCTGTTACCATGGGGTCTCAGGGTTAGCATGGCCAGGTGGTAATAGAGAGAGGGGAAGACAGGGAGTTCGTGGGCACTGTGAGTGCTGGTGCTGTGTACACAGCACATGCTCAGTGAGCACATATTCTTTTTATTTTATTTTACTTTATTATTTTATTTAATTTTTATTAACATTTTCCATGATTATAAAAAGAATCCCATGGTAATAACCTCCCCCCCCACTTTCCCCTTTGACATTCCATTCTCTATCATATTACCTCCCTATCTCAATCATTGTACTTACATATATACAATACCAACCTATTAAGTACCCTTCTCCCTTCCTTTCTCTTCCCTTTATATCTCCTTTTTAACTTACTGGCCTCTGCTACTAAGTATTTTCCTTCTCACGCAAAACCCAATCATCTGTACCTAGGATCCACATATGAGGGAGAACATGTGGCGCTTGGCTTTCTGGACCTGGGTGGGTTACCTCACTTAGTATAATCCTTTCCAGGTCCATCCATTTTTCTGCAAATTTCATAACTTCATTTTTCTTTACCGCTGAGTAGAACTCCATTGTATAAATGTGCCACATCTTCATTATCCACTCATCAGTTGATGGACATCTAGGCTGGTTCCATTTCCCAGCTATTGTGAATTGAGCAGCAATAAACATGGTTGAGCACTTACTTCTAAGGAAATGAGATGAGGCCTTCGGATATGTGCCTAGGAGTGCTATAGCTGGGTCATATGGTACATCAATCTTTAGCTGTTTTAGGAACCTCCACACTGATTTCCACAATGGCTGGACCAGATTGCATTCCCACCAGCAGTGTAGAAGGGTTCCTCTTTTTCCACATCCCCGCCAACATTTATGATCATTTGTTTTCATGATGGTGGCCAATCTGACAGGAGTGAGATGGAATCTCAATGTAGTTTTAATCTGCATTTCCCTGATGACTAGTGACTTAGAGCATTTTTTTAGATGCTTATATGCCATTCTTATTTCTTCCTTTGAGAACTCAGTATTTAGCTCCATAGCCCATTTTTTGATTGGCTTGTTTGATTCCTTATTATTTAACTTTTTGAGTTCTTTGTATATCCTAGATATTAATTCTTTATCAGATATATAGCTGGCGAAGATTTTTTCTCATTCTGTAGGTTGCCTCTTTGCTTTTTTCACTGTGTCCTTTGCGGTGCAAAATCTTTGTAATTTCATCAGGTCCCAGTGGTTAATCTGTGGTTTTATTGCCTGAGCAGTTGGGGTTGTATTCAGAAAGTCTTTGCCAAGACCAATATGTTGAAGGGTTTCCCCTACTTTTTCCTCTAGCAGTTTCAGAGTTTCCGGTCTGATGTTAAGGTCTTTAATCCATTTGGACTTAATTCTTGTGCATGGCAAGAGAGAAGAATCTATTTTCATCCTTCTGCAGATATATATCCAGTTTTCAAAACACCATTTGCTGAAGAGGCTGTCTTTTCTCCAATGAGTATTTTTGGCATTTTTATCGAATATCAGGTGGCTATTGCTACCTGGGCTTACTTCTGGGTCCTCTATTCTGTTCCACTGATCTACATGTCTTTTTTTGAGTGAGCACATATTCTTTCTTCCCAAAAATTTTTCTTTTACTTGAATAATTATCATTGTATCCTGGGAATGGTGACAACTATTTTCAGAACAACTTGGCATTGGCATGTTGGTGATAACATGAGCTGGGTTAGGAGCCTAGCTTTTGCCACCTCTTTTGATCCCTCTCCATGCCTTCCTCCTAGCTTGACTCTTCATGGTTGCCATAGTTACTCGTGCTTACAAAAACTATATTTGACTATGACTTTTGTCATGAGGTGGAGGGTTTGCCTTGAGTTGAAGGTTCGCCTGGGGATAAAGAGTGAATCCCAGGCTAGCTTGGGCTACAGTGAGATCCTGTCTTGAAAAAACAATAAAAATAAAAAGTTGGGGCTGGAGAGATGGCTTAGCGGTTAAGCGCTTGCCTGTGAAGCCTAAGGACCCCGGTTCGAGGCTCAGTTCCCCAGGTCCCACGTTAGCCAGATGCACAAGGGGGCGCACACGTCTGGAGTTCGTTTGCAGAGGCTGGAAGTCCTGGCGTGCCCATTCTATCTCTCTCCCTCTATCTGTCTTTCTCCCTGTGTCTGTCGCTCTCAAATAAATAAATAAATAATTTAAAAAATTAAAAAATAAAAAAAAAAAGTTGGAGATGGACGTGTGGCAGGTGAGCTAAAGAGAAGGTGATGTAGTGCTCCTGGTCTGGATAATACAACTATACCTTCATGACATTCCTTAGAGCAGCTGCGTCCTTCCACAGCACAGCTAGAAACTGTCAGATACCCAAAATAAACCTTATTTAGTCTTTCCCTTTTAGTTCATGAATGGGTGGAGAAACTGAGTTCTCAGAGTTCATAATGAGAAAATAACAGCCTGGTGTTACTCTCCAAACGTTCTGACTCCCTGCATTTTCCTGTCCTTTGTTAACATGTTTTTGGAAAGACTTTTAACTTAAAATGTTTTGCCCAGTCCTGGTACTTTCAGTTGAAAGGATTCCTGTCATTCAAAGCATTTTTAACTATATAAAACAACGTTGATTAGTATAAAAGTAGTTATAGATACAATCTTAAATTCTATATTTTTTAGAGAGAGTGGGGGAGAGAGAGAGGGAATTGGTGTGTGAGAGCCTCAGCCACTGCATTTGAACTCTAGATACTTGAGCCACCTAGTGGACTTGTGCTTGCCTCATCTTTGTGCATCTGGCTTATGTGGGATCTGGAGAGTCAAACATGGGTCCTTATACTTTGTAGGTAAGTGCCTTAACTGCTAAGCCATCTCTCTAGCCCTCTTATGTTCTTTTTAAAAGTTCTTTAGCTTGCTGGGTGTATTGGTACACACCTTTAATCTCAGCAATCAGGGGGCAGAAGTAGGAAGATCACTGTGAGTTCAAGGCCACCCTGAGCATACATAATGAATTCTAGTTCAGCCTGGACTAGAGTAAAACCCTGCCTCCAAAAAAAAAAAAAACCAAAAACCAGAAACAAAAATAATTTTTTTTTTAGCTTTAAATCTTCAAGCTCTTAATATCAAATTTAGGGCCTTATTCATGCTACTTAAATGCTGAGCCACTCAACTGTTCTTCAACTGTAGCATCGCATGGTGTGTGGGTTTTCCTGTTTGTCTTTAGTAGTTGTTGTGGTGTTAGTATTTGTGTTGCTCTTTTTTCTTTTCTTTACAGTTGAATACAACTTCATTGTGTGTATATGCATCACGTCTTCATGATCCATTCACCAGTTATTGGGCATCTAGGCTGATTCCGTTTCCTAGCTATTGTGAACGGAGCAGCAACAAACATGGCTGAGCAAATATCTACGGTAAAGTGTAGAGTCCTTAGGGTATGTGGCCAGGAGTGGAATAGCTGGGTCATAGGGTAGATTTGATTTTAGGTTTTTAAGAAACCTCCATGCAGATTTCCATAGTAACTATATCAGTTACCAGTTTACACTCCCACCAATAGTGAATTAGGGTTCCTCTGACCCCATATCATTGCCAGCATTTGCTGTCATTTGATTTTTTCTTTTTCAAGGTAGGGTCTCACTGTAGCCCAGACTGATCTGGAACTCACTATGTAGTCTCAGGTGGCCTTGAACTCATGGCAATCTTCTTACCTCTGTCTCCCAGGTGCTGAGATTAAAGGCATGATTTAACCATGCTGAGTTCATTTGATTCTTTTTTGTTTCGTTTTTTAAAATTTTTATTAGCATTTATGTTACTGATTCATAGAATACACTTTGAACCATGAGGTACAGCAGCTGCCTGTGAGAGAGTTTAACATGTAAACCTCAAAATTTTGAGTGATTTTTTTTTTCTTAAGCTGCCATGGATGGGAAAAGACAAGGAAAATCTAGCATTCAAGACCCTGGAACCTTATTTCTCTAAAATAAATAAATAAATAATTAAATAAATAAACAGGATCCAGGCATGGTGGCACAAGCCTTTAATCCCAGCAATCAGGAGGCAGAGGTAGGAGGATCACTGTGAGTTCGAGGCCACCCTGAGACTACATAGTAAATTCCAGGTCAGCCTGAACTAGAGTGAAACCCTACCTAAAAAAATTTTAAAACAGGTAATTCTAAGCTATCATTTCTTTACTGGAATGTTCTTTTACAGACAAAGATAATGTAAATACTGAAATGAAGTTATGTTTGTTATGGAATTACAGATTAAAACAGTTATTTAAAAAAAAATTCGGCAGGTAACTGCTCGTTTACTTTACACCAAGTTGAGATCCTAATACACACATCTCAACTTTATAATTCAAGATTTTAGTTAATGATTTCTGATTCACTTGAATTACCATGGTAATTAGACAGTTAGGATACCTTATATTTTCTTATAAAGGACATGCTTAACATTTTGTTACATTACTTCTAAACACATATTAAGCACAAAATCCCTCTAAAATGAACAGTCTGCTCTAGAAGTTAGGTAAGGTTAAAAGTTAGTATCAAAAGCTATCACACTTTTACCATTTCCACCATAGGGTAAAGTCAAATCTGCGAAGTTAACTATTGTCTATACATCTAACAGATCTGAAGTTAAAATGAACCAATTAGCTAAAATTAGATTAATACTGCCATTCCATCTTGAATATTTTCAGTATGTTTCATATTTTCAAAGTGGACAGTAAAGAGGTTCCCTGTTTTAGCACAATTTCACTTTAAATTTTGTATCTAGATTTCATATTTATGTTAAAACTGGGTGGTTTCTCATGCCATTCAAATCCTCTAGAAAATAAATCATGATTGGTCATGTTTATCACAACTATCACAAAACATTACTGGAAATAAGAGTAATAGAAATGGGGCCAAATAGAGTAAACAGGAAGAACTACTTCAACAGAAAGCAGATCCAAGAAGAAACAAACTTGTGATAATACACCTCATGTTTTGTCCACAGCAGTAGTGTACTGAAAATGAAGGCAGTCCCTAGTGTGAGACTGTCTTCAGTGTCTAGAGCTGGACATGCACTTTAAGTGAGAACCTAAAAATGATAGTCATTAGAAAAAGTGGAAAATTACCAGTTACAAATTGCTATCAATAACCTAATCTGTATTTTTGGTAAGAACATTAGTGAGAATATGTATTTTTATGAAACTAACAAAAAAAAATCCACAAATAATTCCAGGTCAGCCTGAGCTACAGTGAAACCCTACCAAAAAACAAAACAAAACAAAAAAAAAAAAACAAGTACCTCATATTTTTAAAATTTGAATTTTCTTTTATGAACATTATTTTAAGCAGAATTTCTGCTTAAAGAAGTATCACAGATTATGATGTGACTATAAGAGATCTTTGCTGACCTGATAGTGATGTATATATAGAAAAGCTGTGCTATCTGGTAAGTTCTTTACCATCTAGAGCTTTTGAACACTCAATGCAATATTGACTCCACTAAATTATAACACCAATGTCCTAATCATACAACTAAGTACTAGCTAACAATGGGATTAACATTGCTGTATTTAGGGTAAGATAGGAAAAGGGATGGGAAATCAGAAGAGGACTACCACATGAGCCAACAAGAATCAACTCTTAATACTCATTTTTACTCTCCCAGTATGCCAGGTTGAAGAGCTTTTCCTGTGCTTTGCATCATAAGGAGGAAAGCAAAGCAAGTTACATGATGTAACAAGTTACTTTGCATAGTGCCTCTTGGTATTAAGGAAATATATGGATATCATTCCCATCAGTAAAAGCACCTCAAGAGAGGACTGAGAAAAGTAAAATACAAAGGAATTATGTTTGTGCTCCCCTAAAGTCATCAATACAAAAAGTTAAAAACACTCTCCTGTCTTCCCTCATATCATACTTAAAATAGTAAAAATGTTTTTCTTACAACACACACATATGTATGTATATAAATAAAAACATGGAAAACTAAAGACCCATAAAGTAACTTTGCTAATGCAAATTGTGTGGGAAATTTGGATTAAAGAACTGATTGATATGATAAAGCTATGCACACATTGCTTTGCCAATAAATGCATCTCCAAACAACATCTATCTGAGCTGGAACAACCTCACAGAATCATGAAGACAAAGGAAGTAAATGTTCCATATTCCAAATAACTTAGTAATGTTTCTTCAAGCCTCACACATTCACTTTAAACTTTCACTTTAAATTTATGGTTAAAAAACAAAACAAATTACAGAAAAAAAATGTTAACTTGGTGTTCTATATATTCATTTACAGGTCATGAGGATTTAATTCATTTATTAACCATGCAAGGCACTTTTCTTTTGTGGGGGACTTCATTCTGGAAAAAAAAAGTGCTACACTGGTTATCTTATTTAGAAACATTTTGGACTAATGCTAAAAAGCATCAGGCAACTCTCAAAGCAACATATTTGTCTTTTTTTAAAAAATTATTTATTTATTTATTTGAGAGCGACAGACACAGAGAGAAAGACAGATAGAGGGAGAGAGAGAGAATGGGCGCGCCAGGGCTTCCAGCCTCTGCAAACGAACTCCAGACGCGTGCGCCCCCTTGTGCATCTGGCTAACGTGGGACCTGGGGAACCGAGCCTTGAACCAGGGTCCTTAGGCTTCACAGGCAAGCGCTTAATCGCTAAGCCATCTCTCCAGCCCACAACATATTTGTCTTTTAAAAAGTGAGAAATATAGCACTATCCTTACTTTAAGCATTTAGTACTACAAAGTATAGCCATTTTCTCTGATCATTAAACTTTTTTTCTCTTATAAATTAAGAAATATTAATTGGATTAGTTGGATTTAGTAAAATTAGGAGAGTTGGCTAATGTCATGCTTTAAAGATATTAAGGTACCAATAAGTATTTTTTAAAAATTTTTTTGTTCATTTTTTATTTATTTATTTGAGAGCGACAGACAAAGAGAGAAAGACAGGTAGAGGGAGAGAGAGAGAATGGGCGCGCCAGGGCTTCCAGCCTCTGCAAATGAGCTCCAGACGCGTGCGCCCCCTTGTGCATCTGGCTATCATGGGACCTGGGGAACCGAGCCTCGAACCGGGGTCCTTAGGCTTCACAGGCAAGCGCTTAACCACTCAGCCATCTCTCCAGCCCACCAATAAGTTTTAAAAATTGTTAATTAAGTTAATAAATCATACTAAAAATGTAGCAGAGTCCTATATTTTATGTTTATGTAAAAGGTTCCATCATAAAATTGAACTATAAAGTTGTTTTTAAAATGTAATTAATATGCAGAGCACAAGATGAATTTTTAGCAAACCTTAGGAAATTCTTCTGTTATAAATTACCCAAAATTTATAAACAAATCCCCCCTGACTTGCACTTTGTTTAAGGTAATAGCTTTATACCATACAAATAAATTTCAAGTATGAAAAGTGCATTATCGCAATAATACCTCTTTGCAAGTCCAAAATTCTTTGTTTATAATAAAACTATTATTTTTTTTTAAAGTCAGGCCATCAGTGCTATCTATTGTAAGAAGTCCAGCAACATCTTCTTACAATGTTGCCCAACAAATTGTACAGAAATGTCTGGAAGCAACATGACTAGAAAGAAACTACTTGTGGTTTTTTGCCATTTTACATTAATATCTCTAGGATTTTTCTCCTTTCCAAAAAGAAATTCACACCCTCTATAATATTCCTTGAAGGTCAGCCATTCTGTGCAGTTGCCACTTGCATATTTCCAAAATCATCATCATCTTCATGTGTTTTTTTCAAACTTCCTGTGGTACCAGAATGAACAGATAAGGACCTTTCCAGGTGGAGTGGCAACATCATCTGTATTGTTAATTTTGCTAAGTAGATGGCTTTATATTCCTTAAGTTGGTGGACAAATCCAGCAATAGGATTAATACAAAATCTTCTTTCTTGGACATAAGTAAATGCATCTCTCTATTTCATCCCAAATGTTTCCATAATGTATGCAATAACAAAGGCAACACTTCTGGAAATACTTGCATTTCCATGGATAAGAACTTTTCCTCCATTTTGCAAGCTTCCATCAATAAATTCTTTAGTCATAGGGAAAAAATATATTTCAACTGGATTATCTGCAATATTCAATTCTAAATATCTAAATAATTGTTGAAAGTTTGGTTTAATAAGGTTTGCTTTGATATTTGTCATATGCAAATTGTATAAGTAATCCCATGTTTCTGGAGTATAGGTAGCTTGCTTTTTATAGCAGAAGAATATGAACCCAAGAACAATCCAGGTAAAATTTCTTGCATCTCTCATCTCATAGAGTACATCCTCAGCGTTGTCTTTGCACTGTGGGAGCGAGGGGAACTCCAGCTTCATGTCGTCCATGGCCCCAGGGCCACGTGGAGGCAGTGACCAGCTGGCTGGCTGGCTGGCTGGCTGGGTGGGGTGTGAGGGTTGAGGAAGCCTGATGTGACCCAACCCTCGAGCTGGTTGCTTTGGCAACAGGAAGCAGGGCCGACCAACAGGCAGCTGGCTTGCAACTAACACTCGCCAACCAGAGGATCCCGGTGGTGACCAGGAAGAGGTGGGCAGGGTGGTGTGGACACAGCCATCTTGCTGCTGCTGTCCCCTTCCATGGAGTCTCTGTGCCCCTCAGGAAGCTCTTCAAATATTTCTTTAGCCTGCTTTTGTTGTGGAATATCCTTATTTCTCCATCTATTTGAATGGATAGCTTTGCAGGATGAAGTAACCTTGGTTGACAGTGTTATCTTTCACAAGTTGGAATATATCACTCCAAGCCCTTCTGGTTTCTAGAGTTTGTGTTGAGTAATCTGCTGTGATCCTGGTGGGCACGCCTTTGTATATGACTTGATTTTTCTTTCTAACTGCTTTCAATATATTTTCTTTGGTTTGTATTAATTATAATTATAGTTTAATTATAATATGGCAAGGAGAGGTTCTTTTTAAGTTTGGTCTGTTTGATGTTCTAAAGGTGTCCTGTATCTGCATTAGCATATCTTTCCCAATTTGGGGGAAGTTTTCTATGATTTTGTTGAGAACGCCTACTGTGCCTTTGGAGTAAAATTCTTCTCCTTCCACTACACCCTGAATTCTTATGTTTGATTTTTTTATAGTGTCCTGAATATCTTGAAATTTTATTCATATTTTCCTATTAGCTTGTCTTTCTTTTTGTTTGACCTGGTCTTCTAGTTTAGATATTCTGTCCTCTCCTTCATCCATTCTACTGATGAGATTTTCTATAGAGTTTTTAATTTCACTGACTGTGTTCTTGATTGCTGTTATTTCTAACTGGTTTTTCTTTGTTATCTCCATTTCCTTATTATATGTCTGGTATTGACCTCCTTATTTCATTAAATTGGTTTCCTGTGTCTTCTTTGATTCCTTTGATTTCCTTCTGACTTTTAAAGTTTATGTTGGGTAATTTACTGTGATCCTGATGGGTTTGACTTTGTATATGACTTGATTTTTCTCTTTAACTGCTTTCAATATATTTTCTTTGGTTTGTGTGGTTTGTAGTTTAATTATAATATGACCGTGAGAGATTGTTTCCTGATTTTGTCTGTTTGACATTTTATAGGCTTCCTGTATCTGCATTGGCATCACTTTCCCTCTTTTTTAAAAAAATTTTGTTTGTTGCTTATTTTTTATTTATTTAATTGAGAGCGACAGAGAGAAAGAGGTAGAGAGAGAGAGGAGGGGGAAGGGCACTCGTGCACAAACGGGCATGCCAGGAACTCCAGCCACTGCAAAAAAACTCTAGACACGTGGGCCCCTTGTGCATCTGGCTGATGTGGGTTCTGGGTAATCGAGTCTTGCCCTGGGGTCCTTAGGTTTCACAGGCAAGCACTTTACTGCTAAGCCATCTCTCCTGCCCTCACTTTCCCTCTTGGGGGAAGTTTTCTTCTATGATTTTTGTTGAAAATACTTGTTATGCCTTTGGAGTGAAATTCTTCTATTATGCCCTGAATTCTTTTTTTTTTTTTAATTTTTATTAGCATTTTCCATGAGTATAAAAAAATATCCCATGGTAATTCCTTCCCTCCCCCCCACACTTTCCCCTTTGACATTCCATTCTCTATCATATTACCTCCTCATCTCAATCATTCTACTTACATATATAAAATATCAACCTATTAAGCACCCTCCTCCCTTCCTTTCTCTTCACTTTATGTCTCCTTGTTAACTTACTGGCCTCTGCTACTAAGTACTTTCCTTCTCACACAGAAGCCCAATCATCTGTAGCTGGGATCACATATGAGAGAGAACATGTGACGCTTGGCTTTCTGGGCCTGGGTTACCTCACTTAGTATAATCCTTTCCAGGTCCATCCATTTTTCTGCAAATTTCATAACTTCATTTTTCTTTACCGCTGAGTAGAACTCCATTGTATAAATGTGCCACATCTTCATTATCCACTCATCAGTTGATGGACATCTAGGCTGGTTCCATTTCCCAGCTATTGTGAATTGAGCAGCAATAAACATGGTTGAGCACTTACTTCTAAGGAAATGAGATGAGGCCTTCGGATATGTGTCTAGGAGTGCTATAGCTGGGTCATATGGTACATCAATCTTTAGCTGTTTTAGGAACCTCCACACTGATTTCCACAATGGCTGGACCAGATTGCATTCCCACCAGCAGTGTAGAAGGGTTCCTTTTTTTCCACATCCCTGCCAACATTTATGATCATTTGTTTTCATGATGGTGGCCAATCTGACAGGAGTGAGATGGAATCTCAATGTAGTTTTAATCTGCATTTCCCTGATGACTAGTGACGTAGAACATTTTTTTTAGATGCTTATATGCCATTCATATTTCTTCCTTTGAGAATGCTCTGTTTAGCTCCATAGCCCATTTTTTGATTGGCTTGTTTGATTCCTTATTATTTAACTTTTTGAGTTCTTTGTGTATCCTAGATATTAATCCTCTATCAGATATATAGCTGGCGAAGATTTTTTCCCATTCTGTAGGTTGCCTCTTTGCTTTTTTCACTGTGTTGTTTGCAGTGCAAAATCTTTGTAATTCCATGAAGTCCCAATGATTAATCTGTGGTTTTATTTCCTGAGCAATTGGGGTTGTATTCAGAAAGTCTTTGCCAAGACCAATATGTTGAAGGGTTTCCCCTACTTTTTCCTCTAGCAGTTTCAGAGTATCAGGTCTGATGTTAAGGTCTTTAATCCATTTGGACTTAGTTCTTGTGCATGACGAAAGAGAAGAATCTATTTTCATCCTTCTGCAGATATATATCCAGTTTTGCCAACACCATTTGCTGAAGAGGCTGTCTCTTCTCCAATGAGTATTTTTGGCATTTTTATCTAATATCAGGTGGCTATAGCTACTTGGGCTTACATCTGGGTCCTCTATTCTGTTCCACGGATCTACATGTCTGTTTTTGACCAGTAACACGCTGCTTTTGTTACTACGACTCTGTAGTATAGGTTAAAATCAGGTATGGTGATACCACCAGCCTTATTTTTGTTGCTCAGTATTATTTTATATATTCGAGGTTTTTTGTGATTACAAATGAATTTTTGGATTGTTTTTTCTATTTCCATGAAGAATGCTTTTGGAATTTTGATAGGGATTGCATTAAATGTGTAAATTGCTTTTGGTAAGATTGCCATTTTCACAATATTGATTCTTTCAATCCAGGAACAAGGATGTTTCTCCACTTTGTAGTGTCTTCTGCAATTTCTTGCTTGAGTGTTTTAAAGTTCTCATTGTAGAGATTCTTTACTTCCTTGGTTAGGTTTATTCCCAGGTATTTTATGTTTTTGGATGCAATTGTGAATGGGAGTGATTCTCTGATTTCATCCTCTGTGTGTTTGTTGTTAGCATATATGAAGGCTACTGACTTCTGTGTATTTATTTTGTATCCTTCTACATGGCTATAGGTTTTGATCAGCTCTAACAGTTTCCTAGTAGAGTCTTTAGGGTCCTTTATGTATAGAATCATGTCATCTGCAAATAATGATAACTAGATCTCTTCCTTTCCAATTTGTATCTCTTTTATGTATGTCTCTTGCCTTATTGCTATGGCTAAGACTTCCAAAACTATGTTGAATAAAAGTGGGGACAGTGGACACCCTTGTCTTGTTCCTGAGTTTAGTGGAAAAGCTTCCAGTTTTTCCCCATTTAGTAATATGGTGGCTGTAAGGTTGTCATAAATAGCTTTTATTATATTGAGATATGTTCCTTCTATTCCCAGTCTCTGTAGGACTTTTATCATGAAGAGATGTTGGATTTTGTCAAATGCTTTCTCTGCGTCCAATGAGATGATCATGTGATTTTTGTCCTTCCACCCGTTTATATAATGTATTACATTTATAGATTTGCGTATGTTGAAACCATCCCTGCATCTCTGGGATAAAGCCTACTTGGTCAGGTCTTTTTGATATACTCTTGTATTTTGTTTGCCAATATTTTGTTGAGAATTTTTGCATCTATGTTCATGAGGGAGATTGGTCTGTAATTTTCTTTTTTTGTTCTATCTTTGCCTGGTTTTGGTATCAGGGTGATGCTGGCCTCATAGAAGGAGTTTGGTAGAATTCCTTCTTTTTCTGTTTCCGGGAAAAGCTTAAGAAGCAATGGTGTTAGCTCTTCCTTAAAGGTCTGGTAAAATTCAGCAGTGAATCCATCTGGGCCTGGGCTTTTTTTAGTTGGGAGATTATTGGTAACTGTTCGGATTTCCATGTTTGTTATAGGTCTATTTAAGTGATTAATCTCATTTTGATTTAATTTAGGTAGGTCATATAAATCAAGGAAATCATCTATTTCTTTCAGATTTTCATACTTTGTGGAGTATATGCTTTTATAGTATGTCCCTATGATTTTTTGAATTTCTCTGGGATCTGTTGTGATGTTACCTTTCTCATCTCTGATTTTATTAATTTGTGTCTCTTCTCTATTTCTTTTGGTCAGATTTGCTAACAGTTTATCAATCTCCTTTATCCTTTCAAAGAACCAACTCTTTCAATAATTCTTTGGATTGTTTTTATTTTTGTTTCTATTTCATTTATTTCTGCCCTAATCTTTATTATTTCTTCCCGTCTACTGATTTTTGGTTTGCCTTGTTCTTCTTTTTCCAAGGCTGTAAGGTGAAGCATTAGGTCGTTTACTTGCGACCTTTCTAATTTCTTAATATAGGCACTTAAGGCTATAAATTAACCTCTTAGAACTGCCTTCTTTGTGTCTCAGAGATTTTGTTGTGTTGTGTTCTCATTATCGTTTGACTTTATAAATTTTTTGATTTCCTTCTTGATTTCTTCATTGACCCATTCATCATTGAGTAGTGTATTGTTTAATGTCCATGATTTTGTGTATGCTCTATAGCCTTTCTTGCTACTGATTTGTAGTTTAATTCCATTGTGGTCTGATAGAATGCAAGGAATTATTTCAATTTTCCTGAATTTGTTAAGATTTGCTTTGTGTCCTAATACATGGTCTATTTTAGAGAATGTTCCGTGTGCTGCTGAAAAGAATGTATATTCTGCTGCCTTTGGATGAAATGTCCTGTATATATCTGTTAGGTCCATTCCTTCTATGACCTCATTTAGTCCAGAGGCATCTCTGTTTATTTTTTGCCTGGGATGACCTGTCAATTGATGAGAGTGGGGTGTTAAAGTCACCCACCACCACTGTGTTTGGTGTTATCTGTGACCTTAGTTCTAATAGTGTTTAGTAAATTTGGGAGCCCCCATGTTAGGTGCATATATGTTTAGGATTGTAATGTCCTCCTGTTGGAGTGTGCCTTTAATCAATATAAAATGACCTTCCTTATCTTTCTTGACTAACGTTGGACTAAAGTCTACCTACCTTGTCAGATATTAGGATAGCAACCCCTGCTTGTTTTCTAGACCTATTTTTTTGAAACACCATCTTCCAACCTTTTTCCCTAAGATAATGTCTGACCCTTGTAGAAAGGTGAGGTTCTTGGAGACAACAAATTGTAGGATTCTGCTTTTTGACCCAGTCTGCAAACCTATGTCTTTTGGTTGGGGCCATTGAGGCCATTGATATTAAGAGATATTATTGAAAGGTGTGTATTTATGTTTGCCTTTTTTTTTTTTTTCTTTTGTGGTTCTGGTTCTACCTTTGCTTTCTTGTGTTAACTGGTATTTGAGTATTGCTTGTTTTTTCCAGTTCCTTATATGTGTGCTTTTCCTTTTCTTCAGCATGGAGGATCCTATCAAGTATTTTCTGTAGAACTGGTTTTGTCTTCAAATACTCCTTTAAACTGCTTTTGTCATGGAATGTCCTTATTTCTCCATCTATGTGCCCTGAATTCTTCTGTTTGATCTCTTCATAGTGTTCTGAATGTCTTCTTTCCAATTACTTTGTCTTTCTCTTGGTTGGACTGTATCAAATCTGCCACCTCGTCTTCTAGTTTAGATATTCTGTCTTCTTGATCTATTCTACTGGTGAGACTTTCTACAGAGTTTTCTGTTTGACTTGCTGTTTTTTTTATATCTAGTATTTCTGATTGGTGTATTTTCATTATTTGCATTTCCTTATGTCTTTTATTGACCTCCTTATTTCACTAATTTTGTTATCTGTGTTTTCTTTGGATTTCTTTCGGAGTTTGTTTTCTTCTTTGAATCCTTTGAACATAGATATAATTAGTTTTTTGAAATCTTTGTCAGACATTTCATCTAAAGCAGCCTCACTGGAGGTCATTTCTGATGGATTTATAATTTTGGTGGGATTGCATTGTCTTGATTTTTTTGAGGCAGAGGTAGTAAGATCACTGTTCAAGGCCAGCCTAGAACTACAGAGTGAGTTCTAGGTCGGCTTGGGCTGTACTGAGACCCTACCTTGGAAACCCCTTCCAAGTAAAATAAAGTGAAAGTTACCTGGTATTAGAAATAAATGTAGCTCAGTTGTAACAATGCATGCATAATTTGGATCCCATCATAGCACTGCAAAGAAAAGAAAAAATAAATCCTCAATTCAGATACTCTCTCTCTCAAAAGCCTTCTCTGTGGTCCAAGGATGGAACCAGTGTCATTCTTAGATGTTTCCCAAGCACCTACCCTGTTCTCAATACTGAGCAGAGCACATACATATCCCATGATATGATTTATTATTTGTCTGTCTTCCTCATCTTTCTGTGAGCAACTTAGAGTAAGGGCTATCATTCTTTGCCTGGCATAATACCTAGTTAAAGTAGATATTCAATATGACTGCTAAAGAAATGAACCATGGTGCTGGGTCTGGTGGTGCATGCCTTTAATCCTCGTACATGGGAGGCAGAGGTTGGAGGGTCACAGTGAGTTTGAGGCCACCGTGAGTCTCCATAGTGATTTCCAGGTCAGCCTGTACTAGAGTGAAATCCTACCTTGAAAAACCTTAAAAAACAAAAAAGAAAGAAAGAAAAGAAAAAAAAGTGAACCAGGGCTGGACAGATGGCTTAGTGGTTAAGGTACTTGCCTCCAAAGCCAAAGGACCCAGTTTTGATTCCCCAGTACCCATGTAAGCGAGGTGCACAAGGTAGCACATAAGTCTGGAGTTCATTTGCAATGGCTAGAGGCCCTGGTGTACACATTCTCATCCTCTCTCTTGTTCTTTTCTCTTCTCTCTCAAATAAGTAAATTAAATATTTTTAAGAAATTAAAAAGGATATCTGGGTTAGTTGGCAGGTTACTAGCCACACCAAAGCAGCCTTAGGAGGGATGTAAGCAGAAACACAGCAAAATCTATTTCAACTGAGAAGTCAAGGTGTGTAAATTATTATTAACCATGGCAGAGAAGCATGAGAGGCCAAGATCTTCCAGAAAAGAGGGAACTGGTCAGAATCCCACCAAGGCGGTGTGGTGGTAATGCTTTAATCCCAGCACTGAGGAGGCATAGGTAGGAGGATCATGGCCAGCTTGAGACTACAGAATGAGTTCCAGGTCAGCCTGGGCTAGTGTGAGCCTCTACTTCGGAAAACAAAAACAAAAAACCAATTTTATTTTCTTATTTGTATGTGTGTATGCGCATGGAGCCTCTTGTTACTGCAAAAATGCCAGATTTCTGTGCCAGTTTTTTGTTTGTTGTTTTGTTTTGTTTTGTCTTTTGGCTTTATGTGGGTCCTGGGGAATTGAATCTGGGCCAGCACACTTTGCAAGCAAGTACCTTGAAACACTGAACACTCTCTCCAGCACTAGTTTTAAAATTCTTTAAATTTATGTATATTATCTTAGATCTCTTCAGTATTTCTTTGCATATTTGTTACTCCAGGATTTATAGCAATGTTCCAAACATGAGAAGCATTCCTTTATTTAATGTTTTATCATGTAATAAATTTTTTATCTTATTTGTGTGTGTGTCTGTGTATGCATGTGTGTGTGTGAGAAGGCTGCCAGTCTGTTCTGTGTTTTTCTTTGAAACAGAGTCTCCCTTGTTTTTGTCACTAGATAGGCCAGTCTAGCTGGCTCATGATCAGGATTTGGTTTTGACTCCCATTGCTACAGGTGCATTGCAATTACAGATGCCTGCACTGCTTTGTGTCCAGCTTTTATATGGGTGCTGGGGAATCAAATTCAGGTTGGGAGGCTTGCAAGTCTTTAACCACAGAACCATCTCCCCAGTCTTCTTACCAAAAACTTCATCTAATTTTTGTAAAGTCATCCCCCTTTTTTGTGTGGTCAGAGATGGAACCCAGGTGTAATTAAATCAATAAGGGGTTTGATACTAGAAGATGTTTTGTAATGGATTTTCCTTTTTAAATTTTATCTTGTTTATTTTTATTTGAGAGCAAAGACAGAGACAGAAAGAGGCAGATAGAGAATGGGTGCTCCAGGACCTCCAGCCAGTGCAAACAAACTAGATGCATGTGCCACCTTGTGCATCTGGCTTATGTGGGTCCTGGGGAATCGAGCCTTGAACTGGGATACTTAGGCTTCACAGGAGGCGCTTAACTGATAAGCCATCTCTCCAGCCCCGAATTCTCTTGTTTTCTTAGGATGGTAGAGAAGTCAGAGAAGCACACTGAAGTGTATCCCATACCTGGTGCACTAATATGTAAACATTTTCTTGCTTAGACTGTTCGTCATAGGAAAGTTTGAAGGGGTCTGAGGTCTGGTTCAGTGATTAAAGGCACTTGCTTGTAAAGCCTGACAGCTCAGGTTCAGTTCTATAGTACCTATGTAAAGCTAGATGCACAAAGTGGTGCATGCATCTGGAGTGTTTGCACTGGCTAGAGGCCCTGGTTTGCCCATTCATATTCTCTCTTTCTCTCTCCCCCCTTCCCTCTCTTGCCCTTCTTCCCTCCTTCTCTTAACCATCACAATCTCCCTTCCTTTTTCTCTCATTCTAAGTAAATAAAAAAAATTTTTTTTGAGGTAGGGTTTCACCCTAGCCCAGGTTGACCTGGAATTCATTATATAGTCTCAGGGTGGCCTCAAACTCATGGTGATCCTCCTATATCTTCCCCAAGTGCTGGGATTAAAGGCATGTGCCACCATGCCTGGCTAAGTAAAATATTTTTAAAATGAGAAACTTTGAAGATTGCAAAAGTTTTTCATTTAGTTACTAATATTTATTGTGTTAAAATATTTTATGGCTTTTCTATACATGAGGTTCCTTTAAACATTTCTCATATTTCTTTCTGGTGAAGATTTTATTTTTAATTATTTTTAATTTTTATTTTATTTATGAGAGAGACGGAAATGGGCACACCAGGGCATTCAGCCACTGCTGAAGAACTCCAGAAGCATGTGCCACCTTGTGCATCTGGTTTATGTGAATCCTGGGGAATTGAACCTGGGTCCTTTGGCTTTGCAGGCAAGCACCTTATCTGCTAAGCCATCCCTCCAGCCCAATTTTATTTTCTACTTCTTAGCATCTTGTTTTCTTTAAATTATTTATTTTTTTATTTATTGAGGTAGGGTTTCACTTTAGCCCAGGCTGACCTGGCATTCACTATGTATTCTCAGGATGCCCTCAAACTCATGGCCATCCTACTTCTGCCTCCCAAGTTCTGGGATTAAAGGTGTGTGCCACCATCCCCAGCTCATTTCTTAGCATCTTAACATAGAGTCCATGGCATATATAATGATTTGTTAATAAAATGGAAATGTTTTTAATACTGACAAGACTGTCTAGATTATAAATGACTTTTCTTTGTACTTTTCCAGGCTTGTTAAAGTTTTGCACTGTAGGATTTTGTGGAATTGGGAGCCTAATTGATTTTGTTCTGATTTCAATGCAGGTAAGTTAGTTTTAGTCTGGAACATAAAGTACTTTTACAATCAAAACTAAATTTGGTCATCTGCTGGTATATTTTAATAATTAGATACATTAAGAAATAGGTTGGTATACTTGGTTAAGTTTTTCTTCAGATGCTGGATAAATGGATCATGGTTATAATTTCAACAAGTGTTTCTCAAACTATGGATCTAAAGGATATAAGACATTCATTTTAAAAAGGGACTGCAGTCAAGTGTGCTGATGCACACCTTTTGTTTTCTTTTTTCTTTTATTAGTTTTCTATTCAGCATATACAGGCAGTTTGGTACCATTATTAGGCTCATCCATGACCTACCCCTTCCCCATTGGCCCCTCCTTGTTGAGGTATATGGGTCATGCCTTGTGGATTTAGCCCACAGTTATTGGTATGATAAATGTCTCTGCATATCCTGACCCAACATGTGGCTCTGACATTCTTTCCGCCTCCTCTTCCACAAAATATCCCTGAGCCATGTTGGGTTCATTTTTGGTCTGCTTCAGTGATGAGGCTTTGGGGCCTCTAAGGCTCTGGCTCTCTGATTTGGTAGGAGTTGATTTTTCTCTGTGTTGTCTCCTTCTCCCTTGTGCTGGTATCTGGTTCATCAGGAAAAGAGCACCATTGCTTGTTTTGCTAATTTTCCTTAGTTTCAGCTGGGGCTCTTTTGAGGTATGATAGGGTGGCTTTCTCCTTAGGATCTGTATCTATCTGAAAAAGAGAAGCAGATTCTCCAATGGAGAGTAAGTTAGTTCCAGGACAAATGAAATAACACTTACTTTTTTTTTTTTTTATAGAGAGTTTAATAGGTGTAGGCCCTCTTGTAGCCCATGATTGATGGTAGCTTCATATTGGAGACAGGATTATGTTTGGATATGATTCGTACTTGTTTCCCAGCTCCAGCTATGGGTCCCATACCACTGAGGGGATCAGTTAGCCAAATCAAGAGCAGTTGGTTCCCCACCATGGCTGTGTGCCACTATTGCACTTGTGTGGGCATCACAACCAGTTATTTGTTGCTAAGTAGCTTAGACCATGAGTTGCTTGGAGAGATATTGGTTATTTCCCCCAGTTGCCCATGTAGCACCTTCTGGCACTACACAGGCTGACTGGGGACTAACACTCTTCTGGCTTCCAGTCATGTCGTTCCATTTTACGTGTCAGCTGCATATGGTGTTAGGGGTGGTCTACCCACCCGCAAGGGGATCCACGATTCACTGTTCTCCCCCCCCCCCCCGTGCCCTCCCACTGATAGGAAGTCCCAGAAAACCCTTATTGTCTTGCCTTTCTTTCCCCGGGATTTGCAGGGCAGCTAGGCAGTCGCCATCTTGGCTGGTAGTCCCAGCATTAAGTCTGACGCACACCTTTAATCCTAGCATTTGGGAGGCAGAGGTAGGATTACCGTGAGTTCAAGGCCAGCCTGACACTACATAGTGAATTACAAGTCAGCCTGTGCTAGAGTGAGACCCTACCTTGAAAACAAAAACCAAACAAACCAAAAAAAAGGACTATATATTCTTATGTGATTTGTAGATAAGGATTAATTGAGTTTCTTTTTTTCTTTTCTTTTTTCTTTTCCCCAGTTTGGGTCTCACTCTAACCCAGGCCGACCTGGAATTCACTATGTAGTCTTGGGGTGGCCTCCAACTCATGGTGATCCTTCTACCTCTGCCTCTCAGATACTGGGATTAAAGGTGTACATCACCACACCCAGCACTTTTCAGTCTTCATAGTATGTACTTGAGTCTTTAAGAGGGGTTCCACTTATTTTCCAAATTACTATTGCCTGATAGTCATGGTCATCTTGTCAGTTATTATAATATGATCCATTGAACATTGTGGAGGCAATATGCAAACCAGAGAAAGGTAAATATAGTTAGTTTACACCAAGAAGCAAAAAGGAGTGTGTGAATATTCTGTACAGTGTGTAGAAGTGAGGGCTAACCTCAAGCAAAACAAGTCTAGGGCTGGGGAAATGGCTTAGTGGTTAAGATGTTTACTTGTGAAGCCTAAGGACCCTGGTTCAATTCCCCTGGACCCACATAATCCAGATGCACAAGGTGGCAAATGTATCTGGAGTTTTTTTTTTTTTTTTTTTTTTTGCAGTGGCTAGAGGCCCTGGCATGTACCTTTTCTCTATCTGCCTCTCTCTCTGTCTTTCTCAAATAGGTAAATAAAAAGGAAAAAAAAAAGTCTATACAAATAAATAATGGATTCTGCACTTTTCTGATGTTCATCTCTATTTCTCTGTGCTAGCCTTGCATGCTGGGATGAGGACACGGATAGTTTTTGGAATGTTGTCCTTAAGCACATAAAGATGCTACTACTGTATGTTTTCTGTTAAGTTACTCCAAACTGGTTGGGTTAATTCATGAGGATTCTTAAGAAGAGACAGTGGTGAATTCACAACAAATACTGCCAAACAACATTTTGGCAAACATTTATGGATCCTCAGTGCCATCACAAGATGTCCCATACATATGAAATCATCATCTTTTTGGCTCTGATAGAAGTTTTTTTCAAGAAAAAGAATATTTTGATTATATTTATTTTTTTCCATCTTCAGTCCGAACATTTCAAACCAAAGTTACTGATATGTACTCTGCAAAACAAAAATAAAGTTTCTTCTGCTAAGTAGAGACAAAACCACATGCAAGAAAACCCACAAATGAGAAAGCTAAGTAGTGCATAAAGGAAAAATGAAAATGTGTATTAGAATGCAGAAAGTAGATAAAAAGAAGTATGTCACTTTCTTTAATTTTAAAAGTTTTGTACATCAGTGAAGAAATTATTACTAGTTTCCTTTTTTTTTCCCTCCCCAAGGTAGGGTCTTATTGTAGCATGGAAATCAGTTTATAGCTGCAAGTTGGCCCTGAACTCCCAGCAATCCTCCTACCTCCGTCTCCTGAGTGCTGGGATTAAAGGTGTGTGCTATTACACCTGACCTTATTTTCATATTTAAGGTAGATTTTTTTTTTTAAATTTTGGTTTTTTTTATTTACTTGAGAGAGAGAGAGAGAGAGAGAGAAAGTGAATGGTTGGGCCAGGGCCTCCAGCCACTGCAAAGGAACTCCAGTCGCGTGCGCCCCCTTGTGCATCTGGCTAACGTGGGTCCTGGGGAATTGAGCCTCGAGCCAGGGTCCTTAGGCTTCACAGGCAAGCTCTTAACTGCTAAGCCATCTCTCCAGGCCCCCCCCCCCTTTCTTTTTTTTTTTTTTCTTTTTTTTTTGTATTTTCAAGGTAGTGTGTTACTCTAGCCCATGCTGACGTAGGGACTCACTCTGTAGCCTAGGCTGTCCTCAAAGTCATGGTGAGACTTTGACTCAAATGCTGGAATTAAAATATTTCATTTATTTATTAGAGAGAAAGAAAGAAGGAAAGAAAGAAGCAGATAAAGAGAGAGAGAATGGGTGCACGTGGGCCTTTAGCCACTGCAAATGAATTCCATATGTGTGCCCCACCTTGTGCATCTGGCTTACATTGGTTCTGAGGAATTGAACCTGAGTCCTTAGGCTTTTCAGGCAAGTGCCTTTACTGCTAAACCATCTCTCTAGCTCCATAGCTTTCTTCTTTTTTTTTTAAGAAAATATTTATTTATTTATTTATATATACATACATACATACATACATGAGGGTATATGGATATGCCATGGGTCTTTGCTGCTGCAAACAAATGCGTGATGCTTAAGCCACTTTAAAAAAAATTTTTTTTAATTTAAAATTTATTTGAGAGAGGCAGAGGGGGAATGGACATGCTAGGGCCTCCACCACTGCAAATGAATTTCAGACCCATGCACCCCCTTGTGAATCCGGCAGTGTGAGTACTGGGGGAATAGAACCTGGGTCCTTAGACTTCGCAAGCCAACACCTTAACTGCTAAGCCATCTCCAGCCCTTGAGCCACTTTTTGCATCTGGCTTTACGTGGATGCTGAAGAATTGGCCCTGGGGAGATAGGCTTTTTTAGAGCCATCTCTCTAGCCCCTCAGTGGATTTCTTTTAAAGAAACAAAAGCAGCAGAAACTCAGACATTTATTTTTGGCGTGAGTTTGTCTGGTGTGGTATGTGTATGCATATGTGTGTGTAGATGTGCATGCCTCATGTATACACATGCATACGCCAGAGGAGAATGGTGGGTGTCTTGCATTGCTCTTCCATATTTTTTCCTTGAGACAATTTCTCACTGAGCCAAGAGCTGCCATTTTTAGTCAAGAGTGGGTGACCAGCAAGCCCCAGTTATTCTCTGGTCTCTCCCTGAATCCCCAGAGAACTGTGCTTACAGGAGTGAGTTGTTCTATGAATTTTTTTTTTTTTATTATAGGTGCTGGGGATTGAACTCATGCCAGCTCAGGGCTTCATGCTTACGTGGGGAGTGCTTTTATCTGCTGAACAATCTTTTCAGCACTCATTTATCATTTATAAATAAATTGATTGGGTTTGTAAAATATTTCCCATTAGCTTGGCATTCAATATTTGCCTGTTATTTTAGGCTGGTTTATATATTGCTTTTGTTTTTTCTTTTAGATCTTTTAAATTAGGTTTGAAGTCACACATAAAATTCTTGAGGAAAAAAGACTTACTAATCCCCTATAGCACCAGTTGTGTGCCAAACATAAAGTATGCATTAAAATGTTTTGCTTACTTGAAGTGAATGCGGTTCATCTTGTGGAAAGTGTGGCTTTCTGCTGGGCTTGGCACTCAGGCGGCAGAAGTAAGAGAATTGCCATGAGTTCAAGGCCACTCTGAGACTACATTACAACTGTCTTACAGTTCAGCCTGGGCTAGATTAAGACCTTATGTTGAAAAAAAATGTGGGGGGGGTGATGGTTTCCTTTTGGGACTTATCTTAGTACATTTCTGCTGCTAGGACTAAATACCACAGAGCAGGTTATTTTTATTTTTATTTATCTATTAGTATATGTACACACATGCATGTGTTTGTGTGTTTGGATAAATGTGGGCATGCACATGCCACAATGCATATGTGGAGGTCAGAGGATCACTTTTGGGTCAGTCCTTGTCTTCCCACCACTTTTGAGACAGGGTATCTCTCTGGATTCTGCTGTTTGCTATGCTCACAGTGAGCTTCCTTGAAAATTCTCCTGTCTCTGCCTTCTATCTCACTGTCAAGTGTCAATATGCTGGGATTACAAAAGCCCACCATGGCTTCTGACTTATGTGGGGTATGGTGATCGAACGCAGGTACTTAAGCTTGAGTGATGCACTTCTTACCATGGAACCATCTCCTTAGCTCCGTTTTTGGTTTTTGAGGCTTAGTCCTGCTACGTAGCTCAGACTTGCCTGGAGCTCACTGTGTAACCCAGAGTAGTCTCAGACTTGCTGGGATTACAAGTGAGTATCATGCTGAAACCCATACTTTAGAGTGTATAGTTTACACACAATTTGACATTCTGGACTCTGGGAAGGTAAAAAAAATCAAGGGATAGCAGACTTAGTGCCTGTTGCAGGCATTCAGCATTAAGTATGATTTCTTCTCCATGTTCTCATGTCATCAGCTTTTTTACAAAGGTACTTACTCATTTATGATTTAATTACCTCCTGAAGTCCCTCACTTCTTAATCTACCACATTGGTGGCTTGAGTTCAACATATGAATTTTAGGGAACACATTTAGATCATCACTGGACCTTAGATACAATTATAAGTTTCACAGGGTTAAAGTAATAAATAAGGCTGAGGAGAAGGCTTAGCATCTAAGAAGGCATTTGCTTGCAAAGCTGCTTGCTCCCTGTTCAGTTACCCATATAAAGCCAGATGCACAAAATGGCACATGGACCTGGAGTTCATTTGCAATGGCAAGAGACTCTGGCACACCCATTCTGTCACTTGCTCTTTCACTCTTGCAAATAAATAAAAATATTTTCAAAATGAAGTAACGAATAAAAATAGGGCTGAGAAGGTTGCTCAGTTGTTAAAAGTGCTTGCTTGCAAAGCCTGCTTGGGTTCAATTCCCAAGCTACCACGTAAACCCCTGCTGTGTTTTTTGCAGTGGCAAGAGGCCCTTTTGCACACACATATGTGCAAATAAATACAATATTTTAAGCCAGGCATGGTGGTACATGCCTTTAATCCCAGCACTCAGGAGGCAGAGGTAGGAGGATCACCTTGAGTTAAAGGCCACCCTGAGACTACATAGTGAATTTCAGGTCAGCCTGAGCTAGAGTGAAACCCTACCTTGAAAAACCAAAAACTAAAAACAAAATTAAAAATTAAAATTAAAAAGAAGTTATAAATAAAAATGGAAGTTGATGTAATAAGCTCTTGTATAGTAGGTTTTATGCCATCACTTAAATGGGTGTAGTGAGTACCAACTTAACGTATAATAAGTTGGGATCCTGGCCCTAGATGAATTTACAGTCTAATTATCCTAAGTGGTCTGGTCATAGATTTTATTTATCACCAGAAATATTTCCTTGGGAACTGAGGCTTTAAAAATTAGCTTGATTTCTGAGCCAGGTATGGGCTCATGCCTATATCCCAGCACTTGGGATGCTGAGGCAGGAATTTGAGGCCAGTTTGGGCTACATGGTAAGTTCATGACAGTCTGCACTACAGTACTGCTGTGGTGTCTGGTATGTAAGTTCTTTGTAAATGTTTTTTGAATCCACTAGGATTAGCTCCCTTTTGGCAGAGGTGCTATCTTAGTCATTGTTATGTACATATTGCACAGGACAGAACCTGAACACTGGGAATTGCATATTTGTTGAATAGAGTTTTTGGTAGTTTTGAGGTGTATCTCATTGTGCTTCCCAGGCTGACCTGATTCCTGTGCTCCAGAGATTATTCCATTGCTTTGGCACCCAGGGAACTGGGAGTACAGGGGCATGTCACTGCACCTAGTTCTTAAGGCTGGATGGATTCACTTATTGATGTGGTTTTAGGACAGGGTATTGCTGCATATGTTAGGCTAGCTTTGAGTTCACTCTGTACCTCCTTTGCCCTTGAATTTGTGATCCTCCTGGGTCAGCCTCCCATGTGCTGCTGGGATTACAGGTGTACACCATAATATCCAGCTCCGAATTTGCATTTTAAATGCGGCGTGGTTGATAGCAGTTTTCTTTAAATCTAGTTGTATCCCCTTAGAGAAATTTTTTTTTTGTTCATTTTTTATTTATTTATTTGAGAGTGACAGACACAGGGAGAAAGACAGATAGAGGGAGAGAGACAGGATGGGCGCGCCAGGGCTTCCAGCCTCTGCAAACGAACTCCAGACGCATGCGCCCCCTTGTGCATCTGGCTAACGTGGGACCTGGGGAACCGAGCCTCGAACCGGGGTCCTTAGGCTTCATAGGCAAGCGCTTAACCGCTAAGCCATCTCTCCAGCCTGAGAAATTTTTTTTGACATTTATACCCTGTACATATTTTTAAATTGACATTTAAGTTTCCTTTCATAAATTTAAATACTTGTAAAAGATGTAATTTCAAATATTGACATATATAAATAAAACTGTTACATCAGTTTTTAAATGTATCCAACAGACTATAAATAACATAGGATTTTTAAATACCATCTACTTAAAAAAGACATGAATAAATGAACTTTTCACAAATGATTATAATTTTTACATTGCTGTTTTTTCTCCTTGAATTTTGATTTCCTCTTCTCCCACAGGATTTTATCTTCACATAATATATTTTTATACTTCAAAACCTTTAATTCATCATGTATTCATTGAGGTTAAATTATTTAAAGTTTTTTTATAATTTATAGATCAATCTATAAGTTATTAATGATACATAGGTGTTAAAAGCAGCATTAATGTGTTAACAATTCAGCAAAATATTTTAAGAAAAAAAGAAGTAAGTTGGGCATAGTGGCTCACAGCCTTAATTTTAGCACTGGGGCACTAGTTTTTTGATTCTTTTAAGACAAGATCTTATGTATCCCAGGCTGGCTTGCAGTTCAGCAGGTAGCCAAAGATGACATCAAATTCCTTTTCCTCCTGCCTCTGCCTTCTAAATGCTGTGGTTACAGGCCTCTGCTACCACACTGGCTTGGGAACGCATCTTTTTTTTTTTTTTTTTGAGAGAAATGGGGAGAGAGAGAGAATGGTCGCATCAGGGCCTTCACCCTCTGTGAACAAACTCCAGACATGTGTGCTCCTTGTGTGCATGTGTGATATTGTGTGCTTGCATCACTATGCATCTAGCTACATGGAACCTGGAGATTCAAACATGAGTTCTTAGGCTTTACAGGCAAGCACTTTAACTGCCAAGCCATCTCTTCAGCCCTGGGAATGCATCTTTTGAACAAGATGTACCAGAATGTATTTTTAGACTTTTGATTAATGTTTTTCTTAAGTTTAGTATTTTGGATTCTTCTTTGGTTTGGCACTGATGAGCTTTTTATTCCTCAGGACAGTGTAAGACCTAGTGTCAGGCAGATAGGTTTTATAGAGAACTTATAGCACTCTAGTAAATCAGAACTGATACCAGTAAAGCCTTCTAAGCTGAATCTATTGTAAAAGGATTTGTGAAGATTGTTATCTTCAAGGATAACTTATGGAGACCATGTTAACTGTTCTGTCACAAATGTGAGCAAGTAGACAAGGTGACTAGTGAATATATGCTTTTTCTCTCAGTCTCTTTCTTTTCCAGCCCAGGTATTTCTAGAGGACAAGACAGTGTTCGTGCCATTTCTCAGGGAGCTTGGTCTTACCAATAATATTAAATTCTGTTTTGCTGAATATATTAATTTTTCTAGCAATAGGCATCAAGTGCAAATACCAAACAAAGACTTTCCCTGGAATTGGCATATTTATAACAGGGGAGAAGATTTTATTGGAACCTCCTGAGGTGGGAATGTAGGAATCTCAAGTTGCTGACAGTCGGTCAGGTACCTTTCTGCATAGCAAAGTGTAGAGGCAGAAGGCCAGACTAGGGGCTCCTGAGCACAGAATTCAGACTTTGTGGCCATGGTTCTTATACTTTTTCTCTTTATCCAGTGAACTATGAACTATCTGTCCCACATACATGAGCCGCTTCAATTACTTTGTTTTCTTAGAGTTGGGTTTTTGTGAATATTGAAATAATTACTAAGAAAAGTAAACTCTTAAGTATTGTGAAGTGTCTTTTGTTAAATAAGTAATTTTAAAATTTTATCTCTTGCAGATTGTTGGACCTTCAGATGGAAGTAGTTACATTATAGATTATTATGGAACCAGACTTACAAGACTGAGTATAACTAATGAAACATTTAGAAAAACACAATTATATCCATAGATATTTTTAAAAAAAAGAAAAAGTAAGTGATACACATATCTCATTATAAATACAGTATATTTTCATGTAGAGTTAGTTGTGAGGATTATAGAACCATAGAAATTTGAAGAAATGATACAGTGCTATAAACTTAAATTTTGCTTTGATTAGAAAGTTTAGCTCTACATGTGCCCAATGTCTGTAGCCCTTTGGAAAGTATTATCACATATGCTCAATTTAGGTTTCAGTTTTCAGTTCAGGTTCTTTTCTTTATAGTGTTATCAAAGCATGATGTGGTGACTTATGATGGAGATATTGCCATAAATAGTTTAGTGTGGCATGTCTTGCTGCCTGTCTTTCTGAGGACCTATAGAATCTTTTGTTTGTTGATCTTTATTTTATTTATTTATATTTTTTGAGATTATTATTACCATTTAGTTCTGGGTAGCCTGAAACTTGCTGTGTTGCCCAGAATGGCCTCAAACTTGAGGTCCTCCTATTTCTACCTCCCAAATGCAAGATTATAGTCATATGCATCATACCTAGCATTAGTAGAGATTTTAACTCTATTTTTTTCTTCTTCTTCCATAAACCTGGGAGTCTAAACCTTCAAGTACCCATAAATATATATTCTAACTTAAAGTTTGGATCTACTCATAAAAATTACTAATTGGCTTCAGCTTTGATTAGGGAGCACACCACACCTGCCAGAGTGAGAGAGAGATACCATCCGTCTTCCTGCTTGAACTTTCTGGTTCTTTAGGACTCTGCTACTATAAAGATTGTTTTTCAGTTATTGAATGTTAGTCTATTCCAATAAGGTAAGATTTTTTCTTTCAGAAGGATTTTTTTGTTGTTGTTTGTTTGTTTGTTTGTTTTGAGGTAGGGTCTCGCTCCAGCCCAGGCTTACCTGAAATTCACTATGCAGTCTCAGGGTGGCCTTGAACTCTTGGTGATCCTTCTACTTCTGCCTCTTGCGTGCTGGGATTAAAGGCATGTGCCACCACACCCGGCCCAGGATTTTGGTAGTGTCATGAAGCCATTAGGGTTCAATGTACTTTTTTTTTTTTTTAATTTTTTTTTTGTCCATTTTTTATTTATTTATTATTTGAGAGCAACAGACACAGAGAGAAAGACAGATAGAGGGGGAGAGAGAGAATGGGCGCGCCAGGGCTTCCAGCCTCTGCAAAGGAACTCCAGATGCATGTGCCCCCTTGTGCATCTGGCTAACGTGGGACCTGGGGAACCGAGCCTCGAACCGGGGTCCTTAGGCTTCACAGGCAAGTGCTTAACTGCTAAGCCATCTCTTCAGCCCTCAATGTACTTTTTAGGCAGTAGCTCAGTTTGAACTATCTTAACAATTTTCAGAGACACAGGCAATCTGAGAAAAGGTAGCGTACATCTTAGGCCACCACCATCATACTTGAGTTTTCAGTTCACACTATCAGACTGATCTAGAGTAATAACAAAAAGACATTTGTTTCCTATACTGTTGTATTGTGTGTATAAATAGAATGTGAAACATAATTTTTCCTATTTGAAAGATTTTCTTTCCTCACAATTAAAATTATGGGATAAGCTGGTGGTGGTGCGTGCATTTATTCCTAGAAACTGGGGAGTCTAAAATAGTCTGAAATCACTATGAGTTTGAGGCCAGCCTGGGGCTGCAGAGTGAGTTCCAGGTCAGTCTGGGCTAAAGTGAGACTCTGACTTAAAGAAAAACTAAAGCTGGGCATGGTGGTGCACACCTTTAATTACAACACTCAGGAGGCAGAGGTAGGAGGATCTCAGTGAGTTTGAGGCCACTCTGAGACTACCTAGTGAATTCTAGGTAAGCCTGATCGAGAAAGATCCTACCTTGAACAATCAAAACAAACAAATAAGCAAAAAGACCTAATAGAATATACCTTATTGTTGTGGAATTGAATAATGACTAGTCCTACAAAATGTGAACCTGATTTCCAAAAAATTTTCAAATATTTCATTTTTCTTTTGGTTTTTTGAGGTAGGGTTTTACTCTAGCACAGGCTGACCTGGAATTCACTATATAGTCTCAGGGTGGCCTTGAACTCATGGCAATCCTTCTACCTCTGCCTCCAGAGTGCTGGGATTAAAGGTGCGTGCCACCATGCCTGGCTTTCATTTATTTTCAGGCAGGGTGTCACTATGTAATATGCCCAGGCTGACCTCAAATTCTTTTTTTTTTTTTTTTAATTTTTTTTTAATTTTTTTTTAAATTTATTTATTTGAGAGCGACAGATACAGAGAGAAAGACAGATAGAGGGAGAGAGAGAGAATGGGCGCGACAGGGCTTCCAGCCTCTGCAAACGAACTCCAGATGCATGTGCCCCCTTGTGCATCTGGCTAACGTGGGACCTGGGGAACTGAGCCTCGAACCAGGGTCCTTAGGCTTCACAGGCAAGCGCTTAACCGCTAAGCCATCTCTCCAGCCCAGCTGACCTCAAATTCTTAATCCATATGCCTCAGCTTCCTGAGGTTTGGGACAAAAGGCATTTGCCATCATGTGGTTTCATATCCTTTCTTATAAACAGAAAGAATTACTGAATTTTCAAAGTCCTTTATAATATGCTATGACTTGATGGTTCTGTACCTCCCCACCTCCCCACCCACCAGCCGTATAATGTTGTCCTAAGCATCTTCATTTTGGAAATTTTTGTCCTCTATGAGAAGGGTTATGCTGTAAGAGAGATATATACACAATTTTTAAACCATCATGATAAAAATTAGTATTCAATTTTTTTTTTTTTTTTTTGGTTTTTTGAGGTAGGGTCTCACTCTAGCCCAGGCTGACCTGGAATTCACTATGGAGTCTCAGGGTGGCCTTGAACTCACGGCAATCCTCCTACCTCTGCCTCCCGAGTGCTGGGATTAAAGGCGTGCGCCACCACGCCCGGCAAAATTAGTATTCAATTTAAGAAGTGTGTCCATCTTTACAGCTTATTATAGAAATATTTAATTGAGATTTTAGACTCATATTTGAAATTCAAAGAGCCCATTGTTCACAGAAAGATTGGCATTATCATTTTTGTGATTTGTAGTATATGAAGTTTCGCCATGAGTAAGGTAAAATGTCTTGAACAAGCTGGGTGTGGTTGCACACACCTTTAATCCTAACACTCAGAAGGCAGAGGTAGGAGGATCACCAGGAGTTTGAGGCCACCCTGAGACTACATAGTGAGTTCCAGGTCAGCCTTGGCTTAGAGAGAGACCCTACCTCAGAACCCCCCCCCCCCCAAAAAAAAAGAGTTTTGAGCACACAAAAGTGGAGTTGTGCTGAGCAAATAAAGAGTAGAATTGTGCATTTAGAGATAGGAGTGTCCTTCGGTGGTCAAGTAAAACCTTCCTCACATGCATAAGGCCCTAGGTTCAGTCCCTACCACTAAAGGAAAAAGAAATCCATCTCAGTAACCTCACGTGGTTCTTTAAAAACATTGTTTTAACTTGTTTTGTTTGTTTTCTGTTTTAGGCATAGAACCTCCATGGTGTCAGTAGTGAGTTCCAGGAAGTGAGTTTCCAGATTCTCCTTCTTTCCTCACCTTCACAGGCCACTCTATGGATTCTGTATGATTTATTTTTGTGTGTATGTTCATTTTCAACACTGATATTGTTGAAGTACATTATTCCTAGAATTATTTAATAAGACTTCCTTTAAAAGCAGTGAACTACTCTTCTGAGGCTGTCTCTATGAGATGAGAGCTTATCACTCTTATACTGTGTAATATACATAGGCAAGTTGCCACTTGTCATTTTCACTTGTGAAAAATAAAGATATAACTTATATTTTTTAGTGCTCTGTTATTAAGGAAAGTTCTTAAATGACGAATGCACCTCTCTCCCTCATTTTTATCCTTCCAAGCAGCTAATTTATGCTGTGGGTGAATACAGTTTGGACTGCTTGGGGCTGCAGTCTTGTTATTCTACAGCTTTCATTCTGTCTTAACTGTGGTATCCTGTAAGTTCATGGATCCTTGTGGCCTCTGCAATGTGAACTTCACCTTCTTTTGTGTAGGGACTGATACTTTTGCTGTGGCAGACCAGATGCTGACGTTTCTAGCTCACTGCAGTTGCATTAGAAGCTGGCTGGACAAGGGGAGATCACCAAGCAGATGACTAGTGTCTACCATATGTGAGACAGATTCCAACACAAGAGCATGAAATGACACTTGGTCTGAAGGAAGCAGCATCTGTATCTTAGCATCCAGCTTTCCTCATGTGTTTAGAGAGGCTTTAAGACAATGAAGTACATTATGTATTCCCATAATACTACTGGCCCAGTTTTTCTTTAGCACTAGGTATACAACTTGAAAATTACCTCAAGGGTAAGATTATAATAATTTGTCTTACACTGTATAGGACAGTTAGCTTCTGTATTAGGCAGGGTTCTCTAGAGGAAGAGAACCAATAGAATAAATTATATTAAAAGGGAATTTATTGGGTTAGCTTACAGCACTCCAACAATAGCAGTTTTACAGGCCTGGGAGTCAAGGAGTCCGGTAGCTGCTCAGTCCACAAGGCTGGATGACTCAGCAGTTCCAATCTGGCACTGAAGGCCTGGAGGCTTCCTGGAGAGCTGCTGCTCTTCAGTCCATGTTGCTCTTCAGTCTATCCCGGAAAGCAGCAAGCAGCACTGGCAGCCAGTTGGGAAGAGGGGATACTTTTCTTCCCAGAGCTTCTTTAGATAAAGGCCCCCCTCTCCATGAGAGACCACTCACTCTGGGGGAAGGCCTCATCCTGGGGGAAGGACTTCCTACTTTTGTTAGTTCTTCCTGGAAGCAACCTCAGAAACCCACTTAGGAGACATATCTGCGGATTCCTAAACAGATCAAGTTGACACAGACTTAACCATCACAGCTTCATAACAGCCAGATCTTGAAAAGTATCTTGATTCCTGCATAATTGTTGCAGCTATTTACTTCATTATATAGGAAGGTTGTGTCAAGCCTGGTGAGACAGGTCTTTTCTTCTTTTGTTTTTGACAGTCCAGGCTGGCCTCAAATTTGTTTGTATAGTCAAGGATGATCTGATCCTCTCTTGTCTACACCTCCTCTGGAGTGCAAAAATTGTAGGTGTTGCAAATGTTAAACTCAGTAATAAAGAGGCAGATTATGTTAATTCAGTTGCCACACTTTATTCATTCTTCACACATGTTAATTAAGTCAGGTCCCTTTTTCCCTTATCCTCTCAACTAGCACAAACCCCTGAGGCACTCACTTGTGACCTCACTTGGCCCTTGGGCAGCATCCAGGGTTCAGGTCCTGCTCTGCCCACTCAATGCCAGGCTGCTGAGGGGTCCCATGGGCTACTGCTTCTCATGGCAGGTATCAACACAGAGAGGGATGTGTGCCTCTCTGAGTTGAGTGACAGTGTTCTGAGCTTTTGCTGGGGTTTTTATACCCATTTTTTCCTCAGTCATCCTGGTTCCTGATAGCCATCTTAGGGTTAGCTCATTTGCATGTCAGTGGGCAGCTGGCCTCTGGTCAGTCTCTGGTCATGGCCCCTGTTTGCCATGGTGATGTTGCTGCTGAGTGAGTACCCCATTTTTACTTCTAACTTTAATACCCCACCCCCTGACGCCCAAGCCTAGGGGGTGAAGGGGCATCACATGCCTTAAAAGTTAAAGCATAACACACTGCAAATCCATAGCAAAATTGAAAAATACTAAACAATCATAACAGTAGTTTAAAACAATGTATCATGTTACAAGAGTGTTTCAACAGCCTATATTCAAGACTGCTGGTACAATTTCCAAGTCAAATAAGCAGAAAGTTGAAACAAAACAGCAAAAGGTCATACTAGCTTTCTATAGCAATTTTCCTTCAAAGACCTAATAGGAAGTGGTGGGTTCTTATAAGTAGGTTCCATAGAATACCAAGAGAAATTAAACTCGGTGGCAACAGAATCAGTGTCATGTCTAATCATCTGTTGGATCATGGCAGGATACATGTAACATCTATTAGAAACATACAAGGCTACCAAAAATCCGACCATTACCACAGGCGCTTTCACTGTTGGCTAATATGTCATGGTGAAGAATATGGCACAAAAATGTAGTAAAGAAGGAATTACTTTGCTCATGCCTGATGCCAGTAACTCCCAACCATCTCCATTTATAAAGTAGATGGTGGGGTATATTCTATTAATTGACACAATATATGCCTAGTCTCATGGTCCAAGCAATGTTTCCAATGTTGTTTAAAAAAAGAAAATCTACTCCCAAAAAAAGCAAGAAAAAATCTGCGATTGGAAAGATATTTCATATTAGGCATGTTCCAGTGGAGTTTATATGGATCGACTGGTCTTATCAATGACATTATGCAATTCCTGTCTGCAAAAGAAAAACAATATTCTCAATTAGTATTACAATGCCAGTACACGTATAAAGGAGTTGTTTAAACCAGTGTAGCAGGTTCCAAGTCCAAATACATGTGTGCCAGTCTTCTGAGTGTGTCCAAAAAGGTGCAATGCCCAATGTCTTGAACCTTAGAGTTCCAGGCCAGAGTGTCAGTCTGTAAAACATGTGCCACATGAGACATGTGATCGACCTGTTTATCATATCTTTGGAAATATTGTTTGACAGTATTGTCCATGTTGGCAAACTGTCTCTGGTTATGCTGTAGGAGGTCTGTTACGTTTTGTATAGAGACTTCTGCCTCCCTGTAATACTTGGTGTCATTGAATTGGTTAGCTTCATACATTGCAGAATCAAAGATGTGAGAGTGTGGTACTGTTATTGTGGAGATATGAGTCATAGACTTGGTTCAGAAGTTGGTGTCCAGAAAGACCTGTAGGTAATTGATTACACATATACCATTTTCACAATACAAAGTTTTGTGGCCATCCAGGGTAGATTTAAATGTCAGGGTTTTCACACCCATACCAGTAGTGAACAAAGTATTCAATTCCATTTCTAGCTCATTCAGAAGTAATTGAAATTGCATGCATCATTGCGTGGATCTGGTGTTCTTAATAAGAGTTAATAAATTGTCCAGGGACTCATGAGTAGACTTTACATATGACTTCATAGATTCCTGTAATAGTTGTACTTCGTTTTGCATGTGAGCAACTAAAGCAGAGCATCTGGCAGTGCTGTAATTGCTTATGCCTGTTCCTGTGTCAGGTATTTAATATATTTGGTATCTGTTTGTATGGGTGCCACCATGGCTGATGCAATGCTAGCGCCTAAAGCTGTGCCCGCTATAAATGCGCCAGCTGCCAGGAATTGAAGTGGCTTTCTTGCTGACCATCTGTTAGTAGAAGAGTAGGAAAATACTGGAAGAGGTTGTTCTGGGCACAGCCCCATATGTGGGTGGCACCCAGTCCTGCAAATTAAAAGTCACTGTAATGGGTTATATATGAGGTTGAATTGCCAAGTCTTACCGTGGCAATAAGTCAGGAACCAACATCAGTGCCTCTGTGATTTTAGGTGGATCTAGCAAGTCCATTGCTTGCAAAAGTACTGCCTTGTAATGGGCTATAAAGAATTTATGTAACTGGTTGAATCCACTCCAATCTAGGATGCAAGGAATGTCACTATCGTCTTATGTCACAAGTTTAAATAACATTGGGAAAGTCTGTATCGAGTCAAACTCGTACCTGGTGTCTCTCATTACCAATGGGAATGAAGTACTGATGAAAGGTGAACGAGTCACTAAATCCATGATTTCCCATTTGTGCACCCTAGGGAGAGGCAAAATCATATAGAAATAGTACAGGAGGTCATGGTGATATTTGAAGGAAATAAGTCGAGATCCAAACCACATTCCAGCCAAGTTCCACCAACGCAGAGTTTTCTGGTCAGCTTGTTTAATGGAGTACCTCACTTGTAGTCTGCCCAATGGGTCGAATCTATGGAAAGGCCATTGGGTGACATCCAGTCTGGGAAAGATGTATTCAACTGCAGACATGTTGTAATTGTGCTACTGCAACTCCTGCATGATTTATAACGTACTATCCAATAGTTCATATGCACGATCAAAGGTACAGGTAAGGTGCAGATGAATTTTTTGCTATAATGTCGATGGTATCACATAAAGTTTTAACTGTCTGCTGGAAGAAACTTGCATCTGTGATGCCTCCAGTCAGTCGTGCTTGAGCCAGATCAAAGAAAAATATGGAGTACTTATAAAGGAAGGGAGCAGGGTTCATGACCTTATATAGCATCGCAGGTTTTGTTGATTCTGTTGTGAAAAATACTGGTATGGTCAGGTTGGCAAAGTATAACCACTTCTGTTGTTTGCCATAGTGTACCAACATGTAGGTGGCAGTATATATCATGTTGACATAACGCCTTAGGTGTGGTTGGGTCGCTGTGACCATCCAATAGACAGCTGTCCCCATTCAGATGAAACCAGGTGGGGTTGATAAAAGTAGCTGTCATATTGTTTGGAAATAAGGAGTAATAATTGCCCTTGGACATAATCATCACATTATGTGCAATCCACAAATATTTCATGGTAAAAGGTAGTGCCTGTGGATGCTGCACACATAGGGCTGCAGGGCACACCTGCGTTTTGGTAGATTTATATAACCCAGAGGCTGCCAGAGCCACGATACATAAGGTATCATATTCAAGGCATTTATAATTTGTCTTGGGATCAACATCATACGTGGTATAAGGTTGTGGTATTGGGTCAGTAAGGATAATTGGGAATTTATAATGTTGTGTACCCAAGTGCAGTATTTTGTGCCAATCTGGTACTGGTAGGAAACTGTCATAAGTGACATCCATATCTATTACCTGTGAATTCCATCACTCTGATTTGCTATAATATGGCAAATTGGGAAAGCCAGCTACACATAAAATAGTATAATTAGTCAAGTTTAACCTCAGGTATAATCCAAACAGGTCCTTGGGGCAAGGAACCCCATATGGTGATGGGATTGGTGCCCACTTAAAACTGTCAATTGGTTGTTTAGCCTCCCAATGGGAAGGCCAGGAATAAGCACTGGGGGTAGCTGGTGGTTAAGCATCTGTTTTATCCATGGCACAAAGAAAGCTGACAAAAATTTTCTCTCTGCTCTGTATTTGCATGTGAAGGTTTGATCCATATCTTCATTGTCCCATTCACAAGTTTATCTGGAGGTGCCCCCATTGTGGTGAACTTTTGTTGTCTGGTGTGGACATCAATCTTTTTCATGTGCATAACATAATGGTGCCAGAGTTCAGTACCATGTCAGTGTAATGGGTTTTCATCATGGATATTCATTTGATCTATATTTTTTAGAGAAGCTCTGACTATTGGGCTGTGCTGGGCAGTTGCCTTTCTGTACTATTCACAGTAAGAATACTACACGTGGCGACCCACATAATGGCACCAGGCATACTCAGCCCAAACGAGTGTCTTGCATATATAACATTGAGACCAATATGGTAATGGTTCCAATATCATGGGACTAAGCCCTCAGGATCCTGTAACTCTGGATGGGGTTTAGTTGGTATGACTGGAGGTGCAGCTGTGGTGGTGACTGTGTTGGCTATGGTGTTACTGCCAACAGCCCACTTGTCATGAATAGTGATAGCAATAATATAAAAAACCACCATACCCATCCCCTTGGGGTGTCTTGTTCCACAGGCTCCATATATCGTTGTGTAAAGGTGTCTGTAATACAGTGGGTATGATTGGTTACCCATGTATGGGTCTACTGAGTGGTTTCGTTATTATATTTTCTGTTGCCACAAAAGGAATAGTGCCCCAGCAGTGGGACCACTACTGTCAATGTACACACTATGCCTATGACCCAGCTAATTAATCCCACTATTTTCATGTTGGATGCTGTCCAGTGATATCTTTTAATTTCATTATGTGTAGATCGTCTTTTTCCCCTGTTGTCCAAACTGTGTTTATGTCTCTGGGGGCCACAAATTCCTGTGGGGAGAGAGACTTGTTGGCATTATGCTGCATGATTTTGTGTGGTGATAACATTATAGGTTTATCACTTATTTTGGGTAGGTCAGTGACTCCATGCCTATATATCTCTTCCAAGGGGCTGACTCTGTGCTGCCTGTATCTGGGATTTAACTCAAAAACAGGCTATTTCTAATGCCTTCTTAAAAGGAGTTTTTACTAATGTTTGAAGTTTATGTTTTAAAAGGCCATTAAAATGTTCTCCATCCCCTGCTGCTGTTGGGTTATATGGTAAATGGAAATCTCAGAGTATATCCATTACACGTGTCCATTTTTGTACTGCACTCCCTGTAAAGTGAGATCCCTAATCTGAAATAGCAAGGGGGTCCCATGTTGTGTAATCCAAGTCCACAATGTATAAATGGTTGCGGCCTGATTTGGCTTGTCACAAGCCTTGGTGCTTCCCAAACCTGTACATCTATGATAGTACATGGATATTGATTATGGAAAGAAGATAAAGGGCCAATAAAATCAATCTGAATAGCATAATTCAATCTTTCAGGCTTGGAGATATCACTAAGTGGGTTACACCTAATCCTCAACTTGGTTCCAGGACAGACCAAGCACCGGGCAATTATTTTTTTTGCATTCCTGCCAAGTTACTGGTAGATTTCTGCATTGCTCCCATGTAAACATGGCATGTGTTCCCAAGTGTCCCTAAGTCTTATGCAGCTTTGTTAATTCCTCTCTACTAATTGGCACTTCATTCTCCTGTACTATTTGCCATTGCCTAAGTGTGTTTAAGCATATGCACAAATCTCTATTATCTACAATCTTCCATGGGGCTTTAATTGTAGTTCTTAGAGTCATAATTTGAGCTAACTGATCTGCTTTACTGTTATGAATACTAGTGGTGTCTTGCCGACCTGTGTGTGCATCCATGTGTGTTATAAGGACTTTTATACCCTCTGCTAATTTACTAATCTCTACCCAATCTTCCGTAGACCAAATATCCCAGCCATTGATCTTCCAATTAGCTTGTTTCCATTTAGCTGACCAGAGGGCTCTTCCATTAACCAGGCACCATGAGTCAGAGTAAATGCGGATTAACTGCTTTCCTTCCTTTGCTGGCTGATGTAATGCCAACAAGTCTGCATGTACTTCTTTGTGTTTTGTGGACCCTGCCACCCCCTCATCCATCAGGATATACCTGTCAGACAGTTTCCAGGCTGCAGATTCCCATAGCAGCTTGCTCCCCATGTTTGCAGATGATCCATCCGTGAACCATGTGTTCATTGGCATAGGGTCTCATTCGGTAGTCCCCGTGTTCCGATAGATGCCTGTTTTGGGGAGGAGCGTTCATGACTAATGACAGCCTGGGTATAAGAGGTAGCTGTGCCAACTCTTATATCCAGCCAGGCATGTCCCCTTTGGCTGACACTGCATGGTCCCTAATAAATGCCTGAAGGTACCATTTCCAGTGTAATACTGTTGGCTCTGTTTTTGTTCAAGCCAAAGCCTCACCTGGCACGCACAACCATTCCAGCAGGGGTACTGGGGTTCTATTAGGCATTGATCCTGGATCTTGGGACTAAATGTCCTTAACGCCTCAAACAGGGGCCACATTACTTTTTCAAAGAAGGAATACTGGGCTGGAGAGATGGCTTAACGGTTAAGCGCTTGCCTGTGAAGCCTAAGGACCCTGGTTCGAGGCTCGGTTCCCCAGGTCCCACGTTAGCCAGATGCACAAGGGGGCGCACGCGTCTGGAGTTCGTTTGCAGAGGCTGGAAGCCCTGGTGCGCCCATTCTCTCTCTCCCCCTCTATCTGTCTTTCTCTCTGTGTCTGTCTCTCTCAAATAAATAAATAAATAAATAATTAAAAAAAAAAAAAGAAAAACCAAAAAAATCAAAGAAGGAATACTTATTCTCTGAAAATGGAAACCTTTTGCAATAGAATGCCACTGGTCATTGTAAAAATGCTACAGTTACCATAATTGTTAAGAAACAGTATATCCATATATATGTCATCATCAGGTTGTATAGTACATAGTTGACAAAAATCAGATACATTGCACACACTTGATCAAAAGCTTGTTGCTGTTCTCCCCATTGGAAGTCAGCAGCCTTTCTGGTGATGTCATATAGTTGTTTCAATATTAATTACAAGTATGGTATATAGAGGTACCAATATCCAAATAATCCAATCAAATGCTGTATTCGTGTTTTATTTTCAGGTGCTTTTAAATTAGCAATTTTATTGATAATGCCCGAGGGAATCTTGGGACTCTCACTGGTCCAAATTATTCCTAAGAATTTGACACTAGTGTCTAGGGGGTGGTGGAGCTTTTCATTATTAATTGCCCACCCATCCCCCTTCAGAGTTTTTACTAGTGCATCTAATACTTCCTGCACCTCCTCTGTAGGATGCCCACAAACAATTATGTCATCCACATAATCAGGATATTAGGTAGGTATTTCCCCTTATCCAGGCTCCACTGTAGACTGACATGCACAATGATTGGACTGTTGTGATATCCCTGTGAGACTGGCAAACTGGTACTGTTTATTTTGCCATGTGAATGTAGTATATTCTTTACTATTCAGATACAGAGGAATGCAAAAACATATTTGACAAATCCACCATTGCAAAATACTACGCATTGAAATTTATGATTTTGTTAAAAATTTGCTCCACTTCAGGTAAATTCTCAGGCATGATTGGTGTTTCTGTGTTTAAATTTCTGTGGTCTACTGTGAACCAGTATTGCCCATTAGGCTTCCTCAATGGCCATACTGGACTATTATATGAAAAGGACTGGGTGCATTCAATAATACCTTCTTCTAAGTTTCTTCACATTCTCGCTTATTTCATCATGCCCTCCTTTCAATGGATATTGTGTAGTAAAAGATGGAGGGACCGTTGGTAGTTCTACTGGTGGCAGGTGGACAGTAATCAGCAGTGCACTGGCCTCCTTTAACCACTTATATGGTATCCATTGAGGGAAGATTACATTTATCATATCCATCTCTAATAGGTCTGTTGGGGCTGTCATAAAAACAGCATTACAAGGTATATTGGTATCAAACAGTTTAAAATTTATTCTCTCTCTGGGAGCTCTCTGGCTAGTTTGGTAGACGCCTTCCATTTCTATTTCCTTTTCAGTTTCACAGGCTGGCAGGCTAGTTATTATTGTGATCTGGCTGCCTGTGTCCACCAGAAATGTGAAGTTTGCATCTTATCTCGCGGCATAGCTGTGCATAGAGGCAGAAGTCCCACGCAGTCCTCATGATGGGTCTAAGGGGTGTCCATGGCCCTTGCCTGCTGGGTCTGTCTGATAATAAGAGCCCCTCGTCCTCTTGGGGGCAGCAGTCCCCTAATGGCCTGATGTTCTTGAAAACCCCTTGGGGAACATTGCGTCCCCAGGGCCCTCATCCATTTTTTTTCTCTTGCATTTGCAGAATCCTTGATTATAACAGGGCATTTACATGGTTGGGGTGCTGTTTGCGTCATTAGATTGTGCTCTTCGAAAATAAAGGTGGCTCTTCCCTATGTAGGCTCAGCAGCTAAAGTCACCTCCTTGTTAGTTTCTAACTCTCTTGTTTAAAGAACTCAGTAGCTGCGGCTATAATCTGGCTTATAGATAGTGCTGTAGACAGGGACATTCTTATATGCTGAGGGGGCTCCTTTATCACTATTTTCTTCATTCCTAGCATGAATGGTGCCGCATGTGGGGTAATTATCCCCATATTATAAATTTTGAGTAAAATCCCTAACCTGCAACATAGCTCCATAGCTGCATGTGTAGTCCTCCACTGTCCCTCAGCCTCAAAGGCTGTGAAACCTAAGTTGGGGAAGGCACGGGCTCACACAAGTGCCAGCCAAGCAAATGACGAATGTTGATCCCCGGCATGCACCTCAAGGATGTGCTAAGACTTTCATGACTATGTGGGTTTTCCACTATGCCAGCCAGGCTACACATTTCATCTGCTGTCAGAATTAACGTGTCACCACCTGTAATAGACAGCTTCAGGTTCACTGAGATGAACTTCCAGACCAGGCACAGTTGTGGAGGAAGGGATGTTTATTGAAGCTTACAGATCCAGGGGAAGTTCCATAAGTGGCAGAAGAATCTGGCCTGCCTTCACAGGAACAGAGAGAGAAGCACAAGTCAAAAAGCCAAAAGCCACAAAGCACACTTCAGGAACTCCTGCTAGGCACACTTTGCATATCTTTAGATTGAAATCTGAAACCCACCACCACACCTTAAGACCCACCCAGTGACACTGCCTCCATCCAGGTGGCAAACTACAAACAAATAAAAAACTGAATGTATTGGGGGCCATCTTTTCTATTCAAGCCACCACACTACCTTTTCCCCAAACTCTAGTTACATAAGTGACATCTTTTTTTCTGCTTTTTGAGCAAACTCTTACCTACATATTTGTAGTTCCACCCTAGTCAAATTTCCAGTTTCCACTATTTGTTCTACTTCCGTTTCCAGTCCTCAAGCAGCTCTGCAGGGAGTACTCACCACTTTATGGGGAAATTGGTAGGCCAGCTGCGGTGGTTTTGTCCCCTTCCCATTCTTCAATGACATCCTTCAAGAATGGGTTATTTTTACATCTTTCTAATGCTTGTCTGCCCAGTCTTTTCCCTTTCATTCTGTCTTCTTCAATATCACATAATTTTACATAAAATGGCAGGTATTTTTCTCAGCCCAAGCTATGATTAGTTCTATAATTTCTGGCTTATGGAGCAGAATTTCTATCTTAGTTAGTCACTTTTTCATACCTAGGTAATTTTTCTTGAGCTAATTTTTCTGTTTTTCTCCATTCTGACTGTGGCTTAAGCTCCTTCCTCTCTGTATACCTCTCTCTGCCATTCCTTAAGGTGGTACATTTTGTGGCAAGGCTAAATAAGAATTTCATGTAGAAGATGGTGGCATAGGTACCACGCCAAAGCAGTCTAGGGGGGGAAAGCCAAAAAAAAAAAAAAAAGCCCTAGCAAAATAGACCAAAAAGTGAGGTGTACAGGAAATTGAAATGGCAGCGGAGAAGTAGGAGAGATCCAGAGCATCCAGAGCCCACACAGGCTGCCAGAAGTGGCTCGGGCAGGTCCGCGGGAACATGGCAGTGGCGCGCCAGACAGCTGCCAGGCTGGGCTTGAGCTGCAAGAAAAGGAGGTGAGGGGATTTTCCACTCACACCAGAACTCTGCACACTCAAGAAATATAAAGGGAGAGCGGCAGTGAACCACGGAGGAGCAGATCACAAGGTAGAAGAACACATGGAACAACAAGAGAACTACAGCAGCATCAGCAGCCTCCCCTCCCTCACCACCAGTGCCCAGCTCCAGTGAACAGAGCAGCGCTCCAGGGACCTGAACACGCCAACTGGAACCCACAGCGGGACCCAAGCAGGAGCAGAGACCAAAATCATCCCAAAAGGTAGCGGATTACACCAGGTCAGAACCTACCTAATAAACCTGGTCTATAGACCTGAACCAGAAGTGCTAATTGCACCTTCCATATCAGGATAAATTATATGTTAAATCTGATGGATGGTCAGATTTGCCATTCTTAAATAAGCTATATTTTGGGCTTGTTATTTGTTGCTTCTTGATTTATAGTAGCTTTGTTTCCTCTTCTGTTATACATTAGGGAAGGTTCTCACCTGGTCACAAGCTGACTTAGAACCCTCTACAGACCAGAAATCTTAACCTCCTTGTTCTCAGGATGAAGGGAGTGGTGGGGCACCACAAAGCCTAAGGGACAGACAGAGGATCTGGTTGTCATACTACCTACTCTTGGATAAATAGTCTGTGCTGTTTTTCATTGAAAGTGTAAATTGTTTAGTTAAACTTTAGAAACTATCTGTATTTTGACCACTCAGCCTACTTGAATACTCTCATAGCAGGCAAACCCAACACCTAGGGTCACTTTTGTAGATACTCTGAGAGTCTTGAGAGCCATACCTAATACCTTAAGCTCCTACCCTGAAGTTATATAACATCAGATTGTCTGATATGTCTAATAATACCCAGCTAACTAGAAAATCCAATCATTAAATCATCCAGGATGCAAAAATATATACATTATAACACAAGAAACACCAAAAACCAAGGCAATATAAATCCACAAAAAAGTATTAATGCATCAATAATGACCCCCAGTGAGAATGAGTTAAGAGGAAATGCCTGAGAAAGATTTCAAAAGAATGATTATAAATTTGCTCAAAGAAGCCAAAGAAGAAATCAAAGGAATGAAAGAGGAAATCAAAGGAACCAAAGAAAACACAGGACACCAATTTAATGAAATAAAGAGGTCAATACTAGAAAAAATAAGGAAATAATAAAGAAAAATCAGTCAGAATTACTACCAATGAAGAACACAGTTAATGAAATAAAAAACTCTGTAGAAAATTTCACTAGTAGAATGGATGAAGGAGAGGACAGAATACCTAAGCTAGAAGACCAGGTGGCAGATCTAATGCAGCCCAACAAAGAGAAAGGCAAACTAATAGAAAAATGTGAGTGAGAATTTCAAGGTATTCGGGACACTATGAAAAGATCAAACATAAGAATTCAGGGCATAGTAGAAGGAGAAGAATTGCACTCCAAAGGCATAGTAGACGCCTTCAACAAAATCATAGACAAAATCTTCCCCCAACTTGGGAAAGAGGTGCCAATGCAGATATAGGAATCCTTTAGAACACCAGGCAGACAAAACCTGGAAAGAACCTCTCCTTGCCATATTATAACCAAACTACCAAACACAAAAACCAAATAAGAAATATTGAAAGCAGTCATAGAGAAAAATAAAATTACCTACAAAGGCAAGCCTATCAGGATTACAGCAGATTACTCAACACAAACTTTAAAAGCCAGTAGGGCATGGAGTGATGTACTCCCAAGTTCTGAAAGATAACAACTGTCAACCAAGGTTACTTTATCCTGCAACACTATCCATTCAAATAGATGGAGAAATAAGGACATTCCACAACAAAAGCAAGCTATAGGAGTATTTGAAGACAAAACCAGCTCTAGAAAAAATAGTTGAAAGAATACTCCCTGCTGAAAAAAAAAGAAGAGCACACATATAAGGAACCAGGAAAAAACAAACAATACTCAAATACTAGTTAACACAAGAGAGCAAAGGTAAAACTGGAAGAACTGTAAAAAAAAATGGCAAAAATGAATACATACCTTTCAGTATTATCTCTTAATATCAACTGCCTCAATGCCCCAACTAAAAGCCATAGGTTCACAGACTGGGTTAAAAATCAGATCCTTCGCCGGGCGTGGTGGTGCACGCCTTTAATCCCAGCACTCAGGAGGCAGAGGTGGGAGGATTGCCATGAGTTCGAGGCCACCCTGAGACTCCATAGTGAATTCCAGGTCAGCCTGGGCTACAGTGAGACCCTACCTCGAAAAACCAAAAAAAAAACAAAAAAAAATTCCTTCAATTTTTTGCCTCCAAGAAACCCACCTTTCTGCAAAGGATAGACACTGTCTTAGGGTGAAAGGTTGGAAAATGGTGTTCCAAGCAAATAGGCCTAGAAAACAAGCAGGGGTTGTTATCCTAATATCTGACAAGGTACTTCAGTCTAACATTTGTTAAGAAAGATAAGGAAGGCCACTTTATATTGATTAAAGGCACCCTTCAACAGGAGGACATTACAATCCTAAACATATATGCACCTAACATGGGGGCACCCAAATTCACCAAATGCTATAAGAACTAAAGTCACAGATAACACCAAACACAGTGGCAGTGGGTGACTTCAAAACCCCACTCTCATCAATTGACAGGTCATCTCTGGAAAAAAAGTAAACAGAGAGGCATCTGGACTAAATGAGGTCATAGAAGGAATGGATCTAACAGATATCTACAGGACACTTCATCCAAATGCTGCAGAATATACATTCTTTTCAACAGCACATGAAACATTCTCTAACATAGACCATGTATTAGGAGACAAAGCAAATCTTAACAAATTCAGGAAAATTGAAATAATTCCTTGCATTCTATCTGACTACAATAGAATCAAACTACAAATCATTAGCAAGAAAAGCTATAGAGCATACACAAAATCATGGTAATTAAACAACACACTACTAAGTGATGAATGGGTCAATGAAGAAATCAAGTAGGAAATCAAAAACGTCATAGAGTCAAATGATAATAAGAACACAACAAACCAAAATCTCTGGGACACAATGAAGGCAGTCCTAAGAGGTAAATTTATAGCTTTAAGTGCCTATATTAAGAAATTAGAGAGCTGGAGAGATGGCTTAGCAGTTAAACCCTTGCTTGTGAAGCCTAAGGATGCCAGTTCAAGGCTGTGTTCCCCAGGACCCATGTTAGCCAGATGCTCAAGGGGGCGCACGCATCTGGAGTTCTTTGGCAGTGGCTGGAGGCCATGGTGTACCCATTATCTCTATATCTATATCTGTTTCTCTCTCTGTCACTCTCAAATATATAAATAAAAATCTAAAACTAAGACATTAGAAAGGTCGCAAGTAAATGACCCAGTGCTTCACCTTAAAGCCTTGGAAAAAGAAGAACAAGGCAAACCAAAAATCAGTAGACGGGAAGAAATAATAAAGAGTAGGGCAGAAATTAATGAAATAGAAATAAAAACAAAATCCAAAGAATTAATGAAACAAAGAGTTGGTTCTTTGAAAGGATAAGCAAAATTGATAACCCCTTAGCAAATCTGACCAAAAGAAAGAGAGAAGAGACACAAATTAACAAAATCAGAGATGAACAAGGTAACATCACAACAGATTCCAGAGAAATTCAAAAAATCATAGGGACTTACTATAAAAACATATACTCCACAAAGTGTGAAAATCTGAAAGAAATGGATGACTTCCTTGATTTAAATGACCTACCTAAATTAAATCAAGATGAGATTAATCACTTAAATAGACCTATAACAAGCATGGAGATCCGAACAGTTGAAAAAAAGCCCAGGCCCAGATGAATTCACTGCTAAATTTTACCAGACATTCAAGGAAGAGCTAACACCATTGCTTCTTAAGCTTTTCCAGGAAATAGAAAAAGAAGGAATTCTACCAAACTCCTTCCACGAAGCCAGCATCACCCTGATACCAAAACCAGGCCAAGATAGAACAAAAAAGGAAAATTACAGACCCATCTCCCTCATGAACATAGATGCAAAAATTCTCAAGAAAACATTGGCAAACAGAATACAAGAATATATCAGAAAGATCATTCATTTTGACCAAGTAGGCTTTATCCAAGAGATGTAGGGATGGTTCAACATATGCAAATTGATAAATGTAATACCTTATATAAATGGACTGAAGGACAAAATCACATGATCATCTCATTAGACACAGAGAAACTGCTTGACAAAATCCAGCATCCCTTCATGATAAAAGTCCTACAGAGACTAGGAATAGAAGGAACATACTTAATATAATAAAGGCTATTTATGACAAGCCTACAGCCAACGTATTACTAAATGGGGAAAAACTGGAAGCTTTTCCGCTAAAATCAGGAACAAGACAAGGATGTCCACTGTCCCCACTTTTATTTAATATAGTACTGGAAGTCTTAGCCATAGCAATAAGGCAAGAGACACACATAAAAGAGATACAAATTGGAAAGGAAGAAATCAAGTTATCATAATTTGCAGATGACATGAATCTATATATAAAAGACCCTAAATACTCTAGCAGCAAACTGTTAGAACTGATAAACACCTACAGCCATGTAGCAGGATACAAAATAAACACACAGAAATCAGTAGCATTCTTATATGCTAACAACAAACACACAGAGGATGAAATCAGAGAATCACTCCCATTCACAATTGCATCAAAGAAAAAGTACCTTAGAATAAACCTAAACAAGGAAGTAAAGGATCTCATGAAAATTATAAAACACTCAAGCGAGAAATTGCAGAAGACACTAGGAAACAGAAAAACATCCCTTGTTCCTGGATTGGAAGAATCAATATTGTGAAAATGGCAATCTTACCAAAAGCAATCTACACATTTAATGCAATCCCCATCAAAATTCCAAAGACATTCTTCACAGAAATAGAAAAATCAAACCAAAATCATGTGGAATCACAAAAACCCTCGAATATCTAAAATAATACTGAGCAACAAAAATAAGGCTGGTGGTATCACCATACCTGATTTTAACCTATATTACAGAGCCACAGTAACAAAAATAGCATGGTACTGGCACAAAAGCAGACATGTAGATCAATGGAACAAAATAGAGGACCCAGATATAATCCAGGTAGCTATAGCCACCTGATATTCAATAAAAATGCCAAAAATACTCATTGGAGAAGAGACAGCCTCTTTAGGGCATGGTGTTGGGAAAACTGAATATATATCTGTAAAACAATGAAAATAGATTCTTCTCTCTCTCCATGCACAAGAATTAAGTCCAAATGGATTAAAGACCTTAACATCAGACCTGAAACTCTGAAACTGCTAGAGGAAAAACTAGGGGAAACCCTTCAACATATTGGTCTTGACAAAAACTTTCTGAATATAACCCCAGTTGCTCAGGCAATAAAACCACAGACTAACCACTGGGTCCTCATGAAATCACAAAGATTTTGTACTGCAAAGGACACTGTCAATAAAGCAAAGAGGCAACCTACAGAATGGGAAAAAAATCTTTGACAGCTATATATCTGATAGAGGATTAATATCTGGTATATACAAAGAACTCAAAAAGTTAAATTATAAGAAATCAAGTAAGCCAAATAAAAAATGAGCTATGGAGCTAAATAGAGAGTTCTCAAAAGAAGAAATACAGATGGTGTATAACCATCTAAAAAAGTGTTGTACATCCCTAGCCATCAGAAAATGCAAATTAAAACTACATTGAGATTCAATCTCACTACTGTCAGATTGACTACCATCATGAAAACAAATGATCATAAATGTTGGCGGGGATGTGGAAAAAGAGGAACCCTTCTACACTGTTGGTGGGAATGCAATCTGGTCCAGCCCTTGTGGAAATCAGTGTGGAGGTTGCTAAAACAGCTAAAGATTGATTTACCATATGACCCAGCTATAGCACTCTTAGGCATATATCCGAAGGACTCATCTCATTTCCTTAGAAGTACATGCTCAACCATGTTTATTGCTGCTCAATTTATAATAGCTGGGAAATGAAACCAGCCTAGATGTCCCTCAACTGATGAGTGGATAATGAAGATGTGGCACATTTATACAATGGAGTTCTACTCAGCGGTAAAGAAAAATGAAGTTATGAGATTTGCAGGAAAATGGATGGAGTTAGAAAGGATTATGCCAAGTGGGGTAATGCAGGCCCAGAAAGCCAAGTGCTGCATGTTCTCTCTCATATGTGGATCCTAGCTACATATGATTGGGCTTCTGCATGAGAATGGAAAACCTCAGTAGCAGAGGCCAGTAAGCTAAAAAAGAGATATAAAGGAAAGAGAAAGGAAAGGAGGAGCGCACTTAATAGGTTGGTATTGTATATATGTAAGTAGAAAAACAGATTAACGGGCATGAAAAAGCCCAAAGTGAGGTCAGGGGAAGAGATTGAATAAAGGAAAGGTGGAGGGAGGGCTTATCAAAATCTAAGAGGATATAAATAACTCATATGGAATCCTCTGGTTTTGGACAATGGAACACTCAGGAGCCATAGATCATTGCTAGAAAATTTTCAGTGCCAGGGATGGGAGTGAGTTGTTAGGCAGGGAGGTCCCTGATGCCCTGAAAACATTATAGGCCATTACTGAGGCCCTTGGTTTTTCACCAGGAATAGATGGTAAGACCCTCTTGCTGAAGACTCCACATACTTGGGCTGCATGGCCACCTAGAAATCCTGCTGGAACTGAGCTGATAACCTCCTCCATGTAGAACAGCTGACAGAAAGCTGGAAGAAGCCATTCTACATGTAGTTCAATGGGAGAAAGAGAATCCACCAGTGAAGATACTCAACAGTGGACACTGCAAGCCAATTGGCCAGCCAGGCCAAATGAGCCAACGGGTGCAATAGTGGCACGTCTATCATGGTGGAAACCACCTGCCCTCCAATTGGACTGGAGGCCCGTTCCAAGGGAGGGAATACATCCCTGATACTGAAAACTTAAAACAGGGGTAATTATGAGCCCTATGGTTGGAACATCTGCTGATATGTGGATAAGTGTATATACTATACTTATCAAACTGCCCAGTAAGCACTTCTCTTAATATTCATACCCTTATATTAATGCTACTCTCACTGTGGGTAGAGAATCTTCTTTTTTCAGATGGCAGTGACCTTGGGATGACTCAGAAGGTATCATGGTGCTGGAAAGAAGTGACTAGAGTACCGAATAACCCTTTCCAAGGCTCAGGGTCTAATGTGGAAGATGTGGTGGAAAGAATGTAAGAGCATAAGGAAGGGTAGGACTCCTTACAACGTGCTCCCTCCAAGACATAAAATGGCCTCGATATCCATGACCTCACAGTGCCTGACACTACCTACACAAGACCCTCGTAAGAGGAGGGAAAGATCATGACATCAAAATAAAAGAGAGACTGATTGAGATGGGGAGGAACTGTGATGGAGAATGGAATTTCAAAGGGGTAAAGGGGGGTGGAGGATATTACCATGGGATATTTTTTATAATCATGGAAACTGTTAATTAAAATTGAGAAAGAAAAAGAATTTCATGTACTTTCAGCAAAGGAAACTGAGCAAAGAGGCAACCTACACAATAGGAGGCAATCTTTGCCAGCTACACATATGACAGAGGAGTAATATCTAGGATATACAAAGAACTCAAAAAATTAAATAATAAGAAATCACAGAACCCAATTAAAAAATAGAGAGTTCTCAAAAGAAGAAATATGGATGACATATAAACATCTAAAAAAATGTTCTACTTCCATAGTCATCAGGTAAATGTAGATTAAAACTACATTGAGATTCCATCTCACTCCTGTCAAATTGGCTACCATGATGAAAACAAATGACCATAAATGCTGGTGAGGATGTGGAAAAAGAGGAACCCTTCTACACTGTTGGTGGGAAAGCAATCTGATCCAGCCATTGTGGAAATCAGTGTGGAGGTTCCTGAGACAGCTAAAAATAGATTGTCCATATGATCCAGCTATAGCAACTCTTAGGCATATATCCTAAGGACTCGTCTCACTGCCTTAGAGATACTTGCTCCATCATGTTTATTGACACTCTATTCCCAATAGCTAGGGAATGGAACCAGCCTAAATGTCCCTCAACTGATGAGTGGATAATGAAGATGTGGCACATTTACACAATGGAGTTCTACTCAGCGGTAAAGAAATATGAAATTTGCAGTGCAGGAAAATGGATGGATCTGGAAGGGATTATAATAAGGTAACCCAGGCCCAGAAAGCCAAATGTCACAAGTTCTCTTTCATATGTGGATCCTAGCTACAAATGATTGGACTTCTATGTGAGTAGGAATAAAACTCAGTAGCAGAGGCCAGTAAACTAGAAAGGGGATATCAAGGGAATAGAAATGGAGGGATGGGGTTACTTAATAGGATGGTATTGCATATATGTAAATAGAAGAGCAGATTAATGGAGGTGAAAAGGCCTATGTGAGGCCAGGGAAAAAGATTGAGTAAAGGAAAGGTGGAGGGAGGGCTAATCAAAATCTAAGAGGAAATAAATAAGTTTTATGGAAACCTACTTTTTTGGGCAATGGAACACTAAGAAACCATAGATTATTACTAGAAAATTTTCAGTGCCAGGGATGGGATACCTTCCAGTGAGTTATTGGCCTGGCAGTTCCCTGATGCCCCCAAAACATTACAGGCCATTGCTGAGTCCCTTGGTTTCCCACCAGAAATAGATGGTAAGACCCTATTGCTGAAGACTACACATCTTTGGGCTGTAAGGTCACTGAGAAATCCTGCTTGAGCTAAGCTGAAAACCTCCTTCATGTAGACCAGCTGACGGAGAGCTGAAAAAAGCCATGCTGCATGCTGTTCAATGGGAGAGAGAGAAATCACCAGTGAAGATACTCAACAGCCTTATATTTGGCCAGCCAGGTGCAATAGTGGCATGTCTGTTATAGGGAAAACCAACTGCCCTCTAACTTGACTGGAGGCCTGCTCCATGGGAGAGGCTATACCCCTGATACTGAAAACCTACAACAGGGGTAGTCATGAGCTCTAGGGGTGCAATGTCTGCTGGTGTCTGGCTAAATGTATATACTATGCTCACCAAACTGCCCAGTAAGCACTTCTCTTAATTTTCATACCCATATATTAATGCTATTCTCACTTATGGTTAGGAAAGCTTCTCTTTTCAGATGGCAGTGACCTTGGGATGATTCAGAAGGCACCATGGTTCTGAGAAAAAGTGACAGAGGAGTGCTCAGCACTAAAATATCTCTATCACACCTTCCAAGGCTCTGGGTCCATTGCAGAAGAGGTGGTAGAAAGAATGTAAGAGCCAAAGGAAGGGTAGGACTCCTTACAATGTGCTCCTCCAGAGACAAAATGTCTTGGATATCTATGACCTCACAGTGCCTGACACTACCTTCACAAGACCTTCATTATAGGAGGAAAAGATCATGACATTAAAATAAAAGAGAGACTGATTAAGAGGAGGAGGGGATATGATGGAGAGTAGAGTTTCAAAGGGGAAAATGGGGGTGGGGAGGGAGGGAATTACCATGGGATATTGTTCGTAAACATGGAAGTTGTCAATAAAAAAAAATTCTGAAATACCAACTATAGGAATTTGTACTGTATATTTCTGAGGTTAGAGTTTCCAATTTTCTTTTAGTCTACCTGAATATTCTTTTTGCAAACCAGTTTCCCATATGTGATTGCTTGTGCCTGAGTGCCCTGGGCCTGCTCCAGCTACTCGGTCTTTGGGACCTTTACAAGCCTGTGTCATTGTAGGAGTCTGACTTCTCATCCAGGTGGCCCCTGCCTCTATGTAGTGGTGGCATCTGTGCACTTCCCTGGGTGGCACTCATGTACTTTGCTTCCTTCTGAGTGACCTGTACCATCTTGGCACAAATTCCAGAGGTTGATTTTAGGATTACAGCACCAATGCGTGGCTAACTGCCACCCATGTCATTGGAAGACTGTGACAAGAGGGGCAACAAGAAACCCCTTCAGGAAACTGCCTATCACCTTATGCCAACTGCACCATGAGAAGCATGTCAGTTAGTTCCACCTTAACTCATGCTGCTGACTATGCCACCTGTTGTGCTAAACTCAGTAGTCTAGCGGGATTAGGTCAATTCAGATGCCAAACTTTATTCACACTTCACACACGTTAATTAAGCCAGGTCCCTTTCTTCCTTATCCTCTCAAGTAGCCTACCCCCCCCCCCCAAGGGACTCACTTGTGACCTCACTTGTCCCATGGGCAGCATTGGGGTCCTGCTCTGTCCACTCAGTGCCAGGCTGCTGAGGGGTCCCATGGTCTGCTGCTTCTTGCAGTGGGTATCAACACGGCGAGGGATGTGGAGTCTGCCTCTCTGAGTTGTGACAGTGTTCTGAGCTTTTGCTGTTTTTTTTTTTTAATTTTTTTGTTTGTTTGTTATTTTTGTTTATTTATTTGAGAGAGACAGAGGGGGAAAGAAAGAGGCAGATAGAGAGAGGGAGAGAGAATGGGCACGCCAGGGCCTCCAGCCACTGCAAACGAATTCCAGATGCATGTGCCCTTGTGCATCTGGCTAACGTGGGTCCTGGGGAGTCGAGCCTCGAACCGGAGTCCTTAGGCTTCACAGGTAAGTGCTTAACTACTAAGCCATCTCTCCAGCCCTTGCTGGGGTTTTTAATATCCATTTTTCCCTTAGTCATCCTGGTTACTGATAGCCACCTTAGGGTTAACTCATTTGTATATTAACATGCAGCTGGTTTCTGGTTAGTCTCTGGTCATGGCTCCTCGTTGTCATGGTGATGTGGTTGCTGCTGAGTGAGCTCCCCATTTTTATTTCTAACTATTGTGCCTAACAATAGGTGTGTACTCCCATACCCAGTTCAGGCAGTATTGGGGATTGAACCCAGAGGTTTATGCGTGCTAAGCAAGCACTCTGCCAACAGACCTATGCTCCCAGGCTCCACACCAGGTGGTTCTTAAAGGTGTATTCAAACAAGCTAGCTATACTGCAAAAGAGGAAGTCTCTCCACAATGCATTAGTGAACTTTCAGACTTTATTTTCGTTATAGTCTCTTAAGCTTTTAAAGGAACACTCCCAGTTTACTTATTAATTCTCTGTTGCACAATACATGTAATGTGTGAACAGGTATTTCTTCATTTTTTTCTGTTTTTTAAAAAATAAATTAACATATACAATTTTAGATTTATTTATAGTATTTTCAAACAAATTTCATTTTTGTTGATTCTCCTTTCCCTTGTGTCCCTTCCACCTCCACTGTTGTCTCCTTTTTACTTTCTTTTTTTTAAAATTTTATTTATTTATTTATTTGAGAGTGACAGACACAGAGAGAAAGACAGATAGAGGGAGAGAGAGAGAATGGGTGCACCAGGGCCTCCAGCCTCTGCAAACGAACTCCAGACACATGCGCCCCCTTGTGCATCTGGCTAACGTGGGTCCTGGGGAACCGAGCCTTGAACTGGGGTCCTTAGGCTTCACAGGCAAGCACTTAACCGCTAAGCCATCTCTCCAGCCCTCCTTTTTACTTTCATATTACATATGCCCAATTGCCCTATCTTTTTTCAACAGCCCCTTTTCTCATGCTTGTGTCTCTTTTCTAGTTTCATAGCCTACAACTGCATTCACTTCCACTTAAATGCATGTATATAAACATTATAAGCTATAATCCACATGTAGGAGAGAGAAGACATGATTTTTATCTTTCTGAATCTGGGTTCCTTCATTTAATATAGTACTTTGCAGATTCATCCATTTTCCTGTAAATTTCATGATTTCACTTTTTTTAAAATTTATTTATTTTTTATTTATTTATTTATTTTTTTTAGTTTTTCGAGGTAGGGTCTCACTCTAGCCCAGGCTGACCTGGAATTCACTATGGAGTCTCAGGGTGGCCTTGAACTCACGGCGATCCTCCTACCTCTGCCTCCCAAGTGCTGGGATTAAAGGCGTGCGCCACCACGCCCGGCCCGTGATTTCATTTTTCTTTACAGCTGAATAAAAATCCATTGTGGCTGGGCATGGTGGCACACACCTTTAATCCCAGCACTCAGGGAGGCAGAGGTAGGGGATCGCTGTGAGTTTGAGGCCACACTCAGACTACAGAGTGAATTCCAGGTCAGCCTGGGCTAGAGTGAAAATCTTATTTTGTTAAAAACATGTTATTTACTTCTGTGTATGCATACACACATGCAGCAGAGCCTCTTGCCACTGCACACAAATGCTAGACACTGTGCCACCTCAAGGCCAAGGTTGTCCTCTGACCACGCACTATTACGTGTACATGTGGATACATGTACACATGAAGGAAGAATGAGCTCTTTCTCAAACATTTAGCCTATCTCAATGATTTTAACTTCCATTATAGGGGAGTTGGAAGACTGGAAATGAGTAGTGGTCAGCTGTCTCAGATGCTTTGTTTTTCACTGTTGTGTTTTGAGTGTATTTTGGCATTGATGTGTCTTGTAGTTATAGCTCTTTCTCAGTGTCCAATTCATGTGGGTTTGTTTTCTTTGAGTCCTCCTGCAGAGTGTCTTCACTAGGAATTACACTTCCTATAGCTGTTTAGGGGCGAGAAGTGGTGCTCCCCTGCTTAACTGGCATTGGCCTGGTTAGTTGTGGGAGACTTGCATTGTACCTGTGTCCCCATTAAGGTTCAGAGACAATGGCATTTGGGTACAGTTGAGAAGATGTGGCTTATATATAGTTTTTTAGAGGAAAGGATATCAATATTTAATGAAATGAAGGAATGGGAAAAAGAGAAAAGAGGGTAAAGTATGAGTGATAGGGAAATATGTGAGCTAGAGGTTTGAGAGCTAGTGTAGGAAGATTATTATAGGTGTAGAAATGTTCAAGAGAAGAGTTGGAGCTGTGAAGAACTGAGACTGTCATGAAGTTCTAATCTGGTGAAATAAATGTTAAAGCATGGTGGCTTAACAACATATAATATTTATATATTTACATGTCTATATATGGTCACATTCAGTGCACAGTTACAAAGCAGAGAGATAAATGTTAGTGTTCAGCTAGCTTTCTCCTTTTTATCCAGAGCTCCAATCCAAGGTATGGTACCTGCCACAGCTAAAGTCAATCTTCCCACTTCAACCTCATTAAGGTAATCCCTCCCAGGCATGCCCAGAGGCTCATTTCGTTGGTGTTTCTAAGTCCTGTCAAGTTAACAATATGAAGCATCACAAATACACCTCTTGTCTGCTTGACAATCAAACATATCACTTTTTATTTTTGTTGTTGTTTGTTTTTGTTTTCTTGAGCTAGGATTTCACTTTAGCTCAGGCTGACATGGAATTCACTATGTAGTCTCAGGGTGGCCTCAAACTCACAGCAATCCTTCTATCTCTCCTTCCTGTTTGCTGGGATTAAAGGCATGTGCCACCATGCCTGACCCCACTTTGTTTTTTGAGGCAGTCTCACTGTAGTCCAGACTGACCTGGAACTCACTCTGTAGCCTAAACTGGCTTTATTTATTTATTTATTTTTATTTATTTTAGTAATTTGATAATCTTTAATTTGCTTTAAATTTTCATTGAGAGGGGAATTTATACTACAGTTAATAGTGTTCTCTTTCAGATATTGATGCTGCCTTACAGGAGTTTAGAAGCTGTGGCTATAGGTCACTATTTATTTATTTATTTTTATTAGTTTTCTATTCTGCAAGTACAGGCACTAAACTGGCTTTAAACTCACAAGATACTCCTACCTCAGTTTTCTGAGTGCTGGGATTAAAAGCTTGATCCATATGCCCACTAAACATACCACTTGTAGGTTATAACCTCCACTCCTTATCTTCATAAGTTCATGGCTATAACACAAAATGCATTCAGTCCAACTTCAAAAGTCCTCAGTGTAGAACCTCTCCTGACACTCAAGCAAGCCCTTAACAAGTTACAAAGGCTGGGGAAATGGCTTAATGGTTAAAGGCACTTGCTTCCAAAGCCTGCCAGTGGGGGTTCAAGTCCCCAGCCACCCATACAAAAACAAGATGGGCTTTTATTTGCAGTGGCAAAAGATCCCAGTGTACCCATACATGCATGCAAATAAATCGAACCATGTTACATACTTCCAGTGTGCATTGGCAGAGTAAACATTCTCAATCCATAAAGAAAGGATGGGGGAGACGGGCGTGGTGGTACACGCCTTCAATCTCAGCACATGGGAGGCAGAGGTAGGAGGATCACCATAAATTCAAGGCCACCCTGAGACTACATAGTGAATTCCAGGTCAGCCTGAGCTAGAGTGAGACCCTACCTGGAGAAAGAAACAACAACAACAACAACAAACAGAAAGAAAGGATGGGGGCAAAGCATGGCTGAAACCCAGCAGGGTGAGCTCCAGATTCTGGAGCACCATGCCCAGCACCTTGGGATATTGAAGCTTAGGCAGCTCCCCTCCTCCAGCTCAGGTGCCTGTAACATTCATAGACTCTCTCTTGGGCTAGCCTGACTATGAGCCTGCAGCTTTCCTTGGCAGAGATTCTGTGGCTCTGGCAATTTCGGCTTTGCAGGCAAGTGCCTTAACTGCTTAGCCATCTCTCCAGCCCTCACACAGATTTTATTATTTCAGTTTTTCTTACCACTGAGTAGAATTTCCTTGTGCATATGGACCACATCCTCATTACCCATTCATCAGTTGACAGCATCTGCTGTCACCACTGCTCTGATGTCACTGCAGCTGTGGTTTCCCTCTCCTGCGTACCGGAACTCATTGGCACCTTTTAGAAACAATTTATTTATTTATTTATTTTGGTTTTTCATGGTAGGGTCTCGCTGTAGCCCAGGATGACCTGGAACTTACTATGTAGTCTCAGGTTGGCCTCAAACTTGCAGCGATCCTCCTACCTCAGCATCCTGAGTGCTGGGATTAAAGCATGCAGCACCATGTCTGGCTCTCATTGGCATTTTTATTGAATAGCAATAATAATAATGATAATAATAATCCTTAAGTGTTTGTTAAGGAATGGATTTAGGGGTATGACCTGCTGGATTCTGCTGATCCAGAACACACATATATTCTTAACACAAATGCAACCCATTAAGACCTCCTTTTGTCTTCAACAGATATATGAGTCCATAGTTACTGATTTCAATGATCAGCATTTTTCATGCATGTATGTTTGCTCTGAGTTGAGAGGCCAACTAGGCCTCTGAGGAAGGGAGCATAGAACATATCTCTTAAAAATATTTTATTTATTTATTCGCAATCAGAGAGAGACAGACCGACACACACAGAGAGAATGCCAGGGCCTCCAGCTGCTGTAAATGAACTCCAGACATATTATCTCACTTTGTGCCTCTAGATTTACAAGTATACTGGATAATCAAAACTGGGTCCTTTGGCTTTGCAGGCAAGTGCCTTAACTGCTAAGCCATCTCTCTAGTCCTGATATTGATTTTTGTTTTTCAAGGTAGGGTCTCACTCTAGCCCAGGCTGACCTGGAATTCACTATGTAGTCTCAGGGTGGCCTGGAACTCATGGCAATCCTCCTACCTCTGCCTCCCGAGTGCTGGGATTAAAGGCATGTGCCACCACTCCCGGCTGATATTGATTTTTGATAAAGGCGGCCATGCTCTTGAACCTAAGTTACTGTCTCTTGTGGTAGACATTTAATTTACTTTTCTAGAAAGTAGATATTTTAAGAAAAATACTCATAAAAATAAAATGGCTTACAAATTTAAAATTATAAAATTTTAATTTGTACCAAGTTGTTCTCCATGTGCAAAGCATTGTCCTAAGCTTACTAAATATTTAAATGATTTAACTCTCACAGTATTTTATTTTAAAAATGTTTTTTAATTAATTAATTTGAAGTCGGCGTGGTGGCGCATGCCTTTAATCCCAGCACTCGGGAGGCACAGGTAGGAGGATCACCATGAGTTCAAGGCCACCCTGAGACTACAGAGTTAATTCCAGGTCAGCCTGGACCAGAGTGATACCCTACCTCGAAAAACCAAAAAAAACCTAATAATTAATTTGAGAGAGAGAGGGAGGGAGGGAGGGAGAGAGAGAGAGAGAGAGAGAGAGAGAGAGAGAATGGACCTACCAAGACCTGCCACTGCAAATGGACGCCATAAGTGCGCACTGCTTTGTGCTGTGGCTTTATGTGGGAATGGGGATTGAATGGGCTCATCAGGTTTGCAAGTGCTTTTAACCATGGAGTCAGCTATCCAGGCCTCTCACAGTATTTTCCAAGGATCTTCCTGAAGTCACTATTTTCATCTTCTAGGCCATAAGTTCTAAAGATGTTGAATAGGTTATCCAAATTAAAAAAGAAAAAGCTGAGGCCAATATTATTAACCTGAAATTTCATATTTTGGAAAGAGTCCTCTGCTATCCTACTTGCAATGTGATGGTTACAACTATCTAATTTTCTGAAATGCACTGTGATTTACTATTTAGTAAGAGACTTTTTGGGTTTAAGAGATGAACCTTAGGGGCCCCACATTCTAGGTGAATGTTCTGCCACCAAGCTACAAACCCAGACCAAGACTTTAAAATGATCATTTACTATTTTGAATAAAAATAAATGACTTCCAGGCAGGAGAGATGGCTTAGCAGTTAAGGCACTTGCCTGCAAAGCCTAAGGACCCAGGTTCGATTCCCCAGTACCCATGTAAAGCCAGATGCACAACGTGGCACATGAATCTGGAGTTCGTTTGCAGTGGCTAGAGGCCCTGGTGCACCCATTCTCTCCCTCCCTCCCTCAAATAGGTAAGTACATAAATAAAATATTTATAAAAAACAAATGCCTTCATATGTATATATATCTTGTTTTAACAGATTATTTCCTGTTAATAAAAACTGAAATTTCTCAACTTTATCACATAAATGACAAAATGTTTTATGAATATCAAGTGAAATCAATAGTGATTATTTCCCAAAACTAAAAAGCTACGTCTTCATCTGACATTTATAGAACTTTCTTTTAAAAAAATTAATATTATTTATTTATTTGCATGAGTGTGTGTATGCTTGTCAATACTTGTGCCACTCTTTCCTGTGGCTTTATATGGCTGTTGAGGAATTGGACCTGGTCCCACAGGCTTTGCAAGGCTTTAACTGCTGAACCATTTTCCCAGTCCTAGTAGTATTTTGACCAAAAAGATATGTTTGTAGGTGCATGTGTGGAGTCTAGAGGTCAACATGAAGCATCTTACTCAATGAGAGTTGAGTTATTTTTTGAAGTTTTATTTTTTGCAAGAGAGAGAGAGAGAGAGAGAGAGAGAGAGAGAGAGAGAGGGAGAGATGGAGAGAATGGATGGGTCAGGGACCTTTTAGTTTCAGTGAATCAACTCCAGACACGTGTGCCCCCTTGCATGCATGTACGACATTTCATGCTCGCATCATTTTGTGTCTGGTTAGGTGAGACCTGGAGACTGAAACATACTTAGGCTTCATAGGCAAGTGCCATAACAAGTAAGCCACCTCTCCAGCCCTTGAGCTACTCAGAATGGCCTCGAACTCATGGCGATCCTCCTACCTCTGCCTTCTGAGTGCTGGGATTAAAGGTGTGCACCACCACACCCGGCTAAACTACTTCTTAAGGTAGGGTTTCTCACTGAATTCAGAGTTCACTGATTGGACTAGACCAACTAGCAAGCAAGCCTCTGAGGTTCTCTGCTCTGCCTCCCCAGCACTTAGATCACAAAACCTGGCATTTAAAAAAATTTTTTTTTGGTTTATTTTTATTTATTTATTTGAAAGTGACAGAGAGAGAAAGAGGCAGATAGAGAGAGAGAATGGGTGCTCCAGGGCTTCCAGCCACTGCAAATGGAACTCCAGATGCGTGCGCCTCCTTGTGCATCTGGCTAACATGGGTCCTGGGGAATGGAGCCTCCAACCGGGGTCCTTAAGCTTCACAGGCAAGCGCTTAACTGCTAAGCCATCTCTCCAGCCCCATACCTGGCATTTTATAATGGTGCTGGTACCTGAACTCAGGCCCTCTTGCTTGCATGGAATGCACTTTACCTATTAAGCCTTCTCAAAAGTCCCTCACAGAAGGAAGGTAATGTGCCTTCTTTGGACTCTTTTCTTATCTCTGTAATTGTCCTTATCTGCAGATACTGGGTATAGACCAAGCATGTCTTTTCTCAAGAATTAATCATAATGTCTTTATGACTCTTATTAGGTAAAGGACAGCTATGGTGCAGGTCCTGTTGCTGCTTTTTAATTTGGCATTCTCTGGAGATACCTATGTTGTAAGTTTACAAACATTGTGAGGCAGCTTACCAGACTATTGTATGCTTAAGTATGGTTAATTACACACAACCACTGTGTGTTTAGCATAATGTTCCTTTTAACCTGTCAGTGTTATCAGAATATTCCAAGCATGTGAAGATTAAAACTTGAAAAATGATTAAGGTTAGAGCTATTTAGGCTGCATATGCCAAAGAAAAATGTTTTACCAGAACCCTCTAGGAAATGTAGTATTTGGAACCTTAATCATGCTAGCTAATATTTTACTTAAGAGAGTGTTTGCTATTTAGAAAAAGTCAAAATTTCACTGCGTATAGATTATGAAATTCATTTATTATTGGGACATAGAAATTTTAGAAAGAGGAGGTTGGAAGATGGTTCAGTGGTTAAAGGTATTTGCTTACAAAGCCTGCTGGCCTGAGTTGAATTCCCAAGCCTCCCAAGAAAGCCAGATTCAAGAAGTGGCATGAGCATCTGGAGTTTGTTTGCAGCAGCATAGATACCCTGGCACATGCCCTCCCCCAACAGGTGTAAATGAAATAAATAAAAAAGAAAGAAACCTTTAGGAATAAGGAATGTCTTCTGTGATGTGTGACTAAGGTGAATGGTTGGTGAGAAGTAACACAAGTCAAGGAATGCATCAGTTCTTTAAAACAGCTTCAGAAAGAGGGCTGGGGATTCAGCTCAGTAATAGAGTGCAAACAGAAAAAAAATGTATTTTTTATTAATTCTCTCCCAGGGCTTACAGGATTTGCTTCCACACGTCAGGTCTCAATTATTATTATTTTTTTTTCAAGGTAGGATCTCACTTTAGCCTAGGCTGACCTGGAATTCACTATGTAGTCTCAGGCTGGCCTCAAACTCACAGCTTCATGTCAATCCTTCTTCTGCCTCCCAAGTGCTGGGATAAAAGGCATGTATCACTACACCTGATTCAACCATTATTCTTATTTTTAAATTTATTAATATTTTAAATGAAAAGTTTGCACACATAGATTCTCTCCTCCACCCCAATTCTGCTGAGGGACTTCAGAGGGGTTATTGGTATTCATTGTGGGGACCAAAAGGCCTCAGTCAGGTCTTCAGGGATGGGGAAACATGGTCTCAGGCTGTGCCCACCCACCCTAAGGGCTTTAGAATCTTTTTGCTCTGTCTTCCTCTTTCATGATGTTCTGAATGTTCTGTTTTTCTCCTCTGCTCTCTGAATGCTGACTGTTTTATTTTTCCTCACTGCCATCTAAAATTATGCCCTTATTTCTTTTCTCTTCATCTCCCCTATAGAATGGAAGTTTGATCAGGGACACTTAAACAATGTCAGGAATATGATTGGTCAAAAATATTTCTTGAGGGGCTCAGTGGATAAAGGGATCACTCTGTGACTCTGAGTATCTGAGTTCAGGTCCTCAGACCCCACATAAAAACTCAAAGCTGTGGTCAGCGTCTATAATGCCAGTGCACCTCTGGTGAGAAGGGAGTGGAGGCAGGAAAATTTCCTGGAAGCTGACTGACAGAAGGGGCTGTGAACAACAATGACAGATCTTGTCTCAAGAGGAGATGAAAGGTGAGACTGACTTGAACGTTACCCTTTGAGCTACACACACACACACACACACCCCATGGCATGCATATACATACATATACACTAAATAAATTTGGGGAAAAATGTATTTTTTAGCACACACACACTCTAGAATTGGTTAATAGGCATGCCGATTAACTTGATACTAACTTTTGCTTCAGTTAATTTAGTTTGGGCATTGGTATTCAAACATGATGCCAACTCTGATTCTTGTCCATAGACAGTGGATGAGGAAATGACTTAAGCTGATTACTCAGGCCTTAATGGTCCCAATGCTTATAACAATGCTGGTGCAGCATTACAAACATGAGTTCTTACCTTGTAAAGGTGATTGCTACAAGTAGTTCTTGAAAAAAAAAAAGATGAGTAAATAGATTAGAAATGATAAGGGGAGGGAGCTACTAAGCCATTTGTTATTGTCACATCTTTTCATGACCTGATTATCTAATCATCATGCTATGTCGATTGCTAGCCCTTCAAGCCCTTCACACGTTAGCAGGAAGTTTTCATTAAATACTGTTCTAGTCTGCAGTACTCAGGTTAGTTTTTGATTTAATTTTTTCTTCCTTCCTTCCTTCCTTCCTTCCTTCCTTCCTTCCTTCCTTCCTTCCTTCCTTCCTTCCTTCCTTCCTTTCTCTGTCTCTCTCTCTTTTGTTTTTTCGAAGTAGGATCTCACTCTAACCCAGGCTGACTTGAAATTCACTATGTAGTCACAGGGTGGCCTTGAACTCACAGCGATCCTCCTACTGCTGCCTCCCAAGTGCTGGGATTAAAGGTGTGCACCACTATGCCCAGCTTTCTGATTAATTTTTAAATATCTGCCCACATATTTACCCGACAATACCAATGTTTATATTGGGTAAACTCAGAGTCATGGTCTTTAAGGTCAGACACACCTGTCACTTATTTATAACTATGCTCTTTACACTTTAGTTTCTTTATTTATGGTTTTCATCCTTAGTACATACAATAGTAGATTTCATTGCTATCTTTTTATGGATATGTGTGACAGTAACCTTATTCATACTTGTCCCCAATAGCCACCCTTGTACTAATAGCCCCTGAAAATGCTCCTTCTTTCATTTTTAAATCTATGTGAGAAAAAATATTTGATATTTGTCTTCTCTCCCATTAAATCTCTTGTTCCCTTCTCCTCCATGTAGATGGTTTTTCCCCCCCCAAATGGTCCCCTTTTACTTTCATATCATAAGTGTATATTCAAATCAAGATTCTTCATGTGAGAAAAACGTGATACTTGTCTGAGTCTGCCTTATTTCTCTTAACATGTTGATCTCCATTTATTTTTCTGAAAAAGGCACAATTTTATTCTACTTTATGCCTTAATAAAACCCCATTGTGTTCAGATACATATTTTCTTTATTCATTCACCGGTAGGCTGGTCCCTTTTTTTTCTTTTTAGTTTTTCGAGGTAGGGTTTCACTCTAGCCCAGACTGACCTGGAATTCATGATGTAGTCTCAGGGTGGCCTTGAACTCACTGTGATACTCCTACCTCTGCCTCCCAAGTGCTGGGATTAAAGGTGTACACTACCACACCCGGCATTTAAAAGAATATTTTATTTTATTTATTTAAGAAGAGAAAGAGGCAGATAGAATGGGTGTACCATGTGCCATCTTGTGCATCTCGATTTGACATGGGCACTGGAGAATTAAACTTAGACCTTTAGGCTTTGCAGGCAGGTGCCTTAACTGCTAAGCCATCTCTCCAGCCTGGCTGGTTCCATTTTTTAAAAATAATTTATCTATTATTATTTATTATTTTTTAAATATTTTATTTATTTGAGAGAGAGAGAGAGGCAGGAAGAAGCAGATAGAATGGGTGCACCAGGGCCTCTAGACGCTGCAAACTCCAGAAACATGTGCTACCTTATGCATCTGGCTTACTTAGGTATGGGAGAATTGAACATGAGCCTTTAGGCTTTACAGGCAAGTGCTTTAACCATTAAGACATTTCTCCGTCCCTGGTTCTTTTTTTTTTTTGATATAGCAAATAGTGCTGCAATAAATATGGATGTGCAGTTATCTCAGTGGCAGGCTGACATAGATTCCTTTGAGTATATGCCTATGGATCATAAGGTAGTTCTGTTTTTAGTTTTTTGCATGTGTGTAGTATTTTGGTATGATATGTGCCAATTCTTGTTATTATTTCTTGAGATACTGGAATTATTTCAACAGTTATTTCCAACTCCCTTTCCTGAATTTCCAGGTAAGATGATAAACTAGATCCTCTTCCTCCCTGTGAGCTGGTAGAGAATCAGAACAAGGAAAAAAGACTTTGTTCTGAAGAGAAACAGAGAGGAAGAACTTTGGAAGCCTACAAAGTGAAAGGATACCTGGAAAGAGCCGAGAAGGAAACAGGCAATGTGGAACACTACGCTAAATACAGTTTCAGTCATGCAGCTCCCAGGCAGGGGAAGGGGAGCAGAACTTAGGTACAGATAATCCTTCTCTCAGGGCAAGGCCACAGATCTCACAAGCCTCAGGTCTGGTTTCAGGCTTTAGTGAGCCAATAATTCCCCAGCAGATTGGTCAACTGTGGGGAAAAATTCCATTTTGTCATGTGGCATGACTCAGAGGGCAGTGGCAAGGCATCATCTTAAGAGAAAATTTCTTGTTAAAAGCAGCTATATGGCTAGAGAGATGGCTTAGCAGTTAAGGAACTTGGCTGTGAAGCCTAAGGACCCAGGTTCAAGTACCTATTTAAGTACCCATGTGCACATGGTGGCACATACTTCTGGAGTTTATTTGCAGTGGCTAGAGGCCCTGGCATGCCTCTTCTCATGCTCTATCTGCCTCTTTCTCATAACTAGCTAATAATTAACTAATTAAACAAATAAATAAAATAAATAAATAAAACCCACTGAGCTATAGATGACTTGTCACTGGGGCTTACATACTTATAGCATGTAAGTGTCAGCACTCAGAGTCCCTTAAGAAATTTCCTTCCCTTCACCCTGCCTGTGCAGACAACCCACGAGTGGGATTAGGAATGGCATATACTTTCCAGCACTTAGATTCCCACAAGGAGATCCCTCTCCCTTCACTGCAAAGGAACCAATGATCCACCACTGGGGCTGGGCCTGGCATGTAGAGTTCCAGCACTAATATTCCCTTTAGAAATCATCTTCTTTTCACCACATGTGCACCAATGATCTGCCTTTTGTGTAAATTTAAATTCAAGCACAGTTCCAACCCATTTAAGACTGCCTCATCCACTCCATTCAAGAAACAGTACCAAGAATCTCCAAGACTGAACTCCAAACACCACTAAACTGAGCAAAGACAAGTGAACACAGAAATATCAAACTGTGTTCCAAGTACTCACTGAACAGAGGAGTGCAAGAAAGATCTGATCATACTATCTCCAGATGGGTAAGTTTAAATGTGAAATGAGTAATCCAAAAAACCAAGGCAATATGTCTCCTTCAAGAAATAATTATCTCACAGAAGCAGACCCCCATGAGAACTATTTAGAGGAAATGCTAGAAATGTTCAAAAGAATGATTGTGAGTTTATACAAAGAAAACTCAAAGATGGGGAGATAGTTTAGAAATTACAGGTACTTGGTTGCAAAGCTTGCCAGCCCAGATTCAATTCCCCAGCCACCCACATAAACTGAATTGGCATTTTTTGCAATGACAAGAAATCCTAGAGTACACATAAACACACACACACACACACACACACACACACACACACAAATACATAAATATTTTTTTAAAAAAGGAAGTTAAAGGGCAGGAAAGATGGCCTAATGATTAAGGCACTTGCCTACAAAGCCAAAGGACCCAGGTTTGATTCCTCAGGACCCATGTAAGACAGATGCACAAGGTGGCCCATGTGTCTGGGGTTTCTTTGCAGTGGCTGGATGCCCTGGCATGCCCATTCTCTCTTTCTGTCTACCTCTCTCTCTGTCTCAAAAATAAATAAAAATAAAAAAAATAAGTCAAAGAATATACAGAATGAAATCATGGATAAATTCAAAGAGGACATAAATAAATGGTTAAATAAATTCCAAGACAACACAAACAAAAAGACACATGATATGAAGAACTCAAACCCAGAGATGAAAATGGAGCTAAATAAAGAGAGATACTGAAGAAAAAACAAATGGAAATGAAGCTGGAAATGAAAAACACAGCAAGTTAAACATGGAAAGCCTTATCAATAGAATGGATCAAGTGGAAAACAGAATATCAGTCTTGAAGACAAGGAAAAGGAGTTGTTGGATCAATTAATCAAAGTCAATGAGAAGTTTAAAAAACATGAAAAGAACATGAGACATATGTGGGACACCTTGGAAAGACCAAATGTTTGAATAGTGGGCATAGAAGAACTTCAGGTCAATGGCTAACAAAATATTTTAAAATAATTATAAAATAAAATGTCCCAAAATTAGGGAAAGAAAATTACATTCAAGTACAAGAGGTTGATACAGCACACCAAACAGAAAGGACAAGAAAAAAATTTCCCATATTATATCCTAGTCAAAATACAAAATATATGGAACAAAGAAAGAACAGTGAAAGGTGCAAGAGAGAAACATCTAGTCACATGTAAAGGCAGGCCCATCAGAGTCACAGCTGAATTTTCAATGGAAACTCTAAAAGCCGGAAGAGCTTAGAATGATGTGTTTCAAGTATTGAAAGATCACAGCTGCCAACCTAAAGTACTATACCCAGTAAAATTATCCCTAGTAATAAAAGGAGGAAGAAAAACTTTACATGATAAAAGCAGGCTAAAGGAATTTATAGGCACTAAGATAGCTTTAAAGAGGATAATGGATGAGATATTTTGCATTGAAGAGAGGGATAAGCATAGTCAAGAGGCTACTTACTAGAGGAAAACCAATGCTAGAATAATGTTTGAAGAAAGGAAGAACAAGAAAACAACAAACGCCACAAAATCAGCAACATGACAGTTATCAACTTACACTTTTCAATAATAACTCTGAATATTAATGGTCTCAGCTTCCCAATCAGAAAACACACAATAAGAGGTTGGATCAGAAAACATGATTGATCTTTTTGTTGTCTTAATGAAATTCAACTCATCATCACAGATTGATACCACATTAGAGTGAAAAGATGGAAAAAGATACTCCAAGCAAATAGTACTAGAAAAAAGCAGGTGTTGCTATTCTAAGATCTAATATCTGATGAAAGAGACTTCAAACCAAAATTAATCAGAAGAGATAAAGACACTTTATGCTGACCAAAGGAGCAATTCACTAAGAGGATATTACAATTCTAAACATATATTTAGCAATTTTGTAAAATATAAAGTCAGAGATAAACAGTAATAGTAGGCCATTCCAATATCATACTATTACCAATAGACAGGTCATCTGGACAGAAAACAGAAAAATAGTGGAGTTAAATGACACCATAGATCAAATGGACCTACAGACATTTACAGGAGAATACATATTCTTCTTAGCAGCCCATAATACTTTCTCTAAAGTAGATCACATATTAGGGCCCAAAGAAAGTCTTAAGAATTTTAGTAAAATTGAGATAATACCTCATATTTTACCTTACTACAATGTAATATAGCTAGAAATTAGCAACAAGAAACATGAAATACACAAACATTTATAGATTAAACACCACATTATTTAACAATGGATTTGTCATAAAAGAAATCAAGAAACAAAATCAAACACATCCTGGAACTGAGACAAAGCGGAAGCACAACATACCCAAACCTACGGGACACTACGAGGGCAGTTCCAAGAGGGAGCTTTACAGGTTGAAATGGTTACATTACAGAAGCAGAAATCTCAAATAAATAACTCAGTAAGGCACTTGAAGTCTTGGGAAAAACAACAAACCAAACCCAAAAGTATCAGATGGAAAGAAATAGTCTAAATTCAGGACAGAAAACAATATATGTATATATAAAGAATTGTTGAAACAGAGTTGGTTCTTTGGAAAGATAGACACAACTCATAAACACCCAAATTAACCAAAAGAAAGGATCCTAATCAATAAAATTAGAAATTGCAGATGATAGTAACTACTGGGGAGACCACAAAATGTTGTCAAGGTACTGAGAAGAAGTGAGATTTGAGTGGTCTGACCTGAATAAGACAGTTTTATTACACACACTATGTCTCAGGGAACACTGAAGAGGAGGTAGCAGAATGCATATTAATGCTAGCTGGAAAGACCCAAAACTCATTCAAGTACTGGGTCAAGTTCAACCTGAAGCTGGGGCTCAAAGTAAGTTCTAGGTCATTCCAGGTTAGAGTGAGACCCTGCATTGAAAAAGACCCCCAAACAAAACAAAAACTTGTCAAAGTGCTGAGCATAAGAGGTTATTGAGAAGTCAGTGCTAAATGAGACATCTCTATCTTACCTTCCAAGGCTTGGGGAACATCATGGAAAAGAGGGGAAGATAAAATGTAGGAGCACAGATGGTGATAAGGAGGACTTTGGAACACTATCCTCTGACAGAGGGGCTGATTCATTCATGACTTCATAGCAGCTTTCATCGGTCGGTACCTCCACAGGACCTGAACAATATTGGAGCCGATCAACATTGTGAGATGGATCATGGAAAAGGGGGGGAGGAGATATCACAATAGAAGGACTAGTCAAAGAGGAGAGGGAGTTCAGTGGAATGTGGGGGCAAAGGGGGACAAACGATGGCAATGACAAGTGATAATCAAATGTACATCTGTTTATGAAAATGATCAGTCAGAATATCTCTTAATTTATAAAGTCCAGGTCCAGATTAGTTTATTGCAGAATTCTATCAGATTGTTAATGAACACATGAAATCACTGCTTATCAAGTTATTTTATAAATTTTAAAACAAGAGAATGTTTATTAACTCTTTCTATGCAGCCAGCATTACACTGATAGCAAAACCAGATAGAGACACAACCAAAAAAAGAAAACTATAGGCCAGAGGGTTGGTGAGATTGCTCAGTGGTTAAAAGCACTGGCTTTTAAAACTTGATGGCCCTGGGCTGGAGAGATGGCTTAGCGGTTAAGCGCTTGCCTGTGAAGCCTAAGGACCCCAGTTCGAAGCTCGGTTCCCCAGGTCCCATGTTAGCCAGATGCACAAGGGGGCGCACGTTTGCAGTGGCTGGAAGCCCTGGCGCGCCCATTCTCTCTCTCCCCCTCTATCTGTCTTTCTCTCTGTGTCTGTTGCTCTCAAATAAAAAAAAAAAAAAAAAAAAAAAAACTCTAAAAAAAAACAAACAAACTTGATGGCCCAGATTCAATTCCCCAGCCACCCAAATAAAGCTGGGCACAAAAAATGTCTCCCGCATCTGGTGTTTGTTTACAGTGGCAAGAGACCCTGATGCCCCCAACACACATGCACATGTGAATAAATAAAATGATAAACATAGATGCAAATTTTCTCAATAACATACCTGCAAACTGAATTCAGGAACATATCAAAAAGATCTTCCACCTCTATCAAGTAGGCTTCACTCCAGAGATGTAGGGATGGTTCAACATATGTAAATAAGTAAGTGTAATGCATCATATAAATAGACTCAAGGACAGAAATCACGTGATCATCTCAATAAATGTAGAAAAGGGCCTCTACAAATTCAGCATCCCTGCATGTTATAAACACTGGAAAGAATAGAGATGAAGGGAACATACTTCAACATAATACAGGCTATATATAACAAGCCTTATAGTCAACATCATGTTAAATGAAGAAATCCTTGAAGCATTCCCAGTAAAATCTGGAACAAGACAATGGTGTCCGTTCTCTCCACAGGTATTTAATATAGTGTTTAAAGTCTCAGCTATAGTGATAAAACAAGAGAAAAATATGAAAGGTATTCAAATTAGAATGGAGGAAGTCAAACTATTCTTACTTGCAGATGATATGATTCTATGTAGAAAAGACCCTGAATACTACTACTACACTAGAATACACTGAATACTACACTATGAGATAGATCACACTTCCAGCATTTTGTCAGGATAAAAAGTTATCATACAAAAATAAGAATATTCTTTTTTTTTTTTTTTTTTTTGGTTTTTCGAGGTAGGGTCTCACTCTGGCTCAAGCTGACCTGGAATTCACTATGTAGTCTCAGGGTGGCCTCGAACTCATGGCGATCCTCCTACCTCTGCCTCCCGAGTGCTGGGATTAAAGACGTGCGCCACCACACCCGGCTTAAAAATAAGAATATTCTTATAGGGGCTGGAGAGATGGCTTAGCAGTTAAGGCCTGCAAAGCCAAAGAATCCTGGTTTGATTCTCCATGGCCCACGTAAGCCAGATGCACAAGGGGGTACATGATTCTGTAGTTCATTTGCTATGGCTGGAGGCCCTGGCATTCTCTCTCTCCCTCTTTTTCCCTTTCAAATACATTATTCTTATATAACAATGAAAAACATACTGAGAAAGAAATCAAGGAATCACTCCAATATTGAAATCAAAATGTTCCCATACTTTTCTATTTGTGTTAATTTACACCTAGCTTAAAAAATTTTTTTTTTTGTTTATTTTTACTTATTTATTTGAGAACAGCAGAGAGAGAAAGAGGCAGATATAGAGAGAGTGGGAGAGGGAGAAAATGGACACACCAGAGCCTCCAGCCACTGCAAACAAACTCCAGACGCATGAGCCCCCTTGTGAATCTGGCTAACGTGGGTCCTGGGGAATTGAGCCTCAAACCAGGGTCTGGGCTTCACAGGCAAGCACTTAACTGCTAAGCCATCTCTTCAGCCCCACCTAGCTTTTTTTAAAAAATCATTTTTAATTTTTTATATTTATAGAGAGATAGAAAGGGGGGAGGAGAGAGAGAATTGGTGTCCTAGGGCCTCAGCCACTGTTAAACTCCAGAAGCTTGCACCATCTAGTGGGCATGTATGACCTTGTGCTTGCCTTGCCTTTGTGCGTCTGGCTTATGTGGGATCTAGAGAGTAAAACATGGGTCCTTAGGCTTTGCAGGCAAGAACCCCAACTGTTAAGCCATCTCTCCAGCCCTAGCTTCGTTTTCTTTCCTCCCATTTACTGAATCTTTCATTTTTAGCATCATGTCAATTTGGTTTTTCTTCAATATTCCTATTTCTTTTTTAAATTCCATTTTTACATCCTGACTTGGCTTCCTTTTTCATTCCCGTTTGTGTTCTCTTGGAATTCATTGAGAAGCTTATTCATATCCTCTTTCATTTCTTTTAACATATTTATTATTTTTTTAACCCTGTCTGAAATTTCATAAGTCTAATTAGGAACAATAACTTTGGGATTGGTAGGTTTTGGTAGGCACTGCCTTGTTAGATGAGGTGGGTCATGGGAGTGGACCCTTATGTTCATTGGTCCACTGCATGTTCAAAGTTAGCTCACACAGGCTACTTCTCACTGATGTAGAGTTGTGATCCAGGCTTCCTGCTCAGGCCTGTCAATGAAACTGCCCCTTAAAACTATAAGTTGAAATAAATCTGTTGTTCCCATCAGGTGCTTCTGGGTAGGCTTTTTGGTTAGCAATGAGAAGAAATTACTATACATTTACTATACATGTTGTGTTGTTTTTTTCATGTTACTTGTTTTTTTGTGTTGAAATTTGAACATCAGCAGTTAGATTATTGGTTGATTTCTTTTTCTTTTTTTTTTTTTTCACTTATTGAAGGTAGGGTCTTCCTCTAGCTCAGGCTGACCTGGAATTTACTACGTAGTCTCAGAGTGGCCTTGAACTCACAGTGATCCTTCTACCTCTGTCTCCTGAGTTCTGGGATTAAAGGCATGTGCCACCATGACTGGCTAGGTTGATTTTTTTTTCCATTTAGTTATGGTACCATTCTTCTTTCAGTGGAATATCAGTAAGTACAAGGTTGCAGTCAGTTTGGCATATCATTTTCTTTTGTTAGACTGTTATTGAAGCCATCAGGCTTGATTCTCCTGTCCTCCTCTGAGAGTAGAATACAATCCGCAACAATAGCCACTATCCAGAGATAGACCCACTATAAAAATAGAATAATAGTCTACTACTAAACAATTTCTCCTTAAGTCTTAAGCATTTTGGGGAGGAAAGGGACCTATAAATCCCGAAGTTATAGTCCCTGATTGTGTCCATCTACATGTATTCTGTCTTTACTTAATACTCAATATCATGTGAGCAGGCCAGCTTGCCCCCTATTAGTTGTTGTGGATATGACTGGAAAGAAAAAGAAGAAAAAAACACAGAAAGCCTAGTGGCTGGTCTTGGGATAATGGAGACAAAGTAGGGAGTGGGAATGTAAACCAAAGAGTGGACTGTAGGAGCAAGAATGTGGGAGAAGAATAACAGAATTTTGGCTGTTGGTTGAAAAGAGAGCAGTAAAGATGTGCTATCAGATGACGCAGAAGAGTTCTACCTCATGATGCTTAGGCACAGAGATCCTGCAAACTCTACTAGACTGTGTTCTTTGCGAGAAGAAAAAGAAAAAGGAGAAAGCAAGGAAAAAAGGAAAATTGTAGGGTATGAACAGTTTAAGGGGGCAAGCTGGCCTGCTCACATGATATTATTAAGTAAAGACAGAATACATGTAGATGGACACACACACACACACACACAGAGTGAGAGATAGAGAGAGAGTGTTGGCTGGAGACTGGAGATACAGGATGTGAAAACAGAAAGGCCTGATTATTGGATTGTTTCCCAGCTCCTGGAGTCTTTGGCACTGGGTGGTCTGTTCTCGCCTTTGAGTCTTCCTGTGGATGGTCAGACGACTGATGTTGCCCCATCTGCCAGTTGTGCTTCAGATGTGGAGTTCCAGATCTGGTCACACCTCTATTAATTCCTTCAGGGTTACCTAATTGTATGAGATGGATCATGTTGCTAAAATGACTAAGCCTTCGTTGTGTTAGCTATAAAGTGAGAGTAATAACAATAATACCTGCATAGTGGTATAATTTTGAGAATTAGAGTTAGTAAGACATGTCTATAAAGCACCTTGTACTGTTTTGTTCCCTAAGTGCATAATGAATACTTGCCATCATCCTCATTATTTCCTGTCAGCAATGACTTGCTGTATAGCCTACTCTTAGGGCTAATTGTATTGATTTCCAATTGTTGTTGTAACATATTATGACAGACTTCCCTGGGTTAACATAGTACAAGTTTATTAACATGTAAGTATGGGGGTTAGACATCTAGTTGAGTTTTACTGAGCTACAATAAAATACTTGCAGTGCTCCATCTTTTTGGATGCTCTAGGGGAGAAGCTGTTTCTCTAGCTTTATTAGCTTCTAGAGGCTGCCCATACAGCTTGTCCTGTGGCTCTGCATCACTTCTACCTCTACCTCTTCTTAACTCATAAAAATTGATGTATTTTGCTTTATTTTTATTTTCTATATTTTCATATATGTATGCAATACATTTTGTTCCCACTCTCTCATTTACCTTTTTTTTTTTTTTTCCCTGAGGTAGGGTCTCTCTCTGGTCTAGGCTGACCTGGAATTAACTATGTAGTCTCAGGGTGGACTCGAACTCATGGAGATCCACTTACCTCTGCCTACCGAGTGCTGGATATCCCACGCCCAGCTTATTTACCTTCTCTTTTTCCCCCTTTTCCACAAAAACCTGTCTTCTTCCCATTATATTCTCATTCTGCTTTCATGTCTGGTTTTTCTTCGCTTTTTGACCCAGTGAGTTAAAAGTAGGGTCACTTGCATGATCATGGGTGGGAGGTTCTTTGTTGGAGAATGGGCACCCTACCAGTAGGTAAAAAACTAAAGGCAATGACTTGTTCTCTCCCAGGAATTGTCAGTTGTCTCTATATATTCTGGGGTGTGTGAGGACTCATGGACCTTTATCTATGATGAGATATTGGCAGGCTCCTTCATGTCCAAGAAAGCACGTCTGCTGTGAGTACACGAGTGTAGTGGACTTTCCGTATCCTGAAGCCAGCATTCTGCAGCCCTACTTCCTACCCTCCTGTTCTTACTTTCGTAATGTCTCCTCTTCCATGAAATTCCCTGCCTGGTGGGTGTAGTTTAGATGTTATACTTAGCGCTCAGCACACACTAGTTGTTTATTCTTGTTAACTTTGTCAGTTTTGCATGTCTGTATTAACCTCTGGCCTTTGCATAAAGAAATTACTATGTTTGGAGAAGGGGGGGAATTGGCACACCAGGGCCTCAGCCACTGTAATGGAAATCCAGACACATGTGCCACCTTATGTTCATGTGTCATTTTGTGCATCTGGGGAGTTAAACCTGGGTCCTTAGTCTTCACAGACAAGTGCTTACCTGTTAAGCCATCTCTATGGTCCTATTTTTATCATTTTGAGAAACCTCTACACAGGTTTCCATAATGGCTGTACCATCTTGAATTCCCACCAACAGTGAATAAGGCTCTGTCTTTGCTCACATCCTTATCAGATTTGATGTCATTTTTGTTTTCTTATGCTAGCCACTCTGACTAGAGTAAGATGGAATTTCAGGGTAACTTTAATTTCCATCTCTTGATGGATAAAGATGAGGAACTCATTTTTAGATATTTTCACAAAGTTGCACGTCATCCTTGCCATGCCAATCTTCTCTGTATCGTTCCAATTTTTGTATATGTGCTGCTGAAGCGAGCACTCATTTTTAACTATTTATTAACTACTTTTATTTCTTCTTTGAAGAACTCTATTCAGTTTCATAGCCCACTTTTTTATTGGGTTGTTCACTTTCTTGGTAAAGTTTTTTCAGTTCTTTGCCTATCCTAGATATGAATCCTCTGTCAGGTGTGTAGCTGGCAAAGGCTTTCTCCCAGTCTATAGGCTGCCTCTTCACTGGGTTGTCAGTTTCCTGTTCTGTACAAAAGTTTTTTTTCTTCTTTGAGGTAGGGTCTCACTCTAGTTCAGACTGACCTGGAATTCACAATGTAGTGTCAGGGTGGCCTTGAACTCACAGTGATCCTCCTATCTCTACCTCCCAAGAGCTGAGATTAAAGGCATTTGCCACCATGCCTGGCTTGTACAAAAGGTTTTCAATTTCATGAGGTCCCATTTGTCAATTGTTGATCTTATTTCCTCAGTGACTGGAGTCCCATTCAGAAAGTCTTTACATATTTCTATATCTTATAGTGTGCTCCCTGCTTAGCAGTTTTAGAGTTCCAGGTCATACATTGAGGTCTTTAACCCATTTTTTTTTCTTCCTCAATTTTTACTAACATTTTCCATGATTATAAAAAGTATCCCATGGGGCTGGAGAGATGGCTTAGCAGTTAAGCGCTTGCCTGTGAAGCCTAAGGACTCTGGTTCAAGGCTCGATTCCCCAGGACTCACATTAGCCAGATGCACAAGGGGGCGCACGTGTCTGGACTTCGTTTGCAGTGGCTAGAAGCCCTGGCATGCCCACTCTCCTCTCTCTCTTTCTGCCTCTTTCTGTCTCTGTCTGTTGCTCTCAAATAAATAAATAAAAATAAACAAAAAATAAAAAAATGAACTTTAAAAAAAAATCCCATGGTAATTGTTGCAGTTGGGTTTGCATTGCTGGTAGAAATCACCCAACCAAGAGCAGCTTCTGGGAAAAAGAGGTTTATTTTGGTTTACAGGCTTGAGGGGAAGCTCCATGATGGCAGGGTAAAACTATGGCAAGAGCAGAGGGTGGACATCACTCCCTGGCCAACATAAGGTGGACCACAGCAACAGGAGGGTGTGCCAAACACTGGCAAGGGGAAACTGGCTTTTAATACCCATAAGGCCGCCCCCAACAATACACTCCCTCCAGGAGTATATTGCAACACAGTCTTGTGTTTTCCCAAATATCCATCAGCTGGGGAGCTGGCATTCACAACACCTACGTTTATGGGGTCACCTGAATCAAACCACCACATTCTGCCCCTGGCCCCCATAAACTGATATCCATACATGATGTAAAATACAATGTATTCAATCTGACTTTAAAAGTCCCATAGTTTTTATCAATTCCAATGATGTTCATACATCCCCATAGTTCAAGATCTTTTAACTGAGCCATAATACCAAAAAATAACCTCAAAAAACTCATAATGGCACAAAATAAATATTCACACTGCAAAAGATGGCATTGGGCATAGCAAAGAAACATTCAACCAATACAAGATTTAAAACAACCAGGGCAAACATCAAACTCTGTAGCTTCAAGTCCAACAATTCTAACCAGTGACAAATCTTCAAGTCCGATAATTCTAACCAGCAACAAGTCTCTGGCATTCCAATTCCACCCCTCCAGCTAGGCTACTCACAGTCCTGGAAAACTTCATTGGCACCGGCAGCTCCTTGGCAGCCATCTATCTCATGGTCCCGGCATCTCCACTGGGTCTCCACTGCAAGCCACGGTTCATCCTCATGGCCCCATGGGGTCTCTATGCAGGCAACCAGCAAACCTGCTTCTCGTTGCCCATGGCCATTTCCAAAACACAAGACCGTGTTGCAAACTCAATGACCCTCTTTCCAGCATTTCTTATACTCCACGATACCAGGTAGGGGGCCAATTTGTTAATCCAGGGGGGAATAAAGCAGACTTTGAAGAACAGGACACTCCTTGAGCACCCAGGCCCCTTCAAAAGAGTCGACATTCTTCTTGTTGCCCCAGCGCAGGTCAGCTGGCCCAGTCTCAAAGGTTGTCATCTCTCAGTTGCAGCTGAACGGGCAACAGTTCACCCAAAGATTTTTCTTTCTGTGCCATATTCCTCTGCTCACACCAGTTCATTTCTACACAAAGCAACCCTGCACAACTTCTCAGGACATGGGCATAAGAGCAAGCTTCTCACACAAACTGCTAGCCCAGTCCAGGCACAGCTCTTTCTCACCCACATAAGCCAAAAATCACAGTCCGTAGTTCTTACTGCCTTCAGGTCTTTCAGCTCTGACCAGGATAGACCATCAAGCTGTACTTACAGCACTGCAAAGCATCTCTTAGGCCAAAGTTTCAACTTCTTCCACTTTCCTCTTGAAAATCAGCTCCAAAAAGGCTGAAGCCACATATTCAGGTGTCTAGCAGCAACCCCACTCCTCGGTACCACTTTACTGTCGCAGTCCGGTTCGCATTGCTGTTAGAAATCACCCAACCAAGAGCAGCTTCTGGGAAAAAGAGATTTATTTTGGCTTACAGGCTCGAGGGGAAGCTTCACGATGGCAGGGGAAAACGATGACATGAGCCGAGGGTGGACATCACCCCCTGGCCAACAGAAGGTGGACCACAGCAACAGGAGGGTGTGCCAAACACTGGCATGGGGAAACTGGCTATAAAGCCCATAAGCCCGCCCCCAATAATACACTCCCTCCAGGAGGCCTTAATTCCCAAATGTCCATCAGCTGGGAACCTAGCATTCAGAACACCTAAGTTTATGGGGGACACCTGAATCAAACCACCACAGTAATACCATCCCTCCTTTCCCCTTTGAAATTCCATTCTCCATCATATCCCCTCCCCATCTCAATCAGTCTCTCTTTATTTTGATTTCATGATCTTTTTCTCCTCTTATGATGGTCTTGTGTAGATAGTGTCAGGCACAGTGAGGTCATGGATATGCAGGCCATTTTGTGTCTGGAGGAACATGTTGTAAGGAGTCCTACCCTTCCTTTGGCTCTTACATTCTTTCCACCACCTCTTCTGCATTAGACCCTGAGCCTTGGAAGGTGTGCTCAAGATAATACTCAGTACTCCACTCACTTTTTTCCAGCTCTATGATACCTTCTGAGTCATCCCAAGGTCACTGCCATCTGAAAAGAGAAGATTCTCTACCCAAAGTGAGAGTAGCATTAATATAAGGGTACAAATATTAAGAGAAGTGCTTACTGGGCAGTTTGATAAGCATAGTATATACATTTATCCAGACATCAGCAGACGTTACACCCCTAGGGCTCATGACTAACCCTGTTTTAAGTTTTCAGTATCAGGGATGTATTCCCTCCCATGGAGTGGGCCTCTAGTCCAATTAGAGGGCAGTTGGTTTCCACCATGATGGACATGCCACTATTGTACCCATTGGCTCATTTGGCCTGGATGGCCAATTATAAGGCTTGTGGTGTCCACTGTTGAGTATCTTCACTGGTGGATTCTCTTTCTCCCATTGAACTGTATGTAGAATGGCTCTTCCAGCTTTCTGTCAGCTGGTCTGCATGGAGAAGGTTATCAGCTCAGTTCCAGCAGGATTTTTCAGTGGACTTGTAGCCCAAGTATGTGGAGTCTTCAGCAATAGGGTCTTACCATTGATTCTTGGTGGGAAACCAAGGGCCTCGGCAATGGCCTATATGATTTGGGGGCATCAGGGACCTCCCTGGCCAACAACTCACTGGAGGTATCCCATTCCTGGCACTGAAAATTTTCTAACAATGATTTATGGCTCCTCAGTGTTCCATTGTCCAAAACCTGAGGATTCCATATGATTTATTTGCATCCTCTTAGATTTTGATTAGCCCTCCCTCCACCTTTCCTTTACTCAATCTCTTCCCCTGACCTCACTTTGGGCCTTTTCACCCCTGTTAATCTATTCTTTTACTTACATATATATAATACCAACCTATTAAGTACTCTCCTCTCTTCCTTTCTCTTCCCTTTTATATCTCCTATTTAACTTACTGGCCTCTGCTACTGAGTTTTTTCCTTATCACACAGTAGCCTAATCATCTGTAGCTAGGATCACATATGAGGGAGAACATGTGGCACTTGGCTTTCTGGGCCTGGGTTACCTCACTTAGTATAATCCTTTCCAGATCCATCCATTTTCCTGCAAATTTCATAACTTCATTTTTCTTTACCGCTGAGTAGAACTCCATTGTATAAATGTGCCACATCTTCATTATCCACTCATCAGTTGAGGACATCTAGGCTGGTTCCATTTCCCAGATATTATGAATTGAGCAGCTATAAACATGGCTGAGCATGTACTTCTAAGGAAATGAGATGAGGCCTTAGGATATATGCCCAGGAGTGCTATAGCTGGGTCATATGGTAGATCAATCTTTAGCTGTTTTAGGAACCTCCACACTGATTTCCACAATGGCTGGACCAGATTGCATTCCCACCAGCAGTGTAGAAGGGTTCCTCTTTTTCCACATCCCCAACAGCATTTATGATCATTTGTTTTCATGATGGTAGCCAATCTGACAGGAGTGAGATGGAATCTCAGTGTAGTTTTAATCTGCATTTCCCTGATGGCTAGGGATGTAGAACATTTTTTTAGATGGTTATACACCATCTGTATTTCTTCTTTTGAGAACTCTATTTAGCTCCATAGCTCATTTCCTATTTGGCTTGTTTGGTTCCTTATTATTTAACTTTTTGAGTTCATTGTATATCCTAGATGTTAATCCTCTATCAGATATATAGCTGGCGAAGGTTTTTTCCCTTTCTGTAGGCTGCCTCTTTGCTTTATTCACAGTGTCCTTTGTGTAGAATATCTTTGTAATTTCATGAGATCCCAGTGGTTAGTCTGTGGTTTTATTGCCTGAGCAATTGTGGTTCTATTTGGGAAATCTTTGCCAAGACCAATATGTTGAAGGGTTTCCCCTACTTTTTCCTGTAACAATTTCAGAGTTTCAGGTCTGATGTTAAGATATTTAGTCCATTTGGATTTAATTCTTGTGCATGGAGAGAGAGAAGAATCTATTTTCATCTTTCTGCAGATACATATCCAGTTTTCCTAGCACCATTTTCTGAAGAGGCTGTCTTTTCTCCAATGAGTATTTTTGGCCTTTTTATTGAATATCAGGTGGCTATAGCTACCTGGATTATATCTGGGTCCTCTATTCTGTTCCATTGATCTCCATATCTGCTTTTGTGCCAGTACCATGCTGTTTTTGTTACTGTGGCTCTGTAGTATAGGTTAAAATCAGGTATGGTGATACCTCCTGCCTTATTTTTGTTGCTCAGTATTATTTTAGATATTCGAGATTTTTTGTGATACCAAATGAATTTTTGGATTGTTTTTTCTATTTCTGTGAAGAATGCCTTTGGAATTTTGATGGGGATTGTATTAAATGTTTAGATTGATTTTGGTAAGATTGCCATTTTCACAATATTGATTCTCCCAATCCAGTAACAAGGGATGTTTTTCTGTTTCCTAGTGTCTTCTGCAATTTCTTGCTTGTGTGTTTTATAGTTTTCATTGTAGAGATTCTTTACTTCCTTCGTTAGGTATATTCCAAGGTACTTTATTTTCTTTGATGCAATTGTGAATGGGAGTGATTCTCTGATTTCATCCTTTGTGTGTTTGTTGTTAGCATATAGTAATGCTACTGATTTCCGTGTATTTATTTTGTATCCTGTTACATGTCTGTAGGTGTTTATCAGCTCTAACAGTTTGATGGTAGAGTCTTTAGGGTCTTTTATATATAGAATCATGTCATCTGCAAATAATGATAACTTGATTTCTTCCTTTCCAATTTGTATCCCTTTTATGTGCGTCTCTTGCCTTATTGCAATAGCTAAGACTTCCAGTACTATATTAAATAAAAGTGGGGACAGTGGACATCCTTGTCTTGTTCCTGATTTTAATGGAAAAGCTTCCAATTTTTCCCCATTCAGTCATACGTTGGCTGTAGGCTTGTCATAAATAGCCTTTATTATATTGAGATATGTTCCTTCTATTCCCAGTCTCTGTTGGACTTTTATCATGAAGGGATGTTGGATTTTGTCAAATGCTTTCTCTATGTCTAGTGAGATGATCATATGATTTTTGTCCTTCAGTCCATTTATATAAGGTATTACATTTATCGATTTGTATATTTGAACCATCCCTGCATCTCTGGGATAAAGCATACTTGGTCAGGGTGAATGATCTTTCTGATATATTCTTGTATTCTGTTTGCCAATATTTTGTTGAGAATTTTTGCATCTATGTTCATGAGGGAGATTGGTCTGTAATTTTCTTTTTTTGTTCTATCTTTGCTTGGTTTTGGTATTAGAGTGATTCTGGCTTCATAGAAGGAATTTTGTAGGATTCCTTCTTTATCTATTGTATGGAAAAGCTTAAGAAACAATGTCATTAGTTCTTCCCTGAAGGTCTGGTAAAATTCATCAGTGAATCCATCTGGGCCTGTACTTTTTTTATTTGGGAGGTTTTTTGTTTTTTTTTTTTCAAGATAGGGTCTCACTCTAGACCAGGCTGACCTGGAATTCACTATGGTGTCTCAGGGTGGCCTCGAACTCATGGTGATCCTCCTACCTCTGCCTCCCAAGTCCTGGGATTAAAGGCGTGAGCCACCACACCTGGCAGTGGGGCGATTTTTGATAACTGTTCAGATCTCCATGCTTGTTATAGGTCTATTTAAGTGATTAATCTCATCTTTGTTTAATTTACATAGGTCATATAAATCAAGGAAATCATTCATTTCTTTCAGATTTTCATACTTTCTGGAGTATATGCTTTAATAGTATGTCCTTATGATTTTTTGAATTTCTCTGGCATCTGTTGTAATGATACTTTTTTCATCTCTAATTTTATTAATTTTTGTCTCTTCTCTCTTTCTTTTGGTTAGATTTGCTAAGGGTTTACCAATCTTGTTTATCCTTTCAAAGAACCAACTCTTTGTTTCATTAATTCTTTGGATTGCTTTTTGTTTCTATTTCATTAATTTCTCCCCTAGTCTTTATTATTTCTTCCTGTCTACTGATTTTGGGTTTGCCTTGTTCTTCCTTTTCCAAGGCTTTAAGGTAAAGTATTAGGTCATTTACTTGCAACCTTTCTAATTTCTTAATATAGGCACTTAAAGCTATACATTTACCTCTTAGAACTGCCTTCATTGTGTGCCAGAGATTTTGGTATGTTGTGTTTTCATTATTGTTTGATTCTATAAAGTTTTTGATTTCCTTCTTGATTTCCTCATTGACCCATTCATCATTTAGTAGTGTGTTGTTTAATTTCCATGATTTTGTGTATGCTCTATAGCCTTTCTTGCTACTGATTTGTAGTTTAATTCCATTGTGGTCAGATAGGATGCAAGGAATTATTTCAATTTTCCTGAATTTGTTAAGATTTGCTTTGTGTCCTAATATATGGTCTATTTTAGAGAACATTCCATGTGCTTCTGAAAAGAATGTATATTCTGCAGCATTTGGATGAAATGTCCTGTAGATATCTGTTAGGTCCATTCCTTCTATGACCTCATTTAGTTCAGATGCCTCTCTGTTTATTTTTTCCCAGGATGACCTGCCAATTGATGAGAATGGGGTGTTGAAGTCACCCCTTGCCACCGTGTTTGGTGTTATTTGTGACCTTCGTTCTAATAGCATTTGTTTGATGAATTTGAGGGCCCACCTCTTAGGTGCATATATGTTTAGGATTGTAATGTCGTCCTGTTGGAGAGTGACTTTAATCAGTATAAAGTGACCTTCCTTATGTTTCTTAACTAATGTTGGACTGAAGTCTACCTTGTCAGATATTAGGATAGCACCCCCTGCTTGTTTTTAAGGTCCATTTGCTTGGAACACCATTTTCCAACCTTTCACCCTAAGGTAGTGTCTCTCCTTTGTAGAAAGGTGGGTTTCTTGGAGGCAACAAATTGCAGGATCCTGCTTTTTAACCTAGTCTGTGAACCTATGGCTTTTGGTTAGGGCATTGAGGTCATTGATATTAAGAGATAATATTGAGAGGTGTGTATTCATTTTTGCCATTTTTTTGCAGTTCTTCCAGTTTTACCTTTGTTTTCTTGTGTTCACTAGTATTTGAGTATTGTTTGTTTTTTTCCTGGTTCCTTATATGTGTGCTTTTCTTTTTCTTCAGCAGGGAGGATTCTTTGAAGTATTTTCTGTAGAGCAGGTTTTGTTTTCAAATACTCCTTTAGCTTGCTTTTGTCCTGGAATGTCCTTATTTCTCCATCTATTTGAATGGATAGTTTTGCAGGATAAAGTAACCTTGGTTGACAGTTGTTATTTTTCAGGACTTGGAGTACATTACTTCATGCCCTTCTGGCTTTTAAAGTTTGTGTTGAGTAATCTGCTGTACTCCTGATAGGCTTGCCTTTGTAGGTAACTTGATTTTTCTCTCTGACTGCTTTCAATATTTTTTCTTTGGTTTGTGTGTTTGGTAGTTTGGTTATAATATGGCGAGGAGAAATTCTTTCCAGGTTCTGTCTGGCTGGTGTTCTAAAGGCTTCCTGTATCTACATTGGCACCTCTTTCCCAATTTGGGGGATGTTTTCTTCTATGATTTTGTTGAAGATGCCTGCTATGCCTTTGGAGTGAAATTCTTCGCCTTCTACTATGCCATGAATTCTTTTGTTTGATCGTTTTATGGTGTCCCAAATATCTTGAGATTCCCACTCATACTTGTATCAGACCACTTCCGGTTTGCTGAGATGAACTTCCAGATCAGGCACAGTTATGGAGGAAGGGATTTATTGAAGTTTACAGATCCAGGGAAAGTTCCATAATGGCAGTAGAAGCTGGCCTGTCTTCACAGGCCCAAACAGAGAGAGAGAAGCACAAGCCTAAAGGCCAAAAGCCACAGCACACTTCAGGAACTTCAGCTAGGCACAATTTGCGTATCTTTTGATTGAAATCTGAAACCCACCACCACACCTTAAGATCACCCAGTGTCATTGCCTCCATCCAGGTGGCTATAGATGCAAACTACAAACTAATAAACAACTGAATATATTGGGGGCCATCTATTCTATTCAAACCACCACATTCAGCCCCTGGCCCCCAATACATTTATAATAATCACACATTGTAAATTGTACACAGTTCAATTTTAAAGGTCCCCACAGTCTTGACCAATTTTAGATATTAAGACCTGTAAAATCAAACAAGTTAAACACTTCTAACATATAAAGGCACAGAGTAACCATTTTAACTGGTATAAGGCATAGCAAGGAGAGACTAAAACAATGCAAACTCAACCACCATCAAACAAACATCAAACTTCTGCAGTTCAAGTCTAAGACTGACAGACTCCAGATTTTCCAATTCCACCCCTCCATCTGGGCAGAGTAGGTGGGGAACACTTCCATTCCAGGTCAACAATGCACTCTATGGTAGCCCTTGCACAGTCCTGGTATATCCAAAACATCTTGAGGTCTTCATGCAAACCACGGTCCATCTTCCAAAGGCTCTTTCAGCCTATCAGGGCATCATGACCTGCCTAATGCTGAATCTCAGCAGCAGCTCCTGGAACCATATGCAATTCATGACCACTCCTCACATTTTCCAAAGGCTCTTTCAGCCTATCAGGGCATCAGGCCCTACCTCATGCACATCTCAGTGGCAGCTCCTGGAAGCATGTGCAATTCATGACCACTCCTTGCATTTTTCATACTTCTGAAACCAATACCAGGTGTGTAGGACACAGCCATATTCTTAATTCTGGGACAAAACAAATCATAGCCTTAAAAAGCAGGTTCCTTCTCCAATCACCTCTTTCCAAAAGTGTTTGCATTTCTATGATAGTCTTTCCTCCGGCATCCTTTGCATGGTCCTTTAAGATTGCTAATGTGTTTGACAATAGCAGCTTTAGTAATCTAAAGCCAGTCTCTGTGCCAGTAAATTTAACTTGCTTAAAGTTTTCCAGCTTAAAATCTTAAGTCTCTCAGTCCAATATCTCTAGCCAAGCACATCAGTCCATTACAAATTTAACCTTGATCAAACTCTCTGGGCCTGGGCAGCAGGACACAGCCAGCCCTTATGCCAGTATCCCAGTTCCAACAAAGTCCTCTGCAGTCTTTACTCCCCCTTAGAAAGCTCATAAGCCAAGTCTCGAAGTTCAATGCTGTCTGCACTTAGCATTTTCAGACTCTCATCAGAATAGTCCATAAAACTTGGCTTACCACTCCAGAAGACATCTTCAGCTGCAAGCACCAAGTCCATGCCTATTCCTCCAAAACAAAGGTTCCAAAAGATCAACATCCACATGGCCAGGTACATTTCAGCCCACTCCTTGGTACCAAATTCTGAATCAGACTGCTTCAGGTTCACTGAGATGAACTTGCAGACAAGGCACAGTTATGGAGGAAGGGATTTATTGAAGCTTACAGATCCAGGGGAAGTTCCATAATGGCAGAAGAAGCTGGCCTGCCTTCACAGGCCTAAACAGAGAGAGAGAAGCACAAGCCTAAAGGTCAAAAGCCATAGCACACTTCAGGAACTCCAGCTAGGCACAATTTGCATATCTTTTGATTGAAATCTGAAACCCACCACCACAACTTAAGATCATCCAGTGACATTGCCTCTAGCCAGGTGGCTACAGATGCAAACTACAAATAAACAACTGAATATAGTGGGGGTCATCTATTCTATTCAAACCACCACGATACTTTATTATTAGTTTGTCTTTCTCTTTGTTGGACTGTATTAGATCTGCTACCTGGTCTTCTAAGTTAGATATTCTGTCCTTTCCTTCATCCATTCTACTGGTGAGATTTTCTATAGAGTTTTTTTTTTTTTTTATTTCATTAACTGTGTTCTTCATTGCTAGTAATTCTGACTGATTTTTCTTTTTTTTTTGTTTGGTTTTTGGTTTTTTGATTTTTCGAGGTAGGGTCTCACTCTAGCCCAGGCTGACCTGGAATTCACTATGGAGTCTCAGGGTGGCCTCGAACTCATGGCAATCCTCCTACCTCTGCCTTCCGAGTGCTGGGATTAAAGGCGTGCACCACCATGCCCAGCTCTGACTGATTTTTCTTTACTATTTCTATTTCCTTATTTATGTCTAGTATTGACCTCTTTATTTCATTAAATTGGTGTCCTGTGTTTTCTTTGATTCCTTTGATTTCCTCTTTGATTCCTTTGATTTCTTCTTTGAACATATTTATAATCATTGTTTTGAAATCTTTCTCAGGCATTTTCTCTAACCTGTTCTCACTGGAGGTCATTTCTGATGCATTAATACTTTTTGTGGATTTATATTGTCTTGATTTTTGGTGTTTCTTGTGTTATAATGTATATATTTTTGCATCCTGGATTATTTAATGATTGGATTTTCTAGTTAGCTGGGTATTATTAGATGTATCAGACAATCTGATGTTATATAACTTCAGGGTAGGAGCTTAAGGCAGTATGTGTGGCTCTCAAGACTCTCAGAGTATCTACAAAAGTGACCCTAAGTGTTGGGTTTGCCTGCTATGAGAGTATTCAAGTAGGCTGAGTGGAACAAAATGCAGGTTCTAAAATTTAACTAAACAATGTACGCTTTCAATTTAAAACAGCACAGAGTATTTATCCAAGAGTAGGTATAATGACAACCAGATCCTCTAACTGCCCCACCCACATGCTTAAATCCTGACAACAAGGAGGTTAAGATTTCTGATCTGTTGAGGGTTCCAAGTCAGCCTGCTACCAGGTGAGACTCTTCCCTGGTGTAATCCCAGTTACCTCTGCTCCTGCTTGGTTCCTGCTGTTAGTTCAAGTTGGCGTGGTCAGGTCCCTGGACCACTGCTCTGTTTGCTGGTTCTGGGCACTGGTGGTGGGGGAGGGGAGGCTGCTGATGCTGCTCTAGTTCTCTCACTGTTCCACATGTTCTTCTACCTTGTGATCTGCTCCTCTGTTGTTCACTGTCACTCTCCCTTCACATTTCTTGAGTTTGTGGAGAGCTCTGATGTGAGTGGAAGCTCCCCTCCCCTGGCTTTTCCTACAGCTGAAGCCAACCCTGATGGATTTCTGGTGTGCCATGGCCACTGTCATGGTCAGCGGACCTGACAGAACTGCTTCTGCCAGCCTGGGTGGGCTCTGGATGCTCTGGATCTCTCCTGCTTCTCTGCTGCCATTTCAATTTCCTATGCACCTCACTTTTTAGTAAAAGTGTTTATTTCGCTGAAATTTTTTTTGGCTTTCCCCCCCTAGGCTGCTTTGGCATAGTACCTATGCCATCATCTTAACTGGACGTCTCTTTGACCCATTTTTAGTTGATTTTTGTGCAGGATGAGAGATAAGGGTCTAGCTTCATTCACCTAAAATGTATATATCCATTTCCCCCCAGCAGTACTTGTTGAAGATATTGTCTTTTATTGAATAAATATTTTTTGTATCTGTGGTAGTTTGAAAGGATGGCCCCCAATATATTCAGGACTTCATTAAAGTTTGTAATTTTATATCTGCAGCCACCTGGCTGGAGGTGGTGTCATTCTGGGTATATCTGAAGGTCCAGCCCTAAGGTGTGGGGATGGATTTCAGTCCACAGGTATGCAAAGTGTGGTAACTTTGCCTGGAGTTCCTAAGTGTGCTTGCTTATGGTGCTGGTGTGATTGTGGCATTTTCTCTCTCTGCTTGGGCCTGTGGAAATGGAGCCAACTTCTGCCATAATGGAACTTCTCCATTATCTCAATAAGTTTTCTTCCTCCATAATTCTGTCTGGTCTGGAGGTTTACTTCAATGACCTGAGGCTGTCTACTGTAGAAACTTTGTCAAAAGTCAAATGGCTGCTGCCAGAAAGCTGGAAGAAGCCATTCTACATACAGTTCAATGGGAGAAAGAGATACCACCAGTGAAGATACTCAACAGTGGACACCACAAGCCTTATAATTGGCTAGCCAGGCCAAATGAGCCAATGGGTACAATAGTGGCACGTCCATCATGGTGGAAACCAACTGCCCTCTAATTGGACTAGAGGCCCACTCCATGGGAGGGAATACATCCCTGATACTGAAAACTTAAAACAGGGTTAGTCATGAGCCCTAGGGGTGTAACGTCTGCTGATGTCTGGATAAATGTATACACTATGTTTATCAAACTGCCCAGTAAGCACTTCTCTTAATATTCGTACCCTTATATTAATGCTACTCTCACTTTGGGTAGAGAATCTTCTCTTTTCAGATGGCAGTGACCTTGGGATGACTCAGAAGGTATCATAGAGCTGGAAAAAAGTGAGTGGAGTACTGAGTATTATCTTGAGCACACCTTCCAAGGCTCAGGGTCTAATGCAGAAAAGGTGGTGGAAAGAATGTAAGAGCCAAAGGAAGGGTAGGACTCCTTACAATGTGCTCCCTCCAGACATAATATGGCCTGCATATCCCTGACCTCACAGTGCCTTATACTACCTACACAAGACCATCATAAGAGGAGGAAAAGATCATGACATCAAAATTAAAAGAGAGACTGATTGAGATGGGGAGGGGATATGATGGAGAATGGAATTTCAAAGGGGAAAGTGTGGGAAGGGAGGGTAATACCATGGGATATTTTTTTATAATCATTGAAGATATTAATAAATTTGAGAAAAAAAAATAAAGTCAGATGGCTGTGGTTGCATGGATTGATATCTGGTTCCTCTATCCTACTCCTTTGAGCTACATGTCTGTTTTGTGCCAGTACCATGCTATTTTTATTATTATGGTTCTGTAGTATAACTTGAAAGCAGGTGTGGTGACACCTCCATCACTTTTTTTTTTTTTTTTTGCCTAGGTTTGTTTTGGCTATCTAGGATGTTTTGTGTTTCCATATGAACTTCAGAATTTTTTTTTTTCTATTCCTGTGAAGAATGGTGCTAGAATTTTCACTGGGATGGCATTGAATTTGTAGATAGCTTTTGGTAGAATGTCCTTATTCACAATATTAATTCTTCTCATTCATGAGTATGGAATATTTTCTCATCTTTTAGTGTCTTTCATTTTCTTTCTTTTAGTGTTTTTAAAGCTTTCACTGTAGAAGTCTTTCCCTTCCCTGAGTAGTTTATTCCAAGGTATTTTATTTATTTTATTTTTATTTTTATTTTTTTTAAGAAGGAGAGCTGGCTCTCAGGACATAAACAGTCTGTCTTTCTTTACTTTTTATTTTTGTTTATTATTCATTTATTTGAGAGTGACAGACAGAGAAAGAGGGAGAGAGAGAGAGAAAGAGAATGGGTGCGCCAGGGCTTCCCGCCACTGCAAACGAACTCCAGACATGTGCGCCCCCTTGTGCATCTGGCTAACGTGGGTCCTGGGGAATTGAGCCTTGAACCAGGTTCCTTAGGCTTCACAGGCAGGTGCTTAACCACTAAGCCATCTCCCCAGCCTCCAAGGTATTTTATTTGAGAGGCCTTTTTTTTTTCTTCTGATTTCTTTCTCCATGTTTGTCATTAGCATAATAAGAAAACTACTGAATTTTATGTGAATTTTGTATCCTGCCACTTTGCTAAAAGGGTTTCTGAGTTCTAGGAATTTTCTGGTGGAATCATTAGGGTCTCTTATGAATAGGATCACATTGCCTGCAAATAAAGACACTTCAGCTTCACCCTTTCCCATTTGTATCTTTTATTTCCTTTTCTTGTTTCATTGCTCCTTCTAAATTCAATCATCATGTTGGATAAGAGAGTGGACACCCTGTCTTATTCCTCCTCATCATGGAATGCTTCAAGATTTTCTTCATTTAGCATGATGTTGGCTAGTGTTTTGTCATAGATAGACTTTATTAAGCTGAGATATGTTCCTTCCACCCCTAGTTTCTCCAGAACTTTTACCACGAAGGGATGTTAGATTTTATCAAAGGCCTTTTCTGCACCAGTAGACATGACCATATGACTTCTGACCTTGTATCTGTTTTTGTGATGTACATATGTTGAACATATATATATATATATATATATATATATATTTTTTTTTTTTTTTTTTTTGGTTGACCTGTCTATTGGACAGAGTAGTGCGTTGAAGTCACCTGTTATAATTGTGCTGGGTTAATCTGTAACTTTATGACTAGTAGTACTTGTTTTATGAAGTTGAGTGTCCCTGTGTTCAGTGGAGATATATATACATACATACATACATATGTATCCTCTTGGTGGATTATCTCCATGATCAATATGAAGTATCCTTCTGAATCTTTTCTGACTAGTTTTGGTCTAAAGTCTATTTTGTCAGATATTAGAGTAGCAGCAACCCATGCCAGGGGCCATGACTTTCACCTGTAATCTCAGATCTCAGGAAGCTGAAGCAGGTGGATTGCCTTGAGTTCAAGGCTAGCCTGGTCTATACTGAGAATTGAGGACAGCCTGGGCTCCATGACACCCTGTCTCTGAAAAGTAAAAATAGGGGCTGGAGAGATGGCTTAGTGGTCAAGGTGCTTGCTTACAAAGCTTAAGGACTCAGGTTCAATTTTCTAGTATGCACATAAGCCAGATGCACAAGGTGGCACATGTGTCTGGAGATCATTTGCAGTGGCTAGAGGCCCTGGTGTGCCCATTCTCTCTTCCTCTCTATGTGGCTCTTTCTCTCTCAAATAAATAAATAAAATAAAATAAAAATAGCAACACTAACCTTTTTCTTGGTTACAGTTACTTGGAATACTCTATTTGACCTTTGACCCTAAAGTCATGTCTGTGTTTGAGAGTAAGGTGAGTTTCTTGAAGATTACAAAATAATGGATCTTGATTTCTTTTCCAGTCTGGTAGTTTATGCCTTTTAAAAAACAAATATATCTTATTTATTTATTTGAGAGAGAGAAAGAGGCAGAGAGAGGGAGAGAGAGAGAGAGAGAGAGAAAGAATGGGCATGTCAGAGCCTCCAGCCACTGCAAAAGAAGTCCATATGCATGCGCCACCTTGTACATCTGGCTTAGGTGGATCCTGGAGAGTTGAACTGGGATCCTTTGGCTTTGCAAGCAAATGCCTTAACCACTAAGCAATCTCTTCAGCCCCAATGCCTGTTTTTTTTTTTTTTTATTATGTAAAGATGTGAATTAAATCCTGTCCTATTTGTGATTTTGTGGTGTTTTGTGTTTTCTTTGGTCTTCATTTGATTGACAACTGAACAAGCATTGATTATTATTGCTCCCTCTGACCTTTTGAATGTGTTTATCCTCCGCTGTGTATTATGTGAGATAATTCTGTGGGTATAGCTTGGATTGGCAACTGTGGTTTTTTTTTTGTTTTTTTTTTTTTTTTTTTTTTTTTTTTAAGAGAAAACAACTAGTGGGCATGTGTGACTTTGCACTTGCCTCACCTTTGTGTATCTGGCTAACATGGGATCTGGAGAGAAATGGGACATGGGTTTGCAAGCAAGTGCCTTAACCACCAATCCATCTTTGCAGCCCCAGCTATGGTCTTTTAGTACTTGTAATATACACTCCTTGCTCTTTTGGCTCTGAGAAATTCTACTGAAAAATGAATGTTATTCTAATGGGCCTGCCTTTGTAAATGCCTTGTTGTTTCTCTCTTATATCCTATTTTTTGTTCTGTGTATTTAATATTTCAATTATAATATGACATAGATAGCTTATTTTCTTATCTTGTCTATTTGGTGTTCAGTGTGTATATTAAATCTAGATAGGAGTTTTCTTTCCTAGGCTTTGGAAGCTTTATCTTGTAATTTATTGAAAATGTTTTCTATTTCTTTGATCTGAAGCTCTTCTCCTTTGTCTATGCTCAGTATTCATAGTTCTTGTATTTTCATAGTATCCCAGCTATCTGTTATGTTCTGTTCATACACTTTTTTTTTTGAAAGACACTTTCATAGTCTTAGTAGATATAGCTAGGGGATAAGACAACATGGAAAGAGATGTACAAGAAGCCAAGGAAGATCTGTGTCTTTGGGCTATACTCCAAGGGTGCCGTTGGCATCTAGGCACTTCCTCTAGAGTCCAAGATGCAGTGTCTCCATGGCAACCCCTTGTGCCATTGGAGATTGCACAGTGGGTATTTTCCTGTTTCAAAGTGGCCCCCACACTCCTTGCTGGCACCCATCCATGTACTGCCATTCCTGCTAAATGAGCAGAGGATCCCTCTGCATGCACATGTGCACACAGGTGTGAGGAGCACTTTTTTGTTGTTATTGTTTTCAACAAAATAAGAACTGAATCCAAACCAAGGACAGTATGTAGCCTATCAAATTCTTTTTAAAAATATTTTATTTTTTAATTTTAGATATGGAAATATTTTGTATGTAAACATCACATGTTGGTACCATCCTTTCCCTCCTCCCTGTCCCTTTTCTGAAGAGGCATTCCTCATTGGGGATGCAGGTCAACCCCATGAGTATTGTGGGTCACGCATTATGGGGCAGCAGTCAGTTATGGGGGAGAGGCAATGTCTCTGTGCAAAATGTCCCAACTTGTAGCAATAACAATCTTTCTGCCCCCTCTTCTGCAAGATTTCCTGAGCCATGCTGGGAACATTTTAAGTCTACTCCAGTGATGGGCACTTAGGAGCATCTAGATGTCTGGTTTGGTAGATGTTGAGTGTCCTCAGTATCTTTCTACATCACCCTTGTGCTGATATCAGCTTAACTGAGAGTACAGCATTCTTGCTTATTTCCCCAATGCCTCTGTGGTTTCAGCTGGGGCCGGGGTGGAATGCGCTGGGTCATTTATCTCAAATCCAGTTCCCATCTGAAAAAGAGAATCAGATTCTCCAGCAGAGAGTGAAGTTAGCACCAGTTAAATGGGATAAACATTATTAATTTTGAACTCTTTATTAAAAGAATCTAGACAATTCTATAGTGCAAGATTAGTGGGAACTTGACAATGGAAAGCAGAATAATTATCTGGATATGATTCTGACTTATTTCCCAGTACCAGGTATGGTTTCCTTTCTATTGAGTGGATCTGTTACCAATCCAAGAGCAGTTGGTTACCCACCATGGCTGTGTGCCACTATTGCACTTGTGTGAGCATCACATCAGGTTGTTTGCTTCTGAGTTGCTTAGACTTTGAATTTCTTGGACAGATATTGGCCACTTTCCCCTGGTAGCTCATGTAGCGCCTACCAGCACTAGATGGGCTAATTGTCTGGGGACTGGCTCTCCTCTGGATTCCAATCAGGTCTCTCCATGGTCCCTGCTGACAGCGATTGGTGTCTTCAGCAGTAGGGTCTTACCATTAACCTCTGGTGAGTAATCAAGTGCTCTGACAGATGTCTGTCTTGTTTGTTTTGAGAGAACTAGTAGGTCTCTCTGATCAACTGCTCATTGTGGATGTATACATCTTGGTACAGGGATTACAGGCCAGTGCCAAGGGAAAAGAAACAAGCAAAATCCAGGGAAGAAAGAGAAACAGGAGAAATTGGAGGTTAGAGTTCATCTCACTCTCTCCAGGTCCCTTCAATTCAGATGCTCCCTCTAAGGTTTGCTTGAGGGTTCCACCTTTTAGTCTGATTCCCAGGATATAGGATTCTATGGTGCCAGTTAAATTTGGGTTCAGATTTTGTGTCCTCCCACCCTTTCCCTTCCCTCAAGCCCTGCCCTCCTTATTGTCCAAGCCTCAAGATGCTAGTCATTTATGTCAGCAACTTGGGTTGATACTGGTTAGGAACTTCAGATGAGTTAGATCATGTGATGATTGTGTTTCTGTGATTGTGTGAGTTCACTTAAAATGATCTGTTCCATGTTCGACCATTTTTCTACAAATTCAATGTGTCATTTTTTCTTACTGCTGAGTAGAATTTCATCATGTAGATATACTACATCTTGGTTATTCATTCCTCCAATGATGGGCACCTGGGTTGATTCCAGTTGTTAGCTATTATGAATTTAGCAGCTATGAATATGGTTGAGCAAATATCCCTGAACTGAGATGTTGAGCTTTTAGGGTAAATGCCCAGTAAGGGAATAACAGGGTCTTCTGGTAACTCTATATTCATCCTTTTCAGGAGTCTCCACATAGATTTCCACAGTGGTTGTACCAGCTACATTCCCTTCAACAGTGAATGAGGGTTCCTATTTCTCCACAGCCTCACCAACATTTGTTTTCATTTGATTTTTTTAATGTTTGCTATCCTTACTGGGGTAAGGTGGAATCTCATAGTTGTTTTAATTTGCATTTTCTTAATGGTTAGGGATGTTGAACATTTTATTGAGTGTTATGTTATATGTTAGCCATTTGTAATTCTTCCTCTGAGAACTCTTTATTTAGTTCTCTGCCCCACTTATAGAGTGGGTTGTTTGATTTTTTGTTTAGTTTTTTTGAGTTCCTTGCAGATTCTAGATATTAGGCTTCTATCAGTGTTATAGTTGTAACCCAGTAAGTGGATAATCTATTGACTCTACTTACTGTATGTTTGTCTGTGTGCTTTTTAGCTTCATGAGATCCCATTGGTTGAGTACTTGTTTAATTTCCTTGGCTACTGGGGTTTTATTCAGGAAGTCTTTCCCTGTCCTATATCATGGAGAGTGCTTCCTATTTTTTCTTCTTCTAGTACTTGAAGTGTTTCAGGTCTTATAGTGAGATTTTAAGTCCATTCAGACTTGATTTTTGTGAATGGTGAAATGAGTGGGTCTAATTTCATTTTTCTACATATGGTTATCAAGTTTGTCCAACACCATTTGTTGAAGATGCTGTCTTTTCTTCAGCCTGTATTTTTGGCATCTTTGTCTAAGATCAAGCAGCTGTAGTTGCTTGACCTGAAGTCTGGGTCTTAAATTCTGTCCCACTGGTCTATGTTCCTATTTTTATTCCAGTACCATGCTGTTTTTGTGACTATGACTTTGTAATAGAGCTTTAGGTCAGGTATGGTGATACCTGATTTAAATATGGTGATACCATCAGAGGTGTTTCTTTAGCTGAGGATATATTTGGATATCTGAAGCCTTCTGCCATTCCATATGAAATTTGAGGTCATTTTTTCAGTCTCAGTGAAGAATGATGCTAGTATTTTTTATTGGTATTGTGCTAAATCTGTATATTGCTTTTGGTAGAATTGCCATTTTCACAGTATTTTTTAATTAATTAACTAATTAATTAATTTATTTGAAAGTGACAGAGAAAAAGAGAAAGAGAGAGAGAGAGAGAGAGAGAGAGAGAGAGAGAGAGAGAGGGAATGGGTGTGCCAGGGCCTCCAGCCACTGCAAACGAACTCCAGAGGTGTGCGCCCCCTTGTGCATCTGGCTAACATGGGTCTTGGGGAATTGAGCCATGAACCGGGGTCCTTAGGCTTCACAGGCAAGTGTTTAACCGCTAAGCCATCTCTCCAGCCCATTTTCATGGTATTAATTCTACCTATCCAGGAACATGGGAGGTCCTTCCATCTTCATAAGTCCTCCTCTCTCTCTTGAGTGTTTTTATGTTTTCATTATATGGTTCCTTCCCATCCTTTGTTAGTGTTATTCTGAGGTATTTCATTTTTTTGTTGTTACTGAAAATGGGACACTGTGTATATTTGTCCTTTTCTTATAGAAAAATTACTGAGTTTTGCGCATTGATTTTGTATCCTGCCACTTTGCTGAAGGAAGTTATCACCTTCAGAAGTTTTAGGAGTAGAAACTTTTGGGTCACTTATGTACAGGATCATGTCATCTGCAAATAGGGCTAACTTAACTTCTTCCTTTCCAATTTCAACCCTTTTATTTCTTTCTTATGTCTTATTGCTTGGGCTAGTACTTCTAGTCTATGTTGAAGAGAAGTGGTGAGAGTGGGCACCCTGACTTGTTCTGATGTCAGTGGAAGCATCTTGAGTTTTCCATAATTAAGAATTATTTGGGCTTTAGGAACTTTATATATAGCCTTTTTTGTGTTGAGATATAAATCCTCCATGCCTATTCTTTCCAGTATTTTGATCATGAAATGGTGTTGTATTTTGTCAAAGGCCTTCCCTGCATCAATTGAGATGATCATGTGGTTCTTATGGCTTAGTTTATTTATGTGGTGTATTATCTTGACCGATTTCCATATGTTAAACCATCCCTGCATCCCTGGGATGAAGCTTACTTGATCAAAGTGGATAATAGATGTGTTGTTGAATTCAGTTTGCAAGGATTTTGTTCAGAATCGTTGCATTTAAGTTCATTAGGGAGATAGGCCTATAATTTTCTCTCCTTGTTGCATCTCTGTCTGGTTTTGATATTAGGGTGATGCTAGCTTCATAAAAGGAGTCACTGAGGATTCCCTGGTCTCTGATTATGCAGAATAATTTGAGAAAAATTGGTTTCAGGTCTTTTATGGAGGCTTCATAGAATTCAGCTGAGAAGCCATCTGGTCCTGGACTTTTCTTTTTGTGGAGGTTCTTGATTACCTTTTCACAATCTCCATGGATGTGATAAGTTTGTTTAGGAGATTAATCTGCTCTGAGTTTAGTTTTGGTAGGTGGTATGTGTCTAGGAATTCATCCATTTCTTCCAGATTATTTAATTTTGTGGAGTAGAGGTTTGGGAAGTATGCTGTGATGTTTCTTCTAATTTCATTGATATCTGTAGTGATCTTTCATTTTTATTTCTGATATTATCAATTTGAGACTTTTCTTTTTTTTTGCTTGATCACTTTGGCCAGGGGGTTTATCAATCTTGTTTATTTTTTTCAAAGAACCAGATCTTCATTTCATTGATTTTTTAAATTGTTTTCCTAGTTCCCAGTTCATTAATTTCTGCTCTAATCTTGATTATTTCTTTCCATCTGGAGCTCTTTGGATTGGATATTTCTTGTTCCAGCACCTTTAGGTGGTTTAGTCAGGTTATTGATTTGGGAGCTCTCTGTCTTTGTAATGAAGGCATTTAGGGCTATGAATTTTCCCCTTACGACTGCCTTCATTGAGTCCCATAATTTTTGGTAGGTTGTGTTTTCATTATCACTCAAATCTAGGAATTTTACAATTTCTTTTTTGATTTCTTCCATGACCCATTCATTGATTTAAAGCATGTTGTTTAGTCTTCAGGAGTTGGTGGTGTTCTTGATGTGTCTCTTGTTAATTTCTAGCTTTAAAGCATGGTGATCTGACATGGTACAATTTTTCTGACTTTATGAAGGCATGCTTTATGGACTCATATATGGTAAAGCTTGGAAAGATTCCATGGGTTGCTAAGAAGAATGTGTATTCTGTAGAGTTGGGGTGGAAAGTTCTGTAGATATCTTTTAGGTCTAGCTGATCTATGATGTTGTTGAGCTCTATTATTTCCCTATTGATTTTCTGCTTGGATGATCTGTCTATTTATGATAGTGGAGTATTGAAGTCTCCAACTATGATGTTGCTGATGTTTATTTCTGTTTTATTGTTGAGTAGATTTTGCTTTATAAACTGTGGTGCCCCTATGTTTTGGCATGCATGTATGTATGTATATATACATATATATATATAGGCATGATTGTGATGTGCTCATGTTGGATCATTCCATTGATGAGTAAGAAGTGACCTTGTTTGTCTTTCTTTTTTATTACATTTGGTTTGAAGTCTATTTTACCAGATATGAATATAGCAATACCTGCTTCTTTTTTTATTTTCATTTGCTTGGAATATCATTGTTCAACCTTTTACCCTGAGGAGGTATCTAACTTTAGTGGTGAGGTGGGTTTCTTGAAGACAGCAGATAGAAGGGTCAAGTCTTTTGATTCATCCTGATAGCCTGTGTCTTTTGATGGGTGAGTTAAGACCATTAATATTTAAGGTTATTACTGTGAGGTTTGCATTAATCCCTGCCATGATGAGGTGTTTTATGTGGTTGGGTGCCCACTTGTGTTATGTACTGTTTTGATCCTGGTCTATTTTGGTTATTGTGATCTTCTTCTTGTTGACTCCTGAGATTGGTTGGTTGACTGTTCTGTGTGGAGTATTCCCTCAAGTATTCTCTGTAGCTTGGTGTTCATATAATTATAGAGTTGAGTTTTTTTTCATGGAAAGTTTTTCTTTCACCATCTATTACGAGGGATACTTCTGCTGGGTAAAGTAGCTTGGGTTGGATGCCATAGTTTTTCAGATTTTGAAGTGTTCATTCCAGCCCCTTCTGGCTTTCAGGGTTTCCACTGAGACATCTGATGTTATTCTAATGGGATTGCCTTTGTATATTGTGAATTGCTTCTGTTTTGCTGCTTTTAACACTCTTTGTTTTCATTATTAAGGGTTTTAACTATGATGTGTCTTAGAAAGTTTCTTCTTTGGTTCTGCCTGTTTGGTGTTCTGTGGGCTTCTTGTATCTGGATGGGCTTCTGTTTTGCAAGATTTGGAAAATTTTATTCAATAAGTTTGTTGAGTATGTTTTCTATACCTCTGATTTAGATTTCCTCTCCTTCTGGAATGTCCATGATCCTGATGTTTGGTCATTTTAGGGTGTCCCACATTTCCCTTCTGTTCAGTTGATTTTTTGTACCTAGCAAAGTTTTTGGCCTCCTGATCAATTTCTTCTGTCCTGTCTTCCAGGTCAGAGGTTCTGTCTTCCACATGAGTAACTCTGTTGGTGAGGCGTTATAGAGAGGTTTTCATAAATCCTATTTGATTTTTATTTTCTGTTGTGATGTTTTGTATAGGGTCCATCTCTTTTTTGAAGTATGATTTCAATTTGAATTCTGATTTTCTTCATGCTTCTTGTAGTTCATTCTGGCATTTGATTAAGTCTTCATTAAGCTTAATCAACCAGTTGTTGAAATCTTCCCTTTCTTGACTTACCTTCAATTTATTCATATTTATTTGGAGGGTTCTAACATTTTCTTCTATCAAGTTAAGCCTACTGTCAAAAGCTTAATGCTCTAGGATACAATTCTGTTGAATTTCTTTGATATAATTGTTGGTTCTTTGATAGTTTGCTTCAAGATCAGTGATTTTTAAATTTTTTTAAAAAAATTATTTATTTATTTGACAGAGGAAGAGAGAGGGAAAGGGGAGAGAGAGAGAGAGACGAGAGAGAGAGAGAGAGAGAGAGAGAGACAGACAGACAGACAGACAGAGGGAATGGACATGCCAGGACCTCCAGCCACTGCAAACGAACTCCAGATGCATGTGCCCCCTTGTGCATCTGGCTAATGTGGGTCCTGTGGAATTGAACCTGGGTCCTTTGGCTTTGCAGGCAAATGCTTTAACTGCTAAGCCATCTCTCCATTCCCAGTGATTTTTTTTTTGTATCCCTTTGTATTTTTATTTATTTAGTTGAGAGAGGGGTTGGGTAGAGAATAGGCTCCTCAGGGCCTCTAGCTGCTCCCAGTGATTTTTTTTTAAATCAGGGTCTCATTGGTTGTTTTGTTTTCATTTTGGGAATGAATTTCTGTTGATTTCTCTATGATTTCATTAGAGACTTCTGTAGTAGGCCTAGGCATTCTTGGTGGAGATCTCTCAATTTTCTGACTTTTGTTGGCCTTTTTGCATTGTTGTTTACCCATTTTAGGAAGACTCTTTATTTTATTGAGGAGAAAACAAGTTTGTGTCCTTTGGCCCCTTCATCCTCTGGTTCAGGTGAGGCAGGGATATTGGTATTTAATATACAGTCAAGATACCAGAGCAATAGGCCTGATTCCACAGCTCACACAGGAGTCAGGCCTCCCTGAGCAAGGCACAATGGGACCTACCAGGACCAGGGGACTAGAAGGAGTAAGGGAACAGGGATCTGACCCACTTTTTGCTGAGCCCTCCAGGACATTTGCTGAGCCCTCCGGTGTAGGCAACTTAGACTGGGGAGATGGGAGGAGCCCAAACACTGATCTGGCAGGGAACTCAGACCTGGGCTGTGGGAGGGGTTCAGAAATGGGTCCAGCCTACTCACTCCAGACTGCCACGCCCACCCTCAACTGACCATGCAGGGAACTCAGACCCAGGTTATGGGAGGGGACCAGAAATGGACAGCCTATCTTGCCAAAGGTTCAGCATTCCCTTCTGCTCACTTCTATCTTATCCCTTTTTGCTGCTCTGAGCATTACTACAGCCTCTCAGCTTGATGGACTCATTTTTTAAAAAAATTTTTGTTTATTTTTATTTATTTGAGAGAGAGAGAGAGAGAGAGAGAGAGAGAGAGAGAGAGAGAGAGAAAGAATGGGTGTGCCAGGGCCTCCACTGCAAACAAACTCCAGATGCATGTGCCCCCTTGTGCATCTGAATGTGGGTCCTGGGGAATCGAGCCTCGAACTGGGGTCCTTAGGCCTCACAGGCAAGTGCTTAACCATTAAGCACTCTCCAGCCCTTGATGGATTCTTTATGCCTGGGTGTTGAGCCCATTATCCTCAGTATGCTGCAGGTACTACTAGGTGTCCACACCAGTACATGGGTTACCCAGCAGGGCTTGGTGAGGCGGGAGGAGTGAGGGTGAGAGAAGTGAAAAGATTTGCTCAGCTAGTTAAGAGCAGGCTACATGGTAGTTTGTGCTTTTTCTGCCTTCCTCTGCCCTCTAACAACTAATGCCAATCCTGAAAACACAGCACTTTAGCTGTGAGTCACAGGTTTACATTTTAATCAGACTTTTACACACTGACATCCTGTTTTCTCTTGGATGTGCTTAATTAATTTTGGTGTGAGGACTACATAAGGTTATGGTATTGCTAGAGGGGTGTATACAGGAATCCAAAGCTCCCAGGCCATTGAGCAAGGGTTGCCTGCTCCTCAGCACAGACTATCCAAACCAAATGTGACAAATGGGCAGTATCTCATAAGCATTCCGGTTCTTCACTTCCTTAGTTTGATTACATTGTACTGGATGGCATTTGGAACTCAGTTCAGAGTGCATATAGTTGAATTATGCAATTTGCTGATATGCAATTAACTGGAGTAGCAACACATTCAATCTAATGGGGGCCAGACAGAGACTGCATAATTCTCAGGAACACAGCTGATTATGCAGTTAAGTGATATGCACTTAGAGGAAGTGCACCACATCTATCTGATTGCATTTCTTCCAACAGATTCTTCACGGCACTTTGCCCTAGCCTTTCTGCTTTTATGGTCAGGCCTATTCTAACCTGTGTTCATTTGAAATGTGAACCTCACAGTTCATATGTAGATTTGGGACTTATTTCTTTTTAAACAAATGACAGGCAAAGGAGAAAAGGAAGGGGACAATCTGGAGTAAAACACCCATTTTAGGAATAGGAACCTTCAATTGTGTAATGTGGGAGGCTTTGTGATTTTCTTCCCTCCCTTCTTTCTTCTCTCTCTCTCTCTCTCTCTCTCTCTCTCTCTCTCTCTCCCTTTCTCTTTTTCATGATTTTGGTTTGGTTCAGAAATCATAGTTCAAATGCAAATGTGAGGTGTATGAAGAAATTTCTTTTTAAAGCAAAGTCCTTTGCATGAAGTATTTGTTTTTTTAAAAAATATTTTATTTATGTGTGTGTGAGAGAGAGAGAGAGACAGAGAGGGAGGGAGAAAGGAAGAGAATGGGCATGCCAGGGCCTCCAGCCAATGCAAATGAATTCCAGATGCATGCACCACCTTGGGTACTGGCTTTACGTGGGTACTGGGGAATTGGGTCCTTTGACTTTACAGGCAAGTACCTTAACTGCTAAGCCATCTCCCCAGCCCAAATATTTGTTTTTAACTTTGAAATTGATACTATAGAAAGTGGACAGGGATACTTTAAATGACAGTTCATTGGGTGTAGCCAGTTTTAAGTTCTTCTGATGATGACTAATTACTAATTTGGGGGACATGTTTTACTATTTACTGTATGTTGGTTGCATGGATTGGTCCTTGTGGGATCCCTAAATCCTTTGAGAGACCTCAAGAAATATAAAATATGGTTGCCTATCCTCTGCCTCATTGGAAGGTCATGACTCATGGATACAAAGTAATTTAGAAACAATAGAACAGCACAATGTTAGGTGTCGAAATGGTTGTTAAAGGTGTAAGGGATTAAAAATCAGAGGAGGAAGATAATGGGTTAGGCTGGTTTTCCATCACTAGAGGGAGACAAAGGGAGAAGCAAGGACCAGAGCTTTGTGTTAGACCAATCAAAGCAACTCTGTAAGGGCATGTCTATCCTCAAATTGCAGATGAAGAAACTTCAACATGTTAAAGAACTGGCCCATGAGCCACAGAGAGTAGAAAGCAGAATTTAGGGTCAGGTATCCACTGCCATGTGTCCTCCTATCATGCAAGAGACCATGGCAGACAGACTGGAAAAGTTACGACACTGCTTGGATGAGTTAACTACATAACTTCCACAATGTCTCCCAATCCCATGGTCCTGTGTTCTGGAATGAGTTCACGGGGTAGGGGAGAGTTGTGCTCTCAATTTTGGGGGATTTCCTTCTTTTCCCTCCAGCAGAAGAGATGCTAGCTTTATAGTTGTAGCTTTTCCTGGTGTGGATAAATCCTACAGCAAAACCAAATGTGGTGATTAAGCAAAAAACAGATTAACTTGGCATTTGGGACAGGTTTGGTGGGCCAGGAAGAGGGAATGAGCAAGATTAATGGGGCCACCAAATCACGAAATTCCCTTTCCCTAAATGAAAATCTGCTTGTAGCCTCCTAGGGATGGGGAGTGAAGTGTGGCTGGGCCAGCTGGGACTGAATTGGTCTCTGTCTTTTAGATTCCTTTCAGAAACACCTCACCTGCATTAGTTTTCCACTATTACCAAATAATCACCAATTTACCAACTCAAAACATCATTATTTCAGCATGCCCCTGTGTACATGCATTTCTTAGCTAATTCCCCTGCCTAGAATCTTTTCAGCATGGCCATCAGGTGCCAGCCAGGGCTGCACCCTCACCTAGAGGCTAAATGGGGAAGATGCCTTTCAGGGTTATGTCCTGACTCAAATCTTTTTTGTTTTTTATTTTTATTTTTATTTTTGTTTATTTTATTTATTTATTTGGGAGCTACAGACAGAGAGAGAGAAAGAGAGAGAGAGAGAGAGAGAGAGAGAGAGGGAGAGAATGGGCACACCAGGGCTTCCAGCCACTGCAAACGAACTCCAGACATGTGCGCCCCCTTGAGCATCTGGCTAACGTGGGTCCTGGGGAATCGAGCCTCCGACCGGGGTCCTTAGGCTTCACAGGCAAGCGCTTAACCGCTAAGCCATCTCTCCAGCCCCTGACTCAAATCTTTTTGCAGCTACTACAGTTGCAGTCATGCCCATATTCTAATCCTTCTGCAACCTGGGCCTTGCTTGCTTTTATGATTCTATCTCCTGGCATATTTCTCCTTCCTTACCATGGCTTGGCTATGTTGTCTTCCTCTGTCCCTCAAATGCACATGACCCTCTCTACCTGTCTCATAGTACTTATGCTTTATTCCTGTCTCCTAGGCCTCCTCGGACTGCATGTGGCTAGATACTTTATCATTTAGGTCTCAGGTCAACGTCATCACAGAGAACATGCCTGGCTACCTTTGGCAAAGTAATAACCTCCTATCCACCTAAAATTGATTTCATCCCATTACTTAATTTGCTTTCTCTTATAGCACTTCTTACCATTTCAAAATATCCCTTCCTTTCCATCCTCTCTTCTTTCTCCCACTTCCCCTACTCCTTCCTTGCTGCTTAAACTACTAAGTGGGCAATAATTTGTCTGGCAACAGTAGGATATTTCCTTCTCCTTTACTCTCTTGCTTCCTTTTCTTCTCCTCATGCCCTTCCCACACTTGTTTATATATTCATTTTTTTTTTACCTGATTATTGCCTTCTCTTATATCTTTTCTTTTCCTTTTCCTTTTCCTTTTTTTTTTTTTGTTTTTTGGTTTTTTTTTTTTTTTGGTTTTTTGAGGTAGGGTCTCACCCTAGTTCAGGCTGACCTTGAATTCACTATGTAGTCTCAGGTGCCCTTGAAATCACAGTGATCCTCCTACCCCTGCCTCTGGAGTGCTGGGATTAAAGGCATGTGCCACCACACCTGGCACCTTTGCTTATTTCTATAGTATAAACCTCTCAAAGGATTTTTCAGCATGATGCTTGGCACATAATAAATGTTCAATAAAAATTGTGAAATAAATAAATGAACCCTGCTGGGAGTGGTGGTACATGCCTTTAATCCAGTGCTAGGAGGCAGAGGTAGGAGAATCACCATGACTTTGAGGCCACCCTGAGACTACAGAGTGAACTCTAGGTCAGCCTGGGCTAGGGTGAGACCCTACCTCAAAAGCCAAAAAATAAGAAAATAAAAATAAATGAACCCTGGGCTGGAGAGATGGCTTAGCAATTGAGCGCTTGCCTGTGAAGCCTAAGGACCCTGGTTTGAGGCTCGATTCCCCAGGACCCATGTTAGCCAGATGCACAAGAGGGCGCAAGTGTCTGGAGTTCGTTTGCAGTGGCTGGAGGCCCTGGTGCGCCCATTCTCTCTCTCTCTGCCTCTTTCTCCCTCTGTCTGTCACTCTCAAATAAATAAATAAATAAAAATATAAATGAACCTTGTAAAGAGAACATTGAAAGGACTACCTCTTTTTAACCAGGAAGGATCATTCTTATTTTAATCAGAAATATTAAATTATTGATCACAGGTAAGAATATTGTTCAGTATCTGCCTTGGAGCTCTCTCAAGGCTGGATCTAGGTTTTGGGTACTTTTGTCTCCTTACCACAGTCACTATTATACAGACTGAAGAAGGGAGCAGAACAGTGTGTTAAGTTGGAATCCTGACTGCTCAATGGGGCAGGCTAGTTAATAGTGCTTTACTAGGGAGCCATTTTTTCTTATGTAAAGTGGGAATAAAATATTATTTACCCCACAGAATTATAAGAATCAAGTACATAGACATACAGAAACCACTACAGCTGAGATCCAAGGGGGGCAGATTCTATCCTGAGCTAGCAGTAAAATGTCGCAGCATTGTCCACATGGTACTGGTTTTATAGGGATGAAAAAAATGCAAGCTTGAGGGGGTCATATAGCATTGCATCACAGTTCCAGAGAGTTATTGAGGCCAGGCACTGTATCTCAGGGCCAGAGTCCCTGCATGGAGGCCCTGAGAGGTCACTGTGTGAAGCTGTGAAGGTGAACCTTAGAATGCTAAAGATGCCAAAAAAGCTGTAAATTGTGAGTGGAGCCAGCAAGTGAGAGAGGCTATATGTACTACAGCCATCTGAAGTGGATGGGGGGGGGGCTACCCAAGTCTTTAGAGCCCCACTTTCATCCTGAGTCTGAGATATTGGACATGGAGCTGCAGGATTTGGTTTTGGGCTTGCTCTGGTCAAATCTTTCCTCACAGTACCCCCATCTCCCCATGCAATTTTGTTTTTCTTTGTTGTTGCTGTTTTGTCAAGGTAGGGTCTCATTCTAGCCCAGGCTGGCCTTGAACTCACAGGATCCTCCTTCTTTTGCCTCCCTAGTGCTGGGACTAAAGGTGGGCACACCATGCCCAGCTTTGTAGTTTGTTTTTTGAGTTTACAGAGGTCATATTTAAGAGATTGTCTTGAGTCTCAAAAGAGTTCTTGGACATTTTTTTTTTTTTTTGAGGTAGGGTTTCACTGTAGCCCAGGGTGACCTAGAACTCTAGACTATATAGTCTCAGTGTGGCCTCAAACTCATGGTGATCCTCTGCCTCCTAAGTGCTGGGATTAAAGGTATGCACCACCATGTCTGGCTAGAGTTGTTGGACTTTTAAACAGTGTTAGGACTGTAAAAGACTAAGGAGAGGTTTGAAGTCATACTGAATGCTCCATGGCATCATGAGATGGCCATGGAGCTGATGAGGGCCAGGGGTATGTTGTGTTTCAATGAAAAATGTCCCTCAAATGTTCATGTATTTGAAAACTTGGTCCTCAGCTGATGGTGCTGTTTTGAATGGGCTGTGGAATCTTTAGTGAATGGAGCAGTGCTGGGTCACAGGGGTTGGGGGATGGACACAGGACTTGAGGTTTTATAGCCTGGCCCCCTTTCCTATGTGTCCTTTGCTTCCTGATTATAGATGCAGTGTGGCTAGGTGCTTCATGCTTCCTCACACCCTGGCCACTGTGCCTTTTCTGCCATGATGGGCTATATCCCTTCTAAATGTAAGCCAAGATGAACTCTTCTTTTCTTAAGCTACTTTGCCAAACATTTTGTCACAGCAACAAGACAAGTAACTAACATACTATCCATTGAGATAGTTAGCAATGAAAAAACTGGGCCATGAGTACACACAGAGACATGGCTGCCTTTCACCAACAATATGCTGAGAAATAGAAGCTGTGCACAAAGGAGTGTTACCAACCATGGTGGCTCATGCTTGTAACTCCAAAATGTGGGAGGCTGAGGCAGGAAGATTGACAGTTCTAGGCCATCCTGGGCTACACAGAGTTTGTTAAATATCAGCCAACTAACCAAAAAAAAAAAAAGGTCATAGTGGTGACAAACAGCTGACCAGTGGTTGTTTTCTGGGGAAGGGATGTAAGTGGAATGGATGGCAAAGGCAAAGGAATGTGTGGATGATGAGAGGGTTCCATATGTTGGCTGTGGGGTGGATACACAAATGTCTTACTTTGCTAAGACTTAGGGATATGGACAATTACAATGGGCACATTTTATTGTATGTAAAATATGCCTCATGAAGTTGACTTCAAAACATAAGAATCAAGAGAAACTGATGGTTTGGACAGCCTATATTTGATAGTACCTTTGAATGGTGATTTTTTAAAAAATTATTTATTTATTTATTTGAGAGCAACAGACACAGAGAGAAAGACAGATAGAGGGAGAGAGAGAGAATGGGTGCACCAGGGCTTCCAGCCTCTGCAAATGAACTCCAGACGTGTGCACCCCCTTGTGCATCTGGCTAACGTGGGACCTGGGGAACCGAGCCTCGAACGGGGGTCCTTATGCTTCACAGGCAAGCACTTAACCGCTAAGCCATCTCTCCAGCCCTTTTTGTTTTTATTTACTACATCAAAGCTGTACAGATCTTCCAGTATGAGGCATCACGGCTCCACATGCAGTGGCTTGGGAAGAAATCTGCTCTGTGCCATCAGCTTCTTTCCTTTGTCCCTAGAGGAAGTACAATGTGTTGCATTACTTCATTAAGGCTTCTCAAGTTTTGCCTATCTTTCCCTCCTCCAGGTCCCCTTTTTATCTTTTTCCTTTCTTTATATTATTTCCCTGTGAGGTTCTAAGTCACAGGAAAGTAGATCACTGCAGATTAATCTGAGAAGGTAGACTCAAGCAGGGAAAGGATGTGGGAAGTCTTCCAGCCATTCTCTGGATGTTTCCATCCAAAGCTGGCTTTCCCCCTCCCACTCATAACCATGTGTGTCTCCTCATGAGCCACTGAGGCTACTTACTTCTTCGCTGTTTTCTTGTCTGTGCACTGGGGCATTACAGTTTCTGAGAGTTTGGAGTGTTCAGAAAATATCTTAGTACTTTGAGAACAGCTGTAGTAAATTGTAAGAACAACTTAGAAATAACTTTTTTTTTCTTTCTTTTTTTTTTTTAAGGCAGGGACTTGCTCTATAGAGCCCAGGCTGGCCTAGAATTCACTATGTAGTCTCAGGTTGGCCTCAGACTCACAGTGATCCTCCTAACTCTGCCTCTCAAGTGCTTGGATTAGAGGTGTGTGCCACTATGCCTGAGACCAAGAAAGAGAGAGAGAGGGCAGGGGGAGGGGAGGGAGAGAATGCATGCCAGGGCCTCTAGCTGTTGGAAATGAACTCCAGACACATGCACCACTTTGTATATCTGCCTTTGTATATCTGTGGGTATTGGGGAATCACACTCAGGTCATTAGGCTTTACAGGCAAGTGCCGTAACTATTGAGCAATCTCTTCAGCCCAAATATTCTTATTATAACAAATTAAAATTACATAGAATTTTATAGACAAAAGTACAAAACCTGTTATGCCCAGAAACAACCATGTCTCTTAGAATCTTTTTATTTTTGAGGTGTTTATTTATTTACTTATTTGAGAGAGATAGAGAGAGATGAGATGGGTATGTCAGGGCTTCCTGCTGCTCCAGTGGCCCTTCAAACACTAGTGCTGCTTTGTGGGTACTGGGGAACTGAATCCTGGGGTGTCAGCTTTGTAAGCAAAAGCCTTTCACCATTGGGCCATCCCTTTAGCCTGTGAACCTTTATAGTTTACTTTCCATATTGTACTTTCTTTCCTCCTTCCTTTCCTTCTTCTTCTTCTTCTTCTTTTTTTTTTTTTTTTGGTTTTCCAAGGTAGGGTCTCACACTAGCTCGGGCTGACCTGGAAATCACTATGTAGTCTAAGGGTGGCCTTGAATTTATGGCAATCCTCCTACCTCTGCCTCCCAATATCTGGGATTAAAGATGTGCAGCACCATGCCCGGCTTGTAATTTCTTAATATTTACTGTTCTGCAACTTTTTTTTCTCTCAGTTACCACTAAGCTTAGAAATTATTTCATGTTTGTACATTTAGTAAGTTGAACCATATGAAGTTGCAGAAAGGAACTGGCATTTTTACATACAGTTAACCTAATACATCCATCCTCATGATGTTTTAGACTTCTTTTTATCTTTTACCCATCTTTGTCTTACTAATTTTCTTTCTTTCTTTCTTTTTTTTCTTTTTCTTTTTATGAGGTAGGGTCTCACTCTGGCCCAGGCTGACCTGAAATTCACTATGTATTCACAGGGTGGCTTCGAACTCATGGCAATCCTCCTATCTCTGCCTCCCAAGTGCTGGGATTAAAGGGGTGTGCCACCACGTCTGGCCTAATTTTCTATTTTTAAATTAATTAATTTTTAAATTATAATTTAGAGAGGTGGGGGAGAAAGAGAGAGAATGGGTGCACCAGAGCCTCTAGCCACTGCAAACGAACTCCAGATGCATGTGCCACCTTGTACATCTGGCTTAAATGAGTCCTGGGGAATTGAACCTGGGTCCTTTGGCTTTGTAGGTAAGTGCCTTAACTTCTAAGCCATCTGTACAGCCCCATTCTCATGTTTTAACAGCCACACAGCACTGCATTGCATGGTTGTATAGTAACATTTTGTTCTTTATGATGTCTTGGGATGAGGTCTTGCTATGTTGCTCAGGCTCCTTTCAAATTCACCTACTCAAGTGATCCCCCTGCCTCAGCTTGACAATAATAGTTCTAACTGTTGTCTAGTGATATATATTTAGGTAGTTTCTTTTTTATTTGCTAATATAAGCAGAACTGCAAGTAGCAAATATGTAAATATGTGGGCAAATATGTCTAATTATATTTGTACGCATGTATATATATAATATATATAATATATATTTATATATGTATATTTATATATATAAATTATTTATATATATATAAATTTATATATGTATATATTTATATATATAAAATATATATAAATGGCTTCTTTTTGGAGGTAGGGTCTCACTCTCTAGCTCAGGTTGACCTGGAATTTACTCTGTAGTCTGAGGGTGGCCTCAAACTCATGGCGAATCCTCCTACTTCTGCCTCCTGAATGCTGGGATTAGAGGTGTGCACCACCATGCCCAAGATTTATTTTTAAAAAGAAATTAAAGTATCCTTTAAACATTTATTCTTTATCTTGTATACATGTATATGTATATGCATGCCACACATCTACCCATTTGCATATGGCTTTGCATGAGTGTTGGGTAATTAAATCTAGGCCAATAGGCTTTTCAAGCAAGCACCTTTCACCACTAAGCCATATCTCCATATATATTTTTTTGTGTTTGTATATCTATAGAGCAACATAGGTTTGTATGTATGTGTTAGTGTTTCTGTAGAATAAAGGGTACTACATGTATAATTATTGGTCAAGGAGTTCACACATTTCACATTTTTGTTAATTTCTGCTGAAGTGTTCTCTAATATGATTCTAGCAATTCATTCTCCAAAGTGTTTTATCCTTCTACGTTCTCTGTAATCTGGTGGGTAAATCAGACCTTTTGAGGCATTTTGAAATTACTTTGTATAGCAAATGATACATCGAAGATCTTTCTATGCCCAGCTGTGTACTGAACCTGGGAAATAAACAAGGGCATAGTTAATGTCACTGCTTTCACAGTGTGTCTGTGCTGACTGATGAGACCATGTCTAGTGCATGCTCATGTACACACACATGTACAAGCACACTGTGGCAATAATTTTATTGTCATAAGATTAACTGAAAATATACCAGCTGTCTAATCTGAGGGTCACTGGAGTCATGCCAAACTGAATGGCCTCCTCAGTTTTTCTTGAATGTTTTATTCGTAAAGTGGACACCATGATAGTAGTTCTCTTGCAAGGTGTTTGTGAAGGTTAAATATTCAGTCCTGGCCCTTGGTAAAGATTTGTGGATGCCAGTTGTTGCTAAATTGCCTCCCTTTCAAGGGCACTCATCATCTTCATGTATCTGTTAATACCCCAGATAAAATGTGGCACCATGTACTGGTAAATATTTTTCATTTGGTATATGTACTCCTGAGATTGTAAGAACTACTACACCCTTTGTTCTCAATATGCCATTTCTATGAGCATATCTAATCACTAAGGTTTCTGTTCTATTTTATTTTAAGGGCTTTAAGCATTCCTGTTCCTGCAAACAGGGACATTACTCTTGGCTATTTCACAAAACCTGGAATTTTTTTTTTTTTTTTTTGAGGTAGGGTCTCGCTCTAGTCAAAGCTGATCTGGAATTCACTATGTAGTCTCAGGGTGGCCTTGAACTCATGGTGATCCACCTACCTCTGCCTCCCGAGTGCTAGGATTAAAGGAGTGTGCCACCATGCCCGGCAAAACCTGGAATTTTGATTAACATGGGCCATTTTAATTTTCACTAGATAGTAAGGAGAAACATTTCTGATATATATGAACCAAAACCAAAATGGTGTGTAGAGAAGCCATGGAAATATTTTACCCACCAGACACATTTCTTACATTTATTATTAATGATGTAGAAAATACTGTTTTCTTCCAGGTATGTAAATTTCGTGTTCATTGCCACAGCATAAGCAGGTGGATGGAAAAATGCCTAGTCCATTATGCATGACCATGGGAGCACCTCGTCTGTAAACCTAAGGCTCCCTTCCACAGCACATTTAGTAAGCCGGTTGCAATTAACCACCCATTTGATGCTCAGGTGATCAGCAACTGCTGCTCTGCAGAAACTGAGAAAACTCAGGAAAATGCAAACAACTGACATTGTAGCAGAGGACATTTTCCTTAGTGGATATTCATTATCAGGAAGGACTTGGTGCATACAAAGTGTCTTTGGAAGGCAGCATCTCTTGCTGCTAAGGATCCCTGACAGCACGGACAGGCATGGATTGACAGGTAGCAGCAAGGAAACCCTACAATACTACTTAAAGCCAGCGTCCAACCTATGCGGAGCCAAGCTTTTCTATGCAAGGACTCTAGTGGCATCATTACTGGTCCTCACTAAGTTATTCATAGGCCACCGAGATAGGCTATGAGGCTACCTGCATCTCCAGAGTCTTAACCTATATAGGTGATTAAATTCCCTTGATCAGTTGACAAAAGTTCTGGCTGGTTCCCCAGAAAAACAGCCCTGCACATCTACATCTGGGATTTTGCATTGAATCTCCAGACCTTCATAGACACCCTGAATTTCCATGTATCCTGGATTAAGAAACTGCTCATTTCTGGTTTTTTTTTTTTTTTTTTTTTTCTGTTGTTTGTTTTGTTTTGTTTTTCAAGGTAGGGTTTCACTCTAGCTCAGGCTGACCTCCTGGAATCCACTATGTAGTTTCAGGCTGGCCTCAAACTCATAGCCATCCTCCTATCTCTGCCTCCTGGGTGCTGGGATTAAAGGCGTGCACCACCACGCCCCTCTTGTTTTCTTCACTCTTACAATGTCTCTGGTAGTTTTTTCTTCTCGGGATGGATGTTTTTGATCTCCCATACACCCATAGATCTGCCTCTTCTTTCAAGTCTACTTCTTCTCACCCCTTTGCTCTACACACCTAATTGGTAACATTAAATTTAGGGCTCACAGATCTAGGCCATCTTGTGCCTACTTTTAATGTTGCATTTATAGATTCATTTTCTCAACACCTATTCATGAGGGTCAACTGAGTGGCAGTGTCCACTATACTGTTTTACAGTCAGCATCCTATGATGCTAGTTGCTTCCTTTCACAGCAGACTGTGTCCTCAGAGGTGAGGCCCAGACCTTCCTGCTCATCATATCCTTTCTCTTGCCTTAGTCCCAGTCTGTAGGGCTGTGCTTAAGCATCTTTTGTTCTGGGCTGGGTTAGGCAATCCTCCTCTGTCTGTCTGGTACCCTGTGCTTACTGTTGTTATGAACCCTACCACATTGTTTTGGAGTCACCTACTTCCTTATCTGCACCCTTCCTGCAGTCTCTAGGTCAGGTTCTTATGCTCAGTATAGAGCCTGGCAATGGGAAAACCAAGTTAACTCAGTTCATTCTCACCTCCAAACCTTCAAACATGTTGATCATTCTCCTACAATCCTTTCTTCCTTTTTCATTTTGAAATTCCTATCACTCTAAATACCCCCTTCTCAGAAGAGCTCTTTTTGATCCCTTGATGAAGTTAGAACCCCTCAAATGAATTTTCACAAAATGAAAAACTTCCCTTAACATCACACAGTATTGTAATTCCTTTTTTAATATTCATATTCATTGTTAGAATACATGCTTCAAGACAGGAAGGGCACTGGATACCTTACATACACTTACACATATAAGGACTAGGATATAGTATTGTTCATGCTTCACTACTTGTATGACTCATGGAAGAGCAGCATAGGCATTCTCTGAGCACTTGCTGGAAATATAAAATCTCAGGCCCCACCTCAAACCTGAGTCACATTCCTCAGGTGATTCATACACATATTCATGTCTGGAACAATGATCTAGTACAACTATTTTCGATAAATTTATGCTAAATGAAAAATAAGTGTTGAACTAGACAAAAACAGAACTAATTGAGCTTTGGTAGCATAGGGTCTAGTTCAAAGTAGGTACTTAGCTGGGTGTGGTGGCACATGCCTTTAATCTCAGCACTCAGGAGGCAGAGGTAGGAGGATTGCCATGAGTTTGAGGCCACCCTGAGACTACATAGTGAATTCCAGGTCAGTCTGGACTAGAGTGAGACTCTACCTTGAAAAACCAAAAACCAAAACAAAGGAGGTACTCAGGGACTGGTTCAGTGGTTAAAGGCACTTACATACAAAGCCTAATGGCCTGCATTCAATTCCTCAGTACCCACATAAAGCCAGATCCACAAAGTGGTGCATATGTCTAGAGTTTGTTTGTAGTGGCAGGAGGGCCTAGTGTGCCCCTTCCACCCCCCTCCCCCTGCTTACAAATAAATATATACAAATATTGTGAAAAACCCTAAGTAGGCACTCAACAGTGTCTGAAGAATGAATATTGTCTTTTCTTATTCTATCTACATTCACCGTATTCCCCTCAACTAGCTTTGAAGCTAAACTGCAGGGGCTAGACTCATATTTTGACCTTTCTTCTAATCTCTACAAATTCTAATTCTCCACTGAATGCATCTTAGTAAGGACTCAACAAAGAACTGATGCCAACTTGATGTTTCAGTGTTAACTAATCTATTCTCTACCCTAGTGGATTCGGACAAGATGGTTTGACATGGGGATTGTATTGGGGTGACCAGGGATGTTGGTTGTCAAAAGACCCTCACTCCTCCCTGCTATGTTTTTAGCCTTAAGCTTCATGCCCATAAGGAATACCCATGTGGGGCAACAAACCAGAGAGGCTGTGGGAAGAACTTCCCCTTTCCAGCTTCCACTCTTTTCTCAGAACACTGTTTGGTTGGAAGAGGCCTAATCATGCCACTTATACTAGTGAAAACAGTGAAACAGATTTTTCTGAGGAAGATGTTTTGGTATAATTACTTCATCCAGATTTTCTTTAGGCAAAACCATTTGCTTCTTGGCATTTGGTCTTAGTAATAGGACAGCTTGCAGACTATGGGCAAAGGCTTTGTGAAGACAGGCATATTGATATATAAGGTTAGTTTAAAAATTTTTTTTTAACTAGGTTCAAAAAATATCTGAGGGAGCTGGAGAGATGGCTTAGTGGTTAAGGCACTTGACTATAAAGACAAAGGAACCAAATTCAATTCCCCAGGACCCATGTAAGCCAGATGCACAGGGTAGCACAGGCATCTGGAGTTTGTTTGTAGTGGCTGGAGGCCCTGGCATGTTCATTCTCTCTCAAGTATATAAATAAAAACTAGAAAAATATGAATACATTTAATGACCACTCAATCAATGCTTTGGCTGAATATTGCAACCCTTCTTGAGTCCTCTGGAGCTTGATGCCACAGACTCAATTTTTGATCTTCAGGAGAGCACATCTTCAGATAGACAGTGTATCTTGTTTTAAACAGTTTATTTGTTAGAATGTGGACAGAGTTTATATCCCTAATTTATGTTTTTTAAGGCTATGTGATTTGATTTTTTATTGTTTTAGTTTTAAGAATTCAACCTTCTGGATCTTGCACATGTTAGGCAAGTGCTCTACAAATGAGCTAGATCCTCAGCCCTTTTTAAATTTATCATTTTGAGGCATTTCTGAGTTGTAGCCTTTCTATTCCCCACTTCACAATTTCTGCTTGCTTCCTCATCTCATAGGAGAGGCTTGTCATGAGAAACCTAAGCTTTCCTTCAGTTGTCCTGGAGCACACCCCATTTTGTTTTTACCATCCCTCTGGGAAGAATTGAATTAAAATGTATTTAGGGAAAATTGTGTAGTTGCATTAACAATAGCCATATGCTTATGTTTCCTGCACCCTGAAAATTAGCCTAGAGATAGAACACTCTATACTCGCATTCATTCAAACTTACCAAGGAATAGCAAATTTCCTGAGGCCATTTGTCCTGGACTTTACCTTTTCTATTAGGGCCCTAAGTTACTTCCTTATTGCCTGTGTTAGAATAGTTTGATTTGGACAAGTGGTCAGGAATCCCGACCATGTATCCAGCATCCAAAGCTGTCAGAGGCAAAAGCTTTGGTAGCCACAGATGGGTGTCAGTCCTGACGCTGACACTTCCTGTCCACTCTGAGTCTCAGTTCTGTCAGCAACAAAATGAGGAAGTCCTTAGAAGAGGTGGGAGCATTAAGTGGGATCATACATGCTGTGTTTGGTTTAGGTTCCGAATCACTCAATTATTGTTTACTATTAACAACAAAACCAGATACGTGGTTTTTAAAATATTGACTTATATAGCAATAGTATTATATTTTCCTGTCACTGGCCTCTTTTTCACTATAATCTATTTTTCATTCACTTGCTAGGTTCATTTCGCTAAGACTTTTTAATTAAATGACTGCCTATGTAAGAATGCTTGATGGCTTCTCATTTCTTATGAAGTCCAGAGTCTTTCTCCTTGCATTCATATTAATCCCCTTTCTGACACTACTGCTCTTTTTTTTTTTCTCCAAGTTTGGGTCTCATTCTAGCTCAGGCTGACCTGGAGTTCACTCTGTAATCTCAGGGTGGCATTGAACTCACGGTGATCTTCCCACCGCTGCCTCCCAAGTGCTGGGATTAAAGGCGTGCGCCACCACGCCTGGCTTACCACTCTCCTTTAGACAGCACTTCTACTCCAGTTAAACCAAGCTAGCTTCAGTATGCTGAGAAATCAAGCTGGTGCTCATCTGGAGGTCTTCTTCTTGTCACCTGTCATATACTGAAAAGTGTTATGCAGGCTGCTGGAGGAGAAAAGCCATCAATGAGCTTAGTCAGCCGTAAGCTTCACAGCTGGCTAAGCAGGCAAATTGTGCCAACTGGTGCAATGGTGGTATGTCTGTTATGGGAGAAACCAACTGCTCTCTGGATTTGAGGCCTGCTGCACAGGAGGGAATTCATGCCTGGCACTGAAAATCTAGTCAAAAGCCTATGGGGGGTGGAGAGATCGCTTAGTGGTTAAAGAATTTGCCAGTGAAGCCCAAGAACTCATGTTCTAATCTCCAGGTCTCAGGTAGCCAGACACATAGTGACACAAGCATGCAATGCTGCACATGTGCACAAGGGGGCGTATACGTCTGGAGTTCATTCATAGCTGCTGAAGGCTCTGGTCCATTCTTTCTCTCTCTGCCTTTTTCTCTCTCTCTCTCTAAATAAATATATATATATATATATTGAGGTAGGGTCTCACACTAGCTCAGGCTGATCTGGAATTCATGTAATCTCAGGGTGACCTGGAATGCACAACAATCCTCCTACCTCTGCCTCCTGAGTGCTGGGATTAAAGGCATGTGCCATCACACCCGGCTTCTAAATAAATAAATTTTAAAACAGAGCCTATGGCTGAGGAAGTCATAAGTCCTGCGCGGGGGGGGTGGGGGGGACTACTACTGTTTTTTGCTAAAGTGATATATTGTGCCCACCAAATATTTATGTTTATGTCCATATTTTAGTGCTACTCTCACTTTTGGCTAGAGAAGCTTTTCTTTTCAGATGGTGGTGACCACTGAGGTGACTCAAAACTCACCAAAGTGCTGAGAAGTGACAGTGAATTGTACTGAGAGACATCTCTATCACAACGTGTCTCCAAGGCTCAGGGACTATTATGGATGATGTGGTAGGAAGAGTGTAAGAGCCAAAGGGTGGGGAGGAATGCTTTGCAATATTGTCTTCCAGACACAAAGTGGTCATTGCTTTGATGACCTCACAGTGGCTAATGCTACGTACAAAAGACCTGTATAATATGAGGGCAAAACAATATGTTGACATCAAAATAGAAGACAGACTACGTGGAAAGAAGAAGGGGTTCCGTGGAGGAGTGGGAAGAGGGGACATAGGAGGTGGTGGGAGGGGTTTGATCATGGTACTTTGTGTATATGTATGGAGGTTGTCAATAAAATGTTTTTATTTTTCAAATCAACAAGCCAGCATTTCCCCATGCACACTCCCACCCTGTGCATTGCTGGTCCTTTATCTGTTGTAATTCCTAGGCTGTGGCCCAAGCTTGCATTCCCAGTTGCTAGAATAAACATGTTGAAGAACTGGTGAGCTCTTGTATTAGGTGACTGGTGATGTCTGAACAATTCATTTTTGTATTTATAAACCAGAGCTTGTCAACTCTCGGATATTGACACCCTGAGCTGAATCATTCTTTTTTTTTTTCATGGTGTTTGACATTGTGAACCATATGATGCTTGGCAGCAACTCTTACTTCTGTTTACTAGATACCAGTGGCACCTTCTACCCCCCAGATACACTGAAAATTACTCCAGACATTGATAAATGTCCCCTGGAAGGAAGACCTACCCTTAATTGAGAACTACTATCCTTGATGAAGCCAGAGAGGTGTGAACATGAATGGTTTTCAGTAAATGCTTATGAAAGGAAGAAAAAGACCTAGAACCCTTTGAGACAATTATAAAATATATAACTAATGGTATCATTTCAGTAATTGTAGATAGATGCATAGAGTTTCTTTGAGAGCTCTGACCTGGACATAAAGACTCAGTAATTAACAATGCTCACTTACAAAGCCTGCCAGACTGGGTTCAGTTCTCCATTACCCATATAAGGCCAGAAACATAAAGTGGTGCATGTGCCTGGAGTTTGTTTGCAGTTACAAGAGACCTTGGCTTGCCCATTCTCTCTCTTGCAAATAAATAAATTATTAAAATTTAAAAAAAGATTTGAGGGCTGGAGAGATTGCTTAGCAGTTAAGGTGCTTGCCTGCAAAGCCTAAGGACACAGGTTAGATTCTCCAGGTCCCACATTAGCTAGATGCACATTGTGGCACATGCATCTAGAGTTTGCTTGCAGTGGCTAGAGGCCCTGGTGCATTCCCTGTTCTCTCTCTCTCTCTCTTTCCCTTTGTCCCTCTGTACCTAATAAATAAATAAATAAATAAATAAATAAATAAATAAAGTGATTAAAAAAAAAAGATTTGAATCCCAAAAGTACAGAATGAGTGATTGGAATAAGTGCTTTATCCTCTTCCACAATAATTAGAAGCCTGGAGCCCAGAGTTCTAATGCTGGCTTTATCATTGGAAGTTGTCATCATTGGCAGTATTGTAAGCTCTGTAAACTTCATTTTTTTTTTTTTCATTTTAGAAAGTGGGGGAAAAATAACGGTCACCCACATAGAATTGTTGTGAAGACAAGTTAGACAAATAAAGTGCTCAGAAGGAACCTGGAATATCATAAGCATTTAATGCTAGTTCAAAGCTATGAATACTATCATGCTTAACAATGATTCCTTTCCAGTCTTTCAGAGGTCATGACAATGTCATTTCTACTTTAGCAGTGGGTTGTGGTTTGAATTTGGAGCCTCTGAGCCCCAGAGTTCATGGAGTCATGTTCACCTGACATAATGCAGACAGAGCATCATTTACCAGATGGATGATCACATTTTATTTAGAAGCTGGGTGTTAACTGCCTACAGCAAAAATTCCCTTTCAAATGGTAAACGCTATCTTCATGCATAACTGTCTTTGGGAAACTCAATAGCTGCTTATTATGCACCTTGGGTAAGTAGATGTAGGAGATGTTGGATATATGACACCTGTGTTGCAAGAAACAAAGCTGCCTGTAACTTACTTGCACATAAGCTTAGAGATTCTGTGATTTAGGCTTAAAGAAACACACTTAGAAGTTTAGTAACCAGTTGGCATCAGCTCCAGGCAGCACTCGATTTTTGGAGTAAACCTGCATGAGCAGCTGCTTTGGCTCAGAACAGAAGTGGGGACAGAAGCTCAGAGATCCACCACAGGAGGGTGGGGAAGCGAACTTCCTCTTAGAGCCAATCAGCTAAGCATACCTGTCAGTACAGGCCAACCTACACAAAGGCAAATCTTTTTTTTCTTTACAAAATAAATACAAAACAGGTCAGGAAAACTTAATCCAGACTACATCTGTCACCAACAAAGGCCTTGAGCCTCTCCAAGCTTTACTCATCTGCATAATGAAGATGTGGGATGAAACTGGTGGGGTTTGTTTGTTTGTGTTTTTGTTTTTGTGTTTTCGAGGTAGGGTCTCACTCTAGCTCAGGCTGACCTGGAATTCACTATGGAGTCTCAGGGTGGCCTTGAACTCATGGTGATCCTCCTACTTCTGCCTCCCAAGTGCTGGGATTAAAGGTGTGTGCCACTAAGCCCTGCAGAAATTGGTGATTTTAATTTTATTTTATATTTATTTATTTATGAGAGAGAAAGAGAAAGAGGGAGAGGAGAGAGAGAATGGGTACACCAGGGCCTCTAGACACTGCAAACAAACTCCAGATACATATGTCTTGTGCAGCTGGCTTACGTGGGTCCTGGGAAATCGAACCTGTGTCCTTTGGCTTTGCAGGCAAGTGCCTTAACCGCTAAGCCATCTCTCCAGCCCGAAATTGGTGTTTTTTCATGACTGCTATGCACATTGTAGAGGGAGCACTGGACTAGTGTACAAGATACAGGATTTTTGTAACAATTACTAACCATTAATCAAATGTCTGACAACATAAATATAGCTGAAAGGGCGGGGGGACTGTGTATATGGAAAATATATCATGTCTCCTTTTTTTATTTATTAAGTAGAAAGTTTGTATGGACACATCATGTGTTGGTAACATAATTTCCCTCCTCCCTATGTCTGTCCTTTGATAAAGGATTAGTGGACTGGTTTCATTCCTTTGCTGGTTGGTCGGTCCGCCCGTCCGTCCATCCGTCCATCCATCCATCCATAGCTGTCTAAGTAGCAAACTCTTCATGCAGGGCCTATTCCGGTGTCAGATACTGTCTTTCTCTTCAGGTGGGGTTTACAGTTAGCCAGTCAGAGGACGCAGCCTGGACCCGGTTCTGGAGCTCAGTTGCTCAGGCCGCACGCGCTCCCTGCGCAGGGCGCCGGCGCGGGCCTCCTGTAGGTGGCGCCCTTGGCCCTGGCGGGCACTGCTGGTCCCCAGGCCCAGCCCGCCTCCCCCCGGCTCCGCCTCCCAGCTGGGTGCGTCTGAGGTGAAGTCGTGCCAGACGTGGAGCCGGCTGCCAGGTTTCTCTCAAGTCTTGGCCTGACAAAGGGAAGCAAATTACAAAAACGGAAAAATTTCAAACCAGCGTTCAGTGGTATTCAAATCGACGTTTGGGTAGCACGCAGGCACAGACCACATGCGTGCTATTTTGTGATTAAAATGATACCCAAAATACTTCCTTGCTTTGGTTTTCATCTTCCAAAACGACTCGTTCCCCTCTTCTAATTGCCCCCTTGCTTTGGGCAGCGGCAAACCCCTGACCGTTCCAGAATTACTAACATTTGGATCAACGGTCCTTGAAATCTTGCCTCTGGTTTTGAGTTGAACTTTAAAAAAATGCTTGCGCTTTTCAGCCTGGGGAAGTACAGATAAAGACACTTTCAGGCACTTTACCAGAGAGTTCTGTGTTTTGTGTACAGGTCCTACGACAGCGCATAAATCCCCTGTTAAGATTCAAGGAGAAAAATCTGTGTTCACTCTTTTCTCCCTGAAACTTGAATGGTGTGCTCTCTCCTCCCCATCCCCTTTCTTAAATGGGTTTCAAGTGTCTGTTGAATTGGGTCTTGAATGATTTTACTTAACATGAAGCTGTATAGAGAACCTCACTGTGTTCTCCAGGCTTATTTGTGCAGTTGCTAGACAGGCCCTGTCCCAAGTGGGTTTGTGGGAAAGACGCCCAGCTCCCAGCCCCACGCCCTCAGCATCATTTCTTTCCTTGGAAGCTTTGGCTGTCTCCTTACACAGCTGTGTTTGAAGTGTCTGGAGACAGGTGGGGGAGTAGCCTCCAGCTGAACCTGCCAATTCCCACTCCAAGGACAGCCTGAAAAGCTATTAAAATTTAAAGATCTCCCCCCCCCCCTCTCTCTCTCTCTCTCTCTCTCTCTCTCTCTCTCTCTCTCTCTCTCACACACACACACACACACACACACACACACACGCGCGCGCGCATTTGATTTTCTTTCTTGGTGATGGTCACTGTCACACCAGGACAGCAGTGCCATTTTCAGACGGAAATTAAATGTTACAGTCATACCCTTTGCATTCTCTGACACCTTGAGCCAATGACACATCTTTTCAGGCATCCTCGAAGGCTGGGTCCTACAGAAGTAGTCAGGTTGGGGCTTGCTGTGCATCTTGGAAGAGAGGACCTTCCATCTCAGCAGGTAAACTCAGAGCTCACAAGAACATACAGTAACATCAGCCAGTGGTGGCAGCTGGAGATCTACCATTTGTCTGCATTTTGATTCCACAAGCTTCAGTTCTGTGCCTGGGGCAGGTGATCGCACAGATAGCTGGGTGTGTTAGCAGATTTCAGAGTGGTGTGAAAGTCTTCTTTCCAATACACGGGCTTGCTTGGACCTGGGTTCCAGCCATCCCTGGGTTTTTGCCCTCAGGGCTTGGTCCTGGGTCCCAGCCATCCTTGAGCTTTTACACTAAGGGCTTGGCCATGGGTACCAGCCATCCTTAGGCTTTTGCTAGTGTTGCCCCCCCACCTTTTTTTAAGTTCTCATCCTGTTTTTTGCTTAGCAAACTCTTGGTTTTCTTTCAAGACATTTCTCAAATACAGTCTTTTTGGTTTATTCCAGGGCCATGCCCTTTTACCAGTCCTTTTGAAGAATTAATAGCTGTTGTAGTCAAGTTCACAATCTTGGCAGGAATCACCTGACCAAGAGCAGCTTTTGGGAAAAAAGGATTTCTTTTGGCTTACAGACTTGAGGGGAAGCTTCATGATGGCTAGGGGAAACGATGGCATGATCAGAGGGTGGACATCACCCCCTGGCCAACACAGGGTTGACAACAGCAACAGGAGAGTGTGCCAAACACTGGCAAGGGGACACTGGCTATAATATCCATAAGCCCGATGCTAACAATACACTGTCTCTAAGAGGCATTAATTCCCAAATCTCCATTAGCTGGGAGCCTAGCATTCAAAACACCTAAGTTTGTAGGGGTCACCTGAATCAAACAACCACAACAGCCTTCATATCTGTCAAATCAATTATGTTGCTTTATCTGTTTTATGCAATCCTTTTTTTCCCCAGAGAATATACTCTGCCTAGGTTGGAAACAAACCTTATTTACCCCACAACGCTCTCACTAGATGCTCTGTAAAGACCATGTGGACACTGAGAGGAAAGCCAATCCTCTCCTGGCAAACCCTCATGGTGCTAGAAAGTGCTATGGGAGCTACTGTGTGATAAAGGTCACCAACAGCAAGAATAAGCAAAACCTTACAAGCTATGCAGCCTACTAGGCAGACAAGAAACACATACTGTGCAATAGTGGCACTCACCCTTTGTGGGTAATCAACTGCCCTCCGATTGGACATGAGGCCTGCTCAATGGGAGAGAACTCATAACTGGTACTTGGAACCAAGTCAGTGCCCCACAGGCAGGAAACTCATAGCCTCCAGAGAGAAGCCGTCATTGTTCTCTGGACATGTTGAGTGGTTATGCTCATCAAAATGTCTCTCTAAATTATATGCTTAACCCCCTTAATCAAAGCTGCTCTCATCCTTGGTTGGAGAATCTGTTTTATTTTACAGATGGCGAAAATACTGGGGAGATCCAAGATCCTTCAATTTGACAAGAAAAGACAGCCACCTCTACAACATTTACTGGGTTCTAGAAGAATCTACAGAGGAAGCAGAGACATGATCCCGAAACTAGCCTGACAATTGCCTCTAAGGAAAAAGCAACAAACATAGACTACAGAGAACTCTGCACTAACTGCTAACACACCCAAAGCTGAGGCATTGTTATGGAAGAGTGGGTGGGAAGATTGTAAGAGCCACAGGGAGGGTAGAAGTATCCTGAGGCACAGCTCCCTCCAAATGACAGAGGCCCTAATTACTTCACAGTAAACATCAAGGACCCTACTGAGGAAAGACCTCAGTGAAATGGGAACTAGGGGTGAGGGAATACAAGACTCTAACCTATGTAAATACATGTATGTATAAATGTATACACACACACAAAGAGAGAGATATGCTTTTTAAAATCTTGAATTTTAAATAATTTCAAAGAGCCTTCTTGTTTTCTTTTAGGTGCTTCAAGTTCTACTGATAGATATCTATAAAGCTAAGAGGAACATTTTAAATTTTATGTTCACATCTCATCATTCATAGTTAGAGAGAGTCTCTGGTCACGGAAATCCCGGCTCCCACTCACTCGTGAGAGCAGAGCCTGCTGATGACTCAGCAGCTGTGTTGGCTGCACAGCTCCGGGCTGCTTTGCCGTCCTCTAGAGTTAGACCAACAGAATGGGTGTGTCAGGGCCTCCAGCCACTGCAAACAAACCCCAGACATGGGAGCCCCCTTGTACATCTGGCTTACATGGGTCCTGGGAAATCACACTGGGATCCTTTGGCTTTGCAGCCAAATGCCTTAACCACTAAGCCATCTCTCCAGCCCATAGACATGATTCATTGAGTTGTTCCAGCTAGAACCCTGGAAATGTCTTTGGGTCCTCTCTTTCCTCCATTTTCCACATTGTTATCACCAAGTCATGTCAACTCTCCATCTATCTCCCAGGTTTTAAAAATTTATTTATTATATATATATGTTCAAGAAGAAAGAGAGTTGGCTGGAGAGATTGCTTAGCAATTAAGGTGCTAAGGACTCATGTTCAACTCTTCAGATGACACATAAGCCAGACGCACAATGTGAGGCAAGTGTGCAAGTTTGCACATATTCACAGAGTGATGTCCTTGTCTGGAGTTTGAGTACAGTGGCTGGAGGCCCTGGGGTGCCAATTTTCTTTCTCTCTCTTGCATGAAATAAGGTCAATCTGCTGGACTTGCCGAGAGAGAGGGGGGGAGGGAGGGAATGTACAGGTGCTCCAGAGCCACTTGCTAACAATCTCTGGCTTTATGTGGGTACAGGGGAATTGAACCCAGGCCAGCAGTCTTTGAAAGCCATCACTGAGCCATCTCCTCAACCCATATCTCTCACCTTTGTTTGCTTTTCTGCATCCCTTCTCTGTTCCAAGTCATTATCACTTCTTACTTGAACAAGTGCCAAAGCCTTTTAGTCTCTCTGCATTGAGTTTCCTTGGCTTACCACCTTGAATTCAGTACCGATACTTCACAGAAGCCTTTACATGCCCATGTGTGGTCCCGCACTCCTGCTCTATCAGACCACTCTATCTGTGACAATACTATCATGTCCTTGAATTTGCCAAACTCTCACCTACTTCAGGGCTTATCCTTGTGGTCACTTCTGGGAATCTGCTTTCTCTCATGTTCAGTCTCTCAATGGTTCTTCCTGAGAGCTGTGCTCCTCCCACTTCTATCCTCTGGGTAGGTCAGACCCCCACTATTGTTATTCTGGATGTCCTATTCTTTCATGTTACTTGTCATAGGTTGTAATTATAAAGTTGTTGGTTTCGGTTTATTTTATGCCCTTTTCCCCCCATCCATAGTAAATCTCATGAAGGAAGGATCATTTTATCTTGCTTGTAAAAGTTTACCTGTATAGCCAGTGTACAACTTATAGCAGTTTGTTAAGTATTACTCTGTGGATATTGCTATAATGATATAAATGCTAGCAGGTCTTCTATATATTAATGACTGGTGACATGAAAATAGCTTCATGCAAAAAAAAAAAGTCTAATTTGAAACAAGATTCAAAGATGTTTACACACATGGAGCAAGCAAGGGGTAGACTTGAGTTATGATATGATATCCTACGGCCTTTCTCCACTGCTATTTGAAAAATAAGAAGAGTACAAGAACAAAAATATTTGTTTTACAGCTCTACCAAGATTCAACCCTCCCCTTGTCTCCCCCTTGCAGCAAGTACATCCTGTACTTTTGGCAACATGTTGCTTGGATATTTAAAAGCTGTGAACTGTTCTGAAAATTTCACATACTGGGTTATGGGCCATGTGTGTTTGATCAAAATTCAATTACTACACTGTACCATACTTGGAAACCTATCTTCCCCAAGTCATGAAGTATGACGAAATAGGCAGACCTAATTGGTTCAGTATGGGAACAGTATCAACCAAGCTTGTTATGATAAATAGCTTCCTGTGTTAAAGGTTCTCTAGAGCTTAGAAGTATCTTGGCTTGCCTTCTTCAACTAGAGTAGGAATATTGCTCCCAGGGACCCCCTAGATCATTGCCCGTCCAATGCAACTACAGAGTTTTCTTCAACTTACTAACCTTGGAAAAGTTTTTTCTTCTTCTCATTTTTTCATTTAGGATTTGAGCACCTCATAACTTCCTTAGATTTTTTTCCTTAGAAAAACAATTTCAAAATTGATGAGGCATTCTAAATACCACTCCCCCAATGACAAATATCCTTTTCTTCACTACTCAGGACTAATTTTTTCATATTTCCACCCTTCCTTCCTTCCTTCCTTCCTTCCTTCCTTCCTTCCTTCCTTCCTTCCTTCCTTTCTTCCTTCCTCCCTCCCTTCCTCCCTTCCTCCCTTCCTCCCTCCCTCCTTCCCTCCCTCTTTCCCTCCCTCCCTTCCTTCCTTCTTTCTTTTTTTTTTTGAGGTAGTGTCTCACTCTAGCCCAGCCTGATCTGGAATTCTATGCGGTCTCAGGGTGGCCTCGAACTCATGGCAATTCTCCTACCTCTGCATCCCTAGTGCTGGGATTAAAGGTGTGTGTCACCATGCCCAGCTCCACCTTTTCTTTCTTAATGTTTATTTATGAGGGGGGGGGGGACAGAGAGGGAGAGAGAGAGAGAGAGAGACAGAGAAAGGTAGAGAACACCAAGACCTCCTGTCTCTGCAAATGAACTCCAGATGCATGTGCCACTTAGTGCAGCTGACTTTACATGGGTACTGGGGAATCGAACCCAGGCCATCAGGCGTTGCAACTCAGTACCTTTAACCACAGAGCAATTTCTTCAGTGCTCTTTTTTTTCTTTCTCTCCTTCCCTCTCTCTCTCATTCTTTATTTCTTCCTTCTTTCCTTCCTTTTTTTTTTTTTTGGTTTCTTGAGGTAGGGTCTCACTATAGCTCAGGAAGACCTGGAATTCATTATGTAGTCTCAGGGTGGCCTCAAACTCATGGCAATCCTCCTACCTCTGCCTCCCAAGTGCTGGGATTAAAGGTGTATGCCACCTTGCCAGGCTCTTTCTTCCTTTTAAAAAATATTTTATTTTCATTTATTTATTCATTTGACAGGGAAAGAGGGAGAGTCTCAGAGAGAAAGAGAGAGAGAGGGAATGGGAGAGGGAGATGGAGAGGGAGAGAGAATATAAATGTACCACTGTCTCTAGCTGATGCAAACGAACTTGAGGCACATGTACCACTTTGTGCTTCTGGCTTTATGTGGGTTCTGGGGAATCAAACTCCGGTGGTTAGGCTTTAGGAGTAAATGCCATAACTGCTGAGACATCTTTCCAGCCCTCTTCCTTCTTCTGAGAGTCTCAGGTAACCTAGGCTGGCATTGGACTGACTATGTAGCTGAGCATGATATTGAACTACTGATCCTCCTGCCTGTACCTCAAAGTGCTGGGTTTATAGGTATGCACCACCATGCCCAAAATATGGCTGTTATTTTATCTTCTGAAAAAACATCACTAGCATTGGTTATATCCTTAGAAGTCAAATTTAGAGCCCAGACATTTTGTCCATTTTCCAGTTATTTAACTGTAACATTTCTTCAGTTTGTTTTCATCTTACCCATTATTTGTATTAGATCATGTAGTTTAAAAATATCTAATTATTTATTTATTTGAGAGAGAGTGTGTGAGAGAGAGAAAGAGAGACAGAGAGACAGACAGACAGAAAGAGTGCTACAGGGCCTCCAGCCACTACAAATGAATTTCAGACACAGGTGTCACATTGTACATCTAGTTTATGTGAGTACTGGAAAATTGAACCTCTGACCTTAGGCACAACAGGAAAGTGCTTTAGCCCTATGTCAAGCTGTTTAACGCACTCAAAAAATACAAAATGCTAAAATTTTATTGGTTCCTAAAATTTTTGTATCACATAAAATGCTGTTATAGGAAAAAGCAAGGCACTTAGTTTGTAATTGACAATAGTTGATTCATCACTTATGCTGGAGCACATAACCCAGGAATACAAAAAGAACCTTGGTATCATGAGTACACAAGCCTTCAGACCAAGAAGAAATTTCAGCAGTTTAGTAGATGGCAGATGTTCTCCCTGTTCTCTGAGAATTCTGCTGGAGACGTTCTGCCTGCTCTCTGGGGATTCCTCTGTGGACATTCTCCCTGCTCTCTGGGGATTCCTTGTGTAAGTTCTCCCTGCTCTCTGGGGATTCCTTTGTGGATGGTCTCCGTGTTCTCTGGGGATTCCTCCGTGGACGTTCTCCCTGCTCTCTGGGGATTCCACCGTGGACGTTCTCCCTGCTCTCTGGGGATTCCACCGTGGACGTTCTCCGTGTTCTCTGGGGATTCCTCTGTGGACGTTCTCTGTGTTCTCTGGGAATTCCTCTGTGGAGTTCTTCCTGCTCTCTGGGGATTCCCCTGTGGATGGTCTCCCTGCTCTCTGGGGATTCCGCTGGGGACATTCTCCCTGCTCTCTGGGGATTCCTCTGTGGACGTTCTCGCTGCTCTCTGTGGATTCCTCTATGAGCAGTCTCCCTGCTCTCTGGGGAAATCTACTGTGGACATTCTCCGTGTTCTCTGTGGATTCTGCTGGGAATGTTCTCCCTGCTCTCTGGGGATTGCTCTGGGGACATTCTCCGTGTTCTCTGTGGATTCTGCTGGGACCATCTCTGCTTCTCTGGGGATTCTGCTGGGGAGGTTCTCTGTGTTCTCTGGGGATTCCTCTGTGTAGTTCTCTCTGCTCTCTGGGGATTGCTCTGTGGAGGTTCTCCCTGATCTCTGGGGATTCCTCTATGGACGTTCTCCATTCTTTCTGGGGATTCTGCTGGGGACGTTTTCCGTGTTCTCTGGGGATTCTGCTGGAGACGTTCTCTGTGTTCTCTGGGGATTGCTCTGTGGACGTTTTACCTGCTGTCTGGGGAATCCGCTGGGGACTTTCTCCCTGCTCTCTAGGGATACCTCTGTGGACTTATTCCCTGCTCTCTGGGAATCCGCTGGGGACGTTCTCCATGCTTTCTGGGGATTCCTCTGTGGACGTTCTCCCTGCTCTCTGGGGATTCCTCTGTGGACGTTCTCCATGCTCTCTGGGGATTCTGCTGGGGACGTTCTCCGTGTTTTCTGGGGATACCTCTGTGGACTTTGTCCCTGCTCCCTGGGGAATCTGCTGTGGATGTTCTTCTTATTCTCTGGGGATTCTGCTGGGAACGTTCTCTGTGTTCTCTGGGAATTGCTTTGTGGACGTTCTCTGTACTCTTTCAGGATCCTGCTATGGACGTTCTCCCTGCTCTCTTGGGAGTACTCTGGGGAGTTCTCCCTGCTCTCTGGGGATTACTCTGGGGACGTTCTCCGTGTTCTCTGGGGATTCCTCTGTGGACGTTCTCCCTGCTCTCTGGGGATTCCTCTCTGGATGTTCTCTGGGGATTCCTCTGTGGACCTTCTTCCTGCTCTCTGTGGAATCATCTATGGACGTTCTCCCTGCTCTCTGGGGAATCCTCCCTGAACGTTATTCCTGCTGTCTGGGGATTCCTCTGTGGACGTTCTTCTTGCACCCTGGGGAATCTGCTGTGGACATTCTCAGTATTCTCTGGGGATTCCTCTGTGGACGTTCTCCCTGCTCTCTGTGGATTCCTCAGTGTGGTGCTCCCTTCTCTCTGGGGAATCTGCTGTGGAAGTTTTCCATGTTCTCTGTGGATTCTGCTGGGGACATTCACCCTGCTCTCTGTGGTTTGTTCTCTGGGGATTCCGCTGGGAACATTCTCCCTGCTCCCTGGGGATTCCTCTGTGGCCATTCTCTGTGCTCTCTGGGGATTCCGCTGTGGACGTTTTCCTTGCTGTCTGGGGATTCCTCTGTGGACTTTTTCCTTGCTGTCTGGGGATTCCTCTGTGGACATTCAGCATTCTTTCGGTGATTCGGCTGCGACCTTCTCCATGTTCTGGGGATTCCGCTGGGGACGTTCTCCCTGCTCTCTAGGGATTCCTCTGTGGACCTTCTCCGTGTTCTCTGGGGATTCCTCTGTGGATGTTCTCCCTACTCTCTGGGGATTAATTTGTGTGCGTTCTCCCTGCTGTCTGGGGAATCTGCTATTGATGTTCTCCGTGGATTCTGCTGGGGACGTTCACCTTGCTCTCTGTGGATTTCTGTATGAGGATTCCGCTGGGGACATTCTCCCTGCTCTCTGGAGATTCCACTGTGGACGTTCTCCTTGCACCCTGGGGAATCCACTGTGGACGTTCTCAGTATTCTCTGGGGATTCTGCTGGGGACGTTCTCCGTGTTCTCTGGGGACTCCTCTGTGGGCATTCTCCTTGCTCCCTGGGGAACCCGCTGTGGACGTTCTCCATACTCTCTGGGGATTCTGCTGGGGACGTTCTCTGTGTTCTCTGGGGATTGCTTTCTCGACGTTCTCCGTGCTCCTCAGGATTCTGCTATGGACTTTCTCCCTGCCCTCTGGCGATTCTTCTGTGGACTTTCTCCCTGCCCTCTGGGTATTTCTCTGTGGACCTTATCGCTGCTCTCTGGGGATTCGTTTGTGGATGTTCTCCGTGTTCTCTGGGGACTCCCCTGTGGACGTTCTCCCTGCACTCTGGGGATTCCTCTGTGGACATTCTCTGTTCTTTCCGGGGATTCTGCTGGGGATGTTTGACATGTTCTCTGGTGATTTTGCTGGGGACGTTTTCTGTGTTCTCTGGGGATTGCTTTGTGGACGTTCTCCCTGCTCTCTGGGGATTCCTCTATGGCCATTCTCCGTGCTCTATGGGGATTCCGCTGGGGACGTTCTCCCTGTTCTCTGGGGATTCCACTGGGGACGTTCTGCGTTCTTTCTGTGGATTCCACTGCGGCCTTCTCTATGTTCTGGCAATTCTGCTGGGGACGTTCTCTGCATTCTCTGGGTATTGGTCTGTGGACGTTCTCCATGTTCTCTGGGGATTCCGCTGAGGATGTTCTCTATGCTCTCTGGGGATTCCTTGTGGACGTTCTACGTGTTTTCTGGGGATTCTTCTGTGGACGTTCTCCCTGCTCTCTGGGGATTCCTTGTGGACGTTCTCCCTGCTCTCTGGGGATTCAGCTGGGACGTTCTCCGTGTACTCTAGGTATTCTTCTGTGGACGTTCTCCCTGCTCTCTGGGAATTTCTCTGTGGACGTTCTCCCTGCTTTCTGGGGATTGCTCTGTGGGCGTTCTCTGTGCTCTCTCTGGATTCTGCTATGGATGTTCTCGCTGCTCTCTGTGGATTCCTCTGTGGACGTTCTCACACTCTCTGGAGATTCCTCTGTGGACATTCTCCCTGCTCTCTGGGGATTACTCTGTGGATGTTCTCCCTGCTCTCTGGGGATTGCACTGTGGACGTTCTCTATGCTCTGTGTGGATTCCTCTATGAGCATTCTCCGTGTTCTCAGGGGATTTCGCTGGGGATGTTCTCCGTGTTCTCTGTGGATTCTGCTGGGATGATCTCCGTGTTCACTGGGGATTCTGCTGGGGAGGTTCTCTGTGTTCTCTTGGGATTCCTCTGTGGACCTTCTCCGTGTTCTCTGGTTATTCTGCTGGAGACGTTCTCCCTGCTCTCTAGGAATTCCTCTGTGTAGTTCTCTCTGCTCTCTGGGGATTGCTCTGTGGATGTTGTCCCTGATCTCTGGGGAGTCCTCTGTGTAGTTCTCCATTATTTCTGGGGATTCTTCTGGGGACGTTCTCTGTGTTCTCTGGGGATTGCTCTGTGGACGTTTTATCTGCTCTCTGGGGAATCTGCTGGTGATGTTCTCCCTGCTCTCTGGGGATTTCTCTATGGATGTTCTCCCTGTTCTCTGGGAATTCCACTGGGAAATTCTCCCTGCACTCTGGGGATTCCTCTGTGGATGTTCTCCCTGCTCTCTGTTGATTCCTCTGTGTGCGTTCTCCCTGCTCTCTGTGAAACTGCTGTGGACGTTCAACGTGTTCTCTGTGGATTCTGCTGGGGACATTCACCCTGCTCTCTGTGGATTGCTCTCTGGGGATTCAGCTGGGGATATTCTCACTGCTCTCTGGAGATTCCTCTGTGGACGTTCTCGCTGCTGTCTGGGGATTCCTCTGAGGATGTTCCCCCTGCTCTCTGGGGATGATTCCGCTGTGGACGTTCTCCCTGCTCTCTGGGGATTCCGCTGGGGACTTCTCCAGGCTCTCTGGGGATTCTTCTGTGGACATTTTCCTGCTCTCCGGGGATTCCTCTATGCACCTTCTGCGTTCTGTAGGTGGATCCTGCTGTGACCTTCTCCATGTTCTGGCGATTCTGCTGGGGACGTTCTCTGTGTTCTCTGGGGATTGCTCTGTGGATGTTCTCCATGCTCTCTGGGGATTCCTTGTGGACGTTTTCCCTGCTTTCTGGGGATTCAGCTGGGATGCTCTCCATGTACTCTGGGTATTCTTCTGTGGACGTTCTCCCTGCTCTCTGGGGATTCCTCTGTGGACGTTCTCCCTGCTTTCTGGGGATTGCTCTGTGGGCATTCTCTGTGCTCTCTCGGGATTCTGCTATGCACGTTCTCGCTGCTCTCTGTGGATTCCTCTGTGGATGTTCTCGCACTCTCTGGAGATTCCTCTGTGGACGTTCTCGCACTCTCTGGAGGTTCCTCTGTGGATGTTCTCCTTGCTCTCTGGGGATTACTCTGTGGACATTCTCCCTGCTCTCTGGAGATTCCGCTGGGGACATTCTCCCTGCTCTCTGGGGATTCCTCTGTGGATGTTCTCCCTGCTCTCTGTGAAACTGCTATGGATGTTCAACGTGTTCTCTGTGGATTCTGCTGGGGACGTTCACCCTGCTCTCTGTGGATTCCTCTGGGGATGTTCTCCATGCTCTCTGGGGATTCTTCTGTGAATGTTTTCCTGCTCTCTGGGGATTCCTCTATGGACCTTCTGCGTTCTTTAGGTGGATTCCGCTGTGACCTTCTCCATGTTCTGGCGATTCTGCTGGGGACGTTCTCCGTGTTCTCTGGGGATTCCTCTGTGGACGTTCTCCTTGCACCCTGGCGAATCCACTCTGGACATTCTCCGTATTCTCTGGGGATTCCTCTGTGGACGTTCTCCCTGCTCTTGGGGATTCCACTGTGGACGTTCTCCCTGTTCTCTGGGGATTCTGCTGGGAAATACTCTCTGCACTCTGGGGATTCCTCTGTGGATGTTCTCCCTGCCGTCTGGGGATCCCTCTGTGGATGTTCGCCCTGCTTTCTGTGGATTCCTCAGTGTGCATACTCCCTGCTCTCTGGGGAATCTGCTGTGGATGTTCTCCATGTTCTCTGTGGATTCTGCTGGGGACGTTCACCCTGCGCTCTGCGGATTGCTCTATGGGGATTCCGCTGGGGACATTCTCCCTGCTCTCTGGAGATTCCTCTGTGGACGTTCTTGGTGCTCTCTGGGGATTCCTCTGTGGATGTTCTCCCTGCTCTCTGTGAATTCCTCTGTGGCCATTCTCCATGCTCTCTGGGGATTCTGCTGTGGACGTTCTCCCTGTTCTCCGGGGATTCCACTGGGGACGTTTTCCCTGCTGTCTGGGGATTCCTCTGTTGACGTTCTCCATGTTCTCTGTGGATTCTGTTGGGGACGTTCACCCTGCTCTGTGCGGATTGCTCTATGGGGATTCTGCTGGGGACATTCTCCCTGCTCTCTGCGGATTCCTCTGTGGATGTTCTCTGTGTTCTCTGGGGATTCCTTGGTGGATGTTCTCCTTGCACCCAGGGGAATCTGCTGTTGACGTTGTCTGTATTCTCTGGGGATTCCTTTGTGGACATTCTCCGTGTTCTCTAGGGACTCCTCTGTGGACGTTCTCTGTGTTCCCTGTGGAATCAGCTGTGGACGTTCTCCGTATTCTCTGGGGATTCTGCTGGGGACATTCTCTGTGTTCTGTGGGGATTGCTTTCTGGACATTATCTGTGCTCTTTCGGGATTCTGCTATGGACGTTCTCCCTGCTCTCTGGAGATACTTCTGTGGACGTTCTCCCTGCTTTCTGTGGATTCCTCTGTGTGCGTACTCCCTTCTCTCTGTGGATTCTGCTGGGGATGTTCACCCTGCTCTCTGTGGATGGGTCTCTGGGGATTCCGCTGTGGACATTCTCCCTGCTCTCTGGAGATTCCTCTGTGGTATTCTCACTGATCTCTGGGGATTCCTCTGTGGATGTTCTCCATGCTCTCTGGGGATTCCTCTGTGGACGTTCTCCGTGCTCTCTGGGGATTCTGCTGGGGATGTTCTCCCTGCTCTCTGGGGATTCCTCTGTGGACATTCTCCGTGTTCTCTAGGGATTCCTCTGTGGACGTTCTCTTTGCACCCTGGGTAATCCATGGTGGACATTCTCTGTATTCCCTGAAGATTCTGCTGGGGTTGTTCTCCGTGTTCTCTGGGGATTCCTCTGTGGACGTTCTCACTGATCTCTGGAGATTCCTCTGTGGATGTTCTTGATGCTCTCTGGGGATTCCTCTGTGGACGTTCTCTGTGTTCTCTTGGGATTCCTCTGTGGATTTTCTCCGTGTTCTCTGGGGATTCCTCTGTGGACGTTCTCCTTGCACCCTGGGGAATCCGCTTTGGATGTTCTCTGTGTTCTCTGAAGATTCTGCTGGGGATGTTCTCCGTGTTCTCTGGGGATTCCTCTGTGGATGTTCTCGCTGATCTCTGGAGATTCCTCTGTGGATGTTCACCCTGCTCTCTGGGGATTCCTCTGTGGACTTTCTCCATGCTCTCTGGGGATTCTTCTGTGGACATTCTCCATATTCTTTGGGGATTCCTCTGTGGATGTTCTCCATTCTTTCTGGGGATTCTGCTTGGGACGTTCTCCCTGTTCTCTGGTGATTTTGTTGGGGACGTTCTCTATGTTCTCTGGGGATTGCTTTGTGGACATTCTCCCTGCTCTCTGGGGATTCCACTGGGGACGTTCTCCCTGCTCTCTGGGAATTCCTCTGTTTACGTTTTCCCTGCTCTCTGGTGATTCCTCTGTGGACGTTCTGCGTTCTTTTGGTAGATTGCGCTGTGACCTTTTCCATGTTCTGGTGATTCTGCTGGGGACGTTCTCTGTGCTCTCTGTGAATACCTCTGTGTGCGTTCTCCCTGCTCTCTGGGGAAACTGCTGGGGATGTTCAGTTCACCCTGCTCTCTGGGGATTGCTCTGTGGACATTCTCCATGCTCTCTGTGTATTCCTCTGTGTTGTTCTCCCTGCTTTCTGGGGAGTCCTCTGGGGACATTCTCCGTCTTCTCTGGGGATTTTGCTGGGGATGTTCTCCGTGTTCTCTGTGGATTCTGATGGGATGTTCTCTGCTTTCTCTGAGGATTCTGCTGGGGAGGTTCTGTGTGTTTTCTGGGGATTCCTCTGTGGACATTCTCCATGCTCTCTGGCAATTCCTCTGTGGATGTTCCCTTTGCTCTCTGGGGATTCCTCTGTGGACGTCCTCCCTGCTCTCTGGGCATTCCTTGTGGACGTTCTCTGTTCTTTCTGGGGATTCTGCTGGGGACGTTGTCCGTGTTCTCTGGTGATTCTGTTGGGGACGTTCTCTGTGTTCTCTGGGTATTGCTCTGGGGATGTTCTCCGTGCTCGCTTGGGATTCTGCTATGGACGTTCTCCCTGCTCTCTCGGGAGTCCTCTGGGACATTCTCCCCGCTCCCTGGGGATTTCTCTGGGGAAGTTCTTCATGCTCTCTGGTGATTCCTTTGTGGACGTTCTCCCTGATAGCTGGGGATTCCTCTGTGGACATTCTTCCCTCTCTCCTGGGAATTCTTCTGTGGATGTTCTCTGTGTTCTCAGGGGATTCCTCTGTGGACGTTCTCCCTGCTCTGTGGTGATTCTTCTGTGGATGTTCTCTGTTCTTTTTGGGGATTCCGGTGGGGACATTCTCTGTGTTCTCTGGGGATTCCTCTGTGGACGTTCAACCAGCTCTTGGGGATTCCTCTGTGGACGTTCTCCCTGCTCTCTGGGGTTCCTCTGGGGATGTTCTCCGTGCTCTCTGGCGATTCTTTTGTGGAAGTTCTCCCTGATAGCTGGGGATCCCACTGTGGACGTTATTCCCTCTCTCCTGGGATTCCACTGTGGATGTTCTTTGTGTTCTCAGGGGATTCTGCTGGGCACATTCTCCCTACTCTCTGGAGATTCCTCTGTGGACGTTTTTCCTGCTCTCTGGGGATTCCTCTGTGGACGTTCTACCTGCTCTCTGTGGATTCCTGTGTGAGCGTTCTCCCTGCTCTCTGGGGAATCTGCTGTGGACCTTCTCCATGTTCTCTGTGGATTCTGCTGGGGATGTTCTCCGTGTTCTTTGGGGATTTCTCTGTGGATGTTCTCCCTGCTCTCTGGGGAGTACTCTGTCGACGTTCTCCGTGTTCTCTGTGGAGTCCGCTGGGATGTTCTCTGTGATTTCTGGGGATTCTGCTGGAGAGGTTCTCTGGGGATTCCTCTGTGGACGTCCTCTGTGCTCTCTGGTTATTCCGCTTGGAAGTTCTCCCTGCTCTCTAGGGATTCCTCTGTGGACGTTCTCTCAGCTGTCTGGGGATTCCTCTGTGGAGATTCTCCCTGCTCTCTGGGGTTCAGCTGGGGACGTTCTCCCTGATCTCTGGGGATTCCTCTGTGGACGTTCTCTATTCTTTCTGGGGATTCCGTTGGTGTCATTTTCCGTGCTCTCTGGGGATTCTGCTAGGGATGTTCTCTGGGTCTTGCTCTGTGGACGTTTTACCTGCTCTCTGGGGAATCCGCTGGGGAATTTTTCCCTGTTCTCTAGGGATTCCTCTGTGGACGTTTTCCCTTCTCTCTGGGGAATCCACCGGGAACGTTCTCCCTGCTGTCTGGGGATTCCTCTGGGGACTTTCTCTCTGCTCTTTGGGAATTTTGCTGGGGACATTTTCCCTGTTCTCTGGGGATTCCTTTTTGACGATTTCCTTGCTCTCTGGAGAATATCTCTGTGGAGGTTCTCCATTCTTTTTGTAGATTCCGCTTGGACGTTCTCCATGTTCTCTGGGGATTCATCTGTGGACAAGCTCCCTGCTTTCTGGGGATCCCTCTGTGGACGTTCTCTGTGCTCTCTGGGGAATCATCTGTGGTCATTCTCCGTGCTCTCTGGGGATTCTGCTGTGGATGTTCTCCCTGGTCTCTGGGGATTCCTCTGGGGACGTTCTCCCTGCTCCATGGGGAATCCGCTGTGGAAATTCTCCATATTCTCTGGGGATTCTGTTGGGGACATTCTCTGTGTTCCCTGGGGATTGCTTTGTGGACATTCTCCGTGCTCTTTCAGGATTCTGCTATGGACGTTCTCCCTGCTCTCTGGGGATTCCTCTGTGGATGTTATCGTTGTTCTCTGGAGATTCCTCTGTGGACGTTCTCCCTGCTCTCTGTGGATTTCTCTGTGGACAGTCTCCCTGTTCTCTGGGATTCTGCTGGGAAATTCTCCCTGCACTCTGGGGATTCCTCTGTGGACGTTCTCCCTACTCTTTGGGGATTCCTCTGTGGTTGTTCTCCCTGCTCTCTGTGGATTCCTCTGTGTGCATTCTCCTTGCTCTCTGGGGAATGTGCTGTGGACGTTTTCCGTGTTCTATGTGGATTCTGTTGGGGATGTTCACCCTGCTCTCTGTGGATTGCTCTCTGGGGATTCTGCTGTTGACATTCTCTCTGCTGTCTGGGGATTCCTCTGTGGATGTTCTCCCTGCTCTCTGGTGATTCTGCTGGGGATGTCACCCTGCTCTCTGGGGACTCCTCTGGGGGCATTCTCCGTGTTCTCTGGGGATTTTGCTGGGGACGTTCTCCATGTTCTGTGTGGATTCCGATGGTACGTTCTCTGCATTCTCTGGGGATTCTGCTCGGGAGGTTGTCTTTGTTCTCTGGGGGTTCCTCTGTGGACGTTCTCCGTGCTCTCTGGTTATTCCGCTGGGGACGTTCTCCCTGCTCTCTAGGGATTCCTCTGTGGACGTTCCCTCTGCTCTCTGCATTTCCGCTTGGGGACATTCTCCCTGATCTCTGGGGATTCCTCTGTGGACGTCCTCCCTGCTCTCTGGGGATTCCTCTGTGGATGTTTTCTGTTCTTTCTGGGGATTCAGCTGGGCACATTTTCCGTGTTCTCTGGGGATTCTGCTCAGGACGTTCTCTGTGTTCTTGGGTCTTGCTCTGTGGATGTTTTACCTGGTCTCTGGGGAATCCACTGGGGACATTTTCCCTGCTCTCTAGGGATTCCTCTGTGGAAGTTTTCCCTGCTCTCTGGGGATTCCTCTGTGGATGTTCTCTGTTCTTTCTGGGGATTCCCTGGGGACATTTTCCGTGTTCTCTGGCGATTCTTCTGTGGACGTTCTCCCTGTTAGCTGGGGATTCCTCTGTGGACTTTCTCCCTGCTCACTGGGGATTCCTCTCTGGACTTTATTGCTGCTCTCTGGGGATTCCTCTGTGGACATTCTCCGTGTTCTCAGGGGATACCTCTGTGGACATTCTCCCTGCTCTCTGGCGATTCCTTTGTGGACGTTGTCTGTTCTTTCTGGGGATTCTGCTGGGGACGTTCTCCGTGTTCTCTGGGGATTCCTCTGTGGATGTTCAACTAGCTCTCTGGGGATTCCTCTGTGGACATTCTCCATGTTCTCTGGGGTTTCTTCTGTGAACGTTCTCCCTGCTCTCTGGAGATTCCTCTGTGGATGGTCTCCCTGCTCTCTGGGGATTCCTCTGTGGATGTTCTCTGTGCTCTCCAGGGGTTCTGCTGGTGATGTTCTCCCTCTTCTCTGGGGATTCTGCTGGTGACATTCTCCCTGCTCTCCGGGGATTCTGCTTTCCCTTGTTCTGTGCAGATTACAGTGTATATATTCTCCTTTTTCTCAGTAGTGGCACTGGGTTTACTTCCAGAATTGTAGTGACTCTAACTTAGCCTACTTACCTTCCTGATTTATTCTTTTTTTTGACTCTTTATTCACAACTTCTGTAACTATAGTCAACATATCATGATCATAATCTACTCTTCCCCTTTTCCTTTTCTTCTTTAGAGTTTTTCCCCTCCTGAATCCCATTTTATTTTTAAAAGTTAATTTATTATTATTATATTGTTATTTTGGTTTTTCAAGTTAGGGTTTCACTGTAGTCCATGCTGATCATGAATTCACCATGTAGTCTCAGGGCTACCTCAAGCTCACAGCAATCCTCCTACCTCTGCCTCCCAAGTGCTGGGATTAAAGGTATGTGCCACCACATCTGGCTAATTTATTTACTTTTATTGACAACTTCCATAATTGTAAACAATATTCCATGGTAATTCTCTCCCTCCCCCCACTTTTCCCATTGAAACTCCACTCTCCATCATATCCCCTCTCCCTGTGCTTCCATCTCTCTTTTATTTTGATGTCATCATCTTTTCCTCCTATTATGATGGTCTTGTGTAGGTAGTTTCAGGCACTGTGAGGTCATGGACATCCAGGCCATTTGGGTGTCTGGAGGAGCACATTGTAAGGAGTACTACCCTTCCTTTGGCTCTTAGATTCTTTTTGCCATCTCTTCCACAATGGACCCTGAGCCTTGGAAGGTGTGATAGAGATATTTTAGTGCTGAGCACGCCTCTGTCACTTTTTCTCAGAACCATGGTGCCTTCTGAGACATCCCAAGGTCACTGCCATCTGAAAAGAGAAACTTCTCTAACCAAAAGTGAGAGTAGCATTAATATATGGGCATGAACATTAAGAGAAGTGCTTACTGGACAGTTTGGTGAGCATAGTATATATATTTAGCCAGACAGCAGCAGACGTTACACCCCTAGGGCTCATGACTACCCCTGTTGTAGGTTTTCAGTATCAGCGATGTATTCCCTCCCATGGAATGGGCCTCCAGTCCAATTAGAGAACAGTTGGTTTGAATCCCATTTTCTTTTTCTAGTGTCTTTTTATTTCAATGTCATCATCCTATTTTGCAGGTTTTATACAAGTAGCATCAGCCATTATAAAGTCCTGGACATCATGAAAAACAAGGCCACCTTGGGTGTTGCTTTCTTCTAAAAAGTATGTTAGCATAGTCTGTAATTTTTAAGTAGGACTTTCAACAAGGACTTCTCCCTGTAAGCTATAACCTTCAAAAAATAGAATATAACTCTAGGCACCTTAGGCTAATTTTCCTTTTGTCAAATCTTTTTTTTTTTTTAATGAATCTTGTTTGAACAGTACCAGAACTACTGAAATAAATGCTATTATCTACATTCAGTAATTCAGGAAATGCTAACAGGGGCCAGACTTTGTTTGCCTGTAATAAAGTTAGGAGATAATTTATTTTAGGCATGTAAAGAAAAATCAAGGGGTTGGAGGGATTGCTCAGTGGCTTAGGTATTTGCCTACAAAGCCTAACAACCCAGGTTTGATTCCCCAGTACCCACACAATGAAAGATGCACAAAGTGGTACATGCATTGGGAGTTGGTTTGCAATGGTTAGAATCCCTGGCACAACCATTCTGGTTCTCTCTTTTGGCTTGCAAGTAAATAAATAAACATTTTTTTTCATTAAAAAAAGAAAACAAAAGAAAGTCTGTTACTAGAATGTAGGCACTCTGAATAGTAAAGAAGTAGGGTGATTCATTTTATAGATGTTAAATAACAATACTATAACAACTTTTCTTTCTTGGTTAATAAGAGCACTGTTTCAGGAAAAGTAACTTACTTTGTGTATTTAGGAAGAGTCAATCATTCTCTTATAAGCTTCAATTTATTATTATTTAAAATATGTTATTTATTTATTTGCAAGGAGAGAGAGAGAGAGAGAGAGAGAGAGAGAGAGAGAGAGAGAGAATGAACTGCAAATGAACTCCAGATATATATGCAACTTTGTGCATCTGCCTTCATGTGGGTATTAGTGAATTGAACCCAGGTCATTAGGTTTTACAGGCAAGTGCCTTAACTATTGAGCAATCTCTCCAGCCCCAATTTATTATTTTATTCATATTTTTGAAATGTTTCACTATGTAGTTCAGGCACTCCTTGAACCTGAGGCAGTCTTCTTGTTTTAGCCTCACTAGTGCTAGGATTATTGGTGTGTGTCATACCACCCAACTTCAATGTATTATTTTAAAATATTTTTATTATTTATTTATTTATTTTTTGGTTTTTTGAGGTAGGGTCTGACTCTAGACCAGGCTGATCTGGAATTCACTATGGAGTCTCAGGGTGGCCTCGAACTCATGGCAATCTTCCTACCTCCGCCTCCCCAGTGCTGGGATTAAAGGCGTGCACCACCACACCTGGCCTAAAATATTTTTATTTTTATTTATTTATTTATTTGGGGGCTTTGCAGTTAAGGCGAGTGTTTGATATGAGAACACTGTGTTTGATTCTCCAGGACCCACATAAGCACATGGTGGCACATGCATTTGGAGTTCATTTGCAGTGGCTGGAGGCCCTGACATGCCCATTCACTCTCTTGCTCAATGTATTATTTTAAAACTAGCTTCACTAAATGCAGGTCAAACCCTACTGTAGTAAATATCTTATAAATAGTCTTAATACATTTGTCTTAGTAATTATAATAAACCATTTACTGCAATAAAAATAGTACCATGCTTTGGGAAGCAGAGCTTTAGATTGGTACATTATATCATTCTGACTCCTTAATACATAATATGTTTTGGAAAGGGCCATATTACATAATTTTAATTTGATACTGACAGAAGGAAATTTTTCCTTATAGATTTCACATGCCAGAATGTGGTGTCTGGCCTTTTCTTCTGATGTTCCCTATCACTCTCTTTCTGACACTGTGCATTTCTATTGTATATATCATTTTGTCTCTGACATGGTAAAGGGAGACCTAACAGACAAATTTTGGAATAAACCATACCCTAAAGGAATGAGAAATACAGAAAATGTTTCTTTCATCTTTATAAGAAATTATTCTCTGTAAAGGAACACAGATTGTATTGACTATGTTCTTAAGCACTGTACTCTGTATATCAGAAGATCTGGTTCAGAGGGCAGCATAGTTTTTCTCTAAGGGACCAGATACTAAATCTTAGCATGCTGTGAAATCTCATTGATGACTCTTCTGTGATCTGCATTAGACAACATGCAATCTAATGAATGAGGTTGTTTCCAATATACTTTATTTATGGACCCTGAAATCTGAATTAGAAGCCATATCTGCATGAAGGAAACAAAAAGAACTTGAATATCATACCACTTGACCAGATGCTCCTCCTATGTCCATGATCCACTTGCTGTTGCAATGAACTGCATCCAAGAGTTGACCCATTACCAGTACTATGCACACAGCCACAGCCACAGCCACTACTGCTCAGACCAGCCCTAAAGGCTGCTTCAAGGGAATTTCCCACAAATCTGTCTTATTTGGAACCTTAAATTACACCTCTGAGGCCTTCCTAACTGTGAATTGGGGAGTCCACAAGCCCCTAATAGTGCTCTAGCCACAGTAAAGAAACAGTGCCTACCTAAATTACCACCACAACTGGCAGCTGGGTGGAGATTGTCTCAGCTAACCTCAGCTTCGAGAACAGAGTTAATTATCTTCATGAGTGACCATCGTTCAGATCAGATGTGGCTCTAGGGACCTTCAAGGGAAGAACCTGCCTAGTGAAAACACAGAGCATAGTCTGAAGCTGTACTTAGAGGGGAGAGGAATGAGAGAAAGAAACTCCCAGTGGGGAGTTGGGATCCAAACTGCTATGAAGCTGGAAATGAAAAGTTCAGCAAGTCAAATAAAACCTCAATGGAGTGCTGGGAAGATGGCTCAGCAGTTAAAGACATTTGTTTACAAAGCCTTCTAGCCTATGTTTAATTCCCCAGTGCCCACATAAAGCCAGATGCACAACATAGCACATGCATCTGGAATTCCTTCTCAGTGGCAATAGGCCCTCATGGGTTCATATTCCCTCTCTATCTCTTTCAAATAAATAAAGAAAAATATTTTGTTCAAAAGTTCAGTGGGAAATCTCACCAACAGAATGGATTGTGTGGAGGAAAGAATCTCAGGGTTTGACAACCTGTTAGAGGAACTGAATCATTTAGTCAAAGAAAATGAAAACATTTTTTTGTTGTTGTTGGTTGTTGTTCTTTCAAGGTAGGATTTCACTTTAGTGTGGAATTCACTCTGTATTCTCCAGGTGGCCTAAAGCTCATGGCGATCTTCCTACCTCTGCCTTCTGAGTGCTTGGATTAAAGGCGTGTGCCACCATGCCCTGCTGAAAATGACAACATTTTTAAAAGTGTGAATGACATATGAGAAGTCTTTGAGACAGCATGGAAAGAAAAAAGTCTTCAAATTATAGACAAAGGAAAAGAAGAACAATTTCATACCCAAAGCATATAAAATATTTTTAGTAAAATTATAGAAGAAAATTCCCCAAATCTAAGGAAAAACATGCCCTTCCAGGTAGAAGAGTCACGCAGAATACCAAATAGATAGGAATAGAAGATAATTTCCCCATGTTATATAAACACTAAATATACAGATCAAAGGATATGCGTTGAAAGTCTCAAAGAGAAGGAACAAGTCACACATAAGGGAAGACCCATTGAAATAACAGCTGATGTTCCAAGAAAATTTAAAAGCCATAAAGAGTGATTTGTTTCAAGTCATGAAAGACAGTAGCTGTCAACCTAGTTATTAATATCCAGTAAAACTATCTATCATGATTGAAGGAGAAAAAAAAAATCTTTCCAGGATAAAAGCAGGCTAAAGGAATTTTTGATCACCAAGTGATCTCTGTAGAGGATATTGGAATGATAGTTTGGATTGAAGGGAAGGATAATCCAAGAGGCTGTAGGGAAAAAATTAAATCATGTTAGGGTTAGGTGTCAAGTAAATGAAAACTAAGAAAACAACAAACACCATAAAACATTGAAATGACAGGAATTAATACACATCTTTCAATAATAACTGTGAATATCAATGGTCTGTCTTAATTCCTCAATCAAAAGACACAGACTAGCAGACTGGATTAAAAAAAATAGTATTTATTTGCTGTCTCCAAGACATACACCTTACCACCAAAGACAGACACTATTTTAGGTTGAAAGATGGAGGAAGACATTCCAAGCAAACTAGCAGGTTTTACTATGTTAATATCTGAAGAAAAAAGACTCTAGATCAAAACTAGTCAGAAGAGACAAAGAAGGTCACTTCATGCTGATTAAGGGAATAATCCCTCAAGAGGACATGACATCTAAACGTGTATGCACTGAATCCAGGAGCACTCAGTTTCATAAAACAGACACTATTAGCTATAAAGTCACAAAGCAATAGTGGGTAACTTTAATACCCCATTCTTACCATTAAACATCTAGAAAGAAATAACTAGAAAACATTGGATTTAAATGATGTCATTGGTTGAATGGAGCTAATAGTCATTTACAGAATATTCTACCTAAACACTACAGAACACAAATTCTTCTTAATAGCCCATGGAAGTTTCTCTAAAATAGATTACACATTATGACACAATGCAAATTTTAACAAAATAGGAAAACTGAAATATCTCCTTAAAGTCTACTCAGCCACAGTGGCATAAAGCTTAAAATCAATAGCAAGGGAAAGTACAGAATATACAAACTCACAGAGATTAAACAACACACTGCTGGGATGATGAAAGGGTTATTGAAAAAATCAAGAAGGAAATAAAAAATTCCTAGAATTGAATGAAAATCAAAATACAATCTACCAAAAGCTATGGGATACAATGAAAGCAATCCTTACAGGGATGTGTATAGCTCTATGCCTACATTAAAAATTCAGAACTTAAATAAATAACTAAATCATGTGCTTCAAGGTCTCAGAAAATCAAAACCAAACTAAACCTAAAAGCAGTAGGCAGGGTGAAATAATTAAGAATAGGGCAGAAATTAATGAACCAGAAATGGAAAAAATAAAGATTAAATATAATAAAACTGTACAGAAACCTACTACTTTGTGAGCTAATTAAAAATATAATTAAAAAAAAGGTACACACACATGAATGGATAAAACTGCTCCCAAGAAGCCACATGTTAATAATCAAAAATCCAAAAAGTACCAGTGCCATAAAAGTGCTATGTGAGCTGTGGGGATGATTACCACCAACAGTGTAAACAAGCAGGGATCCTGTAAGCTATGAAATCAACCAGCCAGACAAGATGTACACACTGTGCAATAGTGGCACACAGCCTATGTGAGTAATCAATGGCTGTTTGACTGGATAAGAGGCCTACTCAGTGAAAGAGAACACATGCCTAGTACTGAGAACTCCTCCTTAGGCAACCTGGTGGTCCCCACTCCTGGAAGGTCTCCATATTGATTCTGAATTTAGTGCAGACACTCAGTATGATGGGTATGATGGTTATAGTCTCCATAGAGAAGGTCCCAGTAGTCTTTGGCCAAGAGTGGCTACACCCATCAAAACGTCTTAATGGACTATGCGTATCCCCTTTCATCCATGCTGCTTTCACTCTTGATTGGAGAATTGTTTTTCTTTTCTTTCCTTTCCTTTTCTTTTCTTTTCTTTTCTTTTCTTTTCTTTTCTTTTCTTTTCTTTTCTTTTCTTTTCTTTTCTTTTTTTTTTAACAGATGACAGTGAAAACTGGGAAAATCAAGGTCCATAAATAGGACAAGAAAAGAGCCTAGTATGAAACGAACCACTTATCGCATATATGCCAGGGCCCAGGAGACATCACAGAGGAAACGGTGTTTAAACATGAAGGCAGCTCTCACTGCTGTCCGGAAAACCTGCTCTAGGGAGATGGCAACAGACACTGAAGACACTTAAAACTCAGAGGAGAAACCTGGAGGAGGCAGAGAGCTCAACACTAAAGTAGACTTGTAACACACCCACCAAGAACCAGAGAACATTGTGGAAGAGGGCTCAGAAAGATGATATGAGCCACAGGGTGGGAAAGAGTATCTTGAAGTATTGTTGCCATTCCTCCCCTGCCTCCACCAGAGACTGACTGATGCATTCATAGTCCCATGGTGAATACCAATAACCACTCTGAAGAGGGTCCTCAGTGGAATAGGGCTTGGGAAGAGGGAATACAAGGGGTATATAATAGGATAACATGAGGAGAATGGAACTGACATGTGATTTGTTTATACAGTAAACTAAATTAAAGAAATAAAAAGAATAAGACTTGAAGCTGGGTTTGGTAGTGCATACCTTTAATCCCAGTACTTGAGAGGCAGAGATAGGAAAGTTTGAGGCCACCCTGAGACTATGTAGTGAATTTTAGATCAGCCTGGGCTAGAGTGAGACTCTACCTTGACAATCCAAAAAAAATTAAATAAATAAATAAATAACAAAAAAAGGCTTGAATAATGGGAAAAAAAAATCCCAGTGCCAGATCATGGAGGCTACATAAACCCCTAAAAGAATATAGCCTAGTGGTTATATGTCTTAGTTACCCACCAAAATGAGGTAAGTTCCTATTGCTGAAGACACTATATACTTTGGTTGCAGACATATGGAAGCTTCCTTTCTGATGTTTAGCTTTTATAACACTGCTGGAAGGCTCTCGAAGAAAAAAGTCATCAATAGTCTTATCCAGATGTGAACCCTTTTGTATTTCACAACTAACCTGTCAAGTAACATGTGCCTACTGTTGCACTGGTGGTATGATTACTGATGTAACCAACCATTTTCTGATTGAATTTACAGCTCGCTCCACAAGAGGGAATTCATCCCTGGTACTATAAATCTGGTCAAAAGCCTGGCTAGGGTGATCATAGGCTGTAGAGGAGAATTTACTATTGTTGGGACAAGTTGCCAAGTTGCCTCCTAATATTTGTTTATAACAATACATAATGCTGCTCTCAGCCTCCCTGAGGGAAGCTTCTCTCTGTGTGTGTGTGTGTGTTGTGTGTGTGTTGGGGGCTGGTGGATAGCAATTAATGCAGAGATGCATATTTGGTCCAAGTGTTGAGAAGTGATTACTGTGTGCTCAACCCTAAATGATACAGCTGTATCACCCCCTTCAAGGGTCTGGGATCACCATGGAAGAGAGAACAGAATATAAGAGCCAGAAGATGATGAGGAATCCTGTGGAATGCTGTCTTCTGGCATAGCATAGCCATTATAGTCATGAACTTACAGTAGTTATGGATTTCTGCACAAGTTTGAGCTTGGCAACAATCTATCATGGACAGGGGAGGTGCCCAGGAAGCATCAGTCCTCCTAAAGGAGCGATTGGCAGTTAATGTCTGTTGGGGGAGGGGAGTCATGTTGTTCAATTCTTTAGCCAGAGGGAAGTTGCTAGGTTTCAGTGAGTAACCACCCCCCCCCCCACCACCTAGGCTCATGCAAACAACCCTAATTAAACTGAATGACTGTTGGGCTCTGAAAGGCCCAGGTGTGAGACCTACTGGAACTTCCTGAGCCTAGCTAAAGTTTGGCCACCTGTCTCTGGCCAGCTAGGACTCAGCAAGACGCCTAATGGCTTCTGGCCTGCCACCTCCGCGTGGCAATTGTAATTACCATTTCAATAGTTACAGTTTACTATTGGCCCTTACCTCTTCCCGCATCCTAAAATCTCTGCCTTCGTCCCCAACATGATATAGGCAACTGCTCAGAGTAATAAAGCGAGTTTTTTCTGCGAGTTCCTGCATCGAAGGCTCCCGACTCATTGTGGTTTTTCTCTGGTGGCCAGGAGAGGTTTCTGGGTCGTCTGATGCTAATCATACTTCTCAACCCCTAGGGAGGTACCAGCAGGCCTGGTCCTTCCCTCAGCACTACCTACCTGACCAAGAAGGAGCCCCGCAAATGACACACATACATGCACATGCACATATGAAAAATCCCAAACAAACAAAAAAAAAAACCAAAATCCATGAACCATGAAAAGTACATGGTGGACTAGTTGGGAAGAAGAGTGGCTTAGCAGGAGATAAGAAAGAGAAATGTGTGTGAGGGACAATTCAAAATACACTATATACATGTGTGAAATTGTAAAAATAAAATTAATAGGACTGGAGAGATGACTCAGCAGTTAAGGCACTCGCCTGCAATGCTTAACAACCTGAGTTTGGCTCCCCAGGGCCCACATAAAGCCAGATGCAAAGAGTAGTGCATGCATCTGGAGTTCCTTTGCAGTACTAGAGGCCCTGAAACACCCATATTCCCTCTCTCTCTCTCCTTGAAAAATAAATAAAATATTCTTTCTCTCTATCTACCTCTTTCTTGCTCTCACTCTCCAATAAGTAAAAAAACGAATCAAAAAGAAATCTATCTATATTAGTTTTTTCCCAACTCTCTAGAAAATGCGAAAAATACAAATCAGTGACAGGCTGTATTTGACCCACAGTCTATACCATTTGTTCATTCCTTACTTACATGATCATTCCTCTCCTTGTTTGCTCTCTTCCTGTCAGTGATCTTTCAATCTCTCTCTTCTTATCACTCCTGTGTCTTATTCTTTTTTTTTTTTTTAATTTGAAAACATTTATTTATTTATTTGAAAAGAGGGTGTAGGAGAGGAATGGGTGTGCCAGGGCCTCTAGCCACTGCAAACAAACTTACATGTGCCACTTTGTGCATCTGGCTCTACATGGGTACTGGGGAATTAAATCCAGGTCATTAGGCTTTGCAGGCAAATGCATTAACTGCTGAGCCATCTTTCCAGCCCTCTTATTTTTTTTAAAAAATATTTCATTTATTTATTTGCAAGGAGAGAGAGAGAGGAAATCATTCAGTAAGGATATTTCTCTAGGGACATATTCATGGTAAATGCAGGTGACTCCCTGTCTAGAACATATTTATATTACACTGAGGACAAATTGTTACCCCTTTTTACTATGGAAATGCTTCACTTAATATATCTTATTAGGGACTAAACTAGAGTCTGTGTTGTTGGAAGTGAGCTCTTAGCACTGGCAGCATCCAGATCCAATACAAATAGTGGGTAAATCTTTTGATGTTGTTGAATCCATGAATAACAACCACCCTTGCCACTATGGTTAACTTACTCCTGAACACAATGGATGAAGTTGGTATTTTTTCTTTTTCCTTTTTCCTTTTTTTTTTTTTGTTGTTTTTTCAAGGTAGGGTTTTCACTGTAGCTTAGGCTGATCTGGAATTCACTATGTATTCTCAGGGTGGCCTCAAACTCACAGCGATCCTCTTACTTCTGCTTCCCAAGTGCTGAGATTAAAGGCGTGTGCCACCATGTCCTGCTCTATTATTTTATTTTATTTTTTGTTAATTTGAAGCAGGGTCTGGTCTCACTGTATCCCAGGCTAACCTACAATTCACTCTGTAGCTCAGGCTGGCTTCAAACTCAAGGTGATCTTCTTACCTCAGCCTCCTAAGTGCCTCCACATGTGGCTCAAGATTGGTTCTTGGTAGGTAAGATATTGAATGACATCTCCTGTTAAGATTTTTCTGCAGTGGAAGATCTTTGTATCCATACAGGATACAAATATTCTCAAATTCTGGGCCATTATGGGAAATCTGTCCTTACCACATTCTCCCATTTACCCTTGCTACCAACCCTCCAAACTTGTTTCTTCCATGTTATTGACCACCTAGCTAAATTATTCAGTGCTACCCACAAATTGATGTAAATCTCTCTGCTGTTTACCTCCTGCATCAGGTTCTACCTATTGCAAAAATTACTATATCTTGTTCTTCAAGGCCACCTTTAGGGCATTGTACTGCTGTAGTTCTCTCTTTAGCTACAGGATATTCCTGCAGATTCATTTTGCTTCCTCAGGTCACTTTTTTGATCTGGGCCAGTTCACCCCTCCTAGGGCAACCTGATGGTCTCCTACTCCTGGGAAGTCACTATATTGATGCTGGACACTTGATTGGCATAATGCACTGCAGCCCAGAATTCCTGGAGTCCAGTGATCCTCCTGCCTCCGCCCCCAAAGCAGCTGAGACTACAGGCATGTTCTGGGCCTGACCTCAGGTGGCTTTTCATAAGTGATTCTCTACAATGCTATTAAAAGGAGTTGAAGAAGAAGTGGGGGCACTATCGTGAGACACCTGTCATTGACCTCACCATTGCCTTAGCACCTGCTCTGTGACTCAGCACTGTCTTGATTTTGAGAGGCTGCTGTGTATTCTTAGTTTTACAGATTATGCAGTGGACAGTAGTCATAGTGGGCAGCTCAGGTTACTTGTCCCTTGGTGTCCATGGCTAGGCTCTCAGCCTTCACCAGCCAGGACATGTTTCTCAGAAGAGAAACAGTATGTTTTTGTGGAAGGGTGGCTGATTTCTTACCCTGAATTAGCCAAAAGGCTGAGAAGTAACTGGCTGACTTCTTAATGTAATTGGTCATCCTTTTTTTTGAGAGGGAGGGAGAGAGAGAGAGAGAGAGAGAGAGAGAGAGAGAGAGAGAGAGAGAGAGAGAGAGAGGGAGAGACAAGTCCATTAGTTTAATTTCTGCTTTCTTTACCATCTCTAACATCTGCAGACAACATGTATATTTTGTTACTGTGGTATGTCTTCTCCACCCATTTGTCTCTATGGGTTTATGGGGATATATCACCACTTAGTCCTCTTATAAATAACGGTTGCATTTAATCTTATATCAATTTTGAGTCACAATTTATGGGAAGATTCTGCAAGATCCAGCCCATGCTCTTACTGTTATCACCATCTTCCCCTTCCAAGCCTTTGATTAAGGTTTTAGTGTGTATCCCTCAGGGATGTGAAACCACATTTTGTTCTTTTCCTCTATGATAAGGGAATCAAGGTGGAGATTTCACTATTAGCCACACTGCTATTCCAACTTTGTGTTCAGGAATGGGACAATAATCACAGATTGGGTTGGTGAACTTTCTTGGCCTATTGCAAGAAAGATAGATCTAGCCCAAACAGCATGTATTACTTGACCCTGCTAAGTCTTGCTCTTTCCAGCATATTGTGATTGAGTTGACTTCTGTGTCCTTAAAGGTGAATGCTAGCTGAAAACCACTGTCCAGTGATACCCACAAAGGCTGGATATTCCTCTTTTTTTTTTTTTTTTTTTTTTTTTGGCTTTTCAAGGTAGGGGTTCACTCTGATCTGGAATTCACTATGTAGTCTCAGGGTGGCCTCAAACTCATGGCGAGCTGATCCTCTTACCTCTGCCTCCCAAGTGCTGGGATTAAAGGCATGTGCCACAACACCTGGCTTAGGTATTCCTCTTATTCAATGCATTTTCACCCTGGCTGATGGCTTAGGTTTTTGTAAGACAAGGGAGTAGTTTATAACTCATCTTTGATGCATCATTATCCCTGAACTTAAAGGGTTTATTACAATAGAGTACCACCTACTTACGGTCATCATTTGAAGGGTACATGTGTTTGAAGCTCAGATGTTCTTCTCTATGTTATAATGAGGGAAGTATTCTTTGGATTCCTTTGGCAAGTATAGTTATAGACAGTTTAGAGGTAGAAGGGCCCCCAAAAGTAGAAGCAAGGAGTGCCCTTGAGCCTGGAAGGGGGAATCTGGTTCTTTTAACTATTTCTTCCCTAAAGGAGCCCGCACAGCCTCCGTCTTGCTCAAGGACAGGCACATAAAGGGGAGTCTGGTTTTTCCTGATCTCTTTTTTTTTTCTAGAAGAGAAAATTAAGGGATCAGATTAGTGGGCTGGGGAGATGGCTTAGAAGTTAAAGGAGCTTGCTTGCAAAGCCTGCCTTCCCTAGGTTTGATTTCCTAGTACACACATAAAGCCAGATCCACAAAGTGGCTCGTGTATCTGGAATTTGTCTGCAGTGGCAAGAGTCCCTGGCATGTCCATTCTCTTTCTTTCTCTCTTTTACAAAGAAAAATATATAAACAAATAGAAGAGGGCTGGGGAGACGGCTTTGTGGTTAACCTATGCTGATCTCATTCTCAGCTGGAGAATCTGTTTTTCTTTTTCAGAAGTCAGTAAGACCAAAGAGATAAACCACCCCTAGCACATCAGCTAGGGTCCAGGTGAAACCACAGAGGAATTAGTGAGATGAACAAGAGTGCTGCTTCCTTGGTGAGACTGGAAACCTGTGCCAGGGTGAAAGAGACACTGAGGATACTCAACACATACCAAAGCAGAAATCCAGAAACTGCTGAGAGCTTAACACTGAGGTAAACTTAAAACATAACCCACCTCAGCTCATGGAATTTTGCAGAAGAGGGGGCAGAAAGATTGTAAGAGCCACAGGGTGGGAGGGCATATCAGGAGGCATTGCTTCCACCACAATGACTGACTGATGTTCTCACATCTTATAACCACAGCCCCAGGGAGAATACCAGCAATCCCATTGGGGAGGGCCCTCAGCAGAATGAGGGCAGGGAGGAAAAATGATGGTATGTACCACATGATGTGTCCATATGAAATATATACTTAATAAAAATATAATAAAGGGTGGGTGGAACATGAGTTATGAGATAAGAACATTTGAGTAAATTCAGATGCTCATGAATCCTTAGAATCCACTGTGTCTCCAAGCCTCTCTCACCAATAAAAGGAATATTTCCTGTCCATCCAATAAAACTAGCTATAACTTGTGTGTGGACTCTGCCGTGACCAACCTTTCAGGAGACACCATGAAGGCTCACATTCTGTCTTAACAATTTTCATTATATCTTAACCCATGAATGAGTCATCCATCATGTCTGAAAGAGGGTGTGAGATGTTTCAGTGCTAGACACTCCTCCGTCCCTTCTTCTCAGCACTGTGTTGCCTTTTCGATCATCCCAGTGGTCACTGTCATCTGAAAAGAGAAGCTTCTCTAACCAGAAGTGAGAGTAGCATTGATATATGAGTGTGAACATTAAGTGTAGTGCTTTCAGGGAATTTGGTGAGAATAATATATGCAGTTATTCAGACAGGAGCAGGCTTTATACCCCCAAGGCTCATGATCTCCTGTGCCATAGGCTTTTGATTAGGTTTTCAGTATTCCCTCCCATAGCGTGGGCCTTCAGTCCAATGAGAGAGCAGTTGGTTTCCCCCAGAGCAGACATGCCACTACAGCACTGTTCAGTCACTTGGCCTATCTGGCCAAACTTGAGGCTGCCAGTGTCCACTGTTTTCATCGCTGATGACTGCTGTCGCCCATAAGGCTGCATACAGTGGACCTGTTCCCAGCTTTCAGTCAGCTGTGCTACGGGGAGAAGGTTTTCTGCTCAGCACCAGCTTGACTTCTCAGTGCCTCTGCTGCTCAGGCACTGAGGATAGCAAACCCTGCTTGTTTTCCAGGCCCATTTGCTTGAAAACCATTTTCCAACCTTTCACACTGAGATACTGTCCATTCTTTGTAGAAAGGTGGGTTTCTTGGAGGCAACAAATTGAAGGATCCTGCTATTTAACCCAGTCTGCAAACCTATGTCTTTTAGTTGGGGCATTGAGGCCATTGATATTAGAAGATATTATTGAGGGCTGGAGAGATGGCTTAGCGGTTAAGGCACTTGCCTGCAAAGCCTAAGGACCCAGGTTCAATCCTCTAGGTCTCACATTAGCCAGATACACAAGGTGACACATGCATCTGGAGTTTGTTTGCAGTGGCTGGAGGCCCCTGGCACACCTATTCTTACTCTCTCTATCTCTCTGTCTCAAATAAATTAAAAAAAAAAGAGATATTATTGAAAGGTGTGTATTTATTTTTGCCATTTTTTTGTAGTTCTTCCATTTTTACCTTTGCTCTCTTGTATTAAGTAGTATTTGAGTATGGTTTGTTTCTTCCAGGTTCCTTATAGGTATGTTTTTCTTTCTCTTCAGCATAGAGGATCCTTTCAAGTATTTTCTGTAGAGCTGCTTTTGTCTTCAAATATTCCTTTAGCCTGCTTTTGTTATGGAATGGCCTTATTTCTCCGTCTATTTGAATGGATACCTTTTCAGGATAAAGTAACGTTGGCTGACAGTTGTTATCTTTCAGAACTTGGAATACATCATTCCAGGCCCTTCTGGCTTTTAAAGATTGTGTTGAATAATCTGCTGTGATGCTGGTGGGCTTGCCTTTGTATGTAATTTGGTTTTTTTCTCTAATTGCTTTCAATATATTTTCTTTGGTTTGTATGTTTGGTAATTTAATTATAATATGGCAAGAAGAGTTTTTTTCCAGGTTTTGTCTGCTTGGTGTTCTAAAGGATGTCTGTGTCTGCATTGGTATCTCTTTCCTGATTTGGGGCAGTTTTCTATTATGATTTTGTTGAAAACACCTACTATGCCTTTGGAGTGAAATTCTTCTCCTTGTACAATCCCTGAATTCTTATGTTTGTTCTTTTCATAGTGTCCTGAATATCTTGAAATTACCATTCATACTTTCCTATTAGTTTGTCATTCTTTGTTGGACTGTATTAGATCTCTCATCTGGTCTTCTAGTTTAGATATTCTGTCCTCTCCTTCATCCATTATACTGGTGAGATTTTCTACAGTTTTTTATTTCTTTGACTGTGTTCTTCATTGCTAGTAATTCTGACTGTTTTTCTTTATTATTTCTATTTCCTTATTTATGTCTGTGTTGACCTCTTTATTTCATTAAATTAGTTTCCTGTGTCTTCTTTGATTCCTTTGATTTCCTCTTTCATACCTTTGATTTCCTCTTTGACTTCTTTGAGCATATTTTATAATCAGTCTTTTGAAATCTTTCTCTGGTGTTTCCTCTAACTCAGTATCACTGGAGGTCATTTCTGATGAATTAATACTTTTTGTTGGACTTATAGTGTCTTGATTTTTGGATTTTCTAGTTAGCTGCAGTATTATTAGATGTATCAATCAATCTGATGTTATGTATCTTCAGGTTAGGAGCTTAAGGTGCTAGGTATGGCTCTTAAGATTCTTAGAGTATCTACAAAAGTGACCCTTGATGTTGAGTTTACCTGCTATGAGAGTATTCAAGTAGGCTGAGTGGAACAAAATACAGGTAGATTCTAAAATTTAACTAAACAATGTACACATTCAATGAAAACCAGCACAGAGTATTTATGCAAGAGTAGGTATTATGACAGCCAGATCCTCTAACAATGTATCAATCCCTTAGGGTGTGTGCTGCCCCACACCCTTAGTCCTGTCAACTAGGAGGTTAAGATTTCTGGTCTGTTGAGGGTTCCATGTCAGCTTGTGACCAAGTGAGTCCTTTCCCTAATGAACAACAGAAGAGGAAACAATGCCACTATAAATCAGGAAGCAACAAATGAAAAGTGCAAAATATAGCGTATTTAAGAAAAGCAAATTTGGGCTGGAGAGATGGCTTAGAGGTTAAGTGCTTGCCTTTGAAGCCTAAGGACCCCGGTTCGAGGCTCAGTTCCCTAGGACCCACATTAGCCAGATGCACAGGGGGCACATGTGTCTGGAGTTCGTTTACAGAGGCTGGAAGCTCTGGCGTGCCCATTCTCTCTCTCTCTCTTTGCCTCCTTCCCTAATAATAAAATAAAAATAAATTAAAAAAAGAAAGTCAAATCTGACTACCAATCAGATTTAACATATAATTTATCCTGATATGGAAGGTGCAATTAGCACTTCTGACTCAAGCCTATAAACCATACTAATTTGGCCGGTACTGACTTGGTGTTAATCCCAGTTATCTTTGGGATGATTTTGGTCTCAGTTATGCTGCACTCCTGTTTGGGTTTCTCTTTGGTGCGTGTGGGTTCAAGTAGGCTGGCTGGGTTGCTGGATTGCTGCTCTGGTCACTGGTGCTGGGTGCTGTGAGCTCCCTTCCCTGGTCTCTGGTGCTTGCTGGTGCTTGCTTTGGTGGTGGGGGAGCGGAGGCTGTTGATGGTGCCTCTAGTTCTCCCACTGGTTCACATGGTCCTCTACGTCGTGATCTATTCCTCTGTTGGTTGCTATGGTCCTCCCTTTACATTTCTTGAGTTTGCAAGGAGCTCCAGTGTGAGTGGAAAATCCCCTCACCAGGCTTTTCCTGTGGCTCAAGCTGAGCCTTGCAGCCGTGGCCTCTGGACCTGTTGGAGCCACTTCTGCCTGCCTATATGGGTTCTAGAAGCTCTGAATCTCTCCTACTTCTCTGCTACAGTTGGTAATTTCTTATATATCTCACTTTTTAGTAAAAGAGTGTATTTTGGTGGTTTTTTTTTTTTTTTGGCCTTTTGTACCCTAGGCTGCTTTGGCGTGATTCCTATTCTGCCATCACTGGAAGTCCTCTGGTTCTGTTTTTATACCAGTACTTTGTTGTCTATGTTACTATGGTTTTGTGATATAACTTTAGATTGAATATGATGGTACTTCTAGAGATATTTCTTTTGATGAGGATATGTTCGGATATCTGAGGCCTGCTGCCATTTCAGATAAAATCTGAGATGTATTTTTTTCTATCTCTGTGAAGAATCATGCTGGAATTTTTATTGGTATTGCATTAAATCTGCATATTGCTTTTGGTAAATGTTTCAGTCAGGTTCACACTTCTGGTAGAAATCAGCCAAGAGCAGCTTGTGGGATATAAGAGGTTTATTTTGGCTTACAAGCTTGAGAGGGAAGCTCCATGATTTCAGGGAAAGTGATGGCATGAGCAGAGGGTGGACATCACCCTCTGGCCAACATAAGGTAGACAATAGCAACAGGAGAGTATGCCAAACCCTGGCATGGGGAAAGTGGCTATAATACCCATAAGCCTGCCCCCAACAATACACTGCCTCCAGGAGGCATTAATTCCCAAATCTCCATCAGATGGCATTCAGAACACCTAAGTTTATGGGGGACACCTGAATCAAACCACCACATTCTGCCCCTGGCCCCCATAAACTGATAACCATACATAATGCACAATGCAATGCATTCAGCCAACTTTAAAAGTCCCCAAAGGCTTTTTAAAAAAATCAATTCCAATGGTGTTCATACATCCCCATAGTCCAAGATCTTTTAACTAAGCCATAATACCAAATAATAACCTCAAAAAACCCATAATGAAGCTGGCTGTGGTGGCGCACACCTTTAATCCCAGCACTCGGGATGCAGAGGTAGGAGGATCACCATGACTTTGAAGTCACCGTGAGACCTCATAGTGAAATCCAGGTCAGCCTGGGCTAGAGTGAGAGCCTATTTCAAAAAACAAAAACAAAAACAAAAACAAAACAAAAAAAAAAGAACAACCATAATGGCACAGAATAAACCTTCACACTGCAAAAGATGGCATTGGGCATAGCAAAGAAATATTCAACCAATACAAGATTTAAAACAATCAGGGCAAACATCAAACTCTGTGGCTCTAAATCCAACAATTCTAGTCAGTGACAAATCTCCAAGTCTGATAATTCTAATCAGCAACAGGTCTCTGGAGTTCCAATTCTGCCCCTCCAGCTAGGCTACTCACACTCCTGGAAAACTTCATCTAGGCCTGGCAGCTCTCTTTGACAGCCATCTTATGGTCCCAACATCTTCATTGTGTCTCTACTGCAAACCATGGTTCATCCTCATGGCTCCGTGGGGTCTCCATGCAGACATCCAGCAAACCTGCTTCACACTGCCTATGGCCATTTCCAAAACACGAGACCATGTTGCATACTCAATGACCCTCTTTCCTGCATTTCTTATACTATATAATACCAGGTAAGGTGCCAATTTATTAATCCAGGGGGGAATAAAGCAGACTTTGAAGAATAGAACACTCCTTGAGCACTCAGGCCCCTTCCAAAGAGTCTACATTCTTTCTGTTGCCCAGTACAGGTCAGCTGGCCCAATCTCAATGGTTATAACCTCTCAAACAATTTGCAGGTGAACGGGCAGCAGTTTAGGCTCAAATATTTCATTTTTTTCTGTGCCATATCCCTCTGCTCACACCAATCCATTTCTATGCAGTGCAACCCTGCACAACTTCTTAGGACAGGGGCATAACAGCAAGCTTCACATACAAACTGCTATCCCAGTCCAAGGAAAGCTCTTTCTCACCCTCATAAGAAAACCCTGACAGTCCATAGTTCTTACTGCATTCAGATCTTTCAACTCTGACCAGAATAGTCCATCAAGCTGTAGTTACAGCACTGAAAGGCACCTCTTAGGCCAAGGTTTCAAATCCTTCCACATTCCTTTTGAAAATCAGCTCCAAAAGGCCAAAGCCACACAGTCAGGTGTCTAGCAGCAATCCTACTCCTCAGTACCACTTTACTGTTGCAGTCAGGTTTGCATTGCTGGTAGATATCACCCAACCAAGAGCAGCTTGTGGGGAAAAAGAGGTTTATTTTGGCTTACAGGCTGGAGGGGGAAGCTCCATGATGGCAGGGAAAACAAGGGCATGAGCAGAGGGTGGACATCAGCCCCTGGCCAATGTCAGATGGACAATAGCACAGTAGAATGTGCCAAAGGCTGGCATTAGGAAACAGGCTATAACACCCATAAGCCCACCCCCAACAATACACTGCCTCTGGAGGCGTTAATTCCCAAATTTTCACCAGCTGGGAACCTAGCATTCAGAACACCTAAGTTTATAGGGGACACCTGAATCAAACCGCCAGAGTAGAATTGCCATTTTTACAATATTAATTCTACCTATCCAGGAGCATGGGAGGTCTTTCCTTCTTCACAACTCTTCAATTTCTATATTGAGGGTTTTTTAAATGTTTTAATTACATAGGTCTTTTCCATCCTTGGTTATTATTATTCCAAGGTATTTAATTTTTTGTAGCTATTGAAAATGTGACAACCTCATTGATTTTTTTTTTCTGTATATATGTCCTTTGCATATAGAAAGGCTACTGCTTTTTGTGTGTTGATTTTGTATCCTGTCACTTTACTGAAGGAATTAATTACCTTTAGAAGTTTTGAGATTGGAGACTTTCAGGTTACTTATATATAGGATCATGACATCTGAAAATAGGGCTAACTTGACTTATTCCTTTATAATTTGTATCCCTTTTACTTTCTATTTTTTTGTCTTGTCTTATTGCTTGGGCTAACACTTCTCATACTATGTTGAAGAGCAGTGGTAGGAGTGAGCACCCCTGTCTTGTTCCCGATCTCAGTCTTTCCCCATTAAATACTATTTGGTGCCAGGGCCTCCAGCCACTGTAAATGAACTCCAGATGTGCCACCTTGTGCATCTGGCTTACATGTGTCCTGAGGAATCGCCCTTGGGTCCTTTGGCTTCATAGGCAAGTTCCTTAACTGCTAAGCCAGCTCTCCAGCCCCAATTTTTTACTTTTGTGTCTAGCTGCATACACTGATATTGCCTCTTTAGTTTCTTCTGCTGCATTATGTTTTTTTGGTTGTTGTTCATAAAATTACCCACTTCCTGTTTTTTCAAGATTGGGCAATGACATATATAAAGAATACCAGATTAATCTGTTCTGATTTTTTTCCTCAGCTGGGGATAAAAGAAAAGTCCTTTGAAGAGCCTTCAGATCAACAGTAATTTCAAAACATGAAGAGGCAGAGTGCAAAGTGAATTTGACACTTTGAAAAATGCTGTAAGCCTCCCAGTAGACAGATGAACATGCTTTTACTTCATGAAAGCTGGTTTCATAAGTATTCCATAAATATCGATGTCAGGGTTGTTAACTAATTAATATTAACCTATTGAGAAAGCATTTCTTTTCTAAGTGGTTGATTTTCAGTGGGGAGACTAGTTAAATATTAAAGACCATGTTAGATGTTTTCTATAATTACAGTTTTTAGCTGTATTTATAAATGATGTGCCTACATCCAGAGTGAAATAATAATAGGGTATCAATCCATTTTTATTACTAAACACAATGCACAGATTTTGTTTTTTTTCTATCTGGCTCTTTTCTTTCCAAGCTTGTCTGAAGTTACTTTATTACCCTTCACAATTACCCACTGCAAAAAGATACTTCTCTGACCAAAGTTGAGAGAAGCACTGATCTATGAGTATAAGTGTATTTAGAAGGCAGTTTGATGAGCATAACATATTTATTTAGTTAAATGGTAGCAATATCTTCCCTCTTAGGATCTATGATCCCCAAAGCTGTAGGCTTTTGACTAGGTATTCAGTACCAGGCATGAATTCTCTCCTTGGAACAGGCCCCAGGTCTAACCAGAGAGCAATTGGTTACCCTTCCCACCCCACCCCACAAGTAGTCATGCCTTTATTGTACCAGTGGGCACACTTGCCTAGCTGGTTGGTTGAATATCTTGCAGGATCCACTGCTGGGTAAGACTGTTGATGACATTTTCCATCCCCCAGTAGCCCGCATAGCACCTTCCAGCACTACTGCAGCTCCCCAGTGAGCTTCCAGCTCAATCCCAGCTTGATTTTTAGTGTCCTGAAACTGACACATATGGTATCTTCACACAGAAGCATGGTGTCCTCCACAATAGGGTCTTTTATCTAGTTCTAGTGGTACCAAGAGCAGTGCCAATAGCCTAGCAGGATTATTTTTAACTAAAAGAAACCTTTACTTGATTTAAAAATATTTATTTATTTGTGTGTGTGTGTGTGTGTGTGTGTGTGAGAGAGAGAGAGAGAGAGAGAGAGAGAGAGAGAGAGAGAGAGAGAGAGAGACACACACAGAGAGAGACAGAGAGCGAGAGAATAGACATGCCAGGGCCTCTTGCCACTGAAAATGGACTCCAAACACATGTACCACTTTAGGTGAGTACTAGAGGATTAAATCTGGGCCAGAATCTTTTGCAAGCAAGTGCCTTAACTGCTGAGCCATTTCCCCAGCCCCTAAATTATTTTAGAATATAAGATGCTATGGTTTTTCATGTGTATGTTGAAAGATGATTACATTTGTTTGATAAGGAAGAAACAAATTGTAATAGGACATTTGCCTCATATAAAGAAAAAATTGAAAGTCAAATGAAATTTGCTTGTTAAACATAACACAGCTTCCCCTCACCAAACGAATGAAGTAGATTAACCTATAATGGCTTAGAAGTTCTACCCTTTACATGTGAGACCGACTTCTTGGTATCTTGACATTTGAGGCCTTACACAACTGATCTCTGTAGGAAGGAAAATCACGTCTCATACTTTTGGCCCACCATCACGAGCTATAGCACATGTTAGTCAAAGTCCTTCTTCCACAGCCCCATATCAGATGAGCACTCTGGAGTATTTTCTTCACTGACTTTGAACAGACATGATGACTTTTCTGTTAAGGAATTTGCATGTTTTAAGTTCATTTATCACTGTATTTAATTTTTAAATGATTTTCTGAGGTTAGCATACAAAATAATGTGTTTAATTATGTTATTTTCATACATGTGTCATTATACTTTGTTCTCATTCATTCCCCTCCCCTATGACATTGCCCTTCTTATTTATCACTGTGCATAAAGAAAATAAGAATACAAAGTTAAGCCGGGCGTGGTGGCGCACGCCTTTAATCCCAGCACTTGGGAGGCAGAGGTAGGAGGATTGCCATGAGTTCAAGGCCACCCTGAGATGACAGAGTTAATTCCAGGTCAGCCTGGACCATAGTGAGACCCTACCTCAAAAAAAAAAAAAAAAAAAAAAAAAGAATACAAAGTTATATAGATATCAGAAATTTCAGGCTTTTCTAACTAGGCAAAGACTGTTTAATGAGAACCTATATGCAGAATCAAGTCATCTTTACATGATAATCCAAGGAGTAGGCACATTGTTGAAGAACACCTGAGACTGAGCAGTTTGGGTGAAAGAAATTCACATCACAAAGAGATAACTCCAAAAACCTTTTGTTATGTTATTCATTCATTCATTTAACATAGTTTTCCTTTTCTTAAAAAAAATTTCATCTATTTATTTGAGAGAGACAGACAGAGAGAGAAAGAGGGAGAGAGAGAGAGAGAGAGAGAGAGAGAGAGAGAGAGAGAGACACCTTAACCACTGAGCAATATCTCCAGCCCTGCAAATAGTTTTAAGTTCAGAAATTGGACAGGGAATTGAGTAGCAGTTACCTTGTCATTGCTGGGACAAAAGAGAGAGAGAGAGAGAGAGAGAGAATGGGCACACTAGGGCTTCCAGTCATTGCAAACGAACTCCAGAAGTGTGCGCCCCCTTGTGCATCTGGCTAATGTGTGTCCTGGGGAATCAAACCTTAAACCGGGGTCCTTAGGCTTCACAGGCAAGCACTTAACTGCTAAGCCATCTCTCCAGCCCATAGTTTTCCTTTTTAACATTTTATTCACTTATTTATTTGAGAAAGAGAGAGAGAACCATAGTTTTCCTTTTTAACATTTTATTCATTTATTTATGAGAGAGAGAGAGAGAGAGAGAGAAAGGATGGTAGTTGGAATAGATAGCCCCCAATATATTCAGTGTTTTATTAGTTTGTATGCAAAAGTGTAGTTTGAATATTTAAATATATACAAAGTGTGCCTACCTGGAGTTCCTGAAGTGTGCTGTGCTGTGTGGCTTTTGACCTTTGGCTTGTGCTTCTCTCTCTCTGCTTGGACCTGTGAAGGCAGGCCAGCTTCTTCTAACATTATGGAACTTCCCTGGATCTGTAAACTTCAATAAATCCCTTCCACCACAACTGTGCCTGGTCTGGAAGTTCATCTCAGCAAACCTGAATCTGTCTGCTACAGAGAAAGACAGAGAGAATGGGTGCACCAGGGCCTGTAGCCATGGCAAACAAATTCCAGACACATGCACCACCTTATGCATCTGGCTTACATGGGTACTGGGGAATCAAACCTGGGTACTTTGGCTTTGTATTGTAGTACCTTAACTGTTAAGCCATCTCTTCAGCCCTTGACATAATTTTCTAGAGATCTACTTCTACATGCTGGTCAGTGTGGTTCAGAAAGGATACAGATTTCTCAGGATTCTTGATTGCAAGATTGTAACTCAAATGTTTTAAGCACAGGAGAATTTCTTGGCTTAGATAACTTGGAAATGCAGACTGTTCTTGCCTGTTATGTATTAGATCCAGAGCTAAGTAATGTCATATAGGCTGGATTTTCATCTAACTATGCTTTATTTTCTGAGATTAGCTTAAATCCATGGACCTTTCCTTTCCACAACAGTAAATGTATCTGTGGGTGGCCCAAGCTTGTAGCATTATTAAGGTAGGTTCAAAAGAAAAGGGTAGTTCTTCCTTTTTTCCAAGAACCAAATCTTTTTTCTTTTATTAATTAGTTTTGTACTCAGTGAATACAGTCAAGTTGGCACCATTGTTATCCTCTTTCTTGTCCTCCCTCCTCCCCCCAGCCCTTCCTTGTTGAGGTATATGGGTGATGCATTGTAGAGTTAGCTCTCAGTTATGGGTAAGAGGAAATGTCTCTGTGTATCATGACCCAACGTGTGGCTCTGACATTCTTTCTGCCCCCTCTTCTGCAAATTTTCCTGAGCCATGTTGGGTTCATTATAAGTGATGAAGTCTTGGGAGCCTCTGTGTCTGTGGATATCTGATTTGGTAGGAGTTGATTGTTCTTTATGTCAATCTCCTTCATCCTTGTGCTGGTACCAGGTTCACCAAGAAAACAGCACCCTTGCTTGTTTTGCCAATTATTCTTAGTTTCAGCTGGGACCCTTTTGAGGTATGATGGGGTGGTTGTCTCCTTAGGATCTGCATGTACTGAAAAAGAGGAACAGATTCTCCAATGGAGAGTAAAGTTAGCACCAGATAAATGGGATAACCCTTACTTTTTAAAAAAATATTTTATTAGTTTGAGAGAGAGGAAGGAAGAGGCAGAGAGAAAGAGAGAATGGGTGTGCCAGGGCCTCCAGCCACTGCAAACAAACTCCAGGCACATGTGCTGTCTTGTACATCTGGCTTATGTGGGTCCTGGGGAATTGAACTGGGGTCCTTAGGCTTTGCAGGCAAATGCCTTAATCACTAAGCCATTTCCCCAGCCCCACCCTTATTTTAGAGAGATTTTTTTAAAATGAGATAATACGAGCCAAGGGTTTAATGACATGCCCAGTGGAAAACAGGTGCTCAGTCCACATGAGTTGACATCACTAGCTAGACATTCACGACAGTAAGCCTCAGATAGTCTGCACGCAGTCATGAGTCAATGTGGGAACTGCAGATATATGTACCCAGAATTGGTATGACTTATTTTCTTTCCTCCACCACAACCTAAGATGGATATCTGCTGGGCTCCGGCTGGCATCCCCAGCACTCCCACCATGGCCATGGTCCCAGCCCTCTGAATCCCTGGCTGATGTACTTATTCTTGCCTCAGATGAGCTGTGTATAGGAGGCCCAGAGCTTCCTCACCCAGGAGCAGAAGAAAGGTCAGGGCCTGGCTTCTGACTTGGACCCCTCCTGTCTTCTGTATCACCTCGAGCTGGAGCCTGAGCTGTGTGCTTGGGCTCAGGCATGGGCTGCTCCGGGGTGGCAGGCTCGCTGGCAGACTGCAGGGGCTTGGTCCTCTTTATAGGCAAGAGAGGGAATTTAATAGGTGTAGGCCCTTTTGTAGCCCACGACCGGTGAATAAGGACATTCAAATGACTGTGGTGGTTTGTTTCAGAAACTGGGGAAATCACCACTGGGTGGATTTATCTATTCAGTGAACATACTGTAAATTAGACTTAGGTTCAGGTTTTATGTAGTAGTAGCTCCTGCAGTCTTTCAAGGCTGAGATCTCTGAGTATTCATGTCCAGTGTTCTCTGAAGTCTGTGCCCTACTTGGGAATTTCCTTTTAGTCAGTGTGTAAGTGTCCAAGTGCATGACCACAAGTCCCTTTGAGGAAGGTTTGGGGAAAGGGTTACTCCTGGAGAACTGGCTTCGACTACATCATATGTCTGGAAATGTTTTTATTATCATTATTTATTTATGTGAGAGAGAAAGAGGAAGAGAGAGAGAGACACAAAATGGGCACAACATTGCAAATGAGCTCCAGAAACATATGCCACCTTGTGCATCTGGCTTTACTTGGGTACTGGGGAATTCAACCTGAGTCCTTTGCCTTTGTAGACAAGCACCTTAACCACTGAGCAATATCTCCAGCCCTGCAAATAGTTTTAAGTTCAGAAATTGGACAGGGAATTGAGTAGTAGTTACCTTGTCATTGCTGGGACAAAAGACCTGGCCAAGAGAAGCTTATGGGAGGAGAGCATTCATTTCAGGGTTCTGGTTTGGAAAGGAAGTTTCATCATGGCAGGGGAGGCAGGACAGTCCTGAGCAGGAAGCCTGGGTCATGTCTCCATGTTAACCAGAAGTAGTTTCAGTGAGCCAGCTCTGAACAAACAGTGATCTGGACTAATAAACCTCAAGGTGTACTCCCAGTGAAATGCCTCCTCCAGCAAGGTTCCACCTCCCAAAGGCTTCCCAACTCTACCAAATTGCCACCAGCTGGCACCACCAAGTATTTAAAACACATGGGCTCTGGGGACATTGCATTCAAACCACCACAGATTATGACATTAAAGGAAAAGCACATCTGCTCTAGTAAGCCTTCATTGATTTCTTTGGAGCAGAAGCTCATTCAGGTTCTTGTTGGTCTGATGGAGTGCTGGGCTCCAGTCGGTATCTCCTGAAATCTCCATTGGCCAGTCCTTCTTGGCAGCCAAGCATGCACGATTGTGGCAGTCATGTCTCCTTGCTTCTGGCAGTTAAATACAGCCACCTGACCTCTACTGTTTTGTTGGGAAGTGCTACCATACCCATTGCTTTGTCATATAACTGACATTATATCTTCTAAGATCCCTGCCTACTGAGCAGGGCTGTGGAATATTTTGTCAATGACATAGAAAGGGAGTCAGTAGTGGGTTTGTGAGTAGAGGGCTGTAATAAACTTGTGTTTCAGATAAGTCACTCTGGCAGCTTTCTGCTGCTCCTACCAGCACATTTCCTCTGGACCTGATGCTGTATCTTCCTCGCCTCCTCATGTAGCATATTCATCTGGTGAGTCTCTTGCTTTTACTTACCATGTCTGTCCACACCAGCAGGCTTTTCCCCCTTTTCCTTTCTTTTTTATTTTTCTTTCTTTCTTTTGTTCTTTCTTTCTTTCTTTTTTCTTTTCTTTTTTTTTTTTTTTTTGTCTTTTGAGGTAGGGTTTTGCTCTAGCCCAGGGTGACTGGGAATCCACTATGTAGTTTCAGGCTGGCCTCAAATTCACAGTGATCCTTCGACCTCAGCCTCCCAAGTGCTGGGATTAAAGGTGTGTGCCACCATGCTTTTTTGTCTGAACCTTTTAAGCACTTTCTTAGCCATCAGGTAAAGCAATAATGACTTTTTATTTCACTTAATGTGTTTTATCACTTTCTCCATGATTTTAGAATCTGTCCTAGAAGCAAATTTACATAACCTCATAGAGTTCTTGCCCAAGGTGACATTTTTTATCTTGTCAGAATGCACCCAGGTCAATAAACTCCCTCCACGCAGTCTTATATCCAGCCTCCTTGATCAAGGCCAGCAGGATCAAACCCTACACTGACTCCCCAGTCTCTGCCATGACATGTTGGTTATGTCTTGTGGCATCTTTGGGGAATATTCCCTTTCCTGTCTTACTTGCTGGATTGTGCCAGAGCCCAGTCTTAGTTATAGGCTTGCTGGTTAAGGAGAGTCAGTGGGCAAAGTACTGAGGGAGGTGTGTATTGTCTGGTGGGGTAGAATTCTGTTTTGTCTTCCAATAGGGAAGAATCTTCCCCTTCCTTCCTCCCTTCCTTCCTTCCCTTTCTCTTTTTGCATGTGTATATATGTGTGTGCATATCATATGTGTGGGTGCACCTGTGTTGTACAGGTTTGTATGCTGTTGTGAGCACATACAGGTGGAGGTCAGAGAACAGTCTTGGGTGTCATCCTCAGGAACATGTCTACCTCCTTTGAGACAGGACTTTCACTGGCCTGTAGCTCACCAATTAGGCTAAACTGACTGGCCAGTGAGTTCCAGTGATACTTCTGACTTTGTCTTCCCAACAGTGGGATTACAGATGCATGCCACAAGCTTGGCATTTACATGGATGCTGAGGATAAAACTCAGGTCCTCATGTTTTAAAGGTGTTGCAGTCAGGTTCACATTGCTGGCAGAGAACACTAGACCAAGAGCAGCTTGTGAGAAAAATGGTTTATTTTGGCTTACAGGCTTGAGGGAAAGCTCCATGATGGCAAGGGAAAATGATGGCATGAGCAGAGGGTGGACATCACCTCTTCACCAACATCAGGTAGACAATAGCAATGAGAGAGTGTGCCAAACCATGGCATGGGGCAGCTGGCTATAACATCCATGAGTCAGCCCTCAACAATACACTGCTTCCAGGAGTCTTTAATTCCCAAATTCCCATCAGCTGGGAACTTAGCATTCAGAATACCTAAGTTTATGGGGGACACTTGAATCAACCCACCACACAAGGCAAGCACTTTACTCACTTAGCTATCTCTTCAGGCTCTTCCAAGAGAGAAAAATGGCCATTCTGTAGGTTGAGTGAGCAGAGGCATCTAGAAGTTCAAAATTGGAAGGGCATCTGTCCACATAATCTCAATGGTCAGCTCCCCTTTTCCCAACTAGTCCCCAACTCTGCATAAGAGATTGACTTTTCCATTGTTTGGCTAGCTCTAATGAGCTCTTTTTATTATATTTTTCTAGGGTGTCAGTTACATGTGCCAATAGTGCCCAATTCCATTTCCATTTTAACTAACACTTTTCTTTTTTAAAGAACATATATTTAATTAATTAATTTATTTGACAGAGAGAGAGAGAGAGCGAGCAAGAGCACGAGAATGGGCACGCCAGGGCCTCCAGCCATTGCAAATGAACTCCAGATGCATGTGTCCTCTTGTGCATCTGGCTTACATGGGTCCTGGGGAATTGAACCAGGGTCCTTTGGCTTTGTAGGCAAATGCCTTAACCACTAAATCATCTCTCCATCCCCTAATTAACAATTTTCTATACTTCTGAAATGCCTGATACAATGAAAGTTGGGCATAGTGGTTTACTCCTATAATCCCATAATTTATAAGACTGAGGGAGCAGGTTTGCTAATAAGTTCAAGACCAGTCTGGACTAGAGAGTGAGTTCTAGATTAGCCTGGGTGAGAATGAGATGCTGCCTCAAAAACAAATTACACCAATGAGTAGAATCCATCCTCCAACACCCAAGAGAGTGGCCACAGTGGCCCACTACCAGGTCTATTACACATGCCCCCACCAGAGTTCTTTTAGCCAGACAGCTAATCACTGCAGCCTTCAAACCACAACCTAGAACTTGCTCTTTTGGGCCACTTCTGGTGGCAACTGTCACAGGGTGGATTCAGAATTAATATGTAGGATGATTATTAAGGAATACTCATGGAAGGCATGGGTCCAGTCAGGCTAGCCAAACTGAATGAGAGGCCTTGTCTCAAAATTATGGTTGGTGTTCCTAAGAAGGTTGTCTTCTGGCCTCCAAACATAGGCACACACATATCCATACATATGAACACTTACATGCAAAAATTTTCAAAACCTTTTAATCAAAAAAGACTCCTTTTGATGTACTCATTAAGTCCTGTGTATACTAGCTTTTTTAAAAAATATTTTAATTTATTTATTTGCAAGCAGAAAGAAAAAGAAGAGAGATAGACGAAAGTGTACCAGCTTTAAAATGTCTGCTTAATTCATTCACATCTTGACACTCAACTCTTTTTTTTTCCCCCCGACACTCCACTCTTTTTATACTGGTCCAAAGTATTATTGAACTTCATGGAGACCAGTTGTTTCTAACAGGTAGCCAGAGTAATAGAATGTAAGAACATGTTCCTGTAGAAAATTAAACACACCAACAACTGATGGTCTAGAGAAAGAATATTCTAGGACAGATGGAATGTCAAGCACGAAGGCTATAGGTTGGGAGCAAATCTGAAGCATCTGAATTTTATGGTGAACAAGGGGAATTGTGGTGGAATGGGTTCTGGGAGGAATTACACATCTCATTCTCTTGGCTTTCCCTGCCCATTCCACTCAGATTACTTTTCAGTTTATGACTTTCCATGTGGAGCAATGGAGGGGAGGAGAAATGAAGGGTAGAAAAATATTTATCTAAGGTATTTTTTATCACAGGCTAACTTTTTCTCTGGTGGACTGCATGCCAGGGCTTTTCTCGTAGTCTCCATTGGCAACTTCAGCACACTTTTTTCAGCTCTACTGTTCCCCATTCTGCAGGCCTTGCTTGTCTCAGTAGGAGCCACTCCCCATGGGCTCATACTGTTAAGGCCACTCAACTAGCAGGGTTAACTGAACAGAACTTGAGTTTGCAGCTCCACTGTCTCTTTAGCACTGTCCATGTCTGTTCATGGGAAACACCTATTTCTTTCTTTTTTTTTTTTCCCTAGGTAGGGTCTCATTCTAGCTCAGGCTAACCTGGGATTCACTATGTAGTCTCTGGTGGCCTTGAACTCATGGTGATCCTCCTACCTCTGCCTCCTGAGTGCTGGGATCAAAGGCATGCATGCACCACCACGTCCAGCTGGAAACACCTATTTCTTGTTGCCAAAGCCCATCTGGGCTGCTATAGCAAAATGTCATGGACTGAATAGCTTATAAAAAGTAGATTTATTTCTCACACTTCTGGTGGCTGGGATTGCAAGATTAGATTCATTGCTTGCTAAGGTCCCCTTTCTGGATCGCATATTCCCTACGTTTCATGACAGCCTCACATGGTTTAGAAAGCATAAGGGATATCTTTGGATCTCCATTTGAAGGACACTAATCTTATTCATGAGGGGGGGGGTCTACATTCCTGATTTAATCACCTAGATGCCCAAGCTCAATGTCATTATGTAAGAACTTAAGTTTTTCAACATATGAATTATAGGCTGGGGTCACAAACATCTAGTCTACTGCATTTGTGGTATCAAACTAAACCTGTATAGAGCATTCTTCATTCATAAGCCCCCTGTGACTCCACCATCCATCTGTCCCAGTATCCTACTGCTCAGCTTCCACATTTCCCAGGTTGGAGTTAGAATCTAGGTAACAGTGATCTTGGCCAACCTATTGATCTCTTCATGTAGTCCAATGGAAACTGCTTCACTTGGCTTGAATGGAGTTTTGTACATCCCTCCACCATCGACTGCCCATCTTTTGCTGACTCATAGGTACCTCTTTATAAGAAGATGTTGGAACTCAAAGCACCATTCAAATGAATTTCAGATCATAGATGACAGTTTGAAAAGCAGAAGGCTGTCAGTTTATAGTCGCTGGGTATCCTTTCTACTTAATTGTTTCAAGGGCAGCAAGAATCACTTATCCAATTAGTTGGGACATGCAACTGTGACAGCTCTTTCCTAAAATAGATGAAAAGAATGATGCTAGGGAAATAATTCTGACCCTAATTTAAGAGAGGTGCTATTAAAATAATGAGTCTGTATTTCAAAGGACACATCTGAGTTTGAAATGTTCTAGCCAGCCATGTAGCTTTTCTCCTGAATGAAATGTTTTTAACACAGACCACCAGGAAGAGCAAAATACAAGAATGAGAGGGATTTCTTTGTTGGAGAAGTACGAGGTAGAAAAATAATTGGAAGTGACTAGACAGTAATTTTGCCCTGTATTTAAACAGAACATTTATTTATACAACAAATATTTTTGAGCAGTTCCATGTGCTAGGAGGTAAGGGGAGAACAGAAAAAAAGATGCCAAACAGGAGTTTATACTCTAGAGAGAAGAGAATGTTGATTTTAATGTTATCTGCCTATTTGAATTATCCAGAGAAAATACTTAAAGAAGTCTTTAGCTTTGTGGTTTCCATTGGCAACTTGAGCACATATTTCTTTTTTTCAGCTCTACTGTTCTCCATCCTGTGAGCCTTGTCTAAGCAGCTCTTTCATCTCTAGCATATTTCAGAGAAATTGATCTTGAGTATGATTTTGTGTTTTATCTCTTTTTTTTTTCTATGAGTGTGGGTGCATGTGTGCCATACACACATGTGGAGGTCAGAGGAAACTTTCAGGTGTTGATTCATGCATTCTACTTTATCTGAGGCAGGGTCTTTCATTTTTCATCACTCCATTTACCAGGCTAGCCAGTTGGTGACCTTCCAGGAAATTCTGTCTCCACCTCCTGTTTTGCCCTCAGCATGGTGAATACAAAAGCACACCATAGATAGCTTCTGGCTTTATGTGGGGTCTGGGGATCCAAATTCATGTACTCATGCTTACACGGCAAGTGCTTCATCCACTGAACAATCTCCTCAGATGTGCTTTATCTCTTAGTATACAGGGCATCCGGCAGGAAAAAGGCAACAAAAATGAAAGAAGACATTGATAGGAATCATTTGCAAAATTATAGTTTATTAGTGTCTAATTATAATGGTTTTAATGATAATTTCTTCATCATAAGGGAAAAAGGATTTTGGCATACACTCAGTTTTGTGATTTGTCATGTGTATAAATGATAAGAACTGACTAGATTATTTTCTTCTAGAACATACTTATTCCCTTGATATTATCACCCTTGCCTGTTGTGTGTTGGAAAATCAGTGACATCCTGTTGTAAGCTTTCATCTACTTGCCATAAGTAAAACCATGTTGAAAGAAATAACACATTTGGAGCAGTGAGCTTCAGGGAAGTGTCTAGGCATCTGGGAACACCAAAGCCTTCAGGAAATATTCATAGTCTGGTGAAGATATCTGAGCCCAACATGCATTGCACCCTTGCCAAGGGAGTTTTCCTTTGCCTAGCAGAACCCTGGCCCTTGTCCAAGAACACTTCCTTGATTACAACTATCTTCCACTGAAACTTCCCCTTTCACAAGCAGAAAGAAGCCTGTGCTTCCAAGGTGGGGTGCCAGGTTCCCACTGTTCTTCTCTTACAGAGTTCCATTTCAGGGATATCTGCTAAGAAAGGGAGGACCATGTGCTGAGAGAAAAGGTCTCCCAAGTGGAGTTGACACCCCAGAAAGAACTGCATACAGCATTGGTCTTTTTTTTTTTTTTTTCAAGGTAGGGTCTCACTTTTAGCTCAGGCTAACCTGGGATTCACTATGTAGTCTCAGGGTGGCTTCGAACTCATGGCAATCCTCCTACCTCTGCCTCCCAAGTGCTGGGATTAAAGGCATGCACCACCATGACCAGCTATTAGCATTGGTCTTTATTACCATTTCCACGGGCTGAAGAACTTGTTTGTAAAACAAAAGCCATATACAATCTGGTATGGATATTTTTTGTATTTTGTTTTTACACAGTGGAAACTAGGGCTGATATGGTCATGGTAGAAACGGAGCCAATTCTGTTACTCTGAAGCACCTCTCCTAAGACACTGATATGAGTAAGCCATGTCTGGCCTTGCCAGGAACAACTGGCATCGTTTGCTGTTTGGAGAGACCAGAATACTCTGAACACCCACCGCAAGACTCCACGCCACATGATGACTTATGCATGGTGCACTGTGGCTCTGACTTCTTACAGGAGTGGAGGCAAACCTTCTAGTCCCTCCTCTCTTCTAACCCAGGGAGAGTTCGTTGTAGCCACTGCTTCCCAAACTATAACAGTGCACTCAGTTCTCACCTTTCTTCTCTACCACAAAGAACTCAGAAAAAATGGCAACATTTCTCTCTTACAGTTCTCTGGTTCTTTACCAGTGAAACATCCATATTTCCTTATCCGCATGCTTTTGGCCAGATCATGTGGAAGCTAAGGAAAAATCTGTGTTTGCTGGCTTGGAAAACACAATAGCCCCATGGGTACTTCTTCCTTTCTGGTGCTGGGGACTGAACCCAGGGCCTTGCATGTGCTAGGCAAGTGCTCTGCCACCTGGCTTCTACAACTGCCTTTTAATTAAGAATCACAGAAGGACCAGATCATCGTGAGAGAGCAAGCCATAGAGGAAAGTTATTCAGGTTTGGAGGCTGTATGAGACTCTATTGGCCATACTTTCATCTTTTATGTCCTAGAAAACTTAATTTTGCCTCTTCCTGTCATTCTGAAGTTAACCAGTAGTGCAATTAAGCAAAGGAGCATTCACTTATTTTGGAGGCTGCCATGCTTTGGAAACTAGTTGGATAGTTTTTGTATCTCTCTTTTCCCAGACAAATGAAAAGCAGATATCTATGCTGCTTGATTCATTCCATGACAGGGTGACTTGGGTCTGGTCAAGAATGGAAAAGTCTGCCACCTTCAGCAATTTGCATGCTATAAGTAGAGGGAGCTAGACAGTCAATTTGTAAACCTAAAAGTATATAATTTACTTTTCACTGATGATGATACCACTATGAGAAAACAGCATTACACTGAGATAGGAGATAGCGAATAAATAGGTAAGGTGGTTAGAAAAGGCCTCCGAAGAGAAGATGCTTGAGCAGAAAAACTGGGCATCAGTGAGCTGTGCATCATTTTGAAGAAAAGACCTCCCAAGGAAGGCTTGGTTAAGCTAGGTGTGGGAGAAGACTGCTGCTGGTTATGACTGGAATGGTGGGCAGAGCCTGAGGCATGTTGCCCATGAGAAGCTATTCAGGTCATATTCCAAGTGTCTTCATAAGTCTTGAGGGACTTGTTACTGTCACTATGTTCTCTGCCCACTTCCCAAACCAGGAAGAAAGAACTTCATTTATTCATTCGTTCAGCAGTTACTTACTCAGAGTTAACCATACATCAGCTGGTCCAATACCAAAAAATTGTGACCTCTGTTATCACATCATGGGATACGAAAGTAACATGAATAACCAGAATAAAGTCTAGAGAGGTGAGAGAGTGGAGATGCTACTAGTTCCAATCAGGTAGAGAGAATGTGAGCTGCAAACATGGGCAGAGCCTTGCGATGGCTGGAGCCATCCATGTGCAGGCTAACAATGACACTTGTTACTTTGTGAGACCAGCAAGTAGACTGCTGTTTGCAGAAAGTGAGCAAGGTGAGAAACTCCAGCATGCCATTATAAAGATAAACATGAAGTGCTTTATGAAATAATTTCAAAATACTGCAAGGAAACAGCCCAGTTTTTTTCCTTCCTAGAATAAGTGACAATCTGTAGTAATTATGTCTTACTTGCATGTCCTTCACTTTTTCTTATCTACCCTATTGCATTGTACTGGTCACACTTCCAAAAACCGGGTCTGACTTTTCATTGCATCCTCAGGGACCCACAGGGTGTTCAAAACACAGCAGTGGTCCAGTTAATATTTGTTGAATGAATGCATGAAACTTCATTTCATGTCTTTGCAGGGCCGGCCTTGATTGCCAAGTTCACTGCAGACGTGCAGCCTGCAGGGATGGTGGGGAGCATAATGAACATCCGAGATATTTTGCAATTCATGGCTGAACCATGCTGACCCTTTATTTAATTAAATCTTTCACTTGTGAATGAATCATTTCTTCCATTAATTAAGACAGGATACACATATGTCGCTGCAAAGTGTATGTCAAAAGAAAGCATTCCACCTAAAATATAGAGGAGGCACTGACCATGGCCACCAGCCATCCATCATAGTCAGTCTGTTGAAAAGATCAGCCCTGGAATTAGGACGTGCATAATCCTCTAATGCCTTCGAAAATATTCGTTGCACCTTCTCAACCTCTCTGTCAGCTCCTGTGTTAATCTAAGGATCAGAGCAGAGTGGGCAGCTGTGAGGGAACTGTTTATTTTCCAGGACAGAGTGTATGGCCCCAGTGATCTCTGGAGACTTGTGTCTGGAATTTTTGAGCTCGGAGGCAGGGGAATGGCCCGCTCTGCTCTGCCTCTAGAATCCATACCTGCTCCTTCAGTCCTGTGGAAGACAAAATGATAGCTGCAGACACCATGGTCTGCTGCCATGCACCCTACAGCGCCCCCTGGAGGAAGGGAAATGCACGATCTATTTGTAATGTTAAACTCCAGGAGACTGCATATCCAGTCACTGTTCCAAAGTTTAAAAAAATTTATATATATAGATCACAGATGAGCCTAAATAATGGTACCAAACTGCCTGTATTCACTGAAATGAAAATTAATAAATTAAATTTAAAAAAATTTATATATATATATATATATATATATATATATTTATTTAATGGAGAGAAAGAAAGAGAGAAAGAGAGAGAATGAGCGTGCTAGAGAGATGGCTTAGTGAGTAAAGGCACTTGCCCACAAGGCCTGGGTTTTATCCTCAGTACCTATGGTAAGCCAGATGCACAAAGTGGCATGTGTCTGGAGTTTCTTTGCAGTGGTAAGAGGCCCTGTATCTGTCTCTCTCTATCTCAAATAAATAAATAAAAACATTAAAAAAGAATTTTTTTTTACTTCAGTGTAAATTATGGATCATCCAAACTTCAAATTTCTTGGTCATTTGAAAATCTCCACTGGAGGTTCTGCAGGTGAGGTGAAGAAAGAGGAGAGTTGTGGCATTGTGCATCTCAGTGCCATAGGGCTGCAGGTCATCTGTAACATGTTTAAAACATATTGTAAGGTTTAAAATTCAACAACTTTTGGAAAATGAAAACATTATAAAGCAGGTTCTATATGGAGTGTCCAGCTCAGCAGGTTTGATAAATGTCCCCACCTCCTGAACATTCCAGGAGTTGTTTCGGGGGGCCAAGTCTCTGAACCATGTCAGCAAAGGTGTTTCATTACTCTACTTTTACGATGAGTACAGACTATTGTTTTATTTTTCCTTGGAAGGGATCCTGTGGGGCAGGCATCCGAATACTGATGGACTGATTAGAACCTTGAAGATAATCGGGGCTGTTTCTGCTGGTGGAACCCTTTCAGAGTCTTGAGAAGGGAAAGGAGCTTACCCCAGGCTCGATGGAAGTTCTCAGCATCGTCTTTGCCTCATGTTCCTGAGCTTTGCCCTTGGAAAGACAGGTGACATCTTTCTCCAGCACCAGGACTGATGAATGTGTTGATTTCAACTGAATAAGACATCAGAATTGATGAGTTGAGAAAATAGTCAACACCTTAATTTAGACTTCAAATCCAAGTCATTTGAATTATTTCAGAGAATTTGGGTTCATTCACTGTTATTTGAAAAATTCTTGGCCCTTCTCTTCTGATATTGTCAATTTTCTAATACCCATATCTATACTGGCTAATATCTATCTATGTGTCTATCCATACTGTGTCCTAAAGAATAACTAAGCTCATACACATAGACTCTTAGTTTTGTCTTGCTTTCTGACAGTCTTGTAACATATCCTAAGCTGGCCTCAAACTTATTATACTCCTGCCTCAGCTCTTGAGTGTGGAACTACAGCATATGTCACTGCCTGCCCGACCTTGGGTCAAGTTGTCAGGCATGATCATGTATGGTCTTTGACAGTTAGATGATACAGAGTCAATGATCTCTGGCTTTTACAGTCACGAGAACTCTATTTTCTCCTCTGTAAAATGGTAATAACAGCACTTACTATAGAGGACTGTCACAAAGATAAGCAAGAGCCTGAGGTTATTCTAGGAAGTTGCATTTCTCTGTGGAATTTAATCATCATATATATGTACACACACACACACACACACACACACACACACATACATATATGTATGTATATATATACACACACAGAGACACACACACACACAAGCCACAATATCAGCTCATGAACACTGAAAAATCAGAGTGAGGAGTCTGGTTTTAGCTGTTGAAATCCTAATTGGTCTTTTTGAAGGAAGATGCTTGTGCTCTGTGCTGTTGCTGGCTACTTCCCTTCGGCCTGCCCAGTGTGCCCAACTCAGCCCAAAGTCATTCCCTCCACTCTCCTTTCTCTTCCTCCCTCTCTCGCTCCCATCTAGTTCTGAGTAACATTTTCTTTTTTTGTTTTGGTTTTTTGAGGTAGGGTCTCACTTTATCTTAGGCTGACCTGGAATTCACTAGGTAGTCTCAGGGTGGCCTCGAACTCACTGCGATCCTCCTACCTCTACCTCCTGAGTGCTGGGATTAAAGGCGTGCACCACCACGCCCGTAAGTTCTGAGTAACATTGTAGAAGAACATGCTTGGGTATTTAGTCTCTTGCTAAAAAGACTTCCATGAGGCCTGTCTGTGGCTTTGTCAAGCAATATAACCGGGTCCTGACCCCAGTGGTAGACACCCTGTCCTTTACAAGCATCCCATGTTCTAACCAAACATGTGTGTCTTTGCCCCTAAATCTTCTTTTCCCACCTTACAACTTACTTGATTCAAGCTGCCCATCAAGGTCCAGCTATGGGCTCGTCTCTTCAGTTTCTGACAACAGAGCTCCTGGCACTGTGCTATGATGCTTTGTTTTCACAAAACGAGAACATGTCATCAGGAGTGTTTGCCACATTCTATCATTTCTTGTTGTACATGTGCCTGTCCCTAGCTAAACCTAGCTCAGCAAGCATTCAAAGCCATTTTTTCTTTCTATGCCTGTGACTCCTTGTAACTGTGGCTCAGGCAGCCCATCCAGGTGAGATGCAGAGTGTAGGTGTGCTGTGGGCATCAGAGTGCAGGAGTCATGTTGCACTTAGCTCTCCACCACAAGCACCCAATGCAAGACTTAGAATATTTAATAAGTATTTGCTAAGTACACAATGGCACTGTAAGGCACAAACCTTGGCTACTAGTATTTGGCTTGGTATTTGTATCCTATAGGGTCTTTGGGACAGAGAAAGATAAACATGGTGGTAAAGAAGCTCAGATTTTAGAAATTGTTGCAAAGTACTTGCTTCATCTGTCTGGGCTGCTAGAACAAAAATCCCACAAACTGGATTGCATTTACACTACAAACCTGGAGGCTGGGTGGTTCAAAGTCAAGGTTCCCGTAGATTTAGTGTCTGACCTAGCACTCTGTTTCCTGGTTCATGCTGTTGGCTGGTGGGAGGAATTACATCAGTCTCTTCTTATAAAGGCACCCATCTCACTCCTGAGTGTTCTACCTTCATGAGCTAACCATCTTGTAAAAACTTAGGCTGGAGAGATGGCTCAGAGGTTAAAGGCACTTCCTTAGAAAGCCTGACAGCCTGGGTTCAATTCCCCACTACCCATGTAAAGCCAGATGCACAAAGTGGCATGCATCTGGACTTTGTTTACAGGGGCAAGAGGCTCTGGGACATTCATACTCTCTCTCCAATAAATAAATAAATATATTGAAAACAAAACTTACCCTCCTCACATTATTACCTTGATTGTAATACTTTCAATGACTCTACTTCCTCACACTGTTACCTTGATGATGATATCTTCAAAGACTTTGTCTCCTCATAGAGACTATTATCTTGCTGGTAATACCTTCAGTGATTCCACCACCTCACACTACCACTTGCTGGTAATAGCTTCAATGATTGCCTCCTCACACTATTACCTTGGTGAAGAAGACATTGACATAGGAATTGGAAGGGATGAGCATTAAGACCATAGCAATGCTTAATGGTGTTTTACCCACACATTTATGTACATACACGTGCACACTCAGAGAATTGCTTGGTCGAAAACAAATCTCACATACACAAGAAAGTTGTTATATGGAATTGATGACATGTGGTAGGATATTTGCTTTCTTCACTGAACATTTCTAAGTAGAGCCTTTATATCCATGGACTCCTCCCTTTTATTTGAGATTCTGAGGAGATCAGCCCTCCTCTTCTATTTATTTATTTATTTATTTATTTGAGAGTGACAGAGAGAGAGAGAGAGAGAAAGAGGCAGATAGAGGGAGAGAGGGAGAATGGGTGTGCCAGGGCTTCCAGCCACTGCAACTGAACTCCAGAGGTGTGTGCCCCCTTGTGCATCTGGCTAACGTGTGTCCTGGGGAATAGAGCTTTGAACTGGGGTCCTTAGGCTTCACAGGCAAGTGCTTAACCACTAAGCTATCTCTCCATACCGCCTCTTCTATTTTTAGTTCTTACATATGCAAGGCAAGCACTCTAATGCTGAGCTACATCGCCAGCCCTTGGTATTTTGAGACAGGCTCTTCCTATGTAGCTCTGGCCAGCCTTGAACTCACTTTGCACTGTAGGTTGGCCTCGAACTTGTCACCCTCTTGCCTCCATTTCCAGATTACTGGTATTATAGGTATAAGTTACTACTTGGTGGCTCTCCACATTTTTTAAACATGATAAAATACAGTTAACATAGAATTTACTATCAAAACCAGTTTAAGGTGCATTCATGGCCAGTAGCATAAATACATTCAAAATGCTGTCCATCACCACCCTCCTTCCATATTTTTTTCATTTTCAAAACTGAAACTCTATATGTATTAAACAATAATTACCTACATCCCCCCTCAGCTCCTGGAAATCACTGTTCTACTTTTGTCTGTATTACTTCAAGTACCTGAGATATTTCATGTAACTAGAAGTATATAGTCTTTTCATGCCTGGTTTATTTCACTTTCATGAAGTCATAATATCTTACGTTGTGTTGCAGCATGTCAGAATTCCTTTTCTATTTAAGGCTGCATAATATTTAATTTCATGAGTAAATCACATCTGCTTAGTAGTCCATCATTGGACACTTAGATTGCTCCCAAAATCTTAGCTATTGTGACTAATGATAGTAAGAACATAGGTATCTCTTCCAAACTCTGCTTTGGGCTGGAGAGATTGCTCAGTGGTTAAGTCACTTGCCTGCAGAGCCTAATGACCTGAGTTCAGTTCCCTAGTACCCACATAAAACCAGAAGCACAAAGTGGTGCATATATGTAGAGTCCATTTGCAGTGACTAGAGGCCCTGGCACATCCATTCTTTCTGTCTGTCTCTCTTCTATCTCTCTCTGCTTTCAAATAAATAATATACTTTAAAAAAACTTCTGCTTTGACTTCCTTTGAGCATATGTTTAGAAGGAGAATTGTTGCATCATATGTTCGCTTAGTTTTTAACTTTTTATGGAACCTTACACTGTTTTCTATATGGTTGAACCACCTCACCCACTCATTCCTATCAACAGTGCCCAAGTGTTCTGATCATGTGCATCCTTGCCAATACTTATTACTTCCTAGTTTTTTTTTTTTTTTTTTTTTTTTTGAGATAGGGTCTTGCTGTGTAGTACAGGCAGGCCTAAACTCTCCAGCCTCTTGTCTTGATCTCCCAAGTGCTGGGACTATGTGCATGCACCACCATACCAGACTTCTTTCTTGATTTAAAACGAAGCAGTTGTTATAAGTTTCCCCTTAACTGTATTTTCACTGCATTCTACATGCTCTGACATGTTGTGTTTTCATTTGTTTAAAAATGCTTTCTCACTTCCATTATGGTTTCTTTTTCAGTTGTTTAAGAGTGTTGCTGTCAAGCTGGGTGTGGTGGTGCACACCTTTAACCCCAGCACTCGGGAGGCAGAGAGGTAGGAGGATCACTGTGAGTTCAAGGCCAGCCTGGGACTACAGAGTAAGTTCCAGGTTGGACTGGGCTAGAGTGAGATCTTATCTTGAAAAAAGAAAAAAAAAAAGAATAAAGAAAAGAAGAGAGAGAGAGAGAGAGAGAGAGAGAGAGAGAGAGAGAGAGAGAGAGAGAGTTGTGGAGTGTCCACACAGTTGTGAATTTCCCAGTTTGTTTTCTATTATTTGATTGAGAAGTAACTTTACCTTTTTGTAGCTGCAGAAGATACTTGTACAATACCTATCTTTTGGTTAAAGTACTGGGTATTAACCCTTTGCTTTGGACTTGATATTTGGCCTTTCAAACTTCTTCAGACTTTATCTGTGACTTAGCATGGGGTCTGTCTTGGAAGGCCTCCCATGTTCGTTTGAGGAGTTGTATGCTGCTGTGCTGCTTATGTTGTCTGTTCTTACTTCTCTTGGAAGGAGAGCTAGCCTCTCCATTAGTGAGAATTAATGCTGACATCTCCAGCTATCATTGTAGAAATTCTGTGGCTCCCCTCAATTCTGTCAAGTCTCTTCCATGTACTGTGATGGTGTGTTGTTAGGTCTGCCACACTTCATAATGGCCATGTCTTCTATGGTATTGGGCCTCATTAATAGACAATGCCCTTTGATTTTAAAATCTATTTTATCTGATATTACTACTGTTAAGCTTTTGACTAGGTTTTCATAGACTTTGACTAGGCCTCAGATTCAGTGAGAGACCAGTTGGGCACATCTTTCCTGACTGACCAGTTGTGTAGCTTTCAGCATCAACTACTGGTTAAGACTTTACAAATTTTCCCTCCTAGAAGGCTGCAAAGCACTTTCCAGCACTATGACAGCTAGTCAGCAGAGAGGAGGCTTCCAGTTCAGCTCCATCATAAAGTCTCAAAGTTCTGTAAGTGAAGCTTGTGTTGTCTTCAGCAATTGGGTCTACCATCTGGTTGGTAACCAGGAGTATTGTCTATAATGTTTTGGAGGAGTCTCCCTGACCAACAACTCACCCTTGGCACTAGAATTTTTTTTGTAATAACCTATGGCATTGGACTCAAATTCTCTTTTTAAAATTATGTATTTTGGGATTGAAGAGTCAGTTCAGCAGTTAAGGTACTTGCCTGCAAAGCCTAAGGGCCCAGGGTCAATTCCCCAGTACCCACATAAAGCCAGATGCACAAGGTGGCACATGCAGTTGGAGTTCGTTTGCAGTGGCTAAATGCTCTGGTGTGCCCATTCTATCTGCCTGTTTCTTTCCCTCTCTCAAATAAATAAATAAAATATTTAAATATTTTGTATTCATTTATTTATTTACAAGGGAGAGAGTGAGAGAGAGGGAGAGAGAGAGAGAGAGAGAGAGAGAGAGAGAGAGAGAGAGAGAGAGACAGGGAATGGGCACACATGCCAAGGCTTCTAGCTGCTGCAAATGAGCTTCAGATGCAGATGTATGCATCACTTTGTGCATCTGGCTTTACATGGGTACTGGGAAATCAAACCTGGATCACTAGGCTTTGCAGGCAGTGCCTTAACCCCTGACCCATCTCTCCAGCTCTGAGTTATTTATTTTTAATTAGCTAACAAAGAAGTAGGCTTCTATATTGCTTTTTTCTTTTTTTATAATGCCTTTAGTTTTGGTTAATCCTCCATCTACCCTTCCTTTCTTCCATCTTCTCCCCCTTTTTTGTGGTACTAAGGATTAAACCCAGGGCCTCACTGGGCAAGTGTTCTACCATTGAACATCATCCAAAATCCTTGCATGGATTTTTTTCCCCATCCTTATACATTCCATCTATTTATCTTTTGAATTTAATATGAAGCTCTAATGGACAAAATACAGATGGATCTCCATAGTGGCTATGCTAGCCCACATTCACACCAACAGTGTATGACGGTTACTCTTTCTTTACATCTTTGCCAACATTTGTTATTTGTTTTCTTGATGAAGTCATTCTGATTGGGCTGAGATGAAATTTCAATTTACTTTTAATTTGCGTTTCCTTATTGGATAAGGATGTTGAACATTTTTTCATATGTTTATTACCATTAGTAATTCTTATTTTGCAGAGAGAGAGAGAGAAAGAGAGAGAGAGAGAGAGAATTAACGAATGCCAGGGCTTCCAGCCACTGCAAACAAACTACAGATGTATGTACCACTTTGTGCATCTGTCCCAGGTCATTAGGGTTTGTAGGCAATTATCTTAACCACTGAGCAATCACTCCAGCTAGTATTTCTTCTTTTGAGAACTGTCTGATCAATTATTTTGCTTGCATAATTGTTTCTTTGTTTGGTGCTTAATTTTTTGGGTTTTATATAGATTCTATACAATAATTCATTGTCAGTTATATGATTACCAAAAATTTTCTCCCATTCTATAGGTTATCTTTTCCTGAATGTTTCTTTTGCTGTGCAGAAGCTTTCTAATTTTATGCAGTACCAATCGTCAATTCTTGCTATTATTTGAGCTACTGGAGTCCTTTGCCTATGACTGTATCTTGAAATGTTTTTCTCTAACAGCTTCAGCCTTTCATGTTTTACATTAGCATCTTTGATCCATTTTGAATTGATTTTTGGATAGGGTGAGAGATATGGCTCTAATTTTATTCTCTGCATGTAGATAATTGGCTTTCCCAGCACCATTTGTTGAAGAGGCTGTTTTATTTTTTCCTCCCCTAATATGTGTTTTCCAGACTTTTGTTGTAAACAGGATACCATAGCTGCAGTGGTTTATTTCTGAGTTCTGTTTTTTATTTCATTGGCCTTCATGTCTGTTTTTGTGTTAGTAATATGTTGTCTCCAGCATTGTTCTTTCTACTAAAGATTTCTTTGCTATTCAGGGTCTGTTATGCTTCCATATGATTTTTATCTATTAATGGCAAGAATGTCATCAGAATTTTGATAAGAGTTCCACTGAATCTATAGATTGCTTTTGATATATAACCATTTTCACAATATTAATTTTGCTAATCCATAATCATGAGAGGCCTATCTTTTCTCTAATGTCCTCCAATTTTTAGTCTTTCTTTTTGTAGTGTTTTTTGCCTTCAGTGTTTAAAGTTTTCATTGTAGAGGTCTTTCCTGTCCTCTGGTAGATTTATTTTTTTTAAAGCTTTATCAGTGGGATCTTGTGTGTGTATATGTGTGTGTGTGTGTGTGTGTGTGTGTGTGTGTGTGTGTGTGTGTGGTATATGCAGGGGTATTGCTGATATGCTCTCAGGCACACAAAGGCTAGAAGAGAATATTGTGTGTCCTTCCTTTATTGCTTATTTGAGTATTTCTTTGAGATGGAGTCTCTAAATGCAGAGCTGCAATTTTAGCAAGTCCTGCAATTTTCTGGTCTCTGCTCACCACAGGACTGAAGTTACAGATTTGTATGACTGTGCCTAGCTGTTTATATAGGTTCTAGGGAATTGATGTTAGGTGGTCTCAGGCCCTATCAGGACCCCATGCTTATGGCAAACACTTTTACCTGCTAAGACATTTCCTCAGGCCTATGTATGAGTGAAGTTTTTGATGACTTGTTTCTTGGCCAGTTTGTTATTGGCATATAGAAAGCTACTGACATTTAAAAATATTTTATTTTTCTTTATTAATTTGAGAGAGAGAGAGAAATAGGCAGGGAGAGAGAGAGAGAGAGAGAGAGAGAGAGAGAGAGAGAGAGAGAGAGAGAGAGAGAGAGGAGAGAGAGAGAGGAGAGAGAGAGAGGAGAGAGAGAGATTGGAGATAAAGAATGGGCACGCCAGGGCCTGAGCTACTGCAAATGAACTCGACATGCATGTGTCCCCTTGTGCATCTGGTTTACATGGGTCCTGGGGAATTGAACATGGGTCCTTTTGGCTTTGCAGGCAAGTGCCTTAACTGCTAAACTATCTCTCCAGCCCCTGGTGATTTTTAAAAAAATGTTTATTATTATTATTGTTGTTGTTGTTCTTCTTAACAAGATATTTTATATGGGTACATCATGTGCTGGTACCCTCTTTTCCCTCCTCCCTGTTTCCATTCTGTTGGGGATGCTCCTCAGTGGGGTTGCAGGTATTCCCCATGGAGTTGTGGTTTATGCATTGTGGGAGCAGTAGTCAGTTATTTTGGGGGGAAGAGAATGCCTTGGAGCATGATGTCTCAACCTGTGGCTTTTACAATCTTTCCACCTCCTTGCAAAATTCTCTTGACCATGGAGGTGCGTTTTAACTCTACTTCAGGGATAAGTTCTTAGGAGCCTCTGCTTTGGTTGGTGTTGAGTATCCTCAGGGTCTGTCTCCTACTCCTTGGCACCGATTATCAGCTTCAGCATGGAAATAGCACTCATTTTTGTCTCCTCGGTTCCCCTGTGGTTTCAAGTGTGGCTTGGCTGAAGCGCCAGGGGTAGTTTATCTTCTCTGGTCTCACTGCCTTCTGAAAAAAAAGGGAGATTCTCCAACAGAGAGTGAAGTCAGCAGAGTTTATCTGGGATAAGCATTATTTATTTAGGGAGAATTTGATGTATGTAACCCCTCTTTTAGCCAAAAACTAGTGAGAGCTTGACACTGGAGAACATAATCTTTGCCTCCATAGGATGCGGATCTGGTTCCCAATTCCAGATATGGGTTCCTTTAAACTGAGCAGATCTCTTAGCCAATGACAGGGCTATTGGTTACCCACCGAGGCTGTGTGTTACTATTGCACTGGTGTGTACATTATGTCAGTGTGTTTGCTTCTGAGTAGTTTAGACCTCTGGTTACTTGGGCTGTTGTTGGCCATTTTCCCCCCATAGCTCATGTAGCACTTTCCAGCAGTAGACAGGCTAACTGTCTGGGGACTGGATTTCTTCTGAATTCCAGTCAGGTCTCTCCATGCTCTGTGTCAGCAGCATATGGTGTCTTCAGCAATAGGGTCTTAACTTTTGCCTCAGGCAGGTAATCAAGTGATTGATGGAAAGCTATCTTGAGTTGGAGACCTTGTAGGTCTCTCTGATCAACAGCTCAATGTGGGTAGCAACCAATCTCTGGTACTGGGAATTACAGGTCAGAGACAGAACAAAAATTTTCTTTTTTGCTACACATAGTGACTCATGCCTTTAATCCCAGCACTCAGGAGGCAGAGGTAGGAGGATTGCTGTGAGTTCAAGGCTACCCTGAGACTAAATAGTGAATTCCAGGCCAGCCTGGGCTACAGTGAAACCCTACTTTGAAAAACAAACAAACAAAAAAAGCTTTTTCATTTTTTTTTCTCTCTCTTTTGTTTTTTGAGGTAGGGTCTCACTTTAGCCTAGGCTGACCTGGAATTCACTATGTAGTCTCAGGATGGCCTTGAACTCACATCGATCCTCCTACCTCTGCTTCCTGAGTGCTGGGATTAAAGGTGTGTGCCACCACGCCCGGCTTTTGGAGCATTTAGGATAGATGTCCAGTAAGAGAATGACTAGGTTTGTTGGTAGCTCTATGTTCATCCTTTTCAGGAATCTCTATATTTATTTGCATAGTGGTTGTACAAGTTTACACCCCCACCAACAGTGGACGAGAGTTCCTTTTACCCACATCCTTGCCAACATTTGTTGTCGTTAGATTTTTTAATGACTGCCACCCTTACTGGAGTAAGGTGGAATCTCATGTTTGTTTTAATTTGTACTACTGATTTTTGTATTTTGATTTTCATTGTGATATTTGATGAAAGTATTTATCAGATCTAAGAACCTTTTAGTGATGCCTTTAAGGTCTTTTAAGTATAGGAACATGTCACCTCCAAATAGGGCTAATTTGATTATTTTATTTCACAGTTTTGAATAAAGTGAAGAAAGTGAGCACCCTTGACTTATTTCTGATTTTACAGGCATACTTTCAGGTTTTCCTCTTTTGTGTAATGTTGGATATAGGTTTCTCACATGTAGCTTTTATTATGTTGAGGTATGTTTTTCCACTCCTCTGTTTCTCAGGGAATTGATAATGAAGGCATGTTGAACTTTGTTAAAGACATGTTAAGCATTTATTGAGATGATCATGTGATTTCTATCCCATTTATTTGATATATTACTTACATAGATATGCATATGTGGAACCATCCTTCTAACCCTGGCCACTAAATATGGTCTTAATGTGTACTTGAATTCACTTTGCAAGTGTTTTATTGAGAGTTTTTGTATTTATATTCATCAGGGAAATTAGTCCATAGTTTTCTTTTTTAAAAGATACTTTTAGTTTTGTATTTGAGAGAGAAAGAGAGAGAGAGAGAGAGAGAGAGAGAGCGAGCATATAGCTACATAGGGTCTATTGCTATTGCAGATGAACTCCAGATTGTGTTATACTTGGTGTAATGATTTTACATGGGTACAGGGGAATTGGGCAGGCTTTGAAAGCAAGCACCTTTAACTCCTGAGCCATCTTCCCATCGCTAGTTTTTTTTTTTTTTTAGTTCTGTCCTCATTTCATTTGTTATTGGGGTAAGAGTAGCTCTATAGAAAGAGTTTGGTATTGTTCCTTCCTGTTCTACTTTATGGCACAGTTTGGGGAACATTAATTCCAGCTCTTCTTTAAAGATCAGCAGGAAATGTGCTTGGTCCTGGGCCTTTTTGTTGATAGAATGTTTGTTACTGCTTTCATATTAGTATGTTTTTTAAAAATACTTTTTCTTAATATTTTATTTTTCTATTTATTTGAGAGGGGAGGGAGAGAATTGGTGCACCAGTGCCTCTAGCCACTGAAGCTGAACTCCAGATTTATGCACTACTTTGTACACTTGGCTTATGTGGGTCATGGGGAATCAAACCTGGGTCCTTTGGCTTTGCAGGCAAGCACCGTAATTGCTAAGTCATCTCTCCAATCCCAATATTATCACTTCTTATAAATATATTAAATTGTTTACATCTTCTTGATTTAATTTTGTTAGGTCATATGTGTCTAGCAATTTATTCATGTTTTATTCTTTATCTGGAATTTTATTAATTTGGGTTTTTACTCTCTTTTGGCTATTTTGTCTCAGGTTCCCCCCACCCGCCCCACAGTCTTGTTTATTTTTTCCAAAGAGTCAATTCTTTGTTTTGTTGATTCTATTTTTTTTTGTTGTTGTTGTTTTGCTTTTTTAGTCTCTGTTTCATTAATTTTTACTTTAATCTTGAATATTTCTTTCCATTTACTACTCTTGGGCTTGGCTTATTCTTCTGATCTTTTAAAGTAAGTAAGTTTGAACTTTTATCCTGGAACTGCCTTTCTTGTATCCCAAAGGTTCTGACAAGTTGTGTTTTCCTTTTCATTTGATGTTAGAAAGTTTAAACTTTTATCTATAATTTCTTCAATGATTCACACTGATCATTTAAGAGAACACTATTCAATATCAATGAGTGTGTATATTTTGTGGTTTCTTATGCTATTAGTTTTCTAATTTTATCCAGTTATGACCTGAAGAAATAAAACAACTTATTTTGTATTTGTTAAGACTATATTATCTTTTTGGAGAATATTTTATTGGCTGGTAAAATGTGTATTCCACAGTTACTTGATGGAATATTTAGAATATATCTATTAAATTCACTTATCTATGGTACAGTTTAATTATGAGATTTTTACTTTTAGTTTGGATGATCTATCAATTGATGAGAGTGGCATTTTGAAGTTACCCAGTATTATTGTATTATGATCTGTCTGTCATTTTACATTCATTTGCATTTCTTTTTTGAAATTTGTAGCCCCAATGTCCTGTGTATATATTTACAGCTCTTATATCTTCCTAATGAATTGTCCCCTTTATTAATATGTAGTAGTCCTCTTTATCACTTCTGACTAGTTTTGCTTTCAAACTTATTTTATCAGATGTTTGAATAGTTAAGCCAACTTATTTTTTGCTTCCATTTGCTTGGTAAGTTGGCTTGTATCTTTTCCAATGAGATGTGTTTTTTGGAGGCAACAGATGGTTGGATCTTGTTTGTTTATTTTTTAAACCAGTTAGTTATCTTTGTGTTTGAATTTGACAATTAAGACCATCCATGTTTGGAGTTATTACTAAGCGAGGTTTTCCTGGTTGGTTTTCTCACTGTTTCAATTTTTCATGATCTCTGTTGGGGTTTTCTGGTTACTCTGCTGGACATGATTGATCCATTCTTAGTTTTCACTTGTTCATCTAGTCCCCTCCAGAAATGTATTCTTTCTTGTGCTCTCTTAGTTAAAGCTGTCTTTTTTCCTCCACTGTTTTTAGGATTCCTTTAAGTATCTTCTACAGTACTGGTGTGGTGGCCATGAGTTATTCAGGTTTGTGCTTTTTTCCTGAACTGTCTCTGTATTTCCATCAGTGTTAAAATGGAACTGCTGGTACAACAGTTGTTTACTCTCAGGGCTTGAGGCGTTTTATTCCAAGCTTCCCTGGCTTTGAGGGATTCTGTGAAGAAACTTGATGTTATTCTCATTTGTTTGCCTTTGTAAGTGAATCAGTGTTTTTCTTGTAGCTTTCAATATTGTTTCTTTGTTTTATAATTTTGGTACCTTAACTATAATGTGTAATGGAGAGATTTTTCTCTGATGTCAGTTTTGGATTCTAAATGCCTTTTAAAAAAAGTTATTTATTTATTTGACAGAGAAAGAGGCGGGAGAGAGAGAGAAAGAAAGAGAGAGAGAGAGAAGGAGAGAGGGAGAGAATGGGCATGCCAGGGCCTCCAGCCACTGCAAACGAACTCCATATGCATGTGCCTGCTTGTGTATCTGGCTAATGTGGGTCCTGGGGGATAGAACCTGGGTCCTTTGGCCTTGCAGGCAAAGGACTTAACGGCTAAGCCATCCCTCCATCCTCTAAATGCCTTTTTTTTTGTGTGTGTGAAGGCCAGGGGAAGATACCAAGTATCCTCTTTTTTTTTTTTTTTTTTTTTTTTTTTTTTTTTTTTTTTTTTTTTTTTTTTGAGGAAGGGTCTCATTCTAGCCCAGGTTGACTTTTAATTCACTATGTAGTTTCAGGCTGGCTTTGAACTCATGGTGTTCCTCCTATCTCTGCCTCCATGGTGCTAGGATTGCAGGTGTGTACTACCACATGCTCACCTTATTTTTATTTTTATTTTTTTGAGGTAGGGTCTTATTCTAACCTAGGCTGATGTGGAATTTACTATGTAGTCTCAGGGTGGTCTCAAACTCATGGCAATCCTCCCACCTCTGCCTCCTGAGTGCTGAGATTATAGGTGTAACCACCACTCCTGGCAATGCAAAACTCAAGTATCCTCTTCTATTACTCTTCCACCTTATGTACCCGAGACAGTCTCTTACTGCACTTGGAGCTTGCCACTTTCCAGTTAGATTAGCTGACCAGCAAGCCCCAGCCACCCTTCTGTGGCCCCGTTGGTGCTGATGCTACAAGCTCACAAGTCATGCCCGGCTTTGTGTGCAGGTGCTGGCATCCAATTCAGGTCCTCATGTCTTGTGTAGCAAATACTCTTATCTGCTGAATCATCTCCCAGCCCCTGTGTTCCTGACTTTCTCGTGTTTGCTGTTAACTTTCCTGGATCATGGTTGATTTCTTGACGCTGTTCATCTGTTTGTTTGCATCCTGTTTGAAGTCACTGGCCATTGTTACAAGTAAGCTCTGTATTTCTTCATCTGGCATTTTATGTATTCATGTTGCCTTTTTTTCCATGTTCCTTGTGTTTCTGTGTGCATCTGTGCATCTGTTATTTTAAATCTCACTTCTAGTTTTATCTGGGGACCTTCTTAGTGGGCAGTCCATTCTTAAGGCCTGAATCTCTAGTATCACCCAGAAGGGAGAAAATAAACTTCCTTAATAGCAAAAATGCTAAACCAAACAAAATATACAAGTACACTTAAAAATCAATTAAATTCCACTAATATAAAAACCTGTTACCATAGAGTGAAAAAAGAATGTGTTTAGGTTATTTAGGATAAGTGTAAAAATAGTAAATGACTGAAATGAAGGAGGGAGCAGAGAAAAGGGATAAATAAAGGAGGAACAAGGTTCAATTCAAGAAAGGAGCTGGTTTACCTGGTGGTTCCATCAATGTATTTGGTAAGTACATTAATTTATGATGTTCTTTCATGCTCTGAGTGAAGTGCTGAGCTCATGCAACTGCTTCCATGCTGCAACCTATTGTTCAAGGCAATCTGAATCATTGTTCCTGGGCCATGCTAAATTATATTTGGCTCAGAATACACTATTTCTTATTTCCTTTCAAGTGAGGGCTATGTTTTCACCATCAGTTTATTGCCTCAATATGGGACCAGAGTGATGGTCCACTTGTACTGGATTAATCACCTGGATTGGACCCAGGTTCTAGCATAGGCTATTTTTATAAAAAAAATATTATTGAGAACTTTAATATATGAACATATTGAAAATTAGTCTCGTATGTCCCCACTCCCCCACCTACATTCCAGTGAAGGCCCTCCTCAGTGGGGTTATCAGTAATCACTGTGGGGTCATGAATGCAATAGTCAGTCTCTGGGGGGTAGTTAATGTCTCAGAGGATACTTCTGTATCCTGTGGCTCTTACATTCTTTGTTTTTTAAACTTTTTTTTTTTTTTTTTTTTATTTGAGAGAGAAAGAGGCAGAGAGAGAATGGGCACACCAGGGCATACAGCCACTGCAAACGAACTTCAGATGCATGCATCCCCTTGTGCATCTGTCTTACATGGGTCCCGGTGAGTTGAACCGGGATCCCTTGGCTTTGCAAATGCCTTCACCACTAAGCCAGCTCTCCAGCCTGGCTCTTCCATTCTTTCTGCTTCCTTTTCTGAGATCAGACGAGATTGGGTGCATTCACGGTGGTATGGCCATTCTGCTACCTTTCCTGCAATGTTCTTTGAGCCTTGGAGGGCATGTTATAATATTCCTTTAGTGCTGAGCTCTTGGCAACCTCTGATTTTCTTCTTTGATGAGTTTTGAGTCTCCTCAGTGTCTATCACCATCTCTTTAGGTTCTCAGGCTATCAACAAGAGCAGCACTCATATTCAATACACCACTTCTTCTGTGATGTTTCTTTAGCCCTAGCAGATGTGATAGAGATGACTTGTCTCATGCTAGACACTTGAGTTTCTTTTCTTTTCGTACTGATGGGTCATGTGTCTCCTGTATTCATTAGAATTTGTATAAAGCAGATTCCCTAACCAAGAGTGAAAGAACCATAGATCAAAGGGGATAAACATAGACATTTAAAAGACTTTTTGATGGGCATGACCTCTCCTTTTATCTAAAGAACAGTGGTAGGCTCCTCTAAGGTCTATGACCTTCTAAGCCATAGACTTCTGAATTGGTTTTCAGTGCCAAGTATGAACTCCCTCCCACTGAATAGCCTCTTGTCCAATTACAGAGCAGCTGATTACCCCATAGCTTGTATGCTACTTCTATTGCACTGGTATGTACATTTTTCCTGGCTGGTTGACTTGTAGCTTTCAGAATCCATTGCCTGTTCCCACTGTTGGTGACCTTTGTCTCCTAGCAGCTTGCTTAATGCTTTCTAGAACTATGACAGCTAGCCAGCAGGGAGTGGGCTTCCATCTCAGTTCCAGCATGATCTCTCAATGTCATCCAACCACAGCCTATGGCATCTTCAGCAATAGGGTCTTACTATTTAGTTCTGGTAGGTAACCAAGTGCTTTTGCAATGGCCTGCATTGTTTTGGGTGGCCTTATGGGTCTCCCTGACTAATAGCTTCATGTCGGAGTGTAGCAGGCAGCTTCAGGTTCACTGAGATGAGCTTCCAGACCAGGCACAGTTAGGGAAGGAGGGATATTTATTGAAGCTTACAGATCCAGAGGAAGTTCCATAACGGCAGAAGAAGCTGACCTGCTTTTACAGGACCAAACACAGAAAGAGAAGCACAAGCCTAAAAGCCAAAAGCCACAGAGCACAGCACACTTCAGGCACTCCAGCTAGGCACACTTTGCATATCTTTAGATTGAAATCTCAAACCCATCATCACACTTTAAGACTGCTTCCAGCCAGGTGGCTGCAGATCCAAACTACAAACTTATAAAAACACTGCACATATTGGGGGCCATCTATTTAAACTACCACAAGGAAGAGCTGGACGTGGTGGCATGCGTCTTTAATCCCAGCACTTGGGAGGCAGAGGAAGGAGGATCACAGTGAGTTCAAGGCCACCCTGAGACTACATAATGAATTCCAGGTCAGCCTGGGCTAGAGAGAGACCCTACCTCGAAAAACCAAATAACAAACAAACAAACAAACAAACAAACAAACAAACAAACTACCACAGGGAGGTAACCTAATTCTGACACTGGAATTTACCAGCAACAGTCTGTGCTTTTAGGGTAAAGCTTTCTCTATCCCTGCATGGTGCTTTTACTCAAGCTATGCTCTCTCTCTTTCTCATTGGAAGGTTTCTGTAGTACTGATTCATGTTATCGTTAACTTTGTGTATCTTCCCTCTCCCTTCACTTCCTCATCACTGTTCCCCCTCAGACCCTTCCACCTCTGATATTCTTCCCCTCCACTTGACTGTCTATTCTCACCTTCTCTGATTCCTTCTTGCTTCTCCTGTCCCCAAGCCACATTCTAGCTTCTTTACCAGTACTGTTGATAGCATAAGTGCATTATGTTTGACTGTCCATGTCTCTTCCTCAGGTAGATGTTTACTCTTTCTATAGTGAGCTCCTGAGAGATAAAGTAATAAGTAATGAAGCCGGGCGTGGTGGCGCACGCCTTTAATCACAGCACTCGGGAGGCAGAGGTAGGAGGATCGCCATGAGTTCGAGGCCACCCTGAGACTCCATAGTGAATTCCAGGTCAGCCTGGGCTAGAGTGAGACCCTACCTTGAAAAATCAAAAAAAAAAAAAAAAAGTAATAAGTAATGAGAAGTAAAAGCAGGTGATTTCATCAAATGTAAAGGATATTACATTAAACATTCCCTTCAGCCTGCGTAGAAAGTACCCTATCTTGAAACTCTATCTTTAACAACTCCTCATTATTCAGTGTAACGTGGATAAAAACAATTCTAATTTTTAGATTTATAGAGACTGATTTATTTATTTATCTAGAGTTTCTTTTTGTTTTTGGAGGCAAGGTCTCATTATAGCCCAGCCGAAACTCTCTCTACAGCCCTAGACTGGCCTTGAACTCTCAGAGATCCTCCTCCTACTTCAGCCTTCTGAGTGCTGGGGCTAAATGTGTATGCCACCATGCCCATCTGAGACCTATTTTAAATCTTCCAAAAGTAATTCCACTTTGGGAAACTCTGTTTTAGATAAAAACTCTTACAGTCATAAAAATAGAACTTCTTTTACTAAGAAAAAGGGAGGACAGTGAGCTTTTTGTCAGGGAGTCCTATGAGGGTCCCAAATAATAAAGGACATTGTCTTTGTTGTCTGCCAGAACTGTATGGTAAGATCCTATAGCTGAAGATACTTAAGCTTTGGTCACAAGACAATGAGAAATCATGCTGGAGCTAGAAATCTCCCTGTTGTCTGTCTGTCAAAATACTAAAAATATTATGAAGGCTGCTAGGGAAGAAAACTCTTCGATGATTTTAGCCAGCAAGTGGACTCTGTGAGCTGCACAACTGGCCAGCCAGGTAAGAGGCCTATTAAGAGGTAACTGATTGCAGATGAGGCCTGCTCTAGGAGATGGAATTCATGCCTGGTACTGAAACCTTGTCAGAAGCCAATGGCTTAGAAGGTGACAAGCCCTAGTAGGGAAGCTATAACTATTGTTTGGCTAATTGGATATATTGTATGCATCAAATTACCCTTTCAATTTTTTTGTTTATCCCATATTTTAGTGCTGCTTTTACTTTTGGTCAGAGAAACTTCTTTTTCAGATGACAGTGACTTCTGTGGAGACTCAAGTCAAGTCCTTAGGGTGCTGAGAAGGGACAGTGGAATGTTCTGTGCGGGATGAAGCATCTTCATCACACTCACCAGGGCTTAGGGAACATGGTAGAGGAGGCTGTGGGCAGAATATCAGGGTTGCCCTCCACATTTACCAGAAAAGCTGCTTTTTGGTGTTTTTTTTTTTTTTTTGAGGCAAGCCCAATGGACTTGCCTTTTTTTTTTTTAATGAGACAGAGAGTGTATGAGCAAGAGTCAGTGAGCGAGAGAGAAATGATGTGTTAGGGCCTCCAGCCACTGTAATGGAACTCCAGATGCACGTACCACCTTGTGTGCATGTTCAACCTTGCGTGCTTGAATCACTGTGTGTCTGGCCTATGTGGGATCTGGCTCGTCCCACATGGGTCCTTAGACTTCACAAGAAAGCACCTTAACCACTAAGCCATCTCTCCAGCCCCAAAGAAGCTTCTTTTTATTTATTTATTTATTTGACAGAGAAAGAGGAAGAGAGAAAGAGAGAGAGAGAGAGAGAGAGAGAGAGAGAGAGAGAGAGAGAGAGAGAGAGAAAGAGAGAGAGAATAGGTGTGCCAGGGCCTCCAACCACTGAAAACGAACTCCAGATGTGTGTGCCCCCTTGTATATCTGGCTAACGTGGGTCCTAGGGAATCAAACCTGGGTCCCTTGGCTTTGCAGGCAAATGCCTTAACCGATAAGCCAACCCTCCAGCCAGAGAAACTTCTTTTTGCTTTTGGCTAGGTAGACTCAAAATCCATTAGAATGCTGAGAGTACTCACTATTTAAAGTTCAGCACTAAATGAGATGTCTTTATGTTACCCTTCTAGTCTTAAGAAACATCATGGAAGAAGGGGCAGACAGAATGTAAGAGCCAGAGGGTGGTAAAGAAGACCTTGGAACACTATGCTTGGGACATGAAGTGAAAGGTATGTTCATGACATCATGGCAGTTGTCAGCTGTCATTACCTCCACAAGACTGAAAAATATTGACCCCAACATTTTTATATGGGTGATGGAGGAGGGAAAAAAAGAGTGTGACATCAAACAGAAGAAAGATTAGAAATAGAAGAGCAGGCAAGGGGGACAAAAGGAGATAATGAGATTATGACCAAATTATAGCAAGTTTAGAACAGGGGCTGGAGAGATGGCTCAGTGGTTAAAAGTACTTTTTTACAAAGCCTGATGGCTTGAGTTCTATTCCCCAATACCCACATAAAGCCAGATTTACAAACTGGTGCATGAATTTGAAGTTCATTTGCAGTGGCTGGAGGTCCATATGCCCATTCTCTCTTTTGCTTCCTTCTTCCTTCCTTCCCCCTCCTTACTTGCAAATAAATACATAATTTTTTTTAAAAGTTCAGAACAAAAAAAATAAAGATAAGGCAAAGCAAAAAACAAAATAAAACAAAAAACCCAGTGTGTGTTGTAAGGAGAATATTAAATGAGTCTAACGAATTGAATAACTATTGCTGCTGATATTGGAAGCGTTAAGATACAACAAATTTCTAGGTATAATGATCAATCTGATAGATCTCTACATTTCTGTCATAGCAGACATTATTCTGATGATCCTTTGGTTTGTAAATGTGGTTAGACACCCTTCAGTGTGGAACCTAACAATTTCTACCAGCTACACAAAGTCCAATGTATGAATGCGGTAGATTCACATTACAAGTGATGTACAGACAACTAGCGGGAGTGGAAGGTTATGTGAAGCCCTAGTGCATATTGCTACCTCTGTCTACTTCCCAGCAACCATGTGCATTGAGAACGGCTCTAAGCTCTTGGCCACGGAGGAAAGCGCTGGAGAACTCTACTGCCCAGGGCCTCTGGAAACACACATGTGAAGTTGAAAGGTCCCTAGGGCAGTGCAGGCAAGCACCAGAAGAGGGGCTTGGAAATGTGAAATTAATAATCGCTCATTGCCCACAACTCCCTCCCCCGAATCCTGCCACAATCCAGAGGAGAAAGGGACTGCTCCCAGACGCAGCAGGAAAGGCTCAAACGCACTCAAGCAAGGAATAACCAAGAAATTCCCCACACCAAGGGACTTGACTCCACAGAAAGGAAAGTCTGCACCTCTGTGTAGTGGCTTGACCTGAGGACTAAGACAATGAACGAACAGATATACCTGTAAGGAAGTCCAGACATCAGCCAAATATCAGGTCATTTTGTTTTCACATCCTGTATCTCCACACACCTCTCTCTTCCCAACCTATATTTACTGTTGTCTTTATCAGGCTTGTCCAGCTTGTCCTTCACACTACTCTTCCCTTAGGTAGGTAGGTAAGCATTAGGCTTGGAAGTCATTGAAGGGCAGATCCCTACCTCCTGTTTCTCTGGTAATGTTAGAAAGAGAACAGCCACTTGTCTTAGACTAGAGGAGCAAAGTGTTCTGGTCCTGGGAGGAACCTGAGAATCACTCATCTGGTCAAGAGTCTACCCCTCACCTATAGACATACTAGGAGATGGGAAGAATAGTTGTCACCAGAAAGGAATAATATATAAACCTCCAGGAAACCCCTCTGACTCTCACAGCAGAGCTTTTCTGAGGGCTAAGCAACAAAACAAAACAAACAAACAAAACAAACCCTGCAACTTACCTTTTCACTTTTTTATTTCTGGAAGCCAGCCAAAGAGAAAGGCTTGCCCTGGTACCTTGGGGCTTTTCTACCTTTATATTCCCAGCCTTTTTATATTCCCCTGTCCCACAACCCCTGTCTTTTTGTAGGGCGAGGACCCTCCCACATTTCTAGAGTCTTTTTCTATATTTTCTTTAATAAAATCTACATTTGCCCTCCTTATTTCCTTGTCTGCATTCCTTAATTCAGCTTTGCCCTATGCAACAGGAACTCAAGAGCCTTGGGCACTCCAGAGCATCAGGCTGAGAAAGGCCCATCACTCTTAAAAGTTGCAACATTATCACTCTGTTTGTGATTTCTGATGTTCTCGCATTCTTTCTCTTTTTATGTTATCTTTTTTAGCATATTGACTATATTGGCCTATAGCCTTCAGGCCTCCAAAGTTTCCAATTAAAAATATGCTAATAATCTCATTAAGGTCTCATGCTTATAAGCCACTTGTTTCTCACTGCTTTAAGGATTCTCTTTCTTTTTCATTTATTTTATCTATAATGTGTATCTGTGTAGACCTCTCTGAGGTCACTTCTTGGGTATTACTTTTTATGTCTTTAATCAAATTTGGTTTGTTTTCTACCATTATTTCTTCAATGTTCTGTTTGTCTCCCTCTTCTCTTCCTGGAACTCTCTCAATGCATATCTTCTCACTGTTCCCCAGGCTTCTTTTGTCCTGTAATAATGTCCATTTATTTATTTTTATTTATTTGTTTGACAGAGAAAGAGGGAGAGAGAAAGAGAATGGGCATGCCAGGGCTTCCAGCCACTGCAAATGAACTCCAGACTCATGCACCCCCTTGTGCATCTGGCTAACATGGGTCCTGGGGAATTGAACCTGGGTCCTTTGGCTTTGCAAGCAAATGCCTAACCGCTAAGCCATCCCTCCAGCCCATAATATCCAATTTTATATCATTGTGCTTGGCTATTCTTTTTTTCCTGCAATAATGTCCAATTATATCTTCAAGCTTCGTGATTCTTCTTCCTCCCCCGCAATAATGTCCAATTACATATTTTCATTGTTGGTGATTTTTTTCATTTGTTTGTTTCCTTCATGTCCAATTTCATACTTTCAAGTTTGGCAATTCTTCTGCTCAAATTTGCCTTTGATTCTGCTTAGTGATTTTTTTTTCATGCCAATTGTAGTTTTCAGCTCTAGAATTTTCTGTTGGTCACATTTTAAGTTTTCTACATCATCATTTACATTTCCACCTTGTTCACACCTTGCTTCTCTGACCTTCTTTACATCTTCCTTTATGTCTTTGAGTATTTCTAGAATGTTGCACTAAGGTTTCTACCTAGTAGATCTGCCAACAGATCATAGTTATCTTTTAGAAATAACTTCTATTCCATTCAATTCTATTCATTTACTTTCTTAGAATGGGCCACATTTTCTTGTTTCTTTGTATGCCTTGTAATTTTTTATTATTGCAATCTGGACATCTGAATCTAATAGAATAACTCAGACCATCATCCTTATTCGGCTTTTTTTTTTTTCTTCTTGTTTTAGGCTGTCTCTTTGCCAAGAGTACTCTGAGATATAAAGCAATCTGTTTTGGGCCTTCTCTAATCCAGTACCTTTCCTTGAGCAAGTGCAAACACATTCTCATTTTCCCCACATGTTCAGTCACTTTTGAATGTCTTAGTTTTTAGTGTTTGATTTTCAAAGGGGCAAAAGAAGAAAATGAAGTTGAGGGGGGACCTTTTACATGCCCTGGAAGTCACTTCAGTTGGAGGAAAAAGAGCTTTCAACAGAGATGCTTTTAGCCTCTTTGCAGTTCTGTGGTCAGTGATCAAAGCACAGGTCTTTGATACTGGGGGAGGATTATAAGCCACTGCACTGCATTCTGCGTTAGTCAGCTTTCCTCTACAGGATTACTGTGTGAACTACTTTAAGAATCAGTGGCTGCAAATAGCAGCATTAGCAGTATTTATTCTCATGGCCAAAGGCCTGCAGACCAACCATGATCTGGCTGAGTTTAGTTGAGCTCTGCTGTATTTATAACTATTTAAAAACAAACATGAGGGCCGGAGAGATGGTTTAGCAGTCAAGTGCTTGCCTGTGAAGCCCAAGGACCCTGGTTCGAGGCTCATTTCCCCAGGACCCATGTTAGCCAGATGCACAAGGGGGCGCATGTGTCTGGAGTTCGTTTGCAGTGGCTGGAGGCCCTGGCGCTTCCATTCTCTCTCTCTCTCTCTGCCTCTTTCTCTCTCTGTCTGTCACTTTCAAATAAAAAAAAATAAAATTAAAATTAAAAAAAAAACATGATATTCTATGTGTTCATTGTGGTTGTTGCTTTTTTGAGGCCAGGTTAAAGAGACAATAGCTACCCAGGTGATGTGGGCTTCAAGGTAGACCATTAGTGAGTAAGATTAAGGGTAAGCCAAATGAGCACATTTAGGAAAAATGTCATGTCCACAAACACTTTATTGATTAAAGCAAATTGTATGGCCAAACTCAACATAGAAAGGAGTCCAGAAGCCATGATGGGAGGAGGAGGCAGTAAAATTGACTGAGTCATAGTGCACAGTAGCATAGGGTTATTTATTTATCTTAAAGTGTAGTGATATTAATTATTTTTATCAGACAGGTATTATTTCATTTTTGCTTCTGGGCAAAACCCAAAATTTAATATCTGAGGGTTGGGGAGATAGCTCAGTGGTTGAAGGTGCTGGCTTGCAAAGCTTGCTAGCCTAGGTTCTATCCCCCAGTACCCACGTAAAGCAGAAATACAAGGTTGCATATGGAATTCATTTGCAGCAACAAGAGGCCCTGGCATGCACATAGTCTCTCTCTCTCAATTTATGCTTCTCTTTCTGTTCTTGCAAATAAAAATATTTAGAAATTCTGTATCTGCTACTGAAGATTTTAGTTCTTCTAGCCCTGATATAGTCCAGTGATAAGAGCTAAGATGCTGACTTCTGAACTCTAGAATTGTACCAATACTGGCAGATCTCAAATCCACAGTATTCCCTCACTTGCTTCCCTGCCAAATTCATAAAAGTACCTTTATATTTTTTTGAATGTCTGAATTAAACTTTGATTTCCTCAAGAGCAATATATTTTCAAAAAACCAGAAATTCTTGTGAACAACTCTTATATAGGTCATGGCATAAGATCAGAGTTTTAGAAGTGCCTTAAGAGGGAATTTAGTTTAACCTTCTCATTTTACAGACAAGAAAACAAATAGCTGGAGCTTGAGACTTTCAATTATATACAGTGGAACAAAGGATTCTTTTTATCTCATGTGTAAGAAATATTGAGAGAAAACCCAGGGGGTGTGATGTTTACGTTGTCTTCCTGAAGTCATAATTTGGTGACAGAGACCCCTGTTCAGTTTATTTTATGAAAATCCTCATGTGACTATAATAACTTTATTATTGCAACTTGTTTCTCTGATTGCTTGTGGGAAAGATTGTTTTCTTTCTCTTTATAAGCTTTAGGGATCTTCTGCTTTTAGAGTCACTCACATGAGCTGTCTGGTCATTGGCTTCAGTGTCCTGAGGACATCTAGGTTCATTTTCCCCAAGGGAGAAAGAGGCACCAAGCCCAGCTTTCTAGGAAGGGAATTTTGACCATCTTCTTAGGCCAAATATTCTCAATATTAGGCAAATGGTTTCTCTTATTAGGCCTGAGAAGAGCCAAGAGAAAGGGGGAAAAAACCCAACTAAGGCAAAAATAGAATTCCTTACACAATCATTTCGGGAGTCTGTGTGCCAGGTCTGGTACCAAGATGAGGGATGTGGATAATACAGAAAAAAGTTTCGGGCAGGGGAACTTGCTCAGTGGACACAGTGCTTTCTGTCTAAGTATAAGTACCTGAGTTTGGGTCCCCAGAACCCACGTAAAAAGACATATGCTGTACTGGCCATCTGTGCATACAATGAGATATGGGGTGAAGACAGGAGAATCTTCTAGAAGCTTATAGGTCAGCTAGCCTGGCAAGTATAGTGGTGAAAAATGAGAGACCCTGTTTTAACCAAGGTGGACGGCAAGGACTGACAACTGAGGTTATCCTCTGATCTCCACATTTATGCCATGGCACATGTGTGTGCTTTATGTTTATGAAAATTCAGGTCCAATAACTAAAATATAAAGGAAAAAGTACAAGTTATCAAGAGAATATGTAGTGCAGGACTTAACTTAGTATATATGGGAGGCTGAGGGCAGAGGACGTTCCAGACAGAACAGCACGCACAGAGGTTCAGTGAAAGTGACCAATGGCCAAGGATCCAAAGTTCAGCCAGGGAGGAGGAGGCTAATATGAAGCTGGACAGGCAGTGAGGACCCAGACTGTGAGGGACTTTATTTTAATATTGAAGGTTCTGAAGTAGGGGAAATAACTTATTATTATATTGGCTTTACATTCCATTTGTTTTTTGCATGTGTGTGGCATTCATGCTTGCATGCATGCTTACATGAGTGGATGCACATGTATGAGCAGGTGCATGGGCATGTGCCTGCATGTGTGTGAAAATGCTAGAGGTAGACACTGAGTTTCTTTCTTAGTTGCACTCCACTTTATTTATTGAGATGGAGTTTCTTGCTGAACCCAGAGCTCACGGATGTGGCTAGTGTAGCTACCCAGAAAGCCCCAGGGATTCATCTGTCTCCTGAACTGGGACTACAGATGTGTGTGGCCATGCCCAGCATTTATGTGGGTGCAGAGGATCCAAATTCAGGTGCTTAGGCTTATGTGGCAAGAGGACTATCAGCTGAGCCATCACTTTAGCCCTTGCCCTTATATATTTTTTAAATTTATTTATTTGAGATAGAGGAACAAAGAGAAAGAAAATGAGTACAGGCACACCAAGGCCTTCTGCCACTGTCAATGAATTCCAGATACCTGTGCTATCTTGTGTATCTGGCTTTACATGGAGAATAGAATCAGGCTCATCAGGCCTCAAAGCAAGTTTCTTTAACCTTTGAGCCATCTGTCCAGCCCTGGATTTGTATTTTAAAAGGAACACTTTGTCTCTGTTCTTACAAATAAATTGGGAAGACAAAAAAAAAAAAAAAAAAAGGCCAGGTGGGGAAGAAAACTGGAGAAATCCAAGAGAATTAGATGGAGAAAAATATAAGGTCCAGTGCCACAGCTGAAAAGCCTCCCAGTTGTTGGTCAGGGAGGCTACAGAGGCTCATAAAATATAGGTATTGCCATTGCTCTTGGTTGCCCACCAAAACTAGATGGAAACTTCCTGTTAATGAAGACACCATACATGTTGGTTGCAGAATCTCAAGACACTAAGCTGGTACTGAGCTGGAAGCTTCCTCCCAGCTGGCTAGCTTTCTTTCTTTTTTCTTTTTTGGTTTTTCGAGGTAGTGTCTCCTTCTGGTCCAGGCTGACCTGGAACTAACTGTAGTCTCAGGGTGGCCTCAAACTCACGGCAATACTCCTACCTCTGCCTCTTAGGGGGTGGGATTAAAGGCGTGTGCCACCATGCCTGGCTTGGCTAGCTTTCTTTACACCAAAAGGCACTGTGCAAGCTGACTGGGAAGAAAAGCCACCATGTATCCTGCCTGGTACTTTAATCCTGGCCAAAAGCCTATGACTAGGGAAATAGGACCCAGGTGGGAAAGTAGTACTGTGGTTTGCTAAACATACAGGTTATCAAATTGCCTTCTCAATATCTATATTTGTTCCCATAGATTCTTACTGCTTGAAGCCTCAATGACAGAAGTTTCTTACTACAATGGGCAGAGATGCATAGCTGGCAAAATTGCTGAGGATAAGTAACAACTTTCAACTTAGTCTCCAAAAACATCCAAGCCACCTTCTCCAAGGCTCAGGGAACCTGGCAGAAGAGGGAGTGGAAAGACTATAAGAGCAGAAGGATGGGAAAGAAGGTTGCAAAACACTGTCTTCTGGGTATAACATGGCCATTTCACTCATGAGTAAACAACATCTGTGGTTTCCTGCACAAGACTGAGCCTGTCACTACTTCATCATTGATTGGGGAAGAATATCTGGGACCTCAGACTTCCCAGTATACCTAATACCAGCTAATGGTTTCTGAGAGAGCGGGAGTCAGGTTCATCAGTGGTGTAGCCACTGATAAGTTGACTATTTCACAGTAAATAACCTTCCACCCATGATCATGCTAGCAACCCAATGAGTTTGAAAACGGCATGAAAATAATATGGGGATTAGTGGGGGAAAAGAGGGTTAGTGGGAAGGAAGAGTGATAAGAGAAAGTGATTGGGAAGAATAAGCTCAGAATGCATAATATCCATGTAGGGAAGCATCGAGAATGGAAAAACATTAAGAAATGTCAAGAATATGGCCGATGAATTCAGATACGCATGTCAGTGGATGGGAGATGGCTCAGCAGTTAAAGGCACTTGCTTGAAGATAAGCAGGTCAGGCTGTTCATAGATTATGCAGTGTGGACAGCTGGGGTGAGTGCACATTTATGTTTGAATGTGCATGTACAGATTATATTAATAGGCAATAAGGTGTATGGGCTGACTAAATGTGGGCAATCCAGTTTCATTCCCAGAGCACAGTAGCCAGGAATACAGGAGTCCCCCATTGTTCAGTGAGATATGTTCCAAGACACCTAGCACATGCTTGAAACCTTGGATAGTCCTACATTATTTTTCCATACCTATATAACTACAATAAATTTTAATTTATAATTAGGCATAATTCTAGATTAACCATAGTAGCTCATGATAAAATGGTTTCTAACACTGTATTGTCATACAGTTCACATGAATGTGCTCCTGTTGTCCATGAATCTATCTTGTACTTTCATGATCTCAGTAAAGGAACAGCTTCACTACTGGAGCACTTTGGGGCCACTGATAAATAAACAGAGGGTAACTTGGACACAAGCACTTTGATTCCATGACAGTTTGACAGCTGAGGCAGTTATCAAGTGGCCATAGGCTAGGCAAAGGCAGGATTCACACCCAGGGCAGGATGGAGAAGTGATGGCATGCTGTACAGGAGGAGAGCAGTCTAAAACAGGCATAGTTTATTTCTGGAATTTTTTATTCAATCTCTTCTGACTGCAATTGACTGTAGTTCACTGAAACTGGGGCAAATGAACCTGCCTGCAGGAAGGCCTGCTGTGTGCTCTTCATGTGTGGGGCTGAGTGGTCTCCTCTGGACACCTGACCCACCCAAAAGGAGCAGTCTGATATGAGGGTTCCCTAGGAGACAGGTGAGTCACATGCTCTCAGTGCCTAGTTGGAGCAGGTGTGTTTGGATGCATTGAGAGACCTACCCAATGGGGGAAGAATTTGAGCTTGATTACAAATAAGCACATTAAAAACCTAGCAAATAAAGATCAAGCCAATTATCGACTCCAAGTAGGAAAAAAAGTTATGCTGAATGTCTCAGTAGGATAGACACAGACCAAAGTGCTACAAGAGATGATGGGCAGGACTTCTAATGTCTTCTATGTTCTGGTAAGTCATGTGTCTTCTTGTTCAGGGAGGACATGGAGATCCAGAGTCTGAACTCAAGAATCAATGTACAATCTACAAGAGAAGCAAAACAGAAGAAATGGTTCTCCAGGCTTTCGAAACAAAGGCTGATTGGTCAGCATAGCCCTATGTGTCCTAACAGAGGACACCAATGCTGAGGGAGCCATAGTGCTCCTCCAAGGCCCATAGAGTCTCTTGGAGAGCCACTACTGACCTCCAAAAGTACATATTTAAGTAAACTTTGGCTACTTGCTTGGTCTTAAACACTCAGAGAGAAAAGTATAACAAAAACAAAGGGATGCCTCAAATGTTGTATGGATGGCCTATTGAGAATACCAGAAAGGGTTTTTCCATCTTACAAGATGGCGAGTGAAAAGGCGGAGAAAGCAGATGCCAAGAAGAAGAAACCTGCAGTCAAGAAGGCTGATGCTGCAGGCAAGGCTAAAAAGGTGACCCTAAGGTGACAGAGCCAAACAAGGGGAAGCCCCACTGCAGCCGACCCAGTCCTGGTGAGAGGAACTGGCAGGTACTCCAGATCAACAGTGTATTCCAGAAAGGCTCTGTAGAAGGAGGAAGTTCTCAACTGCCAAATCCAAGGTTGAAAGAGAAAAAGGAAAAGACTCTTGCTATGCTCACAAAACCAGTCAGTGGTGACAAGAATGGAGGTGCCCGGGTGGCTAAGCTTCACAAAATGCCTAGGTTTTATCCTACTGAAGATGTGCCATGGCAGCTGTTGAGCCGTGGCAAGAAGCCCTTCAGTCAGCACGTGAGAAAGCTGTGTGCCAGCCTCACTCTGGCGTAACTCTGGGAACCATCCTGATCATCCCCACAGGATGCCCCAGAGGCGAGAGAGTGGTTTTACTGAAGCAGCTGGAAAGTGGCTTACTACTTGTGATGGGACTTCTTCTCTCAATCTAGTTCTCTGCGTAGAGCACACCAAGTTTGTCATTGCCACCCCCACAAAAATGCTATCAGCAAAGTCAAAGTTCCTGAACACCTCACCGAAGAAGAAACTGCGGAAGCCCAGGCACCGGGAAGGCGAGGTCTTTGACACAGAGAAGGAGAAATAGGAGATCACAGAGCAGCACAAAGTGGGCCAGACAGCTGTGGACTCACAAATTTTGCCAATGATCAAAGCTGTTCCCCAGCTCCAGGGCTACCTGTGTTCAGTTTTTGCTCTAACAAATGGAATTTATCCTCACAAACTGGTGTTCTAAATTTCTTACTGAGAACCTAATTAAACAACTTGATACATTTGGAAAAAAATATACCAGAAATGAGCAGGAATACAAAAAGAGCTTTCCCAAAGGGGAAACTAACAAAATCCTAAGTTGTGTTGGCCCCATTTCTAGTAGTTCTTGCTCCAGGATAAGGGAGAACAATTTAGGATACATATATGTGGATGACAAACCAAAGGTCACTTAAAGCAAAAGGATCCCTTATGTTGGGAATAATGATGGATCCCTTGTAACTGATGCCAGAACCTCATTATCCTCCAGCCATCAGAATGGTTTGCTACTAAATGGGTCCTGAGGTCAAAAGTACATCAGGCAGCTCTAATGTCATCCAATGGTTTTATAGTACTAACTTTTGGCCCTGGCTGCCCGCACGATGGATTTAAAGTTTTAGTCTTAGATTCCCTTGGATACAGGGGTGACAAATAAAAAATGTAGCGCACCTAGCCAATTTGCCTGTATTAACACACGAATGGAATATTTTACACTGGTATGATCAGTTAATCTCTGTTTTTATTCCATCTATTGGCTTAGAAGAAGTCACCTGGCATGTAGAAACCCTCACTAAACATATCCAAAAGGCTTTAAGTGACATAGCTAAGGGAATCTCCCATCTTATTTCTGAGGCTCAAATGATGAGAAAGGCAATTATTCACATGACTTTGGACACCTCACAGGAGCCCAGAGCTGTGCATGTGCCATCATCAAGGTTGAATGTTGTGTATATATGCCTGATAACTCAGCTAATGTCTCATTTGCTTTACAAGATTAATAATAGATTCAGACCATGTCAGACACCACTGTGCCATTCAGTGAACAGTTCTGAGAGTGGATCTCAGATTTTTCATGGTGAAAAAAGATTATACCTATTATGATCTTCATAGTTATCCTGTTGATCTTCAGACCTTGTATACTCAACTGCTGTTTTAACTTTATCTCTGTTTGCTTACAGGTAGCTCATACTCAGATGATTATACAACAACCTAACTCCATCTACACAGGGGCTCCCCTTGACCACCCTCTGAGAGCTGTTCATTCACCACTTCTAACAAGGCTACCAACCATCCCTACCTGACCATGTTAAACTTCCTGGATCCCAAGATAGGCTCCAATCCTCTAATCCATGTTACTAATATCTGTAGTTCTATTTTATACTAGGTCCAGAAAACCCACATACAGGTTCCTCTCTTGCACTTTTAGATAGCCTTCCCCACTTCTGGGAGAGACTTTAACTGCTATACTCTAGGACTTCATTCAGCTGGAAGTATTAAAGACTGGTCATTGTTCCCTTTCCTCTAGCAGCATCTAGAGTTACTTTTCAAGAGGTGGGGATGAGAGGGAATTAGCCAGTTAGAAGAGAGGACCCAAAAAGGAGACACTGAGCTAGCCTGCTTCAGCAGGACCACAGTTCTTCATCTGATGCAGTCTATTCCATCAGCTTTCTTGCCCCCACTCCTGAGCCAGCCCCTGAGCCCAGACCAATCTGCTCTCTCTCAGGCTCACCAGAGTCTGAGGGTAAAGCCCACCACAATAAGTTGATAAATAGATACTTACCAGGAGGGCAAGTACTCTTGTTGGCTTTCACCTCTCCTGCTCTGCCCCTCTCATTTCAGTCCATCTGGGATGAGCTATGTGGGACCCCAATGCCATGTGGGCTCCCTACCCCTTCCTGACTTCCACATGGCAGGATCTTTCTGTATTTTCTTCTATTAATCTCATGAAGCCTCTCTAAGTCTTAAAAAAACAGCAGGAAATAAAATTTTTCTTGGTATCTCATATAATCTAGCCATCTACAGCTTTTTCCTAGTCATGGTAAGGAAATACTGGCTATTTCTCCCATTTTCAGGTTGGGAATTGTTATAGACAGCTTCATGCTACTGGGCTGAACATCCAAACCAGACAGTTTATAGGAAGAAGGGTTTATTTTATCTTATAGATCAAGGGGAAGCTCCATAATGATGGAAGAGGCTGGCCCCCTTTCACAGATCCAAACAGAGAGAACCACCACAGCCAGCACCACACACAAGCACAAAAGTGGCACTAAAAAGCAGCGGCTCAGGCAGAGCTCAGACTGTTCTGCATATCTTTAGGCTGGAAAGCAGATCCACCTCCAAATACAGCCTAGAGTTGGCCCCAGGATTCACCCACAGTGACACCTCTTCTAGTCAGGTTGCTGGAGACCCAAGTTACATACTTTAATGAAACACCTGAGTCTATTGGGGGACATACATTCAAACTACTGTTAGAAAGCTAACAGATTATGTGGCATGAAACTGATGTTTGGAACCTTAAGGTTAAATAGTCAGGATCAGAGGATTGGAAGATCCTGGCCTACAGGGTATACAGTAGGCCACTATTCAGCTGGTATTCATCTATTTTTCATAAGCCTTGTAAGATGACCTGACTGTCAAATACATGTGTAGGTAGAATGTTAATGAAACTAAACATTAAATTTTAAAAGAAAACCAGGTACTATCTTTTTTTTTTTTTTTTAAATAACATAAAACCAAAACCATTTGAGTACTACCATAGTATCAAGAAGATATAGCCATGGCTTTACCTGGTGTTAGGGGCCAAATTTTGTCTCTTCAAAAGAGATTTAAGCAACAATAGTACTTCAGAATGTGATGTGGTTCAGATATAAGGCCTTTACAGAGATAATTTAAAGTCAAGCCAATGAGGTATCAAATAAAAGTGATGTGCTTATAAGAAAGTAATATTTGGACCCAGTGAAAAGCACACAAGGTAAATGTCATATGAGCATGAAGGCAGAGGTTGGAGTTAGGCATGGACGTGTCAAGGAAAGCCAAAGAGTGCCAATGAACTATAGGCGGTAGGGAGAGGCATGAATCAGTTGTCCCTCTTAACTTCAGAAGGAATCAGTCCTGTTGGCGTCTTGATCTTGGATTCTAGTCTCTCGTTTCTATTGTCTAAGCCATCCAATCCGTGGCACTTTGCTCAGGTTGTCCAGGAACCTAGTGCCCATTGCATGAGGTGGCTGATTTTTGTGTACTCTGCAAAGGAGAGAAGACTGTTCCTTTGGAGGAAGGAGGACAGGAAAGTTAGGATAAGGAAGAAGAAACTCTAGCCCAATGTGTATAGTCCTACCTTGACCATAGCTGGAAAATCTGATTTTAAGCACAAGGGGTTATACTTCTGTATTTATAACTAAAAAGTTACTGAAAAATAAATACAAGCATATGTACATACCAGAGAAAATCCAAAAGAAAATTCTTCCTCCGTTTTCCTAAATCTCGACATTGGAAGGTAACTAGTCACACTGAGGTTTAATAAAAGAGACTAAAGTTGAGCCGTGCATGGTGGTGCATGCCTTTAATCCCAGGCAGAGGTAGGAGGACTGCCATGAGTTTAAGGACACTCTGAGATTTACATAGCAAATTCCAGGTCAGCCTAGACTAGAGTGAGACACTACCTCGAAAAACAAAACAACAACAACAACAAAAAGACTGAAGTCGACAAAGGACTTAAAAAGCTTACTTTTCCCTAACTGCGTAGATCACTGCTTAGCTTCTGCCGTACTCCGTCCTTGGAACTCACAGGACCTGCAAAACACAGTCCGGAGAAGTCGTTCCTGGATTTCCTTGGGACCAGAGTGGTCCTGGATGGAAGGAGGCAGTTGGTAATAGCTACTACTCCCACTGGGTTGTCCAGAGTCACATAGCCTGCAACCACACACGTTTTCACTGGGCTTCAGAGAGTTATGAGTTACTAAGTGAAATCGGTTGAAATAAAAGGAGTGACATGTGCCTCTGTACACAGCTCCAGATGCTCTGGCCCATACTGCATGAGTTCTCTGTCTGTCTCTCCTGGTTTCTCTCCGTGACCCTGGGGGAGAGCAAAGGCAGCTGCAGAAGCCAAAAACTTCCCCAGCCCTAATTAAACCCTCAAAGTTTCCAGGCAACACAGCCAAGGGCCGGGGAACACATTTCCAAGCTGACCCCCCCTCCCCCCAGGACCCGGTCCCAGCAAAGGAAACAGGTCGTTAGGTTTAATCAGCCCACGTGCACATTCTCTCTCCCCAGGTTGCTAAGACAGGCCTGTACCTAGCAGAGGCATTTGTGTAATCAAAGATTCGGGAACTTTCCCTGCCAAGGCTACCAATGTGAATAGGCTCCTGAGGTAAAAATGTTCCCCCGCTGGGGACGGCGCCCTTGAAGTCTACATCAAAATCAGGAGAGGGTCACAGCTGCTGTGGCACCCCACAGCGGAACACTTGCAAGAAATCCCAGCCTGGGTCGAGGCTTTGCCTCCGGTCTACAGGAAACAAGCTCCAGTTGCCTAAGGGAGGGAGGCGATGAAGGGAGGAGAGGGGGAGAGGGGATAGAGAGAGGGAGGGAAGAAGAGGGCGAGAAGTGGGAGAGGAGAAGAAAGAAGAAGAGAGGGAGAGGGAGAGAGACAGTCCGCGCAGGAAGGAGGGACAGAGACCGCACTTTACCTCCTCCAGACCCCTCCCCCATCACCCTAGCCTCGTGAGCTGGGAGTCCTGCAGATTGTCCGAAAGCCACTAGGTGGCAGCAGATTAACTCTTCAAATGCCAGAATGGGCTGAGTTGAATCTGAAAGTTTTGCATATGGTCACTTCACTCAAAGGAAAGGAAAAAGGATGACTATTTCTCTCCCTAAGATTCTTGTCTGATAGCGTAGACATCAGACCAAAACTTCTGAAAGAAAAGTTGTTTCCTGGTAACGCATTTACGTGGTGGCTCCAGTCAGGGGAGGTGCAGGTGTGTGTGCTCTAGCTCTCAGGACTTCAGACACACTTGGTTTATGGTTCCAGGTGATAAACGTTGCTTTAGGAAATTTATGCACGTATTTAAATTCACTTTAAAGAATACTAAGTACAAAAACACACGAATGCACTCCATTTCATAGGCCAAAGTGATGGCTATGGTCCTTGTCAGGTGGGACTTGGTGGTGATAGTGGGGAGCAGATTGCAAGCATTAAAAGTGAATTTCATTCTTGTAGCTGACAACCTTGGATCAGTACAGCTCCAGAGTTAAATTTGCTATGGATAGAATGGAGACAGAAAACAGGCTTGGGGAAGCTACTGTGCAGCTTTGGTGGTGTGGGTAGGGTTATGTTTAGGGTAAGCAGTGATCTAAATGACTGAGGCGCCAGAAAGAAACTTAGCCAGCAGGGGCTGAAGCTGTTTGCTGCTCACATGACAAAGAAAACAAATCTTTCTCCTGGGCATCCTAGCCTCCACAAAGCATGCCCCCTTCCCACCTATGAAACTTCTGCCACAAATATAAAAATACAGTAGTGGTGATTGGAATAAGGGGCCAGAAAGGTGAAACTGATTTACTTTTGGGCTACCAGCCACAGGAGGAATAAATCCAGGAAGAGGGGAAGGGCACTGGGGTGAAAGACAAGTGTTCCAGCAGTTATGCTTATGAAGGGTTTGGGGAGAAGACAGAACGAGGGAGGAAAGAAATCAGGAGGAAGGAGCCATAAATGTGTGATATATATGACTCGAGAGAGGTAGTGAAAGGCAATTTTAAGATGTTTTGCTGGGCATTTGGGATTCCCTTTGATATGTTTCAAGAGAGTTCAGCAAAGATTAAAATTGCCTTACAATGATTTTTATTTCTTGGCCTGGAAGTCTGCTTACAACACAAGCAAGTGTGGCTGGTGGAACCATTCCTCTTCCCATTCCTGTCTAGGTGGCAGGTAAACCCAGACCATAATTTCCTTTAGCATTAAAAAAAAAATCCTAGATCTCCAGTATGTTATATAAAACAGAATTATTTATTATACTAACCCTGACATGCAGTATCTCATTCTTGAATAGACAACTTCAAGGTTAATTGTTATCCCTCAAAAGGCAGAAAGACAACTCTCTGATGTCGTGTGATCTTTGAGGATGACATCAGATTGTTTTCTTGTGTCTTGCCCTCACTTAAGTAAGGTGTATTGGCAGGGCTAATAGGACAGGGATTCTGTCTTTGCAACCTAACATGAGTTAGTCCCTGAAGTCCTGACAAACCTGCTTGCCAGCTGGTTTATACTGTGTCATCCACTAGCTGCCTGAGGGGGGCTCTCACTCTGCTTTGATTGATATCAAGGGTAGACAAGGAGATGATCTTTAAGTGTGGGTCTTTAGCAGTTTTCCCTCTAGATTTGGCAGAAGTGGGCAGGTGAAAGCAGCTGCAAGTGGCTCCCTCTAGTCTGGTGCAGGTCTGGACTCTGAGGCCCTTGGCCCTGAAGACTGGATAGTCCTAGCACTCTGCAGTGACCATAGCCTGCATCAGTTCTCTGGCTCCTTTACACCTTTATCAACTCTGCTGTCTGGATGTTTCTCTGTGTTTTCCTTCTTCCTGTGCTGGCCACTCTGGAATTGTTTAGCTGCTTCTTGTGCTATCAGGAAGCTGGCTGTCTCACTTCTTTACAACTCAGGGGCTCTTGCTGGGAAATTTGGGATGCCTGTCTCTTCCAAGACTGTGTTCAGGAGCCAGGATGTTGCTCAGGAATAAGGATACTCATCAGGCTTCTTAAGAATTGAGTGCTGGGCATGGTTGTCCATGGCCCATGGAATCATTGGTGGGTGACAGGAACACCCAGCAGGTGAACAGTACATTGCCACATCTTCAGTGGTTACCAAAGGGCTGAGTTTAGAAACAGGGGCCAAGGGCTTAGGAATCAGCCTCTGGATGTGAGTTGGGCTGTTTGGGAGCCCAGTGCTTGCTATGAGAAGCTGGGCATGTATCTCTGGGACTGCCTCTAAGGTGCCACAGAGCCTTCAGGAGTCAAGCAGCCAAACTAAAGCTCCTGCTGTTGTTGACTTAGCCTTCATGCTACCAGCTCAGCCCTCACTACTGAAAGTAGGTAAGAAAAGACCTCTTTATTGGGACTTTGGCAACAATTGGGTGTGCATGTGGAGAGTACAGGAAAGTGTCTCGAGTGCAACAGTGGCACACAGCCATGGTGGGAAACCAACTGCTCATTGATCTGGCTAACTGATCCCCTCAGTGGAAAGGGATCCATAGCTGGAGCTGGGAAACAAGTCAGAACCATACCCAAACATGAGCCCACCCTCCATTATCAAGCTACCACCAATCATGGTCTACAAGAGGGCCTACACCTATTAAATTCTCTATAAAAAACAATAAGGATTATCCCATTTGTCTACTGCTAACTTTACTCTCTGTTGGAGATTCTGCTTCTCTTTTTCAGATAGATGCAGATCCTAAGGAGAGAACCATCCCATCATACCTCAAAAGGGCCCCAGCTGAAACTAAGAACAATGGGCAAAACAAGCAAGGGTGCTGTTCTCTTGGTGAAATGGGTACCAGCACAAGGGCGAAGGAGATCAACATAGAGAACAATCAACTCCTACCAAATCAGATATCCAGAGACACAGAGGCTCTCAACACCTCATCACTGAAGCAGACCAAAAATAAACCCAACATGTCTCAGGGAAATTTTGCATAAGAGGGGGTGGAAAGAATGTTAGAGCCACATGCTGGGTCATGATACGCAGAGACATTTATCCTACCCATAACTGTGGCCTAACTCCACAATGCATGACCCATATACCTCAACAAGGAGGGGCCATGGGGAGTGGGGAGTACATGGATGAGCCTAATAATGGTACCAACTTGACTGTATTCACTGAGTACAAAACTAATTAATAAAATAAATTAATTAATTAAAAAAATGAAAGTGTCTTCCAGTTCACTCATGGACTGAGCCTAAGCAGCCTTCCATAGCTGGAGAGAGAATGTTTGGACCAACTACAGCCATTTGTATGGATCAACCATAGCAACTTATTTGGGCTTTCACAGCCTGGCGGCTCAGCCCACACTGCTGTCATGTTTTGTCTCAGCACCAGGGATGGAAGTCTCTTACTGTGAAGTGCTCTTTCCACTTCTGGCCAAGGAGGAGATGGTTGTAGGGTCATAGAGCACTCCTGAGGGCTTGTGAGAACTACAAGCCTGGTGTGAACTGTTTTAAATGACCTTGGTTGTGCCTTCATGAGCTGGGACAATGGGCTCCACCTTGCATCCTTGCTTCAGGGCCTCTGGAGTATCTAGGACAGTTGATGTGGCCTAGGGAGGTCCTACTGCTTGTTAGAGGGACAGTCCCTTGTTTAGGGCAGCCAGAACAGCAAGGGAGAGCTCAGCAGCTGCCAATTAGGGAGTTTCATGGCCCCATCCCCAATATTGTTGTTTATTTACAGGAAAAATGAACATCAGGAGTGCTTACAATGTAAATTTAGAACTTAGCAGTCACACTAATAGCTATTTTAACAGATTCTGACAGTACTTGAACAATGCTCATTGACTGCCCATTGCCCAGGGAGAGGCGGTTTCCCATCATCTGTCTCACATTTATGCATATATTGCCCTCTTATTATACCAACCTCCTCACCACCAAAGAACTTTTTTTGCTTGTGTATATATGTGTATACTGTGGTGTGTTGTGTGTGTGTGTGTGTGTGCATGTGGTATAGTGGGCACGTAGTGTATACATGTGTATGTGCCCTTGGAGTGTCCCATGCATGTGCAAGGAGCACTCACCTGTGGTGGCTGGAGTGGTACGTGGTGTCCCATTACTCTTCCACTTACTTATGTGAGCAGGAGTCTCTTACTGATACCAGAGCTCACTGTTTTTTTTTTTTATCAAGCCCAAGTAATCACTGCTCCCCTTTTTGGGTCTGGGATTACAGATGTGTGTGGCCACACCCAGATATTTATGTGGGTTCTGGAGATTCAAATTTATGAGGTTTCAGGCCTCCTCAGGCCCTCATGCATGTGTAGGAAGTGCTGAGCCCTCTCTCCAGCCTCAAGACACTTCTTACGTGCTTAGCAAATGCCCACTCCGAAATTGAGACTGCTCATGTGTCCTTGCCTCTGTGGAAACTTCTCTGTACACAACTCACTTCCTGGTATGGCAATGTCATTCTGATATCTGCCTTCCTAACTACAGTGAAGACTAGAGGGATCTTTGAGTCTCCAGTGTCTAGCACAGTGCCTGGCACTTAGCTGATGCTCACTATGTTGACTGACAAAGAGCTGCCCCAGAGCTCATTATGCTGGGAACAAGGAGTAAGCCCCACTTTGGGAAGCTGTAATTTTCCAGCCACTTTCCCTAGGACTCAAATTGAAGGAGGACCCCAGAAGTTCAGCCAGTGATTCCTCTATTACAGGATGACTTTATCATTTCAGTTGGCCTCCTAAAAAAGAAAGCTCAATCCTTTCAGAGAATATAGGAACATCCCAGTGAGACTGATTTTCTGGTCATCAGGTCTCAAAAGTATGGTTCTCAAAGCCTTATAGTAGTAGAAGTTTCTCTGCCCATGCTTCTGTTTCTATCATGCATGAGTCTGGAGATTTTTAAAATATAAAAGTACTTCATGCTCATTAAGGGAAATTTGCAATGTAGAGAAAAGTGGAGGAGAATAAAGCAGTTTTCAATTAGTGTCTCACTGTGTGAATAGCAAGACTGTAACACTGTGGAATATGAGTTATTCTCTTCCTCATGGAATTTAATAAAAGCCAGATGACAGTATGTGATGTCTACTAAAATCAGAGCCAGATTTCATGGAAAACACATAGGTGGATGTCATAGTTTCTGCAAAACATATGCAGACAGCTCCTTTAGGCGCAGCCTGGGAAGCCACACTGGATCAGGGAGCTGAGTTTCTGGAATGGGGGAACTAGCACACTTGGGGCCTTTGTATGATACTTGGGGAGCTTTGAATGGTGCTAACCCTGACATTGGGACAAGCTTCAGGCCACGCTCCTTCGAGCTTCCATTCATGTAATTACTGGTCAGCTCTTCAGACTGTGTTGATGGACACACAGTCCTTCATAACACAATGAGGATCTCTAACGGTGGCATGAGCTTCAGAGCAGGCTTGAATTTACCTGGAGTTGCCTTAATGCTTAGACGCTGGTGCTGGTAAAGCACACCTCCCTGACCCCTTCATGGTAACCCTGAACTATCTTGTTAATGAATGGGTGCAAGGGAAACTTTGTTGAAGTAAGTGTAGTAAGTAGTCTGGCCTATCTACGGTTTCACTTTGGGCAGTTTTAACTTCCTGTGGTCAGCTGCATTGTCCTGTCTCTGATGTCCTGTCAGAAGGTCTGTGGTACCTAACACTGCATCACAATGTCTATGCCATTTACTTCACTTTCTTTTATCTTGTATGTATTGTGCTTGTATCATCATAGAACATGAAAGGGCTGGTGAGCACAATATAGTAGGAACAAGAGAATAAAAGGCCAACACCACATAACTTTGATTACAGTATATCTTTGTAATTATGTTCTTTTACTAGCAGCAATTATTGTCAGTTACTGTGTCTGATTTATAAAATTAAACTTTATCATAGGTTTGGATATACAAGGAGTAATACACACAGGGATGATTCATCTATGTATATATGGTTCAGTTACTATCTACAGTTTCAGTTATCCACTGGGAACTTGGAATTTTCCCCCTAAATAAAGGCGGCTTCTGTAAATGGACCATGGCAGGTTTTAAACTGAGGAGAGCAGAGCATTAGTATGCATTATCAGAGAGTTATACACCTCCATCACATGGATTGACCAGTCTTGAAAAAAGTATATCATGACTTTTTGACACTGTAATGGATTTACAGATGTGCATAGATATTTGTTTTTATTTATTATAAAAAGTGTATTTATGAACCCAGTGTAATAAATCAGTACTTGCAACTAAACTTGATTTATATCTGCTCTCTTTAGGGTACAGTGTTGGTTGCTGGGGACACAAAGATGAAGGAAAGCAGTCTAGTTAGGAGATATTGCTCCTATATGGAGGAAAGTAATATAGTGTCCACTGAATACTTACTCTGGGCCAGACATTGTGCTAGGGGTTATATAAAGCTGACATATTTAATCTTTTCAATAATATGAAATAGCCAGCATTTCTATTTTAAAAAAATAATACACACACACACACACACACACACACACACACAGCTTCCGTACTTACAGAAACAAACCATGGTATTTTCCTCCTCTCCCCCGCTTTCTGCTCTCCATCATATCCTCTTCCTCTCTCCATTAGTCTCTCTTTTAATTTGATGTCTTCATCTTTTTCTCCTATTGTGAGGGTCTTGTGTAGGTATTGCTAGGCACTGTGATGTCATGGATATCTAGGCCAATTTCTGTCTGGACAGTTGTACGTCAGAGTGGCACCCTTACTTTGGCGCTTTCTTTCTGCCACCTCTTCTGCAATGGACCCTCAGCCTTGGAGGGTATTACAGAAATGTTTCAGTGCTGGACACTCCTCCATCCTGTTTTCTCAGCACTGTTACCTTTTGGGTCATCCCAGTAGTCATTGCCATCTGAAAAGAGAGGCTTCTCTAACCAGAACTGAGATTAACATTAATATATGAATATGAACATTAAGTGTAGTGCTTTCAAGGGCAATTTGGTGAGAATAATATATGCATTTATCCAGACAAGAGCAGGCTTTCTATAGTATTTCCATATATCTTCCAAAAACAGGACACAAAGAAGCTGAGACTCTGACCTCTATGCCCATGTGAGGGCTTATATTGATTGTTAACTTGAATGTGTGGGGGTCCTAGCATCACCTTGAGGGATTATGTAGATTAGGTTAGCCCCTGTGCACATCTGTGAAGGATTATTGTAATGATCTTAATTAAGGTGGGGAGAGCCACCTTAACTGTGAGCAGCACCATTCTGTGGGCTGGGGTCCTCGGCTGTGTATAAGAAGCGAGGGCTGGCTGAGCCCCAGCATGCATCGCTCTACCTCCTCACCATGGACTGCATATGACCAACTGCCTCAAGCTCCTGCTACCATACTGGCCCTGTCACAGTTAACTGTAACCTGGAACTGTGAACTTAAACAAACCCTTCCTTCCTGACTCAAACTGGATTTTTGTAAGGTATTTTGTCTCAGCAATGAAAAGGCAACTGATTCAGCCTACGAGTTGTATAGCTGGGTCTTATTATAGCTCCATTCTTAGTTTTTGAGCATGCCCCATACTGATTAATGTAGTGGCTGCACAAGTTCACTCTCCCACCAACAGTGAATAAGTGTTCTTCTCTCCCTACAACCTCGCCAGCATTTGTTGTCCTTTGTTTTCTTGACAATAGCCATTCTAATGGGGTAAAAAATGTCATTTTAGTTTTCATTTTCCTGATGACTAAGGATGCTGAACACTTTAGAATAATTTAGTGGCCATTTGTGCTGCTCTATTCACAATAGTAGAGAATAGCACTCTATATGTCTATAAACTGATGAATGGATAATGAAAATGTGGCACATATACATAATGAAATTTTATTCAGCTATAAAGAAAATGTGAAATTATAAAATTTGAAGGAAAATGGGCGAATCTGGAAATTATTATAGCAAGTAAGCTAACCTAGACTCAGACAAATATGACATATTCTATCTCTTACAATGGATTTTATTTTTAATTTTTTTTCCAGGTAGGTCTTACTCTAGCCCAGGCTGACCTGGAATTCGCCATGTAATCTTAGGCTGGCCTCGAACTCACAATGATCCTCCTATCTCTGCCTCCTGAGTGCTGGGATTAAAGACATGTGCCACCATGTCTGGCTTTTAACTTTTTTTTTTTTTAATAGTTTCATTTGTGTAGCTAATGTATTTTGACCAAAATCTGCACTCATTATGTTCTTTGTCCCCCTGTCCCCATCTACCCCATTCTCCTTCCATTGAACCCTTTCTTTTTTCCAGTTAGTCTCTCTTCTACTTCGATGTCTTTGTTTTTTTTTTTCTTTTCTGTTTCTGCCCTTCGCCATCATCCATGATGATGTAATGATGAGTTCAAATATGCAGGTCTTGTGCAGGTGATGACAAGCGATGTGAAGTCATAAACATAACAGATACTTCTTGTCTAGAAAATAGCACTTCAAAATGTCTCTCAGGGGCTGGAGAGATGGCTTAATGGTTAAGGCATTTGCCTGTAAAGCCAAAGGATCCTGGTTCAGTTCTCCAGGACCCACGGAAGCCAGATACACAAGGGGGCGAATGCATCTGGAGTTCCCTGGCGTGCCCATCATTCTCTCTCTCTCTCCCTCCCCCTATTTCTATCTTTATCTCTATCAAATAAATAAATAAAATAAATTAAATCTGTAATTAAAAAAAAGATGTCTTTCTGCTGCCTCTTCTGTAATGTCCCTGACCCTTGAAGGGTATAATAGAGATGTTTCATTTAGTGCTGAGCACTTAACAGTTTATTTTCAACACTTTGATGAGTTTTGAGCCTCCGTAGTTGTCACCATCATCTGCAAAAAGATGAGAGCATCACTAATGTATGTGAATAAACATAAATGTTTAGAGGGCAACTTGATGGGCAGGCATAGTATGTAAGCCTTAGGCTTTTGACTAGGTTTTTAATATCAGACATAAATTCCCACTCATGGAATGGGCATCAGATCCAATGAAAGAGCAACTGGTTTTCCTCATATTAGTCATGACCCTATTGCACCAGTGGGCATATCTTTCCTGGCTGGCCAGTTGTGTAGCTCACTGGATCCACTGCTGGTAAGAGTGCTGACAGCTTTCCCTCATACCAGGACTTACATAGCACTTTCCAGGATGATGACAGCTAGTTGTAAGGAGGAGATTCAGTTCCGTTCCGGCTTGAATTCTCAAATGGAATTCTGCAATTGAAGCATGTAGTGTCTTCAGCAATAGAATCTCTCTATGTAGTTCTGGTGGGCATCCAAGAGTATTGGCAACAGCCTATATTGTTGTGGGGGCTCCAGAGGCCTCCCTGACCAACTCACTGCAAGGTTTCCCACCCCTGGCACTGGGATTTCCCTGTAATAATCTATGGCTTACTGAGGGCAATGTTACCCACCCCTGAAAGGTATTTCTGCTCAAATTGTTTTTTTTTTTTTAATTTTTTTTTGCCATTGACATAAGGGATAGAAATGCATTATCAAATTGTTTTTAAATTATGCTATATTATATTATTTATGTATGAGAGAAAGAGAGAGAGAGAGAGAGAGAGAGAGAGAATGGGCATGGCAGGGCCTCTAGCCACTGCAAACAAACTCCAAATGCATGCATATCTAGCTTTATGTGGGTACTGGGTATTCAAACCCAGGTCATCAGGCTTTGCAGGCAAGTGCCTTAACTGCTGAGCCATTTCTTCAGCTGTTAAGTTATATATATATGTATATATTATATATATTAAGTTATATATATATTGATTTTTCAAGGTAGGGTCTCACTCTAGCTCAGGCTGGCCTGGAAATCACTCTGTAGTCTAAGGGTGGCCTCAAACTTATGGTGATCCTCCTACCTCTGCCTCCCAAGTGCTGAGATTAAAGGCATGTGCCACCACACCCAGCTTAAGTTATGTTTTTAAATTAGCTAACAAGAATAATATTTCCATATGGCTTTTTCATAATGACTGGTTTTGGTTAACCTTTCCTCTATCCCCTTTTCTCCTCCACCCCTTGGAGGAGATTTAGAGAGTCTAAAGTTTAGAGAGGCTAAGTCTACCTCCAGTATTTAGCCCCTCTCTTTACATATCTACAACCCCTCCTCATGGCCTATTTCTAGTTTCTTGGTTACTACTGACTTTTACTTCAACTTGTACACATATCTAAAGTTTTTATCTAGGACCCACACATGAAAGAGAGCATGAGGTTTGTCTTTCTGCTCCTGGATTACCTCATTTAGATCTACCCATTTTCCTGCAATTGTATTGTTTTTTAAATAGCTGTATAAAACTCCATTGTGTATGTGTACCACATCTTCATTAACTATTCATCAGATAGGTGGGCAGTAGTCTGGTTCCATTTCCTAGCTCTTGTGAATAGAACAGCAATAAACTTGGACAGCAACTGAATAGTAAAGTGTAGAGTCCTTAAGGTATATACCTAGGAGTGGTATAGCTGGGTCATATGGTAAATCTGTTATTAGTTGTCTTGGGAACCTCCACACATTTCCATCATTGCTGTAGCAGTTTACTCTCCCACCAACAGTGGATAAAGTTCTTCTTTCCCTATGCCCTTGCCAGCATTGTTGTCATTTGATTTCTTCTTTTTTTTTAATGTTAGTAATATATTTTATTTAAGCCAATATAACCAAGATACTTCATTTGATATCCTGATGATAGCCTTTTGACTGAAATGAGATGGAATCTCAAAGTAGTTTTAATTTGTATCTTCCTGATGGTAAAAACATTGAGCACTTAAAAAAAATTGGCTATTTGAGTTTCTTCTTTTAAGAACTCTCTGTTCAGTTCAATAGCCAGTTTTATTTATTTATTTTGAGGTAGGGTCTTATTGTAGCCCGGGCTGATCTGGAATTTACTATGTAGTCTCAGGCTGGCCTTGAACTCACAGTGGTCCCAATATCTAGGCCTCCTGAGTACTGAGATTAAAAGTGTGCATCACCACACCCAGCCATAGGCCATTTTTTAACTAGGCTATTTGATTTCATATTTTTTTAAAGTCCTAAATATTAATCCTCTGTCTGATATATAGATATCAATGATTTTCTCACATTATATAGGCTGAATGTTCACTTGATGAATAGTTTCCATTACTGAAAAAAAAATTTTTTTCATTTCATGAGGTCCCATTTTATTTCCTGAGCAACTGGAATTCTATTGAAAAAGTTCTTACTAAAGCCTATGTCTTGACGTGTTTCCCCTACTTTTTCCTCTTGCAGTATCAGAGTTTCAGGTTGGACACTGGGAACTTTTATCCATTTGGAGTTGATCCTAGAGCATAATAAAATATAAGGATCTAGATTTGTTCTTCTACAAGTAGATATTATTTTCCCCAGAGCCATTTTTAAAGGGTTTGTCTTTATGAAAGTTGTAAATAAAAAGTTAAAAAAATTAAATTAAGTTAAATTTTAAAAAGAGGCTGTATTTTCTCCAGTTAGTACTTTTGGCATTTTTCTTAAAAATCACATGGCTATAGCTGAACAGGTTTACCTATGGGTCCTTTATTCTATTCCATTGGTGTTTGTTTTTGTGCCAGTAACATGTTTTTATTACAATGACTCTACTTTGAAATGGGATATGTCCAGCCATATTTTTGTTACTAAGTATTGCTTTGACTATCTGAGGGTTCTTGTGCTTCTAAATTAATTTTAGGATTTTTTTAATTGCAGTGATGAATGGTATTGGAATTTTGAGGGTATTACATTAAACTAATTGCCATTTTTGTAATACTAATTCTTCTAATCCATGAGCATGGGATGTCTTTATATTTCCTTGTGTCTTTTATTTCCCTTGTGTGTTTGAAAGTTTTGATTAAAGAGGGCTTTCAATTCTTTGGTTATTCCTAGATTTATTTCTAGGCATTTATTTTCTTTAAAAATTTTTTTTTTAAATTAGTGTTCTATTCAGCAAAGACAGGCAGTTTGGTACCATTATTAGGCTCATCCATGACCTACCCCCTCCCGAATAGCCCCTCCTTGTTGATGTATATGGGTTGTGCATTGTGGAGTTAGCCCACAGTTATTGGTACGATAAATGTCTCTGCATAACATGACCCAACATGTGGCTGGGTCCTTTGGCTTTGCAGACAAACACCTTGACTGCTAAGCCATCCCTCAGCCCAAGAGTAATATCTTTTAATTAGCTAAAAAGAGGAATGTTTCTATGGTTCTGATTCATGCTGTCATTAGTTAGGGCATTTCTTTCTTCCTTACCTCAGTTCCCCCTTCCCTGTCAAGGGACTCCTCTCACCTGTCCCTGCTTCCCCTCTCTCAAAACCTCATTCCAGCTTGATTGCCAATACTACTGATGCTTACTACAACTTATAAGCAAAGCAAAAATATTCCATGTTAGGAACCACACATGAGAAAGGCCATGTGGCACTTGTTTTTCTGAGCTAGTGTGACCTTGTTTAGTATGACTTTTTTTTAGCCCTAAAGAACAAAGTAATGTTTGGAATAAAATAAGTGCAACTGGAGATGATTATATTAAGCAAATTAGGTCACTCTCAGAAAGACAAATATTGCATGCTTACTCTCATTTATGAGTCCTGGATTTTATATAGGTACATAAAATCATATTTACATATGATTTCATATGAAATGAAAGTAGGCATGAAGTTATGTAGGGAAAAAAGAAGACTAGCAAGATGGAAGAATTTAAAAAGAGGAAAGTGGCAGGTTGCAAGGGGAATGCCCTCAAAGTCCATCATATATTTTTCTGAAAGTACTCTTCTATAACCCAGTACTGGAATGGAGAGAGGACTTAGCGGCTAAGGTGCTTACCTGAAAAGCCTAAGAACACATGTTCAAATCTCCAGGTACCACATAACCAGACACAGTGATGTAAACACATAGTGCCACGAGGGGCATACACATCTGGAGTTCGTTCAGTGGCTAAAAGGCCCAGCATGCCCATTCTCTCTCTACCTCTTTCTTTCTCTCTGTCTCTCACTCAAAAGTAAAATAAAATAAAATAGCCCAGAACCATATACAATGAATAGAAAATTAGAGCAGAAAAGTTGAAAAAAAATGGAAGTGGTGACTCACCTAGAACAGAAGCCATCTCATCCCACGCTTTATAAACATATCTTAACATATTTATTTATTTATTTGCAAGAAGAAAGAGAGGCAGAGAGAAACACACACACACACACACACACACAGAGAGAGAGAGAGAGAGAGAGAGAGATTGAGAGAGAGAGAGAGAGAGAGAGAGAGGAAGGATAGGCATGTCAGGGCTTCTAGCCACTGAAAGTGGACTCCAGATGCATGCATCACTTTGTGCATTGGGCTTTACATGGGTATTGGGAGACCAAGCCCAGGCAGATAGGCTTTGTAAGTAGATATCTTTAACCACTGAACTATCTCCCCAGGCCCCTGTCTTGTCTTTTCTTTTCTCTTCTCTTCTTCCTTTCTTTTGTTTGTTTTTTTGAGGTAGGATTTCACTCTAGCCCATGCTAACCTGGAATTTACTATCTAATCTCAGGGTGGCCTCCAACTCACATTGATCCTCCTACATCTGCTTCCTGAGTGCTGGAATTAAAGGCATGTAGCACCACATCTGGCTCCCTATCTTCTTTGCACTGCCTTATTTTTGCCATTCTGAGGATCCAGCCCAGTGCCTCTCACATGCACCAGTCCACCTACAACCCCTTTCACTGCTTCCTGAGCTCTGCTAGCACATACCTCCTCTACATAACTATATTCCACATCCCAAGATGCTCTGTTTTTCCTACATGTGCTCGTTCTTACACCCCTTCTACCCTACCATCACCTCTTGTTTCATTTCTTACCCTATTGGCCTTACATTTTTAAGGGAAAATACCATGTTACATATTAACACCTTTTAGAGTACGAGATTATTAGCAGAAGTACATTAACAAACAAAACATTTGAATGCTAGATTGATTTCATCTTACTGACACCATCTTCTGAGTGTTGAGTAGATATTAAGTGTGGTGTACTGGAGCTGGCTCAGACAAATGTGTGAGAGTTGTGTTTAATTCTCAAGAAGTTTGTTGGTTGGTTGTTAAACTGTGGTTAATTTAAGATTGGCCATTGTATGGCAGAAATGTACAAACACTACAGATCAGGAGTTTGCTTCCTCCTCTTCTCTCTTCCAAACACACTCAGAGCCAGTTGCAGGTGTCTTGATAGTCTAATTTCTGGTGCATCCTCATCCTCACCTTGATTAGCAAGCTCCCAGATGATAAGAACTTAATTCTATCAAAGTTGAAGTCTACAGGGTTTCTGTAGACTCCCAATGCTGATAGCTGGATTTCTAGCCTTGAAGTTGCAATTTAAAGATCGCAATTCAGTTATTCTCCTTTTCAAAGAAGTTTGTTCATTAATATCCTTAATGAACTCCCACTTGGCCTCTATGGGGCATGTTTAAGAATAGGAGGTACATTTGTTACCTTCCAAATCAGTCTTTCTTGTGGAGAGCCCATGATCATTCAATTTTTTTCCCCACATAATGTTCTGTTCTTATCTTTCTTGTAACTTTGCCACCTGTTTTTTTTTTTTTTTCCTGGCAAGGCAAGCATTTATATTCTATAGTATCCAAGCGAGAGAACTGAGAATAGATATTTTGTGCTCACAGAGCTCTTCTCTGTTAGGCTAGGTGGCCTTTGCCCTCCACTTGCAAGATCATCTTACTACTGAGGTTATCCAGGATTGGAACAGATTGTTCTAGATTTGGCTATTTCAGTCTGATGATAATAGATAAGAATACTATTTTCTTATGAACTAGCACACATTTAATTTGTATTATAGTTTAGAAAAAATTATTTTTTTGGACATTATTTCCACATTGAGACAACTTAGAGTTGAACCTGCACAGTTCCTTTTAGGAACTCAGCACTTTACATTTATGATGACTAAATGCATAGTATTGAGTTTGGTATCCATTACATTAATTGGATTAATTGCTCAGTTTTGTGACTTCTGTATGGGTCTTCCTAGAAACAGATCCTCAAGATTATGTATAATATTTTCAAGTGTTCAGTCACTTTCAGTTTTGCATACTTACTAACACAATATAAGTTTCTGACATTTGTGCATAAGGATGCCATTAGAAGATATGTTTGCTGAAATCAGACTTTTTTTGTGAAATTTCCTAGATTTGTTATTCTAGTCACTTAAAAATGGCAATGAATTTTGTGTGGTATGTTTGCTTTTATTTAACTGAGCTAATTCCTTGTAGTCTTCTGCTTGTTCCCTAGCTTGCTTTCCTTGTAGTATGTATTTGGCAATCAATTTAAAGATTTTTGTCTTGAAAGAAGCCTTATAAATCAATAATATCTGATAGCTGCCTGTTCCAGTTAGTTGAGATTCAGCTTCCTTCCTTCCTTCCTTCCTTCCTTCCTTCCTTCCTTCCTTCCTTCCTTCCTTCCTTCCTTCCTTCAGCTGACACCTTTCTTCCTTCCTCCCTCCATTTATTTTTGCAAATGTGTGTAGGGTGTGTGTGCTATGTGATGTGTGTGTGTGGTGTATGCATGTGTGTGCCCATGTGCATGCATTTGGGAGCCAGAGAAGAATGTGGAGAGGCCTTCACTATTACTTATGCACCAATGTTCTTGGAATGGAGTCTCCTTTAATACAGAGCCATTGTTTTTGGTTAGTGATTCTGGTCAGAACTTCTTCTATCTCTGGTCCTGCCAGCTTGAGGCTATAGGTGTGTATGGCTATGCCAAGCTTTTTACATGGGTGCTGGGGAATTAAACTCAGCCTGTCTCAAACCCTTTCAGGCCCTCATGCTAAAGTGGTAAGCATTCTTTACTGTTGAGTCATCTCATCAGCCCCATGACACTTTCTTTAATAACCTCATTGGATGTCTCTGCTGCCCAGTGAACAATGATACAAAAACCACCAGTGTGATTTGATGCTGGAACTTAAATGTCCCAATAGCCACATTAAGGAAGTAAAAGGAAATGAGTAAAGTTCACAGTATTTTTATTTAACCTAGTATCTCCAAATTATTATCATTTTACTATATAATCAATTCAAGTAATATTGAAATATTTAACATTTTTAATACTGTGTTCAAAATCTAGTGTATGCTTTAAAATTTAATCTTTCTGCTTGTTTTGAATTTGCTTGTTTTTGAGACGAGGTCCTCTTGCTACATAGCCCAGGCTGGCCTTGAGGCTGTAGCAATCTTCCTGTTTCTGTGTTGAGTGTTGGGATTACAGGTGTGAACCATCAAGCCTGCAGTGGTTTACACTTAGAAGCCACATTTTCAGAGCTTGAAGTCCATGGTTATAGCATGGCACAGCACAGGTATATACTTATGCTTATTTTACGTACCTGCTCTTACTGCTGGGTTGATGTCTTATTTTTTCTTGTACTTTCATCCCAATTTCATATGTGTTCTTTCCTTTTCAGCCCAAGAGTCTTGCTAATATTTAAGCCCTTGCAAAACAGAGGTGGGATGGCATTGCATTCCCTTTGTCTAGGAATATTAATGGGAGGACCTTTTACAGTTAAACACTATAAAGAAAGCTTGTTAAAGGCACCAACATCCCCTTGCACACAACTCTCCCTAGAACCACAAAATGGGTATGTTACAGAGCCCTGGAGCTAATTCTTTCCAGATGTTTGCAAAGCGAGCCATATTAAAAGGTGGAAACTGAAATTACTAAACACTTAATAAGGAGCTGATGGAACCAAGGCCCCAGGGTTGGCTCAGCAATGAGTGAAACACAGAGATCCCGTTTGTTCAGAGGAACTTCAAAGGCCCCTATAAACGCCCAGGAAAGGTGAGAGGTAAAAACACTGGAGATCCAACATTCCTGCAATGTCTGGCTGGGGACTGGCTGGAGATGCTTCCCTTGGTGCGGAGGAAGAAGACTTAGGGGCAGATCTGGTGAACAGATGTTTGAGTTTGTTTGGACCATCATTATGTACAGTGTATGCATGTCAGATAAAGGCATTTCTCAAGCTAGGCCAAAGGGGACAAACCAATTAAACACTCAATTCAGTTAAAAAAAAAAGCCCCTTTGGTACTAAATATCTCACTACCACCAAAACCATAAACCTGTTAATGAGACAGCAGAGCCAAATGAATAACATTGGCTATATTTGAATTTTCTTTCTTTATTCCCTTTAGTTTAGGGCAAACAAATAGAGTTTTGCCTAAGATTATCATTAAAGAGGAAGAAAGACCAACGAATTTATTAAAGAGGAGAAAAGTCCAATTAATCCTCTGTGGCATCAGTTGAAATTGTGATAGGTTATCTCTTCCATCACAGTTACCAGGAAAGAGTGTGGCTTCCAGGGTCTAAGCTTGTAGCTGTTTTGTCCTTTGCATTGGCAATCACTGTGACCTGCCAGACATATGTGGTTTGTCTTTTATATCTGTCTTTGTGGTGCAAAGAAACAGTAAAACACCAGCAGCCAAAAAAGAAGACAAGAAAGTAACCAAACGTGACTCATCATCTAAACAAATTAGCTGCTCTGGATGAGGGTCTTTAAATAATTACCAACTGAGAGAAAAACATGCACATGCACTGTATTTTAGAAACAGAGGCAAAAGCCTGTCTCTTTGGATCAGAGTTAGAGTGGATCTCCAGTTTAGTCATGACCAGATGTGTAACTTAGTAGATGGCTTAATGTAGTAGCTACTTTTCCCTTGCTGTGATAAAATCCTAGACAGAAGCAATTGGAGGGAGGAAAAGTTGATTTTGGCTCATATTTTCAGGTCCATCATGCATGAGGCATGGTGGGATTCATGAAGGCAGAAGTGTCTGGCAGAGCTCCTTATGTCTGGGTGGAGAGGACATGGAGACTCATGCCAAACTGGAAGTGGATATTACTTTCAAGGTCCACCCCAGTGCTCCATGTGTGTTACCTAGGCCATAGTCCCTAAGTCTTTGCAACCATTCAAAACACACTGGCTCTAGCTGGGCAGCCAAACATTCAAACACATGAGCCTGTGGAGGACTCTTCACATTCAAACCATAACAATTTCTCTTGGGTTTTAGTTTCCTTGTCTAAGGGGCATGAGAATTCACAGCCCCTTGTAAGACTATTGTGAGGATTAAATGACACAACATATGCAAAATGCAGACCTTGGTGCAAGGTAAGGGTAATTACACAAGCCCACTCCAAGAGCCTACTGCCTATGCACCACCCTAGGCTTGTTTATTCTCTTCCTGCAGAAAAATCCTCATTTGGTATGCTTAGCCTCCATCAGACTCCATGATTTGCAGACAGAACTGATCCCTTCTTAACCTCTCCAGGGTGTGCTCATTGGGGATGCTCCTTATGCTAATTCTTTATATGTAGGTATGGGACTGTCATAGTTAAGTTCTGTTGTCAATTTGATCAGGTTAGGAATCAAGCAAGTGATCTGCCTCTTGGGTTGGTTTGTGGGGAAGAACTAACTGAGGGAAAAAGACCTTTCCCCAGAGTGGGAGACCTTCCAAGAGAGTATAGGGCATTTTCCCTGACTACCCATGCTACTTACTGGTGAGTGTCACTAACCTGTGTTGCTGCAAACCTTGGGCATTGGAACCAGCTTCAGTGGCCTTCCAACATGGACTTAAGACCAATGGCTCTCCAGGAATCCTCCAGGCCTTCAGTGGCAGACTAGTACTGCTAAGGCATCCAGCCTCCCTGACTGACTAACTACCAGGTTCTTTGACTCTCCAGTCTGCAGCCAGCCGTTGTGTCCCAAAGCTAATCTAATAAATCCCATTTAGAATTAATATTTTTTCTATTGTTCCTGTCCCTCTAGAGAGCCCTGACTAATAAGCACTATAGTGCCAGGGATAGTTCTAGAGAAACAGAATTATAAGGATGAATTTCTCAGATGGGCTTGGTATTACCTGGAGATTGCTTTCCAACTCTAGCACTACTAAAGACTCCTGGTAGTAAAATTACTAATCATCTATGTATGAAGTAGTTGTTAATTTTTAAAGTTGAATTTTACTTTTGAATAACAAAGAACTAATTGAGGTAGATGTCGTTGACAATCCTGATTCACTTCTTGTGAGAAATGGGAAATTTAGTGACTCTGTACAAACAACTTATGAATATTTGTAGGAAAAGTAAAGAGATATAATGATGCTAGCTGGTTGTTTCTAGCACTTCTGGGCAAAGTAAAAAAAATGGAAAAGAATAAGTTCAGAGGTGAAAGTTCTCAGCTCAAAATGCACATAAATGATTTAAAGGCTCCTCAGAGTGTCCTGAAACAGGCTGTCTAGTAGCCATAGGATCAAGTTGCAGAAGACCAAATCCAAGTCTTTATTATATAATTGTCTGACTTAGAACATAAGTTCAAGTCCCAGCTTGAAGGGTGTTGGCAGTTAAAGTGAAGGCACTGATTGGAATTCTGTAGGTTTAAATGTAACATTAACCTGTAACTTTATATGGAGGTGTGTGTGGGAATTCTGATAATGTGGAGGATATTGAACACAAGATTAATGGGTTTATTTTGCTGAGGAAGCCTCCCTATCCCCACCTCTACCCTCTGCATTTTCTGTTCAATGCCATCCTGAAGGAGATGCCCAGCAATGAGTCTAATTTGATCCTGGAGTCACAAGGGCCAAGTGGCAGCACCGAGTCACCAAAAGCAAGGTGAGCGTGGTTACTGGAATGGACAGCAAAGACAGAGCTGTTCATAATCATCTGACCTGTGTAGAGCTCTGCTACTGGCTGATCAGTTATGCTGCTCTGAAGCCCACTTGCCCAATTGGGGCGCTACCCTGGAATCATAGAAACTGACTCATGGGTTTGTTTACCCAAGAGTGGGACAGCTGCTTTTTAGAGCAGAGCCTGAGAGAGGGAAAACTGGCCTCTGGAGTCATTTGTCCCAGAGTGGGCTTGCTGCTTCTCAGAGCCCACGCTAAACGGTGGGGTCGTGTAAACCCGGTGTTCCACTGCGCCTGTGTCCCTGCTGCTCTGGTGTTTCTGTGGCTTTGCCTTCTGCTGACAGGCACTCATTGGTGTTTTTATTGAGCAGCAAAAAAGCGAACAAGTTAAGCATTGCATGGGCAAAGGGCAAGGAAATTTTCACTGAATAATTCTTGTTAAAGGAAGGGATTTGGCCATATGACCTGTTGGACTGTGCTAATCCAGAACTCACACAGCCCATTCACAAATGCAGTCACACTAAGTCCTCCTATTGTCTTCAGCAGATCTATGGAAGGTTTGTGGGCAATCTGTTACTGTCCATGTTGCCTTCAACACTGTCCAGCACTTGTCACACATGCACACATTGTTCTGGGTTAGGAGTGCAGCCACATCACTGAGGAAGCAGGGCAAAGAGCACAGCTTAAGATCAGTCAACATGTCTAAACATTCCTTGTCAGTATTGGTCATCTGTGCTGTGCAGGCCAAAGGTCCACCGAGGCAGAGAAAACCTAGCCACATCGCTTTAAGTGGGATGACTACATGGTTGTAAGAGTAACATCAGTGAAAGTTACAAGGAAGGAACTTGGTTGAAAAAGCATCTCACACCAATATTCTCTGAAGAGTTATTTACAAGGTTTGTAAGAATGGTTCCCATGGTTCTTTGCCATAGTTTATTCTCATATTTCATTCTTATAGTTCATTCCCACACTGACTAGTTTGTAAAAGCAGAAAAGTTCCAAAGCAAATGAATGAAAGTCTACTTTGAATCATGGCAACAGAGAATCATGGCTCTTTAGCCAACTTCCAGACTTAAGTCAGTTTATAGACCCAGAACCCCTTAAAGGAAGGGGAGGTCAGGCTCCCTTGAAGAAAGACCCTGCTACAATTCCAAAAGGTTTTTAATATTAATCTATCTCCCATCATTCCCCAAGAGGACTTATGGCCTCTTTCTAGGGTAACTGTACATTGGAAAGAAGAAATAATCTAATCTTTTGGGGCCTAATAGACACAGGATTTGAACTGATTTTAAATCTTGGAGACTCCAAACAGATTTATGGCCCTCCAGTTAAAGTCAGGGATTGTGGGGAAGGTCAGGTGATCAATGGAATTTTAGTCAAATTCCAACTCACAGTGGGCCCAGTGGGTCCCTTAATTCATCTTGTGGTTATTCCCTACTCCCAAAATGCATAACTCAGATAGATATACTTGAAAGTTGGCAGAATCCCCACATCAGCTCCCTTACCTGTGGAATGAAGGCTATTGTGGTTGGAAGGGGAAAATGGATGCCATTAAAAGTGCCTTCACCAAGGAAAATATTGAACCAATACATATCCCAGGAAGGGATACAGAGATTAATGCCACCATAAAGGACTTGAAAGATGCAGGGTGGTAGTTCCTACCATGTCTCCCTTTAATTGTCCAATTTGGTCTGTTCAGAAGATAGATGGATCTTAGAGAAGGACAGTTCATTATTGAAAACTTAGCATGCAGTGGCTTCAATTGCAGCTGCTATACCAGATGTGGTTTCCTTTCTAGAGCAGATTAACACATCTCCTGGTACCTTGCATGCTGCTATTGACTTTGCAAATGCTTTTGTTCCACTAGAAGCAATTTTCTTTCAGATATCAAGCCAGCAGTTCATCTTTACTGTTTTATCTCAAGGTTATATCAATTATCCAGCCAGGTGTACACTTAGTTTATAAAAATCTTTATTACCTGTTTCTTCACAAAGTATCACACTGGCCCATTGTGCTGATGATATTGTGTATATTGGATCAAGTGAGCAGGAGGTAGGAACCACCCTGGACTTATTGATACAGCCTATGTTCATGAGGGGATGTGAGATAAATCCAACCAAAATTCAAGGACCTTCAATTTAGCCTCAGTAAAATTTCTGCTAGTTCAATGGTAGAGGCATGCAGAAATATTCCTCCTCAGGTGAAAGATAGATTGTTGCATATGGCACATGCTACCACTGAGAAAGAAGTACAATGCCTAGTGGGCCCATAAGGATTTAAGGCAGTACATTCCTCAGCTGGGTGTGTTATTATAGCCCATGTAGCAAGTGATGTGGAAAACTTCAGTTTTGAGGGGGGGCCAGAATAGGAGGAAGCCTTTCAACAAGGCCATACTGTGCAGGCCACACTGACACTTGGGCCATATGATTTGATAGACCCATGGTACTTGAGCTGTCAGTAGTTGATAAGGATTTTGTTTAGAGCCTTTGGCAGGCCCTCACATGTGACCACAGTGGAGGCCCTTGAATTTTGGAGCAAGGCCCTACTGTAATCTGCAGACAACTATTCTCACATTGAGAGACAGCTCTTGGCCTGCTATTGGACCTTAGTTGAAACCAAATACTTGATGATGAGCCACCAAGTTACCAAGTGACCTGAGCTGCCTCTCATGATTTGGGTGATATCTGACTCATCAAACCATAGCATTGCTCATGCAAAATCTATCAACAAATGGAGTGGTACATATGTGACCTGGATTGAGTAGGTCCTGAAGGCACACTACATGAAGAAGTTGCCCAGACGCTTATGATATCTACTCCTGTCACAGTGTCTTTTGTCCCCAAATATCCACCTATGGCATCATGGAGTGTGCCCTATGATTTAGTGGGAAGGAGAAGACTAGGACCTGGTGTACAGATGGTTCTGCATGTTGTACAGATGCCATCCAAAAGTTGACAGACATAGCATTGTAGTTCCTTATGAGACAACCATGAAGGACTGTGAAGGAAAATCTTCACAATGGGCAGAACTTTAGGCAGTGCACATGGCTAAGCATTTTGCTTGAAAAGATAAGAAAAGTGGCCAGATGTGTGGTTATAGACTGATTCATGGGCTGTAGTCAATGGTTTGAATGGGTGGTCTAGACTTGGAATGAGCATGATTGGAAAATTGATTAGCAAAGTCATTTTGGGAAAGAGTACATAGATCTAACTAAATGCACAAGAATGGAAAGATACTTCTGTTCCATTTAAATGCTCATTAAAAAGTGACCTCATCCGAGGATGACTTTATTTTATTTTATTTTAAATTATTTATTTATTTATTTGAGAGCGACAGACACAGAGAGAAAGATAGATAGAGGGAGAGAGAGAGAATGGGCGCACCAGGGCTTCTAGCCTCTGCAAACGAACTCCAGATGCGTGCGCCCCCTTGTGCATCTGGCTAACGTGGGACCTGGGGAACTGAGCCTCGAACCAGGGTCCTTAGGCTTCACAGGCAAGCACTTAGCCGCTAAGCCATCTCTCCAGCCCAGAGGATGACTTTAATAATCAAGTAGATAAGATAGTCCACAGGTCATCTACTTGATTATTATATCTTTTATGTCTACATTATTATATTATTATTCTCTGACCATTCCTGTCATCCCCAATGTGCTCATGAAGAAAGTGGCCATGGTAATAAGGGTGGAAGTTATTCATGGGCTCAACAATATGGGCATCCATTTACCAAAGATGACTTAGTTACAGCTACTGTTGAGTACCTAATTTGTCAGCAGTACAGAACACTGAGTTCCCAGTATGGTGCCCTTCTCCAGTGAATGGATGGCCACACTTCCACTGTAGAGAGGGCAGTATTTTGCCCTTACTTGAATACTTATTCTGGGTATGGATTTTCCCTTTGTCCATGTAGAGTTTCTGATAATCTATGGACTTACAAAATGGTTTATCCATCACCATGTTATTATTCACAGCATTTCTTATGAAAAAAAGAATACACTTCATGGCCAAAAACATGCAGAGTGGGCTCATATTCATGGAATTTACTGGTTTTACCACATTTCCCACCATCCTGAAGCAGATGATTAAGAAAACTTTAGAATGTCCTTTAAAAGAAACAGTTACAATACCAGTGAGGAGGCAATAGCCTGGAGGGCCAGGGCAGGGTTCTCCAGAAGCCTGCATATGCTTTCAGTCAGCATATAATATGGTATTCTCTCACCTATAGCTGGCACCCACACGTCCAGAAATGGGCATTGTACCACTTACCATAACCGGAAGTGACCTACTAGCCTAACTTTTGCTTCTCATAACCTTATACTATGCTGGCCTAGAGGTCTTGGTTCCAGAGCAGGAGGGCTTCTGCCAGGAGACACAGCACACACTCCATTGAATAGGCTTCCTGACTTTGGGCTCCTGAGGGCTAAGAAGTTACAGTGCAATCAGAGCTGATCAGTCCAGACTACCAAACTAGTCTGGACCAGTCCAGACTATCCTTGGACTGCTCCTCCACAATAGAGGTAAGGGATCGTATTTCTAAAGTTCAATATCTCTAGAATTCAGGAGATTCTTTAGGGTGCTTTTAATCTTACCATGTCCTGCGATTAAGGTCAATGGGAAACTACAATGACCTAGTAAAGACAATGTGATAAATGGCCCATCCCCTTCAGGAATGAAGGTGTGGGTCACCCCTTCAGGTAAAGAACCAAGACCTGCAGAGGCATTCCTGAGGGTGGAGGAAATACAGAATGGGTAGTAGAAGAAGGTAGTTACAAATACCAACTAAAGCCATGTGACCTGTTACAAAAACAAGGATTATCGTTGCCACAAGAATCTGTCCTATTTTGATGAGAGTGTTTGCGTTTATGTACATAATATGATACCTGTAGTAGTTACCTTTGCGTTGCATTGCTAGGACAAAACACCCAATCCAAAGCAGCTGATGGGAAGAAATGGTTAAGTTTGGCTAATATTCTTGAGAGAAAGCTTCATAAGGGCAGGGAAAATAATGGTAGAGCAGAGGCTGGACATTTGCCACAGCAGGTGGCAGGAAGCAGCAAGAGAGTGAACTGAGCTCTGTCATGGGAACTGTGATATAAGACTCCCAAAGCCTGCCCACAACAACGCATCTCCTCCAGCAGGGCTTTGCCTCCCAAACTGCCATCAGTTAGAGATCAAGTATTCAGCATATATGAGGCTACAGGAGGCTTTTCACACTCAAACCACCACAGTACCTGCGCTTTTGTTTCCTCTGTTTCTTTACGATGAAATTAATATGATTGAGATAAATACCAGTAGTTAGGTATTGTTAAGCCTATTATTAAATTATTAAATATTAGACACTAAACATTCCTCAATGGATTTTGCCATGCATTTTGTGGGAAAGAATAGTGGGTTTCCAGTTGTATACGGGATAGTTAGTTATATCATATTAGGTGGAATTATAGCCCTGTTAATGTCTTCATTTGGCAATTAGGCATGGCATAAGGAATTGTGGTTTGGTGTCAAACTGACCAGTAGTGGGCTTGTGATGGTTAAGTTCTGTTGTCAACTTGATCAGATTGAAAACAAAGTAAGAGATATGCCTCTTGGGTAGTTTCTTGGGTAAGTAAGTATATTTCCAAGAAGAATTAATTGAGAGGAATAGGTTTCCACAAGTGATAGTGGGTTGTATATGAAGAGGCTCTGGGGAAATGTAAGACAGTTTACCTGGTTACCTATGCTACACACTGGTTAGCATGTACCCTGTTGTGCTAACCTCAGATATTGAAACTCAGCTTCACTGGCTTTCCAGCATAGACTGAAGACCAGTGGCTTTCCAAGAATCCCCCAGGCCTTCAGTGCCAGCATGGGATTGCTGAGGAATCCGGCCTTGTGGGCTGAACAGCGACTGGGTTCTCTGGTGCTGCAGCCCACAGGCAGCTATTGTAGGATTGCCTAGCTCATATTGTGTAAGCTAATTTAATGAATCCCCTTTTTAATACATATTCATTCTATCTGTTTTGTTCCCCTACAGAACGCTGACCAATATAGGAACCATCCCATCAGAGAGATATACTTGATGAATTTCTTGTGTCTATCTGCTGGAAGTGTGGCTCTCAGCAGCATTTCTCTGAGATGGACTGTTTGCTAAGGAGCCAAGCATTACACATACCTCCCTCATTTCCCCTTTTAGCATTTTTGTGCAAATGATCAATGACCATAATGAAGGATTTTATAAAGTCACAATCTGACAAGAAAAAGATAAATGTAAACACTGCGCAGATAAACACTAGGAGGAGAAACATCTGGATGTCCAATGCTTACTTCCTGTCGAGACAGTTTGGGAACTTTAGGATTTTACCAGTTGGACAGGGCTATTTTTAGAAAGTATTTCACATTTGTACAAAAAAAGAAAAGTACACATTTACTACACTTCACTCATCATAAGAGAGAGGGATGGTAAGCCTCCCAGGCCTCTCTGAGAACAAAGAGAGACTGAATTAGCGGCAGGGCAGAAGGGACCTTCTATTCTCTCATGTTTAGGGGTCCCCTTGGTTTCCTTGATTTCTTCCTTTCCTTCTGATGTTCAGTATCTTTTATAATTCTAGAAATATAAACTTTAAATCTTGGCTTGGCCACTAAGAAAATTCCTTAAAATCTTAAAAAAAAAATATTTTCTTTATTTATTTGAGAGAGAGAAAGAGAGAGAGAGAGAGAGAGAGAGAGAGAGAGAGAGAGAGAATGGTCATGCCATGGCCTCTAGCTACTGTAAACAAACTCCACATGCATGGGCCCCCTTGTGTATCTGGTGTTAGGTGGGTACTGGGGAATCAAACATGGGTCCTTTGGCCTTTGGCTTTGCTGGCAAGCACCTTAACTGCTAAGCCATCTTTCCAACCCCTCCTTAAAATCCTTAAGCTTTGGGATAGAGAGATGGCTTAGCCATTAAGATGTTTGCTTGCAAAGCCAAAGGATCCTGCTTCGACTCTCCAGGACCCACGTAAGCCAGATGCACAAGGGGGCACATGCATCTGGAGCTTGTTTGCAGCGGCTGGAGGACCTGATTTGCCCACTCTCTCTCTCTCTCTGTCTCTCATGTGCTCTCTCAAAATGGATAAATAAAATAAAATAAAAACTTTAAGCCTCATTTTCTTTTTTGAAAACTAAATAATAATAATAATAATAAAAGTATGCATCCTCAGATTTCGTAGAAATTGTATAGACTTTGCCTCTGGTGCTGTACCCTTCTTTCCCTTGTTCCAAGAACATTTAATGTTCTTTCTTGCTTCTATTTCTTTTCTTGTTCTTACTGGAAAACTAGACTTACCTTGTTGACTTAGCTCCAGTATTACAGATGTGATTCTTTATTCCTCCGTTACTGCTATTAAAAGTAGCATTTCAAAGCTGGGCGTGGTGGCAAATGCCTTTAATTCCAGCACTCGGGAGGTAGGAGTATCTCTGTGAGTTCGAGGCCACCCTGAGACTACATAGTGATTTACAGGGCAAGAGTGAGACCCTACCTCAAAAAACCACACACACACAAAAAAAGTAGCATTTCAAAGTGCATTTAGTAGCGTGGGAATTTTACAACACATCTTGAACAATTTTTTTTTATTCACATGCGCACATGCGTGTGTGTGTGTGCGTGTGTGTGTGTGTGTGTGTGTGTGTGCTGGGATGAAAGGCATGTGCCACCACACCCAGCTCTGTTGGGCTTTTGCAAGCAAGTGTCTTAACTGCTGGGCAATCTCTCCATCCCTGAGATTAAAAAAACTATTTTTCTTCTTTTTTATGTTATTATTTTATTTTAGAGACAGTGAGAGAGGTGGGGTGGGGAGCAGAATTGGTACACCAGGGCCTAGCCACTGCAATATAACTCCAGACACTTGTGCCACCTAGTGGGCACGTGTGACCTTGCACTTACCTCACCTTTGTGCGTCTGGCTTACATGGGATCTGGAGAATTGAACATGGGTCTTTAGGTTTCACAGGCAAGTACCTTAACCACTAAGCCATCTCTCCAGACCTAAAAATATATATTTAAAATATTTAATTAATTAATTTGAAAGAGAGAGAGAGAGAGAGAGAGAGAGAGAGAGAGAGAGAGAGAGAGGCATGCTAGGACCTCCATCCACTGCAAACAAACTCCAGACGCATGTGCCACCTGTGCATCTGGCTTACATGGGTCTTGTGGGATCAAACATGGGTCCTTTGGCTTTGCAGTCAAGTGCTTTAAATGTCCAGACCCAGAAAAAATATTTTTATTTATGTGTGTGTGTCCACAGGTCCACCAAGTTCTCTTGCCACTCCATATGAACACCCAATGCTTGTGTTATTTTTTAAAATATTTTATTTATTTATTTATTTGAGAGAGACAGAGAATGAGGCAGAGGGAGAGAGAGAGGGGAGGAGAGAGAGGGGGAGAGAGAATGGGCAGACCAGGGCTCCAACCATTACAAACAAACTCCAGACACATGTGCCACCTTGTGCATCTGGCTTATGTGGGTACTAGGGAGTTGAACCTGAGTCCTTAAGCTTTGCAGGCAAGTGCTAAGTTATCTCTCCAGCCTTTTTTTCTTTTAATGCAAAGAAAGAGCTTATTTTGGCTTACACTTTCAAGGGGAAGCTTCATCATAGCAGGAAAAACATGGCAGAATGGGTCATCAGGTTATCACATCTTGTCACATCAGCAGTAAAGAAGCAGTCAGAGTGAGTAAGCTCTGAACACCCAATGAGCTGGACTAACAGATCTTGAGGTCTGCCCTCAGTGACACGCCTTCTCCAGGATGGCTCCACCTCTCAAAGGCACAATAACCTTCCAAAATTGCTATCAGCTGGGGACCAAGGAGTCAAGCACATAAGGCTATGAGAACATTCTACATCCAAGCCATGACAAGTGTGTGGTGTTGAGAGATGGTATAGAACCTTTAAGAGGTGGAATCTAAGGCAGGATGTGGTAGAACACACCTGGAATTCTAGCACTTAAGAGGTGCAGGCAGGAGGATCAAGAGTTCAGGGCCAATCTGGGCCACATGAGACCCTTTCCCAAGCACTTTCTCCACAAAGAGGGGAGACCTATTGGGAGGCACTTAGGTTACTTAGGATATTGTTGTTGGGGGCTATGAAGCACTTTTGTGAGATTAGTTAGTTCACTCAGTGTGGTTATAAGAGTGATTGGGGCTGGCAGGCTTTGCATGCAAGCACCTTTAACTACTAGTCCATCTCTCTAGCCTGAGTCCATCTGTCTAGGTCTGAGATTTGGGAGTCACCTCCTATTATAGTAATTGAAGATATCTTTGGGCTGAGAAGCAGTCAGGCCACTTGCTCCCCAGTCTCTATCTCAGCAAATCACCAAAGGTCCCTCCCTCATAGGGAAGTTTTCCTCCTTTATCCATAAAACCTTCTCTTTGGCCTTTTTTTCTCTCTTTGCATTTTCTCCTTCTTGATGCATGTACCCTCTCTCATTTTTTTCTTCTCATTCCCTCTCCTACCTTTTCTCTCACTCACCCTTTATAATAAAGTCTTAAACTCAGGAAACCATTTGTCTTGGTGCTTCTATCCCTACCCTAAAATCTAACAATAATCAGTCCATGTAAGAAAAAGACAAGAAATTTAAATTCAACCTGCTAAAGCAGAAACTTCATGCTGAGGAGCTATTGGCTAACTGGGGCTATCAGATTATTTCTCTTGCCTTCCCTGTTGGAGCCTCAGCTCTGAGGCCAAATGAGAGCAGCTCTTGAAAGAGCTATCTAAAGAATCTAGGGCTTTCAGCAAGACAGGGAGTTTGGCTCCTCACTCCTGGCTGAACCAACTGGCTGACATGGGTCATCGATACTTTTGGCTCTCTTCAGGTATTGGTTTTATAGCAGAGTAGAAGGAGAAAGTTCACAGAAGCTTGATATGTGCTTCCTTCCCTAAAAGTGGGGAGCCAGGTAAGGGCCTGAAACAGTGAGACCAAGGCAGGACTATAGCAAAGCACCTTGACTCTGCCATACAGCATGAAAGAGATACTGGGGCTTCCTATAGACCAAGGATGCAACGGGTGTAAACCTTCTGGTTTAAACGGGGCTATTGTATGTCTTGAATGTGAACTTGTCACAGGCTCATGTATTTAAATACTTGACCCCAGCTGGTGGGGTGGAGTGTTTTGGACATGGGGCCTTGATAGAAGATTTGGAGCTGTAGAAGAAGGACTAGAGGGTTGAGCTATCCTGGTTCTTGCCCCAGTACTCTGGATCCTGGTTCACAGAGATGTAAGCAAAGAGACTCATGTTCCTACTGCCACAGCTGCTGGGCCACCAGGAATTTTGCCAGGCCTTCCCCCACTACCAAACCATGAAATAAAACTTTCTACCACTTAAGATGCTTGTGTAGAGTATTCTGTTACAGTGATGAGAAAATGAATGGAGGTAGTTGTATTCCAGTGAAGCTATTTATCATCTCATAGGCTGTATGTGGTTGGCCAGTTCCTGGAATAAAATATAAGGATGCTTCAAGTTTACTGGCCAAGTGCAGAAGTGGCTGGTTTGTTAATAACACCCTAAACTTAAGTGGGGAATAATTTCTGTGGTTCCTGCATGGTCATGAGAGAAAACAAAACAAAGACACAAGAGTTTTCTTGTGGTTTTGTTTACAAAAAAAAAATACTGGATTTTTCCCCTGCTTATAGCAGCCAATTTATCTCTATTTGGATGGCTTGCTTTGTTTGGCTTCTGCTGATTTGCTATGTAAACTTCTGCTCAACATATATGCACATATATTTCTGTACATATACATATATGTAAGCTTATTAAATTACTTATCAAAGAAACACATCAATGAAAAAATCCTCTAAGAAGTCTCTTGAGGGGGAAAAGAGGGTTCTAAGTGTCTCATTTTTAGGCCACATTAACATTCATGACAGATCAGACTAAATCTATAAGCCCGGCAATGTGCATGAGTTACTTTCTTGTTGCTGGCACAAGATACCTGACCAGAAGCAGATCAAGGAAGGAAAGGGGTTTATTCCACCTTACAGTTCTGAGGGGAAGTTTCATCATGGCAGGAGCAAGAAACTCTTTGTATCATATGGTCTTATCAGCATGGAGGAAGAAGCAGGAGAACACCCAGAGGGACTGGACTATAAAACTTCAAGACCTGCTCCCATAATCCTTCAGCAAGGCTCCACTTCGTAAGCATCCATAACTTTCCCCAGTAGAACCTGAAACTGGTGATTAATTACCCAGACACTGAAACCATGGAGGACATTTTGCATTTAAACCACCAAACCATGGTTTGTTAAGTCTAGTCTCCTTGTCAGCTAAGGGTCTTCAGTTAAGTCCTGTAAGGATCTGTTTCATTAGGGTCCCTCACAGTTCAAGGTCCTTCATGAAATTCTGCTGCTCTGAACAGTTAAATGCAGCCCAACTGTTCTCTTCTGGGCAAGTTCTGATGCAAATGAAAATTCTACCTTTCATGGTTCCATAGTGATTTCTGGAACTCAATGCACTCCTTGCTCAGAGGAAGGGCGTCTAGTAAGAGAGACAGAGGCACTCTTCTGACAACACTCCTCATATGTGGGGGAATAGTCCTCAGAAGTCCCCTCTCTCAGCGGCAGTTTTATCTCAGTGTTTCACTGGTTCAAACAAAGCCACATGTTCACCTTTACACATATTACTAGCCACCCCCCAAAGTGCATTTACAGTTTTTCCCTGGACTGCCTGCTTAAACAAAACTGCAAGTCTATCGATGAGGAGGAAGACTGAGGTTCCTGGGAAGGCTGCCAATGGTGTCCTCCAACAGCCATTACCAGTTTACTCTTACTGTTTATAGAAAATGTAGAGACAAAGGGATGCAGGCTGTACTGAAAAAGTTGCTTTTAGCAATCTTGGCGAGAATGAGGTGGGTCTTTGGAGAGCAGTCACTGAAATCAGACTGGTGGACACAGTGTAGCTTCCACTGATGTTGGTGGGAGTAAACATATTCTACCTGTGTGGAGATTTGGACTTGGAGTTTGATTAGTCTACTGAAAGAAGAACGCTTTTCTGTGTTGCCTTTCTTTCCCAGAGCCACGTAGAGCCAATCTAACATAAAAGCTCAAGGACAGGAAGCTTTAGTTTATCTATAAGGCAAACATACTTATAGTTTAAATAATCAGCCATGGGTTATTGAATTTCTTCTATTTATACTCTACTTTTATGAGAAACTGCAAAGTGTATACAAATGTGCCAACATAAGAGATTTAGTAAGAAAAGCCATTTACAGGCGATGTTATAGTTAAAGTCACATTAGTTCACCCAGTGCTTCAGTACTTCCTCCTAAGTTTGCCTTGTGAGCTAATGATAATTATGACCCCAGGCATTGCAGGGCACAGAGAAAGAGGAAAGTCTTCTTTAAGTTGTTTTTTTGTTTTTGTTTTTTTTCCAAGGTAGGGACTCACTCTAGCTCAGGCTGACCTGGAATTCACTATGTAGTCTCAGTGTGGGCTTGAACTCATGGCAATCCTACCTCTGCCTCCTGAGTGCTGGGATTAAAGGTGTGTGCCACCATGCCCAGCTTCTTTAAGTTTTATGTGGATTGTATGTTACTGTTATTTAATTACTTGTCAGGGGTAGGAAATGAAGAATGTTGAGAAAAACATGGGTCTTTGCAGTTGGCAGACTTGGGATCAAATCTCAGATCTGCCTCTTCATAATTTACCTGATTCAATTTCTTCATAAGTGTAGGTGAGAGTTTTTATCCTCAATGACAATTTTAGTGCATAGAAGATTAACCAGAGACTTGGATTAAACATTAGTGTCCTTTAAGTGATAAGTTTAAAAGTTGAGTTCTTCTATAAGCTTTTTAGTTTAAAATGTTAATCCATTTATTTCTAGCAAAAGCAAATTATATAGGCCAGACTTCCCTTGAAGTCACTTGCATCTGAAGCTGGCCTTGAACTCTTGAACCTTCTGTCTCTACCTCCTGAGCACTGAAATTACAGTCCTGTTCCACCATAACCAGCTTATATCTAATAAATTTTGTCATTTTAAAGGGTTTTACTAGAGTTAGTCCCTGATAGCTCCTAACAAGTCAGGTTCAGCCTCCAATCCTCATAGGCCAAGCACGTGCAGAAACAAAGAAATAATGAGAGCAGAAAAAGGAGATTTATTCAATGCAGCCGCGTTGGGACAAACACAGAAGTCTCATGACACTGGTACACCAACAAGTCCATTTTTCCACTGGTGACATGAAGTTCTAGTTTAAATGCAGGACAAGAGGCATTCAAAACCAAGTAATCCTGGTCAAGGTTTGGTCAGTCCACCACTAACCATCTTTGTCTTGGTCCAGGATCTCCTGCAAGTCTAAGTTGTTTATATTCTCTTGATATAGCATTAATAATTCATATGTGTCCAGAAGTTTATCCATTTTTACATTTTCCAGCTTTTTGCAATATAGATTTTAATACACTCTCCAACTTCATATGATTTCATTAGTATCTGTTATAATTTTCTGAGTTCTTATCTTTACTTTTATTAATGTGGTTCTTCTCTCCTTTACCTTGGTAAGTTTGACTAAGGATGTATTGATCTTGCTTAATTTTTTAAAGAATCCACTATTTGTTTCATTGATTCATTGTATTATTATTATGGTCTCCATTTTATTAATTTTTTTGTGATATAAGGTCTCACTGTAAGCCAGGCTGACCTGGAACTCACTCTGTAGTCTCAGCTGGCCTTGAACTCATGGCAATGCTCCTATTTCTGCCTCCCAAGTGCTGGGATTAAAGGTGCACCCCCATGCTCAGCTTACTTTATTCATTTCTGCCCTTGACTGTATTACTCCCTACATTATATTTCTTTTGGGTATGACTTCTTGGTATTCAAAGACCTTTATGAACATCTGGCTATTTGCTTCCTGTCTGATTTTTTGTTTATTATTAATAAAGTGTTTTATATCATGTGTTGGTACCCTCTTTCCCCTTGTCCCTGTCCTCATTCCATTAGGGACGCTCCTCAGAGAGGTTGCAGGTATTCCCCATGGGGTTGTGGTTTATGCATTGTGGGAGTAACAGTCAGTTAGTTTTTGGGAGAGGGAGTGTCTTTGGGCATGATGTCTCAACCAATGGCTCTTACAATCTTTCCGCCCCATCTTCCACAAATTTTCCTGAGCCTTGGAGGGGTGGGAATGGGGTGAGTTTTAAGTCTGCTTCAGTGATGGGCTTTTAGGGGCTTCTGGATCTCTGCTTTGGAAGGTGTTGAATATCCTCAGGGTCTGTCTCCTTTATCCTGTCACTGATTATTAGGAACAGCATGGAAGCAGCACTTTTGCTCATCTTCCCATTCCTCTATGGATTCAGTTGTGGCTTGGCAGAAGTGTGAAGGGTAGTTTATCTCCTCCATTCTCATTTCTGAAAACAAACAAACAAACAAACAAACAAGCAAACAAACAAACAGATTATCCAGTGGAGAGTGAAGTCAGCATAGCTTAAATGGGATAAGCATTATTCATTTAGGGAGAATTTGATGAATGTAACCCTTCATTTAGCCCAAGACTAGTGAGAGCTTGACACTGGAGAACATAATCTTTGTCTCCATAGGATTCTGAATTGATTCCCAATTCCAGATATAGGTTCCTTTACATTGAGTGAATCTGTTGGCCAATCAGAAAGCTATTGGTTACCCACTGAGGCTGCGTGCTACTATTGCACTGGTGTTACATTGTGTACATTGCTTCTGAGTAGCTTAGACCTCTGGTTGCTCAGATCATTGTTGGCCATTTTCCCCCAATAGCTCATGTAACACTTTTCAGCACTAGACAGGGTAACTGTCTGCAGATTGCCTTTCTTCTGGATTCCAGCCAGGTCTCTCTGTGCTCTGTGTCAGCAGCATATGGGGTCTTCAGCAATAGGTTCTTAACTTTTGCCTCAGGCAGGTAATGAAGCATCATGGCTGGAATCTGGAAGAGAGTCAGTCCCCACACAGCGTGTCTAGTGCCAGAAGGTGCTACATGGGCAACTGGGGGAAAATGACCAATATCTGTCCAAGCAACTCATGGTCTAACCTACTTAGCAGCAAATAACCTGTTGTGATGCTCACACAGGTACAATAATGACGTACAGCCATGGTGGGAAAAGAACTGCTTTTGATTTGGCTAACTGATCCCCTCAGTGGTATGGGACCCATAACTAGAGCTGGGAATGTCATCTGCAAACAGGGATAATTTGACTTCTTCTTTTCCAATTTGTATCCCTTTTATTTCTTTCTCTTGTATTGTTGCTTGGGCTAGTACTTCTAGTACTATGTTGAAGAACAGTGGTGAGAGTGGGCACCCCTGTCTTGTTCTCTTTCTCAGTGGTAACTCCTTGAGTCTTTCCCCATTAAGTATTATTTTGGCTTTGGTTGTTTTTTTTTTTTTAATTTTATTTATTTATTTGAGAGCGACAGACACAGAGAGAAAGACAGATAGAGGGAGAGAGAATGGGCGCGCCAGGGCTTCCAGCCTCTGCAAACGAACTCCAGACGCGTGCGCCCCCTTGTGCATCTGGCTAACGTGGGACCTGGGGAACCGAGCCTTGAACCGGGGTCCTTAAGCTTCACAGGCAAGCACTTAACCGCTAAGCCATCTCTCCAGCCCGGCTTTGGTTGTTTTATATATAGCTTTTCTTGCATTGAGATATAAAACCTCCATGCCTATTCTTTCTGGTATTTTGGCAATGAAGTGGTGATATATTTTGTCAAAGCCCTTCTCTGCATCAGTTGAGATGATCATGTGGTTCTTATGGTTAAGTATATTTATTTATTATTATGTTGATTGATTTTCATATGTTGAACCAGCCCTACATCCCTGGGATGAAGCCTAGTGGATCTTTTGATGTGTTGTTGAATTCGGTTTGCAAAGATTTTGTTCAGGATCTTTGCATCTAAATTCATCATGGATCTAGGCCTGTAGTTTTCTTTTCTTGTTGCATATCTGTCTGGTTTTGTTATTAGGGTGATGCTAGCTGCATAAAAGGAGTTATGGAGGATTCCCTGGTCTCTTATTATGTGAAAAAGTTTGAGAAAAATAGGTTTCAGTTCTTCAATGAAGGTGTGATACAATTCAGCTGAGAAGCCATCCAGCCCTGGACTTTTCTTTTCTTTTTTTTTTAAGTTTTTATTAGCATTTTCCATGATTATTAAAAAAATCCCATGGTAATTCCCTCCCTCCCCACCCCCCACACTTTCCCCTTTGAAATTCCATTCTCCATCATATTACCTCCCCATCATAATCATTGTACTTACATATATATAATATCGACCTATTAAGTACCCTCCTCCTTTCCTTTCTCTTCCCTTTATGTCTCCTTTTTAACTTACTGGCCTCTGCTACTAAGTATTTTCATTCTCACGCAGAAGCCCTGGACTTTTCTTTTGGGTTAGGTTTTTGATTACCTTTTCAACCTCCATGGATGTGATAGGCTTGTTTAGGAGAATAATCTGCTCTGAGTTTAGTTTTGGTAGGTGGTATGTGTCTAGGAATTCATCCATTTCCTCAGGATTATCCAATTCTGTGGAGCAGAGGTTTTGGAAGTATGTCCTCATGATTCTTCCAATTTCATTGATTTCTGTTTTGACCTCTTATTTTGCATTTCTGATTTTGTTAATTTGAGACTTCTCTTTTTTTCCTTGATAAAATTGGCCAGGGGTTTATCAATCTTGTTTACTTTTTCAATGAACCAGCTCTTAGTTCCATCAATTAAAAAAAAAATTGTTTTCTTAGTTTCCAATTCATTAATTTCTGCTCTGATCTTGATCATTTCTTTCCATCTTGAGCTCTTAGGGTTGGATTTTTCTTGTTTTTTCAGTGCCTTTAGGTGGACAGTTAAGTTATTAATTTGGGATCTCTCTGTCTTTGTAATGAGGCATTTAATGCTATGTATTTTCCCCTTAGGCCTGCCTTCCTTGTGTTCCATAAGTTTTGTTAGGTTGTGTTTTCATTATAATTCAGTTCTAGGAATTTTACAATTTCTTCCACAACCCATTCATTGTTTTAAAGTATGTTGTTTAGTCCCCAGTAGCTGGTGGGGTTCTTAGATGTGTCTCTTGTTGCTAATTTCTAGCTTTAAAGCATTGTGATTTAATATGATGCAAGAAGTTACTTCAGTTTCTCTGAATTTATGGAGGCACACTTTATGGCCTAATATATGGTCTATTTTGGAGAAGGTTCCATGGGCTGCTGAGAAGAATGTGTATTGTGTGGAATTGGAGTGGAAAGTTTTATAGATGTCTGTTAGATCTAATTGATTATGGTGTTGTTGAGCTCTACTATTTCTCTGTTGATTTTATGCCTGGATGATCTATTGATGATAGTGGACTATTGAAGTCTCTGATTATGATGGTGTTGATGTTTATTTCTGTTATATTGTCAGTAGGTTTTGTCTTATAAACTGTGGTACATCTGTGTTTGGTGCATATAAATTTATAATGGTGATGTTCTCATGTTGGATCATTCTCTTGATGAATAAGATGTGGTATTCTTTGTCCTTTTGAAGTCTATTTTATCAGATATTAATATAGCAACACCTGCTTGTTTTTTATTTCCATTTACCTACAATATCATTTTCCATCCTTTCACCCTGAGGAGGTGTCCATCTTTAGTGGTCATGTGGATTTCTTGAAGACAGAAAATTGAAGGGTCCAGTTTTTTGATCCACCCTGATAACTTGTGTCTTTTGATGAGTGAATTAAGACTATTAATATTTAATGTGAGGTTTGAGTTAATCTCTAACCTGATGAGGTACTTTATGGGGGTGGGTGCTTACTTTTGTTATGTCCTGTTTTGAGCCTGGTCTATTTTGATTATTGTGATCTTCTTGTTGGTTCCTGAGATTGGTTGTTGGACTGGTATGTGTGGAGTATTCCCTCAAGTATTCTCTGTAGGTTTGGCTTTGTGTTCATATAATTATGGAGTTGAATTTTTTCATGGAAAGTTTTTCTTTCACCATCTATTATGAGGGATACTTTTTCTGTGTAGAGTAGCTTGTGTTGGAAGCCATAGTTTTTCAGACTTTGAAGTGTTCCATTCCAGGAACACTTCTGGCTTTCTTATGGCTTGCAGGGTTTCCATTGAGAAATCTGATGTAATTCTGATGGGATTGCCATTGCATATTGTGGATTGTTTCTCTCTTGTTGCTTTTAGCAATCTCTCTTTGTTTTCATTATTAGGAGTTTTAACTATGATGTGCCTTGGTGAGTTTCTTCTTTGGTCCTGCCCGTTTGGTGTCCTGTGGGTTTCTTGTATCTGGATAGGCCTCTCTTTTGAGAGATTGGGAATGTTTCTTCAATAATTTTGTTGAATATGTTCTCTATGCCTCTGGCCTGGATTTCTTTTCCTTCTGGCATGCCCATGATCTGGATGTTTTAGGGTATCCCATAGTCCTTTTATATTCTGTTTGCTTGATTTTTTGAACTTAGCAAAGTTTTTGGCCTTCTGATCAATTTCTTTTGATTTGTCTTCCAGGTCAGAGGTTCTGTCATGCACATGAGTAACCTGTTAATAAGGGGTTCTAGAGAGGTCTTTATAAGCTCTATTTGATTTTTGTTTTCTGTTGTTTTATTTTGCATTATGTCTGTCTCTTTTTTGAGGTATGATTTCAGTTTGAGTTATGATTTTCTTGATGCTTCCTGGAATTCATCCTTGCATTTGATCAAGTCTTCATTAAGCTTCATCAATTGGTTATTGCGATCTTCCATTTATTTATTTATTTATTTTTTATTTTAGTTTTTTTTTTTTTTTTTGGTTTTTCAAGGCAGGGTCTCACTCTGGCTCAGGCTGACCTGGAATTCACTATGTAGTCTCAGGGTGGCCTCGAACTCATGGCGATCCTCCTACCTCTGCCTCCCGAGTGCTGGGATTAAAGGCGTGCGCCACCACGCCTGGCTCAGCGATCTTCCATTTATTGACTCACCTTTAATTCATTCATATATCTTTTGAGGGTTCAAATGTTTTCTTCAATCAAGTTAACCCTACTGTCAAAAGCTGAATGCTCTAAGAGGCCATTCTGTTTTTGGTTTCATAATGGTTTGTTTCCAGTTCAGAAATTCTTTTGATCAGGGTCTTGTTGTTTATTGTGTTTTCTTTTTGGGATTTAATTTTTGTTGATACTGCTATGATTTCATTGGAGGCTTCCATTGTGGGACTAGACATCCTTTGTGGAGATCTCTCAGTTTTCTGACTTTTGTTGGCTTTTGTTGCATTGTGGTCTATGTCTACCCATCTTGGGGAGATGTTTTATTCTATTGAGGAGAAAGCAAGTTTTTGTCCTTGTAGGATCTTCAGAGGGTATTCTGTTTTAAATGTGAACCAGGTTGGTGTACAGGTGTCTGACGGGGTTATAACCACAGATGCGCAGATTGTGGAGATTGCAGACACATCAAAAGTACATAGGGAACTGTGAGCTCTGGCCTACCTACTCCCCTTGCACGTAATCTTCAGCACACTGGGATCATGGGCTCAGGAACCAGGAGCCAGGAGCTGGAGAGGCATGATGTCAGCTCCTACAGTGGCCCATGCACCTTCTGACTCAGGGGAATAGGGATGGATGTACCCAGGGGCCAGTCAGGATACCAGGACCAAAGGCCTGCTTCCACAGCCTCCACACAGGGACCAGCCCTCCCCAAACCAGGTACAAGGTGACCTACTTGGAGGGAACTGAGAGTAGCCAGGAAACAGGAACCTGGTGTACTTATTGTATGCCAGGGGCATTTCAATCAGGAAGGTAGAGCAAAGGGCCTGCTTCCACAGCAAGCTTGCAGGGTCCCCTGTTTGATTTATATTGCTTTTTTATTTTTAAGGTAGGGTATTAATGCAGCCCAGACTTACATGGAATTCACTTAGGCTGGCCTCAAATTCACAGCAATCCTCCTACCTCTGCCTCCCAAGTTCTGGGATTAAAGATGTGTGCCACCACTCCAGGCTCTATCTGATTTCTTAAAAATGTTTTTATTTATTTATTTGCAAGCACAGGGAGAGAGAGAAAGAGAGAGAGAGAGAGAGGGAAAGAGAGAGAGAGAGAAGAAGAAGAAGAAGAAGAAGGAGGAGGAGGAGGAAGAGGAGGAGGAGGAAGAAGAGGAGAAAAAGAGAAACAGAAAAAATTGGCATGCCAGGGTCTCCAGCCACTTCAAATGAACTCTAGACACAGACAACATTTTGTGCATCTGGCTTTAGGTAGGTACTGGGGAATTGAACCCAGGTGGTTAGGCTTTGCAGGTTAGTGCTTAAAGTGCTCAGCCATCTCTCTATCCCTCTGTATGATTTTTTTAAAAGGACTTTAGCTATAAACTTTCCTCTTAGAACTGCATCTGCCATATCCCAAACAATTGAATAAGTTGTGCTTTCATTTTCACTTGATTCTAGGAAATATTTAATTTCCTTTCTGATTTCTTCAATGGCTTAACTGTTTATTCAAAAGGATATTGTTCAATATTCACATTTTTGGAATAGTTTTTGGAGTCTATATTGCAATTTTTCCCCAGTTTTATCCCACTATGATGTGATAAAAATGCAGGAAGTTATTTTGATTTTTTTGTATTTATGAAGGACTTGCTTTATGGCCTGAAATGTTATTTGTTTTAGGAAAGTCCTATGAACTGTTAATTAGAATGTATATTCCACATATATTATGTGAAATGTCATGTGTGTGTGTGTGTGTGTGTGTGTGTGTGTGTGTGTGTGTGTTCATGCATCTATATATATGATCTTTGGTATAGTTTAATGTTCAACTTTTTAAAATTAATTTTTATTTTGGATAATCTCTCCAAACATGAGAATGGGGAACTGAAATCATCCATTATCATTGTGTAGCTGACATTTTATTTCCATTAGTTTCTGTTATAAAATTTGGAACCCCATCCTCTGATGCATATGCATTCATAGTTATTATATATTCTTTTTAAATATTTTATTTATTTATTAGAGAGAGAAAGAGAGAGCATGCATGGTAGGACATTCAGCCACTGCAAAGAAACTCCAGAAGCATGTTCTATCTTGTGCATATGGCTTGCATGGGTCCTGGGGAATCAAACCTGGGTCCTTTGGTTTTTCAGGCAAGCCTTAATCACTAAGCCATCTCTTCAGCCCTGTTATACATTCTTCATGCACTCTTTGATTTATCCCTCTGCTGAAGTTTTATCTCTTCTCACAAATTTTGGTTTATAATCTACTTTATCATATATATAGATAGATATGCCAATTTATTTTGCTTCCACTTGTTTGATAAATCACATCCATGCTTTGAATTTTAATCTGTGGATGTCTTTGCTACTGAGATATATATATATATTTTTTGATGATAACAGAAAGTTGGTGATTTTTAACTTTTCATTGACAACCTCCATAAATATAAACAATATTCCATGATCATCTCACCAACCTCCACTTCCCTCCTCTCCTATATCCCCTCAACTGAATACCTTCTTATTTCTAACTAGTCTTTTATTTTTATTTTTTTTCTTAAGAGATAGGGTCTTATTCTAACTCAGGCTGACCTGAAATTCACTATGAAGTCTCAGTCTGATTTTGAACTCACAACAATCCTCATACCTCTTCCTTCTAAGTGCTGGGATTAAAGGCATGTACCACCATGCCTGACTAATATCCCATTTTTATGTCACCATTTCCCCCTCCTATTATGCAGGTCTTGTGTAGGTGGTGTCACCCACTGTAGGGTCATGAGTACTGTGGCCACTTTGTGTCTGGAAGACAGTTGCAAAGCACTCCTCCCTTTCCTTTGGTTCTTACAATCTTTCTATCACTTCTTTGGCAATTGTTCCTGAGCCACGGTGGATGTGACAGAGATGTCTTACTTAGTGCTGAACACTCCACTGTTACTTCTCCTTAGCATTTTGATAAGTTTTGAGTCTCCCTAGTGATCACTGCCATCTGAAAACAGAAGCTTCTCTAACAAAAAGTGGGAGTAGCTTTAATGTATGGACATAAACATCAGTATTTATTTCGTTTTTTTCTTTACTTGTTTTTATTTTATTTTATTTTAAAGTTTTATTAACATTTTCCATGATTATAAAAAAAATCCCATGGTAATTCCCTCCCCCTCCCCACTTTCCCCTTTGAAATTCCATTCTCCATCATATTACCTCCCCAACTCAATCATTGTACTTACATATTTACAATATCAACCTATTCAGTCCCCTCCTCCCTTCCTTTCTCTTCCCTTTATGTCTCCTGTTTAACTTACTGGCCTCTGCTACTAAGTATTTTCATTCTCACGCAGAAGCCCAATCATCTGTAGCTAGGATCCACATATGAGAGAGAACATGTGGTGCGTGACTTTCTGGGCCTGGGTTACCTCACTTAGTATAATCCTTTCTTCAAGTATCTTTTAAGATTCCATAGCTTTTTGTATTTTATTTATTTATTTGCAAGAGAGAGAGATAGAGAGAAGTGAGACAGAAAGAGTAGTGTGCCAGAACTTCCAGCCACTGCAAACGAACTCCAGATACATCTCTGTGCATTTGACTTTATGTGGGCACTGGGGAACTCAACCCTGGTCTTTAGGCTTTGCAGGCAAGTACCTTAACTGCTGAGCAATCTCTCCAGCCCCCTAAAGCTTTTTTTTAAAATCATGAATCACTTTATCTTATTTATTTATTTTAATGAGAGAGAGAGAGAGAGAGAGAATTGGCATGCCAGGGTCTCCAGCCACTGAAATCGAACTCCAGACATGGGTACTACCTTGTGTGCATGTGCAATCTTGCATATTTGTGTCATCTTGTGTATCTGATTTATGTGTGACCTGGAAAGTTGAACACGGGTCCTTCGGCTTCACAGACAAGTACCTTAACTGCTAAGTAATTTTTCCAGTCCTAGTTTGTGTTTCTGTGGAATGTGTTTAAGTCTCTATCCATTTTAAAGAAACCGCTGAATACAGTACAATATAATAACATTGATATTTATTTTCAAGGCTTACAATATATCATCCCCTACGTTCTTGGCTTTTACACTGGTATTTACACTTGTAAACAAGCTGGTACTTTTCTCTTATAACTTTCATTGTTTCTTTGCTTGGCACTTGGGCATCTTGACTCTAATGTGTCATGGAGAGGCTCTTCTTTGGTGATGTCTATTTGGGGTTCTAAGTGCTTGTTATGTTTAGATTTCTCTGGATTTAGGTACATTTGCATATCTTTCAGGTGTTTCTCCAAATTTGTAAGTCATTCAGAGGCTAGCATTATATGATGAAACTTAAAAAGAAATTATATTTATATGATGGAGAAAGAAAGAGTGAGAGAAAGAGAGGGCGAAAGAAAGAAAGAGAGAGAATGGACATGCCAGGGCCTCTAGCCACTGCAAATGAACTCCAGATGCATATACCACCTTGTGCACCTGGCTTACGTGGGTACTTGGGAATTGAACCTGGGCCCTTAGGCTTCCCAGGCAAGTGCTTTAACTGCTAAACCATTTCCAGCTCCTCCTTTTTTTTTTTTTTTTTTTTTGAGGTTGGGTCTCACTCTAGCCCAGGCTGATCTGGAATTCACTATGTTTTCTCAGGCTGGCCTCAAACTCACAGTGATCCTCCTACCTCAGCATCACAAGTGCTGGGATTGAAGGTATGTACCAACATGGCTGGCTAATAAAACATTTCTACAAAAAAGGTAAACAGATTTTCTTAAGGTACACTGCTCAGCCATTCCAAGAAAATGCCATTTGATCTTGTGATTCAGCAGCTAATCAGGTACTAGAAAAAACAAATAAATAAACAAACACTTTAGTAGGACTCAACACAGCATGACAAGATCTTATCACTTGGTCAAAGAGCAATGTTGCAATAGCAGCATGCATAGAATATACTACCTTATTTAGCTCTCTGCATCCCACAATCATTCTCCATGACTTTCCCACTTCCTTATCCTGGAGTACTGATGTGGCCCTCCACATAGTTCCCCATTCCCAAGGAGCTCAATGGGCTGACCTGCAATGCTTTGTTTAGTCTTAGGCCAAAGGGGAGTGGTACCACAAACTCTCCTGCCATGCAGACTCTAGCTTTTGACAGGCTGTGGGTTAGCACCTCATTGCTGCCTTTCCATTAGTTATATCTGTCTTCTTAAAGGTCCCCTGGCTGGGTGAAAACTCTCTACCTCAGGGAGAAATGTGCACAGAGTATTTTCAAGGGATAATTGCCCACTCCTGGGCCAAGCATAATCTTTTTCACATTTATTGCTTTGTCTTTTACTCCTTATTTCACCCCTTAGATGAACTGTTGTTTGGGCTGTAAAGCCTACAGTCTCATAAGCACTTGATTTGGCTATCTGTTCATTTTTACCTTAGGGACTTTGGCTCCACACAAACATTGTTAAATTTGCTTTCAAGTGAGTGGACAGATTCCGTTGTCTGCATTTTCTTTTTTTCCATCACCTCTTGATGGCTTTAGCACTTTATAAACTCAATTACATGCTGGTCTAAATTATTCAGATCTGCTCAAGCCTCTCCCACCTCTTAAAGACCATAGGCCACTATGTGGCTCAATAAAGCCAGTAAGGCGCATAGCAGTCCTTCGTGCTGAATTACCAGTGCTGAATTAAGTTCTTTCTCAACTCTCCTGTGAACAAGTCCTATCAGCCTGCAGAGCTCGGTGTCTAATGCCACCTTTTGCAAGTCTAGTTTCCTCAACAGTTCCTGTCCTTCCCCTCTTGTCTTTCAAAGTCTGATATCCATGGGACCTCAGCCAGCAATAACCAAGTAAGTGTCCATAATAGCTCACATGAGCTAGTCATCCAGAATTGATTTTCCTCATATTGCCTGAGATTATGCAGTTTTTGTCTTAAGGAAGGATGGGTTGTTATATTACTTAGTCTCTCTGCTTCCATAGCACTCAGACTGATCCTACCCACACTCTGATTCCACAGCCTCACAAGCTATGTTATGGGCAGCTCTTTTGTTTTTTGTTTAAAAACCTTTGCTAGTTCAAGCTGTTCGGAGGCAAGTGTTCTCTGATTATCCATACGAGGCCTATAAGGAAGCCTCTGTTACATGCTGAGTCATGGGTTGGCTGTTCACTTGTATAAAAGCCAGACACGGGAGGTGTCTTCTGTCACTTCCACTGTGCTCTCTTCTGTCGGATTCTTCCCATGCATTCCAAGTGTTTGGATTCCAGGAGGGTTTTTTTTTTTTTTTTTTTCTCAGATCTACTTTGTATCTTTGCCCTTATACCTCCACAGCTATAAAAAAAACGGCAAACCAACACTCTATCTCATATTTTTTTCTTTCTACCTTTGCTTGCCAATTCAGAGGCTAGAGCAGAGGGCAGCATTGGCTTGTCATTTTCTCAGTGTGATTCCTTCCTTATGTAGGAGGTAAGTTCTTCCTGGAAGATATGTAAGCCTTAGTTTCTTGTATTATAACTCACATCATAAGCCACATGACTGTTGCCATAGCCTTTTTAAAGTCCATTCCATATCTCTACTTTCACGGACTGGGATATGTTGTCAGGTTTATCAGCCATTATGGGGGCATTCCTGTACTCATGTAGTAGAACATGCATCAAGGCACATGACATTGCATACCACATAGAGGAAGATAAACTAGAGGATTTCCTTCATAGACACTCCATCTCCAGAGCAGGCAACCATATCTAGATTGTGCCCCCACCTATGATGCTCTACTTTCAGATAGCTTAGTTTAGGATGCATGTCCTCATAGCAGGGATGATCCAACTGCCCCTCCCATATATAGATTTCATTCTGTTGTATCCCTGTTCAGACACCAAGTAAGTGTATGAATTTTCCTGAACAGGTGTGAACAAATGTCTATTCACCCCAGACAGGGCACCAATGAAAGACCAAAGGCATGATCCCATCACAGTCTAGCTTGGTGAATGACTTTAACTAGACCTATTTACAAGAGCATGGGTGAGGGGTTACCTATAGAAGCATGGACATTTTAGTGGGCAGCTATACCATTAAGGAAGTCTGTCCTCCAGCAACTGGTAACTATATCCTTGGGAGGGCCAGAACCTCTTGTTCCTCATGGTCCACTTCATGTGTGCCTCATACATGAGTAGTGAATTTCCCTGTGAGATGTCCCTTAGGCTGTTCCATGGAGGAATTGGGGAATAGTAAGGAAAGATTGAATGAAAGCAAGACCTAGATCCAATACCAGATCTTTCAGCCTTATTTCCAAGATCTGTGACTTCTGGTAAAATCCTCTGGCTCCAAAAGGCTTAGGTATTTCCACCCCTTCAGTGTTCGGCCCATCACCTCTTTCCTGGGCTGGATCCATCCTGAGCCCATAGCTTTCCTTGGTGGATGTCCCATGGCCCTGACATCTGTAACATGCTTGGGTTTCTCTTTTAACTTCGAGTTCATCTTCCCAGAGTCACAGACTAGCCTTATGAGTCCTCCTTGCATGATATCTAATCCTGCCTGATTACTCTCTGGAACTGTGGTAAAATATTCCATGAGCCTCTCCATTTTGTTTCTTTCATCTTTCCAAAACCAGTACTATGTGGGCAATGCTGCTAGGCTCTACTATCCTATTAGGATGAAGCCTAGTGTGGTGCCCATGGGCCATAGCTCCTACAGCCTCTGCATTCTGACCTTGGGGACTTTAGGCCTTTTCCTTTCAAAAGAATTTGAATTCCTACTAGCTGGAACCTTCAGTGGTTTGAATGTTGCCCTCAGGGCATCCTTCTTATTGTCGCAGTACAGAGAAGTTGGCTTATTTTTAATGTTGGAAATCTCCTTAACAATTATAGCCAAAGCAGTTATAGCTCTTTTATCTGGGATTTTCAATTTATTAACTTGTTTTCTGTGTCAAAATTTAAGTTAAATTTGTCAAATGTGAATGACAAATATCTTTAAGCTCTGTATTTATTTTGTTGTTTTCTTTTGCTATACATTTTTTTTTTTTTTTGAGGTACAGTCTCGCTCTAGCCCAGGCTGACCTGGAATTCACTATATAGTTTCAGGGTGGACTCAAACTCATGACATTCCTCCTACCTCTGTTGGGATTAAAGGTGTGCACCACCATGCCCAGCTCATTTTTTAAATATAATTCTGAATAAGAGCACCTAAGAGACTCAGCATCATAGACTCAATTTTTTTTTTTTGCCTTGAAATTTTCTTCTTAGAATTCAACTTCTTATATTTAAGTTCAGCTTTGTTCATGTTCTCAAGACCTAGGTAGAATGCTGCCAGTTTCTTTGCCAGACTATCACACAAATCGCCTTTCATTAAGTTCCTAGTAGACTTTTTTTTCCCCCTCTGAAAGTTCCATAGTCCACAGTTCTCTCAGTCTTCTAGTCTTCCAAACTTTCTCCAGAATCACTCACTAAACTTTGCTTATAGTCCAAAGTTCTTAGTCCTTCCATATTCCTCCCAGAAACCAGTTCTAAAAGACTAGGAATCATGGTCATGTTTATTACAGCAATAAGACCATTCCTGGCACTAGTTTTCTGTATTAGCTGCCTTCTCGTTGCTGGAACAAAATACTGCCCCCCACCCCCAACAAAAATCAGTTTAAGCCTGGTGTGGTGGTGCACACCTTTAATCCCAGCACTTGGGAGGAAGAGGAAGGAGGCTTGCTGTGAGTTTGAGGCTACCCTGAGACTACATAGTGAATTCCAGGTCAGTCTGGGTAAAAGTGAGACCCTCCCTCAAAAAAAAAAAAATTAGTTAAAGGGTGGAAGGACTTATTTCAGCTTACAGTTCTGAGTTACATGGCAGGAAGAGCATGGCAGCTGGAGCTTGAAGCAGAACTGATTATATTCAACCCACAGTGAGGCAGCACAGAGCCATGAGTGCTGTTGCTCAACCAACTCTCTCCTTTTTGTACTCTCTAGGACAGCAGCCCATGGGATGGTATTACCCACACTGAAGGTGGGTCTTCTCATCTGAATCAAGAGTCTACCCCACTGATGAGCACAGAGGCTGATGTCATGTATACAATCTCTCAGGTGATTCTAAGTCCTGTCAAGTTGACAGTCAGTATAAACCATCATAGGCTCTTGTGCAGAGAGTTACCACTGCTTTGCTTTCAAGGCAGCAATGGCTGTCTCATGCCTCAAGGACAGAGTTTCACAATATATGCCTTCAAGTTTGTATCTCACTCCTTTTTTAACCTCATGGAGTCCTAAGTTTGGTGTCTTGGTGATATCCCTGAGTTCTTAAAAGTTGTGGTCATACTTGTTTATTTAACATTTATTTATTTATATTGATATCTCTATGTAGTATTTCCTTATCTTTCATCTATGATATTATTTCTTCTTGATTTAATCTAATTTTGGTTGTGTTTTCCTCACTGTTTCTTATTTAAAAAATTGAGGGTTTTGTTTTTCATTTCCAATATTTCTAATTTTTCAAAATCTCTTTCTTTTTTGCTGACTTTCTCATCTATGCTGCCCACTCCCATCCATGTTGTTAACTTTCTCACCTCTGTTGCTGACTTTCTTCTCCAGGTACTTCACGGATTTCCTTATTCATTTGCTTACTTATATCATTTGAGGTCACTTATCTCTTTTACAGACAAACTTTCAAATTCTTCAACTGATATTTTACCAACTTTATTATATTTTGGTTCAGTAATTGAGGAGCTGTGATGTTTTTGAGGAGTCATGTTGCTTTGCCTTTCCTTGTTTCTGGGTTGTACACGGTAGAGAGTACACTGTTTGATTCACCAATGAGGGCTTTGCCACCAGCCCTTGAGCTCTTTACCAGTCACGTGAGTTTCTTAGTGTATCTATATCCAGAGTTCTCTGATCCATGACTACCTTGACTGCTTCATGCAGTCATCTTTGACCCAGCGGCTATGGTGAGCTGATTTGTGATTGATTATTCCTTGTTATCAGACCACTAGGGTATCTCATTCTTATGCAAGGAGGTATCCCAGCCTCATCCCTCCAGATATAGGGTGTGACAGATTTCCTCATCATGATTGACCCATCATTCTGAAAAAGTCACTGTGTCACCAAAAACCCCAACTGGAATTGAAGTTTACAAGAATTATGAATAGTACTTTTAATGTCTTTTCATCATGGCCTCCTGGCTTATGTTTTAGATGAAACTTCTGTTCCTTCCTCCACTAGGGAGACATGCATCTGCAAAGAAACTCTAGATACATATACCACATTGTATATCTGGCTTTATGTGTATAGCTGTGAAAGAAAACCTGGGCTTGCAGGCTTTGCAAGAAAGCCCCTATGCTCTTTATAAATTGCCTACTTTCAGAAATTTTGTTGTAGAGCAAAAATGGACTTAGATACAACCTTTATCCAGTATATCATCATATGCAGCTTTACATGAAAAATAGACGCAGAACTCCTTATAACCATGTCCTTGATCACCTAAACTGATCCACACAACTCTGCTCTCTCTCCCAGATTAATATCAAAGGCCTCTTCAATGTCTGTCTGCTCCTATCTCACTCCCCCACCCATTCCATATCTCAACTTTAGTGTTTTCAGGCATTGAGTCAAATGAAGGTACTCCTCCTTGAATGATTTCACATCCCACTTAAAAAAAAGTGAAAGTTCTTATAGCAGTACACAAAACTATACCTAATGTTCATATCCACCAGTTCTTGGCCTGTACCTTCCTTATATTATTTTCTTTATTCACTTGACTCTAAAGTAACATGCAGATACCAACTTTGAGACCTTTGAACTTATCATTACTTCACTGGGAATGCTTCACCTTTTGCCCATTTGCTTTTTAAAATACCTTTTATTTATCTAAGAGAGCTGATATAGAGAGAAAATGGAAGTTCCAGGGCCTCTAGCCACTGCAAATGATCTCCAGAGGCATGTTCCACCTTATATATCTGGCTTACATGGTGTTACAGTCAGGTTCACATTGCTGGCAGAAGTCACCTGACCAGTTTTTTGGGAATAAAGGGCTTATTTTGGCTTATAGATTCAAGGGGAAGCTCCACAATGATGGCATGAGTAGAGGGTGAACATCACCCCCTGGCCCACTTAAGGTGGACAGCAGGAGCAGTGCCAACCACTGGCAAGGGGACACTGGCTATAATACCCATAAGCCCACCTCCAATAATACACTGCCCCAGGAGGCTTTAATTCCCAAATCTCTATAAGCTGGGAACCTGGCATTCAGAACACCTAAGTTTATGTGGGACACCTGAATCAAACCACCACATTCCGCCCCTGGTCTCCATAAACTGATAACCATACATGTTGTAAAATGTAATGCATTCAGTACAACTTTAAGAATCCCCATAGTTTTTATCAATTCTAATGATGTTCATACATCCCCATAGTCCAAGATCTCTTAATTGAGCCATAATACCAAAAAATAACTTCAAAAACCCATAATGGCACAGAATAAACATTCACACTGCAAAAGATGGCACTGGGCATAGATAATACTCAGCCAATACAAGATTTAAAACAACCAGGGCAAACATCAAACTGTAACTCCAAGTCCAACAACTCTAGCTAGTGACAAATCTCCAAGTCCAATAATTTTAACCAGCAAAAATTCTCTGGAATTCCAATTCTGCCATTCCAGCTAAGCTACTTACAGTCCTAGAAAACTTCATTGGGGCTGGAAGCTTTTCTTAGCAGCCATCTTGTGGTCCCAGCATCTTCACTGGGTCTCCACTGCAATCCACAGCTCATCCTTATGGTCCCATGGGGTCTCCATGCAGCCAACCAGCAAACCTGCTTCACACTGCCCATGGTCATGTCCAAAACACAAGACTGCATTGCAAACTCAATGACCCTCTCTTTCCTGCATTTCTTATACTCCACAATACTAGGTCAGGTGCCAATTTGTTAATCTAGGGGGGAATAAAGCAGACTTTGAAGAATAGGACACCTCTTGAGCACTCAGGCCCCTTTAAAAGAGTCTACTTTCTAAGTGAGGCCTTTCTCAGTCATGCTGTCATAATTTCCCCAAGTTACTACTGTACTTATGTCTTTAGAATCTTTCACTAGTGGGCTGGAGAGATGCCTTCATGGTTAAGGCACTTGCCTGTGAAGCATAAGGACCCAGGTTCAATCCCCCAGCACCCACAAAAGCCAGATGCACAAGGATGGAGCATGCTTCTGGAGTTCATTTGCAGTGGCTGGAGGCCCTAATATGTCCATTCTCTCTCTCTCTCAAATAAATAAAATAAAATAAAAAATTTAAAAAGAATCTATTGCTATCTACATGTATTATATACATTACTTATTTATTTTATCAAATCCCATATTAGAACATAAAGCCACAGGAAACAAAATTTTGTAATTATTTGTTAGAATAGTGGTTGTTAAAGAGGAGCTCTTTATAAAAATTTGTTGCATCAAGAAATCAATGTCAAGAAAAATTCAATCGGTGATCCATGTACAATATCCAGTGGTTTTCAGTTTCTTGGGCTTAGGATTTTGCTGGGATCAGGGTTTGTATTATTCATTTGTGCAAACAAATTTGAGTGCATGTTTATCTTATATGAGGCTCTCTCTATACATCAAGGTGACATTCCTATCCTCGAACATGGGAACAGACACAGGGGGAAGTATTTACAGTACTTGTGGCTCCTTGACTGTCATGGAAACAAAATCACCATTTTATGTTTTGAGCAAAGATGTTATTGAAGTCAAGGTTTCTTGTTTAGAAAGAACATCTCGTATGTGACTAAATCATTTCCTAATTGCTCCTTTCTGATCCATTTACATTTCATCACATATGTCCTGTCCTCAGTGAACAAAATTTATATCAGTGATGAAGCTCTCAGTACCTTAATTTGAAAAGTTTTTATCAGATTGAGGTCACCCCCTTTGTGTCATGGGCTTCCTTAATGGATCAAATGATGCATTTCTCATTTGTAATTAAATAATATCTTAACTAGCTCTGTCTTTCTCAAAAGATTTATGTGGAGTTCACCTTCATACAGGAATGCTTATTCTCAGCACATTCTCAGACATTCTATGGTGAGGGCTATGGCTAGTCACCAGCTCTTTGAGGTGGATTATAAAGAAACTTAATCAGTAGAATGAAAATGAAATGTAAATATCTCATCCAAGGCTAGTTGGCTTTTCCACTTGAAGTTTTTACTGCTGAGTCAGTTATTTCTTTTGTATTTATTTATTTATTTTGGTTTTTCAAGGTAGGGTCTCACTCTAGCTCAGGCTGACCTGGAATTCACTATATACTTTCAGGGTGGCCTCAAACTCACGGTGATCCTTCTACCTCTGCCTGCTGAGTGCTGGGATTAAAGGCATGCACCACTATGACTGTCTAAGTCAATTTTTCTATCAAAACATTTTTTTTCTTTTTTTCAATGTAGGATCTCATTCTAGCCTAGTCTCACCTGGAACTCAATCTTTAGTCCCAGACTGGCCTCAAACTCATGGCAATCTTACCTCTGCCTCCCAAGTGCTGCTATTAAAGTCTGTGTCACCACGCCTGACTCTACCAAGACATTTGAAATCCCATATCACATATGGAAAATATTTAAGTGAGCAGTAAGTGCATTTGCATATTATGTGCACATAATTTGAGTATGATTATACCTCATTTTCAGGAAAATTCTAGGTCAAAATTAAGCTAGTGACATGTCTTATGTCTTAAATCTTTGTGATTTTTCTTCTTAGGTTTGCATCTCTGTTTTCTGCTGTCCACAGAAAAAACTGTGATTTATGCTCCCTGGTTCTTCACAGTCTGAGTCTCGTTCATATATCCTGCCATTCCACCTCTTCTCCTGTTTCCTACATCATCCTACACAGGACTACACTTACCCTACCAGTCATGTAAGATAATGAATATTGGTTCACTGCCCCACCTACCTTTTCGTTTTCCTCCTTGTTGAAAGAACAATGATTTTTCTTTTTATAGACACTTATGATGTTTCAGGGGTCTCTTTCAAACCCTGAATATAGGCTTTGATTAATCATGGTCAGCCTGGCAGATCCATCCCATTGCAAGTGAGTGGTTCCAGCATTGGCATGAGAAGAATTTATGAGAATTTTAAAAAGGGGGAGGGAGTCTCCTAAGGGATTTCTTGGAAAGTTTTCAGGGTTTTAAAAGGGGACATGCATAAAAGTAGAAAATTCATCTCTTTTTTAAAAAAATATTTTAAAATTTTATTTGAGAGAGACATAGAGGGAGAGAGAGAGGGGGGAGGAGAGAGAGAGAGAGGGAGAGAGATTGAGAATGGGTGTGCCAGGGCCATCAGCCAATGCAAACAGCCCACTTTGTTTTTTTCAAGGTAGGGTCTTGCTCTAGCCCAGCCTGACCTGGAATTCACCATGTGGCCTCAAACTCGGGTGATCCTCCTACCTCTGTCTCCCAAGTGCTGGGGTTAAAGGCGTGCACCACCACACCAATCTCTTCTGTTTTTGGAGAGAGCTGTAGAAGGAAAACGTACACAAAACAACTTTGGTAACTTGACATCCTGAGGAGGTCATCATAACCCTAGCTTAGGTAATCAGAATAATAATAAATCATGTGTAAACTTAAAAGTCAGACACTGTAAAAAAGCACTGTATTCATGTAAGCTCATTGAATCCATATAGCCATCTTCTGAGCTGGTTGTAATTCTCACTTTACAACTGTGAATACCTAATGACTGAGATCATTCTCCTTATCTACTTGTTTTCTCAGATTTTCTTATAGAAAATTTAAAGTATATGCTAAAGTAAAGAACAGTGTAATGAGTCCCCATGTACCCATCAATCACCCAGTTTAAACAATTAGCAATTCATGGCCAGTCTTGGTTCATTTACATCTCAGTCTACTTACTTTTACTCCACCTTATATTATTTTCGAGCAGATCCCAGACCTCATATCATTTCATTTTGGAAAACTTCATACATGACAGAAACTAAAAGCTACTTTTTGTTAAAACCAAAACTAGTCACTAAATATTAATAACCTTTTCCTCATAAAGTTTGAAAATGTAAAAGAGCTTGAGGCAAAATAGAAAAATCACCTATGATTTGATTTCCTAGAAATAACAAATTCCTAGATTTAATGTTTGTGTCCCCCTAAAATTACATGCAGAAACTTCATCTCTAGTGTGATGGGATTTGGAGGTGAAGCCATTAGAAAGTTTTTAGGTTATAGGTGCAAAGGCTTCATGAATTGGACCAGTGCCCTGATGAAAAGGGCCCTAGAGGACTTCCTTGGCACTTTTGCCATGTGAGGTCACAATGAGAAGACCGAGGCCTGTAAACCAGAAAGGGGTCCTTCACCAGATTCCAAGTCTGTTGGCACCTTGATCTTGGATTCCTCATTGCCAACTTCTTCATGAGGTTTCTTCTCATTCTTCCAGAAGAATAGTTTGCTTTCTATGCCTTCTTGATTCAGGGGTAGAAGAATTATGGCCAACTTTTCTTTCTGGATTTGTTTTAAAATGTCCAAAGCTGTTGAAGAGGTTGAAACAGAGAAATGGATAGCGAAAGGGGCTTCTGAGGCAAATATGGAAAGGAGAATTCTCCCAGATCCCCAAGAGACTCCCAGAATCTCTTTGGAGCTGTAGGTTTAAAGAACAAACAAGAAAGCAAAGTTCCAGCAAAGGGCAAGACTCAGATGAGAGGAGTGGCCAGCCCACGTGCTGGCTAAGGTCCTGAGCAAGCATGGCTTGTAAAGACAAGAGAGCCATGGAGATAGGAAGACTGGCTCTGAGGTGATGTCTTTGTTTCCAGGGCAGAATGAGCATTCTTGGGGCCCTCTGAGTGACCTGTGGGAGACCCTTGAGATTTTGTACTAATGTGAAGGTGGTAATGTCCAAAATGGCTAAGGCCAAAACTTCTAATAGGGGTAGGCTTTGATGAGAAATGATATCTGATTTATAGAAATACAGTATTTCTTACCTACTTAAATTTTCAGACTGGGGTTCGTATTCACTTCAGCACTTCTTGAATTGGTGAAAGTCACCTCAAATCCTTTTTGTAATAAAATGGTATTTAAGCAGAGGTAGAACTGTTATCAAGGAAAGAATGTGTGAGTCCTAAAGGCAAATATGCCATTATTTTACTTCAAACCCTAAATAATAATCTCTTAATGATATCTAATTGTTATTATTATTATCTTTCCTTGGATGTCTCCAGATGCTTCCCAACTGTTCTGGTAGCATCTGGTCTTGCCTATGTCAATGTTCTCTTCACCCAGGGGTCAGATCTTTATCATTTGTTTCTTGTCAATCTCCTAGCAAATCCCCCATTCCTACTAGAATATGATTCTTAAGAACTAGGAGGGATGGCTCAGTGGTTAAAGACACTTGCTTGCAAATCCTGCTGACCAGGGTTTGATTCCCTAGTACCCACATAAAGTGACACATGCGTCTGGAGTTTGTTTTAAAGAAATAACACTGTTACTCTTCTGTGAGTGTGAATATACCATTTTACTCTTTCTCTCTCGTTCATACTTGTGATGTTGCGATGCCACTTACAGGTCAGCTCCTCATCTTTTGGAACTCAGAGGTCACTGTCATAAGGGCAGTTCTTTCTGCCTGTGCCTCTCTAAGTGGCCTGTGTGTGATGTTGCTACTGTGCACCTGCCAGGCATTGTAGGGTTGCACATATGTCACATGTCACAGTAAACAAGAAGATGGAAACTTAAATACAATTTAATCTCCAATACCTACAGATATGTTTGACAGATGGCAGAATGGGAGCAAGAAATCATTTCAGAATGGATCACTGGGGGGTCTAGAGGAAAGGGAGAAATTCAGAAGGGCCTTAGGGCAAAGTTGTTTGGAATACAATGTAAGAATGCTCTCAGATATGCTTGACTGCCCCTTTACACAATCTTTTTGTTGCCCTTTTAGTAATGGAAAAATCTCTAGCATTTCAGCTAGTCACATGACCACCCTGGGAAACATATTTTGCTAGCTTTCTTTGTAGCTAGCTATGGTCACTTGTCTTTTTTCAGGCCAGTAAGCTGTGAGTGAAAGTAATGTATGCAGACTTTGAATCATCGTTTTAAATGTACAGCTGCTAACCTTGGCTTCGTCTTTCTACTTCCTATAGGCTCCAATGCAGACATAGCTGAGGCAACCTGGATTCTTGCATGATCCTATAGCAGAGCTGATCTACTATCCTAGCATTAGGTGAGAATGAAGTAAAGCACCTCTGTGTTTGGTTAAGGAGATTATTATTAAGGGTCAAATTATTTTACAGGTATTATACCCCAAAAGATGCTGTGGCATTTACCACTGGGAATCAGAAGTCAGTGTAGAGTGGGGAATTATGAGAAATCATGCCAGAGAACATCTCCCATAACAGGTACTATGCAAGGCAAGGTGTTTACAGAATCCCACAAACTTCAGTCCATGAGAAACTCAGTGTTCAGATGTCAGCATACAGGTCAATTGGCTGCAAAGGAAGGTAAGAAGGACCAAAAGATACTGCTTGAGTATAATTTTGCTTCGCCCTTCCTTACCTATCTTCAGCCCAGAAACAGAGAGGAAGAATGGGGGGAGGACCAGGAGAGAAGCAAGAAAAGGAAAGAGAAAAGCACACTCCCTTTCATAGTGGACAATATGTCTCCTGCTAGGAGTATAAGAATTAAATCAGATATAAATTTGAAGTTTTGTTCTAAGTAAATTGTAATATATAAGGTGTTTTATATTTGAAAACATCTACTAATTTTTACCTAAGATGTTATTTATGGAAAGAAAAGTAAAATTCACCAGAAGATTTTTAGAGGCAGTCACTCAATAGAAAATTTTAAATGTTTGAATTCATTAGCATTTATATCATTCAGTAAATTGGTTATAAGCCAAAAAACAAAAATGAACCTAAAATTTCACTACAAAAATGTACCTCCATTTCTCTCCTACCCTAATTTGAATGTCTGCCTTATGGAAATAGCAGTATATAAAACGGAGAGCAGCAGGGAATTTAACTGATCAGAAGGAGAGAGGGAGATGTCAGAGGTGTGACATGGAGACCCAGTGGAGCCAGAGGTGGACTCATATCACATCATCCCCACTAGGGCCCACTCAGCAAGATGCTACAGGGACTGGGAGGGAACACTTCTCTACCATGTTGGATGGACCCCATTCTGTGAGATGGGCTCAGCAAGGGTCACACACTTGACCTCTGCTTGCACTTCTACTCAGTTCTTCCCATGGCAGCTGGAAAAAGTTAACTGGTTGCTAAATCTGGACATGATAAATTGGACATTGCCAGTTCAATTCCTTGCCTATCCCTTTGGAGTGAGAGTAAGCTGTCCAGTGGCTGCACACTCTGTTCTAAGTCTCTATGCCACAAGTGGCAGAGGCCACTGACCCCACCTGGGGAACTTGCAGTGGTGGGTCAATGCTCCCTGGGACTAGGTGGCCAAGTCAGCCTGACTGGAACAGAAGGAGGTGTGCTAGCCTACAGATAAAGGCTACATCCTTCAACTTAGATATCTTCAGTAATAAAGATGATATTTTGGCTTTATTTCATCTTAGTCATTTTTACTCAATGGGAGCAGGTCTTGTGTAGTGGAAAGGATTAGCATTATTGAGCTCTCCTGATCCATATCACAATACATTGATATGCCTCTTCAGAACAAGAGCATTTCTATGTACCAGAAACAAGAGCCAGCAGATGAGAAAGGAGAGATGACTGGGAAATAGCTTAAATCATATTCCAATCCCACCTTGGAACTCCCAGAGAGGTGCAAAGAAGAAAGTCTGAACATTCCATATGGTAGGTAAAGAGTGGTAATAGAACAGATTGAAAGGATAAACTCTTAAAGTGACTTAGTTCCACTGCTCAGGAGAAATTCAGACTGCAATAAACAAAGGATACTTGAAGAGTTCTTGATAGGTAAATACCAGGAGTTTTATAGAACTTCTGGGAGTGGTAGTCTAACAGTCAATGCATTTATAATCTAATACAATTTAATGAAATGTCATCCTTTCTTCTTTTGTGGGAACCACATCTTCCTCAGAGGTTTCCACTGAGATTCTTTCAATTTTATGTTCCTTGCTTTATTGATTTTACAGCCTGGTGGAGAAGTTAAGAGACAGATTTGCTTAAAGGGACTAACCAATAAGCTCCACCTGACTCACTCAACCCTCACTGAAGGCTGACGTCTCTCAGGGGTGCCAGCCTTTAAAGATGCCCACCAACCAGCTTAAAAAGGTGAGGTGTGATGCCTCCTCAAGCCAAGTGGCTGTTGATCTAATTTGCAAGCTTTAATAAACTCCTGAATCTACTGGGAAACATCAACTCAAACTAATACACCCTCCAAGCTCTGGAATTAGTTAAAAAGGAGACTCAGACCCAAAAAATACAAGGCAGAAGAGTAATGGAATGATGGAACCTGCCTGTTCTACTGTAGCCACTGTAGGCTGGTGAGCTTATGGGTTGCTGCAAGAGTACATGGACGTGCATATGCCACACATACCATCTCTCTCTCTCTCTCTCTCATCATATTATAAGTAAATAAAGACCTAGTCTATGATATTCTGTTAGAGCAACATAAAATAGACCAAGACAGATCCTTAATTTTCTGATCTCATATCTCTCATTTGCAAAAGAAGAATACTTCAACCATGGGTTTATTGCTATCACATATGCAAAGACTACATGAGAGACCCTCCCTCCAAATGGCAGCAAGGTAGCTTTTATATCAGAGACAGTTGACAATCTGAGTGATTTTCTAAATGAAGGCAAGAGGAAACAACACATCAGAAAATGCAAGGTTAGTCAAGTAGGGAAATCAGGAAGGAATTAATGGAACAAAAACTTAAGCTATATACTCTACTTTGTGTTGAGTGCTGTGGGACGAAGCTCCATACTGATGGCTTCTTTAATGGAGCTACATCTGGTCCTGCTGGAGATACAAGTGCTATATGTACAAGATCCAGGAAGAATGTTAGCAATACAGATCAAAACAACAAAATCATTGCCTGTCATGAGTTGAAATTTCATAAATGTTTGACAAGTAAATGAATAAAGTCTAACTTAATCACATAATGCATTGTGTAGATTTGAGATTTTCCACTCAGTGAGTAGATGTGTATGAAATTAGGACTTTTTGCTAGAAAAACAATTTAGTTGGTGAATTTGAGCCTATCAGTATTCCATCATGGATGAGAGGAGCTCATGAAGCTTTACCTCTTCCTATAACTGGTGAGGGAAGGGGAGATAGTGGGATAAAGAAGGTATTTTCTTCAGTGATGTAGCCACTGGTAAGTTGGCCATGCTCTGGTAAGTGACCTTTTACTCATGCTTATTCAGGCAACTCTAATTCAACTTGGTTGATCACATGGACATCAAAAATGACATCAAGTAGAAATGAGATTAGTTGGGAAGAATTCAGCAAGGATTTAGCAAGATGGAGAAGGGGATAAGAGAAAGCAACAGAGGTGAACATGGTCAAAATATCTGTATATGTGCCTGAAAATTGTCAAAAAACAAAAATAAGACATAAAAAAGAAACTGGAAGTTTTTATACATTGCTGATGAGAATATAAAATGGTGCAACTACTTTGGAAAACATTTTTGTCAGTTCTTTGAATTGTTATCTGTAGAGTTACTATGTGGCCCAGCAATGCCACATGGGTATCCAAGATACATACCTCAAGGTGCATGAAAACACATGGTGTGGTAGTTTGAATAGATGGCCCCCAATATATTCAGTGTTTTATAAGTTTGTAGTTTGGATCTGCAGCCACCTGGCTGGAGGAGGTGTCACTGGGTGGATCTTCAGGTGTGGTGGTGGGTTTGAAATTCCAATCTAAAGATATGCAAAGTGCCTAGTTTCTGAAGTAATGCTGTGCTGCATGGCTTTTGGCTTGTGGCTTTTTCCTCTCTCTGCTTGGACCTGTGAAAGCAGGCCAGCTTCTTCTGCCATTATGGAACTTTCCCTGCATCTGTAGGCTTCAATAAATATCCCTTCCTCCATAACTGTGCCTGGTCTGGAAGTTCATCTCAGCGAACCTGAAGCTGTCCTAGTGGAATACGGTGCTAGTATAATTCAGTGACACACTGGTACATGCTACCAAGTGGCCTGAACACATCCAACTAAGTGAAGAAATTCAACCAGAAAAGGCCACATTTTTTATTATACATTTCTATGAAATGTCCCAAATAGGCAATCCATAAAGATAGAAGCTAGCCAATTATTCATTGCTTGGGGCTGAGGAATTGAAGGTAAATGAATAGAGAAGTTCTAACATGACGAAAAAATCTAAACTATTAAAACACTAATACTGTTTAAGATACTAAAGCCATGAAAACTTCTGAAGTTGATGGGGATAATGGTTACATAATCCTGTGAACACACTGAACAAGTTGTACATTTTATTATTTGTTTGTTGCCACATGGAGTGGAGATGATGATGTGTGCACACATACATGCCCTTGCAACATCCTGTGTGCTCACCTCTGCCAGCCAGAACACAACAGTGGGTGTCTTGCTCTACGGATCTTCTGACCATTCTTGCTTTAAGCCGGAGTCTCTTAATGATACTAGAATTTGTTACTTTTCACAAGCCTCAGTGATTCCCTCTCTGCTCATCTTTGAGGGGCTGGGGTTACAGGTGTGTGTGGCCACACCCAGCTATTTATGTGGGATCTTGAAATTTGAGCTCTTTCTTTGGGTTTCAGGCCTTTATGTTTGCACAGGAGGTGCACTGTAACCCCTGTGCTATCTCTCTAGCCTGCATTTTCCATCTTAAATGGGTGTGTTATATAATTTGTTAATTGTGTCCCATAAAGCTCTTGAGAGGAGGAATGGATTATGTGGTGTTCGTCCAAATTTCCTCATTGCTCAGGAAGGGAGAGAACAGAGGTCAAGCGTGGTGCAGAAAGTTGCAGGGAAGAAGTCAGATTGAATTAGGCCTTACAGAGATGTGTGTTTGTCTACATTGAGGACTGTGGCCAGATAAATGCGAACTGTCCTGTTGGGCACTGTTGCTTTCTAGAATAAAAAGGGATTTTTATCTGATAAACAATGGACAACTGTAGGCTATTTGTATAAAATTGTATAAAAGTGAGGACTAATAGTTAAGATGGTGGCATAGGAACCCACAACAAAGCAGCCTAGGGGAGAAAAAGGCAAAAAAAAACCAAAAAAACAAAAAAAAAAAAACCAGAAAAATACACTCTTTTAAAAAGGGAAGGTGTATAATAAATTATCAACCACAGCAGAGAAATAGGAGAGACCCAGAGCATCTAGAGACCACAGAAGCAGGCAAAAGTGGCTCCAGGGGCTGGAGAGATGGCTTAGCGGTTAAGCACTTGCCTGTGAAGCCTAAGGACACTGGTTCAAGGCTCGATTGCCCAGGTCCCACGTTAGCCAGATGCACAAGGGGGCGCACGCATCTGGAGTTCGTTTGCAGAGGCTGGAAGCCCTGGTGCACCCATTCTCTCTCTCTCCCTCTATCTGTGTTTCTCTCTGTGTCTGTCGCTCTCAAATAAATAAATAAATTTTTTTTTAAAAAGTGGCTTCAGCAGCGGCAGCAGCAGATCTGCATGGCCATAGCCACAAAGCTTGGCCTGACCCACAGGAAGATCCAGGTGAGGGTATTTTCCACTCACAATGGCCTCCTCACAAACTCAAGAAATGTGAAGAGAAGGTGGCAGGGAAGAAGAGAGGAACAGCTTGTGAGGAAGAGGACCAGCAGGAGAGTTTCAGTCACCATCTGCAGCCTCCCCTCCCCCACCAACATTGCAAACACCAGCAAGTACCAGAGACCTGGGGAAGGGAGCTCACCTACACAGCACCAGCATAGGTGATCAGAGCAGCCACCTAGTGACCCAGCCAGCCTACCAGAGTCCACAGCTCAGAAAGGGGGGACCAAGAGGGCATGCAGCATAGCTGACACTAAAGCCATCCCTAAAGGTAACTGAGATTATACCAGGTCAGTACCCACCAAATAAGCCTGGTACATAGGCTTGCTAATTGCACCTTCCTTGTCAGGATAAATTATATGTTAAATTGGATGATCAGATTTACAATTCTTAAATAAGCTATATTTAGGGCTTATCACTTTTTGCTTCCTGATTTATACTGCCTTTGTATCCTCTTCTGTCCTTCATTGGGGAAGGGTCTCACTCAGTCACAAGCTGACTTGGAACCATCTACAGACCAGAAATCTTAGCCTTCACATTGACAGCATTAAGGATGTGGGACAACACACATCCTTAGGGACTATGACTTTCTTAGGGGATCTGTTTGTCATAATACCTACTCTTGGCATAAATACTTTGTGCTGTTTTTCATTGAATGTGTACATTGCTTAGTTAAAATTTAGAATTTGCCTGTATTTTGTTCCACTCAGCCTTCTTGAATACTCTTGTAGCAGGCAAACCCAACACCTAGGGTCACTTTTATGGTTACTCTGAGAGTCTTAAAAGCCACATCTAGCACCTTAAGCTCTTACCCTGAAGATATATAACATCATATTGATTGATACATCTAATAATACTGCAGATAATTAGAAAAACCAAGCATTAAATTAATCCAAGATTTTAAAGTCTCTACATTATTATACAAGAAACACAAAAAATCAAGACAATATAAATCTATCACAAAGTATTAATGCACCTGAAATGACCTCCAATGAGATTGATTTAGAGGATATGGCTGAGAAAGATTTCAAAAAAATGATTATAAATATGCTCAAAGAAAACAAAGAAGAAATCAAAGGAATAAAAAAAGACACAGGAAACTAATTTAATGAAATAAGGAGGTCAATAAAAGATACAAATAAGGAAATAATAAAGAAAAAATAGAAATACTAGCAATAAAATACACAGTCAGTGAAATTAAAAAAAAAAAAAAAAAACTCTATAGAAAATCTCACCAGTAGAATGGATGAAGGAGAGAACAGAATATCTAAACTAGAAGACCAGCTGGCAGATCTAATATAGTCCAACAAAAAGAAAGAAACTAAATTAAAGTATGAATGGGAATTTCAAGATATTTGGGACACTATGAAAAGATTAACCTAAGTAGCAACAATTAACCGGATGTGATACCCATACAAGTGCAATAGTGGTACACAGCCATGGTGAGGAATCAATTGCTCTTGATTTGGCTAACTGATCCACTCAGTGGTACTAGACCCTTAGCTGGAGCTGGGAAACAAGTCAGAACCATACCCAAACACAAGCCCACTCTACAATATCAAGCTACCATCAATCACGGGGTATAAGAGGGCCTACACCTATCAAACTGTCTATCAAAAAAGTAAGTGTTATCTCAATTTTCTGGGTGCTAACTCACTCTCCGTTGGAGAATCTGCTTCTCTTTTCCAGATAGATGCAGATCCTAAGAAGAGAGCTGCCCCAACATACCTCAGAAGGGGCCCAACTGAAACTAAGGACAACTGGCGAAATAAGCAAGGGTGATGTTTTCCTGTGAACTGGATACCAGCACAAAGGGGAAGGAGATCAATGCAGAGAAAAATCAACTCCTACCAAATCAGAGAGCCAGAGCCTCAGAGGCCCCCAACACCTCAGCACTGAAGCAGACCAAAAATGAACCCAACATGGCTCAGGGAAATCTTGCGGAAGAGGGGGCGGAAAGAATGTCAGAGTTACATGTTGGGTCATGATTTTCAGAGACATTTATCATACTAATAACTGGGGGCTAACTCCACAATGCACGACCCATTTTCAATAATAAGGAGGGTCTAATGGGAGGGGGTAGATCACAGATGAGCCTAAACAATGGTACCAAACTGCCTGTATTTACTGAAAAGAAAACTAATAAATTAAATTAAAAAAAAAAAAAATAGAAAAAAAAAAAAAAAAAAGATCAAACAAGTATTTAGGGTATAGTAGAAGGAGAAGAATTTCATTCCAAAGGCATAGTAGGCGTCCTCAACAACATCATAGAAGAAAACTTCGCATAAATTGGGAAAGAGATACCAAGGCAGATACAGGAAGCCTTTAGAACACCAAAAAAACAAAACCTGGAAAGCACCTTTCCTTGCCATATTATAATTAAACAACTAAACATACAAATCAAAGAAAATAACTTGAAAGCAGAGAGAAAAATCAAGTTACATATAAAGGCAAGCCCACCAGGATCACAGCAGATTACTCAACACAAACTTTAAAAGCTAGAAGGGCTTGGAATGATGTATTCCAAGTTCTGAAAGATAACAACTGTCAACCAGGGTTACTTTATCCTGCAAAGCTATCCATTCAAATAGATGGATAAATAAGGACATTCCACAACAAAAGCAGGCTAAAGGAATATTTGAAGACAAAAACAGCTCTACAGAGCTGCTTGAAAGGAACCTCCATGCTGAAGAGAAAGAAAAGCACACATATAAGGAACATGGAAAAAAATATACTTAAATACTAGTTAATACAAGAGAGCAAAGCTAAAACTGAAAGAACTACAAAACAAGAAAAATGGCAAAAATAAACACACACCTTTCCATAATAACCCTTAATATCAATGCCCTCAATGCCCCAACAAAAAGACATAGGTTTACAGACTGGGTTAAAAGGCAGGATCCTTCAATTTGTTGCCTCTAAGAAACTCACCTTTCTACAAAGGATGGATACCATCTTAAGGTGAAAAGTTGGAAAACAGTGTTTCAAGCAAATGGGACTAGAAAACAAGCAGGGGTCACTATCCTAATACCTGACATGGTAGGCTTCAGACCATTATTAATTATGAAAGATAAGGAAGGTCACTTTATATTGATTAAAGGAACACTCCATCAGGAGGACATTGCAATCCTAAACATATATACACCTATTCCCAACTTCATCAAACAAACGCTATTAGAAGTGAGGTCACAGATAACACTAAACATAGTTGTAGTGGGTGACTTCAACACCTCACTCTCATCAATTGCCAGATTCTCCTGGGAAAAAATAAACTAAGATGCATCTAGATTAAATGAGATCATAGAACAAATTGACCTAACAAATATCTACAAGACATTTCATCCAAATGCTGCAGAATACACATTCTTTTCAGCAGCACATGGAACATTCTCTAAAATAGATCATATATTAGGACACAAAGCAAATCTTAACACATACAGGAAAATGGAAATAATTCCTTGCACTCCACCTGATCACAATGGGATCAAACTATAAATCAATAGCAAGAAAAGCTTGAGCATACACAGAATCACAGAAACTAAACAATACACTATGATGAATGATTCAATGAAGAAATCAAGAAATAAATTTTGAGTCAGGTTAGGTGGCACATGCCTTTAATCCCAGCACCTGGGAGGCAGAGGTAGGATTGCTGTGAGTTTGAGGCCACCCTGGGGTTCCATAGTGAATTGCAGGTCAGCCTGGGCTAGAGTGAGACCCTACCTCGAAAAACCAAAAAAAAAAAAAAAAAAAAAAAAAGAAATTTTGAAAATTAATTGAGTCAAATGATAATGAGAACACAACATACCACAACCTTTGGGACACAATGAAGGCAGTCCTAAAAGAGAAATTTATAGCTTTCAGTGCCTATATTAAAAAATTAGAAAGGTTGCTAACAAACAACAAGATTGATAAAAACCCTTAGCAAATCTGACCAAAAGAAAGAGAGAAGAGACATGATTAATAAAATTAGATATGAAAAAGACACCATCACAACAGACACCAGAAAAATTAAAAAAATCATATAGTATAAGAGCACCTACTCCACTAAGTTTGAAAATCTTAAAGAAATGGATGATTTCCTTGACTAATATGACCTACCTAAATTAAACCAAGATGAGATTAACCACTTAAATAGACCTATAACAGGTACAGAGATCCAAGCAGTTGTAAAAAATCTCCCAGCTAAAAAAAGTCCAGGCCCAGATGGAGTCATTGGTGAATTTTACCAGACCTTCATGGAAGAACTAACTCCAATGCTTCTTAAACTTTTCCATGAAATTGAAAAGGAAGGAATCCTACCAAACTCCTCCTACAAAGCCAACATAATCCTGGTACCAAAACCAGACAAAGGACAAAAAAAATAAAAAAAAAATAAATAAATTACAGACCAATCTCCCTCATGAACATAGATGCAAAAATTCTCAACAAAATATTGGCAACCAGAATACAAGAATATATCAGAAAAATCATTCACCCCAACCAAGTGGCTTTATCACAGAGATACAGGGATGGTTCAACATATGCTAATTAATAACTGTAATACATTATATAAATGGACTGAAAGGCAAAAATCACATGATTATCTCATTAGATGCAGAAAAAGCATTTTACAAAATCCAACATCCTTTCATGATAAAAGTCCTACAGAGACTGGGAATACAAGGAACATATGTCAACATAATATAGGCTATTTATGACAAACCTACACCCAACATAATACGAAAGGGAGAAAAATTTGAAGCTTTCTCAGTAAAATCAGGAACAAGACAAATGTGTACACTGTCCACACTTTTATTTAATATAGTATTGGAAGTATTAGCCATACAATAAGGTAAAAGACACATATAAAAGGGATACAAATTGGAAAGGAAGAGAACAAGCTGTCATTATTTGCAGATAACATTATTATATACATGAAGGAACCTAAAGACTCTGCCAGCAAACTGTTAGAGCTGATCAATACCTATAGCCATGGAGCAGGACACAAAATAAACACACAGAAATCAGTAGCCTTCCTATATGCTAACAACAAACACACAAGAGGATGAAATCAAAGAATCATACAATTGTGTAAACAAATTACCTTGAAATAAACCTAACCAAGGAAGTGAAGGATCTCTACAATGAAAACTTTCAATCACTCAAGTGAGAAATTGCAGAAGACAGTAGGAAATGGAAAGATATCCCTTGTTCTTTTATTGTAAGGATAAATATTGTGAAAATGCCAATCTTACCAAAAGCAATCTACACATTTAATTCAATCCCCCTTAAAATTACAATGGTATTCCTCCCAGAAATAGAAAAAACAATCTAGGAGGTTCCAGTTAAGATTGTGGCGTAGGTACCATGCCAAAGCAGCCTAGCAGGGGAAAAGCCAGAAAAAACCTCAGCAAAATACATACTTCTACTAAAAAGTGAGGTGTACAGGAAATTGAAATGGCAGCAGAGAAGTAGGAGAGATCCAGAGCATCCAGAGCCCGCACAGGCCGGCAGAAGCAGCTCTGGCATCTGTTGATCATGGCAGCGGTGGCAGCGCACCAGAAAGCTGCCAGGCTCAGCTTGAGCTGCAGGAAAAGCCAGGTGAGGGGAGCTTCCACTCACACTGGAGCTCTCCACACTCAAGAAACGTGAAGAGAGAATGGCAGTGAACAACGGAGGGGCAGATCACAAGGTAGAAGAACATGTGGAACAGCGAGAGAACTAGAGCAGCTGAAGCTCACTCCCCTCACCCACTGCCAATGCCCAGCTCCAGCAAACAGAGCAGCAGTCCAGGGACCTGGCCATGCCAACTTGAACCAACAATGGGACCCAAGCAGGAGCAGAGGTAACTAGGATTACACCAGGGAAGGGTCTCACCTGGTTACAAGCTGACTTGGAACCCTCAACAGATCAGAAATCTTAACCTCCTGGTTGTCAGGATTAAGGGTGTGGGTGGAGCACCACACACCCTAAGGGACATTTAGAGGATCTGGTTCTCATAATACCTACTTGTGGATAAATACTCTGAGAGTCTTGAGAGCCACACCTAATGCCTTAAGCTCCTACCCTGAAGTTATATAACATCAGATTGTCTGATACATCTAATAATACCCAGCTAACTAGAAAATCCAATCATTAAATAATCCAGGATGCAAAAATATATACATTATAACACAAGAAACACCCAAAATCAAGACAATATAAATCCGCCAAAAAGTAAGAATACATCAGAAATGACCTCCAGTGAGAATGAGTTAGAGGAAATGCCTGAGAAAGATTTCAAAAGAAAAAACAATCTACAGATTCATTTGGAATCCCTGAAATCGTCCAATATCTAAAACAATTTTCAGCAACAAAAATAAGTCTTGTAGTATCACCATACCTAATTTTAACCTATAATACAGAGCCATAATAACAAAATCAGCATGGTACTGACAGAAAACCAGACATGTAGATCAATGGAATAGAGGACCCAGATATAAGTCCAGGAAGCTATAGCCACATGATCATTGACAAAAGTGCCAAAAATACTCATTGGAGAAAAGACAGCCTCTTCAGCACATGGTGCTGGGAAACTTGGATATGTATCTGTAGAAGGATGAAAATAGATCATTATCTCTCACCATGCACAAGAATTAAGTCTAAATGGGTCAAAGGCCTTAATACCAGACCTGAAACTCTGAAACTGCTAGAGGAAAAAGTAGGGGAAAACCCTTCAACAAAGTGGTATTGGCAAAGACTTTCTGAATATAACCCCAATTGCTCAGAAAATAAAACTACAGATCAACCACAGGGACCCATGAAATTACAAAGTTTTTGTATGGCAAAGGACACTGTGACTAGAACAAAAAGCCAGTCTATAGAATGGGAGAAAATCGTTGCTAGCTATATCTCTGATAGAGGATTAACATCTAGGATATACAAAGAACTGAAAAATTAAATAATAAGAAATCAAACAACCCAATTAAAAAATGGGCTATGGAACTAAATAGAGAGTTCTCAAAGGAATAAATACAGATGGCCTCTAAAAAAAGTTCTACATCCCTAGTCATCAGGGAAATGCAGATTAAAACTACATTAGATTTCATCTCACTCCTGTCAGATTGGCTACCATCATGGAAACAAATGATCATAAATGCTGTTGGGGATGTGGAAAAAGAGGAACCCTTCTACACTGTTGGTTGGAATGCAATATGGTTCAGCCATTGTGGAAATCAGTGTGGAGGTTCCTGAGACAGCTAAAAATAGATCTACTATATGACCCAGCTATAGCACTCCTAGGCATATATCCTAAGGACTCATCTCATAGCCTTAAAGATACTTGCTCAACCATGTTTATTGGCACTCAATTCACAATAGCTGGGAAATGGAACCAGCCTAGTTGTCCCTCAACTGAGGAGTGGATAATGAAGATGTTGTACACTGACATACTGGAGTTTTACTCAGTGGTAAAGAAATATGAAATTTACAAGAAAATGGATGGATCTGGAATGTGTTAAGTAAGTTAATTATACTAAGGCCAGGCCCAGAAAGCCAAATGTCACATGTTTTTTCTCATATGTGGAGCCTAGCTACAAATGATTGGACTTCTATGTGAGTAGGAATAAAACTCAGTAGCAGAGGCCAGTAAGCTAGAAAGGAGATATCAAGGAAATAGAAAGGGCGGGAGGGAGGGACTTAGTAGGGTGGTATTTTATATATGTAAGTAGAAGAACAGATTAATGGGGGTGAAAAGGCCTAAGTGAGGTCAGGAGAAGGGATAAAGTAAAGGAAAGGTGGAAGGAGGGCTAATCAAAATCAAAGATGAAAGAAATGTCATATGGAAACCTACTTTTTTGGACAATGGAACACTCAGGAGCCATAGATTATTATTAGAAAATTTTCAGTGCCAGGGATGGGATACTTTCCAGTGGGTTGTTGGCCAAAGAGGTCCCTGATACCCCCAAAACATTACAGGCCATTACCGATGCCCTTGGTTTTCCACCAGGAATAGATGGTAAGACCCTATTGCTGAAGATTCCAGATACTAGGGCTGCAATGTCACTGAGAAATCCTGCTGGAGCTGAGCTGAAAACCTCCTCCATGTAGAGCAGTAGACAGAAAGATGGAAAAAGCTATACTTCATGTTGTTCAATGGGAGAGAGAGAAATCATCAGTGAAGATACCCAACAGTGGACACTGCAAGCCTTAAATTTGGCCAGTCAGGCCAAATGAGCCAACTGGTACAAAAGTGACATGTATGTTATGGGGGAAACCATCCACTTTCTAGTTGGATTGGAGGCCTGCTCCATGGGAGGGAAAACCCACAAAAGGGATAGTCATGAGCCCTATGTGTGTAATGTCTGCTGGTGTCTGGCTAAGTGTATATACTATGCTCACAAAACTGCCCTTAGTGTTCATACCCATATATTATTGATACTCTCACTTTTGGTTAGAGAATCTTCTCTTTTCAGATGGCAGTGACCTTGGGGTGACTCAGAAGGCACCATGGTGCTGAGAAGAAGTGACAGAGGATTGCTCAGCACTGAAATATCTCTATCACATCTTCCAAAGCTCAGGGTCCATTGCGGAAGAGATGGCAAAAGGAATCTAAGAGCCAAAGGAAGGGCAGGACTCCTACAATATGCTCCTCCAGACACCAAATGGCCTGGATATCCATGACCTCATAGTGCCTGACACTACGTTCATAAGACCATCATAATAGGAAGAAAAGCTCATGACATCAAAATAAAAGACAGACTGAGTGAGAGAGATAGGGGATATGATGGAGAGTGAAGTTTCAAAAGGGAAAGTGGGGGGAGGGAGGAAATTACCATGGGATATTGTTTACATTTATGGAAACTGTCAATAAAAAATAATGATAAAAATTATATCAAAGTGAGTTGGTTGGAACTGTTTTGAGGAATATATTCAAATAGGAAGAATTGGAGAGAGAAGATTGAAATCAGAGTTATAATTATAATGAAGATCTGGGCTAGTTGATGTTGGAATGGAGAGAAAAAAATGGGTAGGAAATAAGGTTCTGGGGCTTCATGTATTACAAAGTGACCATAGAAGGACATTTTGTTCATTAGTTTGGAAGTTTTTGGATGTAAAAATATGACCTTTGCCAGGCTATGTTTCTGGCCTTATGTCTTTTGGGAAAAAAATTGAAATAGGTCAGAGGAAGTGAGCTGCTATATGAAGCTCCAAGACACACAAGACACAGGGACAGGGATACTTTTTCCACCAGGATCCCAAGTGAGGCACATTGACCTGTCTGAATATCCTGGAGTGGCTAGTCAGCATCTTTGCAGAAAGCAGGGGGAGTTCTGGCCAGGCATAAATACCCCAGAACATGTTCACAGACCCACAGAGTACAAGGCAAAGGCTGACTTACTTCCAATATGAAAGGGATGAAAGCTGGAGTTGGATTTTCAAGAAAGAGAAGTGATGTGATAAGCTAGACCTTGATTCCTTAGTCTATATTTGAGGCAATGTAAAGAGTTTTCAAATCTGCTATTTAAACTTCAGAAAATTTCTTCTTTAGCACTTAGAATTTGAGCCAAATTTTATTTGACTCCAAAGCCTAAGGATATTTTGTAAAAATAGGACTAAAAGAAAGAAATGATTTAACAAGTTCTAGCTTATTTTATAGGTTTGACTTCATTGTATCCTCCCAATAGCCATAATAGTAGATAAGTGTTTCCCAGGGCATCTGTCTGGGCCACAGTCAAACCACCTGGGACTTGATGACCTTGTATGCCTTTTTCCATATCTGTAAATCTCTTTTCCCTTGCCTTTAAAGTCTCTTTCTTCCTCTTCAGGGATACTTGCTCTAACCTTGTCAGTAAGTTGATATCAAACAGCTCAGCCAGTGTAGTTCTCTGTTCTGAAAAATTATGGCATTGAATCTTGGTATTCTAATCAGTTTACACTACAAGAAATGCCTAATGTCAAAAAGAATAAATGCAATTTTGTTTTCTTCACTGCAGAACTTCAAATAGCCATAGAAACACAATCAGTACCTCAAGGAAGTATATTATCAGAAACACACTTCCTGCCTCTTAGTATAGGAAAATATAATTCTCATTAGAATTTTTCACTAACCAATATCCCATAATGGTATAAAGTGCTAAGATAGCACAATTTTATCATCCAGTGGCATTTACTACACGTAATAAAATATAGCCATACTAGCACAAAAACATAGCCCTCAGAAAGTAACAAACCTTCCCAGACCAGCTGCTAGGGTCATCACAGGGAGAGGTGCTGTTTGAGAGTGGAGGGATGCCTCTCTGTGTGTCTGAACAGGGTACTGGTTTGAAGGAACCTAAGGTCATATGTGGATCAAGTACATGTCAGGCCGAGAGATGAATCCAGTAAAGCTGAAAATAATTAAGGCAGATTCCCAGAGGACAATATGATACACTATTTGTGGAGAATGTTTAATGAAATGACTACATTCCTGTAGTGGTTTGATCCAGGTGTCCCCCATAAACTTAGGTGTTCTGAATGCTATGTCCCCAGCTGATGGAAGTTTGAGAATTAAAGCATCCTAGAGGCAGTGTATTGTTGAGGGTAGGCTTATGGGTATTATAGCCAACTTCCTCTTGCCAGTGTTTGACATACTCTCCTCTTGTTGTCCATTGGATAACAGGAGGTGTTGTCCACCCTCAGCTCGTGCCATCATTTCCCCTGCCATCATGGAGCTTCCCTCTGAGTCTATAATTCAAAATAAACCCTTTACTCCCACAAGCTGTTCTTGGTCAGGTGTTTTATGCCAGCAATGGAACCTGACTACAACAGGAAAGTTGGTACTGAGGAGTGGTGTCATTAATGCTTGAAACCTGTGGAAGAAGCTGCTGGCTCACTTTCATAGATCCAAGCAGAAAGACACCACTAAACAGCCAGAAAACACAAAACCAACAGATCTTCAAAGTGCTCACTATACACCTTAGAGCTGGGCTCCAAGATCTGCCCCAGTGACTTATCTTTTCCCTAGTAAGAGGTCCACTCATTGGAGACTCGGGATTAAGCTTGAATCTATGAGGCTTTACATTTAAATCACTACAAGTGAGTTCTGGGTTCAGTGAGAGACCTTGTCTTAAAATGAACAAACAAAAAAATCAGGTGGATCCAAGGCTCAGGACAGAAATGGGTCTTGATATCTATGACCTTCCAGTGCCTAGCAAATACCTTCATAAGACCCTCATAGTAGGAGAAGGAGATGATAACATCAAAAGAAAAGAGAGACTAATGGAAAGAGGGAGGTGATATGATGGAGAGTGGAGTTGTGAAGGGGAAATGGGGGAGGGGAAGGAAATATCATGGTTTATTGTCTATATAGAAGTTGTCAATAAAAAAGTTTAAAAAGACAAGTGGAAGAGACTAAAACAGAACAAAAAGAGAAAATTACAGACCAATCTTCCTCATGAACATAGATGCAAAAATCCTCAACAAAATATTGGCAAACAGAATAAAAGAATATATCAGGAAGATCATTCCCCTCAACCAAGTAGGCTTTAGCCCAGAGATGGAGGGATAGTTCAACATATACAAATCAATAAATGTAATACACCATATAAATTGAAGAACAAACATTACATGATAATTTCAATACATGCAGAAAAGGCATTTGACAAAATCCAATATCCTTTCATGATAAAAGTTCTAAAGAAATTGGGATGAGATGGAACATATCTCAATATAATAAAGGCTATTTATGACAAACCTACAGCCAACATAATACTAAATAGAGAAAATCTTGAAGCCTTTCCACTAAAATTAGGAACAAAATAATGGTGTCCACTGTCCCCAGTTTTATTTAATATAGTGCTAGCAGTCTTAGCTATAGTAATAAGGCAAGAGACAAACAGAAAAGGGGTACAAATTGGAAAGGAAGAGATCAAATTATCATCATTTGCAGATGATTATATACAAAAAGGACACTAAAGACTCTACCAGAAAATTGTTAGAGTAGTAAACTTTTAGCAACATAGCAGGATACAAAATAAACACAGAGAAATCTGTAGCCTTCCTATACACCAACAACAAACATGCTGAGAGTAAATCAGAGAATCACTCTCACTCACAATTGCCTCAAAATAAAGTACCTTGGAATAAACCTAACCAAGGAAGTGAAGGATCTCTACAATGAAAACTTTAAAATACTCAAGACAGAAATTATAGAATACACTAGGAAATGGAAAGACACCCCATGTTCTTGGATTAGAAGAACCAATACTATGAAAATGTCAATCTAACAAAAAGTAATCTACACATTTAATGCAATTCCTATCAAATTTCCAGTGTCATTATTCATGGAAATAGGAAAAACAATCCTAAAATTAGTTTGGAAGCACAAAAAACCTTGAATAGCCAAAACAATTTTGAGCAATAAAAACAAAGTGGTGGTGTCACCACACCTGATTTTAGTGTATATTATAGAGCCATAGTAACAAAAACAGCATGGTACTGGCACAAAGACAGACATGTAGATCGATGGAACAGAATAGAGGACCCAGATGTAAGTCAGGACAGCTACAGTCACCTGATCTTCGACAAAAATACTCATTGGAGAAAATACAGTTTCTTCAACAAATGGTGCTGGGAAAACACCTCCTCTTCCCTGTGCTTTTGTGGTGAGGCCATTTTCCATGTACAGGATTCCTTTAAGTATCTTTGGAAATGCTGGTGTGGTGGTCACAAATTGCTTTCATTTGTACTAGTTTTGAAATATCTTCATTTGCCATCAGCTTTAAAATATAATATTAATACATTATATATTAAATATATAAATTTATTATATAAATATGTAAACATACATATTAATATATAAAACATAATTTAGTCATTTTGGCTGCCCATTATTTATTTCCAGGGCTTGAAGTGTATTATTCAATGCTTTCTTGGCTTTTAGAGCTTCTGTTGAGAAGCCTCATGTCCTCCCCCATGTTTTCCTTTGAGAGTTAATGCTTCATACATAGATTTTCATGCTCTCTGTTTTGTACTTTTAGCATCTTGAATATAATATATCATGGAGATTTTCTTCTCTGGTCATATCTATTCAGGATTGCAAGTACCTTTTGAGCTTGGCTGCCCACTTCTTTCTTTGTATTTGGAAATTTTTCTGAGTCTTAGTGTTGATCTCAGCTCCTTTTTCTACCCCAGGGACTCATAGGGTTGGTCTCTTGATCAGGTCCCAGAATTGATGGTAAGACCCCATTGGTGAAGATTCCACATGCTTGGGCTGCAAGGAAACTGAGAAATCAAGCTATAGCTGAGTTAAAAACATCTTATAGACCAGTGCACAGAAAGCTAGAAAAAGCTATGCCACATTCAGCTCCATGGGAAAGAGAGAAGTCATCAGTGGAGATAAACAACAGTGGACACTACAACCCTTAAGTTCGGCCAGTCAGACCAAATGAGCCCATGAGTACAATAGTGGCTTGCCTGTTATGGGGGAAACCAGCTTCTCTCTAATTGTACTGGAGGCCCATTCCACAGGAGGGAATACATACCTGATACTGAAAACCTATGATGGAGGAAGTCATGAGCCCTAGGGATGTACTGGTCTGTGGCTAAATGCATATATTATGCTCACCAAACTGCCTGGTAAGCATTTTATTACCCATATATTCATGCTACTTTCACTTTTGGTTACGGAACCTTCTCTTTTCAGATGGCAGTGACCTCTGGGATGACTCAAAAGGCAGCATAGTGCTGAGAAGAAGTGACAGAGGAGTGTTCAGCACTGAAACATCTCTATTACATCTTCCAAGGCTAAGCGCCTATTGAAGAAGAGGTGGCAGAAAGAATGTAAGAGCCAAAGGAATGGTAGGACTCCTTACACTGTGATCCTCCAGACACAAAATGGCCTGGATATCCATGACCTCAGTGCCAGACACTACCTACACAAGACCATCATTATAGGAGGAAAAGATCATGGCATCAAAATAAAAGACTGATGAGAAAGGGAGGGGATATGATGGAGAGTGGAGTTGTGAAGGGGAAAGTAAGGGGGAGAGAATTATCATGGTTTATTGTCTATAATTATGAAAGTTGTCAATAATAAATTTTTTTTACAAATTACAGTATCTTTGGATTTGGTAATTAAGGAATTACAACCTCTTGGAATCATCATGTTGCTTTGTTCTTTGTGCTTCTGTGCTGAGTTGTGTACATCTGCTAGTTTGTATCTCTTGTGATTTTATTTGGGACTTTTGAGGGAGGAGACTCTTAATGAGGAGCCGCTTGAATGCTTAATTCCCATTACCATTCAAAGAGAAGAAAGCAAACTTCTAACAAAAATGACACCAAACCAAATGAAATACTAAAATATACTTAAATCCACTAAAGCTAATGAGTAAACTACCAACAATCATATAACTGAAAATACCAAAGACAATGGATAGTTTCTTATGATGTTAAAGTAAATAAAGAAAATGAATTAAATAAAGGATAGGAGCATGAAATTAAAAGAAGTAACAGCAAGTTTAAAATAAAAAAATACAAGAATGGAATATATTATAAAGTTGTAGCAGAAAGAGAAAGTAATTATAAAGACTGATTGCTCAATAGTGAAAAAATACATAATAATAGTAGATAAATGTAAGATGGATAAAAATAAAAACATAAACATAAGAGGTTTAAAAATTAAATTAAATCAAAGTCCTAATAAAAGTGTAGTTTAATTGCAGAAAAAAGGGCAGAAGGATTATAAGAGTCACAGAGTGGGTAAGAATACCATGAGGCATGGTCTCCCACTGCTACAACACAGGGACTGACTGAGGCCTTCATGACCCCACAGTGAATATCATAACCCTATTGAGGAGGACCCCCAGAATAATGGGAGCAGGAGTGAGGGGATGAAATAATGAACCTGTTACAACAGTCAGCGGGTCAAGTGCCAGAAGGTGCTACATGGGCGACTGGGGGAAATAACCAATATCTGTCCAAGCGACTCATGGTCTAACCTACTTAGCAGCAAATAACCTGCTGTGATGCCCACACAAGTGCAATAGTGGCACACAGCCATGGTGGGGAATCAACTGCTCTTGATTTGGCTAACTGATCCCCTTAGTGAGTGGTAGGAGTCCCATAGCTGGAGCTGGGAAACAAGTCAGAACCATATCCAAACATAAGCCCACTCTCCAATATCACGCTACCATCAATCATGGCCTACAAGAGGGCCTACACCTATTAAACTCTCTATAAAAAAAGTAAGGGTTATCTCATTTGTCCTGGTGCTAACTTACTCTCCGTTGAAGAATCTGCTTCTCTTTTTCAGATAGATGCAGATCCTAAGGAGAGAGCTAACCCATCATACCTCAAAAGGGCTGAAACTAAGGAAAAATGGCGAAACAAGCAAGGGTGCTGTTTTCCTGATGAACCGGATACCAGCACAAGGGGGAAGGAGTCCAACACAGAAAAAAATCAACTCCTACCAAATCAGAGAGCCAGAGCCTCAGAGGCCCCCAACACCTCATTACTTAAGTAGACCAAAAATGAAACCAACATGGCTCAAGGAAATTTTGCAGAAGAGGGGGCGGGAAGAATGTCAGAGCCACATGTTGGGTCATGATATGCAGAAACATTTATCTTACCAATAACTGTGGGCTAACTCCACAATGCATGACCCATATACCTCAACAAGGAGGGGCCAATGGGGAGGGGGTACGTCATGGATGAGCCTAATAATGGTACCAAACTGCCTGTATTTGCTGAATACAAAACTAATAAAAAAAAGAAAAAAAAAGAAATAATGAACCTGTTATAATATATAAAAAATAAATTAAAAAAATTTTTTTTGTTCATTTTTATTTTATTTATTTGAGAGTGACAGAGAGAGAGAGAGAGAGAGAGAGAGAGAGAGAGAGAGAGAGAGGAAGAGAATGGGTGCGCCAGGGCTTCCAGCCACTGCAAACGAACTCCAGATGCATGCACCCCCTTGTGCATCTTGCTAACGTGGGTCCTGGGGAATCAAGCATAGAACTGGGGTCCTTAGGCTTCACAGGCAAGCACTTAACCACTAAGCCATCTCTCTAGCCCGCATAATACCTTTTGATTATAATCCCTTCCCATTAATTTCTTTTGTCCCCTTTCCCCTTCCCCTGAACCCCTTCCTTTCAGCTACTCCCTCTTCTATTTTGATACCTTTTCCCCCTCCTCCATTATCCATAGTAAAATGTTGATGGGTCCAACAGTGTGTAGATCTCGTGAGAGTAATGACAGTCTGTGTGAGATCATAAACACAATGGCCACTTCTTATCCATGAAAACAGTCCATTCCTTCATCTGGCTTTTATGTTCTTTTCATCCTCTCCTCTGTTATGTTGTCTAAACATAGGAGGGCATGATAAAAGCGTCTTATTTAATACTGAGCACTCAATAGTCATTTATTTTTAGCACTTTGACAAGCTTTTCAAAGATTTTTTATTCTTATAGTAACTTTTTCTTCATAGTAAAATTTTATTGACAGTTTTTATAAATGCACATAGCGTATTTTAATTAATCCCATCCTACTATTGTCTTTCGTCTGCCCCCCATACCACTTCCACAAAACTTATTTTCCAACTAGTTTTTTCTTCTACTTTGATGACTTTTTTTGGAGGGGGTGTTCTCCATGCCACTATTGCATGGGTATGTACTATATTGAAAACAAAAAGAAAAAAAAAGTCTCATCCATGTAAATATGTGTAAGAATACCCCACCAAGAAAGGAACAGGGGATCAAAATAGACTTGGAAATGAATCAACCATGTTTAACATAGCTATCCAACCCATCTCTAAAACTAACCAGGGAAAAAGAAATAACAACAATTCAGCCAATCAGAATGTCATCCAACAAAATCAAAAGAAAAACTCCATAATATCATTAAATATAAATGTCCTCAACTCATCAATAAAAAGATGCAGACTAACTGACTGGATTAAAAACAGTTTTAATCTGTTGTTTTCAAGAACCACACATAGCTAGCAAAGTCATCCACAAACTGAGAGTCAAAAAATGAAAGCAACTTAGGAATCAAATAGAAACAGTAAACAAATCTGTGTGGCTATTCTTATATGTGATAAGGTAGCCTTCAAGCCAAAGCCCATCAAAACAGATAAAAAAGAGCTGGGCATGGTTGTGCACGACTTTACTCTCAGTACTTGAGAGGCTAAGGTAGGAGGATGGCCATGAGTTCAAGGCCACCCTGAGACTACCCAGTGAATTCTAGGTCAACCTATGCTAGAGTGAGACACTACCTTGAGAACCCAAAACCAAACCAAACAAAACAATACCACCAAAAAATAACCAGATAACAGGAACAATCTTCAAGAAGAAATAACAGTTGTAAACATTTATACACCAATTATTCAGGCTCTCAGTTTCATGAAACAAATGTTAACAGGCATAAAAGGTCACTTAGGTCCTGACACAATAAAAGTAGAAAACTACAATACTCCACTCACATCTCACATATTTAGACAGATTCTCAAAACTAAAAATCAAAGAAGCTACTTCAGAGCTAAAATATACCATAGGCCAACTGGGTTTAGCAAGTATCTACAGAACATTACACCAAAGAGGGAATATACTGGGTTTTTTTTGGCTATACCTGGAAGCTTCTCCAAAATTGACCACATTATAGGCCCCAAAATAAACCTTAAGAAATACAAATAAATTGAGATGATTCCTTATATTCTTTCAAACTACAGTGGAATGAAACTAGCACTCACTATCAAGAGTAGGTTCAGCAACTACACAAAAGCTTGGAGACTGAACAATACATGCTTGAATGAACAGTGGGTAACTGAAGAAATCTGGGAAGAAATTGAAAGTTTTTCAAAAAGTTAATGAAAATGATAATAAAACCAATCATATCCTCCAGGATGCAATCAAGGCAGTTCTTATAGGGATATTTATAGCCATAAGTGTGCATATTAAAATTTATGCAAAACAAGATGTCAATCCCCAAAACAGTAGCTAGTAAGACACAGTTTAGATTTTGGCAGAAATAAATGAAATAGAGACTAACAACAATAAACAAAATTAACCAATCAGAATTATTTCTTTGAATAAGTTAACATGCTGTATAAACCCTAAACACACTAACCAAAAGAGAGAAAATATCAAAATAAATCATGTATAAAAATAAAAAATTATTGAAAAAGGTCCTAATGAAATTCAGAAGGTCATTAGGGAATACTATGAAAATATTCCAAAAGGTTTGAAAACCTAGAGGAAATGAATAAATTTCTAAATGCAGAGGACCTACTGTAGCAGACAGCTTCAGGCCTCAGAGATGAACTTTCATACCAGGCACAGTTATGGAAGGAAGGGATTTATTGGAGCTTATAGATCTAGGTGAAATGCTATAATGGCAAAAGAAGCTGGCCCCACTTTTACAGGTCCAAGCAGAGAGAGAGAGGAGCTACAAGCCTAATTGCACAGCATACTTTAGGAACTCTAGGCACTTTGAATATCTTTAGATTGGAATTTCAAATCCACCACTGTGACTTAGGACTAGATTCTAAGATCCAGCCCAGTGACATCTCCTCCAGCCAGGTAGCTGTAGATCTAACTTGCAAACTGGAATAAAATACTGAGTATAATGGGGGCCTTCTATTAAAACTACCACACCTACCAAAATTAAAGCCAGAAGGTACAACTAACATAAACAGACCTGTGGTGAACAATGAAGTAGAAGCAGTAGTTAAGTCTCCCACAAAAAAAAATCCCAAGACCAGAGGGACACACTGCCAAATTGTATCAAACTTTCATGGAAGATCTAATACCAAATTTTCTCAAACATGTCCACAAAACAGAAAGGGAAGGAATAATACCAAACTCATTTATGAAGCCAGTGTTATCTTGATACCCAAACCAGATGAAGACACAACAAAGAAAGAAAGTTATAGACAAATTTCCCTGATGAACATAAATGCAAAAAATTCCTCACAAAATATTTGCAAACAGAATTCAAGAGCACAAAAGATTATACACCATAACTAAGTGGGCTTCATAACAGGGATTCAAGGTTGATTCAACATATACAAATCAATAAAAAATTCACCATATAAATAAAGTGAAGGCCAGAGATCATATGATCATTTCTATAGATGCAGAGAAGGCATTTGACAGAGTTCAGCATGTCTTCAAGATGACAGTTCTGGAAAAATTAGGAATAGACAGAACACATCTCAAAATAAACCTAAATATGACAAACCTATAGCCAACATAATTTTGAATTGGGAAAAACTGAAAACACTTTAATCTGGAACAAGGCAAGGGTAGCTACTGTCTCCACTCTGATTCAATATGGTTTTTGAAGTCTTAGCTAATGCAGTAAGACAGGAAAAGGATATAAAATGGATAAAAATAGGAAAGGAAGAAATTCAACTATCCATATTGTAGATGACATGATTATTTTTATAAAATATTATTTATTTATTTATTTGAGAGAGGGAGAAAGAATGAGGGAGAATGGGCGTGCCAGGGTTTCTAACCACTGCAAACAAATTCCAGATGCATGAACCACCTTGTGCATCTGGCTTATGTGGGTCCTGCAGAATCAAACCTGGATCCTTAGGCTTGTAGGCAAGCATCTTAATCACTATGCCATCTTTCCAGTCCTAGATGACATGATTCCATATTTAAAGTGACCCTACAGACTCCACCACAATAATCTTAAATATAATAAGCACTTTCAAAAATATTTTTGGTCTACAAAACCAGCACACAATAACCAATCATGTAATAAGTATGTTCTAACACTGGGCTTGCTGAGGGATAAATTAGCAAAAATATCCCATTCATAATAGCTTCCCCCAAATAAAGTACTTAGAAATAAGTCACATGAGGTATATGAAAGAACTCTACAAATAAAACTTCAAAGACACTGAGAAAAGGAAATAAAATAAGGTCCCAGTCAAGAGAGAGACCTTCCATACTCCTGAATTGTCAGAATGAATATTGTGAAAATTGCTATATTACCTAAAGGAATCTGCAGATTCAATCTATAGATTCAGTGCTATTTCTCTCAAAGTTCCAATGACATTCTTCTGAGACGATTTAAACAATTCATATGGAAACATAGAAGACCACATATACCAGAGTAAATAGGCAGAACACTGCTGGAAGTATCACAATTCCTGATCTAAAGTTAAACTCTATATGCCAGGGGTAGGATACCTTCCAGTGAGTTGTTGTCAAGCAGATCTCTGAGGCCCCCCAAACAATACAAGATATTGTCAATATTCTTGCTTGCCCAATAGAACGAGATGGTAAGACCCTATTGCAGAAGAAACCACATTCTTTGGTTGCAGGACAATGAGGAGTTAAGATGGAACCTTTCTCTTGCTACCTGTCATAGTGCTGGTAAGTGCTATGTAGGCTTCATGGGGAGAAGTCATCAGCAGTCTTAACCAGCAGTGGATCCTGCATGCTATACAACTGGCCAGTCCAGAAAGATGTGTCCCCTTTTGCAATAGTATCATTCTGTTACAGAGTAACCAACTACAGTCTGATTGGGTTTGACGAGGTCTGTGCCATGGGAAGGAATTTATGCTTGGTACTGAAAACTTAGTCAAAAGCTATCTCTGGCTAGTAATGGCTTCAAGAGGAAGATACCATTGTTATTTGGCTAAATGCATATGTTGTGTCCATCAAACTGCCCTCTAAATATTTATGTTTATGCCCACAGATAAGTATTGTTGTTGTCACTTTCAGTCAGAGAAGCTTCTTTTTGCAAATGGTGATGACTACTTTGGAGACTTAAAACTTGTCAAAGTGCTGAGAAGTGACAGTTGAATGCTTATCAGTCAGTAAGACATCTATGTCACACCCTCTAAAGGTGTGGGAACAATGTGGAAGAGATGGCAGAAAGAACATAACAGCCAAAGGAGAGTGAGAAGTGCTTTGGAATGCTGTCTTCTAGACACTATGTGGCCATTGCATTCATAGCCTCACAGTAGCTATCATTACCTGTATAAGATCTTCATAATACTGGGCCATCAACATTTTGTCATGGATGATGGAGGAGGGTAAAAAATTACATCAAAATGAAGAGGGACTAGTTAGAAAGAAGAGGTTCAAAGGAAAGTGTATATGAGTGTGGGGAGAGGGGTCACAAGAAGATCAAAATTATTTATGTGTATGAAAATTGTCAATAAAAAAGTTAAAAATAAAATTATAGGGCTGGAGAGATGGCTTGTCAGTTAAGGCATATGCCTGCAAAGCCAAAGGACCCAGGTTTGATTCCCCAGGACCCATGTTAGCCAGAAGCACAAGGTGGCACATGTGTCTGGAGCTTGTTTGAAGTGCCTGAAGGCCCTGGTGCATCCATTCTCTCTCTCTCTCTCTTCCTCTCCTTCTTTCTCTCTCTCCATCTTTCTCTCTGTCAAATAAATAAATAAAAATTAACTATAAAAAATGAAAATAAAATAAAATTATACTGTACAGCCACAGTGGCAAAAATAGCATAGTGTTGGCACAGGGAAGACATGGAGATAAATGGAATAGAGTAGAGGACGCAGAATTATGGACAACTAATTTTTGGCAAAGATATCAAAAATTTACATTGAATCAAAAACGCTCTAGAATATTCAACAAATGTCACTGACGAAACTGGATAACTACCTGCAGAAGAATGAAGTTATACTCACATCTCTCACCCTGCACAAAGAACAACTCAAAATGCATCAAAGACCTTTATGAAAAGTCAGAAATGCGAAAAGTACTGGAGAAAATCAGACGCAATACACTGGAAATTATAGGTATAGCTAAGAACTTTATGGATAGGACACTAGTAGCCCAGGAAATAGTTCCAACAATCAACAAGTAGAACTATATGAAATTAGAAAGTTTCTTCACAGTGAAGGAAACTACCAGGAGAGTTAACACAAACCCTGCAGAATGGGATATCTTTGCCAGCTATTTTTCTGCCATGGAGCTAAGATCTAGAATATACAAAACGCTATAGGAAAAAATTAAACACCAAAAAGCCTCAAACAAAACAAAATCACCAATCAATAAATGGGCTAATGAAATGAACAGTTAATTTTCAAAAGAGACACAAGTGGCCAACAGATATTTTTTTAAATGTTCAACATCCTTAGCCATCCAGGAAGTGCAAATCAAAACCACTTTGGGATTTCATGACACCTGAATCAGAATGACAATCATCAAGAAAAGTCATGACAGCAGGGCTGGAGAGATGGTTTAGTGGTTAAGCACTTGCCTGTGAAGCCTAAGGAACCTGGTTCGAGGTTCAATTACCCAGTACCCATGTAAGCCAGATGCACAAGGTGGTGCAATGCATCTGGAGTTCTTTTGCAGTGGCTGGAGGCCCTGGTGCACTCATTCTCTCTCTCTGTCTGTCGCTCTCAAATAAATAAATAAAAATAAACATATTTTTGAAAAGTAATAACAGAAAATGCTGGGGAGTATCTGGGAAAGTGAAACCCTTACTCACTATTGGTGGGAGTGTAAACTGGGCCAGCCACTATAAAAATGAGTGTAGGGCTAGAGAGATGGCTTAGCACTTAAGGAGCATACCTGTGAAGCCTAAGGACCCAGATTCGATTCTCCAGGTCCCATCTAAGGTGCAAATGGTGATACATGTGTCTGGAGTTTGTTTGTAGTAGGTAGAGGCCCTGGTGTGCCCATTGTCACTCTTTCTCTTCCTCACCCCTCTCTCTATATCTAATAAATAAAAATAAATGTTTAAAAAAATCAGTATAAAGCTGGGTGTGGTGGTGCATGCCTTTAATTCCAGCACTGGGAGGCAGAGGAAGGGGGATCACTGCAAATTTGAGGCCACCCTGAGACTCCATAGTGAATTCTAGGTCAGCCTGGGCTACAGTGAGACCCTACCTCAAAAAAACAAAAATAAATATGTGTGTAGAGGTTTCTCAAATCACTAAAAAATGAAGTACCATGTGACCCTACTATACTCCCAGGCATATCTCTAAAACCCTCTGGAGCAAAGATAGTCTCTTTAACAAATGGTGCTGAGAAACCTGGCTATCCACATGTAGAAGAATGACACTAGAGTCTTGTCTCTCTCCATGCACAAGAATAAACTCCTGGGCTGGAGAGATGGCTTAGCGGTTAAGCACTTGCCTGTGAAGCCTAAGGATCCCAGTTCAAGGCTCAACTCTCCAGGACCCATGTTAGCCAGATGCACAAAGGGGCGCATGCATCTGGAGTTCCCTTGCAGTGGCTGGAGGCCCTGGCGCGCCCATTCTCTCTCTCTCTGTCTGTCTGCCTCTTTCTCTCTGTCTGTTGCTCTCAAATAAATAAATAAACAACAACAAAAAAAAAATTAAAAAAAAAAAGAATCAACTCCAAATGGATCAGAGACCCAAACATCAGACTGAAATTCTGAATCTGCTAGAGCAAAAAATAACAGGAAACACTTCAAGTTACAGACTTAGGTAAGAATTTTCTGAAAAAGATTATAGTTGCTCAGGAAATAAAGTCAATAGTCAACAAATGGGTCCACGCACAAAATTGAAAAAAAAAATTGTACAGCCAAAGAAACTGTTAATTGAATAAAAAGGCAGTTTAAAAAAATGGGAGAAAAGTTTTGCCAGCTGTACATCTATATTAGATACCTTCTATTTTCTGGGAAAAACATCTGGACAGAAACAGCTTATGGGATAAAAGCTTACAAATTTGAGAGGAAGTTTAATTATGGTGGGGAAAAGCTGCAGGCTTGAGCAGGAAGTGGGGACTACACCTTCCTTTCAGCAGGGAGGAAGTGGTGTGAGTGAGCTAGTTAGCACTCATTACTTACCTCCCAGGGACACACCCTCTCTAGCAAGGCTCCACTCCTCAAAGGCCCCACAACTTTCCCATGTTGACACTGGCTGGGGACCAATTATTCAAAACAAATGAGGGTATGGAGGACATTTTGCATTCAAACCACCACAATTTCTAATAGAGGATTAATATATAAGACATACAAAGAACTTAAAAAAAAAAAAAGGAATCAAGCAGCCCCATTCAAAAAATGGGCTATGCAACTAAGTAGAGAGCTGTCAAAAGAAGAAATACAAATGGGCAATAGCAATAGACATTTAAAGGCATTCAAGCCAGTACAGAATTCAGACTGAAACTACTTTGAAAACTACTGCCTTTGACCACTGATCAATCCTCACAGTACACAAAACTACTTTGAGATTACATCTTATTCCAGTTATTAAGAAATCAAATGACAACTAATGTTGGCAAGGGTATTAGTAAAAGAGAAGCCTTATTCACCATTGGGAAGAGTATAAAATTGTTTAACTATGATGTAAATTTGTGTAAAAGTTTCTCCAAAACCTAAAAATAGAACTACTGTATGACCCAGAGGACTCAATATCTTACCACAGAGATACATTGCACATCCATGCTCATTGCTACTCTATTCACAATAGCTTGGAAATGGAATCAATCTACATGTCCATCAACTGATAAGTGGATAATGAAAATGTGATGTATAATAAATAAATATTATACAAATATAAAGAATTTTCTTCAGTTGTAAAGCAAAATAAAGTTATAAAATTTGTAGAAGGGGTGGAATTGGAAAAAAATATATACCAAGTGAGGTAACCCAAACCCAGAAAGACAAAAGTCTCATGGTCTCACTTATATATGGATTCCAGGTTTCATTGTTCCTGTGTATGAAAATACAGGGGTAGAAGACTGTGTTTGGGATGAGATTCGAGATAGCAGACCATGAGAGGGGAACAAGAGGTGTCTAGAAGGCAGGGAAGGACCAAAGATGTAGTATGAAAGCAGAAAGGAGACTATGTTGGGGAGGAAGGCTAAAGAAGGAGAGAAAGTGGGGGATAGAAAAGGGAAAGGAAACAAAAAAATTTGTTTGAGGGATAAGCAGATGGCTCAGAGGTTAAGGTGCTTATTGCAAAGCCTAAAGACCTGAGTTTGATTCCCCTGTACCCACATAACATAAAGCCAGATGCACAAAGCGGCGCATGCCTCTGGAGTCTGTTTGCAGCTGCTAGAGGCCCTGGAACACCCATTCTTTCTGTCCATCTCCCTTCTCTCTGCTTGCAAGTAAAAAAAAAAAAAATTATATATATACATACATATATATATATATATATCTAAGTTTCTTTAAAATATTGTTTGAAAACACCATACTGAGAGCTAATGCTTTGTACATAATAAGATAAAAAGAATGACAGGAGGCCGGTTGCACTGAGAGTTGTAGCGTGAGCACCATGAGAGTGAGCACTGCCACCTGCTCTCTGTGTGTAACACCATCGCTGACATCAGTGCTAGGGAACCATTTCCCAAGAGATGGATGATTGTAATCACCTATTACAATTGTGTGTGGAAACGCACGGATGCATGCTTGTACACTGGTGCATGTGTGCATGGGACAGTGCCTCTGATATGCTCGGCACTTAGCCCAGCTTACTCCAGGTACTGACTTTCACCTGCTTCTTACAATAGCATGTGAACCAACTCTACTCCAGCTTTACAGATTGGAGAGTTGAGGCAGGTAAATGGTAAATAACTTCATTGTGTTTCCAGAAACAGAAAGTGGCACAGATAGGATTTAAAACTAAGTACTCTGGCTTCGGGATTTGTTCTCTATATTTTTGCTATATTTTTTTAAAATATCTAAAATATTTATTTATTTGAGAAAGAGAGAGAACGAGAAAGAATATGTGCACCAAGTCCTGAAAACTATCTCCAGACACGTGTTCTATTTGTGCGTCTGGCTTTATGTGGGTACTAGGGAATTATCATGTCTATCTTCTCATTGTGGCTAGAACTTGGTTGTGAGATGTGTTAGCCACATATCATTCAGACAGTGCCCCACCCTGCAGCAATAGCAGAGGCTTGTGCCCCATCGCTTTTGTACTCCCTGGCTATCCAGTATTCTGTAGAGGGGATCTCCTTCACTGTGCTGTCAAAAGCACTCCATGTGTTTCTCTCCAGAGTTAGAGCACAGCATGAATGTGGGATCTGGTTTCCTCGATGGATGGCAAGACCAGAAATCCCCTGGGGATTCCTCTACTGTGCACTATTTCAGTTTTTGCTTTTTGATATAAAGGGATCTAGGCCTGCTCAGAACATCCCCTCAAGTCACTATTTTCTAAAGACCTATTTATACCAGCCCTTGCTATGTGTTTATTTAGGAACAGAATCAACATTTGGAATCATCATGCTCTATGGTTAGTGTTTGGTGGAAGGGGTGGGGCATCCGCCTCTCCATCATGTGGCAAAAGTACAGCAGCTGGAAGATCTCATTGCTGAGCTTCACTTTATTTAATAAAAATAGTATTAGTCTACTTAACTAAATTATCCTGTCCTCTCACCCTTTGAAAACAACGTGGTCTCTGTCTTTGGTGCCTTTTGCCTTAATAGCGTTAGATGGTTGGCCTGTGACATTAGTCAGCCACAGTCTGCTTTCAATTCAGTGGCTTTTCACTGTGAGCCATTAGTCACCCAATGTTGACAAGCATTTGTAAAGATGCCATCTCTCCCTTTGTTTATATGCAAGTGCAGCAACTAAAATGATTTATTTATGCTTTAATTAAAATTTGTGGATAGACTAGTGATTTTTAGCAATGACTTTTCTAATTTGTGGGCTCAAGAAAGAAAAAAAATCAATAACCTGATACCATTTATGTTTTTATAGTTAGCTGGGCATTTATAATGCAGACCTGCCACTCACCTGCAATCTCACTCTGTGGAGAATGATCCTCGCCACATCCATCTTCCCCAGAGGCCAGGAGGGTCCATATTTCAGAGTCACTTCCCCTCTGTGTCAGCTGTAAGTGAGATGTCACACGCCCTCCATTCTCATGCTTTTCACAAGGTAAAATTAATACTGAAAGTAAATTGATGAGCTGTAAGTTTTATCATACTTGACCCAATCTGTAGTGCCTGTTAAGAATTTTAATAACAAACACATTGATTTTAGTTCCTGCATATTGCACTCTCTACATTGAAAATGTACCCCACAGTGTTTTTGGAAAGAACATATCCAAAATGCCAGGCTTTTATGGGAACTTAATATATTCAACATTGCAGGTGCATAAATCTCCATGAAATTGCACTGAGTTAATGCATTTACTGGTGCACACAATTCAGTAACTACTTTGTAAAAGTCCAAATAAAGACAGATGAGACAGGTAGATCTGGAGAAATAATGAGTAAATGTCCCAATGTGTACTAACAAGATGAGGTTAGTGCCTTCATAAGGCTATCAGCCTAACTGGAGAAGAATTAATTAATTTCCCAGGCATTAGGGATGGTTTTAATTGCTGATTTTCAAAGTCTTGGGGAAAGGAACTATTTCTGCCCTGTCTACCAGACTCAAATTATCATCTTGGGTGTGTGTAGGTAGAGTGATGATATAGGGAATGGGAAGAGAAATGTTTTCATTTTGCTCACCATTTTGCTTCTGAGAGATAAAGGCACCAATGATAAGGAAGGTTTGTTTATTCTAGGTCCTCTTACAAAGGCTCTCATTCAAGTTCCAGCAGCATTCCTTCTCTTGGAAAGCACATTTAAGGTTCCCTGCAAATCCTCATGTTCTCTCTTGCTCTCTTCCCTCCTTCTTTCCCTTCAGCTTCTGAAGTTCAGCTCTGGGAATATTGTGGCAACCTTTTCAATGCAGTTTGTTGGAAATATCTGGCCACATTCTACCATGAGGACAGAGCTGTGTGCTCTCCTAGGAGCAGAGCCGAGTCTATGGTAATAGTGCATTTCTTAGGAACTATCTAACTATATAGATGTTAGCAGAGTGCTTTCTTCAGATGGTATCTTGTACAGCTGTCCATGTTACCAATCCAACAAATGCATAGGTGTTCTGTTTTAATAGACTATAAAGGAGAGGACCAGGTCCTGCCATAGTTCATGATACCTGTACAGAATTCCTGAGTTACTTGGAGCAGAGGTGGTAAAGTCACCAAACTAACAATGTTTTAGCATTGGTTACCATATCACTAATCAATATCTGCTAGTGTGAGGAAATGGGAAATGAAAATGAGCATCAAAGCCCATATGAATGTGGCCTCCTTTCCTCCATTGGCAAGGCTTAAGCCATTGGCTGTGTTCTTTGCTCAGCTTGAAATATGCGGTTTTATCTGCTTATGGATTGCCTTTGCTAACACTTTAGTGTAAAGTTTTCTATAAGAAGCCACCCCTGACTCTCAGATAGTTGGTTAAGTATCCCTAGAAAATGTTATTCTGTAATATCAAGACCTTCTACAAGCATTATCCCATGCAATTCTAAATTTTAAGCTATTTTTAAAAATATTATTTATTTATTTATTTGCAAGCACAGATAGAGAGGATAGAGGAGCGAGTGAGCGAGTGAGAGAGACAGAGAGAGAGTGAGTGTGTGTGAGAGAGAATGGGCACATCAGAGCCTCCAGCCACTAAAAACAAACTCCAGATGCATGTGCCACTGTGCATCTGGATTTACATGGGTACTGGGGAATCCAACCCAGATCATTGGGCTTTGCCTTAATAGTTGAGCCATCTCTCCAGCCCTAAATTTTAAGTCTTATCTAGCATCTCTTTCCTATAAATATAAATGTAAAATTCCCTTGTAAAATATAGCAATACCAAGTTGGGTTTATTTTAGTTAAAATATTGATATGCTCCTTTACAAACGTGTGATAGCAAACAAAAAAAGTAGCAAATTAGGAATAAGATCATGTCTAATGTCATGAAGGGCTTCTTAAAAATAAAACAAGACAAGTTAAAATATACATACTACTTACTAGTGAAATAGTAAAAGCTTCCTCTTGGGACTGAAGAGATGGGTTATCAGTTAAGGCATTTGCCTGAAATGCCCTAATTCTACTCTCCAGGACACACATAAGCCAGATGCACCAGGAGGAATATGCATCTGGAGTTTGTTTGCAGTGGCTGGAGGCCCTGGTGCAACTATTCCCTCTCTCTCTTTCTCTCTGATAAATAAATAAATAAACAAATAAAATATATTTAAAATTCAAAAAAGCTTCCTCCTGAAAATGGGAATAAATACTTGCTATAAAGAATTTTATCATTGTTAAGAAAAATAAAAGATGGTCTAAAGAAGTAGAAGGATATACCATGTTCCTGGGACAAAAGATTCAATACAATCTGTTGACATAAACAACAGTTAACAACATGATTCAAAGATTGGATATAAGCCCATTTAGAATCCCCATTAGTTTTATATTCTTTTAGAAATTGACAAAATAATTCTGATATTTACACAAAAATGTAAATAACCAAAATAAACTAAAACAATTTGTTTTTTTGAGATAAGGTCTCACTCTAGCTCAAGCTGACCTGAAATTCATTCTGTAGTCTCAGGTTGGCCTTGAAATCACAGTGATCCTCCTCCCTCAGCCTTTCAAGTGCTGGGATTAAACGCATGTGCCACCATGCCTGGCTTAGATAAATTTGAAGAACAAAGTTTGAGGACTTACACTATTGTATATCAACACAATATATATTCCAACTACATATGAGGGGACATATATATATATATATATATATATATATATATATATATATATATATATACACACATATCTTAACTGTTGATTGGAATGTTCCATTTATATTGTGGTGATTTGATCCAGATGTCCCCATAAACTTAGGTGTTCTGAATGCTAGGTTCTCAGCTGATGGAGATTTGGGAATTAATATCTCCTGGAGGAAGTGTATTGTTGGGGGTGGGCTTATGAGTTTTATAGCCAGCTTCCTTTTGCTAGTGTTTAGCTCATTCTCCTGTTCCTATTGTCCACCTTATGTGGGCCAAGGGGTGATGTCCACTCTCTGTTCATGCCATTGCTTTCCCTGCCATTGTGGAGCTTCCCCTTGAGGCTGTAAGCCAAAATAAACCTCTTTTTTTCCCATAGGCTTTTCTTGGTTGGGTGATTTCTACCAGCGATGCAAACCTGACTGCAACAGTAAAGTGGTGCCGAGGAGTAGGATTGCTGCTAGACAATTGACTGGGTGGCTTTGGCCTTTTAAAGCTGATTTTCAAGAGGAATGTGGGAGGATTTGAAACCTTGGCCTAAGAGACATCTTCCAGTAATATAAGTACAGCTTGATGGACTATTCTGGTCAGAGTTGAAAGATATGAATGTAGTAATAACTATGGACTGTGAGGTTTGGCTTATGAGGGTGAGAAAGAACATTGCTTGGACTGGGCTAGAGGCAGTTTGTGTGAGAAGCTTCCTATTATGCCTGTGTCCTGAGAAGTTGTACATTGTTGCTTTGTATAGAAATGAACTGGTGTGAGCAGAAGGATATGGCACAGGGAAAGAAAATCTTTGGGTGAATTGCTGCCCATTCAGCTGCAATTGAGAGATTACAACCTTTGAGATTGGGTTAGCTGACCTGCACTGGGGCAACAGGAAGAATATAGACTCTTTTGAGGGGACCTGAGTGCTCAAGGAGTGTCCCGTTCTTCAAAGTCTGCTTTATTCCCCCCTGGATTAACTAATTGGCACCCTACCTGGTATTGTGGAGAATTAGAAATGCAGGAAAGAAGGCCATTGAGTATGCAACACGGTCTTGTATTCTGGAAATGGTCATAGGCAGTGTGAAGCAGGTTTGCTGGATGTGTGCATGGAGACCCCATGGGGCCGTGAGCATGAACTGTGGATTGCAGTGGAGACCCAATAGAGATGCCAGGACCAAGAGATGGTTGCTAAAAAAAAACCCTGCCAGTCCCAGATGAAGTTTTCCAGGACTGTGAGTAGCCTAGCTAGAGGGGCAGAATTGGAATACCTGAGACTTGTTGCTGGTTAGAAGTATCAGACTTGGAGATTTGTCATTGACTATTGTTGTTGAGTTTGATGTTTGTTTAAATCTTGTATTGGTTGACTATTTCTCTGCTAGGCCCAGTGACATCTTTTGCAGTGTGAATGTTTTATTCTGTGCCATGGGTTTTTTTGAGGTTATTTTTGGTATTATGGCTCAGTTAAATGATCTTGGACTATGGGGATATTTGAACTTCATTGGGATTGATGAAAATTATGGGGACTTTTCAAGTTGGACTGAATGCATTGTACTTTACATCATGTATGGATATCAGTTTATGGGGGCCAGCGGTGGAATGTGGTGGTTTGATTTAGGTGTCCCCCATAAACTTAGGTGTCCTGAATGCTAGGTTCCCAGCTGATGGAGATTTGGGTATTAATGCCTCCTGGAGGTAGTGTATTATTTGGGGCAGGCTTGTGGGTGTTATAGCCAACTTCCCCTAGATAGTGTTTGGCACACTTTCCTGTTGCTATTGTCCTCCTTAGTGGGCCAGGGGGTGATGTCCACCCTCTGCTCATGCCATCATTTCCCCCTCTATTGTGGAGCTTCCTCTAGAGGCTATAAGCCAAAATAAACCTCTTTTTTTTTTCCCACAAGCTGCTCTTGGTTGGGTGATTTCTTTTTTTAATTTTTTAATTAATTAGTTTTATATTCAGCAAATATAGTCAGTTTGGTACCATTATTTGGCTCATCCATGACTTACCCCCTCCCCTTGGCCCCTCCTTGTGGAGGTATATGGGTCATGCATTGTGGAGTTGGCCCTTAGTTATGGGTAGGATAAATGTCTCTGCATATCATGACCCAACATGTGTCTCTGACATACTTTCCAACCCCTCTTCCACAAAATTTCCCTGAGCCATGTTGGGTTCCTTTTTGGTCTGCTTCACTGATGAGGTGTTGGGGGCCTCTGAGGCTCTGGCTCTCTGATTTGGTAGGAGTTGATTTTTTTTCTGTGTTGATCTCCTTCATCCTTGTGCTGGTATCTGGTTTACAAGGAAAACAGCACCCTTGCTTGTTTCGCCAATTTTTCTTAGTTTCAGCCAGGGCCCTTTTGAGGTATGATGGGGTGGCTCTCTCCTTAGGAATTACATCTATCTGAAAATAAGAAGCAGATTCTCCAACGGAGAGTAAGTTAGCACCAGGACAAATGAGATAACCCTTACTTTTTTTTATAGAGAATTTAATAGGTGTAGGGCCTCTTGTAGCCCACAATTGATGGTAGCTTGATAACGGAGAGTGAGCTTATGTTGGATATGGTTCTGACTTGTTTCCCAGCTCCAGCTATGGGTCTTGTACCACTGAGGGGATCAGTTAGCCGAATCAAGAGCAGTTGGTTCCCCACCATGGCTGTGTGCCACTATTGCACTTGTGTGGGCATCACAACAGGTTATTTGCTGCTAAGTAGGTTAGATGCCTGAACAGATATTGGTCATTTTCCCCCAGTTGCCCATGTAGCACCTTCTGGCACTAGACATGCTGACTGGGGACTGACTGTCTTCCAGCTTCCAGCCATTCCATTCCATTTTACATGTCGAACACATACAGTGTCTTCAGCAGTAGGGTCGTACCACTAATCTTTGGTGGGTCATCAAGTATTCAGACAGAAATATATCTTTCTTTTAGGAAACCTTATAGGTCTCTCTGATCAAAAGCTCATTGTGGATGATAGCCACATGCTGGTACCGGGAGTTACAGGTCAGTGCCCACTAAGAAAAGGAAGAAAAAGATAACTAATATACAAGAATAAGAGAGAAGAGAGAAAGAGAAAAAGAGGTGGGGGGAGGGAGAGAGGGAAACTGTAGAAGATTAAGGTTGGTCTTCATCATACCCTTTCCTGTCTCTTGTGGCTCAGGTGTTCCCTGTAAGGGCCTGGTGAAGGTTCAGCCATTTGGGCTGCCTTTTAGGGAGTAGAATTTTATTGTACCATTGTCATTTGGGTCTAGATTTGTGTTTCTCACCCCCTCCATTGCCCTCTCCTCCCTCCCCACCCATCTTATTGTCTGGTCCATGATATGCTTGCTGGGTATGTAAGGCATCTTGGGTAGATTCAGGTTAGGTGCTGTAGATGAGTGAGACTATGTGTTGATTTTTTTTTTTTTTTTCCTGTGATTGGGTAAGTTCACTGAGAATGATCTGTTCCAGGTTCAAACATTTTCCCTCAAATTTCATTGTGTCATTTTTTCTTACTGCTATATAGAATTCCATTGTGTAGATATACCACATCTTCGTTATCCATTCTTCTAATGATGGACATCTGGGTTGATTCCACCTCTTAGCTATTACGAATTGAGCCGCTACAAACATGGTTGAGCAAATCTCTTTGGCCTGTGGTTTGAAGGTTTTAGGGTAGATGCCCAGTAAGGGAATAACTGGGTCTGTTGGTATCTCTATAGTCAGCTTTTTCAGGAGTCTCCATATTGTTTTTCAAAATGGTTGTACCATCTTACATTCCCACCAACAGTGGATAAGTGTTCCTACTTCTTAACATTCTTGCTAGCATTTATTTTCATTTGATTTTTTGATGTTTGCTATTCTTATTGGGGTAAAGTGGAATCTCATAGTTGTTTTAATTTGCATTTCCCTGATGATTAGGGATGATGAACATTTTCTTAAGTGTGTGTTTGCCATTTGTATTTCTTCCTCTGTGAACTGCCTGTTCAGCTCTTTGCCCCATTTTGTGAGTGGGGTGTTTGACTTTTTATTGTTTAGGTTTTTGAGTTCTTTGTAGATTCTAGAGATTAGGCCTCTGTCAGTTGGATAACCCTCAAATATTTTCTCCCATTCTGTGGGTAATCTATTGGCTTTGCTTATTGTATGCTAGTCTGTAAAGAAACTCTTCAGCTTCAGGAGATCCCAGGTTGGGTGATTTCTATCATCAATGTGAACCTGACTGCAACATACATATTTATGGATTAAATTTTAAATGATTTAATTCATATCATTCATGTATTTTGTGATTTTATTTTTGTTCTGTCTATTCTATAAATTACTGAGAAGTGTGTTAAAATCTTCCACCATGGAATGAAGTTAACAAAAGAATTGCAAAACATGTATTTTGAAAATTATATAAAACAGGGCTGGAGAGATGGTTTGGTGGTTAAGGCCTTGCCTGCAAAGCCAAAAGACCCAGGTTTGATTCCTCAGGATCCACATAAAGCCAGATGCACAAGGTGGAGCATGTTTCTGAAGTTCATTTGCAGTGGCTAGAGGCCATGGTGTGCTTATTCTCTCTCTCTCTCTGTCTGCCTCTCTCTTTCTCAAATAAATAAATAATAATAATAAACTTAAAAAAGAAAATTATAAAACATAGAGAAAGAAATGAAACAAGACATAAATAAGCAGAAAGACATTCCATGTTGAGGAGTTAGAAAACTTGATGTTATTAAAAGAGCACTACTCTTCCACATATCTATACATCCAACACAATTCCTATCAAATATCAAGTGACACTTCTTCAGAAATTAGCACTTTGATAATAAAATTCACATGGAAATGCAAAGGCACCAACTAGACAAAATAATCTTGAGAAAGGAGTACACAGCTGGATATCTCACACTTCTTGACATGAAACCACTGTAATTAAGCCAGTATGGTATGAGCAAAAGGACAGGTATATATATCAGTTGGCCAGGATTAAAAGCCCAGAAATACTCCTCTACAATTATGGTCCATTGACTTTCATTAATTAGATCAAGACAATTCCATAGAGGAAAGATGATCTTTTTAGTATGTGGTACTTGGAGAACTAAAGAGCCACAGCAGCAGAAGAAGACTGGATGCCCCTGTCTCAAACTATACAAAAAATTTAACTCAAAATGGTTTATAGACCTAAGTGTAGGATTTGCCAAGGAAACACTGTTATAACCAAACAAAAATAATGTTTTATGACTTTAGGTAATACTTTCTTAGGTATATCAACAAAAATATAAGTGATAAGAGAAAAAAACCTAAACCAGAATTAAATAAAAATTTAAATTGATTAATAAAAATAACAAAATTTTCATGCTTCAAAGTATTTAACCACAAGAGTGAAATTGAAAATCATACATGTGATCAGGAATTTGTATCTAAGATATGTGAAAAACATACAAAGTTCAATAATAAAGGGGTAAATTCAACTTAAAAAAACAAGCCAAAAATTTTAATAACAAGTGATCCAAAGAAGATGTCGGAATGGCCAATGGCACATGAAAAGCTTCTTAACACCATGAATCCCTAGGGAAATATGTGCTAAAGTCCTAATAGGATACCATTCTGAATCTACTAGGGAAGACCAAATTTTGAAAAGTAAAAAAACAAACAAGTATTGTTAAGAATATGGAGAAAATGGGCTGGAGAGATGGCTTAGCGGTTAAGCGCTTGCCTGTGAAGCCTAAGGACCCCGATTCAAGGCTCGGTTCCCCAGGTCCCACGTTAGCCAGATGCACAAGGGGGCGCACGCATCTGGAGTTCGTTTGCAGAGGCTGGAAGCCCTGGCGTGCCCATTCTCTCTCTCTCCCTCTATCTGTCTTTCTCTCTGTGTCTGTCGCTCTCCAATAAATAAAATAAAAATTAAAAAAAAAAAGAATATGGAGAAAATTAAAATCTTCTTATTCATTGTTTGTGAGAAAGTAAAATAGTCTTGGTATAGAAAAGTCTAATGATTCCTCAGAAAGCTACATATAGAATTACCTAGCTGTGCCTGCTGGCACCGTGCTGAAATCCTAGCTATGTGAGAGGCTGAGGCAGAATATTGGCAAGTTGAAGGACTGCAGAACAAGTTCAAAGTCAGCCTAGGTAGCTTGGTGAGACCATGTCTCAAAATAAAGTAAAAGAGGGCTGGCAATATAACTCACTGGCACATTTATCTAGTATTCTGACACCCTAGGGTGAATCCTCAGGACCCCTGTTTGAATTCCACTTTTAGGGGTATAACCAAATGAATGAGGAGAAGGGCCTGAAGCAGATCCTTGCATGCCAATATTCATTGTAGCATTTTTTTCAAAATAGAGGTGGAAAGATTCCAAGTATCTATCAATAGAAGATTGAATAAACAAATATGGTATAGACATACAATAAAATATTCAGCCACTAAAGTAAATGCAATTCTAATTCATTCTACAACTTTGATAAAACTTATGGACAAGTGCTCATTGAAATATGCCAGACACAGAAGACCAAATATTCTATAATTCCACTTGTATGAAATTCATGGACACAGAAAATACACTAGAAATCACAGGGCCTGAGAGGAGTGGGGTAAGACTTATTACATAATGGATACAGAGCTTCTGTGTGGTTAATGAATGATATGGAAATAGTGGCAATGCTCACTATCACAATTAAAAAATAATCCAATACAGCAAACCCATAGAATTCTACACCTCATGAGTTAGTACATAAATTATACCTCAAATAACAAAAGATGTAAGCAGACATTTCTATAAAGAAGATATACAAATTGCCCAAAACACATGTAGATACTAAAAATTAGACATGAGGGAAATTCAAGTCAAAAGCCATAATAATATATCACTCTACATAGTCAGATAGCTATTATTACAAAACCCCAAGGGAAAAGCTAGACAAGGGGTAGAGAGTGGTTAAGGTATTTGTGTGAGAAGCCTAAGGGCTCAGGTTCAGTTCCCCAGGACCCACATAAGCCAAAAGCTCAAGTGGCACATGCTTCTGGAGTTCATTTGCAGTGGCTAGAGGCCCTCGTGCACCAATTCTCTTTATCTATCTGCTTCTTCCTCTCTCTCCCTCATTCCCTCTCTGTTTTTCCAATTGAGAGATCACAACCACTGAGATTGGGCCAGCTGACCTGCATTGGGGGAACAGGAAGAATGTAGACTCTTGAAGGGGTCTGAATGCTAAAGGAGTGGCCTGTTCTTCAAAGTCTGCTTTATTCCCCATTGGATTGATAAATTGGCACCCCACCTGGTATTATGGAGTATAGAAATGCAGGTAAGAGAGGGTCATTAAGTTTGCAACAGGGTCTTGTGTTTTGGAAATGGCCATGGGCAGTGTGAAGCAGGATTGTTGGATGCCTGCATGGAGACCCTATGGAGCTGTGAGGATGAACTGTGGGTTGCAGTGGAGAATCAATGGAGATGCCAGGACCATGAGATGGCTTCTAAGGAGAGCTGCCAGTCCTGGATGAAGTTTTCTAGGACTGTGAGTAGCCTAGCTGGAAGGGCAGAATTGAACTCCAGAGAACTGTTGCTGGTTAGAGTTATTGGTCTTGGAGATTTGTCACTGACTAGAGTTGTTGGACTTGGAACTGCAGAGTTTAATGTTTTCCCTGTTTAAATTTTATATTGGTTGAATATTTGTTATATCCAATGCCATTTTTTTGCAGTGTGAATGTATATTCTGTGCCATTATGGTTTTTTTGATTTATTTTTTGGTATTATGGCTCAGTTAAAAGACCTTGGATTATGGGGATGTTTGAACATTATTAGGATTGATAAAAACTATGGGGACTTTTAAAGATGGACTGAATGCATTACATTTTACATCATGGATGGATACCAGCTTATGGGGGTCAGGGCAGAATGTGGTGGTTGGATTCAGGTGTTCCCCCATAAGCTTAGGTGTCCTGAATGCTAGGTTCCCAGCTGATGGAGATTTGGGAATTAATGCCTCCTGGAGGCAGTGTGTTTTGGGGGGTGGGCCTATGGGTGTTATATTCAATTTGCCTTTGCCAGTGTTTGGCACAATCTACTGTCACTGTTGTCCACCTGATGTTGGCCAGAAGGTGATGTCCACCCTCTGCTCATGCCATCAGTTCCCCCTGCCACCATGGAGCTTCCCCTTGAGTCTTTAAGCCAAAATAAACCTTTGTTTTTTCCCCACAAGCTGCTCTTGGTCAGGTGGTTTCTGCCAGCACTGTGAACCTGACTGCAACAGACTCACAGGAGATTTTATAAGCCTGAGAAGACACTCTGCCCTTATACTTTCAATCAGTGTTGAGACTGTTAAGACTTCAGCATTTTATATTATGAGATGGCCACAAGTATGGGGACAAAGGATAGAAGGTTATGGTTATGGTTGACAAGGGATGGACTCTTGATAATTAATACTTATTGTTAACCTGATAGGATCTAGAATCACCTAGGAGACAAAACTCTGGGCATGTCTACTAGGAAGCTTCTAGAATGTGTTAATTGTCCTAATTGTGGACGCCATCGTTTCATGGGTTGAGTCAAATACAAAACAAATAAGAGAAATGTCCTGAACACCAGCATTCACCTCTCTCTGCTTTCTGGAGTTGGATGCAGTATGACCAGCCACATCCCACTCCTGTTGCCAAGCCCTCCCTGTCATGAACCCCTCAAACTGTGAGCCAAAACAAACCATTCTTTTCAAAAATATTTTATTTATGAGACAGAGAGAGAGAGAGAGAAGGAGAGAGGGGGAGAGAGAGAGAGAAAGAATGGGTATGCCAGGGCCTCCAGCCACTACGAATTCCAGACACATGCACCACTTTGTGCACCTGGCTTATGTGGGCACTGGAGAATTGAACCTGGGTCCTTAGGCTTCTCAGGCAAGCACCTTAACCACTAAGCAATCTCTCCAGCCCAGGCCCTTCATTTCTTTTTTTGTTTAAATTCTTTTTTGTTCATTTTTGTTTATTTATTTAAGAGTGACAGAGACAGAGAAAGAGGGAGAGAGAGAGAGAGAGAGAGAGAGAGAGAGAGAGAGAGAGAGAGAGAGGGAGGGAGGGAGAGAATGGGTGCGCAAGGGCCTACAACCACTGCAAATGAACTCCAGACACATGCACCCCCTTGTGCATCTGGCTAACATGGGTCCTGGGAGTCCAGCCTCGAACCAGGGTCCTTAGGCTTCACAGGCAAGCGCTTAACCACTAAGCCATCTCTCCAACCCCCCTTCATTTCTTAAGATGCTTTTGTCAGAGCATTTTATCACAGAAGTGAGAAAAGTAATTAACATCCTAGATCTGGAGGTGGTGGCTCTACAGCTGCAAACCACTATGGACTAAGAAAGTAAGTCAGGGGGAGATAAGCAGATAATATTAACTTAGGTGACTTTAAGACTATGAAAGAGCAAACATGATGTTTTCAGTTGAGGAAATTAAGAACAGAGTTCTTTATATTACCAATAGTTTCAGGAAGATAATATGATATCTTGGAATAAATCAAACCAAGGAAGTGAAACTTTATATAATAAAAAAATTTATGAACTGTAGAAAGAAATTGCTGAAGACACTAGAAGATGGGAAGACTCCCACACTCAGTGTTTTAGCAGAATCACTGTTGTGGAAGTGGCTACATCACCAACAGCAATCTGCAGATTTAGAGCAATCAAAATTATAATCACAGTTTTCACAGAATTATAAAAAAATGCCTATAGTGCATATGAAAGTAGAAATCCCTCCATTAGCCAAAGCAATCTTCAGCAAAAACAATAATGCCAGAAGTAGAACTTCAAGATATACTGCAGACCCATAGTAACAAGAACAGTATGGTAGTGGCTTAAAAACAGACATGGAGACCAATAGAATAGAAGTTCCAGAAATAAACCCACAGAGCTAGAACCACCTTATTTTTGACAAAGACCCCAAGACACATGTTGGGAAAAGAGACAACTTCTTAAAAAAATGTTTGGAAAATGGATAACCACATGTACAAAATGAAACAACCTGGACAAAAAATTCAGTGGATAATGGATGTTAATGTATAACATGAAGTTCTTAAAATGTTAAGGGGAAACACTTTAAGATATAGACATTGGCAAGGAAATTTTCCCTTACCATTTTTTTTTTACTTAGCATACAAAACAATAGGTTTCACAGTGTCATTTTTGTACACAATTTGATCTGTGTACTTTCCCATCTTCTCACCCCCTTATTCCCTTCTGCCAATCAGTCTTGCATTCTGCTTTCATGACACATGTGTTCTGTTGCCCTCCCTTCTTTCCTTGAAACCTCTTGTTCCCCTCTTGTGGTCCCTGTCCTAGCTACATGAGCTAGCACACAATCACACCCATGTATATGCACATACACAAAATTTAAAAACTAGTATCTGCATATGGGAGGAACATGTGGTGTTTTCTTTGTGAATCTGGGTTATCTCCCCTAATTTTTATGAATGTTTTATTATTTCATCTTTCTTTACTGCTTAATGAAATTACATTGGGTGTACGCACAACATTTTTGTTACCCACTCATCTGCTATTGTGAATAGAGCAACAATAAACATAGATGTGCAAGTATCACTTTAATATATTGACTTACAGTCATGTTCCAAGGGGTGGAATAACTAGGCCCTATTATTCCCCCGCTCCAAGTGTCAGAGTTGTTGCTGAAGTGGTGAGCATTGTATGTGTAGGACACCAAGCCGTAGTTGGCATTGATCATCTCTTAGGTGGTGCACGGCTCATACAGGTCGCTGTGGAATATACTCTCTCCCACCTTCCAGTGTGGAATGTCCTTCATAAAGAAGGCCTTCTCCTCCAGGCTTTCAGTATCTAAAGTCCTGAGTTCTTCTTGTCCAGGAACAGCAGCAAGCACATGATGGCAACCTCTATGTCTTTCTTCTGCACCCTCCTGTGCTCCCAATTTCACTTCATCATTTTCCAGTTTCCAAAGAGCAGGGCCTGATGCCTATGGAAAGCATCCTATAGCCTGACTGTCCCTGGTGCTTGTAGTCAGTAGGGCTGTAACTCTAATGGGGTCATGTCCTGGTTCCTCTCTTTTTATTTTCTTTTTTTTTTGAGAAACCTCCATACTGATATCTATAGTGAAGGTACCAGTATACATCCCCAGAAGCAGTGAGTACGGGTTCCCCTTTCTCCACATCCTCACCAGTACTTCTTGTCATTTGTTTTCTTGATGATAACAATTCTGACTGGGGTGAACTGAAATCTCAAAGTAGTCATAATTTTCACTCACTAGGTGGCTAAGGAAGTAGAGTAAAAATATTTATTGGCTGTTTTTTGTTTCTTTCTACTCTGGACCCAAACAGCAATGGTACCATAAAATTCTACTTCCTAAAAGGCAGACCAAATGGCTGAACCTTCACTAGACCCTTACAGGAAACACCTGAACCACAAGACACTGGAGAGGGTAGGATCAAGACTAACCTAAATCTTCTACATCTTCCCTCTCTCCCTCCCCCCTCCCCCCCTCTCTCCTCTCTAACTCTTGTATGTTATGTTTTTCCTCATTTTCTTAGTGGGCACTGACCTGTAAACCCCACTACCAGCATGGGGCTGTCATCCACAATGAGTTTTTTTATCAGAGAAACCTACAGGGTTTCCTAAAACAATGACAGACTTTTGTCAGAGTACTTGATGACCCACCAAAGGTCAGTGGTAAGACCCTATTGCTGAAGACTCCATAGCAGCTGTCATGTAAAATCGAACGGCATGGCTGGAAGCCAGGAGAGAGTCAATCCCCAGACAGTCAGCGTGTCTAGTGCCAGAAGGTGCTACATGGGCGACTGGGGGAAATGACCAATATCTGTCCAAGCAACTCATGGTCTAACCTAATTAGCAACAAATAACCTGGTGTAATGCCACACAAGTGCAATAGTGGCACACAGCCATGGTGGGGAAACAACTGCTCTTGATTTGGCTAACTGATTCCCTCAGTGGTACTAGACCCATAGCTGGAGCTGGGAAACAAGTCAGAGCCATATCCAAACATAAGCCCACTCTCCAATATCAAGCTACCATCAATCATGGGGTACAAGAGGGCCTACATCTATTAAAGTGTCTATCAAAAAAGTAAGTGTTATCTCAATTTTACGGGTGCTAACTTACTCTCCATTGGAGAATCTGCTTCTTTTTTAAAGATAGATGCAGATCCTTAAGGAGAGAGCTGCCCCAACATACCTCAAAAGGGGCCTGACTGAAACTAAAGAAAATTGGCAAAACAAGCAAGGGTGATGTTTTCCTGATGAGCCAGATAGCAGCACAAGGGGCAAGGAGACCAACACAGAGAAAAATCAACTCCTACCAAATCAGAGAGCCAGAGCCTCAGAGGCCCCCCACACCTCATCACTGAAGCAGACCAAAAATGAACCCAACATGGCTCAGGGAAATTTTGCGGAAGAGGGGGCGGAAAGAATGTCAGAGTCACATGTTGGGTCATGATATGCAGAGACATTTATCGTACCAATAACTATGGGCTAACTGCACAATGCACGACCCATTTACATCAACAAGGAGGATCCATTGGGAGGGGGTAGATCATGGATGAACCTAAACAATGGTACCAAACAGCCTGTATTTGCTGAAAAGAAAACTAATAAATTAAATTAAAATAAAATTAATTAATTAATTTAGTTTGAGAGAGAGAGTGAGGAAGAGACAGACAGAAAGAGAGAGAATGGGCATACCAGGGCCTTCAGCCACTGTGAACTCCAAATGTGTTGCACCCCCTTGGGCAGTTGTGTGACATTGTGTGCTTGTGTTACTGTGTGTCTGGCTTATGTGGGACCTGGAGATTCAAATGGTAGTTCTTAGGCTTTGCAGGCAAGCTCCTTAACTGCTAAGCCATCTCTCCAGCCCTTTTAAATTTTAATCTTATGTTTATTTTTATTTGAGAGAGACAGAAAGAGGCAGATAGAGAGAGAATAGGCATAAAGCCACTGCAAATAAACTCCAGATGCATGCACCACCTTGTGCATCTGGCTTATGTGGGTTCTGGGGAATCAAACCTGGGTCCTTTGGCTTTGCAGGTAAGTGCTTTAACCAGTAGGCAATCTCTCCAGCCTTGTTTCTTCTTTTGAGAACTATCTGTTCAGTTTATTAGCGATTGACTGGAGTTCAGTTTAATTTTGTGTGTGCATGTGTGTATGTTTATTTTTTTGCAGTTCTTTATATATTCTAGATATTGACATTTTTGGAGTATAGTGAGTAAACAGACTTTTCCCATTTGTAGGCTTTTTTGAGTAATCTTTTTGTATAAGTAGTTTCCTTTACTGTGCAGTAGCTTTTTAATGCCATGTAATCCCATTTTTCAATTCTTATGGCTATTTCTCATAGTACTGGAGTCCTATTCAGAAAGTTCTAGGATGTGCTTATATCTTGACATGTTTTCCTAGAGCAGTTTCTGCATTATAGGTTTTAAACTAAGGTCTTTGATACAGTTTAAATTGATTTTTTTTTTGTGCCAGGTGAGAGATATGGGTCTAATTTTATTCTTTTGTGGGTAGATATCCAGTTTTGTGGCATAGGCAAATACTTTTGAAAGGGACAGAAATAACTCAATAATGAAACCAAGGATTGACAAATGGTGTTGTGCTACATGAAATTAGAAAGCTTCTGTCCAGCAAAGGAAACAATAGCATGAAGAAAATGCCTCCAGAATGGAAGGGAAAAAATATAACTATACATCTGGCAGAGAATTAATGTCTAGAATATATAAAAACTCATCAGAGTGCAAAAATCCCAAATAGTCTTGTCAATAAGTTAATAAACTAGTTTTCAAAAGAAGAATTAAAAATGGCCAATAAGCAAATGAAAAAAAGGTTCAACTTCCTTAGCTATCAAGGACAAACAAATTAAAACATTAAGATTCCATTGCACCCCAGTCAAAATGGATCTCATTTAGAAAACAAATTATAATTGCTGAGGATGCAGGAAAAGTGACCCTTAAATGCTGCTGGTGGGATTATAAACTAGCCCAGCAACTATAAAAATCAGTAAAAAGGTTCTTTAAGAGAAATTAAAAAGAAATCAGTCAAGCTGAGCATGGTGGCACATGCCTTTAATCCCAGCACTTGAGAGGCAGAGGTAGGAGGATCATTGTGAGAATAGAGTGAATTCCAGGTCAGCCTGGGCTAGAGTGAGACCCTACCTCGAAAAACAACAACAACAAAAACCCAAACAAACAAACAAGGAAAGAAATCAACCATATCACCCAGCAATATCATTCTTAGGTATTTATACAAAGGACTGTAAGTCGACATACCACAGAGATACTTGCGCATTTATGTTTATTGCTGTCTTATTCACAATAGCCAAGTTATGGAATTGGCCTACATGCCAACAGATAAATGGGCAAAAAAAATGTGGTGTTAAACACAGGGAATTTTATTAAGACATATGGAGGAATGAAATTGTGTAATTTGTGAGAATGTGGATGCAACTGGAGATAATCATATTTAGGAAAATATGCATGAAAGAGAAATATTGCATGCATTCTGTCATTTGTGCATCCTAGGTTTTATATAGATCCATAAAATCATTTACATATGATCTGAAAGTGTAAATGAGATTGGGAGAAGGAAGGGGAATAGTGGAAATCGAGGGGAGAAACAAAAGAGGTGAATATGTCAATGTAATTGAAAATAACTAGGAAACCCATCACAATGAATGAAACCTGTGTACAATGAATAAACACCAATAAAATTATATTAAGATAAAACAAAATAAAAGCTATTTATTTATTTTTGTTTTTAATTATTTATTTATTTGGAAACAGGGAGAGAGACTGAGAGAACAAAGACAGAGAAAATGGGTGCATCATGGCCCCCAGTTGCTGCAAAGGAACTCCAGATGCATGTACCACTTTGTGCATCTGGCTTTATGTGGGTGCTGGGGAATCAGACCTTGGTCATTAGGCTTTGTAGGAAAATGTCTTAACCACTGAGCCATCTCTCCAGCCCCTATTTATTTATTCTAAAGGCAGAGTCTCACTCTAGCTCAAGCTGACCTGGAACTCACTCTGTAGCTCAGGCTGATCTTGACTTCATGGTGATCCTATTACTGCAGTCTTCTGAGTGCTGGGATTACAAGGTGTGAGTTACCACACCCAGACTGGCAGGGTTGTTTTTTTTTTTAAGTCTTTTTTTTAAAAATCACGGAAAGGGCTGGAGGGATGGCTTAATGGTTAAGGCACATGCCTGTGAAACCTAAGGAGTCAGGTTCGATTCTCCATGTCCCTCGTAAGCCAGATGCACAAGGTAGTGCATACGTCTGGAGTTCGTTTGCAATGGCTAGAGGCCCTGGCGTGCCCATTCTCACTCTCTCTCTCTGTGTGTCCTTCTCTCTGTCTCTAATAAATAAATAAAAAATAAATAAATAAAAATCAAGGAGAGCTGAGCACTGTGGCACACAACTGTATTCCTAGAACTTTGGTGACAGGCAGGGGGATCAGTTGAGTCCATTTGTTCATAAGTAGCCTGAGCCACATGGAGATACCTTATCTCAAAAATAAGTCAAGGAGGTTCTTTACATTGAGGTTCTGAAGAGCCACGAGAAGTTCCAAGGAGGAAGGCTGGAGCTGCACAAGACCTTATCTACCTCTTCTTCTATCAGAAACTAAAATACAGTTGCAACTGGCTTCAAAGTAAAAAGCAATTTTGAGTTGGGCGTGGTGGCCCATGCCTTTAATCTCAGTACTCAGGAGCCAGAGGCAGGAGGATCACCATGAGTGAGAGGCCACCATGAGACTAAATAGTGAGTTCCAGTTCAGCCTGGTCTAGAACGAGACCCTACCTTGAAAAACAAAAACAAACAGACAACAACAACAAAAAAAAAGCAAAAAAGCAATTTTGTTGGAAGGACTCATTGGCCTGTCACAGAATTCAAAGAAAAGTTGACAAGTAGGCGTCAGGCAGTGAAAGAACCATGGACTGCAGGAATGTGACAGCCATCTTGGAGGTCTTGTGGGCTGACACTATTCCAGTGACAGCTCTCAGCCCAATTTAGCTCTGACTTTTACGTAGGCTTTCTATGGATATGAACCTGCAGGCTTCACTTGGGTCAGTTATTGCTTCTGCCCTAATCAAAGATAGCGGTGGAGAGGCTATCACACAGAAATGTGCCCACATGCTTGTGATGGGAATAGAACAGATCCCAGAGAGAGGGTCCACTGCAACTCAGAAGTGCCTGGATCGAGCTCTCCCAGCTCTGTCTTGTATGCCAGTCTCATTCTTTTTTTTTTTTTTAAAAGTAAATATATAAGTAAATAAATAAATATACCATTGCACTTTTCTCATATTTACCTCTATTACCCTCCCTTTTCTCATTATATTGACCCCCTTCCTCTCTCTTAAATGGTTCTTCTGCTTATATGTCACATGTATTGCATATGAGATAAAACATACAATATTTATCTGCCTTCTCCCCATTATCCTTCACTGTTCTGTTTCCCCTCCTATTTACACCCTTACACCTCCCATATGTAACCCTTATACTTTCATGTCCTATTGTATATTTAATTAGATATTAATAATTACTTTAATAAACTATATATTTGTTTAAATTTAGATTTTGCATATTTGAGAATATGTAAAATTGACTTTATGAATTTGTTTGAACAGCCTCACTCCTTGGTAGGCACTGCTGCCAAGACAGGAAGATTCTCCTCCAGATTTACCATGGTCTTAGGCCTCATGGTCCAAAACCAGACTTTCAGTGCAGACAAAATACACTTTAGCACCTCAGGCAAGGCCACAGGGGTCAGGAAGAGCACAGCAAACCCGAGGAATAACAGCCTTGCTAACGTGCCTCTATTTAGAGGCCTTTAAGGAAAGCACACAGATCGTGTCATTGGAACCTTGCACTGCACCCAAAGGTAAGCAAGCTGTAGCTGTGCCTCCTGTCCAGCAGACGAAGAGCTGAGGCTCAGGAAGGCTTGCACTCATTGTACAGAACTCCTACTTTCTCCACTCTTACTCTCCTGGAACCTTTAAGGGATGCCTGCATTTGTTTGTTTTCATGAATGTCCCAAAAACCCTGTGAAGGAAGCACAATAGAGATTAATATCTCCCTTCTCATACTATGATGGCATTTTAGAGGAGAAAGAGACTAGGTGTTCCAACCCATTTATTTCACCAGTGAGAGAATCGGGGTTGTGAGAGGAAGGACTTCGCCAAAGTCACAGAGCTACACCTTCCCATTCTCCCATTCACTGAACACATGCTTTGCTTGCAGGTGATACCTGATACTGTGGTAAGTTGTAGTCAATTTACTTAGCAAACAGTTATTGACAGGCTAATAATATTCCAGGCTCTTTCTGTTGATCTTTGCTGCATCTCAAACTGCCCCAATCATGACACATTTGGGCCTTTGCTCAGGTTCTCTTTTCTGCTGTGAGGTTCTTCCCAGTGTGGTGGGCTCAGTCCCTCACCTCCTTGGACTGGTTTTCTTGATGAGACCCATCCTGACCACTATGTTTATCACTGCAACCTGGATCCCACCTTCCTAGTTCTCCAGAGCACCTCATGCTACACTGCCATCCAACGGGGTTCCTCTCAGCATATTTTCTGTGCTTTATTATACTCAAAGAGCCCTTTCTAAAATTTTTATTTGAATTACCAGTGAGTGTTCATCTTATATCCTAACTGAGATCTGAGCAGGAATAAAGAAAAAGTTGTTACTTAAAAGAAAAGCAGGGGACTTCCAGTTAAGATATCTGCGTAGGTACCATGCCAAAGCAGCGGGGGGAGTCCAAAAATCCCAGCAAAATACACACTTTTACAAAAAGTGAGGTGTATAGGAAATTGAAGCAGCAGCAGAGAAGTAGAACAGATCCAGAGAATCCAGAGCCCGCACAGGCTGGCAAGAGCTGCCCCGGCAGCTCCGCCAACCACAGCAGAGGGGGCACACCAGAAAGCCGCCAGCCTCGGCTCCAGCGGCAGGAAAAGCCAGGTGCAGGAGCTTCCACTCACACTGGTGCTCTGCGCAACTCAGGAAACATGAAGGGAGAGCAGCATTGAGCAATGGAGGAGCAGACCACGAGGTAGAAGAACATGTGGAGCAGTGAGAGAACCAGAGCAGCTGCGCTTCCTCCCCACCCCCACTGCCTGAGCTCAGCTCCAGTGAATAGAGCAGTGGTCTGGGACCGGCCACGCCAACTTGGACTGAGAGCGGAACCCAAGCAGGAGCAGAGTCCGGCAGCAACATCAGTGGCTCCGGCACTGGTAACAGAGGCCCCAACAGCAGCAGATCCAGTAGCGGCAGCAGTGGCAGACCCAGAAGCAGCAGCTTCAGAGGCAGCAGCAGTAGATCCAGCAGCAGCAGCTTAAGTGGCAGCAGCGGCAGTGAACCCAGCAGCAGCAGCTTCAGCAGCAGCAGTGGCTCCAGAAGTGGCAGCTACAGCAGCAGCAGCAGCAGAGGCAGCAGCAGCGGTGGGCCCAGCAGCAGCAGCTTCAGCTGAGGAGAGACCCAGCAGATGCAGCTTTAGTAGCAGCAGTTCCATCAGCAAGGGCACTGATCTGCAGGGCCACAGTTTCCAGGCTCGGTTTGCCCCACAGGAAAAGACAGTGCCCAGCTCCAGAAATCAGAACAGCAGCCCGATGACCAGGCAGCAACTTGACTGAGACCAAAATCATCCACAAAGGTAACTGAGATTGATTGCACCAGGGAAGGGTCTGACTTGGTCACAAGCTGACTTGGATCCCGAAACAGACCAGAAATCTTAACCTCTTTATTGCTAGAGGATCTGGTTGTTATGATAACTACTCTTGCATAAATATTCAGTGCTGTTTTTGATTGAATGTGGACAGTGTTTAGTTAAATTTCAGAATCGACCTGTATTTTATTCCACTCAGCCTACTTGAATATTCCCATAGCAGGGAAACTCAACCCCTAGGAACACCTTTGTAGATACTCTGAGAGTCTTAAGAGCCACACCTAACACCTTAAGCTCCTATCCTGAAAATATATAACATCAAATCAATTGATACAGCTAAGAATACCCAGCTAGCTAGAAAATCCAAGCATTAACTTAATCCAAGATGCAAAAATATATACATTATAACACAAGAAACACTAAAAAGCAAGATGATATAAATCCACCTAAAAGTATTAATGCATCAGAAATGACCTCCAGTGAGAACGAGTTAGAGGAAATCCCTGAGAAAGATTTCAAAAGAATGATTGTAAATATGTTCAAAGAAGTCAGAGAATGAATCAAAGGAGTCAAAGAGGAACTCAAAGAGGAAATCAAAGGAATCAAAGAAGATGCAAGACACCAATTTCATGAAATAAAGAAGGCAATACAAGACATAAATAAGGAAATAGAAATAATAAAGAAAAACCAGTCAGAATTACTAGCAATGAAGAACACAGTTAATGAAATAATAGAATGGATGAAGGAGAGGACAGAATATCTAATCTAGAAGACCAGGTGGCAGACCTAATACAGTCCAACAAAGAGAAAGACAAATTTATAGAAAAGAATGAGTGGGAATTTCAAGATATTCGGGACACTATGAAAAGATCAAATATAAGAATTCAGGGCGGGCTGGAGAGATGGCGTAGCGGTTAAGCGCTTGCCTGTGAAGCCTAAGGACCCCGGTTCGAGGCTCGGTTCCCCAGGTCCCACGTTAGCCAGATGCACAAGGGGGCGCACGCGTCTGGAGTTCGTTTGCAGAGGCTGGAAGCCCTGGCGCGCCCATTCTCTCTCTCCCTCTATCTGTCTTTCTCTCTGTGTGTGTCACTCTCAAATAAATAAATAAATAATTAAAAAAAAAAAAAAAAGAATTCAGGGCATAGTAGAAGGAGAAGAATTCCACTCCAAAGGCATAGTAGGCATGTTCAACAAACTCATAGAAGAAAATTTCCCCCAAATTGGGAGTGAGGTGCCAATGCAGTTACAGGAAGCCTTTAGAACCCCAGCCAGACAAAACCTGGAAAGAAACTCTCCTCGCCATATTACAATCAAACTTCCAGACACACACACCAAAGAAAAAATATTGAAAGCAGTTAGAGAGAAAAATCAAGTTACCTACAAAAGTAAGCCCATCAGGATTACAGCAGATGTTTCAACACAAACTTTTAAAGCCAGAAGGCCTTGAAGTGATATATTCCAAGCTCTGAAAGATAACAACTGTCAACCAAGGTTACTTTATCCTGCAAAGCTATCTATTCAAATAGATGGAGAAATAAGGACATTCCATGACAAAAGCAGGTTAAAGGAGTATTTGAAGACAAAACCAGCTCTACAGAAAATACTTGATAGGATCCTTCATGCTGAAGAAAAGAAAAAGCACACATATAAGGAACCTGGAAAAAACAAGCAATACTCAAATACTTGTTAACACAAGAGAGCGCAGGTAGAACCGGAACCACAAAAAAAAAAAAAAAAAAGGCAAACATAAATACACACCTTTCAATAATATCTCTTAATATCAACGGCCTTAATGCCCCAACGAAAAGACGTAGGTTTGCAGACTGGGTTAAAAAGCAGGATCCTACAGTTTGTTGTCTCCAAGAAACTCATCTTTGTACAAAGGATAGACATTATCTTAGGGTGAAAGGTTTGAAGATGGTGTTTCAAGCAAATGGGCCTAGAAAATAAGCAGGGGTTGCTATCCTCATATCTGACAAGGTAGACTTTAATCCAATGTTAGTCAAGATTGATTAAGGGCACACTCCAACAGGAGGACATTATAATCCTAAACATATATGCACCTAACATGGGGGCTCCCAAATTCATCAAACAAACACTATTAGAACTAAGGTCACAGATATCACCAAACACAGTGGTGGTAGGTGACTTTAACACCCCACTCTCATCAATTGACAGGCCATCCCGGGAAAAAATAAACAGAGAGGCATCTGGACTAAATGAGGTCATAGAAGGAATGGACCTAACAGATATATACAGGAAATTTCATCCAAAGGCTGCAGAATATACATTCTTTTCAGCAGCACCTGGAACATACTCTAAAATAGACCATATATTAGGACACAAAGCAAATCTTAACAAATTCAGGAAAATTGAAATAATTCTTTGCATTCTCTCTGACCACAATGGAATTAAACTACAAATCAATAGCAAGAAAGGCTATAGAGCATGCACAAAATCATGGAAACTAAGCAATACACTACTAAATGATGAATGGGTCAATGAAGAAATCAGGAAGGAAATCAAAAAATTTATAGAGTCAAACAATAATGAGAATGCAACATATAAAAATCTCTTGGACACAATGAAGGCAGTTCTAAGAGGTAAATTTATAGCCTTAAGTGCCTATATTAAGAAATTAGAAAGGTTGCAAGTAAACGACCTAATGCTTCACCCTAAAGCCTTAGAAAAGAAGAACAAGGCAAACCAAAAATCAGTAGGCGGGAAGAAATAATAAAGATTAGGGCAGAAATTAATGAAATAGAAACAAAAAAAAAAAAACAAACAAAAACAAAACAAACCAAAGAATTAATGAAACAAAGAGTTGGTTCTTTGAAAGGATAAACAAGATTGATAAACCCTTAGCAAATCTGACCAAAGGAAAGAGAGAAGAGGCACAAATTAATAAAATCAGAGATGAAAAAGGTAACATCACAACAGATCCCAGAGAAATTCAAAAAATCATAGGGACATACTATAAAAGCATATACTCCACAAAGTATGAAAATCTGAAAGAAATGGATGCTTTCCTTGATTTATATGACCTACCTAAATTAAATCAAAATGAGATTAATCACTTAAATAGACCTATAACAAACAAGGAGATCCAAACAGTTATCAATAATCTCCCAACTAAAAAAAGGCCAGGCCCAGATGGATTCACTGCTGAATTTTACCAGACCTTTAAGGAAGAGCTAACACCATTGCTTCTTAAGCTTTTCCAGGAAATAGAAAAAGAAGGAATTCTACCAAACTCCTTCTATGAGGCCAGCATCAATCTGATACTAAAACCAGGCAAAGATAGAACAAAAAAAAAGAAAATTACAGACCAATCTCCCTCATGAACATAGATGCAAAAATTCTCAACAAAATATTGGCAAACAGAATACAAGAGTATATTAAAAAGATCATTCACCCTGACCAAGTAGGCTTTATCCCAGAGATGCAGGGATGGTTCAATATATGCAAATATATAAATGTAATATATTATGTAAACGGGTTGAAGGACAAAAACCACATGATCATCTCATTGGACGCAGAGAAAGCATTTGACAAAATCCAACATCCCTTCATGATAAAAGTCCTACAGAGACTGGGAATAGAAGGAACATATCGCAATATAATAAAAGCTGTTTATGACAAGCCTACAGCCAACATATTACTAAATGGGGAAAAACTGGAAGCTTTTCCACTAAAATCAGGAACAAGACAAGGGTGTCCACTGTCCCCACTTTTATTTAATATAGTTTTGGAAGTCTTAGCCAAAACAATAAGGCAAGAGACACACATAAGAGGGATACAAATTGGAAAGGAAGAAATCAAGTTATCATTATTTGCAGATGACATGATTCTATACATAAAGGACCCTAAAAACTCTACTAGCAAACTGTTAGAGCTGACCAAAACCTACAGCCATGTAGCAGGATACAAAATAAATACACAGAAATCAGTAGCCTTCATATATACTAACAACAAACACACAGAAGATGAAATCAGAGAATCACTCCCATTTACAATTGCATCAAAAAAAAATAATAATAAAGTACCTTGGAATAAACCTAACCAAGGAAGTAAAGAATCTCTACAATGAGAACTTTAAAACACTCAAGCGAGAAATTGCAGAAGACACTAGAAAGTGGAGAAACGTCCCTGTTCCTGGATTGGAAGAGTCAATATTGTGAAAATGACAATCTTACCAAAAGCAATTTACACATTTAATGCAATCCCTATCAAAATTCCAAAAGCATTCTTCATGGAAATAGAAAAAACAATCCAAAAATTCATTTGGAATCACAAAAAACATCGAATATCTAAAATAATACTGAGCAACAAAGATGAGGCTGGTGGTATCACCATACCTGATTTTAACCTATACTACAGAGCCATAGTAACAAAAACAGCATGGTAGTGGCACAAAAACAGACATGTAGATCAGTGGAACAGAATAGAGGACCCAGATGTAAGCCCAAGTAGCTATAGCCACCTGATATTCAATAAAAATGCCAAAAATACTCATTGGAGAAAAGAAGGCCTCTTCAGCAAATGGTGTTTTGAAAACTGGATATATATCTGCAGAAGGATGAAAATAGATTCTTCTCTCTTGCCATGCACAACAATTAAGTCCAAATGGATTAAAGACCTTAACATCAGACCTGAAACTCTGAAACTGCTAGAGGAAAAAGTAGGGGAAACCCTCCAACATATTGGTCTTGGCAAAGACTTTCTGAATACAAGCCCAATTGCTCAGGCAATAAAACCACAGATTAATCACTGCGACCTCATGAAATTACAAAGATTTTGCACTGCAAAGGGCACAGTGAAAAAAGCAAAGAGGCAACCTACAGAATGGGCAAAAATCTTCGCCAGCTATATATCTGATAGAGGATTAATATCTAGGATATACAAAGAACTCAAAAAGTTAAATAATAAGGAATCAAACAAGCCAATCAAAAAATGGGCTATGGAGCTAAATAGAGCATTCTCAAAGGAAGAAATACGAATGGCATATAAGCATCTAAAAAAATGTTCTATGTCACTAGTCATCAATGCAGATTAAAACTACATTGAGGGGCTGGAGAGATGGCTTAGCAGTTAAGCGCTTGCCTGTGAAGCCTAAGGACCCCGGTTCGAGGCTCAGTTCCACAGGTCCCACGTTAGCCAGATGCACAAGGGGGCACACGCGTCTGGAGTTCGTTTACAGAGGCTGGAAGCCCTGGCACGCCCATTCTCTCTCTCTCCCTCTACCTGTCTTTCTCTCTGTGTCTGTCGCTCTCAAATAAATAAATAAATAAATAAAATTAAAAAAAAAAAACTACATTGAGATTCCATCTCACTCCTGTTGATTGGCCACCATCATGAAAACAAATGATCATAAATGTTGGTGGGATGTGGAAAAAGAGGAACCCTTCTACACTGCTGGTGGGAATGCAATCTGGTCCAGCCATTGTGGAAATCAGTGTGGAGGTCCTAAAACAGCTGAAGATTGATCAACCATATGACCCAGCTATAGGACTCCTAGGCATATATCCTAAGGACTCATCTCATTTCCTTAGAAGTACATACTCAACCATGTTTATTGCTGCTCAATTTATAATAGCTGGGAAATGGAACCAGCCTAGATGTCCCTCAACTGATGAGTGGATAATGAAGATGTGGCACATTTATACAATGGAGTTCTACTCAGCGGTAAAGAAAAATGAAGTTATGAAATTTGCAGAAAAATGGATGGATCTGGAAAGGATTATACTAAGTGTGGTAACCTAGGCCCAGAAAACCAAGCCCCACATGTTCTCTCTCATATGTGGATCCTAGCTACAGGTGATTGGGTTTCTGCGTGAGAAGGAAAATACTTAGTAGCAGAGGCCAGTAAGTTAAAAAGGAGACATAAAGGGAAGAGAAAGGAAGGGAGGAGGGTACTTAATAGGTTGATATTGTATATATGTAAGTACAATGATTGTGATGGGGAGGTAATGTGATGGAGAATGGAATTTCAAAGGAGAAAGTGGGGGGGGGGAGGGACGGAATTAACATGGGATTTTTTTTTTATAACCATGGAAAATGCTATTAAAAAAAAAAAGAAAATCAGGGATGGGAAAGAAAATTGCCCATGCTGGGGCTGGAGAGATGACTTGGCAGTTAAGGAGCTTGCCTGCAATGCCTAAGGACCCATGTTCCACTCTCCAGATCCTACGTAAACCAGACATCACAAGGTGATGCATGTGTAAGGTCACATGTGCAAAATGTGGCACATTCATGTGGAGTTTGATTACAGTAGCTCGAGGCCCTGGCATGTCCTTTATTTCTCTCTCTCTTACACACACACTTTCTTTCGCTCTCACTCTCTCTCTCTCTCATTTAAAAAAGTAAAAAAAAAAAATTGCCCATGCATTTTCTGCTACTTAAGGTGTAGGAAACTTGCCCCTTAGAAAATTTCCAGGTGGCAAGGCATACAAAAGGAAGGGATGAGCTTGGATAATGGAGATCGCCTTGGCCTTATGGTCACTAGAGAGAACTTGAACTCACTGTAAAACGGGTGTGTTACTGGAGGATGTTAGATGGAGTGGTGATTAGGTTTACTTTTTTTTTGTTTTGTTTTTTGAGGTAGGGTCTCACTCTGGCTCAGGCTGACCTGGAATTCATTAGTCTCAGTGTGGCCTTGAACTAATGGTGATCTGACTACCTCTGCCTCCGGAGTACTGGGATTAAAGGTGTACACCACCAAGCGCAGCACAGGTTTACATTTTATAAGCAAACACCTTTAACCACTGAGCCATCTCTTACATTCTAGGTTTACATTTTATTTATTAATAAGTAAAATAAATAGAAGAGAGAGAGAGAAAGTGGGAGAGGGAGAGAATGGGTATACCAGGGCCTGTAGCCACTAAAAATGAGTTTCAGACTCATGCGCCACATTGTGCATCTGGCTTTATGTGGGTATTGGGGAATTGAACGAGGGTTCTTTGGCTTTGCAGGCAAGTACCTTAACCACTAAGCTATCTCTCCAGCCCTATGTTTACAGTTTATAAAGATTTCATTTTAGCTGTGGCCTAGACAACGGGTAGTGGGAAATGTGGATTCAGGGAGGCCCATTAGGAAGCTGGGTACAATCAGAGAAATGAATAGATTAAAGAGCCACTGAAGGGGGAAATGGACAGGACGAGGAGCTGATTGGTGGTTGTGTACGAATGGAGGAGTATGCAGGACTCTCAAAGATCCATTTTAAGCAACTGGCAAATGGTGGTGACATTAACAGAGGCAGGTACCTTGTCACTTCTGGCTGATATCAAAAAAAATCAAGCTGGGCATAGTGGCACATGTCTTTAATCCCAGCATTCAGGAGGCAGAGGTAGGAGGATCACCATGGGTTTGAGGTCATGCTGAGATTACAGAGTGAATTCCAGGTCAGCTTGGGCTAGAATGACTCTCTACCTTGAAAAAACAAACAAACAAAAAATCAGAGGCTGGGTAGTTTAAGTTACAAACATTTATTTCTCAGTTCTGGAGGCTGGGAAGTTCAAGGTCAAGGTGCGTTCAGAGCTGGTCCTGTTGTGGGCCAGCTTCCTGACATAAGACTGCAGAGATCCAGAGCTACCGCTTGCCACATCACTTATTGCAGGTTCACCAGTCCTGCTCATGAAAACTTGACCCTCATGACCTAATAGTCTTCCAAATAGCCTCCCTTTCAGGTTTATATTTCACCATATTCTATTTCAGGGGAAACACGGAAGGATGAGCTGTGAGCCAGGAAAAGATCGTGAATTCAGTTTTTGGGTGCAGATGAGAAGGGCATTCATTTGGAAATGGCCAGGGGTAGCTGGATATCTGAGGTTTGATGTTCTAAGGGACTGGCTTCTCTCTATTTTGTCATGGGAAGGTGGGAGAGTCCAAGGAGTTATAGTGCATCTTGGCTGGGGAGATTTTGCTGTTCCTCACATCAGGGGATACTTGACAATATCTAGAATCATGTTAGTGTGTCATAGGGGGTAGAGGTGTTCTACTGGCTATAGCGAGGAGAGGCCAGGAATGCTGTCTAAATAATACCATGTTCAGGACAGTACCCTACGATAAAGTATTATCCAGTACAAAATGTCAGTTCTGAGGTTGGGAAACCTAGGGGCAGTTGTCACAGGAGCATGGAGAAGCAGCCTGGTTGGGTAATATGGTTTGTTGCAAAGAGTCAAGACTTGAATGCTTGTAGTGTTTCTTATGAGTCCCACAACCAGTAGAGTGCTGCTGAACTTCAGAAGCCCTAGCTTCTGCACTCAGGAAAAGGGTTTGGTGGTATGCTGTGTGAACAGTAAGATGCTCAGAACAATGTTTGCCTCTACCAGCCGTTTGGGCACAGGGCCAGAGTTCATGCATCCAGCAGAGAATTGTGGAGTGCTCACTGTGCACTCAACATTGTGCTGGAATCAGGGGACTCAATGGTGACTAAAATGTAGTCCTTGCCTTCGTGGCTTCCATGTCAAAAGCCTCCCTCCTTTGCCCCACGCTTTACATTCTAGCAATGGTTAGGAAAGACTATATACAGTCCCTCCTCAGAGCCTTCTCATGGATCCATTGGCAAACAGGGCTGTCCAAGCACAGCTCTCCATGCCTTCCTGGCAGCTGGGTGCTTCTTCAGAAAAGGAAGAGGTTGGCTCTGGAGGCTGAGGACCTTCCTTCCTGTGCATTTCAGTGTGCTGCCTCCTGGGCTCTATGTCTTTGTCCCATCTTCAGAGTGCCATGAGCTTATTAATTGGCATCTGTCTTCTCTCCTGCTGCCTCTACTGGTTTGGGAAAATGTGCTTCATTTTGAGTCCTAAAATAAAAGTCTTTTTCAGTGTTATGAATCAAACCCAGGACCTGATGATGCATTCTAAGCATGTGCTCTGCCACAGCAGTATATCACCAGCCCAGGTTTTAAGTCTTCAGGTGTGAAACTCAAAGAAGGAACATACCCCAGACTTCTTGTGGTGGGGATGGCCAGAGGCATTCTGGAGCCTAGCTTCCCTTTCTGCACTAGGCTGCATGCCATGAAACTCATAATGCTTAGAAGAGACAGTTTTTTACTGAGTTCTTCTGTGTGCCATGCACTAGTCTAAACAATAGGGTTAACAGTGAAGGAAGAGAGTGGCTAAGAGTGGTGGTACATGCCTGTAATCATTGTGCTTGGGAGAAAGAAGCAAGAGGAATTCAAGGTCATCCTTGGCTCCACAAGGAGATTGAGACCCAGTCTTAGACTAGAATCTCTTTCCTTGTGGAGTTAAACTTTTACTCTCTAAGCCAGTAGCTGTTCATTATTATTTGACAGGTATCCTAAACTTAATCTGTCTAGCTTTTCCCACATAAGTGCAGGTATGTGCATGTGTAGGTATATTCCTATTTATATCTTTAGTTACCACTACCCTTATCCCCCTTTTTTAGATAAAGAAGTTGATGTTCAAAGGGCAAAGGAACTAATTCCAGTTCATAGAATCAGAAATTAAGGAAGCTAGAATTAAAAGTCCAGATCAATCTGCTTCTGGATTTTACACTTTCAGTGGTGATCTGGTGAAACACAGTCAGATCCTCCCAGACTTCCAAAAGTGGCATCAATAATTTGTAAGTGGCATATCACTTTCCATTTTTATTTCAGGGATTCTTGCTGCTCAAACCCCCTTTCAAAGGAATAATAGATGCTGATTTTGAGTGCTTGCAACAGACACTATAGCACCTTCTGTGTGAGCTATAATTAATAGAGATGCCAATCGCCAACTAACCAGAAAACTCCAGCATCATAAATCTGTCCCAGAGCTTCTCACAAGAACTGATGGATGGGGAATTCAGCTTAAATATTTAACAATCTATAATTCAGATACCTATCCAACCATTTTCAGGCTGGTATGTTTATAAATATAAGGACTACACCTCTGTGTTTCACATGAAACTTACTTAGAGTAAAATGGCGGGGATGGCAATGCTGTGTCCATACAAGAAGCTGGGGGAGTAAATGGAAACACCTTTCCGGTGTTGGCTCGATGTGTGGCTACTAAGTCTCCAGCTAGCTTCCTTCCTGCGCCACTGCTTGTGGCCTCAAATTGCTGGTGAGCAAACCAATTAGAGATTAAGTGCTGGAAGGCTCAGTGGTTCAGCAAGCGTAAGATGCCAGAGCCAGGCCTCCTTCACACTGGCAGCTCTAGGGCTAGAACTGATGCACAGCCACAGGATGATGACTTACTCGTGCTGAGCTTCTCCATCTCCGTGTCACAGAGCAGATCCCCTACGCTGTCAGTCACCTGCTTTGCTTCCAAACAGGCAGGGAGGAGGTTCAGTTCTGAAGAGACATTCTGGTCTGGCAGTTTGGGGCCTGAGCTGTGTGTGTCCATGTTCAGGGTGGGAGGGTTGCTGTTTGATTTTGCCCATTTTGAATTAATCAGGTCTGCCGTAAACATTGACAGCAGTGATTAATCTGTATTTCACAATTATTGGATTTGGATGCTCTGTTCACTTGCTGATTTATTAAAGTGTTCTTTCTTCCAAGGGAGCATTAAAGCACCTCCTTTGGTCTAATGGATAGACACTTTGGAAGCATGTAGGAAAACCATTGTTGATAAGACTTACTACCTAAAAGAGAATGATGCCTTGTGGTGCCCTTGCACAGAAACACCTTCATTATTTATGTTTCCTTCACAGGCAATAGCTCACTCTTTCCAGAGAATGGAGTGGAGTGGGTATTGGCAAATGCTCGTAAGGATATAGGGCTTGATGTGTTGGGCCTGGGCAATGAGCTTCCTGCCACATCTGCCTCCCTCCACCCATATCTCCTGAGTGAGTTCATCCCAGCTGCATAGCCTGAGGGTCTCCAGGTTACAGGGAGAGCCACAGCTCTAGCCACTTGCTAGCTACACTCCCTGTTCAGTTTTACTTCCTCTTGGCTTCTCATTGAGACAAACTCACCCAGTACTTTGACCTTACCCTCTTTACAAAACTGTGATTCTGACATCCACCAGTGGGGATGGAGAAGAGGAAGGACCACACCAATGAAATGAATCCAGGCTCGATCCACCCCCATCACCCTCCAGCCTGCAGTGGAGCTGTGAGTTCTTTGTGCCAACTGTAATTGACAAATCCAAATGGTGCATGGTCTGTTAATGAAAAGAGTACCATGCAGCCTCAGATCTGGTATGCAATTGTGGATCCATTCTGGGAAAACAAAGGTGGCTGGTAGGAAAAGCAGGGCAGAGCTATCTATGAGAGCCAAGCCTTCTTTGCTTTCTCACCAGCTATCTCCTTCCTTGGTTTAGGCTGCAAGGGCTTCAGAGGAATGGATAAGTACAGGAGAGCTATATTTAAAAGAAGACAAAAGAAAAATAAAGGTGGTTTAGACTGATGAAAAAATGACTGTTATATGACATGCAGAATTTCTGGAAATTTGTAGGAAACGCATTAACAGTACCTGATGCACATAGTTAGTGATCATTTTAAAGCCCATCTATGATCATTTTTGTTGAGTGGGTGGCAGTGATAAGAAAGAGGGTATGGGGCGGGACTCTGTTACAGGAGGAGAGAAAACACAAATTCATTTATTTAAAAGAAACTGGACCCACTGGTAAGAGTGTGCCAAGAACATCTGAGTAGTGGGGACCAGTGAGTTCTCAGTGACAGGAAGAAGCAGTTAGAGATAGACATCTTCCAGCTGTGGGTACAAGTTGTCTGGAGTAAAGCAGTCTTGGGCAGAAACTCCCTATCACCAGGTACCTAAGCTTGGGTTGAACACAATGTTAATGGAAGCTTTATTCTTGCCTAGATACCTGATGTCTGTTAGAGCACAGTGATGGGGTGAAACAAGAGCTTAAAATTTCACTTCAAGCTCCTTATGACTCTAGGAAGTAGATGCCATCTTTAAAATTAGCCAGCAGAAGCACAGGGGCACAAAGTACCCTGTTTACACCCATATATGCCTGTGTGTCTTCTAGAGCTGAAGAGCAAGTCTGTTCATTTCAAGTCTTTCTTCCCAGAGCTTTTGTTTTGTTTTACAAAGCAGTGGATTGGAAACCCTGGGGAAGAGAAGGCCATGTAGCTGGAACCTGGGATTCTTGCTTTTAGTGACTAGAAAATTCTCATGTTTTTTATACATGATGGTTCCAAGTGCAATCTTAGAAAAAAGAGTTTCTGGTTCTGAAAGGACATGCAGAAATGACCACAGCAGACCAGGTAATTTTCCCTTCATAACAACTCATTTTGAAGATGAATGAAAATTATGAATGTAATTAAAAGACCTGGATTTTATATATCAAACTACTTTCCACTAACCAAATGCTAATAAAAGCTGAAAGTTAAGACTCAGAATTCTGACTTATGAAGATGGTAGGTCTACAGAAATATCACTTACATTACATAAGAAGTCTCAAATTCACTGGGAACTGAAATTCGGGGGTAAAGTCATACTAGCCCTCTTCAGTGTCTGGAAAGGCTAGACATACATTTGGAATTCAGTTTGAGGCCAGATCTAGATTATTCTGTCTTGAAGGACAAAAATCTTTCAAAGTCTTGGTAATTAGTATTGGAAAAAACACCTGGAGCGGAGGTAGTATTAAACATAATTGGGATTCTATTTTAAGGAGAAATCATAAACTGCCCATTTAATGCTAATGTTTGATCTACTGTGAAGCAGAGAAGTTATTACAAATTTGCTAATACCATCAAAACTTATAAGTGATAAAATGAGACCCCATGAAGAAAGGCATTCATCCTAAGCATTACCTATGGTAATAGCTGTGAATTTATACAAAGGAGGAGAATTATTCTGAGAATCAGTGAGATAGATCAGGCTGTTTTACCTGAACTCTGCACAATGACCCTTGGCTGATCCTCATTTTAAACTGGTCGGAATGAGCTCCAAAGCAGGGACACACATCCCACAGTTTCCCCTGCCCCACCCATTAAAGTGACTATCTTGTGTGATTTTTACAGCACCTATAATATTTCAGAAAAGTCAACAAATAGGATTTCACATATATAACAATCACTGGCAGCCAAACTCTCATAACTGAACTAAAAAATTTAAATCAGTTCAGTGAGCCTTAGGAGGAATTCTTTGCTACCCAAATTCTGACTACTTGCTGCAGAAAATTCAGGAACTTGATAGACTTGGCTAACCTGATTCTCCTTCCATGTGAACGTGCTATCCCAACTTAAGAGCTGGTGTGTGTAGGTAACCAAGGACAGGTTCAACTGTGGAAATGGTAGTTTCTTTTAAGAGATAAGAGGCATTGTTTTCAGAATTGAAAAGATCAGAGCTGACCATACAGATGGACCTGACTCTGAGTTGCAGGTAGAAGGGCCTACAAAGCCAATGGTCATATCTTACAACACGGCATGAAGTAATGATCTGTTGTGATCCTACAAAGAATGAAACTGTATCTTTCCAGGAGACCAGTCTGACCTTCATTTGTCAGAATGAAAATTCTTCAATCAAAATGTCCCTTGAAGGTCCCTTAGGAAAACAATAATTGGGAGGTTTTTTTTTTTTTTTCCATTCTGTTTGGGAAAACATCACTATTTCTCACACTCAATCTTACTTTACCAGTTTGTGTTTTTGAGACATGCTCTCACTGTGTTGTCCAGGCTGGCCTTAAACCCAAGATCCTTGTGCCTACGCCCACTGCGTAGCTGGAATTACAGGGGTGCCCAGCTAAATCACCATTTCTTAGCTGAACCTCAGTGAAGATACTTGGTTTCCCTTTACAGTCATATAGTACCAGAAATTTATGTTCTTAAAAATTGGAATAACTTAGTGTTACATGGGGGAAGAAGTATACATGCCATCTGAAGATAGAGATTGGGGGGGGGTCTAAGCATGTTCACAAGACCCCTAAGTGCAGGAATGAACTGGGGACAAGATGAGAAGAGGGGTGGTCATGAGCCAGGGGCTTCTACCTAATCTTATTCTTTTCTTTTTGTTCCAAGTCCTTCATACATTGGGGCATGCAAGCCATGATTGAACAAGAATCAGACCTAAAATCAGAACATGTGTCAGCATAGCTTGGCATTTTTCCAATATATAGTATATTGTGTCTCATGAATCCAAATATGGCAATGACTAATGTATTAAAATATATTAGGCTTTCTTTTATGTGTTGAACAAATGTTATGTAATTTATTTTTTTACAATAAGGTGATTACTGTTATCACCCCAACTTTCCTAATCAACACTGAAGTTTGGTAACATTAAGAAAATAGTTGTGTCAGGATTTGGTCACAAGACAATCTGACAAAATCCCACAGAGCTGTATTTATTACTCCCTTAGGAATGCCTGGCTCCTATAAGATTGTATTAGCAACCAGATTTTTAAAATATATTTTATTTATTTACTTGAGAGAGAGAAAGAGAGAGAGAGAGAGAGAGAGAGAGAGAGAGAGAGAGAGAGAGAATGGGCATGCCAGGGTATCCAGCCACTACAAACTCCGGACACATGCACCCCCTTGTCCATCTGGTTTATATGGGTCTGGAAGAATTGAACTGAGATCCTTAGGCTTTTTTGGGAAATGCCTTAACTGCTAAGCCATCTCTCCAGCCCAGCAATCAGATTTTTAAAAAAATCTTCTAACACTTCTAAGAGTGATAAATAATAAGAAAAAAGTATCCCTCCAACAGAAGAGTTGACTAAGTTCCTGTCATTTTAACAAGACCAGATAGCACAGAACATGCATAAGGACTATAATATGAATCACATTTGTAGAGGACATTTGTATTTTGTCTTCAGCCTGAGGCAGGAGCTTGCCAGTTATTCCTTCTAAGATTAATCTTTCTGCATCAGAGATATGGAGATTAAGAGCTCAGAGCATGATGACTTATGCACAGATGAATTTGATTTTCTCTATGTTATAAAAAAATCTGGTTAACAAAGCATTCTTCCCATTTGAAATCTCTGCACCATGGTTACTCAAAAGTTACTGGGGTGCCTAGTAATTGTTTTTCTTTTTTTGCCAGCTGAAACTAGCCTTACAGCACCTAACTCAATTCTAGCATGGATACAACAACAACAAAAATAATAAGTATATTAAACTTTTGGACAATTAATATGTTGCCACATTGTTATTATTTTGCTGTAACTCAATAATTAAATAATAATTTTAAGAGAAAATAAATAGACAATTGTGAGGATACCCCCTATTAGGTGACATCCTCAGTTTAGAGATATTCAGAGTTCTGTAAATTGTCCAAAGTGATATAGACAGAAATCAGACTGGTACCTAACACCATTTTACTCACCTGTGTCCTGCGATTTACAGGTACAGGTACTATCATGGGTATTATATTGGCCTAGAGAACTGTCTAGGAATAGAGGCTGTTTGGTACTTGCTTCCTCAGCTCCCAGGCTCCATCTCCTTCTCCCAGAAGTAGCCTCTGACCTTTGTGGAGGGGAGTTCCTCCTTAGGCTTAGTCTTCTCTCTAGAGGGGAGGTCCTTTCCCTTCTCTCCTTATGGACCCCAGTTGCTTTTCACTGATCAGCTTAACCATTCTGGGCCAAAATTATTTGTCTGGCTTGCCATGGGACCTAGTTTGGCTGGTGAGAAATGGAGAGAGCTGCTGATGCTTCGAGGAAAGGTGTTCCTCTTACGTCCATGGTAATCACTGAAAGAGATCAGTCTTTTTTTTTTTTTTGGTACACAGAGTGTAAGAGATGCTTGAAAATACTATAATGAATTTCCTGCCATGAGAGGAGGATCCCGGGAAGAAATGTGGGAGGATGGGAAGGATGGAATGAAGACAAGGGTGGAGAAATGGAGACAGAGCCTGGACACTGTGGCATCAGGAATAAATCACACCTGGACTTGTCCTTGTTGCTTTGTTGTGTTGATATGGTAGGGATCATTTATCTTTATTTTGTGGGTAAGAAACTAAAGCTCAGAGCTTGAGTAACTTCTCAAAGACACACATTAGAAAGAAGCACAGCTTTATTTCAAGTTCAGAGCTTCTTAGTGATTTAAAACAAACAAACAAACAAACAAACACAGATGCCCTTTTGCGTGGCTCTGCCGTTAGAGCCCAGGTCCTCACCCACGTTAGACAAGTGTTACTCCCTTGAGCTGTATACCCAGCCCCATTTCAGTGCTTTGATGCATTCTTCAAACATGAGTAAGTGCAATGATCTTCTTCTCTTCACTCAGGAAAAATAAACACCCACTTCATACAAGATATATGGGCAAAGGCCAGAAGAAATAGAAAAGAACAATAAAGCCATTCTAACAGAAAGAGTTGTACCAAAGCCAAGAAGAATCAGAATTGGAAGCAGCTACCTTGGACTCTCAGACCAAGTCCTATTAGAAATGCTGACTGACTTATTACAAACCAGGCAGGTCATTATAAAATTTTATAATTAGGGTGAACCTCAAAATATTGCTATTAAGATCTGTGGAACAAGTAAAAGTGTAAGAAACAATAAAGCATGAAATGTTAAGTTTAAACATTATTCCATTATACTTCTCAGCCATGGAGAAGTCTATTTTATTGTCCTTAGTAGATAGCTATATGTCTATGTTGGAACATCTTTGATGAAAATATCACTGCTTCATAAAGTGATGGTTGTTTTGTTTGCTTTATTGGGTGGTTTTGTTCTCTCAAGGCAAGATGTTACTATGTAGCCCCAGCTTTAGCTGATCTAAAACAAGCTGACCTTGAACCTGTTCTCCTCCTGCTTCAGCCTGCCATGTGTTGAGACTCCAGGTGTGCACCTCCATGTCTGTTGTAATTTTGTTTTTAAACTATAATGTAATCTGACGTAATCAACAAAAGGCCAAAATGCACAGAAGCGAAAAATAGCACAGTTGCTGCATAATGTTTTTACCTGAGCTGTTTTTCTGAGTATGCTATAATAAATCTTTAATTTGACAAATGGCTCATGTGTTCTACTTCCTGTCTGGCAAGAGGGATAGCCAAACAGAATGAAGAAAACAAAAGGCCATTCTTTTGGCTTCTGAGTTTCAAAAGCCTAATGTGAGGTATAAGCAGTAGATGTCGGGATACAGATGGAAAGCCAAGTATGCTGTGTTTAGAACAAAACGGAAAAACAAGGATTTCCTGGGCTCCTCAGGTACAAGTTAGTGGAAAAACAAGAGCTGAGACAGAGGTCTGCCTAAAATGTACTCTGAACTCACCACTTTAGGGATCTGGGTAAGAGAGATTAGAAATTCCAAGCTGGCCTGAGACCAGGGCCCTCTATCCTTACAGCAGTCACCTCCTGGTTGCTGGGATGACACCCAACCAGAAGCAGCTGCAGAAGAAAAGGGTTTATTGTGGCTTACAGTTTGGGGAGGAGGTGTCATCACAGGACAGGGTTAGGGGAAGCCAACAGCTAAGCAGGGATCACTTCTTTACAGCAACAGGAAGGAAGTAGTTTAAGTCCTGGGCTTGGAGCCCACCTCCAGAGACCACTTCCTCTAGCAAGGCTCCACCTCCCAAAGGCTCTGAAGTCTCTCAAACACCAGGCTTTTGGTGGTGTTTGCTACCACCTGCCATTTGCCATTGATGAGCTCTCTTTCTCTTCCTTGGGGGTGTTAGAGGGACAGAGCACAGTCTTTATGGCTTCCATTATGTAAGGTGTGTGTAGTAAAAGTTATGCATTTTATTTTAATTTTTATTTAAAGCATGTAAGCTCTGTTTGATAGTTTACTTTTAAATTTTAGTTAGAGAGTACTGGAAAGTCAATTTAAAAGTTTTTAGAATTTGTCATTTGATTAGAGATGGGGTCTATTGTGGTAGACATTTTTAAATCCTGTGTGTATCAAGTGACCTTTAGAGGTCCTTACAATGAGCTTGAATCAGGCTGTCATGAGATTCTGGCAGAAGTGTGATTACAGTGAGAATGCAGTTTGAGTGGGCTCCCTTTTTTGTATCTGTGTTTTGAAGCACACTTTCACTCTAGCTCAGGCTGACATGGAACTCACTGTTTAGCCAATTTGGCCATATTTTGTGATGCTTCTACTTCAGTCTCCCAAGTGCTGGGATTAAATGCATGTGCCACCATGCCTGGATGGTTTTCTGTTTTTAAGCTGTTTGGAAACAAGTGATTTAGGGTCTTTGAGAATTGATGTAGTTTAGGAGTGATGGATCTTAATCCTTTGGATTTACATTTTTCGTACTGGTGTTCATAGATGGTGAATCTTTAGGTTGGTGCTTAAGGAGGTACATGCATTTGAAGTCAGGTACTTAACCAAGTTAAAGTTTTGTCTATTAAGCTACAGTCCCAAAATTCAAATCATAATAAAATAAAACACAGGATATTTGTATTTCATTTTGGTGCAGCAGAGGGGATACTGAGACAGGAGGGGTGAGATTCTAGGTTAGTATGGGGCTAGGTTAAAAAAAAAAAAGCTGGAACATTTGATAGTCTGATAAAGGAGGAAAACGGCCAGAATAGAAATGGCCTAGAGTTTTACTCAGCAGTAAAGAAAAATGAAGTTATGAAATTTGCAGGAAAATGGATGGATCTGGAAAGGATTATACTAAGTGAGGTAACCCAGACCCAGAAAAGCAAATGTTGCATGTTCTCTCTCATACGTGGATCTTAGCTACAAAAGACTGGACTTCCGTGCGAGTAGGAAGAAATCTCGGTAGCATAGGCCAGTAAGCTAGAAAGGAGACATAAAGGGAATATAAAGGAAGGGAGGGGGACCTAATAGGATGGTATTGTATATATGTAAGTAGAAGAACAGATTAATGGGAAGAAAAGGCTTAAGTGAGGTCAGGGGAAGAGATTGAGTAAAGAAAGGTAGAGGGAGGGCTAATCAAAATCTAAGAGGATATAAATAAGTCATATGGAAACCTACCTTTTTGGACAATGGAACACACAGGAGCCATAGATTGTTACTAGAAAAGTTTCAGTGCCACGGATGGGATACCTTCCAGTGTGCTATTGGCCAGGGAGATCCCTGATGCCCCCAAAACATTACAAGCCATTACTGAGGTCCTTGGTTTCCCCCCAGGAATAGATGGTAAGACCATATTGCTGAAGACTCCACATACTTAGGCTGCAAGGCCACTGAGAAATCCTGCTGGAACTGAGCTGAAAACCTCCTCCAAGTAAACCAGCTGACAGAAAACTGGAAAAAGCTACACTGCATGAAGTTCAATGGGAGATAGAGAAACCACCAGTGAAGATATTCAACAAGCTTTATTTTTGGCCAGCCAGGCCAAATGAGCCAATGGGTGCAATGGTGACATGTCTGTTATAGGGGAAACCAACCACCCTCTAATTTGAATGGAGGCCTGCTCCATGGGAGGGACTGATATCGAAAACCTACAACAGGGGTAGTCATGAGCCTAGGAGTGTAACATCTGCTGCTGTCTGGCTAAAAGCGTTGGGAGCTGCAGCTACTCTTTGACCGTGGGAACTGCAGCTGGTCTTGGGTCTTCAGGCATAGAGGCCTTATCGTACAGCTTTGGTAAAGCAGACTTCAGACACAGAGGCATTAACGGCCTTGGTGAAGCAGACTTCAGACATGAAGGCATTGTTTGAGAAAGTTTTATTTTCTGTAATTTTCTTTTTTGTTCTATCTTTGCCTGGTTTTGGTATAACGGTGATGCTGGCCTCATAGAAGGAGTTTGGTAGAATTCCTTCTTTTTCTATTTCCTGGAAAAGCTTAAGAAGCAATGGTGTTAGCTCTTCCTTAAAGGTCTGGTAAAATTCAGCAGTGAATCCAACTGGGCCTGGCCTTTTTTTAGTTGGGAAATTATTGATAACTGTTCAGATCTCCATGTTTGCTATAGGTCTATTTAAGTGATTAATCTCATTTTGATTTAATTTAGGTAGGTCATATAAATCAAGGAAATCATTCATTTCATTCAGATTTTCATACTTTGTGGAGTATATGCTTTTATAGTATGTCTCTATGATTTTTCTGAATTTCTCTGGAATCTGTTGTGATGTTACCTTTTTCATCTCTGATTTTATTAATTTGTGTCTCTTCTCTCTTTCTTTTGGTCAGATTTGCTAAGGGTTTATCAATCTTGTTTATCCTTTCAAAGAACCAACTCTTTGTTTAATTAATTTTTTGGATTGTTTTTTTGTTTGTTTGTTTCTATTTCATTAATTTCTGCCCTAATCTTTGTTATTTCTTCCCGCCTACTGATTTTTGGTTTGCTTTGTTCTTTTTCCAAGGCTTTAGGGTGAAGCATTATGTCGTTTACTTGCGACCTTTCTAAGTTCTTAATATAGGCATTTAAGGCTATAAATTTACCTCTTAGAACTGCCTTCATTGTGTCCCAGAGATTTTGATATGTTGTGTTCTCATTATCGTTTGACTCTATAAATTTTTTGATTTCCTTCTTGATTTCTTCATTGACCCATTCATCATTTAGTAGTGTATTGTTTAGTTTCCATGATTTTGTGTATGCTCTTTAGCCTTTCTTGCTACTGATTTGTAGTTTAATTCCATTGTGGTCCGAGAGAATGCAAGGAATTATTTCAATTTTCCTGAATTTGTTAAGATTTGCTTTGTGTCCTAATATATGGTCTATTTTAGAGAATGTTCCAGGTGCTGCTGAAAAGAATGTATATTCTGCAGTATTTGGATGAAATGTCCTGTATATATCTGTTAGGTCCATTCCTTCTATGACCTCATTTAGTCCAGATGCCTCTCTGTTTAATTTTTTCCCAGGATGACCTGTCAATTGATGAGAGTGGGGTGTTAAAGTCACCTACCACCACTGTGTTTGGTGTTATCTGTTATCTTAGTTCTAATAGTGTTTGTTTGATGAATTTGGGAGCCCCCATGTTAGGTGCATATATGTTTAGGATTGTAATGTCCTCCTGTTGGACTGTGCCCTTAATCAATATAAAGTGACCTTCCTTATCTTTCTTGACCAATGTTTGACTGAAGTCTACCTTGTCAGATATTAGGATAGCAACCCCTGCTTGTTTTCTAGGCCCATTTGCTTGAAACACCGTCTTCCAACCTTTTACCCTAAGATAATGTCTATCCTTTGTAGAAAGGTGAGTTTCTTGGAGACAACAAATTGTACGATTCTGCTTTTTAACCCAGTCTGAAAACCTATGTCTTTTTGTTGGGGCATTGAGGCCGTTGATATTAAGAGATTTTATTGAAATATGTGTATTTATGTTTGCCTTTTTGTGTGTGTGTGTGTGTGTGTGTGTATGTGGTTCCAGTTCTGCCTTTGCTTTCTTGCGTTAACTAGTATTTGAGTATTGCTTGTATTTGCTAGGTTCCTTATATGTGTGCTTTTCCTTTTCTTCAGCATGGAGGATCCTATCAAGTATTTTCTGTAGAGCTGGTTTTGTCTTCAAATACTCCTTTAACTTGCTTTTGTCATGGAATGTCCTTATTCTCCATCTATTTGAATGGATAGCTTTGCAAGATAAAGTAACCTTGGTTGACAGTTATTATGTTTCAGAACTTGGAATACATCACTCCAAGCCCTTCTGGCTTTTAAAGTTTGTGTTGAATAATCTGCTGTAATCCTGATGGGCTTGCCTTTGTAGGTAACTTGATTTTTCTCTCTAACTGCTTTCAATATTTTTTCCTTGGTTTGTGTGTTTGGTAGTTTGACTATAATATGACGGGGAGAGTTTCTTTCCAGGTTTTGTCTGGCTGGGCTTCTAAAGGCTTCCTGAATCTGCATTGGCACCTCATTCCCAATTTGGGGGAAGTTTTCTTCTATGATTTTGTTGAAGGCTTCTACTATTCCTTTGGAGTGCAATTCTTCTCCTTCTACTATGCCCTGAATTCTTATATTTGTTCTTTTCATAGTGTCCCAAATATCTTGAAATTCCCACTCATACTTTTCTATAACTTTGTCTTTCTCTTTGTTGGACTGTATTAAATCTGCCACCTGGTCTTCTAGCTTAGATATTCTCTCCTCACCTTCGTTCATTCTACTGGTGAGATTTCTTACAGAGTTTTTTATTTCATTAACTGTGTTCTTCATTGCTAGTAATTCTGACTGTTTTTTTGTTAATTATTTCTATTTCCTTATTTATGTCTTGTATTGCCTTTTTTATTTCATGAAATTGGTGTCCTGCGTCTTCTTTGATTCCTTTGATTTCCTCTTTGAGTTCCTCTTTGACTCCTTTGATTTGTTCTCTGACTTCTTTGAACATATTTACAATCATTCTTTTGAAATCTTTCTTGGGCATTTCCTCTAACTTGTTCTCACTGGAGGTTGTTTCTGATGCATTAATACTGTTAGGCAGATTTATATTGTCTTGCTTTTTAGTGTTTCTTGTGTTATAATATATATATTTTTGCATCTTGGATTAAGTTAATGCTTGGATATTCTAGCTAGCTGGGTATTCTTAGCTGTATCAATTGATTTGATGTTATATATTTTCAGGATAGGAGCTTAAGGTGTTAGGTGTGGCTCTTACGACTCTCAGAGTATCTACAAATGTGTTCCTAGGGGTTGAGTTTCCCTGCTATGGGAGTATTCAAGTAGGCTGAGTGGAATAAAATACAGGTCGATTCTAAAATTTAACTAAACACTGTCCACATTTAATCAAAAACAGCACTGAATATTTATGCAAGAGTAGTTATTATAACAACCAGATCCTCTAGCAATAAAGAGGTTAAGATTTCTGGTCTGTTGAGGGATCCAAGTCAGCTTGTGACCAAGTGAGACCCTTCCCTGGTGCAATCAATCTCAGTTACCTTTTTGGATGGTTTTGGTATTAGTCAAGTTGCTGGCTGGGTAGTTGGGCTGCTGTTCTGATTTCTGGAGCTGGGCACTGGCTTTTCCTGCAGGGCAAACCGAGCCTGGCAACTGTGGCCCTGCAGATCGGCACCCCCGTTGCTGTAACTGCCACTGCTGCTAAAGCTGCTGCTGCTGGGTCTGTCACCTCAGCTGGGTCCACCCCTGCTGCCTCCACTGCTGCTGCTGCTTTAGCTGCCACTGCTGGATCCTCCGCTGCTGCTGGATCTGCAACTGCTGCCTCTGAAGCTGCTGCTGCTGGATCTGCTGCTGCTGCTGCTAGTGGATCTGCCACTGCATGGGCTGCTGCTGCTGGTGCCGGAGCCGCTGATGTTGCTGCGGGACTCTGCTCCTGCTTGGGTCCCACTGTTGGCTCAAGTTGGCATGGCCGGGTCCCAGGACCACTGCTCTGTTCGCTGGAGCTGGGCACAGGAGGTGGGGGAGGGGAGAGAGCCGCAGCTGCTCTGGTTCTTTCGCTGTTCCACGTGTTCTTCTACCTTGTGGTCTGCTCCTCCATTGTTCACTGCCACTCTCCCTTCATGTTTCCTGAGTTGCAGAGAGCGCTGGTGTGAGTGGAAGCTCCCGCACCTGGTTTTTCCTGTGACTGGAGGTGAGCCTGGTGGCTTTCTGGTGCGCTGCCACCACCACGGTCGGTGGACCTGCTGGGGCTGCTTTTGCCAACCTGTGTGGGCTCTGGATCTCTTCTACTTCTCCACTGCAGTTTTGGTTTCCTATACACCTCACTTTTTAGTAAAAGTGTGTATTTTGCTGAGTTTTTTCAGTCTTTTCCCTCCCTAGGCTGCTTTGGCATGGTACCTAAGCCGCCATCTTAATCGGAAGTTGACCATAGTTGTTTTCTTGAAGCCAGTTTTATTTTCTGTATATAAGCTTGTGTCTGCCTGAATAAACTTGAGCCTTGATCAGAACTTGTCTTGGCTCCATTCCTTGTGTTCTTGTCTCAGATTCATTGCCACTCCCTCCTTCGGGGTCTGTTTTGACTCTTGTGTAGCAGGCCAGCCCATAAAAGTATATACTATGCTCACCAAACTGCATAGTGAGCACTTGTCTTAATGTTCGTATCCATATATTAATGTTCCTCTCACGTTTGGTAGAGAACTTTCTCTTTTCAGATGACAATGACCTTGGGATGACTCAGGAAGCATCAGGTTACTGAGAAGAAGTGACAGAGGAGTGTTCAGCACTGAAATATCTCATTTACACCTTCCATGGCTCGGGGTACATTGCAGAAGAAGTGGAGGAAAGAATTTAAGAGCCAAAGGAAAGGTAAGACTCCTTACAACATGCTCCTCCAGACACAGAATGGCCTGGATATCCATGACCTCCCAGTGCCTGATACTACGTACACAAGACCATCATAATAAGAAGAAAAGATCATGACATCAAAATAAAAGAGAGACTGACTGAGAGGGGTAGGGGATATGATGGAGAATGGAGTTTCAAAGGGGAAAGTGGGGGAAGGGAGGGAATTATGATCGGACATTGTTTACAATTATGGAAGTTGTCAATAAAAAATGTATCAAAAATGTTTTGAACAATTTCCCACCAGAATGAATATTTTCCATCAGCACCACAAGAATGTTCTTGCCCATACCTTTGTATATTTTATTTCTTGAAGTTTAATAGGAGAAATAGGCAAACTTCATAAAATATAGGATGTCAGATTTAATTTGTATTTCAGAGATGTAACAACTTTTAGGATAAGTATGCTCCATGCAATATTTGAGATGTTTTTCTATGTAGGGTAAGTTCCATATGACATTTGTGACTTGTATTGAAAAATGTTCATGTTTATCTGTAATGACAATTTTACTTCAAATTCTGATGTAACTGAACATGCTGTGTTTATCTGGTAATGTTCAGAAGAAAAGAGTACTGCATTTAAATTTCAGCCCACCTTTTCATAATTAGTCATCGCAAAATAATTGATGAAGTAATAGCTAACTTCTGGACACTCTGACTGTTAAGAAAAACACAAAGCAAGGTGGCAAGAACAGGTCGAGACATGCATATGGTTTCAGTGGCAGGTATCTTGTGTCAGGCAAAGGAGGCAGAGAAGGATTCCTGAAAGACTCTTAAAGGGTGAATAGAATTTAGCTACATGAAGGGGTATCCAATTGTTTCTTGCCCATGAGAGTCCATGACCAAATAGTTACAGCCAGCATGGTAACATATGGGAGTTCATAGCCAAACACAGTGTAGTTACATAGGTGACCCATAAAGTTGCTGCTGCTGGAGCCCAGAGCATGGAGTAGAAGCTGGTCAGAAAGGAGGAGCTTGGTAGTCAAGGTAAGGGCTGGACCATGAGGATTTGTTTCATATTCAGAATTATTCAGCAAAACAAGATTTTAAGGGACACTGTGAAGATGTTTGCACTTTTGTCCTGATAAGCCACCTCCTGTCTTAGCTGTCTCAGTTGTGTTCACTGCTCCATACCCCTTTTCCATCTATCCTATTGATAGTGTAGATGCCTTTCATGAGATGAGCTCTGAGACCCTGAAGTTGCTTTGCCAAAACACTTATTGTATCTTTGTTTCAAAAAATGCCTGTTCACTGCCCTCCACACTAGCCTTCCTTCCATACTTCTGTGTCTCGTATTCCAATTCTATTTGCTTTCTGGGTGTTAGGTGGTTGCATCAATGGGTGATATGTCAGAGGTGCCCAAGCAGCTCATGTTATCTACTGCTAGGCCATGCTTTGTCCTCTCTGAGCCCTACATGGTCTCCAGGGGCCAGGCTCTGCTTTCAGTGGTTTCCCTGGTGCTCAGAACCCTCAGTAAACTCTGAGGCTGAGCAGTGAGCTTCCTCTCCTAGATACTTGCTGTTGTGTCCCACCAGTCTTCTGGCAGAAGCCGATTTCCTCTTTAGGTACTGTACAGTGAGAAAAACTGCTGGTGACTTCTCACAATAGAAACCCAGTGATAGACATGGTCCTCCTCACCCCAAGAAAACCCTATTTGGGATGTCCCGTGGCTACTGACTGTCACACTCAAGCTATGGAGTTTCTGTCATACATTAATTCATTAGACCTTTGGGCTTGCTTAAGGTTTAAGTTAGGAAAATCTTCCCTTATTCTCAATTTATTTTTAAAATTATTTATTTATTTATTATTTGAGAGAGACAGAAAATGAGGCAGATAGATAGAGACAAAGAATAAGTATACCAGGGTCTCTAGCCACTACACATGAAATCGAGACACATGTGCCATTTTGTGCATCTGGCTTACATGGGTACTAGGGAATTGAACCTGGGTCCCTAGGCTTTACATGCTAGCCCCTGAAACACTAAGCTATCACTCCAGCCCTCATTCTCAATTTCTCATTCTCACAGAACAGGTATATCATGGTCATATTCAGTTCGCTCTGGCTGCTAACCTTTCCTTACCATGGATAACTTGGCTTTCTTTGCTGTGTTATAAATCCATGACCTACACTGCACCCCAGGGGCTCTACTCTCAGCATTCTGCCAGAATATTCAGCTCTGGAATGGGCTTCCTGTCCTGGCCTATGTTTCTCCAGGGCTTTCTATGAATTAATTCTGAAAACTTTGAAGTTGAGTAAACCTGGTTTGGAATTGCAATTTAGTGGACTTTTATTTTGCTTTTAACCTATCCCACCCAGCTATCCTGTGACCACTGGATTAACACTGTCTATTGATGAATGAAAAATAAAGGTTAAATAATTACCTCAAAATTGCCCAGGTAATACGTGAGGGACCCCGGACTCACATTCTGGTTACTGTGCCCCTGGCTTCTTTGCAAGTACAGTCAGGACCAGGGCAAGTCACTTCAGGTTTATGAATTACCACATCCTCCTTCCTAAAATGGAGTTAACAATAGGTTAATAAGAGTGGCAATTAAACCCATTAGGCATTTAGTGCAGAACTTAACAGTAACTATATAAGAAATACTACTGCTCCTCCTGGAATTGCCCATTTGTTTAGTGAGTCCGTTCCTTTAGTCAGTAAGAGCTCCTCAGAAGACAGGTACAGTAGGGCTTTCTTCCACCCAGCCAAAATGGGCACCTTAGAAAGACCTTCCTCCAAGAATGACCTTAGCCAGCTTCTGGTGCTCAGGAGACCAGGTCTTCACCAGCCAGGGATCCTGGAAAGAGGTGACTTCTAATGAGTTTAGCAACATAACTATTTGTGAAAAAAGTTCTTTGAGGTAATGAATCTACTTTTTTGTATTCCTTATCTCTCACCCCATCTAGGTATGCTTACAGTCTGGCTCAGAATTATGAGGACATAAATCTCTAACAAATTTATTTCCATAGTTTATCAGCTCCTGTTGTTCAATAACCAAGTAGTTAATTTTAAAATGAAGTGGGGCTGTTTTCATTAATACCTTTGCATTAAGTACCTATCAAAACACCCAAAGACAATTAATACCATGTTGCCAAAGTACTGAACCAATAAATATCCCTAGTCTTGGCTTATCTCTGGCCAGTAAAAGATGCTAGACTCATCCCCTGCTTTAATAATATTTACCCATTTTCTACTTTGCCATGGCCTCTGGAAAACTAAGGACCAGATTAAATAGCTGGGCCAGCCTATCACATGAATTTGAAAGGCTGTTACATGGCATCTAAGCAATGCTTTTAGGATACTGTGGATTACTACATGCCTAAAATGTAGATGGGACATTTCTGGGATCATTGGTAACAAAAGCTTTTGGCTTTAAAGGTTTTGGGAAAAGCAAATTTTCTTCATCTGACAGTGTGACAGAGTCCAGAGTCCAGGTTGGTTGGTTGTCTGAACAATTGTAACATAGAGTCCACATTTCTAATGGGCTGTTTTGATAACTCTGGAGCCACAGTAGGGCTTCACATCATGTTCTATTGCTAGTCCCCTAAAGCATGACTGCACACTTCCTGCAGAACTGTTAGGAGAACCAGACTTCTCATTCTGCTCAGTAACCAACCCTGCCTGCCTACTTTATCTTATTCATTTCTTCCTCAGTCATTCATTGTGGGCCTACTAAGTGCTAAACACTGTTGTCCTATGCTGTGGGTATGGAACCTGCCTCCTCTGCTGCCTTCTCTCCATGTGCCAACATCGTTTATGCAAAAATCCTCAGGAGGTGATGAAAAATTGGCCTTTTAAAATAATTATTTTATTGATTTATTTGAAAGAGAGAGAGAGAGAGAGAGAGAGAGAGAGAGAATGGGTGCACCAGGGCCCTCAGCCACTGCCAACAAGCTCCAGACACATGCACCACCTTGTGCATCTGGTTTATGTGGGTCCTGGGAAATCGAACCTGGTCCTTTGGCTTTGCAGGCAAGTGCCTTAACCACTAAGCAATCTTTCCAGTCCTGACCTTTAAAAAAAAAAGAAAGGAAAATAGTACTGACAAGAAATTCAGATGGTGCATTAAAGTTTCTTTTTCATTACTTTCTTCCCTCTTCTTGCTTAAATAATATGTTCATTGTGGCAAAAATTAGAAACTGTAGGTAAGCAAAAAGAATAATTAGCTCCTTGACCTAACCACCCAGAGTCCACCCCATTAACCTTTGCCTCCCACACACGGGCTCACTTTTCTTTTTTACATCTGCTCACTGCCTTCTCTTAAAGCATAATTATCCTTTGTAAAATTGTTTGCCTTTCATTTACTCAGATTAAGCTCTACTGCCCCACAATTCAATCAATACACTTCCATAAATAATGGTTTCATACTGACTGTGCTCATAGCATTTTAAGGTCATACACCACTTGGGTAGATAAGGCCCCACATTTTTGAATATTGAGCTTATTATAAACAGCATAATATTTTTGTTTACCTATTGTCCTCATTACTATGTATACCCCTAATTATTTCCCAGGATAAATTCTGGTACACATCCTTACTTACTGATACACAGATTATAGTGCACACTCCAGGCTATTCTTTATCACTTGTCTTCTCTTTCTCTATGGGATTTTCCACATCAGCTATGGTTTGCCTATGGTTGTATCCCAAGAGTTTATATGTTGGGATCCTCAGTGTTGTGGACGTTTAAAAGGTGGAGACAGGGCTTAGCTGTAAAGGCACTTGCATGTGAAGCCTAAGGACCCATGTTCAACACTCCAGATCCCAAGTAAGTCAGATACACAAAGGTAGGCAAGCACAAGGTTGCACATACCCAGTAGGTGGCACACACATCTGAAGTTCCATTGCAGTAGCTGAGGCCCTGGCACGCCAGTTCTCTCTGTCTCTTTCTCTCACTCTCTCCAAAAAAAAAATGTTTACAAAAAGGTGGAGATGGCTGGAGGGATGGCTTGCCTGCAAAGCCTAAGGACCCAGGTTCGATGCCCCAGGACCCATGTAAGCAAGATGCACAAGGTGGCACATGTGTCTGAAGTTTGTTTGCAGCAGCTGGAGGCCCTGAAGGGCCCACTGTTCTCTCTCATTCTCCCTCTGTTTCCCAGATAAATAAATAATAATAATAAAATAAAATAAAATGAGAAACAAAATGTCATACTATATTTTTAAAACATGGGTTGAGAGATGTAGTGAATTCCAGGTCAGCCTGGACTACAGTGAGACCCTACCTTGAGGAAAAGAAAAAGGTAGAGAGGTAGCTCAGCAGTTAAAGGCATCGCTTGCAAACCCTGCTGGCTCAGGTCTGATTCTCCAGGCCAGTAGCTATATAAAGCCAGGTGCACAAAGTGATACATGTGTCCAGTGTTTGTTTGCAGTTGCAAGAGGCCCTGACCCACTCATACTTTCCTTTTCTCTACTCCTCTTCTCATAAACAAGCAAAATAATTTTTTAAAAATAAAAGGTGTTCTAGTAGGAAGTCCTTAAACTATTGGGGCACCTTAGAAAGTAGTAAGTTATGTTCTCATTAGAAAAGCCTGAACCTGGCTTTCTTCCTGGTAGTGTGTTCACTCCTGCTCTCCAGTCTCCAACCATGATGCACCATATGTTGTTAAGTCCTCACCGGATGCTAAACTGACAGGGCCACCTGATCTAGAACTTTCAGCTCCATCACTGTGAGCTCAACAACTCACCTTTTTGTAAATACTCAGCTTCTTACATTTTGATGCAATAACAAAAATTGGATCAATATAGCAACATTTAAGATGCATCTTTCTCTCTTTCTTTCTTTCTATCTTTTTTTTTTAGATGAAGTTTACTGTATAGCCCAGGATGGCCTCTAGCCTTCCATCCTTCTGCCTCTGCTTTCTAAGTCCTAGGGTTAGGTATGCCCCATGATGCTAGCTCTAAAAAGGATACTAATTTTTTCCTTGAGTTTTATTATGGACTGAATCCTGATCCCCTTTGTGTGTCTGGCTTACATGGGATCTGGAGAGTTGAATATTGGTCCTTAGGCTTCTCAAGCAAGCACCTTAACATCTAAGCCATCTCTCTAGCCCTGTTTTTCTTCTTTGAATGTAGCCCACGCTAGCCTTGAGTTTGAAATTCTCTTGTATCACACTCCCAAGTAGCTAAGATTATGACAGTAGTCTGTACTTTGCTTTTTTTTTTTTTCCTTGTGGTAGAACTGCAAACCCAGAAAATCAATACAACCTTTATTGTTCCTCCTATGGCAGTGTACAATATAACTCAATGAGCAAATTTGTTGTCACATAGTTCATTCTCTTGCCACATCTCACTGTATATCCCACCACAACCCAATGCTGTTATGGAAGACAGCTTCTATCAAGGTCACTAATAATCTCCATGACACCCACACATAGAGCACCATGTATAATGCATCAGACACATAAGTCAGCATTCCCTCTCTGTGACAAAATACCTGAGAAGGTCAACTTAACAGGAGATAACATATATCTTGATTCACAGTTTCTGGATCTGTGGTAGGGCAGAATATCATTGCACAGGGACATGTTGGATGAAGCCTATCACCTATCACAGCTATGGAGGGGAGCATGCACCAAGAATAAGATGTACCCTTGAAAGGTGTGTCCCAATGGCTCACCTCTTCCAATGAGGCCCTATCTCCTAAGGTTTCTACCACATCCCAGTAGTGACACTAGCTATGACCAAGCCTTCAAATTATGAGCTGAGAAACATTTCAGGTCTTAGTCACAACCTCATATAAAAGTAGGTGTTACTATTATAATTATTTGAGCAAGATTATTCTGTATATATCTTTCTTCCTTTTTAGGTAACCATTGCAACCATTCCTCCTTCAACTTTATGTTCAGGGTGTTTGAGACACCTGGGTAGTTCATTGGTCTTCCTGACCTTCCTTTCAGCTTCAAAAGACCTAGATGCAGAACCTGGTTTTGGATGGTGTGTTGATCTTATGTGTATCCCCTGGATGTGACCTTTGATTTTTGAATACTAAATTAACCTCATGTCACTGGAATTAAACCAACCTGCTTGTGCTGTGCATGCTTTTACTATAGAACTGGATTTGCTGATAATTCTTTGTTTAGGATTCTTGCATCTGTACTCAGGAATGAAATCAAACTGTGGTTTCTTCTTTTCTCCTATGTTCTTTGCAAATCCAGATAAACTGGCTAGAGAAGGATTTCTCTTTTCCTATCTTTAAAGGGTTATGAGCTGTTTGTACCATCTTTCTTTCTTAAGTGCCTGGTGGTGACAGAGACCACTGAAGCTAGTAAACCCTGAAGTTTACTTGGTAGAAAGGTTTTAAAATTTCTTTTGATGGGTGTAGTGGAACACACCTTTAATACCAGCACTCAGGAGGCAGAGGTAGGAGGTTATCATGAGTTCGAGGCTACCCTGAGACTACATAGTGAATTCCAGGTCAGTTTGGGCCAGAGTGAGATACTACCTTGAGAATCAACCAAAAACAAAATTTCTTTCATTGTGCTAGGACAGTTCAGATTTTCTATTTGGTCTGTCAAAGATTTCTTTCCCCATGTGCATGTGTTTGTGTGTGTAATGTGGTGTGTGTGGTGTATGCACACGTATGTGTTCTTGTAACACCCGTATGCTCATCTGTGGTGTGGTATGCTCACCTGCCATGGCCAGAGTGGGATATAAGGTGTCCCACTCCTTTACTTTTCTGCCTATTCTTATTTGAGCCAGAGACTATCTCACTGATTTTTAAGCTTGCTAGTTTCATCTTTATTTTAATTTTACTTTTTTTTTTCAGGAACTCTGATGGTTCCCAGGTGTCTGCCTCCTATGGGAAAAATGCATGTGGTCATGCCCAGTTGTTTATTTCATGTGGGTTCTGGGGATCAAACTCAAATAGTCTCTCAGGCCTCTTCAGGCCCCCATGCTTACATAGTAACCACTCTTAACTGCTGAGCCATCTCTCCAGCCCTCTGTCTGGATATTTAAGAAATTTGTCTATCTAACCAATATTTTCTAGCTTATTGGTATAGAGCTAGTTCATAAACTTCTAATTTTACTATCTTTAATGGGCATCACATCTGTAGTTATGTCTCCTTTTTCATTCCCGATGTTGCATTTGTGCATTTAATGATCATTTGCAGATCATTTTCCTTGGGGACTAGGAAACTGCAGTGTTTGTTTTAAGGCTCCAATTTGTAGCTTTGCTAACCCCTCTTGTGTGTGTGTTTTGTCTCTCATTATATTTTCTCTTTATCTTGTTTCTTTCTAACATTAGGTTTGTCAATCTAGCAGCATGGTGCATCTGTGCCTTTATCTAGGCTTTGTTTAATTTTTTTCATTAATGTTTTATAATTCCCATCACACATGTACTGAATATATCTTATTAGATTTTATATATTTGGGGTGCTAATGTAATTCATACTTTTTAATTTGGATTTCAGCTGTTCATTACTACTACATAGAAGTAGAATTGAGTTTTGTGTGCTGACAGTGTTTGCTATTGTGGAATGAGCATGTGTGGTCTCCCTTCCTCTGAGTTCATGTGGTGAAACTCTAATAGCCAGTGTGGTGATGTCTGGATACATGAACCTTGAGAAGTAGTTAGAATTAGACATGGAACCTCCATTATGGGATCAGTGCATCTATAAGAGGAGACAGCAGAGAGCTTTCTCACTCTTTCCATGGCACACACCAACTAAACATCATGGCAAGCACACAGTGAAGTGATGAAGCCTGTAAGTGGAGAGAACCCTCAATATGAAACCAACTTGCTGGTAAAGTGCCTAGATTTTGGGTGTCCAAACCTCCGTACCTGCGGGAAATAAATTTATACTGTTCAAGCCACCTGGCTACGGTATTTTGTCATGAAAATGGCAGGCTAATGAAACTTTATTCTTATTTATTACTTCTAGGATTCATCTCCCACCCTTTCCCCAGAACCTCTTCTTCTCAACTTGTCCCACTTCTACTTTGGTAATTTTTTTTTGGTGACCTACTGAGTCTAATTAGCGTTGAAAGCATGAACACAGGCTATTTACTGGAGCATGAGCTGCTTATCAGTAGCTACATCACTAACATTCAAGGGAATGTTTTCTGTGCGTCTTAGCAGAAGTTCTGTCTGTTCTGGAACAAAGATTTCTAAGCCAGCAGAGCACAATATTGCAGGGACAGGAAACAAAAATATGGCTTTTGGGTCACTTGGGTTGATGGTGAGTAGTTCTATTTCCATTTCTATCTCTTAATTCCTGGACTAGTGAATCCTGTATGTAGAGAAACAGTATCACATAGTGGATGCTGATTCAGAGAATATGTAGCCTTATGGAGAACCCTGCCCCAGCCCTTTGGGCTATTGTCACCTAGTTGGTGCTGTAACTGTGTCTTTACAAGGCCTTTCCACTATCTATGAAGCCAGCTGCTTCAGGTTAGTGGGAAACATGGTAAATCCAAAGAATTTCATGACCATGAGCCCATTGCCAACTTGTTTGGCTGTGAAGTGTGTTCCTTAGTCAGAAGCAATGCTGTGTGGAATACCATGATGGTGGATAAGGCATGACGGTGGTAAGTCCATGGATGGTAGTTTTGGCAGAAGCATTATGTACAGAAGAGGCAAATCTATACTCAGAATCAGTATCTATTCCAGGAAGAACAAAAATCTGCCCTTTCCATGATGGAAGTAGTCCAGTGTAATCACCCTGCCACCAAGTTGCAGTCTCTGCTGCTGACAGGGCTTTGGAACTTAGCAGTACCTGTAGCTAGGTCAGCCTTGCTGAGTGGAAACTCATACATAACCTCCATCTTTTCCACCATGGCCACTTTCTTCATGGAACTGCTGGTCAATGACAGGAGTGGCTGAGGAAAGAGGTTGACCATGACCCACAGAATAGGTCATCATATCTAACTTGGTTATTAAAGTTATTCTCTGCTGATGGTGTCACTTTTTGATGGGTATTTGCATGGGACACAAGTATCATCATATTCTTTGCCTATTTGGAAGGATCTGTCCATATACTTCTTCCATAAGTGCTTTTTCACAAAGTTTCCAAATGTGCTCCTTCTAAGTCTCTGATTATGCACTACACAAAGTTCTGCCCATTGTGAAGATTTCTCTTCACCACTGTCTTTCAGTGTTGTCCCAGAAAGTGGCAGTAATTCTTTATCTGCTCACTTCTGGCTGATGTCTGCATAGCATGCAGAATCATCTGAAACTATGTTCCAGTCTTCTTTCTCAGTCAATTGATTCCATGATGGCATAGATGCATGTTTGGTGACAGAAGGCTTTGTAATGGGGCCATAGGAATTTGGCCAACATAACAGTAACCTTCTATATGGCTGGGACAAAGCACCTGACCAAAAGCAGCTTATTGGAGGAAAGGATTTATGTCAGGCTTAGAGTTTTGAGAGGAAGTCTCATCATGGTGGAGAAAGCATGGCTGAACAGAAAGGTGGCTTATATCTTCTCATATATCTACATGGAAGTAGTCTAAGTGCTAGGTTTGGAGCTGTGCTATTAAACCTCAAGGCCTGTCCCATTGTCATATCTCCTCCAGCAAGTCTCCACATCCTCAATTGTCAGTAGCTGGGGATTGAGTATAAATCTTAATCTTAAACACATAATGCATTATTCATCCTAGAATCTCTGATGTATGAACACGATTCTATAAACTCAGCCTGATTTATGTTCCTTCCTTTATCATTCCACACACTTAAATTTCACTCCCACACATGTTCCCCAGACTTTTGCTTGAATGATTAGAAAGTGCATGAAGTTCCTTAGGGGTGTATCACATTTCCTTATACATCACACCTTCTATCCCACCTCTAAGGTCTGCTTAGCCTTGAGTCTGGTTATAGTTCTAGAGGATAAGATTGGGGGAGGGCACACTGAAGGACATCAACATTGTCTTGTACCATAGACAGCACAGGACTAATTCCATCAGATAAAAGTAGAAAGGGTAATACTGGGGGAGGGGCAGCATGAAAGTGGGGATACATCTGCTGCTAAGGGTGGAGAGGATATTTCTGAAGGCCAAATAAACCCATCAGAATCTAATAGTTCAGAGGTTGGAGAGATGGCTTAGAAGTTAAGTGCTTGCCTGTGAAGCCTAAGGACCCTGGTTCAAAGCTCGATTCCTCAGACCCATGTTAGCCAGATGCACAAGGGGGCACATGCATCTGGAATTTGTTTGCAGTGGCTGGAGTCCTTGGCATGCACATTCTCTCTCTCTCTTTCTCTGTCACTCTCAATTAAATTAAAGAAAAGCAAAAATAAAAATAATAAAGGAATCTGATGTTCAGTGACACAGCTTCATAGGGTCTTCCTACACATCTCTATTCCACTCTTTTCAGGGTCCTCTTTGCCAGTCATTTTCTGGGTCTCGCTCACTCTGCTCTCACTTTAATTGCTGATACCCTGGGCTTGGTCTTGATCTTGCACTGGAAATAAGTCCATCATATGATGAGGGCTTGGGTTTGGGTTATGCAACTTGAGCCCTATGGCTGCTGGACAGAAGGGTCTCTTCCAGGTCACACTTCAAAATCTTTAGACAGTTTATGAACTCTTGAACTGGAAAATTTCATCTCTGATCTTTTCTCTTGTTGCTTTATATAGAAAGGCTAGATATAACCAGCCAGCATCATTGCATTTCTTACTTTTCTACAAATATTCAAGTTTTACAAATAAGTCACTAAATTCCTTGTTCCTCAATAGGGGTGAATCAGGGCTTTAAATAGTTCATACCAGACATTATCAATGCTCTCCTTGTTACCAGGAAAGTTTTTAATAGAGCTAGAGTTGGAGAGCCAGCTTCAGATCACACCAAGTCCACTAGAGACATTCATCCTTTTAATTCTTTTTTTCTAGAGCTACTCCTGGCACTGCAATCTGTATTAGTTTAGGGTCCTGTAGAGAACCATAACCAATAGAATGGATATGTATTCTAGAGGGGATTTATTGGATTATCTTACAGGATAGCTAGGAAGTTCAACAGTAGCTGTCTTCAGGCTGGAGAGTTCGAGAACCCATTGGCGACTTAGTCTACAAGGCTGGATGCCTCAGCAGTACCAATCTGGCACTGAAGGCTAGAGAATTCCTGAAGAACTCCTGGAGTCCATGTTGGGAGGCTGATGAAGCTAAGTTTCAATATCCGCAAACGATAATAGTAACAAGGTAGATACAAACCAGCAAGTAACAGAGGCAGCCAGGCAAAAGGCGCTGTGCTCTTGGACCTTCTTTGTATGTTTCCCCACCAGAAAGGCTGTCCACTATGGGGGAATGTCCTCCTCCTTCTACTAATCTTTTGTGGAAATGTCCTCACAGACCCACCTAGTAGGTGTATCTCTTACTTGATTCTTTTTAAAACAAATATCTTTTATTTATTTACAAGGAGAGAGAGAGAGAAAGAATATGGGTGGGCTGGGGTCTCCTGCCGCTGCAACTCTGCATCTGGTTACACAGGTATTGAGGAAGTAAACCCAGGCCATCAGGCCTTATAAAGAAGTGCCCTTAACCACTGAGAAATCTCTCCAGCCCTCTTACTTGATTCCTAACTGATCAAGTTGACAATAGAATCTAACCATCACAGCGGCCTTTGCAAATCTTGTAACTTTCAGAAGCTTCCTGAGCCTTATATACTTCATTTACTTCCCGAGTCTTTTAGTCTTTGTGGTAGAGCACTGTCCTTTGAGTACAATGGTCATTGCCATCTCTATCAGAGGCAGCTGCAGTTACTCAAGCAGCTCAAAGACTGGGCCTGTTGATGTTCCCACAACAACAGGATATGAGCTAGGAAGTGGGGAGGGTTATCAGGCCTTCACCTGCAATTTCAGCCACTCCCTCCTGTGTCTCCCAGTCAGCTGAATGTAATTCTGTCTTTTTCATGTGATCTTATCATCTCTGAAATGCTAGAGTATTAGTGTGTGGAAGGCATGCTGAAGGGAAGCACTCCATGTATGCAGTTATGGGGAGGTCTTTTGCCAAGTTGAAATGAGTCTTTCCAGTGATGTGACTACTTTGGGGTCACTCTACTCCCACATAGAACCCCTTACCAATGCTCTGTGGATAAGGCTATTAGACTCTAGGTCCTTGGGCTGAACTTTGGCGGTGCTGTGTTTTGGTCTGTCACTGGTACCCTATTTGGAGGGAATGGATGCTTGCTTGTATCTCCCAAGGGGAAAGTTCACACCTCCCCCTCCCCCACCTCCCCTCTAAATGGGAGTGTTCCAATTCAAAGAAAGTGGCTATAAAACATGCCTTCCTTTCCTTTGGATTTTACATTCTTTCTGTCCCTTCCTCCACATTATTCCTTGAAGGGTGTGATTCCTTGAAAATGTGTAATTATTTTATACCATCTATGGCTGAATCTTGGGCCACTCTGTCACAGAGATTGTTATTTGTTCTCAGGGGCTTGACTGCTTATGGGTCTCTGCAGTATACCACCCACTACAAAAAGATGTTTCCCTCCATGACTAACCAAGGCTGAAAAGCAACCGTAATCTATGGGTGCACACACTAATGCTAAGTAGGCAACTTGACAGGCACAACACATCCATTCAACAAATGCAGTTATTTATCCATAGGAACAAATAGCTTTTGTCTCTCAGCATTAAATATGAGTTCTCTCCTGTGAAGCAGACCTTAAATCTAATTGGAAAGCAGTTGGTTGTACCTGTAACTCCCATACCACTATTGTATCAGTAGGCACATATTGCTTGGCTTATGAAAGATCCATAACCAAGTAGGACTGTTTGTGACAAGTCTCCTCCAGTGGTCTGCATAGTGCTTCTAGCACAATAAAAGCCAGTCATCATTCAAGAGTTTCTAGTTCAATTCCAGCCTGATTTCTTCATGTCCTGCACCCAAAACATGCATAGGGTCTTACCTTTGTATTGGTAGACAACCAATAGCAATGAAAATAGCCTGATTGAATGGATACCATCAAGAAAACAAATGACAATAAATGTTGGTGAGGATGCAGAAAAAGGGGAACCCTTCTACACTGTTGATGGGAATGTAATCTGGTACAGCCATTGTGGAATTCAGTGTGGAGGTTCTTAACAGCTAAAAGTAGATTTACCATATGATCCAGCTCTAGCACTCCTAAGCATATATCCTAATGGCTCTTCTCACTACTTTAAAGATACTTGCCCAACCATGTTTATTACTGCTATATTCACAATAGCTAGGAAATGGAACCAGCCTAGATGTCCCTCAACAGATGAATGGATAATAATTTACATGATGGAGTTCTATTCAGCAGTAAAGAAAAATGAAATCATGACATTTGCATAAAAATGGATGGGCCTGGAAAGGATTATACTAAGTGAGGTAATCCAGGCCCAGAAAGCCAAATGTTGCATGTTCTCTCTCATATGTGGATCCTAGCTACAAATGTATAGACTTGTGTATGAGCTGGAACCAAAAATCGGGAGGAGAGGCCAGTAAGCTAGAAAAAGGCTGTAAGGGAGGGAGGAGAGGGAAGGACTTAAGGGGATGGTATTGTATATGTGTAAGTAAAAGAACAGATTACAGGGAGGGGAAAGGCCTAAGTGAGGCCAGGGGAACAGATTGAATAAAAGAAGGGTGGGAGGTGGGTCAATCAAAATTCAAGGTATTCTGAATAAGACATATGAAAACCTACTTTTTTGAACAATGGCATGTCCAGAAGCCATAGATTGTTACTAGAAAGTTTTCAGTGCCAGGGATGGGATACCTTCTAGTGAGTTGTTGGCCAGGGAGGTCCTTGTTGCCTCCAGAACATTGCAGGCTGTTGCCAAGGCCCTTGGTTTCCTTTGAGAAACAGATGGGAAGACCTTATTGCTGAAGACTTCACATGCCTGAGCAGCAAAGTCACTGAGAAAACAAGCTGGTGCTGAGCAGAAAAACTTCTCCCTGTAGACCTGCCTACTGACAGCTGGAAAAAGCTGTATTACATGCAGCCCTATGGGAGACAGAAGTCATTAGTTGTGAAAACAGTGGACAGTGGAAGCCTCAGGTTTGGCCAGACAGGCCAAGTGACTGAACAAACACAGCAGTGGCATGTCTGCTCTGAGGGAAATCAAATGGACTGAAGGCCTGCTCTGTGAGGGCGGGGGGGGGGGGGAGGAGGGAGTGCAGGCCTGGTACTGAAAACCTAATCAAAAGCCTATGACAGGGGAGGTCATTAGCCTTAGAGGTATAAAGCCTGCACTTGTACACTTGTCTGCATAAATACATATATTATTCTCACCAAACTGCCATGAAAGCACTACACTTAATGCTCATATTCATATATTAATACTACTCTCACTTTTTGTTGGAGAAGCTTTTCTTTTCAGATGGCGATTACCACTGTGATGACCCAAAGGGCAATATAGTGCTGAGAAGAAGGGACAGAGGAGTGCCCAGCACTGAAACATCTCTGTCACACCCTCCAAGGCTCAGGGTCCATTGTGGAAGAGGTGGTAGAAAGAATGTAAGAGCCAAAGGAGAGGTCCAGACAGAAATTGGCCTCAATATCCATGACCTCACAAGACCCTCATAATAGGAGGAAAAGACAATGACATCAAAATAAAAGAGAGACTAATGGAGAGAGGGAGGGGATATGATGGAGAGCAGAATTGTGAAGGGGAAAGTGGAGTGGGGGAGGGAAATATCATGGTTTATTGTCTGTAAGTATTGAAGTTGTCAAAATATTTTAAAAAGAAAAGAAAAAGAAAATAGCCTGATAGGGTTTTATTTTGGGCTTCAGGAGCTTCCCTGATCAACAATTCACAGGAATGTAGCCCAATGTTGACACTAGTATATTATGGCTCCTAAAGTGTTTTGTCCCTCTTGTATAGGATACCTCTCTATAAACTCTTTAACTGCTATCTCGTTGTTCTTCAGATGCTTTTATCAATATATAAGACACCCAACATATAAAGAAACCCTTATACAGAGAGTGGACAGGATCTCTGAAGACCCACTACTATCTGTTCCAACCAACTGTCAATTGATCTGGGGTAGTTAAGGGGATAATTCAAAAGAAACATGAGCAAAGTCCAATACAGCATGAAAAAGATCTCATCACTTATATCAATTGTTTTAGAAAAACAGCAATGCCAGGTACAACTGCCTGGATAGGAGATGCTACTCCATTGAGCCTTTATAGGTCACAGTCATTTTCCAAGAACCATCTACCCCCTCATTCTGGGGTACCTCTGCTGCTTCAGGGATGCTAAACATCTATACATCCTGAGCATTTTTTCTGGATTGTGCTTGCATTGTGTTTGGCAGGGCTGAGACCCAAAGTAGAGCACAGCCACACCTGCTATTAAAAGCCAGCCCTCTGGTTCTGACAGGCTCTGAGCAAATGATATGGTTCTTCCTTGTCTATCACACATATGTGGCTGCTGCAAGGGCCCTATGCTGGGTAGACAATGTTCATTTCTGGCTTACTCTTTCTTCCAGAGTAGAAATGCATTAAATAATCTGGGGGCATAATTGTCCATACCTAGGTCAAGCTTAATGTTTTCCATGTGTACTGTTTTATCATTTATATCTCTGTGAACTGCTACTCAAGATTCAAAGCTGTTTAGGGCTGGAGAGATGGTGTAGTGGTTAAGGTGCTTGCCAGTGAAACCTAAGGACCTATGTTTTACTCTCCAGATTCCACGTAAGCCAGATGCACAAAGGTGAAGCAAGTGCAAGGCTACACATACCCACTAGGTGATGCAAGCATCTGGAGTTCTAGTTCAGTGGCTGAGGCCCTGGTGCACCAATTCTCTCCCCCCCCCCCCTAAAAATAAAAATAATTTTGAAAAAAGGATTTAAAGCCTTCTAGAAACTCAATAGCATAGCAGTTCACATTCAGCTTTTTTTTCCTCTAGGAACTCCATAATCCTATAGCCTATTTTGTCTTTCTGTCATTCCCTCTTGATGGTTTTAGCACTTTACAAAACCAATTTACATGCCACTCTAAATCATTCATGTCTCCCAGGAAGGAAATTCTTTTGAAAGAAATGGGCCTTAAAAAAGAAGGCTGAGTTTCCTGCTTTTCAAGGTTAGGCTTTATACCCCAGGGATTTACAAATTTGACAGCACTGCCCACCAATTACTGGTCTTGGAAATATGACAAACGCAGGAACTAGGGGTCACTGAGTGAAACCATGGTCCTGAGAGCTACTGAGGTGCTATAAAATCAGGGTTATAGTCCCTGCATGGAGACCCTATGAGATCATGCCATTGAGCTCTGGAAATGAACCATCTGTTACAGTGAAGACCCCAGGAATTTGGAGATGCCAGGACTATGGGATGGCCACCAAGGGAGCTGCTGGCTCTGGCTTGAGTAGATCTGCCCAGAAAGAAAGTAACACACTGGAGGGGCAGAGTTGCTAAAGCCTTTCAGAGCCCAGATGACTTCATCATGAGTCCTAGGCGCTGGGCACGGAGCTGCATGACTTGATGTCTTCCTGCTGACTGTCTTCCATTTCTTCCATTTTTCCTTTTTAGAATGGGAATTTTTACTCTGTGCCATTATTGTTAGGAAGTATATAACATGTGTTTTGATTTTTATAGGGCTCACAGTTAAGTGATTGTCTTAGGTCTCAGATGAAAGTTTAGAATTTTGAACAATGTTGCCACTGGTAAAGACTATGGAGACTTTTGAAGTTGAACTGATTGCATTTTGCATCATGAGTCTATGGGAACCAGGGGCAGAATGTAATGGTTTGGAAGTAACATATCCCCAATAGCCTCAAGTATTTGCAATTAAATGTCCTATTTAATTCACAGCTAGTGGAGTCTTTGGGAGGTAGAACCTTGCTGATGTGGTGTGTCAAAAAAAGCAGGCCTTGAGATTTTATAATTCAGCCCACTTGCCAGTACTGGCAAGATGTGATGCCTTGGCTGTCTGTTTTGCTAATGCTTTCCCTGCCATGATGAAACTCTCCCTTAAAAATGCAACCAAAACAAACAAATAAATATTGCATTCCATAAGCTGCTCTAGTTGGCACTTTTTGACCTAGCAATGAGAAAGTATGTGCTACACTCAGTAATGCAGACTTTGTGTAATGCCTTTCAGTCCCTGATGTCCATGAGGATTTCAGAAGTTGGAAAAACTAGTGTCCCTAAAGAGGCTTGTATGAGTCAATCTATCAGACACTGATATTCGTCATACTGCCTCAGGTCATGCAGCCTTTGCGTCAGGAGGTAAGAGAAGTGATATTATTCAGTTTCATCTCTACCATAGCAATCAGACTGACACTACCCTCATTTTGTACAGCCTCACATGTGAGGCAGTGGAAGGCTCTTTCATTGCTTCTTTAAAATCTTTTCCAATTAAAGCATTACAGAGGCATAGTATGTCCTGATTATTAGTGAAACCAGTTTCCATATTGGAAAGGGAAATAACCAGAACCAGAATATTTAGGTTTATCTCTAAATTGTAACATACAACACTAACTTCTTTCCTCTTAATGGTATCAGGAGCAGCCACCCCAACTTTCTTTCTTCTAATGGCACCAAGAGCAGCCACCTCCATTTCCTTGCTCCTAATGAGATCAGAAGCACACACCTCCACTTCCTTCCTCCTGATGGATCAGGAGCAGATACCTGCACTTCCTTCCTGTGATGAGCTCAGAAGCACACACCTGCACTTCCTTCCTCCTGATGGATCAGGAGCAGCCACCTCCACTTCCTTCCTCCTGATGGGATCAGGAGCAGACACCTGCACTTCCTTCCTGTGATGAGCTCAGAAGCACACACCTGCACTTTCTTCCTCCTGATGGGATCAGGAGCAGCCACCTCCACTTCCTTCCTCCGATGGGATCAGGAGCAGACATCTCCACTTCCTAACTCCTGATGGGATCAGGAACAGACACCTCCACTTCCTTCTTCCTGATGAGATCAGGAGCAGACACCTCCACTTCCTTCTTCCTGATGAGATCAGGAGCAGACACCTCTACTTCCTTCCTCCTGATGGGATCAGGAGCAGATACCTCCACTTCTTTCTGTGTGCTTCAGTTTCCCATAACGCTAGTGGCCTCATCTTTTGGTGTGGATTATGCTCCATGGTACCTTCAGCTCATGGGCAGTTGTGTCTGTGAGTGAGGAATAAGAGATAATACTTCCTGAATATATGGAGGAGACCAGGACTTCAGTTCAGCGGTGGCCCTTACCCAGCACTCAGTGCATGTGCAGATTAATTTGTTGATGTTTGTTCTTTTGTAGGGGAAGGGTAACAATCAGTAGAAGCTACAAGGGAACAGACTGGAGCATCTGTCAATGGCTCTGTACCATCTCTGGGGGAGGGGTGCACATATTATTACCTTGAATTCGAATGAGACAATAGTTACATGAGTAACCAGCATAGTGCCTGGTACTTGGCTTCATGAATGCATGCCAAGTTATAGTGGCAACAACTTAAAGTTGTTCTTACTATTATAATAAATCTGGAGGAAACACTTTTGGTTCTCTCATGCAAGGAGCTAGTAGAAGCTCCATGTCCAGAAATATCTTGCCTTGGGGAGTCATTAACATTTTTCTGTGTTTCAAGTCCAAGAAACAGTTTTTCTGATCCTAGGGAAAAAAAAACAAACAAAAAAAACCTTTCACCTAATTAACTTCTTATCACTCCAGCCACAGTAAGATGGATAAAGACAGAACTTTGAGGAGGTAGAAGACCTTTTGAGAGAACCAAGGAAGACAGAAGTCAAGGGTGTTGTGATTTATGTGGGCCTCTTGTAAAGAATATGAGCATGAGAAGATGCTGCCCACATTCAGAGACTCTGGCTTGGTGCATCCCAGCTGCTGAGCCTTGCTAGAAAGTTGGGGTCCAGTGTGGTCTTGGACTAGAGTTGCTTGCTCTCTAAAGGGACGAGTTGGGCCTGGCCAACTCCACAGTACCAAAGTCCATGGAATGTTCTTGTGTTTTCTGGGCTCAGCACACTGGTTTATTCTGCTGCAAGGATGCAAGGAGAAGGAGCTGGAATACTGATGTCTTTCCTCAGCTTAGATTCAAGTTCTCATTCATTCTCATTCTCCACCCCCGTCTCTCTGGTCACCTATAGTCTTGAGGCAGGCAAGTATAGGAAAGTAGCTTAGCAACTCAAAGCACTGCTTGTCTTGTATAGTAGGCACGCTCCTTCCTTTTCAATGCCTAGCCACCTGCTTGCACTCTGGGACCATCACTCACATTAAGTTGCAAATATACCTCTTTAAAACAATGGAAATAAATTACTCCCTTTGGAAACCCCTTCATATCAGGACATGGGTGTTGGGGAAAATTCAGTCTGTACTGGCTTGGGGTGCAGGCCCAGTAAGTCAGGCTGTCCTCTGAGTGAAGTTCTGGGGAGAATCCCCCTACTTACCATATTGTGCCCACACATAATTGAGCCTACAGACAATTGAAATTAGGTGCATATGGAAAAAGAACATGTTCAGTAGAAAAAAGGGTCAGTAGAAAAAAGCTTATAGAACTCAAGCCTGTCAATCAATGCTAGCTCAAGGTGTCCGCTGTTCTCAGTTTAGTGTATTTCTTCTACTGCTTTGTGCTTTTAATTTAGTCTAATCAAAATCCTTACTGATTTGTTATTTATGTGGACTTCCTCAATTCTTTGAACCTAGGAAACACCAAACAGAGACCAGTGGCCTTGAACTTTTGATTCTAGCTATGCAGCATTATATATATTACATGTAGTGCAGGATTATAGCTATACAGCACCATACCACAGAAACATGGCTTAAAACAATCAGCAATGCACACCTTACACACTGCTGGAGATCAAACTCAGGCCTTAATTCTACCATGTCACTAGCTTTTTCTCCATTTCTCCCACCTCTTGAATTCAATCATCAATATTTGCATAGCTTTCTTTGTTTACAGAGCATTTTTGTCACTGTGTGGCAAATGAAGAGTTCTGAGGTTCTGAGATTAAATAAAATCATTCTTGAAGAAGTCAAAGGAGAAACTGAACTTGGGCCTCAGAAGCCAGTCAGCATTGTAAGACTTTCATAGTAGCTCATTTTATTCATTTACTTGACTGGAGCACAAGATTCCCATACACCTGGCTGAACAGTATTTTGGAGTACATTTCCAGAAGAGATCAGCATTGAATTGCTAGTCTGAGTAAGACAGATGACCTCACCCAATGTAGGTGGACCTTCTCCCATCCATTAAAGGCCCAAACAGAACACAGAAATTCTCTATCTGCTTCATTGTTCAAGATGGAGCATGCATCTTTTTTTGGTCCATGGGACTTCTGATTTTCAGATCTGGAATCTACAACATTATCGGTCCAACTCACAGGCTCTAGATTATACTGCAGAGTGTCCTGAGTGCCCATTTATAGAGGAAAGACTGTGGAACTCCTCAGCTTCCCAGTGACATGTACCAGTATCTTATAATGACTATCCTTGGCTATAGATATATAGATAAAAACAGCTACGGGGTTGGATAGGTTGCTTAGTGGTTAAGGCACTTGCCTGTGAAGCCTAAGGACCTAGACCCACACAAGCCAGATGCACAAGGTGACCCATGCAAGGCCATGCATATATACACAGGGTTGCACACAGAGATGGTGTTTGATTACAGTGGCTGGAGGCCCTGGTGCTCCAATTCTATTTTTTTCTCTCTCTTAAAAAAATAAATAAATGTAAACAAAATTTAAAAATAACTATATGTACAGATATATAGGTATACGTAGCTATCTTACTGGTTCTGTTTCTTTCACTACTACAAACTCTCAGCTCCAGGATGGACTCTGATGATCCCATGCTAGTCCAAGAGCAACTGGCCCATGTTTCCTCTTGCTATGCAGTGTTCAAGTACTTAGTCCTCTGTGTGGTGACTATTTGTCCTGATTTAACAAGTGGGAAGTCCCTGGTCTGCTGTAGTGACCTTCACATTGCTGGAACAAAACACCTAATCAAAAGGAGCTAATGAGAAGAAAGAGTTTATTTTGGCTTATAATATTTTGACAGTAGGGGAAAGAAGAGAGGGCAGAGGCTGGACATCACTCTTCACCACAGTAGCTGGCAGAAAGCAGCAAGAGAGTGAGCTGAGCAAGGGGGAGCTGGGCCATAACACCCCTAAGCCTACCCTTCACAACACACCTCCTTCCAGCAAGGCACCGTGTTCTAAATTACCACCATATGGGGACCAAGCATTCAGAACACATGAGCTCATGAGAGACATCTCATTCAAACCGCCATGTGGAGAATGAGGTCTCTATACCTATTGTGTCATAGATACGGCTATGTGTCATAAGGAGTCCCACTCCCTTCCAAGCACACTCCATACCCCTCCCTATAATACTGCTACTATGTAGTTGGTGTCCCAGCTGATAACTCACGTGCTGGTTATTAACTCTCAAAAGGGCTTTCTTTAGCGTTTCCTTTTTAAAAAATTCTTTTGAGAGAGAGAGAGAAAGAAAGAGGCAGAGAGAGAGAAAGAGAGAGAGAATGGGCATGCCAGGGCTTTCGGCCACTATGAATGAACTCCAGATGTGTGCGCCCCCTTGTGTGCATGTGCAACATTGTGTGCTTGTGTCACTATGCATGGCTATGTAGGACCTGGAGATTCAAACATGAGCATTTGGGCTTCACAGGCAAGTGCCTTAATCGCTAAGCCATCTCTCCAGCCCCATAAAACAACTTTCTTGAACAGCTTGACACATGCAAGTGTGTTCAAAACTATTCAACACTTTTCTTGGTATTCTGAAAGCATTTTTGTGAGGTACCCTCATGTCCTGAGTTTTTTTTTAAAAGTTAAAACGTTTAATAGTGCTAGTAATATTTAGTATAAATACATTTCACTCAGCTTTTTGGGTTCAGAGGTGAGTCTTTGTGGCTTACACTGACAGGGTGGCTATAATCTCTGTGTTTTATAGTGTCTTCACTTATTGAATGGAATTAGTAGGATCTACCTTTTTGCATGACTGGGAGTATAAAAGAGTAAATGAGGAGACCAATGACATAATAAAAGCACTTATTGTACTAATGTTTGAATTTCAGCACTGATAATTTACAATAAGTGGGGCCCAATCTATTAGGCATTTGTACTTTTCTGAAAACCAGTAAAAATCTATGTGTGAGTGTGTTTACCAATCTAGGCATGAGAAAATCGTGTATGAAATTAGAAAATACTATTAAGACCTAGCTAAGTGGTTAAAAGATGTATAATTGGAATATTTGTATATTGATCAAGACTTAAGGGACAAAGTTTTGAATTACAGGACAATTAGTTAATTTATTTGACAGAGAAAGAGGGAGGGGGAGATAGAGAGAGAATGAGAGAATGGGCACACCATGGCCTCTGGCCACTGCAAACGAACTCCAGAGGCTTGCACCCCCTTGTGCATTTGGCTAACGTGGGTCCTGGGGGATCGAACCTGGGTCCTTTGGCTTTGCAGGCAAACACCTTAATCGCTAAGCCATTCCTCCAGCCCTACAATTTATTTTAAAGCAGTGGTCTGTGGTTCTGAGGTTTATTGGCTTCTAAGGATTACTGTTGTTCATGGTTCACAGCTCAAATCCATTGCAAGTCCAGTTGGGTGGAAGTCACTGGAAAAAAGAGGCAGAGTATAATGGACTGAATTCCCCTTTGTATGTTGAAACCCAAGTGCCCAGTATTGTGGAATGTATTTGGAGACAGGACCTTTAAAAAGGGATGATTAAAGTAAAAAAAGACTATAAGGGTGGGTTATTGTCCCATCTGCCTGGTGTCCATGAAGGAAGAGTACATCTGAACAAAGAAGACCAGGGACACAAGGACACATCAGGACAAGGCGAGAAGATGGCCATCTGTGAGCCACAGAGAGGGACCTCAGAAGATGCTAAACCTGTTGACCTGTCTTGAACTTTCAGATCCCTGAACTGTAATAAGATAAATAACTGTTGCAGTCACCAGCCCTTGGTACTCTGTCATGCCAGGCCTAGAAGCCTAATTCAGACAAGGCTGAGAGCAGAGCTGAGGTGAGCATGAAGCAGATTTCTGTTGGCAAAGCAGCAGCCTATTGACAGTAAACCAGCAGCAAACCAGGCTCTGGGTGGGTAACAGGCAGAGAATAAATGATCACAGTGAATTACAGAATTTCCCATCACTTCTCATGAGGACTCTGTACTCCATCTTCCCCACCCTGCTGTGACCAACTTTTCAGACTCATTCTTGTTTCAGTTACAGCACAGGATTGTCTTGGAGCGCCTGGGTTGATTACCTGTGACCAGCATGTACAGATTATCTGCTTTCATTGATCTGCGCTCAGAGCTGTAGAAAGGTAAGGATGATTTCATGCCTCTTTTCAAAGAAGGATCAGACAAAGGAATTGTGCCTCACCCAGAAGGGGTCTGTGTGGACAGCAGCCAGATTTATCAGGCAAGGATACTGACATCCTGGAGTTCTCCTTACCTGGAGACCTTCAAAGGAAGATATACTTCATGTGAATAAATCTGAGCCTCTGCTGGAATTTCAGGAGAAAGAAGATTCTAAAAGTCTGCTTTGGTCTGACCACTCTGTCAGGGTTTCAACAGGAAACAGATGGCACATGCAACTCAAAATGATTTGAGAAGGTTGTAATAAGTAGACTGTCTAGAAAGGTTTGGGCAAGATGATAAAAGATGGCACACCACTCTAAACTCTCAGCGCCCATGCTCAGAGGGAGAACACTTCTTCAGGTACAGAGAGCCATCTTGAGAGAACCTGGAACCTTCTGTTGAGGAATGCTGCCCCCCACAGAGGGCCCAGAGACCGAGTCTCGGAGTAAGTACCGGACATCCCTCTTCTCCTTCCACCAATGTACTTGAGGAAGACTTGTTGATCCCACCTGAAAGCCTGGTGTCAGGAAGCCAATTGATCTGGGCCAAATAGGCACAGGGCAGCTTAGGGAAGGTTGGAGAATAGATATGGAAAGGCAGATAGATTAAATCTCCCCTCCCAGCATAGGTTCTGTGTGCACTGGGAAGAGAGGCCAGTGAGCCAGTTTTCCATATATAATATAATTTACACATGTAGTCCATGTCTTGAGCCTCTGAGTATGTGCACTGAAGGGTCACACACATGCAAAGCATCCATGTAGGCACTAGGGGCTTTTCACTAGCAAGAGAGAGCCAAGCTAGCACTCTAGCTGTCTTTCTATATTATGCCCTCTGCCATATTATAATGGAGAAAGAAGTCCTTCCTCATATTCTCTTAGCGTTTCCAGTCTAAGAACCATGAAACAAAGACATTATTATCCTCTACTAGTTACCCTGTCTCAGGTGTTTGGGTGTAGCAACTGAAAGCAGAAGGCCACCACGTTGTGTTTCCCTCACCCTTGGGTACCAGTTGGTACCTGACACCTTCCTGGTTCTTATAAGGCCAAGGTGAAGTTCTGGTTTACATCCACCGATACTGTGCATACTAATGGGATGATCTTGGATTGATCTACCTTGTCAGCCCTAACTTTTGGCATGTAGGAGGTACTCAGTAAAGTTGGTTGACTTCATTTTGAGGGGACTTACATAAGTACCTGTTGTAGTGGTTCAGGCCGGAGTTCAGACCCCAAGACGGTAAAAGTTGATAGTATGTGAGCTAGATAATATGACGTTGGGATCCTCAAGAATCCAGTTGCAGTACTGACATTAGGGCTGACAAGAGAATTCCTTCCTTTCTGTCTAAGTGTTCAGCCAGAATTACTCATTTTGTTCTCCAAAAGAGTTTCTCTCTCTCTCTCTCTCTCTCTCTCTCTCTCTCTCTCTCTCTTATTTCTTTTTTTGTCAGCAGAGGAAAGTAAAGCAGGACAGGCTTATTGTCAATCATTTGGCTCTCTCTTAGCTTCTACTGTTTCAGAGAAACACTAGCTAGGAGTGTGGTTAGGGGAGAACAGTTCCTACAGCAACTGTTTTGGTGTGTGATTTTGCCCACGGTTTTGAGTCAGGGCACAAATGCAGGGAGAGTCTCTTTGTCTATACTATGAATAACTGAGAAAGTTGTGGGGTTATATACTATGGGCGGGGTCAACTTTCAAGATGAGGCATGTGTTTTTCTTTTGTTTTTATTTTCTGAGGTAGGGTCTCACTGTAGCCCAGACTGACCTGGAATTCACTATGTAGTCTCAGGCTGGCCTCGAACTCACAGCTATCATCCTACCTCTGCCTCCCAAGTGCTGGGATTAAAGGAGTGTGCCACCACGCCCAGTTGAGACATGTGTTCCTAATTGAATGATAGAACATACCAAACTGTGCCACCAGGATGAAATCCACAGAATTCTATGAAAGCCTCTTTGAAACAAGTGATCCATTTCTTTTGCCAATTACTGCCACAGAAATACAAGAGATATCTGGGGGTTGGATCCTATGGACTTAGGAAAGACTTAAAACACATTTAGCCACCTAGTTTATAGGTCTTACTTGGTTTCTTTTTTAGCCAAACCAATTAAATTCAAAGACAATAGGGAGTATTTGAACATACTTGTGTGTTGATGATATCAAAGAATTTTTACAAGCATTTTGAGGTACAAAAATGTCATTTTAAAAATGTTTCATAAAAGAACTCTTGTCTTTCAGAGATGTATTCACAAATATGAATGAAATTACATAATGGATGCCTGAGATTTGTTTCAAAATAATCTGAAAGTGGTCAAGAAGAAAATGGGACGTTGAGGGAGAAGAAGTTGATTGTAAGTGATGGATGGTAGGTAAATATGAGTCTATTTGTCAATTTTCTCTATTTTGTACATGTGGTATTTTTCCATCATTAAAATCTAATGTATGATTGCTACCATAGGCCTGTAACCCCAGCTACTTGGGAGGCTGATACAGGAGGATCACATGTTCAAGGTCTTTTTGGGTTACAGTGTTATTAGAGGGTGTTCAAGTCTAGCTTAGACAAACTAGTAGGACTCTCTCCAGTTGAAAAGTTAAAAAAACAAAACAAAACACAGTTGGGTAGATAGCTGAGAGGCCCTCCTTGTGTTCAATCTTAGGACAACCATCAAAACACAATTGAAATATCCCAATGTGGTAGTGGAAATGGATGTTTTCTTTTTCCCCTCAGCCCTCTGCCCAAACCCTGAACTTCACACCATCTGTCTTAGGTATGTCAATACAGTGGTGGTTTGAGTTGATCTTTATTCTAATTTCATACCCAAATAGTAATGACTGAAAGAAGGCAGGAACTGATTTGATCTAATTTACGCTTTCATGCATGTATGTGTAAAATTGCACTTGAGTCAGAAATATGTTCTGAGGACTAATGATACCTTTTTGAGAGCTTCAGTAATAAGAGAAGAATTATTAAATGTGAGGGGAGAAATCACCCATGGCACCTGGCATATGAGAGTTCAATGCATAGGAGCTATTAATATCCTTCTTAGCCTCTCTACTCTGTTTGTGTCTCTTCTATTCCACTCAGACCCTGCAGCCTGGCCTGTGTCGTATCTCCAATTACTCCAGCAGCTTCCTCAAGGCTCTGCTCCACTCAGCTCTCTCTCTACTATGCATACTTTCCTTCCTCACCTCAAACTAGTCTGTAATCATGTTCTCTAGCTGTCCCTGGAGGGCTGTTATCCTCCCCATCTTGGCATAGCCTTGTGACTTGCTGTGGCCAATGAAATGTAAGCAGAAGTGGTGGGGGTCAGTTCCCAAAGGGGTTGTTAAAAGCCATTATGTGCCTTGCCAACACATCCAGCAATGGTCCAAATGGTAGATGTTTTCTGCTCTGGGTCCTAGAATGAGAGGATCTTATCGAGAAGTCCCAGGCAGCCCACAACAGACATATGAAAAAGATTAAAATCTTCACTGTTGCAGCCACTGAGTTTGAAATTGTTTGTATGACAGTGCAGTCAAATCTGAGGAGTACCTATTTTATAAAACTCTCTGTAATGTTATAGGTATGATATACCCTTCCTGAACTTTTTTGAAGGCTTAGTCCCTAGCTGATGGTGCTATGGAGCCTTAAGGAGGAGGGGCTTGGCTGCGGAAGCAGATGTCTAGGCTGTTCTTGTGAAGGATATACTGCCCTGGTACTGGCCTGTGCTCCGTGTCTTGATCTGCTATGATATGCTGTCTCTGCCATGTGTTCCACCGCAGTGAGCTCCACTCTGCCCTTCTTGCCATGATGGATTGAAATCCCTCTGAAACTATGAGACAAAATAAATCTGTCCTCAAGTTTTTCTGTCAGGTATTTTTTTTTTTTCATGGTGACAAGAAAAGTACATAATACATACTGAGAGGAAGAAAAGACTATCACATCCTGCAAGGCTGTGCAATATCTTTATCTAAAGACAAGCTTCATCTTGTGTCATATTTCTCATTTCTCTTTTAATCCTTCATAAGTGCTGAACTCCCTCTGAGTACAGGCACATTTCATATGTTGTCTCCTCTTCCTGGAATGTTCTTACCTCCCATTTCTCCATGGTCATTTTCTTCCTGTACTGGCAACATAAGGCTTCTAAGGCAACATGTATCCTTCATGGGGAAGACTCCTCTTGACTTTGTGCTTCCCTCTGCTGCTGTGCTTGAGGGATGTTCATTTGTCTACTAGACCATCAACCTCACAAGAAGAGATCCCAAGCCTTTGCTTACTTATCACCCCTTGTTTTGCACAGTTTCTAGCATATAGTAGGCATCATTGCAATCAGTATTTGTTGAGTAAACAGTTCAGATTCCATATCTGGAAGTTGGAGGGAGCCAGACTTTTTGTATTTGAGTCCCATTCAGTGGATTATCCTTCATATGACCTTGTGTCATTCATCTCTCTGCCGTTTCCTACCTCAAGGGGTAGCCTTACAATTTAAATGGCCTAAGATTCATGTGCCCCTTACTTACTGTCTCAGTTAAGCTTACCCTTTGGTACTGTGCTTCCTGAGGCTAGGGCTAGGATTTTTTTTCAGGAATATTTCCATACTTCCTTGCTAGGTAGCTATCATTAACCATAGCCAACGAGAGGCAGGAGTTTAGGAGAAAGGAGAAGTCATGGCTGCTTTCCAGCTCTGAGTCCTGTCTCCAGTGTGGCAGCTTCTCCTCAGAAGCCTGGACTCCTTGTGTACTCTAGTACTGGCCACTCATGCTCTCTTAGAGGTCCAAGTACCAGCCATTGATACAGATTAGGAGCCAAACAGCCTTTTCTTCTTTTTCTTCTCTCTCTCTCTCTCTCTCTCTCTCTCTCTCAGAGAGACAGAGTTGGTGTGCCAGGGCCTCCAGCCTCTACAATTGAACTCCAGACATGTGTGCCACCTCGTGCACAAGTACAATCTTGCATATGTGTGACCTTGTGCATCTGTCTTACATGGAATCTGGGGAGTTGAACATGGGTCCTTATGCTTCACAGCCAAGCACCTTAACCACTAAGCCATCTCTCCAGCCCAGCTCTTTTTTTCTAGTGACTGACCCAGAGAAATATGGATGCCATTCTATCCTGATGGGACTTGAACCCCAGCCTGATTCAACCTTATCCAAGATGGTAGTTAGCAGCAATAGCAGCAGTAGCTTCCTGGTTCTTGACCTTTTCCCAAGATTAGCATCTGTGGCCTGGCCCTTCCCAAATCAGCATTCATCCTGGATTCAGTACCCAAACAAGGTCTTCATATAAATTTGAACTTGGCAATGAGGCTCATCCTAATTAGATGCCTAATCTATGAAAGAAGTTGATCCAACTCTGCATGGGAAGTTTTCCTGGGAAGGAGGAAATTCCTTTTGACTTGGAAGAGTTCATGCTTTTCCTTCTTTCCTGTTTTCACCCTACCCTTAATCAGTTATTCCATAACTTACTTTTCTCTAAGTCCAACACTTTCAATTCTTGGACAAGGACCCAATGTTTGGGATTTATAAGCTGGAGAATCTCCTGCATCATTACAGAGATCTAATCCCTCCCAGAGCTCCAATTACACAACACCATGTGATTTCCCCCTTCTTGATAGCATTTTTTCTCCCTGAAAAGACCCAACACCAGCTGTGTGTGACCCTCCTTAGCATCCAGGTTCTAGTAACCCAATATCTTCCTTCAGCTTCTCCAGACCCCAAGTTGGTGGCTGCACCCTACAGTTGCTAACATCCAGGCTGCTTTAGACAATCCCCTGTGGCAAGCCTATGAGATTCTAGTCCTGGGTCTGGATTAGGCCTCACTGATAGCAACAACAAAGCACTTAGAAGAAACACATGAGGCTCAGAGAACTCTAAGTGAGAGCTGTAGCAGCAGAGTAGGCCTGGAGAGAGGAGGGGTTGTATCAAGATTAACATACGGGTTGGAGAGATGGCTAAGCGCTGGCCTGTGAAGCCTAAGGACCCCAGTTCGAGGCTGGATTCCCTAGGACCCACGATAGCCAGATGCACAAGGGGCGCATGCGTCTGGAGTTTGTTTGCAGTGGCTGGAGGCCCTGGCATGCCCATCTCCTCTCTCTCTATCTGCCTCTTTCTCTCTCTCTCTCTGTCTGTCACTTTCAAAAAAATAAATAAAAAATAAAGAACAAAACAAAACAAAAAAGATTAACTTATGAGGGCTGGGGAGACTGCTCAGTGGCTTGCTGGCCCTGGGGCGCAATTTCCAGTACTCACAAAAAAGCCAGATGCATCATGTCTGGTGTTGGTTTGCAGCAGCAAGAGGTCCTGGTGCACCTGTCCTTTCTCTCTCTCCTCACAAATAAATAAATAAATTTTTTTTAAAGGTTAACATCTGAAAGGGGCCAATTGGAAGAGAAAGACTGGAAACCTTTCTTACCTGTGCTACTTGTAACAAACTGATGTATGTGAGAAAAGCCCATGATATACAAACACAGAAGGCAAGGTACTGTGTAAATGTCCTGTAAAGGGTCATGAGACTCGTGGCCCAATGGTTTTGAGTGTACACCTTTCTCCAATTTACAAGGCCATTTGTAGTCTCAGGAGTGTCTTCTCTTTGTTAATAAACAGTGTCTATTTATCTTACTTACCATGAGTCCCTGGTGAAAGTCTTTGTCCAGGGACACAAGAACCTGAAATCTCAGCAAGTGCCCCTCACTCAGATCCCTGCCTATATTTGCCCATGTAGGTGGACAACCCCACCTTATACCCTTTAAGGCTAACAAAAGCCTACAGTGCTAAAAGCCCATCTTTTGTGAGAATCAGCAGACCATACCATGACTCATCCCCCAGGCATTATGGACAGTGAAGGAGGACACAACTTCTATAGCATTAGCAATTTTTATTTTTCCTTTTTTTGTTGCATAGGAAATGCAGTACTTGCTTCCAGTAATTGTATTGTAATGTGAGAAGGTGGTAGCACTAACGGTTGAATACAAGAGTTAAACTAATCCACACCAGCTCAAAACCTGTGGAGATTTAGTTGTATAAGAATGGATGCCCACAGTGATTCTCAACCAATTACAAATCTTCACAGAACACAGTAACCTAAAGTAAACTATGAAAGTCAAAACAAGTATGCTAGAGGCACAGGGGGCCGGATCATCACACATATTTCAGACCATTATTAACACGGGTATTTAGTTTCACAATAGATATCTTTTGCCATCACTGGAGGCATTTGATCCCTTCCTCCACAATTTGAAATGAAAATCAGAGGTATTCTGGGAAATTTCCACGTGTAGTAGGAAAGGTCCCCACTGAACTCATTGGGAGATAGGACATGGTAATGGTGGAGAAGGGACCATGGACTTGGCTTGACAGTCTTTAAAAATCTTCCAGAACCTGATGGTGCTCCTAGTCTAGTCTAGTTGGCATCTCAGTGGTGAGGCTACCAAAAGCCTTCGCAGTGCAGAAACAATGGTCTGAGACTAATCAGTGAGAAAGAGTGGAGCTGGCAGCTCCCTCACACTTCCATCTAAAATCAGTCAGTGGCCTAAGACCTTTGGTTGAGATGTTAAAGGGAAAATAATAATAAAAGCAAATTTAAAGACCACTACTCCAAAAAGTAGTAAGAAATATGAGTGATACAAATAACAGTTGAATTTTAAAAAGCTAGGCATTTTGAGAAGTGAAGCATCAACAACAGGAGCAGCAGCCCGACCCTACTCATCACATACTCCTTGCCTTTTAAGCCACAGTAGAGACACGAGAATTCACATTTACAAATCTGGGCTGTTTTCTACCATGAATGTAGTCAGGTTAGATTAAAGGGAGCACTTCCACTGTACACTCTTAGGTTACAGGCACATTTTGGAAAGTTTGGCTTTTGAACCCAACAGCACAATGAGTCCATATGTGAAATTTGGGCTACCTGGAATGTAGGACACCCTGTGTGCTGTCTCCCTGTTCTGGGGGTTCTCTTTATCTTTTTGAGACCTGCTGGGATCTGCTCCCTGTATCCTATTCCTATAATCTGTTTAATGTAACCCTTTAGGGAATAAAAGGCAGAAGGGTTCTTGTTCAGGGAAAATCAGATGAAGTTTATTCAATTTGGGAAGTAATTTCAAATTTAGGTAAAAAGAAAGTACATTTTAAAATCCCGTGTTAATAGCAAACTTCTTTTTCTTATGAATCAGGCCCAAAGTTTGTACAGTTAGATTTTTGAAGAAAATATTGCATCTGTGCATGAAACTAAATAGCCATGTGATTTTGTAAAGTTTTTTTCTTTTTTCTTTTTAATCTCAAGAGGTCTGGTGTGAAGGCGGATGAAGTATGAGTACCTGGCGAACACTGTTAGGAAGGTGCTTCCATATCAGCCCAGCTTCCGCTGAGGCCAAGGAAATGTCTCTCACTTGGAAAAGCTCTCAAGGTTGGCTTTATGGCAGACTTCTTGAAGTTCAAATGATAGTTTTGAGACAACAATCTTGCCAGATACTGATTTTTGAAATCAAACACCCATGCTTGTCCCTTAGGAGAAAGAAAACAAAAACAAAAAACACAGTAATACTGAATTTAAGTAAATGTATACCTCCAAAATACTGAAAACAGCTGAAGTTAAGAAAAGACAGAATTTGCGTTCTCAGTGAAATACCTTTGAACCTAGCTGACAAGAACAGAGTCAGAAAGAAAGACTAACATAACGTTGAGTAATATTCATACAGTTCACTAAGCATTATGGAATAGCATGCATAATATTGTACGGTTATTTTACATCACCTATACCAGAGGTCCTGACTGACAGACAGCGAAGGCTACCGGTGTAGAAAATATCTTACTTTAGAAGAGCAATATAATACAGATTCACAGGCACTACATTTTAATATATCAGGTATTATGCTGGTTTTCTTATAATTCTTTCTGTCCTAAAGCTGGCATTATAACAATGACCAAAAAGGCAAGGATTGAAGTAAACGGAAAGTAGATACCAAAGTTGATATAGTTTTTTTCTTTTTCCTTCGGATAGATTAGTGCATAGTTCTCATGCAGATAAACACTGCTATGCGATTACACTGTTGGGAAGCAGAGTGAATCGAGCCCAAGTTGTCACATTTGTGTAAATCATTTTGTCAGCCTGTAATAGCACCATGTAATGGATTTGCATTAAACATTAAATTGATTTTAGAATTGGTGACACAGTATTCACTACAGTTAAGTGCTATGGAATAGCTTCAATATACCTGCTATATATCAAAGCAATTTTCATCCCACTGCTTCTTTATTGGAAAAAATAAAGGGGAAACATACATGAGACTAATTAGACAAATGCGCAGCCTTGGACGTGGAGAAGGCAGAGCAGGTTCACTGTCAGACAGTAGTAAGTACATGCATTGACTTCAAGACAAAAATGGCCTCGGAATAAAGCCATGCCCGAGGGGCAGAGCAGCTTCTGGGACTGTTTAGAATGGTCTGGCCGGTGGGCTGGGAAGAACTACCAAAGCTCTTCTTACATGACTATGTGTCTAGTGTTTCATACCTAGCCTATGGAGGCCTGCTATCAAAAACAAGAAAGAGAGGAAAAAGAAGTGAACAAAAGCCAGAGAGACAGAGACATCCAGAGATAGAAGGAGGGATGGAGGGAGAAAAAGAGATCTAGAAATGAGATGCAGAGTACTTTAAATGATATTTGCAGAAACTCCTCCCCCTAAAAATAAATCACAGGGGAAAAATGTTTTCCTTCATACAGGTTTTGTAAATACCTCGTAATATCATCACTACAGGGTTCCAAGCCTGTGAGGGCAAAGGTTTGAAAAAGTGAGACACTTTTAGAGATGGCTTTGCATATTTCTGAGGACTGAATGAATACTGCCACATGGTGACTGGAAAGTTTCTGCCCTTTACACTTGGCCTGACTGCAAAGGATGAGCACCGGCTTGGAGGAGTGCAGGCTGGTGGGCCTCCTGGGAGCCTGTCTGGATGGTGGCTCCAGGTGGGGAATGAGCAGATCAGAAATGTCATGCCAGGGGGTAGACATGAATGTTAGAGGGAGAGAAAGGCTGGAGGGTGGAGAGTGTCACAAGGGACTGGGCCTCTGCCCAGGAAGGATCAGAAAAGAAGCCTCATGGTTAAAGGAGATGGGCCTAGAAAAGAAATGTTTATTGGAAGATGCTAAGAATTAGTGTTTGTACCTCGAACTTCACTTCCCAAAGAAAAAACTCAGGGAGTCATTTGAGGAGCCACTTTTGCCAATTGTGTTAATGTCATTTGACAGGAGAGAACATGTCCAATCAATGTGTTTCAGAGTCAAGGCTGGGCCTTTAAGTACTGATAGCTCTTAGTCTGTCATACACGTCATAGCAAAATCTTTCTCAAACACCTTCGCTCAGCATTTAACCTAAATAGCAAAATACTCAGATGGGTGGTGTTTCTTTCTTCCTGCTTAAGACTGAACTACAGTTCCTGCTGCTTTTTGGATAATGAAACATGAATCAAACTTAGTGTATTTAATACTTAACTCCTGTGTGAGATCCCTAGACTGCTTCCTAATGTTTTAAAGCCTTTAAAACATTTTTTTCCTACAAATCTGTTCAGTTTCCTAATTTTAGCATCATCATACAATACAACAAAATACCCTCAAAAATGCAGCATACCTGGAACATCCATTTACAATGGTTTTTCAGTAGACCTATACTTCGGAAGCATAGGAATATGCTATACCATTGACAGAAAACAACAATTGTTTTTAAATACTTACAACATAAAAGGCAACAGGAGAGTTTTCAATTTAAATTCAGTTCCCAAAACAGGGTAGGAGGGGGTGTGTGTGGGAAGGGGGGAGCAATTCTATGAACTCTGCCTTTATATTGAACAATCAGAAATTTCACTAGGCTAATTTGACAGAAAATTTTCCTCATTTAAACAACATTACAAAAGTCCTGCATTATAAAATAGGGTAGAATAAATCAGTGTAATCAATAAAACTATACAACAATACAAATTACATGTCTTCTGAGTGGGCAGTTGATTCTCTCTCTTTGCAGTCATGACTACAACATGCTTACTAAAAACAACTAAAACTGCCCAAACTATTGCTTAGTTTGTTTTGTTTTTAAAAAAGGGTGCAATTTTATTGTATATACAACCAATTTACTGGTAATACCTTGGCTTATTGCAAGGTTCTGACAAAATGTTTGTCTAGGCTTTTTCCCTTCACTGTGAAGCACTGAATGCTGCGATTTTCTCTTTCTTTTTTTTTTTCCTTTTTTATTTTTATTTTAGTGCACATATGTCATAATAAAGTAATGCCCAGCTAAGTGCTATGGGGAAGGCAAAGTATGCTGGCTACAGGAAGTGACACCGCACACTGACCATCACACCGTACAACAGCGCCCACGACTACTCAACCACTTATCAGACACATATGAAAATCCAAAAGGTTTTATTTTATTTTTTTTCCTTAAATAGAGATAACCAGTAAACAATTTTCAGAACTTGGAAGTTTAAAAACGTGCATATAAAAATGGGCATTATATACTTTTTATTGAATGTGGATTGACTGCCGTCTGCTAAGAAAAATGGGGTGTGGGAGCTGAAGAAAAAGGAAGTTGTCTTTTTTTTAAGGCTTGCTTGTGAAAGGAACGGTTGTAAAAACAAAATTGCTTGAAGCAGGGTTAGCTTAGTGCTTCACAGTTTGACTGCTTCTCTATGAGGAGCCCTTCCTGCGTGCGCATCCAAACCACAGAAAGTACAAAGACAAACACCTCAAACACTGCGTCAAGTGCAGCACCGACTTTGGTCAAATAAAAAAAAAGTAAAGAAAAATTAATAATTGCTAAGCTTTTCTACATGATATAAGCAGGTATTGCATATTTTCATATATCTTGGGGAAAAAATAAAGGAAGACTCCAAATAAATTGTAAAATGCAGCAACATCCAAAATACTGATATTATAAGCATCTACAGATCTCAGAATAGCACTGCCCCTGACCACAGGACAATAGAGACTACTCCATCTGTGAACAACTATCTTTCTATTTAGTTCTAGATGTTGAAACTGACAAGGGCTGACGTAAAAGTCACATTTACAAAAAGTGTCTCCAAATGCTTGACTAGGGAAAACCCCTTCAACCGAGGAGCATGTGCAAGGAATCCACAAATAATCGCTATCCAGGGCAAGGCACATTGATATGCAATTTTTGTTTTCGTGCAAATTAAGGAAAAAAAACAAAAACAAAACATTGTTTTGGGGGGGAATGATGAGGAGCAAAGTGTCTTCCCTAGAATTTCAGTTACTTGATTGTAAAGGACAGTAGTAGAGCCCTTCTGAAGGGCTGAAAAACATAGTTTAAAGGCAAGTGCCTAGAAGGAGGGATTACAATATTGTGTCTTAATGCACTCTACTTTATCCTACATTAACTATATAAAAATTAGTTACTATCACTAGAACATGCAGAGACTTCTTCTGATCAGCAGGGCCTGCCAACCAGAATGTATATATATGTATAGTATAGGAAACCTTTTTGAACTTGCATGGGAAGCAAAGGGGTGCTTCGCTGTCTGGGAGAAAAAAAATCACTAGCATTTTTTTTTTGTTTTTGTTTCTGCTTTTTTTTTTTGTCTTTTTTTAAACATAAGATACAAGACATTTGGGGGTGCAAACTTTGTTTTTTTTGTTTGTTTGTTTTTCCTTAACGAGTACCCTTGATCTGAACGGGTGCTAGCATTTGTGTCAGTATTAGCTTTGTTATTATTTTCCCATAGCCCAGTTCAGGGTTGTAAAGGTCTTTAAAACTTCTGGACAATCTCTGGTACAATGAAGTGTCTGATAACTGATAAATCTGGTATTGTCAGATACACATAAAAAACTTTCAGAATTGGCATAGTTATCATAGTGACTTCTAGCTTATAAAATTAATAGATACCATGATTTCATTTTAGTTATGTGCTTTGATAACAGAAAATAATTAATTAGCATTTAATGTAGTTAACATATTATGGTAAAAGCACCATTAGATTTGGTTTTTTTGTTTTTTTTTTTTTGTTTTTTAAATTTCCTTCAGCTTAAAGGGATACAAGTTTAACAATAAAAAACATAAAAAGCAAAAATAGCTCCCCTTTTTCTTGCAAGGCTGTTTTTTTTACCCCAATAATTTAGAGTCCTGGGGTGTAAGGACTTGAAAAACAAAAATAGAATTTTCAACAATCTCTATCTTACAAAGATATTTAGCTATCCAATGAAATTGCACTTTACTCAATTCAAAATTCGATTGTTTTGATTGATTCCTGTCAGTTTCTGTCAAAACAGACCATCTTCCCCATTTCCACGTGAATTTTTGTGTCATTGTTGAAATTGTTGAACAAATGTTTTTTTTTTTTTAATGTAAGTGCAGCATTTCAAAACTTTTAAAAAACTGAATAGTAGTAGTCGTTTGCCATTTTCGGAATTGTTCTGCAACGTGAATGCACTCATTGTCCTTGCGGGCCATGTTACATACTTAATTGCTGACTGCTGAACCAAACCGAACCAAAATGTAAAAAAAAAAAAAAGAAAAAAGAAAAGAAAAGAAAGAAACCTAACTGCATTTTCTTTTTCCAATATGCTACAGAAAAAAACATTGCCCCTTGACTGTCCCGTAAGTTATAGATTGCAGATCTCAGCTACTACAAAAGATTTAGTCCTCTAAATGCCTCCCAAATGCTCAAGGAGGTGCACACCTGTGTGGGCAAATTCATGAAATACTGAGAAAAGGCCAGGCTCCGCAAGGGAAGTGTGTTGGAAGTCAGTGAGCAGGGGTAATCCTCTGCCAGCCAGCCACGTGACCTGGTGCTCACGCCACCGCGGGAACATTCCAACTGTTACACAGCCCAACCCTTTCCAGCACCATATGAGAAATTACAACAGTCCCTAAAATATATTTTTTTTTAAATCCCGAAAGGTTATGGCCTTTGCTGTTTGACCATAATGCTTGCTGTTTCCATGTCCAAGTTGATTTGCGTTGGTTTTTCTCCCCTTCCGCTGATAGTGAGGCTGTAACCACTCTGGGCTGAGGTTGCGTCCATGTTACAGAGTTGAGAAGGGGTCAGGTGGTCTGTCTGGTGGATGGTGGGTTGCTTTTATCCCAGGTACCAGGACTAGAAGACAAAATGAAAAGTGCAATTAGAATTGAAGCTTGTAGGGCTGGTGATGGAGCCTAGGGGTAGTGTGCATGCCTAGCTCAAGTAAGGCCTTGCATTCCATCCTCAGCACTGCAAACATAAGTAAGAAATTCCACTTGTAAAATCCAACCATGGAATCTGGGTTTGCTGTAGAGTCACAGGGAAAAAGGGATGGCAGGTGACAGACATTTTAGACACATGCTTACTTACTCCTCTGAAATTAAAATCCATTGTCTCTCTTGGGGTTTGACATGTTTTGAACAATGTTTTGAATGTATCCTACCAAATGAAGCATTTCTGGCCACCTAAAATTCAAAACCGGCTTCATAATCTGGTAGGGGTTATATAGGAAGACAAGGAACTCTGCTTTCTTTAAAATTTTTCTTTATCTATCTATCTATTTATTTAAGAGAGAGCAAGAATGGTTGTGCCCAAGGCCTCCAGACCCATGTGCCACCCTATGCATCTGGCTTAAATCTGTACTGGGAAATTGAACCTAGGCCCTTCGGCTTCACAGGCAAGTGCTTTTACCATTCAACCATCTCTCCATCCCAAACTTGGCCTTGTTATCATTCAGTTCTCAGTACCTTGTACAGGGCCCAAAATATAGGATGTTCTCAATACAGAAGTGTAGAATGAGTGAAGAGTAAGGTTTCCAACAGTAATGAATTGCTGACTTAATGATTTTCAGATTACCTACTTCTCAGCAAAGTGCAGGTACTGAAGATATGAGTGTGCCATTCTCAGTGGAAGTAAGATGGACACACACTGGACCCAGAGGCTTGGGTAGGTTGGAGAAGCCACATCTTATCTCTTATACATTTCTCCCTCATATGTGTGTGAGGTAGATCTCAGGGTGCACACTGATACTTGGCTCACTTTATGAAAACTATTATTTTATTTTTTAATTTATGAGACAGAGATACAGAAAGAGAGAGAGAAAGAATGGGCATGCCAGGGCCTGTAGCCACTGCAAATGAACTCCAGATGCATGTGCCACCTTGTGCATCTGGCTTATGTAGATTCTGGGGAATTGAACATGGGGTCCTTAGGCTTCACAGGCAAATACCTTAACCACTAAGCATCTCACAGTTTGAAAACTATTATTTTAAAATGATGCATCACAATCAAAAAGTACGGAGGCTGCATGAGGAGGTAAGCCCCATGAGGTTCACAAAGAAAGTGGTGCTCTTGCCAGGCCCTCATTTATGTTTGCTCATTCAGTGTGTATTTGGGGCTTTGAGCAAGCTTGGCGCTACATTTCCTTTTCCTTTCATAAATATGTAGGGGAGTCACGTGGAATAGCAGTAGGGTTGTATCATTTTATCTGCTGCATTCCTTTGTCACAAAGAAATTAACTAAGCAAAGTGACTATAAACCAATACCAAAGTCACTTTCTTCAATGATCAGTATGGCTTTTGCCTCCACTTTTCTCTATGGATACCTAGCAAATTCAATGTTTGTCATCAATCAGAGAAATCACCAACTTCTAGGCAAAACAAATGCCTGCAAGCTCTTCATTGGCAACACCAGGCAGGGTTGCTTCAGAGCTAAATCTGTCAGGTGAAGCCCTTCTCTTGTCCAAAAGATTCAATTAGGTAAAGTCAAGATTCATTGGGACTCAGGGGTAAATGGCTACATGATAGCTCCAGGGAGGTTGGTATAAGATTTCCTGGTCACACAAGCTACCTTTGATTTCCAGAAGAACTTAAAAAAAAAGGTAAGCTTAAACTGCAAAACTACTCATGCTGTATACTTTTAGATGTTTTTCGGTGACCACATGCTTTGGGGCACACAATAAAGTCTCTTATGTCTTGAAAGGAAATCATCCTGGCAGGGACTCACCTCTAAATTTAACTGGACAAAAGATGAAGGAAAAAAGCAGAAGCAGTCCCCAAAGTGTATTTGCATTCTTAGTGGGGCTTCTCCTAACAGCCAACACTAACTCATGGTGGAGAACGTTCTCTCTTTAACAGAACACTCTCCAACTCTGAACGCCATCAGTAATGCTCACGATTTTTGTTCGCACACTTTGTAAGGCAGTTGTGAAATTCCAGACTTCTTCAATGTGACAGTCAGTAGTTCTTGAAGAGGAGGCCTGAGACCTTGTGAGTCAGCAGGGGGAGCAGTTTTCCATCCCATTCTTTTTTCTGGATGAGACCTCAGGGCACTACAAAAATCTGCCTCTGCACTTCTCTTAAAAAGCAAAGCAAAAAAAAAAAAAAAAAAAAGTTTCTTCACACATCTTACTATTCAGTATGTGCCTTGCCGACAAGGTTACCCTGGAGCAGCTCTGTAATCCTTCACTGAAATAGGCTTTATTGATTGCTCTGGTCTATTGTTCTCTTTTCAAGTCCCCCAAGTTCAAGTTCATCCTGGTGTTACATCATGTCTGGTTGCTCTTAGCAACCAGACAGACCCAGACGTGACTATCATTAGCAAGAAACCCTCTGCTCTCCTCCCACCAACCTTCCAGTGGTTCTGACGTAGCAGGCCCACTGCAAACACACTGAAGTATTTATTCTGCCTAATTTATGGTCTATCCAGCAAGCAAGACCCCCACTCCAAAAACCAACACTGTTGTATATTTAATTAATCTGTCTTTCTTTGGCACTTGGGAAAGTTAGACAAAGGGCTAATTATTGTGTTTTCCTTTCCACACTTTTCCTTTAGGGGGTGGATATTTGCATGGGAAAGACAACTACAAGGCCCGCATCACCCCTCCCCTCTTTCTTCTTGCCCTATTGACATTTTGTGAAATACTTTAGCTGCTTAAGGGAGTTAGAAAAAAAAAGGCGATGTGAATGTTACTCCTTCTAAGTTGGTATTCAGTAACACAAATCAACTCATGACATGTTTAAATTTAAATGCTAACCACACACTCTCAGAGTTACTTTAAAGGTTAGTTTTTAATCAATAGAAGTTGCTGACTCTAAGTTTTTGAGCTGAGCACTGCACCTCTTGGGCTTTTGTCTAATGTTCAAGCTTGCGAACTTTCCTTTGAGATGATTTTTGCGATGGGTTGCAGACACAGAGGCCATTGTGCTCTGGCCAACGACATGTCAGGGGAGCCAAGCTGCCCTGTGGTGGGGTGTCAATGTGACTCCTAGGGCAGGGGTTGGGGGTCTTTAATAACCCATGAAAAAACCTTAATTAACCCTTTCAGGCCCAAACCAAAACCTATTCTTCCACCTTTTCACTCCTGTAATTTGACCATTAGTACTTATTTCAACATCACACTAATCTTCATGACAATGAACCCAGCTACTTGACCAAAGGTTTCCAGGATGGGAAGTCAGTTAGGGGAACCACACAGGGATTTTTTTTTTTTTTTTTGAATGAAGACTCTGAGTAAATCATTTGTAGAGATATAGAAGATAAACAGGGTTGCTGTAATAATAATAAATTCATTCATTTCACTAATTTTTTAACACCCAGTTTGTAGTTGAAGACCCTCTTTCTCTGTTGTGAGTTAACAGCCACATGTGCAAGTCCCTGCATTTCTATAAAATTTCAGGAAGTGCTAATCACATCAGATGGACAGGATAACATTTGGAAAAGTCCATTTTTTTCTCATGGGTTGTTTTCCGTTAATCTCTATACAAGCACAAGGTTCATTGATTACTGTCTTCCTTCTTGGGCCATATATACAAAAAAAAAAAAAAAATAGCAAAGAAATCTGAGAGTGTTAAATTCTCAGAGATGAATAGCAAATCAGTGGGAAAATGTGGGTACATTAAACAGAGCTCATTTGTGGAGAATCAAAAAATTGCCACCAGACCCTTACTGTCCTAAGCTTGGGTTTCTGCCTTCATACTTTATAGCCCCTTAATCTCCTCTACTGTATCCAGGCGACTACAAAGGAATCTCTGTCCCTTATCTGCCATGGTATTACAGTACAGTCCTGGAGGATGTTATCTTGATACATTTACATCGAGGACGTAAACACAGAGCTTTGATCTATTATTTCCTCAGGAACTTTCAGCGACAGTTGCTTTGGACACTCATAAATCCATACTTCCACAAAGACTCTGGTTGTGTACAGTTAGTCAGTACCTTCGCCATGTTCACAGTTTGGGATGTGTTAGGGGAGGGAGGGGGACCTGTCCTCCTTCAGTGTTCAAGGTGAAACATCAAAAGAAATCTGCAGTCCAAGACAAGAGCTCAGCTTTCCCCACAGCCAGTCAGATGAAGAAGTAATCGCATCAGGTTGGAAAGTGCTGACTAAGGATTGAATAAAGTGCCTGCAGATGTGGCGTCTCTAAGGTATTCAACTCATGTAATGCAAAACAGTGCCACGCTGAATGTGCTTATAAAATTTCATTTAACCGTTGCAGCATGACTTTTTTTTCCCTTCACAGTTTTGTGAGGAGTTTTATCACACTTCCCACCCCTTAATTTACAGCTCCATGAAAGTTCAAATCCCAGAATCCCATTCTACAGGATTCTGGACTACTCACCTTGGCAGTTTTTATGAACCATGAACATTCTGGATTTGACTGCATCGTCTGAGAGGGGAGCAGGTTCTCTGACAGTGTCAACCTGGTTCTTCCTTAGGGCATGTGGTGAGCAACTAGAAAACTGAGGCCATTTCCAAACTTTGGTGATGAGATCACTGAGGCTGAGGAAGCCTAGGGACTCAACTCCTAGGCTAACAACCAACATTCTAATGTGGACTTCTTAAATAGCCTTTTATAGTCTCTTTCCATCTAGAGGACAGAACATACATTTTAAAAACAAACAAAAATACCTCAGAAATAGTTTTATTTTACTTATGAGAAAAAAGGAGAGAGTGGATCAGATTGTGATAGGGCAGAATCTGTTTTTCAAATTAAAAAGTTAAACAAAAGACCTCAAGGGCAAAGTTTAATGCTGCACGGAAGGAGGTTGTTAATGTGGAATCCAGATCTGGGTGTGACACTTAGCTTTTCTGGCAAGGTGGGTTATTTAAGGACATTTACACACATAAAATGGAAAGACAAAAATATAAAGAGCCCCCTCCCCCCCCCCACACACACAGACTCTCACCAGGCTCAACTCACTACCTGACCCACAAGACGCTCATGAATGCAGCTACCATTTTGTCTCTCATGGACGGGTTCCCTCTTCCAGGCAGTCACTTTTGGCTTCCTGCTCTTGTTTGCATGAACTAAGCCCATTATTTTAGCACAGATGAGTTGACCTTGGGAAATCAGCCCAAAGCCCCTCCCGGCACCCCACTGCAATGGAAGTGGACAGGGCTCTGCAATGACTCCTGGCCTTTCCTGTTAGAATCACCTCTTTGGGAGTGGTTAGTCACTTGCTCAGCAAGTAGCGAGAGCCTGCTGTGTGTACGAGGCTCCGAAGATGTGATGACTAGCAGAAAGATGGGGCTAGGTTTCAGACTTCTGTGCCCTTCCTGGTTTCTAATAGGAGCTTTATAAATTTATGTCAACACATGAGGTTGTGTGTATGTGAAGTGTCTACAGGACCCACATTGAATGTCCTATGTGTCACTGATGAGCTGTGTGATTTCTAAAGACACCAGGTCCTTGCCTAGGGACCTCAGAGTACTGCAGTGAGAACCATTCTGCAACAGAAGGTAGTGAAAGGGAGGCAGTGATTTACCAGGTTTTCTTCTAAGCAGGGTGACATCCTGCTCACAGGTGTTAGTCACTGGCACTGCCAGCCTCAGGCTTTGATCTCCTCAGTCATTTTTTTCTTGTCTGATTTTATTTTGTTAATCAAAGAAAGTCTGTTTTCAATAACTCTAAACCAAGACTTGTTTATTGTACAGGAAACTATTAAAACATTAATGGGCCATGAGTGGCCCCGCTTACCTTAGTGGCCTTATCTTTTCACCACTTATACTCAACGCTTGTGCTGTGTTAAACTTCCAGAACCTCCAAAGCCAAATGCTTTCTCCTTGCTGGGCCCTGGCACAAGCTGCCTTTGCCTTGCTTTGCTAATACTTGTTTGTCTCTGGGGTCTACAGTTAGATGTCCCTTTTTTTTCTAAAAGCTCTTTCTCAGGGTCTTAACTCCCCAGCTCACTTGTCACACTGCTGGAGCTGTAATTTTTGTTCCCAAGAAAAATGATTATGTTCTCAGGTGTGGCATCCTGGTGTCTTGTCCAGTGCCTGGTGGAGGAGGCACTAAACAAATGCCATTGAGTGAGACAAGGAAGAGCAATGAGCATTTTAATTCCCAGAGCCTAATGTGAGTCACCCCTACCACAGAAGGCTCTAGATGGAGGTCTGTAGCACACTGGACCACATCTATGCGCATAGCACATGCTGAACCACCCAAATGACAGGCATTCTCCCTAGAGAGGTGAAAGTCTCCATGAGCCACCCCAGACAGTTCTGACAGCAGAGCTGCAGCCAGCTGTGGCCAACTGCGTCAGTAACATGTGCAATAGTTTTGTAACATGGCCTTCTGCCTGCTTGCTACACACAGAGCAGTTGTCCAAACCACTGCTCCCTGGAGAATGACTGTGCTGCTCCCAGCCAAGACCTCTGCTTTGGTTCAAACCTCAAGATAGGAAAACACTAATCTTTTTACCCAGTAAGTACCTACAAACCCTGAGCCTGCAAACGCCATCCAGTTCTACAGACTGCTCCAGAGTCGACATCTTTCCCTACACCCCAGCCCTGGAGTGTCTCTCTAACCACCAAATAAATTTTCCTTTGGTTTCCCTTTATATTTTCATCAATGACTCTTTTGGCTCAAAGACTTCTGGATTAAAAATTGCCCTCTGACACACAGGACTGGCTGGAGGGCTGTATTCAGGGCGCAAAGTTGGCCTCTGGTGTACAACTTCACAGGAACACGGGTCCCACCCCTCGTGTGAACTGGTCAGAGGGTCAATCAAGGTTTTTATCTTTGTACCTGAGTCTTGATCTTCAGCTTTATGAGATGGGAATAACAACTTTATTCATTGGGGGGGGGGGGATCAAATAAGTTCATACCTGGCTGGAGACAGATTCAGGAAACCAGAAAACTGGAGTGGATGGGTTTTCAAATTGTAACATGTGTCTGGAGTCTTAGGGTCAGTCCTAAAGACAGCCCATTTCCTATGAAAGTAATCATTCAACAAGGTACTTTCTCTTATTTAACAATACAATTTCTTAGTTAAAAGTAGCATGCTGTGCTAAGTCCCTCTCCCCAGTTGCAAGAAGTTGTTCTTGAAACAGCAAAAATCTATCTTTAATTGTGGTATTAAAATCAGAGCAGTGAGACCAACAGCACAAAAGAATTTGACTCACGTTTATGAAAGGCACTCATGCCCCTGCCTTGCAAGGCTAAACTGCACGCCTTGGAGTTTTGAGGTAAGAGGGTCAGGGAGGGAGGGACAGAGTAGTCAGGAAACCAAGAGGGACAGAAACAATCCTATTTTGGTTTTTGTTAGTCAATGGCATACTACATAGATCAGAGACTTCTTATAAAATACAAACCCCCAGTGTACACAAAGCACAGGAAAATGTGAGGAAAAAAGGGAAAAACTAAAAGCAGCTTAGGGTGTGTTAACGCTGCTATTCTGTCAGCTTAAAGAGTATTTTATGCTTGATCAACAGCTCTTTTTTTTTATTGTGCTTTTCTTTCATTCATTCAAGACATCAAAGCCGGCCCCACCAGCATACCTGCCCTTCTGGAGCCGCCTAGGAAGGGTTCTAATGAAGCTGGGCTCTGGGAGCCGGAGACCCCCGTGGACAAAGCAGTTCAAAGGGAATATTTCAACAATGATTACATTTTGTAAATCTTTTTATGAAAGAGACAGCTTATTTCCTGCTTTTTCCATGAAAAATAGATTCTGTCCATTAAAGTAAGCCCGCACCATGGAAGCTGCCAGAGATCTGAGGTGCAGCATGGAGTTTACTGCAAGGACCTGATGAAACTGTCCAGAGAGTCCAAGTCCTGGGCCTGGACAGCAGTGCCAGAGGTGTGGACATGCAAGGCTGGACTGCTCAGCCTTGAAAAGATGCAGTGTATAGGGTGGCAGTTATAATTTTAAAATGTGGACCTTATGTTTTAAGATTTGTTCGCTTTTAGTTTTTGATTCTACAAAGGTCAATAGATATCAGGAGCATCAAGGTCAATAGATATCAGGAGCATCAAGCAACTCCTATCACATAAGAGCAAGTTGAAAGATTTTAGTTACAGAATCATTAAATATTTTAATTCCTAGATACACCAGAAAAATTCTTTTCCTAGTGGGAAGTTAGCCATGAAAGCTGAGTCTGCTCTCAAGACACAATGCAGGCTTTATTAGTGGCTAATGTCTGGCCCAAAGGCAAGAATAAATAACTAAATAAAATAAAATAAAGGCAAGTCCTAGCCCTTTTTAAGTTTTGATTTTCACATTAAAATAATCTTTCCCCTAGCCTTTTCTTCTTTTTCTTGGCCAGGGAATTGTAGACAGCAGAGAAGGAATGGAATATGATTTCTTGGGGAATTATGAAATAAAAAGAAATCTATGCTTTCTACATATTGGACTCTGATTTTAATTAAATGTCTGTTGTTTCATAAGTACAGATAATCATATTTGTGGTGGACCCAATGGTGGCCCAGGGAAGTAAGCTTCTGTTTAAAGGGAGAGATGTGGAAGTGGAGGTTGGAGGTTCAGTAGAGTGAATCCCCATTCTAACCATTATAATAATCATTCTATTATGGCTTCCTTGATCTGTCCTTCCCAAACATGGCTTGGAGCAAACGCATCAGGGCATTGATTGATTTCAATGTGTAGGAGATAAAGTCTTGGAAGGAGAAAGTAATATCATTGTGAAAAGTCCAGCAATTTCAGAACTTTCCCAGAGACATTCTGCAGGAGAATGTCAAAAGATCTAGCCATTTTCAGGATTCCAATCCACTGCTTCCAGCTGAGGAGCCCTTCCATCTGTACCTGTAACCTTGGGACTTCTTGTTGCGGGGTTGTGTTTTTTCTTTTCTTTTCTTTTTCCTTCAGACAGTTCATGTAGCCCAGGCTTGAAGTCACTATGTAGCTTGGAATGACCCTGAACTTCTGGTTCTCCTGTGTCTATTTTCTAACTACTGAGGTCACAGGTGTCACATCATCACAGGTGTGCATCATCATGCTGGGACGCCTCAGGACTTTCTCACCCCAGTGAGCACCTCCCGCCTGGTCTGGGTACATATCTTTGCTTTTTAACCCTTTGCTCTGTTCCTCTTCCTTCCCTTCTACTCCATTTTCCTACTCCCTCTAACCTTAAGCTGGTTTCTCCCTCTCACCCTATCTGGGGTGAGCCCTTTACAGGAATTAGGGCAGACCCCATCTCTTAAGGCAGCTGGAACATAGGCTTCCAAAAGCCAAGTCAGTCTCCGACGCAGTGAGCACAGACAGGGGAGAAGCTGCAGTTCTGCAGTTTTGACAGCGGAGGCTGATGGTGGAGTGAGGGGCCGATATCGTGGACTGGGGCCCTGAATCAAGCTCCAGCCCACACTGACCGTGGGTTCTCTGCGACCACAATGCACACATTCCAGTCCTATACATTTCTTTTACCACAACACCCACTTTTAGATTCCACTAGTCCAAGGGTCTATGTCTAGTCTACAGTGTGGATTCAACTTTGGCATGGGCAAAAGTGTTTATGTGCTGCATTGAGGCTAGAGTAAGCTTGACCACAGACAGTGCGAGACCTAAACCTTGCTGTGCGGGCTGCCAGGAATCCAACTTAACTTTACTGCATACCACAGCATTTGAGCAGGGAAAAAAACCTGAAAACACAAAATGGCTTTGAAATATTTGCTGAAAGTGTTTGTAGCATCATTCAGGATGCCCTGAGACAGTCTGGATGGGACTGAAGAATCATAATTTCACCTAAGCCAACAACACTGGCTACAGGCAGAACAATTTCCCTCAGCACATACCCTAAATCCCAAACCAGGGGCCAGTGAACAATGAGAATGTGATAGGATTTGGGTTTTATGGCAACAAAACTTGCCTTCACTAAGACGTGATTTGAAAACAAACCCACACGGGGGAGTTTGCAGTTTCAAAGACAGTATTTTCTTTTCTTAATGCTGAAACAGCAAATGCTTTTTATGTTCAGATTTATATCCTTCTAAATGTGTAGATTAAATTTACCACTAAGCAGCATTCATTACTATGAACAACTAGATTTTTTTTTTTCTAAGTATGTCTAGGTAGGGGTGGGAAGGCTGCAACTGGTCTATAGTATTGGGGTACAAGGTAAAACCCTACAAGCGTGCCCTGAAAGTCCACCTTACCAGTGGTTTGGACATATACACAGCACATGAGATGGGCAGCATGATTTGGTTTGCTTCTTGGATAGACGCCCTATCATTTCAACCGAAATGTATTTTTAGCAATGACTTGGAAGATGGAGATCTCTCAAGCACAGATGTTAAAGCCAGATTAAAGAATGTACAGTATAGAATCAAGTACTCAATCTCTCACTCTTACTTTTTCTTTTATAAACTCTAGTTGGCAGTGCTATACCAGTAACCGAGATTTAGGAGCAATTCAGAAGTACATGTTTTGGAGTGCTGGTTTGGAATGATCACACACCTCTTTGATCACTTTGTTATTGTTACAGATTGTGTGACTATTGTTATGCTTAAAGATCCTTTCCCCTGCCAAGCTGCAGTATAGCTAAGAGATCTTCTTGTGTATTGTACAAGAATGGCAGCAGGTTCCAATCCTGTATTCATCCTTCCATTCTGATTTTGCAGTGACACACATCCTGCAGACATGACAACGAGGGCCAGTTTAGAAGATGGATCAATTAAAACACAATTAAAGATTTTTCTTTCTGTTAAAAGTGAACTGTCTGAGCAAAACTATGACTTCCTATTCTATCACATCAACCTTTCTGTATTGTTCTTCTGGAACACATTTACTCGTCCAAGTTCAGGTTGAAACTAAATAAAACACTCCTCCAGAGTTTATAATCCAGCCTCATTTACATGTGATCCTTCTGAACTCTGCTAGACAAGTATGCTGGTTTCTAAAGTTTGGTAAAGGAGTGTTTTACCATTGAAGTCTGGGCTGCTTTCTCAGGAGTGTAAGACCTAGTGGAGGCTAGTGGCAGCAGGGCACGTTCATGGGCATAAACTGTTCCTACAGACCTACTTCAGAAGCCAGAAGAGAGAAAGCGGGCAGCAAGGACCCACAGACTAAGTCTCCTTAATTTTCCCTATAAGGCATTGGAGTTGGTATCCCAACTAAAGGTGAATTATGGATCCTAGATATATATGCTAGAATTCTTTAGCCATGTCTTCAAGTTTCTCTGTGGTCATTTTCGGCCTTTCATGGGAATGACCAATACACATTTATTCTCTTCAAATATAAAAACATAGATATCATCACACCACTTTCTGCCTTGTATATGAAGCTGAAAAAGTGCTATGAAGAAAAGTGTTCCTAACCCAAATGGAATGTCATATTATGGTTACCAAAGTACATAAGAGGTTTTTGAGGTCAAAAAGATCTCAGGGATGGAACTGGGGTAGATAGTAAAGTACTTGCTTTATAAATACGAGAACCTGAGTTTGACCCCTAGAGCCCACGTAAAATGCTGGACATCATGGCACACATACCAGTAATCCCAGCACTGGGGAGCCAGAGATAGGTAGATCCCTGGAGCTTGTTGGCCAGCTAGCTTAGCTTAGTCAGTGAGCTCTAGGCCAGCGAGAGACCCTGTCTGAAAAGCAGATGAATGGTGTTCCTATGGGTGACACGTGAGGTTGTCCTCTGACCTCCACATAAACATATGTGCACATATGCATGCATGCACATGCTCATATACATGCACAGAAAAAGATCTCAAGGATTGCCAGCCAACCAACGTGTGTGGGAGAAAAGAAATGTCTGGTGTTATTTAGAACCAGGAAGAGCTGAAGTTGGGATTCTGAGGTGCTCCCAGGGAAGCAAGCAGACTGAGATTGACACTTGGCTTTGTGCTAAACAAGGGCTCATGAGCTCAGAGGATAGCTGTCATCTTCATGGATGGTAGTGGAAAGGCAGTGGGGAAATGAGGATGCAGCAGTCTGCTTGTCTTCTTTCTGAAGGGGAGTTTATCCAGAAAGATAGTGGCTCAGCAGTGACACCTAGCCAAACTGCAGGTTGCTGGTCCTTATGTTCAGCATCCATGTCTCCCCAGAAGTGATATGAGACACATTGGATGAATGGTTATGGAGTTCATGGGAGAGAGAGACTAAACAGCACATGTGGGTGGTGATGTGGTTATACCTCTGTTGAGGAGGGAGTGAGACCATTATCTATTGTGGTGGTTAAAGTGTCTCCTATCACTAGTCTAGGGGGCCATAGGAGAGGCTTCACTTTTAGAAGAAAAGGGGGAGGGTATTCCTTTCTGATTTGAGAAAAACAGAAACCCCACCTTCATATGTAAGCTCATGAACTTTTCCTGGATTAGAACAATAATAACAAAGTACCCTGGCTCTAGGCTGGATTAATCCCCCCACCCCCTGATTTAGCCTAATTCAATGCTAAAAAACAGCCAAGGTTTTTATAAAACCAAATTATATGCAGATATGTTTCTAATTTTAAACCTTTTTGCTATGAAATTTAGAAGTTTATTCTACATGATAAGGACACAAGTAAAGCGGAATCAACTTAGAAGATGTTTTGCAGAAATGCATGGTGAGGCTGTTTTCTTTGGGGCAGTAGTTTATCTATGGCTATTGGATAGCACCAGGGCACACAGCTCTGAATAGCTTCAGCCTCTAGCCAGAACCAGCAGACCAATCTATAAGATGATAATTTGCATATGAGATGTGTTCTCGCCTTTGTCTGTATTTCTCTTCTTTTTCATAACTATCAAAACAATTTTGGTACATTCTCCATTGCACTGTGGACCCCTGCCCCTGAGGGTTGCTATAGGAATCTTTCCTCTTTTTAAAAAGAACCCTTGCAATGGGTGGAGGGAATATGAAACTCAAGTGCTTTGCAGGTTTTCTTGAGGATTTAAGTCACTCATGAGGATCCTCATTATTTTGAAGATATAATATTTGGATAGTTGACAGTTCAAAATGTCATATACTTGCTAGTTAATATGTGTGTGGGTTAGACTCAGATCTAATATTACTTAGTTTATGTTGAGTCTTCTGGTAAAGAAATAGTCTTGTCCTTTTTCTTTAAGCAACACAGGGCACACATATGGAAATATGCTCTCTTGAAGATGCTGTATGGAAGGGAGGGGACGAAGTGAGCACGCTATTCCCTGGAGCAGGCAATTGGAGTAGAGTCCTTTTCTCTTACACACCCTTAAAGTTATTCATTCATAATTGCAATGTCTCATCTTACTAGTTCTGTGTCCATTCCTACCCCATGTAAGCAGCTGGAAAGGGGTGCAAGGGGACAGTATTGACCCCAGGGCCAAGAAGCAATAGTGAATTCCATCAGGACTTTCATCCACCAGCTCTTGGTTTGCAAAGGTCACTGTGATGCAAGGCCCAGGGGACAAGACAAGCAAAAGGCCTTCCTGGAAAATGCTGGCGGGGGGGGGGGGGGGGAGGGAGAAGGAAACCATGATATTATTAGAAGGGTGGTATAAAGCTGGGCGTGGTGGCACATGCCTTTAATACCAGCACTCAGGAGGCAGAGGTAGGAGGATTGTTGTGAGTTCTAGGCCACCCTGATACTCCATAGTGGATTCCAGGTCAGCCTGGGCAAGAGTGAGACCCTACCTTGAAAAAAAGAAAAAAAAAAATGAAGGGTGGTATAGATAGAACTTGGTCTATCTTTCCACTTTGACAGGAGAAAATATTTGGGAAGGAGCCATTGAGAGATATAGACTGGCCTTGACTGGATGATAATGAGGTAACAAACAGCAACACATTTAACACTATCCAGATATGGGTGAAAGCAACCGACAGATATCACAACCATTATACAATGTGAAATTGGACCTCTCACTGCTTCATTATCACTATATTTCATAATATTTGTCTAGAAAGATACACAAAGCCTATCAGGTTAAATTAATCCTAATGATCATTTTTCATTTTATTCTAATTAAACAATTTCAATTTAATTAATGCAAGCACAGAAATTAGTCACAATTCTAAATGTAAATGCTGAACTTTAAATCAAAGGTCCTTTCCACTTCGTGCTTCATGCGGAAGCACTTTCAAGTGCTTGCCTGTGAGGTGGATGGGAATGTTAACCTTTATCTTCACAGTGAAGGATGGAGGCTACAAAACTGCAACAAGAGCTAGCCAGGAGCATGGACAGAAGCACATGTTCTACACACGCACACGCACACACATGCACACACACACACACACATATATGTATGTGTGCATGTGTGGCAATCTATGAGAATATATTTGCAAGGTAAACATTAGACTTGGGTACATTTATTTGTCAGGATTTCAAAGTGCTTGGTCAATCTAATGACTCCTGGGCTTTTATGAAACACCTTTGTAAAATAGGAATCATGACTCAGCTCTTCAAGCCACATATGAAACCACCAATCTCTTCCTGCCCTGCCTCTCAGTTCCTTCCTGCCTCTGGTTAGGTAGATGACCTTGGGAGTTATTTCACCTCTAGGATTGTTGCCCCTTATTTGGAGGTGCTGTTTTATTCAAGTGATATGTACTTTATTTTGACATATACTTAAAGTATTATTGTAAAAATTAGTAAATGATTGTTTTAAGATTAACAACTTTGGTGTTATTTCTGTAACTTCAAAAATACTAGCATCTTAAAATGGATTTAAAAATTGTACAAGGTACACATGTCTGAGTCATTCTGTAAAGACATTTAAAAAGCTGTTCTCTCTCTTCATAAAAATCTGAAGTTGTTAGCATACAGAGTTCTGAAAATTTGAGGTCATAAAGATCCTGGCAAAATAAACTTTTTTTTTTTTTTTCCTAAAGAGAAATAAAGTAGGCCCAGGAGAAATACATACTTATCTTTTATTCACTAAAAACCTTGTGCTGGTGAACTATACTTCAAGACAGGTCTGTGGTATCCTAGGCCCTTGGTCTTAGAAGAGTGGCTCTGTGATCACTCTTATCCTTAAAATAGCCCATAGCCTCTTTCCCAAGAAAGCCTTCATCCACCACTACCACTCTCTACTTGCTCTTGGTTGCATATGAGAATTATTTGATACTAATCTACTCACTATTACTGTTTGGGGACATTATAGGAGAATAGCAGAGGAGTTTGATAATAGCTTATTAGTGAAGTAATTATCACTAGGTTTAGTAATGATGATGATGATCCCTACCCTGGTTAACAGTCATGGACAATTCATTCTTGACTGCCAGGGGTAGCACTGGGTTTTGAAATATGAACTTCTACCCCATGGGACTGACAATTAGCCCATCACGTTTAAGTTTTGACCTTCACTGGACAGCATGATCCTAATCCCTAGATTTCATAAGCTTAACTAGGAAACATTAAAATATGGATTGACTCCAGTTGGCAAGAATCTTTATGTTCTTTTCACTAAAAAAGCTATAAATTCAATGGTTGACCTTTTATTTCCAGGTCACAAGTGACACCAACTCAGCCTTGCCTATTCATATAGGATTTATGTTAGGGTCTGCAGGTAGAAGCCATGAAAGTTGAACTTTAATAAAATGTCTTTCAAAGATCTGCACTTAACCAAAAATTTCTCATAAGAAATTAGTGATGGCATTTTTCAGAGATTCTCTCCCTAGGCTCACTCCTGGATCTAACTACTCTATTGTTCACTTGTAGTAAATTTCTTCTAATATTATTTCTATGGAGGTACAAATTACGTTTTTTTGTTAGAGCTATACCTTAGCTCCAGATTTAGACTTCTAAGCTGAAAGGTCTTTGAAATGTTCTCTTTGCCATCACCTGTCTCTAGCTGAAAAACATTCCTTCTCCTTTGCTCCAATCGATTATATTGATGGGAGGCACTCTGTATTGTCAATCAGGGAAATGTGTTTTGATGGGACCCCCAAGGAGCTAGATAGGGAAAGGAGATCCAAACCTGCTCAGGTCCACACCATCTGAACGAGATCAGTGTTTCCCATGATCCTCCTGCTGGCGTGTGGCACCCTCCCTGTCACGATTAATAATGTAGAAGGAGCTGATTAGCTTAAGCAAGTGCTCTCTGCTGTGTAAACACATAAAGATCTATGGGGCAAAAGGGAGGATGCAGGAAAGAACAGAACATCATTTTTATTTTTCATGTGGACACGTTCTCACTTTCCATTCTTCTCTTGTAACAATTACTGTACCAGCCACTCTGACAGAGTCAATAAATTGATCTGGGTCTTGAAGAAGCAGCAAGGCGGACTTATCCAGGCCACCATTATCGGACATGGTGGGGGGAGGGAGCATGGTGGCAGAGGGCAAAGGGGAGGAAGTCAGGAAAGGTGAGCCAGCTTGCCTTAGGTAGGTAATTACTGCTCCACCTGGAGCTTTGGGGACAGCTGCATACATACATACATAGCAGGTGCGCTCTCTCTCTCTCTCTCTCTCTCTCTCTCTGTGTGTGTGTGTGTGTATGTGTGTGTGTGTGTGTGTGTGTGTGTAAAGGGCAGACAGAAAAGAAGCCTTCAGCTTGGCTCAAGGATGCAGCCTAAGTAATACCGTATGCACCACTTATCTGGGTCCCTGTGGAGTTTCCGTCACTCACAGGGATCTGCAATTCAATGAGGTTCACCACCCCATTAGGACTAATCATGTCAGCTGCACATCTGACAAAACAAACATCCACACACGTTCTCCCAGGTTCAGCCCTTGCTTTTAAGTAGGGAATTTTCTTCCTTCCTTCTTTCCTTACCTAGCATAAAGTTTAATTGTTTTTTAATGTGAAATTATGCATAGAGACTCCCCGTGTGTATGTCCCTTGGAGAAAATGCTACTGTTGGTTAAGACTGCACTTGCTCCTGGGGAGTATATTCAGTGTGTTCTTAATAAATAAGTATCATTCCACTGGATAATGACAGAATAATGGCACAGCTTATGGAAGATGGATGTGGGAGGTTGAAGCTAGAGGAGACTCACCTCAGTGGGGAAATGCTCAGGGTACCTCAAGAGTCCTCTCTATCCTAGCATTTTTCTATTTCTTATTCCCAATCTCAGGCAGGTGATTCCTGCCTGAGCCCAGTGTTGACAGAAGATAAACTTGTGCACAGACCATGCCATGCACCAGGACAGGTGCTGGGCCTTCACATTCTAACTACATTGAATCTTCATACAACTCCAATGGAGGCAGGATTTTATTTCTAACTATATAAGCATGACCTCTGGGGGTAAGAAAGCTAAAAGGTCACATACTGACATATATCAAATTCAGATCTGCCTGGCTCTAAAGCCTAATTTTCTCAATTGTATTCTCCTGCCCAGGGGGGAAGAGAGCACTCATGACCACATGTTCTTATGCTGCCACTGTCTGCAAACCCTGTACTTAATGAGTGTCAAACCCAGCCACAAGTTCTTCACAGAGATCTCACTGTGTCCTTCACCTGACCATATCTCCCACAGAGTCAAGTCCAAGTGCCCTTCCACTGGGTGAAGGTGCACACATCCATGAATATCCAGGTCTAATTCACCACTCTCACTCCTCAGCTTCCTCGCTGTTGACTATATATGACAGACATACCATAGGAGAAGTGTTTTCCAAATACACAGCACTGTTCCTTTACACACATTGTCCTCTGCCTTAAAAGGAATGTTTTCCCACCATGGATATCTCTCCATCAAAAGCAGTTCTGCACTTCACTGCTGACATATAGTCCACAAAGCCCAGGCTTTCCTCATCCTACAGATTACACATATCCTCCGATGTCACCTGTCACAACTTTTTACTGCAATTTTCTTACTTCCCCCTAGAAATCTGTGAGCTATATAAGGTGGGGATTAGAATATACATTTCTCTCTCTGTATATATATATATATATATAGTCTCCATATCCATATCTACCCTACTAGTTCAGCATGGTATAAAGGAATACCATGAACATCCCATAAACCCTCCCTTTTCTCCACTCCCTAAGAGCCATCACATAGCTGGCAGGTGGGAAAATGGGCAAAGATGCTGGACATTCTCATGCATCTTCATGAACAGATCCCACTGTGAGGTATCTCCACTGTAGAGAAACTAGTGATGACAATGTTATGTAAGGGCCCCAGAGGGTATGGGGAGGGTGAGAAGGTAGGAGGAGTTAGGAAATCAGCATCTCTTTGGTGAATTCCACTTCAGACCCATGGGCTCTGGCTTGGGACTGTGTATCCCTGGGACCTCCAGGGCCCTGAACTCATTAGGAGCCTGAGAAGGGCAGTGGCCAGCCAGCCAGAGATCTAGTGCTGAATCTGTCCTTCACCAGGACAGTCATCATGTAGAGCCCTGGGTGGAGCCAGCTTCTAACCCTGGGCTTTTCCTTACATTGACCGGTACCCTCCTGAGTCCATGTGGTGGTGGTAGTGGGGGGTGGGTGTGATTGACTCAGCTTCCTGTTCAAGTGCTGTTGGCTCAGCACAACAGCAACTTTTTTTTTCTAGAGAGGAAGTATCTGGCTTGGAGCCTGGAGAAGCCTGGGGTCTTGCTGGCAGCTGGGCAAGCGCCGGAATATGCCCAGGCATTGGGCACAGATGCCCTATGAGCACAGTTACATGCCCTCCATTACATTTTCCCAGATTTCACACTGACCAGTAAGAGGTAACTCCTCTGTGGGACTGACCTGACCACATGCTAGACCTCAAAGATCAAAAAAAGGCCAAAGACAGATGACATTGCACTCCACAGGTCCCCGAGGCATGGGGTCAGGTCGGCTGTACAGAACTGCAAGAAGTAGTAGGAAGTAAAAAGAGAGAAGTGCAATCAGGAAAGTTAAACCTGCACGATCCCTATCAGGGGATGTGAAACAGGAGCACGCAGACACTGGCAACAGCTGCCCATGATCTACCCTGCCTCTTCTTCAGTGGCATAATCTTGTTTAGAGAGGAAAGACATGGCCAGTATGAGGTAACAGGTCACGATTCAAGTCAAGAAAGTCAATCCTGTGATAGCTTTCCCAATACCTTTGCAGGCTTACATCCAACACTGGAGCTGAGACCTCAGAGAAATGTGTGTAAGCAGCACCCTCCAGGGAGGTACCTACTTTCTTCTAGACTCACTTCTGTCCAGACTCCACACTCTCAGTTGCCTCCTCTGGGAGTCCCTTCTTCCTTGGGGCCCATTTGGTAGAGGGGAGAAATGGTGCACTCAGGCTGCTGTCTTCACAGGGAAGATGGATGTGCCCAGCTCAACCATGTGTTTGGGGTACCATCACTGCATGTGGTCCTGGGCAAGCCTATCATGTTACATTCTTGGGGAGCTTTGTCCCACTTGCCACGGAGTTGAGCAATAGTTCTGTCTATGTGTGTACTAAAAGGCTCATGAGTTCTTTCCTGATAGTATACATGGGATTAGAAGTGAGTCTGTGTCATGGCTCTACTGACCTTGGCTATGTGGTTTGTGTAGGCCAGTTTTCTTTAACCTTTTTTTCTTTTGAAGTCTATAGAATAGGGATAATGATAACTCTTTTCAAGGGGCTACAATTAAGATCATACTAGCAAAGATGTAAACCCCAAAATAACTGTTCAACAGAAGAGATGAAATAATGGTACTATCATCTTCTGAGTATTTAGTGGCACTAGGCATTTACTTATTCCTATAATAAAAGAACTTAAGATTCACAACTGTGTGTGTATATAAACTTATTACTTCACAGTTAAAAAACCCAAGCTATAAAAAAATTTAACTTCTGAGGAAAGAAAGGAAGAAAGCAGCACCACCAACACCAAAATTATGCATCCTGTTTCCACCTGATCAAGCAAAACCCAAGCTCACGACTGCTCCGCGGGTTAGTCTCAGGGCAGAAACTGGCTGTTCACACAGATGCCAATGAGCTTCACAAGAGAAGATCGTTCTCCCAGGCAGGATGAGCAACGACTTCAGGCTTGAGTGTACAGACATATGGACTAAGGGGAGCCAGGGCTGGTCTTCAGAGAGACAATATTCAACATTATTCCACTGGACCAAGAAAGCAGTGACCTGATTTCTTGATGGAAGAGCACTAGTCACTCTCAGATCATCTTAAAAGAAAATGGTCAGTAAGCTCTCACTGTAAATCATTAGGCATGCAGCTGGTATGTGGGGAACAGAGACGTGAAGGGACTGGTTTAAGCCACGACTACCTCAGCTACCATGGGGCAAGCTCACTATTTTGAGGCTTCAGTTTCCTCATCTATCAAATGGTAACAGCACCAGCCTTAGTATTATAATGAACATAGGCATGACAAGAAGTAACTTCTCAAAGTCAGATACACATGAGATTTTATCTGACATTCCTGTCCAACTATGGGACTACAGTTGTCTCTATTCATGAATGAAGCATCCTGTGGTCTTTAAGACTCTCTGGCAGGCCATGGTACTGGTGTCTCATAGTGCATGTGGATTGTTTATTTGTGTATGTGTGTGGGGGCATGCTGCATGTGTGCACAGTGTGTGCATGAGTGCCTGTGGTATTCCTGAGACAAGGACCATGCATGTTCTCAGGCTGGTGAGGAACTCTCTGTAGACCAGGCTGGCTTGAAGCTTCCAAGCCTCCTGCCTCAGTCTCCTGAGTGTTGAGATTATAGGTGTCACCACACCGGGCCATACTGCCCCACTGATGTTGTCAGTACTATTATTTCTTTCTTTCTGTTTCCTCTACTAACCCTGCACCACTTGAGGAAACTGATATTCCTTGCATTTTGTAGGTGCCGAGATAGAGGAAACAATTAGAATAATGAGGTTTTCAGATTGGTTAAAATGTGATTTCTCAGGTAGGGCCTCAGGATGTGGTGCAAAGAATGCCAACAAACCTTCCCCATGTCTCTACTTCCCTACCCTCTTTATTCACCCCTCTGCATGCTGAGTAGGCGCCATGAGCAGTGGGGGAGGCAAAGTGGTGTCATGCCCATGATTTAGCTTAGGAGCCCTCCAAATGGGCTGGCTCCCAGCACAGCGAAGTATGCCGCTTCTGCACAGGCGTCACACTGCTAAACGAGTCAGGCAGCCACATGATTTATTAAGCCGAGGTCACAGCACCCGTGCCTCTTTGTCAACAAACCAGGCCCACACCATGCCCACTGGTTCTCCTCATAACTCAAATGGTAATTTGGTTTTAAAGAGCATTTCAAATACTACCATCCTGTTGATGCAGAACAGTGATAGGGCTGGGTAGTAGGGAGGAAACGGCTGTTTCTAATATTGTTTGCACTCATTTTTCATTTTAAAGAATTAGTACTCATCACAGTTCTGCAGCTTAAGCAGTTTTTTTTTACTTCAACATTCTGATTAAACTAGAACCCAAAGCAAAATGAGTTCTTTTCTCAGTTTTCCTGTGTGAGAACTGGTCTTTATTACCTGAGGATGAAATATGAACTTTTTTCTCTCTAATAAATGAAATAATAGCTGTTCATAAAATGGCTGTTTCAAGAGATCAGATAAAATCAGGGATACAACTCCATGACCAAAACTGTCTGCTATTTCTCTACTATGACACAGTGTCACTCAGCAGGTGGGCAGGGCACACCAATGTGCCTGAAGGGAAGTAGATACTCAGGGCCTCCCCACGTGTTGGTATCAATTTGTCATGGGAAGTCCTTGAAAAGGAAGAGCCTCAGGGTGGGGCAAGGGTTGGTTCCTTCATATAGGTGAGTGTCTCACAGGAGATAGGTAGGTGGCTACCTCTCCTGGTACTGAGGAGTTACAATGTGAAGATGGAGGAGAAAGATGAGAGGCAAGTGAGGGCAGCAGCCATGTCAGGAGGAAGAAGATAGATAGCTTGGCAGTTTGTGTTCAGCCACAGCCCGAAACAAGCTGGGACACACAAGGCACCTGGAAGGAGTGAGAAAGGGATGCAGACTCTGCAAAGCTGAGGAGGTGGTACTTCTCACCCTGCAAAGGGAGGAATCCTCTGCAGAAAAAAAAAAAAGTACTGCAAAGGACACAGGAGAAACAATGGCTGCCAACTCTCCACGTTGTCTTTCCTTACCAATCGTTATAAATGATGAATAGGTGTAATAAAAACCAATATTCAATTTTTTTCAAATTTACATGCTAAGGGGAAGAAACAGCAGGTTACCAAACAGTGTCTATAATATTATTTCATTTTTGCAATATATTTCTATGTGTAGAAATAGTCAAGATAGATTTATATAGGAAAGCTAATAGTAGGACTACAAGTGATTTTTATTTTTCTCATCTGTATTTTTCATAATCAACATGTCACATGACAGTAATAAAAAAACAGTCACTATTTTAAAGCCTTGTTGTGAATCACTTAGATTCAGTCATGTGTGTGGAGTTCCCATTGTGTGCCCAGCATAAGAACCAGTGCTTGTCTCAGTAGTTGGCACACAATCACTGTTCTTGGCTGTTTTCAGGAATTTTAGACTTAAGAGGTGAAAGAGACCTTGGAGTTTAATGATTACAGTTTTGAAATACTGGTGAAATACATTTAAGATTTACCATTGGAATCACTTAAATTTTTTTAAAAAATATTTTTTATCTATTTGAGAGAGGGAAAGAGGCAGAGAGGGAGGGAAAAAGAGAGAAAGAGAGAGAGAGAGAGAGGGACTTGGTGCCCCAGGGCCTCCTGCCACTGCAAACAAACTCCAGACACATATGTCACTCTGTGCACCTGGCTCTTTACATGGGTACTGGGGAATAGAACCCAGGCCATTAGGCTTTGCAAGCAAGCACCTTTAACAACCGAGCAATCTTTCTAGCCCCAAAGCCATTTTAAAGTATATAGTTCTTTAGATGGACCTCTGTTCTCATTACACACTCACTCCTACTGTCTCTCACCCTGAGCCTCTGGTACCATCTACTTCCTGTTTCTATCCATTTGCTATTTTAGGCCTCTCACAGAAATGTAGTCATTCAGTATTTAACTTTTGGTGACTTAATTTTTATCAAAATTCATCCATGTTGTGGCAAGCATCAGAATTTCCATCCTTTTTAAGAATAATATTCCATTATATGTCTAAACTACATTTTATCCATTCATGTGTCAGCGGCCACTTTTGGCTATTGTGATTGAAGCTGTTACAAACACAAGTGTGTAACTATACCTTCAAACCCTGCTTTCAATTCTATTGGGTATATGTACCAGTGAGATCTTATTGAAGTCTCCCAGGTGAATGCAGGCATGTGTCAGAGCTGCTTCTGAGAGTGAACTGTCAGTTTCTGCTTGAGCAAAGGGAAAGAGGTTTCCAGGCGTTCAGAGCAGTGTGCTGTAGCTAGAGTGTGTAGGCTTGGGATTCAGGAAGATCTAGGTGCAGGTTCATGCCCCACTTCTGACTGCTTTATGACCTTGGAAAAAATCCATAGGCTTTAGCTTCCAAATCTATAAAGTAAAGATAATTATATCTATCCTTTCTGGTAGTCTAAATATTTGTTGGATAATGTATCTATAATACTTAGCATAAAGAAAATGCTCAATAAATAGAGGTAACAATAATCAAATAGCTCTTTGTTTTCTTTTGCTAGTGTGTGTGCACGTGTGCTATATGCATGTGTGTGTGTGCCCATGTGGAACCTGCTCATCTGTGGCAGAGTGCACTTGCCCGTGGTGGAACATTGTGAGTGGAACACTGGCTTTCCTGCTCCATCATTCTTCCACAAGTTCCTTTTTGAGCTGGATTTTTTTTAACTGATCCTGGAGCTTGCCACTTTTTCTGTAAGCTGATTCTGATTCTCAGCTCTTTGTTCTCCATGGGACAGGAGTTACAGAAGGACATGGTCATGCCTAGCTATTATGTGGACCATGGGGATGAAACAATCTCAGGCCTCCCCAGGCCCTCTTGCTTGCACAGGAAGTGGTCTTAACCACTGAGCAATCTCTCCAGCCCAGCTCTTTATCTTAAGGAAGGTTTTTATACTATGGATTGACAGCCTACTTATAATGTCTAAGCATTAATTCAACTCCTACCCTGTAGGACAAACAGAGACCATCTCCAATCCATCTTCTACAGGATAGCTTTAGGAATGTCAGGATAGCTTTGGGAACTGGTCTTTGGGAGAAAGAACAGTTTCATCCCATACTTCTCATGGACTTAAGTGCAGGGTACCTCTTCTGTACTTAGGATATTTTGTTTTGTTGTTGTTTATTTTGAAATAGGCTGGCCTGGAACTTTCCATATTCCTGTGTCAGTTTCCCAATAACTGTCATGGGTTACTATGTCCAGCTCTCCAACTTTTACTTTTGTAGCATTAGGAAGCAAACTTTTGCTTTCCTTGAAAAGTTTTTCTAAATTTCAATTAAAGAAAATTTCACAAAACCTCGTTTTATCACAGAAAAAGATACAAGCTTACCTAGGAAATGATGAATCTGCAGAAATTCAAATTATATTTTTAAAAATTCCTATAAACTGGGCCTAGGAATGCAGCCCTATAAACTCAGTTAGCTGATTGGCTGAGGCAGAAGGATCATGAGTTCAGGTCTATTTGGACTAGAGTAAAGTAAAGGCAGGCAATGGAGCATAGTGAGACCTTAACTCAAAATTCAAAACAGTGAAAAGAGTGCTGTGTATACAGCTCAGTGATTGAGTGCTTGACTAGCGTGTGGGAGGTAATCCCCAGTACCATACACACAAAATTCCCGCAAAACCCTGCTCTGAACAAAGGTATTCTTAAAAGGGAGCTTGTATCTACATATATCTAAAATTTTAAACAGTTCTGGAAAGCAGTTTAATTTTAAAAAGTTAATATGCATACCAAAAAATTGAAATATTTAGAGCATATAACTTTTACCTCCAGACACACAGATAGTTCAAGAGAAAAACAAAACAACCAAAACCCCCCAAAATTGACAACTTCATTAGCTAAAACAATTGGGAATGGAGTTTTTCAAGCTAATTGTGACAGGTGTTGCTGTGGTGAGAAACATCTAAGCAGTTGTCCCTACAATGCCAAATATTTAATGGAAACCAAGAAAACTTAGTCCCAGATGCCAATAGTGGGTCTGTCTATATGACATCATCCATCCAGATGCGTGGAAAATCTGGATTTTTAAGAATTGAATTTTTGTGGTGAGCACTGCGAAGACTCAAAGTCTGGGTGAAATAAGCATTTATGAAACAGTGATGCTGGGAAATAACACATTTTGGTTATAGTGAAATAAGTTAATTGGAACATAGGGTGCAGTTTGAGTGTGGTGAATCACAACTTACATAAAAATACTATGTAAAATACAAACAGGACACGTCAAAGCTGTATTTTTAGGGTTCTAATAAAGTGACTTGAGCAGACAGTGCTGGGGGCAAGGAAACAATTGTCCAACATGGAGCTCCTGGTGGTGAGTCTCTTTCTCAGCCCTCTTATTGAGCCTGAACATGTGAGCCCAAAGCACACAATCAATTCTTTCTTCTACTTTAAGATAGATGTTTTCAAGGTAATCATGCAACTTCAAACTCCCCAGGAAAGTATTTGAATATTTTATGGTATGGGAAAATTAACAAATAATGATGAATTTTATGGGAAGTACTGACAAGGAGATTTTAATCCCAGACACCATGTACAAGCCAAGTAAGAAAAACAACATAAGTGGGAAAGTCAAGAATTAGCCTCTCCCCTCTAGCTCTCCTTCCCCATGGCTGCTGGACTTTCTGGGGTCCTATTTTGGGGTACAGAAGGTACCAGAATAGTACTATGGGGAGTCCAGCTTGGCCGATGCCTGTCAGGAGGGAGCACTCAGCCCTGGCAGGCAAACCCACTACATGTACAAGCACCTGGCCCCATTCACCCCCCCCATGAGCAGTTATAAACCAGGTGCCTGGTGTGACCCAGCTAAGCATATGCATAGAACCACCCAAGAGAAATGTTCAACCCATGCTAAGAGCCTCATGCAGAAAGTAACTTCCTTGTGACAATTATGAAAATATGTGGTCACATTCCAATTAGGAAATTGGAGAGTAGTTTCTCCTCCAACTTGAACTTGATTCTATTTTGTAAACTTGTAAACATATGCCTTGGAACCCAAAGGTTTGTTGCTTTCTAGCTTATAGCCATTTTCAACCCTTTTAAAAAATAACTCTTTTAGGCCTACATGCCCCCCAAACAATTGTCTATTGTGCTTAAAACCAGCTCAGGACATCCTGTACTCGTCTTTCAATCATCACTTCAAATATGATCATATATTCACAGCCCCTCCCACCACTGCACCTTGCTCCCTAGTGGCTAGCTGTCACCTCCTATTTCCGGATCAACACTAGCAACTTAATAGAGTTTAGAAAACCTTTGCTCCTCTTTCTTTTAGAAAGCCTGTTAGTTTCCTGAGAATCCTAAAATGAGAGGAATGGTCACTCCCCCCAAGTATGTGCTGGGAGGTCGAGGCAATCAGGGTCTGTGGGGCTCCTATCTGTCAGTTGTTAGACAGAAGACTGCCTCAAGGAGGCAGCTAACACCACCTAGTCTCAGAACCTGGTCCCCAAACTTTCCTCTTCTGCCCCAATACCACAAGTAAAAATTCCAGGTACACTGTCTATGTTCCCTGAACATAGGGAAACCATGGCTAAAGGGCGGGAAGGGGTGGGGTCAGGAGAAAGGTTCTGAAGAGGGCTGGGACATGTGGCCTGGCTGGCCCTAGACAAGTCAAAATGCACCTGATGAGCAATACAAGCTGCACCACATACAGAAAAGATGAGAGCGGCCCACCTGTGTCTGTTGAGGGATATTTACAAAGCTTGGATCCCGTGGTCCAACACTGACGAATCGGTTTGCGGGGGAGGTGCTGGGTGTCGAGTAGGCTGTGAAGGGAAGGGACACATGCGTTCAGGAAGCAGCACAAGATTGCACACACAGACACCAAAACACAGTCTCCGAGTCTATGCAGCCGATTAACGCAAACACTGTAGCTAGCAAAGGGAGCTGGCTAGCAGGGGGCAGGGCAGGGAGGGGCTCCCAGGGGCTTCTGGGATTAAACAACATCATATTGGTGCTCAGAGGAGCAGTTTTCTCCTATTATATGAATTAGAACATGCAGGACATTTGCAAAATGTAATTTCTATGTTAAACATGAGAGCTGGGGTCAGAAAGAGATATCTTGGTCTTATCTGACAGCAAGAAAGAAATTAGGTAGGAAGGGGAGGAACCTTGCTTTTCATGCTGTTACACTCCTCAAAGTCATGAAGCGGTTCTGGGCCTCCACAGCTAAAGATGGGAAGAGGAGTTTTTAAGGAAGGGATTAGTTAATGATCTTCAGGATGAATGCTGAAACCAGTTAGAGCAAGTGGCTTTAACAGGCCCAGCAAAGTGTCTAGAATCTTGTTGACACCCAGCATGCATGTAAGCCCTTCCTATCTATAGGTCCCTATGTCCCTTCTGCAGGACACAGACTGTAAACCAAGATGTCACATTGGGACCTGATACCACATTTGAGTTCACTATTCTTTCACAGTACATGGACATTCCTTGCTGGGTTTTATCTTTAAGAGCTTCATTTTGTTTAGAAAGAAAATCAGGGACATTTTGCTAGCAATATACACAAATGTACATTGTAATATACTGTAGTTCACTTCCGGATCACAAATTCCAAGGGTGTATTTCACATTTTTTCTTTGTTATAGAATTCTTAAGATATTACTTAATTATAAATTTCTTATTAACTATTAAAGGAATATCTTTTGAACAAAACTTAGAAAATGATATCATCTGATTCTCTATTTTTAAATTTATGTTTTATGGAAAACTGCTCAGACTTGTCTTGGTAAACAAATCTACACATAAAATTCCAGTCAATTGGCCCAAGTCCTTTTGTCATATTGACCAGAGATGAGCCCTTCAAATGGATCTACGATGGTCAGAAGATACGGCTGTGGCTATGTTAAGCCACTTTAAATAAGGGCCTCTGGGTCTGTTTGAGGAGGATTTGTCCATTAATGATTATAAAAATGATTTGATGCTTGATATATCACACTCTCTAGAATGATGAATCCACTGATTTCTTCCCTGCTTCCTTCAATGTCTGATAGGTTTGAACAGAGTTGAGAAGCAGCTCTGCATTAAGCCATTCTGTAGGTATCTCTCCCTCACGGTGGTGAGTTTAGTTTTAAAAACTAAACATACTCACATGCTTGTTTCTTTTAGCCCATGGCTTCACTTTGATATACTTTAAGAAGTTTCTGCAGAAAGTTATATATCGAAATGTTGATGGAGTTACCTGGCAGTGTCTTCACCTGCTGCTCAAACCCAAGAAGGAGCAAGGAAGACAAAGAGGAAGCTAGGAAGTAAAGTAACCTGCTAAACCTGTTAGGTCAGGGAACTTATTCCTTTCATCCATGAATAGGTATGCAGATGGAGCAGGTACAAAAATGCACCAAAGTGCCAAGGTTTAGTTGATGGTCCTGGTAGAGCAGTGTGTACTGGCCGACTGCTTACAAAAGACACAAAGCAGAATTTCCTGACATTTTTGCTAAACTGGTAACACCCTAAACAAATTCCTAATTAACCACAGCACACATGCCTGGGGTGCGGGGTGGATAGGTGTTTGGAGGATATTTATCCATTAATCATAGCAAGCTGACGCTACCTGGAAAGGCATTTGCATGATACCCCATTATCTTTTTATTTATTTATTAACTTATTTATTTATTTATTTTTGTTGTTTTGAGGTAGGGTCTTGCTCTAGCCCAGGCTGACCTGGAATTCACCATGTAGTCTCAGGGTGGTTTGAACTCACATTGTTCCGCCAACCTCTGTCTCCTGAGTGCTGCGATTAAAGGCATATGCCACTATTTTCGTTTGACTTAAATTTTGCCATTTAAGAGAAGGCTTAGTATAACAACCACTTTACTCAGAATTACTAGAAGATTATTAACTGAATATTTTCCTTTCTTTTTTTTTTTTTTGGTTTTTTGAGGTAGGGTCTCACTCTAGCCCAGGCTGACCTGGAATTCACTATGGAGTCTCTCAGGGTGGCCTCGAACTCACGGCAATCTTCCTACCTCTGCCTTCCGAATGCTGGGATTAAAGGCGTGCGCCACCACGCCCGGCTATTTTCCTTTCTTTAAAGGGACAAAACTTGCAGTCTTGTTTTCCTAACAAACCAGAGGACTTTGGTATGTTAAAGAGCTATCAAAACTCGTTTAAACCTTATTTTGTTTATTTTAAAAGGTAGTGGTGGCAAGAGAGATTGCAGTGGGTTTACATTTATTTTAAAGGAGATTATAACTGCAAAAATCTAGGAAGCTCTAGTATCTAAGCCACAGATTGGTACCCAGAGAAACTTATTTTAAGTAAGCCAGTTTCTGGAAGACACTGCAGACATAGGAAAAACTGGGGAAGGAAGAAAGCAATACTGACTCATCTTTCAGTTTTGTAGTTATACCAGACAGAGTGTTCATCTCTGATAGGACATAGTTCCAGAAAACATCTGACATAAGTTGAATCTGATTTTCCTCAACAGAACTATAAAATTAGGGAATTACACTATTGAACAAAACCTTAGCTGAAACATTTTTTTTTAATTAAAGTAATCACATGTGTCATAATAGAATCAATTATACATGCTCACCCTTAGGAGTTTTCAAAAATTAATACAAATTTAAAAGGGGTGATGAAGTAATTAATCATATATAACTGCACTTACTATGACATACATCACTTGCACATTTTTTTAAAAATTTTTTAAAATTTATTTATTTGAGAGCGACAGACACAGAGAGAAAGACAGATAGAGGGAGAGAGAGAGAGAATGGGCACGCCAGGGCTTCCAGCTTCTGCAAACGAACTCCAGACACGTGCACCCCCTTGTGCATCTGGCTAATGTGGGACCTGGGGAACCGAGCCTTGAACCGGGGTCCTTAGGCTTCACAGGCAAGTGCTTAACCTCTAAGTCATTTCTCTAGCCCACGTGCACATTTTTTAAATTACAATTTTGCCTTATTGTTAAGAGTAATAATCAGTGCTAATGGAGAACTTTAGGAAATCTGGAAATCCAGAAAATAATTTTACTGGATTACTGAAGACCTGTTGAGACTTTTGGAGAAGAGTTCCAGGGATAACTAATAAATTTAAAAAGTATTTATGTGTGTCTGTGTGTGTGTGTGTGTGTGTGAGAGAGAGGGGGGGGGGGAGAGAACAGGCACGCCAGGGCCGCTGCAAACAAGCTCCAGATGCATGTGCTCCACCTTGTGCATCTGGCTTATGTGGGTCCTGGGGAATTGGACCTGGGGCCTTTGGCTTTGCAAGACAAGTGCCTTAATTGCTAAGCCATCCCTTTAGGCGACTAATGACTTTTTGATAAAGTCAAAGAGAAATCAATTTAAGTGTATAATCTGATTCTAAAAGTCCTTGAGGTAAACACTATTATAAATCAAATTATCATTTATTTGGCTGTTTCTTAAATAAAAACTGTTTGGACTTTTTTTGCAGGCATTTTACCAACATTTGCAATATCATTATGGCCTATTTCCATTTTCCCAACACTGGAAGGACATTTCTATAAGAAGCTTCCACCAACTCTTCTTTGCATGATCTGATGACCTCCCCCTGCCCCCAGGGTCTATTTCTTCACATTACCCAAGGGTCTTAGCTTGGCCTTTACCACAGCATCAAGTACCAAAATTCCAAACCAGAATTCTATCTTATATCAAGACAGTGGCATTCTCTTGGGTTCCTCCTTTAATGTACATTGTAAATCCCATAATCCTTCACTTAGGCTATGCACTCGGATGCCTCATTAAGATAACTCAACAGATGGTGACTCATTCCAGAGATCACTTGCTCTTTTCCTATCTTTCACTCCCTCCCTCCTTCTTCCTTCCCTTCTTTTTCTTTCTTTTCTCTTTATTTCTTAATTTTGAACGTTTTATAATTTCATAATATATACAATGGTCATATTCACTCCCCCTATTATCACTTTATGTCCCTCTCACTCCTGCTGATTCCGTTTGTCTTCCTAATTGGTTCCTCTACTACTTTCATGTCTTTATTTTTTCCAGGTCTTGTGCATGCAGCCACAGCTGCTGTGTTTTCATGACTGGAATGGGTATGGCATGTCCAAAAGGTAGTGTTCCACAGCACTCCTCATCCTCTGGCTCTTAACAATCTTTCCATGCCTTCTTCTGCAGCATTTCCTGAGCCATGGGAAGACTGGTTATAGATGTCCCACTTAGCACCAAGCACTCAACAGTTACTTATCCTCAGCATTTTGACCAGCTAAGAGTCTCTGCATAAACTGCTATTCCCTGCAAAAAGAAATTTCTCTGACCAAAGTTGAGGGCAATACCATCTAGGGGCATAAACATAAGTGTTTAGAAGGCAGTCTGATTACATGTCCATTTTCCTCTGAGGATGCTGGAATATTTTGTAGGCATCTGTGGGGTGCAGAGGGAGAGTAGGGAGATCCCATGAACACTCTCCACAGGTCCCAGGCAGGACCTGGCTTCTTTGTCCTCAGCCATGGGAGCAGGGAAGAAAATTCCAGGTTTTCTTATTCTCAGTATTCTCTCCCTTTTTCTTATTAAGAAGTAATAAGGGATGTATCTTGATAAAGGAGCCACAATGTTTCCAGATGAGTTAGCTTTGACTCTGTATTAGACTCTCAGTCAACACTGGTACTTTCACATTAAAAACTAGGGATATGGGCTGGAGAGATGGCTTAGCGGTTAAGTGCTTGCCTGTGAAGCTAAGAACCCTGGTTTGAGGCTCGGTTCACCAGGTCCCATGTTAGCCAGATGCACAAGGGGGCGCATGCGTCTGGAGTTTGTTTGCAGAGGCTGGAAGCCTTGGCACGCCCATTCTCTCTGTCCCTCTATCTGTCTCTCTCTCTGTGTCTGTCGCTCTCAAATAAATAAATTTAAAAAAATAAAAATAAATAAAAAATAATAAAACTAGGGATATATTTTTGAATGGAATGCTTACCACTTTTCTGACTTTGGGAAAAATATGAAGATGTTGATTCTAAAATATTTATATCAATTACAACTTATGTTCCATATTCATAAAACCACCCAAATCTGATACACTAGAAAATATGACTCTTGTTCAGAAGTGAGATGGTTTAGAGGTGGCAATACCCTTGAAAGTAAAATCAAAAAATGTCCTTCAGCCTATAAGGAAGAATTTGTTTTTTTCCCCTTCCCTCTTTCTGCCTAAAGCAGTCCTTACAGCCTCCACTTTGCTAGAGGCCAGAAATGTCACAAGGGTCTCATCTTACCTCTTTCTTAGAAGAGATAATAACCCCCTTCTGAGAAGGATAATTCCTTTCCCTAGGAACATAAAAGGATTATTCCCTTTTCCTGAAAACCTGACAGTGTCTAGACACATAGCATTGGGGCAGAACTAAGCCCCCATCTGTAAACCCCCTTAAAGGGGGGGACCAGAGAGGGCTTCCCAATTACCACAAGCCCTGCTCTTACCTCTTCTTGGGAAGAAGCTCTGTCGTTTTCCCTTCTCTTAAGCTAACTCTAGCTCCGTAAGCTCTACAATAAAATCTATCTAAACTTTGCCCTCTGGTCTATAGGTTTTTATTCATCAAAATTCATAAGACAATAACCTGGAGGCCACTGACTCAGTGGAAGTTCTGTGTGACCATGACTGTTCAGCACCTTAGCCCTTGAGTTACTGCCTACCCAAGAGCTGAGAAAAGCTCCCTCACTTTCAAAGACATGCCACAATTCCTGAATCAGAAGTAAGCAGACAGTTTTATGGTCTGGTTTAGCAAATGAACTATGTGTGATCATGGGATATAGGAAAGGGAGAAAATCTGGATTTGTGGGCACAGACTGCCTGAAAATGGAGCTGCCTTTGAAACAAAAGACCTGTATCCATAGGCTGTTGGGGAGTTAAGTGGTAGGTTTTCCCTGGGCAGAACTGCTGGGGACAAATAAGCTCAGGGAAGCACTATGGCAGGAAAGACAATGCAAGAGACCAGGTGAGCTTCTGAGTTTATTCCTAGATTTAAGAAGTGAAAAGCAAGGAAGGCCCCAGGCAGGGAGGCAGATTGGCCTACTCACTGATAGAAAGTGAAGAGGATTTTTCATGTATTAAAGACATCAACTCTATGAAAATGGCAAACGTCCCTTTATTAGCTTTGACTCCACAGTCTAACCTCTGGAGTCCATAAGAGAATAAGAGTATTTTAATGCAGAACCATGTTCTCTCCCTAAAAGAAGCCTAGTTCAGCATTTGTTCTATGGCAGGCCCTGCTTCACACATTGTTGCCTGAGAAGGTGACCAAGGCACTTGTTATCCTCAGGTGTTGGAGCCAACCAAGGAGACATAAGTACAGAAAATGAGACATGAGTGTCTGTGGGGTGCTCAACAGTGGAAAGTGACACCCAGCAAGAGGAAAAGGAAGAGCTTCATAGATGAGCCGGGGGTGGCTTCTGCAATAGGTGTGGGGGAGCGTGGTTGACTTGCTTCCAGGGACTGGCTATCTCAGAGGACACCGCACAAGGCAGGAAGGGAGGAGAGATGGAACACACAAATTATGTTCTGCCATTTGGCAACAAAAAGCAAAATGTGAAGCATCAGAGAGACCTGAATGTAATTTGCAGGCCAGAGCCTCCAGTGACAGTAATCAAACTCTGTATGCATGTTGCCCCTTGTGCACATGTGCGACCTTGCACATTTCCATCACTTTGCGCGTCTGGCTTATGTGGGAGCTGCACAGTCGAATATGAGTCCTGAGTCCTTAGGCTTTGCAGGCAAGCATCTTAACCACTAAGCCATCTCTTCAGCCCTGAATACATTTCCTTTTAAGAGGATGAAGTAATTTATAAAATGAACAAAGCAAATTTTGATTCGGAATACTAGCAAGACAACTAAACACCTCCCCCCTTGAAAATGATTCCTTTCTTATAACATTCATCAGTGTGCACCTCTCATGTTCCTTCACTTTTAGAAAATCATGTTGGGCTTTTCCTTAAAACTTTAATTTCATTCAAAATAGACTTGTGATTTGATTCCCTCCAAGGGAATGTACAGTTATTGAAACAAGGATATTTCAAACAAGTTCAGGAATATAGACTTAAACAGAGTTCAGACAACTGCACACTAGCAAAAGTTCCCTAACACACTTGACAATGAAGGCACAGCCTGTTGCAAACTGTGAAGGATAGAGGTGCCTCATTGAAAGGGTGCCCCAATCTCTAATGTACTGTCACATTTCTTAGGAAATGTGTGAGAGAATTTTCATTACTAAGAAACACGCAGAAACTATTAGAAAAGAAATTGGCTAATTTCTAAAAGAAACCATTACTATTCAATTCATTTAGGGATTTGAACAGCATTATTTCCTACAGGTCACAAGAGAAATGTTGGAGAATAGTGCAGGCTTTCACCTTCAAAGAAATCTGTTGGTGCTGATGAGTGTTCAGGGCCTGGGTTCACATTCTTAATACCATCACATAGCTGGGGGTCACACACAGCCTCTGAAAACACACAGCCCTTGCTTACACAGGATCTGGTACTCAGGGATTTAGAAATCTCCCCATGGCTGTCAGAGTTCTCACCCAGGGTTTTGGAATGTAGAAGATAACACACCTAGTTTTTATTATTTTGATCACATTTGATTACCTCATTATCTCTACAAATCTTTTGTCTTTACAAACAAATTACAATAACAACAAAGAAACACAGCCCTCAAGGAATGAAATTAAAGTCTCCTTATCACAGTAAATTATTATGAAACAACATACTCAAAAGCTTCCTTCCTGAAAAGCTAATGAATTCTAACTTTAATATATTAGCATTACTTAACATGTACAGCAGCAATGTGCATGACATGTCCATGTGCTGATGTTTCACAAAATGCATGAAAGGAATAAACAGACAGATGGCTTTGCCTTGTTGGCATTTCTGCTTGTCTGGAGGTTCCACAGAGAGGTAGAGACTCAGGCTATATCAGGATTTGGGGCAAAATAGCAGGAAGGATCATCCAAGGCACAAGTTATGGTGTGCACACAGAGACAGGACTACAGGGACTTTTACACTGGAGATGTTTTGACCTTACATTACCAAAATCTATGCAAAAGATGACTATTCCCATTGTTTCCTGCACATTCAAACTGCCTATAACTTTCCTTTTTCATAATAATTTTAAAGAAGAAAGCTTTGCTATAGTTCAATTCTTTCCTCCCTCCCTCCCTCCCTCCCTCCCTCCCTCCCTCCCTCCCTCCCTCCCTCCCTCCCTCCCTTCCTCCCTTCCTTTCTCTCTCCCTCCCTTCCCTCCCTCCCTCCCTCCCTCCCTCCCTCCTTCCCTCCCCTTCTTCTTCTCTCCCTTCCCTTGCATGTACATACTAAGTATGATATGGTATGTTTGTTGTATGCATGTGTATGCAGATGTGCTGCCCCATTCATATGCAGAGATCAAAGGAGAATGTTAGGTGTACCCTCCATCCATTTGCTCCCTTGAGATAGAGTCTCTTCACTGATTCCAGAGCTTTTGGCATTTTAGTGAGACCCAATCATTCTCTGATTCTCTGGTCTCTGCTCCCCACAAGACTGAGATGATAGACCTGCATGGCCATGTCTGGCTATTTACATGGATGGCAGGGGAATCAAACCCAGCAGTTTTGAACTCCCTCAGGAAGCATGCTTAACCACTGAGCTCTCTCTCCCTATTTCCTTTTATTTCTGATGGCTAAACCAAATTCTGTAACTGTTGTTTCTTTTTATATCTAAGCTCTTTGTTGTTCAGATTAACCGGACATATTTATTGAACTGAGGCAAGTAGACATATAAGTAGGCACAGGTGAAAGTTGTATCAATTAGCCACATGGAACAAACTCTGGATTCAGCTAAAAACAAAACAAGATCAATATGTTGGAACAGTCTCTTTTGAAAGACTTCTATAGCCTCTCAAAGGCTATGCAATTCTGGAAACCTATGCCTGGGAATTTATCCTTAGCCAACAATAAACATAAATGCAAAACTTTATGCTCCAAGATGTTCATCATAGCATTACTTATAAGAGTAACACATGGAGACAACTTCTATTAGGAGGCAGTGTTTCATGCTGACACTGGACTATTTTGCAAACATTACTGTTTTAAAATCATAGCTACTGACATCACAACATGCTTATGATAGGAAATAAAAAGATTGTTTATAAAACAGTACATGTACATACATTTACACATATGCTTAATTATGATTAAATAGGAACAGAAATGACTAGAAAATAATCTTAGAAAGTGATTATCACTGAAGAGTGGGATGATGGATGATTTTTACATACTTTCTAGGCGTATGTTTTACAGGCCATAGTGGCATCTACTTGTGATTCTCAGACTCCTAGATGCTGGGATTATAGGTATGTACCGCCATGCCTGGTTCCTCCCAGTGATTCTTAATCTTAACTAGAGTAGGCACAAATGAAATTAAACACCAAAAATAATTCTATTTGTAGAGACAATGAGATGTAGTCAACAGAAAATAAATCTCAGAATCTATTTGATTATTTTGGTTTTTAGACAGGTCTTGATATGCAGCACAGACAGGTTTCAAACTCACAATCCTTCTATCTCAACCCACTGAGTGCTGGGATTACAGGCATGTGCCACCATGTACAGTTTGAATGCATTTAATTTCTTACTATCACTATGAGCCTTGCATGCCAGTGAGCCTCTGAATCTATGTGAAGAGGTTAGGGTAGTAAAGATTATTTACTCCAATTCTCCAGGCCCTTTAACTGTGCCTGTCTAATGGGCTACCCTCAGCACAGACTGGTCCAAAGTGTGATGCACTGTCAGCAACATGGGAAATCTGCAAGAAAAATATTTGAAGAAAAATGCTAAAATCATTTACCTGCAGCCTATTGATTCTATAACTTGATTAAGAGTATTTATTTGCCTTCTATCAATTAAAGGTGCAGGCAAATCTCTCAAGAGTTAGTGTTAAAATGAGACTTAAAAGAAATTTGTAAACCACACAACTTTTTTGCAAGGCAATTTGGTAATGTATTTCAAGAATGTTCATATCATTTGTATTAGGAATACCAATTCTAGAAATTTTTCCTATGAAAATTATAAGGAATGAGGACAAAGGTATGTATCTAAGGATCAAGTGGAACTTTTTATAGGTCAGACTAAGTAAATATACCATAGCAGGAATGGGGTACAAACTGCTTAAAATTGTATTTCCTAACTTTCTTATGAATAAGATGTAAATTGCAAATTAAGAAAATAACACATGAAAATTGTATTTGATATGACTAAAATATTTTACATATACCTACACACAAAACATACTCGAGCTGGGCGTGATGGCACACACCTTTAATCCTAGTACTTGAGAGGCAAAGGTAGGAGGATTGCCATGAGTTCAAGGCTACCCTGAGACTACATAGTGAATTCCAGGTCAGCCTGGGCTACAGTGAGACCCTACCTCAAAAAAAATATTCTAAAAAGAACAGAAAAAAATTACAATGTTAACAGTAGCTGATGTGAAAGACAATAGCTTTCTTCTTGTATTTTTATCTATTTTCCAAGTTTCCTACAATGTCATTACTTTTACAAAGGAAGACTTCAAAGTCATGTATTATCTGAAAAAGTAAGAAACTAAAGGCTAATGTAAAACACTTGGTTATGATCATCCAAATGGAAGCAACTTCCACTGTTCTATTCACTTTCGTCACTCCTTTCAAAACCTCTCTCTGTCTTTCTCTGACTCTGTCCCGCTCTTCTCCTCCTTCTCTCTCCCTCCTCTACCCCTCTCTCTGCTGGGTACTGAACCCAGGTCTTTCCACATTGTAGGCAAGTACTTTTATAAACCCTGCATTTCTCCTCTTTTAATCTCTTTTTATTTCTTTTGGTTCCTGTGTTTTTCATCTAATTCTATGTACCCAGGATGGTGCTATTCTTGAAATAATTCTTTTTTTTTTTTTGGTTTTTTGAGGTGGGGTCTCACTCTATCTCAGGCTGACCTGGAATTCACTACGGAGTCTCAGGGTGGCCTTGAACTCAGGGCAATCCTCCTACCTCTACCTCTGCCTCCCGAGTGCTGAGATTAAAGGCGTGTGCCACAACAACCAGCTTGAAATAATTCTTTAAAAAAGTTTTTATGGCTTACAGCTTTCAAAAGAAAGCTCTGTCAATACAGAGTGACTATCCTGGCAGAGTACAGAAAGCACTGTGCTTTGGAGGCCGACAGACTGGAATTTTAACTGTTGCTCCACTTCCTTTTCTTTAGGCTAGGACCCACAATTCCAGTTTGACAATACTGAACCTAAGATAATGCATATAAAAATAACCTATCAATACATCTGACTTTTAATAATTTTTCCTTTTGTAAATGTAAATATTAAAAAATAGACTACACATAAAACGAAAAGTGCCCTAAAAATGTTAACAAATTACTATTTAAGAGCATGTGTATAAATCTGTATTCAGTGGGCTCCTAAATAATGGCTACTGTACATGAGAACAATAACATGTTTTTGCTATTATGTCCAGAGTCTGAGGCAGTGTGGCTTAAATGCTAGATGGATAAAAAGAGCCAAGGATTTTATATAGCCACTGGGTGAGTATGTGGCTTTGGTTGCTCATGGTTGAAGTATAAAGTAGGACTATTAAATCATTACACAAGTACTTTAAAAACATAAATAAAATGTATTTGATATAATGGAGCAAATCACAACTTAATATTTTATTGTTTCCATTCGATGAGACCCTAAGGGCTCCCCTCAACAACTGTGTGTTCTTTCTGGAGTCAATTCTATTACTAGGTTCATTTCCCCCCACATGGTCATGTGTGTACACATTCCTCTCTCCATGGTAATATTTTATACAGGACCTGCCTCTCAACACCCTCCTTCACCAATGAATAGAGGTCAAGATTATTCTCCTCATCTAAATGTATGTGTCTCTAAAGAGTTCCTTTGTATAACCCACATTGCTGGATATTTAGGTTACCATGTTTCAGTATAATTTATGCTGCAAAGAATGCTATATGTAGAGCTTTGCTCATATGTCCAACTCTATGCATGACTTAAATGCTTAACACACATACATAGTTTATAATTTTATATGAGACTGTTGAGTATTTATGCCATAAAATTCATATATAGCTTAAATTACATATACAAATGCGAAATTGTCCTTTGCAGAGGCTGAACCATCTGATAGTCTTCCAAGAGTGTAGGAGGGGCCTGGTTTTCCATATGCTCACCAATATTATGTTAAGATACTTTTTGATCTTTGCTAACCTGATGGGTAAAAAAATCTTATATTAATTTATATTACTCTATATTACATGAATTATAAATCTTTAAATGTCTTCCTGTTCTCTGTTTATATCACCTTCTTGCCTTCCTATTTGATTATCTTGTTTTCTTTCTGACTTTTGAAAAATGCATGTTAAATATTTTGGCCTTTTATCACAAGTGTTGAAAATATTTTTTCCATATTATCTTCTGTTTTTAAACTTGGCTTATAGTGTTTTTTTTTTTCTGTATAAAAACTTTTGATGTTTACTGGATCATTGTTTCCTTTCATGGATGCTGGCATTTTCTTTTTTCTTTTTTAGAGAGGGCTTCTCCTCTCTGATGTTATAAATAAAATTGTTATGCATTTTCTTTTGGTATTTTGTTGTTCAACATTTCTGTTTTGTGTTTTTTTTTTGTTACACATGAAATTTATTTTTGTGGAAGAAGTATTTTTCCAGATTGCTACTCAGTTGTCCAAATACACTTTACTAAATATTATCTTTCTGTCTGCTGAGATGCCACTCTCACTGACTAGAACACTGTATGTACTTGGGTTACATTCATTAATACCTAGTTCAGAAGGACATGAAAACTGTTATGTACTGGGAAAGCTGGGCATGGTGGTGCATGCCTGTAATCTTAGCACTCAGAAGGCACAGGCAGGAGAATAGCTACAAGTTTGGAGCCACTTTAGGCTACATAGTGAGTTCCAGGCCAGCTATGGCTACAAAGCAAAATTCTATCATTCATATATATATATATACATATATATATATATATACACATATATATACATGTACACACACACATATATATACACATATATATGTACATATATATGAGATGGAATTTACATATGTATTTTGAGAGAGAGGGAGAGGGAGAGAGATTACATAAAAAGAATATATAGAGATAGACAGATAAACGGTGATACAAGCAACATTGATAACAGGATTAAAATCAGTTTGAAATGGGCACATTAACTTTTGTACTACATCTGATGTTGACCACAGGAGTTAAGGATGATGACAGAGTTCTTTGGAATTGTTCTGTCTTGTACCTGTGAAATTGTTCTGTCCCTTGTCCCTAGAATCTGTAGTATTATAAAAATTCACACAATAGTACATGAAAGGGAATTTGATTAAGCATAAATTTTAAAAATTAAAATGAATAATATCATAGTTTAGACATAAAGTATGGAAAAATGTTTTGTGAAAAAAGCCACTAATGCATTTAAAAAATTCTTTCTTCTATTCCACTGCTTCTTCTTTGAAAGAAAAACATAATCTTTATAGATTCCTCCAAATCTTTTGCTTCTTTTGCTAATAAGACCTACTCCTGGTAAAGTATAAATGACTACTAATATCTTCCTCTATGTTTTTTTCACATTGGATTTTTACTACCAGAAAAAGGAAGCAATGAGCCACAGCATAGATCTTTATGCCACAGCAAACATAGAAACTCCAGGCTCAGTGTGGCTGGGTGTGAATCATATTTCTAACACTTGGCTGAATGGCCTTCAGAAAGTTCTTTCCATATCTTGTCTTTCTCAATTAGTGTAACAATAGGATTTCCTGTATATGATTGATGTGAGGATGAAATGATGTAATACATATAAAAATACTCTGAAGAGCTTGGCATAGTGGCACATGCCTTTAATCCCAGAATTTGGGAGGCAAAGGTAGGAGGATCACGGTGAGTTCAAGGCCACCCTGGACCACATAGTAAATTCCAGGTTAGTCTGGGATAGAGGGAGACCCTACCTTGAAAAAAAACAAGATAAATAAATTCTTAAAAATTATTCTTACATGCATTGGTATGGTGGTTTGATTCAGGTGTCCCCCATAAACTTAGGTATTGTGGATGCTAGGTCCCCAGCTGATGGCAATTTGGGAATTAACACCTCCTGAAGGCAGTGTATTCTTAGGGGTGGGCTAATAGGTTTTATAACCAGCTTCCTCTTGCCAGTATTGAGCATACTCTCCTGTTGCTGTTGTTCATCTGATGTTTCCTAGGAGGTGATGTCCACCCTCTGGTCATGTTATCATTTTCTGCTGCCATCATGGAGCTTCCCCTCGTGTCTGTAAGCCAAAATAAACCCTTTTTCCCACAAGCTGCTCTTGGTCAGGTGTTTTATTCCAGCAATGTGAACCTGACTGTAACAGTTGGTAAAGTTAAGTACTTCAGGATTGTTAAGCCCAAGCAAGCTGCTTCATAATTTGTCCAGTTATGGTCTGAGGTAGTAGGAAGAGTGGAGGTAGCCTATGTGGGAGGCCCAGCACACCACCATGGGAAAATCTTACTGGATGAGGTTATCTTTATCACCTTAGTTTTCTTGTCCATAAAATCCTGACCTTGTAGTGGTCATAGGAAGAAGGAACAAGGCAATGTATATGGGTGAAGAGCTTTGCTCACCAAAAGACACTCAAAGATGTTAATGTTGTGCTTGCAAAATTTAAATCCAGTGCCCAGTTACTGTTTGTCCTTGGTTAATGGGTTTATGTTCATTCAGAGAATGCATACCCACAAGATTCATCTGAGACATAAAAATAAATAATAAAGGTAACTTATTATCACATGCTTATATTTTAGTAGAATTCTAGATATCAAAAATTCATGGCTGAGACAGAATGGAGAAAATATTTGAATATTTTATATATTTTATGTTCTTAATTAAATAGGAAAATATGCATATTTTATCCATCATAATTCAAAAGTGTTGTATTCTTTGCATTATAATTCCATGATATGATGCTAACCTTCACTTCACTATAAATCAATATTTATAGTATGATCTGATCCCAACCTACTCTGTGAAAATTGAATCTTATGGTACAGTTAATACAAAGACTAAGATGATTTGAATTATCATAGCACCAACAGAATTAAGCAGAATGAAAGATTTCTCTGCTCTTGAACTATTTTCTACAGGACTCTAGGGAGAGCACTTTTTGTTGTACTACATGTTTGAATACTAGCCCCTCCCAGCCAGCAAGATGGTATACCCAGAACTACACAGCAATTTGCACAGAGCTGCTGCTGGCAGCTGCCAGTCTTCTCGTCAGTCTGCTTAGTCTGAGTGACAAGATGTCTATGAGCATTTCCAAAGAACCTGGTCAACCCAGCCTTCTAGTTCCCAAGCTCACTCAGAATGCTCTTCCTATAGTCCTACCTCAGTTGCTGGGAATGCCATCCTTTCCGGCACTCAGCTTCAAAAACCAAACCTAGAGGGCATCTATGATTTCTGTCCTTTGCCTCAGCTCACACCAGATCTTGTTAGCTCTACCTTTCAGATACATCTTGAATCCTACTGATTATGATCATCCCTATTCTACCCCAAGCCCCTGCCACCCACCCAGGTTCAGGCATCAGTAACTTTTTTCTGGGTGAATTCCAGAGTACCCTTTTGTCTTGCCTCTTTCTGCTTCCTTGGTTTTATCTACTGGTCTCTAGCTTCGTAATTCACTTACATTTTGATTGTTGCCTGTCCTCTCCCACTAGAGTGCAAGCCCCTGCTCTGTTGTGTTCACTTTGGTCCCATGAGCCCAGAAGAGTGGCTTGTACAAAATACCCAGTATATTTACTGAAAAGAAACCACTTCTTAACTGGTGTCCCTGCTTTCATTCTTGCCCCCTGGCAACCTGTTTTCAACAAAGCCTTCCAGGCGTGTCTGCTAAAGTGCAGCAGGCATGAAAGTTTCCTCTGTTCCCAGTCCACTGGAAGAAATGTTCAAGTCCTGACAATGGCCTAGAAGCTTTTATGCTCCCAGGGCCCCAATCCATTCAAATCCATCTTGCCTCTCTGACCTGGCCTCCTCCCTTTCCTCTCTCATTGTCCTCACCTTTTCAAACACACCATGCTGCCTTTGAACAACTGATCCTTCTGCTTAGAAACTTCTGCCTACCAGTCATCTAGTCCCTACCCTCATATCAGGGCCTTATTCTCATTTCCCCTTACAGGGCCAGCCTCTCCTCTCTGCTCAGAGCCCCACCACCACTGCTCCCTACCCCCTAGTACTGTGTGCTCTACATACTTAGGTGCCCTGTCTCATATTCAGCTCCCTTTTGCACCTCTGGTTTTATTTAATCTATGCTCTCTCTGGGATAAAGTCTTCATCAGTTCAGGACTTTTATCCCTTTTATTGACCCTGCTGAATCTGAGTTCTACGTGAGGTTTTGGTTCACAGCTGATGTAAGTATGAATGGGCACAGAACTTTGCCCTCACAGGGACGAAATCCACACCAGGAGTGAGTCAGTGAGGATAGAACACACCCTGTGAGTCACTCTCCCAGGCTGAACCTCTGATTTGTTACCATATGTTGAAGATTCCTGGGTATAGTATATCCATTTTTCTCCAAACACATCCAAATATAAAGGTTTTCTTTCGGAGAGAGCAGAATTCTCTCCCCACTTCCACTTCCCTAACTTTTAAGGCATAGGTAAGGATTCTTCCCATTAAAATGTATTTATTTCATAGCCAATCCCCTGCCCCCCAAGATCTGCTTTCCTGAGTATTCTGGTCATAGCTGCAAAGTTTAGTATTAGTGCCAGAGGCAACTGATTAGTTAAGAATACATACTCTGCTCTAGGCTGGCATCCATCTGTATTTCATTATCTGAAGATATTAAAAATGATGCCTGTACTTTTGTCTGTAACACAGTGCAGTGTCTGTTACCCACCTTCCTCTTGATAACCTTGCTTTGCGAGTGAACAGAGTGTGTTACTCCCATTAGTACACTGGGAATTTGATCCCCCAAATCTTAGTAATAGAGAAGGAATCCCTTGGAATGATTTGCCATTTTTTGTTTTAAATCTTGTTTCATTGCAGGTAACCCCAAACCTCTAAATAGAAAAGTTATTTTTAAGTGTTATCAATGTTTTAAAAACAGCTCTCAGTTTTGGACATTGTTGGGATGTTGAACATCTGAATGTAATACCTTGCCGGACACTTCTTACTGAAGTTGAACAGCTCTAATAAACTGATGAAGATATATAGGTTACAATCATCCTCTGATTTTAATGTCTAAGAAAGCATGTGATTTAAGAAACTGAATTCCTGCCTTAAATTTTTATTCATTAGCAATCCAGTTTTAGAGCCCTCCCATAGCTGGTTTCTCAAGAAAAGTTCTCTCTTCTTTCAAAACTCCAGCATATGATCCCTACTCAACAGCTTCTTTCCTGTGTCAGGCACTGAGGGGGAAGGGCTCTTTGCTTTTTTGACTACTATTGAACTTATCAAGAGAAAAGGTCTCACCCAAATTATCCTTGAACCCCTAATACTTTTGCTATAGATGTAGAACTTATGCATAGTGTCCTTCAATCACCCAAATACATAAATATTAGATAATGCTTGACCTCTGACATGTCCCAAGAGACTCAAACCATGTTGGATTCAGTTTCTTCAAAACCAGTGCCAGTGAACATGATCTGAACAGAGGCTTGTCATTCCTCTTTCATTCTTTCTCTCCTGTATCCAATGTTGTTAAGCACAACATGGAATGAAAGAGAGCCAAGAGGCCCAGGCTCTTCATTCAGTGGTCTTATGTGAGTGGTTACTTATGTTTATAAAACATCCACTTGTTTTCTTCCATTTAGTTCCTGTTATTGTTGTTCAAGTTCTCAACTTTAACACTCCTTTCTTAATCTTCTCTTATATCTTTTCCTCAATCACACTTCCTTTGGAGACCCTCATGACGGCTCTTCCTAGGGTTGCTGCCATAGTTTCCATTGGTTATTACATCTTAATCCTTCTCTAAAGCATTAGGGAAGGGGGTAGTCACACCATGAATCAAGTCCAGGCCATGTATCACCTGGTAACTCCAGCCATAACTGTCATTGAACACACTAATAAAAGCCACATTTGGTATTTCTAGGCCTGTAATCTCTAAAATATTAGGACATATCTGGAGAATTGTTCACTCTTGCTCATCAAGTCACCAGGTAAAAAGGTTTTGAAATTCTGTATTTCCTGGTCAGATGGCCCCAAATTGCTCAGAGGAGGACCGACCAAGAGGCCCTTTCTCATCTATCCAATTCTGCCCTGTTTCTTGCCCATGTGAAGCCCTGTTGTACAATTGCTATGGCTACCAGATCTGATCTTTTCCCAGGTCCTTCTAATCTTGATATTTTTCAATGTATACATCTTTGAGTGGATACTATGATGGAAACATCTTTCCCATTTATTGTATAAGGTGTCTCTCTTGTATCTTGTTGGGTTCCTGGAGGGCAGGGCTGTACAGAAGAATCAGGAACAGTTTGCTAATAAGAATTCATGCAAGCAGATGACTGTGGATCACCATGAATATAGCATTCAAAGCCACTCAATACATAAAATTAAATTGATTTTAATGTTGATCTCAGTTCTATACTTACAGTTACACTGTCTTATTCACTCCAACACTTAGTCATTTCCCTACTTGTAGTTTGACTTTACCAGGGAGGAGTCATTTTGACTTGGGCCTGGGCCCTGCAAACTCTTGCTCCAAATATTACTGGGGATCTGTACCTATTTCTAGAGCTTACACAGTGAGGGACAGAATTTAAGTGTGAATTCAGGTGCACAGAGCTTGATAAGTGGCCGGTGCCTGGTCTCAGTCATACTTACTTGGTGAGGTGGGGGAGGCAGCACCTCCTTCTGTTGACGTGGTTGGAGGCTTTGTGTCTGGCACAGGGAGAGGCACAGGCCTGGCCATCGGTGGTGGCGGTGGTGGTGGCAACATAAATCTGTATTCAGTGGGCTCCTAAATAATGGCTACTGTACATGAGAACAATAACATGTTTTTGCTATTATGTCCAGAGTCTGAGGCAGTGTGGCTTAAATGCTAGATGGATAAAAAGAGCCAAGGATTTTATATAGCCACTGGGTGAGTATGTGGCTTTGGTTGCTCATGGTTGAAGTATAAAGTAGGACTATTAAATCATTACACAAGTACTTTAAAAACATAAATAAAATGTATTTGATATAATGGAGCAAATCACAACTTAATATTTTATTGTTTCCATTCGATGAGACCCTAAGGGCTCCCCTCAACAACTGTGTGTTCTTTCTGGAGTCAATTCTATTACTAGGTTCATTTCCCCCCACATGGTCATGTGTGTACACATTCCTCTCTCCATGGTAATATTTTATACAGGACCTGCCTCTCAACACCCTCCTTCACCAATGAATAGAGGTCAAGATTATTCTCCTCATCTAAATGTATGTGTCTCTAAAGAGTTCCTTTGTATAACCCACATTGCTGGATATTTAGGTTACCATGTTTCAGTATAATTTATGCTGCAAAGAATGCTATATGTAGAGCTTTGCTCATATGTCCAACTCTATGCATGACTTAAATGCTTAACACACATACATAGTTTATAATTTTATATGAGACTGTTGAGTATTTATGCCATAAAATTCATATATAGCTTAAATTACATATACAAATGCGAAATTGTCCTTTGCAGAGGCTGAACCATCTGATAGTCTTCCAAGAGTGTAGGAGGGGCCTGGTTTTCCATATGCTCACCAATATTATGTTAAGATACTTTTTGATCTTTGCTAACCTGATGGGTAAAAAAATCTTATATTAATTTATATTACTCTATATTACATGAATTATAAATCTTTAAATGTCTTCCTGTTCTCTGTTTATATCACCTTCTTGCCTTCCTATTTGATTATCTTGTTTTCTTTCTGACTTTTGAAAAATGCATGTTAAATATTTTGGCCTTTTATCACAAGTGTTGAAAATATTTTTTCCATATTATCTTCTGTTTTTAAACTTGGCTTATAGTGTTTTTTTTTTTCTGTATAAAAACTTTTGATGTTTACTGGATCATTGTTTCCTTTCATGGATGCTGGCATTTTCTTTTTTCTTTTTTAGAGAGGGCTTCTCCTCTCTGATGTTATAAATAAAATTGTTATGCATTTTCTTTTGGTATTTTGTTGTTCAACATTTCTGTTTTGTGTTTTTTTTTTGTTACACATGAAATTTATTTTTGTGGAAGAAGTATTTTTCCAGATTGCTACTCAGTTGTCCAAATACACTTTACTAAATATTATCTTTCTGTCTGCTGAGATGCCACTCTCACTGACTAGAACACTGTATGTACTTGGGTTACATTCATTAATACCTAGTTCAGAAGGACATGAAAACTGTTATGTACTGGGAAAGCTGGGCATGGTGGTGCATGCCTGTAATCTTAGCACTCAGAAGGCACAGGCAGGAGAATAGCTACAAGTTTGGAGCCACTTTAGGCTACATAGTGAGTTCCAGGCCAGCTATGGCTACAAAGCAAAATTCTATCATTCATATATATATATATATATACATATATATATATACACATATATATACATGTACACACACACATATATATACACATATATATGTACATATATATGAGATGGAATTTACATATGTATTTTGAGAGAGAGGGAGAGGGAGAGAGATTACATAAAAAGAATATATAGAGATAGACAGATAAACGGTGATACAAGCAACATTGATAACAGGATTAAAATCAGTTTGAAATGGGCACATTAACTTTTGTACTACATCTGATGTTGACCACAGGAGTTAAGGATGATGACAGAGTTCTTTGGAATTGTTCTGTCTTGTACCTGTGAAATTGTTCTGTCCCTTGTCCCTAGAATCTGTAGTATTATAAAAATTCACACAATAGTACATGAAAGGGAATTTGATTAAGCATAAATTTTAAAAATTAAAATGAATAATATCATAGTTTAGACATAAAGTATGGAAAAATGTTTTGTGAAAAAAGCCACTAATGCATTTAAAAAATTCTTTCTTCTATTCCACTGCTTCTTCTTTGAAAGAAAAACATAATCTTTATAGATTCCTCCAAATCTTTTGCTTCTTTTGCTAATAAGACCTACTCCTGGTAAAGTATAAATGACTACTAATATCTTCCTCTATGTTTTTTTCACATTGGATTTTTACTACCAGAAAAAGGAAGCAATGAGCCACAGCATAGATCTTTATGCCACAGCAAACATAGAAACTCCAGGCTCAGTGTGGCTGGGTGTGAATCATATTTCTAACACTTGGCTGAATGGCCTTCAGAAAGTTCTTTCCATATCTTGTCTTTCTCAATTAGTGTAACAATAGGATTTCCTGTATATGATTGATGTGAGGATGAAATGATGTAATACATATAAAAATACTCTGAAGAGCTTGGCATAGTGGCACATGCCTTTAATCCCAGAATTTGGGAGGCAAAGGTAGGAGGATCACGGTGAGTTCAAGGCCACCCTGGACCACATAGTAAATTCCAGGTTAGTCTGGGATAGAGGGAGACCCTACCTTGAAAAAAAACAAGATAAATAAATTCTTAAAAATTATTCTTACATGCATTGGTATGGTGGTTTGATTCAGGTGTCCCCCATAAACTTAGGTATTGTGGATGCTAGGTCCCCAGCTGATGGCAATTTGGGAATTAACACCTCCTGAAGGCAGTGTATTCTTAGGGGTGGGCTAATAGGTTTTATAACCAGCTTCCTCTTGCCAGTATTGAGCATACTCTCCTGTTGCTGTTGTTCATCTGATGTTTCCTAGGAGGTGATGTCCACCCTCTGGTCATGTTATCATTTTCTGCTGCCATCATGGAGCTTCCCCTCGTGTCTGTAAGCCAAAATAAACCCTTTTTCCCACAAGCTGCTCTTGGTCAGGTGTTTTATTCCAGCAATGTGAACCTGACTGTAACAGTTGGTAAAGTTAAGTACTTCAGGATTGTTAAGCCCAAGCAAGCTGCTTCATAATTTGTCCAGTTATGGTCTGAGGTAGTAGGAAGAGTGGAGGTAGCCTATGTGGGAGGCCCAGCACACCACCATGGGAAAATCTTACTGGATGAGGTTATCTTTATCACCTTAGTTTTCTTGTCCATAAAATCCTGACCTTGTAGTGGTCATAGGAAGAAGGAACAAGGCAATGTATATGGGTGAAGAGCTTTGCTCACCAAAAGACACTCAAAGATGTTAATGTTGTGCTTGCAAAATTTAAATCCAGTGCCCAGTTACTGTTTGTCCTTGGTTAATGGGTTTATGTTCATTCAGAGAATGCATACCCACAAGATTCATCTGAGACATAAAAATAAATAATAAAGGTAACTTATTATCACATGCTTATATTTTAGTAGAATTCTAGATATCAAAAATTCATGGCTGAGACAGAATGGAGAAAATATTTGAATATTTTATATATTTTATGTTCTTAATTAAATAGGAAAATATGCATATTTTATCCATCATAATTCAAAAGTGTTGTATTCTTTGCATTATAATTCCATGATATGATGCTAACCTTCACTTCACTATAAATCAATATTTATAGTATGATCTGATCCCAACCTACTCTGTGAAAATTGAATCTTATGGTACAGTTAATACAAAGACTAAGATGATTTGAATTATCATAGCACCAACAGAATTAAGCAGAATGAAAGATTTCTCTGCTCTTGAACTATTTTCTACAGGACTCTAGGGAGAGCACTTTTTGTTGTACTACATGTTTGAATACTAGCCCCTCCCAGCCAGCAAGATGGTATACCCAGAACTACACAGCAATTTGCACAGAGCTGCTGCTGGCAGCTGCCAGTCTTCTCGTCAGTCTGCTTAGTCTGAGTGACAAGATGTCTATGAGCATTTCCAAAGAACCTGGTCAACCCAGCCTTCTAGTTCCCAAGCTCACTCAGAATGCTCTTCCTATAGTCCTACCTCAGTTGCTGGGAATGCCATCCTTTCCGGCACTCAGCTTCAAAAACCAAACCTAGAGGGCATCTATGATTTCTGTCCTTTGCCTCAGCTCACACCAGATCTTGTTAGCTCTACCTTTCAGATACATCTTGAATCCTACTGATTATGATCATCCCTATTCTACCCCAAGCCCCTGCCACCCACCCAGGTTCAGGCATCAGTAACTTTTTTCTGGGTGAATTCCAGAGTACCCTTTTGTCTTGCCTCTTTCTGCTTCCTTGGTTTTATCTACTGGTCTCTAGCTTCGTAATTCACTTACATTTTGATTGTTGCCTGTCCTCTCCCACTAGAGTGCAAGCCCCTGCTCTGTTGTGTTCACTTTGGTCCCATGAGCCCAGAAGAGTGGCTTGTACAAAATACCCAGTATATTTACTGAAAAGAAACCACTTCTTAACTGGTGTCCCTGCTTTCATTCTTGCCCCCTGGCAACCTGTTTTCAACAAAGCCTTCCAGGCGTGTCTGCTAAAGTGCAGCAGGCATGAAAGTTTCCTCTGTTCCCAGTCCACTGGAAGAAATGTTCAAGTCCTGACAATGGCCTAGAAGCTTTTATGCTCCCAGGGCCCCAATCCATTCAAATCCATCTTGCCTCTCTGACCTGGCCTCCTCCCTTTCCTCTCTCATTGTCCTCACCTTTTCAAACACACCATGCTGCCTTTGAACAACTGATCCTTCTGCTTAGAAACTTCTGCCTACCAGTCATCTAGTCCCTACCCTCATATCAGGGCCTTATTCTCATTTCCCCTTACAGGGCCAGCCTCTCCTCTCTGCTCAGAGCCCCACCACCACTGCTCCCTACCCCCTAGTACTGTGTGCTCTACATACTTAGGTGCCCTGTCTCATATTCAGCTCCCTTTTGCACCTCTGGTTTTATTTAATCTATGCTCTCTCTGGGATAAAGTCTTCATCAGTTCAGGACTTTTATCCCTTTTATTGACCCTGCTGAATCTGAGTTCTACGTGAGGTTTTGGTTCACAGCTGATGTAAGTATGAATGGGCACAGAACTTTGCCCTCACAGGGACGAAATCCACACCAGGAGTGAGTCAGTGAGGATAGAACACACCCTGTGAGTCACTCTCCCAGGCTGAACCTCTGATTTGTTACCATATGTTGAAGATTCCTGGGTATAGTATATCCATTTTTCTCCAAACACATCCAAATATAAAGGTTTTCTTTCGGAGAGAGCAGAATTCTCTCCCCACTTCCACTTCCCTAACTTTTAAGGCATAGGTAAGGATTCTTCCCATTAAAATGTATTTATTTCATAGCCAATCCCCTGCCCCCCAAGATCTGCTTTCCTGAGTATTCTGGTCATAGCTGCAAAGTTTAGTATTAGTGCCAGAGGCAACTGATTAGTTAAGAATACATACTCTGCTCTAGGCTGGCATCCATCTGTATTTCATTATCTGAAGATATTAAAAATGATGCCTGTACTTTTGTCTGTAACACAGTGCAGTGTCTGTTACCCACCTTCCTCTTGATAACCTTGCTTTGCGAGTGAACAGAGTGTGTTACTCCCATTAGTACACTGGGAATTTGATCCCCCAAATCTTAGTAATAGAGAAGGAATCCCTTGGAATGATTTGCCATTTTTTGTTTTAAATCTTGTTTCATTGCAGGTAACCCCAAACCTCTAAATAGAAAAGTTATTTTTAAGTGTTATCAATGTTTTAAAAACAGCTCTCAGTTTTGGACATTGTTGGGATGTTGAACATCTGAATGTAATACCTTGCCGGACACTTCTTACTGAAGTTGAACAGCTCTAATAAACTGATGAAGATATATAGGTTACAATCATCCTCTGATTTTAATGTCTAAGAAAGCATGTGATTTAAGAAACTGAATTCCTGCCTTAAATTTTTATTCATTAGCAATCCAGTTTTAGAGCCCTCCCATAGCTGGTTTCTCAAGAAAAGTTCTCTCTTCTTTCAAAACTCCAGCATATGATCCCTACTCAACAGCTTCTTTCCTGTGTCAGGCACTGAGGGGGAAGGGCTCTTTGCTTTTTTGACTACTATTGAACTTATCAAGAGAAAAGGTCTCACCCAAATTATCCTTGAACCCCTAATACTTTTGCTATAGATGTAGAACTTATGCATAGTGTCCTTCAATCACCCAAATACATAAATATTAGATAATGCTTGACCTCTGACATGTCCCAAGAGACTCAAACCATGTTGGATTCAGTTTCTTCAAAACCAGTGCCAGTGAACATGATCTGAACAGAGGCTTGTCATTCCTCTTTCATTCTTTCTCTCCTGTATCCAATGTTGTTAAGCACAACATGGAATGAAAGAGAGCCAAGAGGCCCAGGCTCTTCATTCAGTGGTCTTATGTGAGTGGTTACTTATGTTTATAAAACATCCACTTGTTTTCTTCCATTTAGTTCCTGTTATTGTTGTTCAAGTTCTCAACTTTAACACTCCTTTCTTAATCTTCTCTTATATCTTTTCCTCAATCACACTTCCTTTGGAGACCCTCATGACGGCTCTTCCTAGGGTTGCTGCCATAGTTTCCATTGGTTATTACATCTTAATCCTTCTCTAAAGCATTAGGGAAGGGGGTAGTCACACCATGAATCAAGTCCAGGCCATGTATCACCTGGTAACTCCAGCCATAACTGTCATTGAACACACTAATAAAAGCCACATTTGGTATTTCTAGGCCTGTAATCTCTAAAATATTAGGACATATCTGGAGAATTGTTCACTCTTGCTCATCAAGTCACCAGGTAAAAAGGTTTTGAAATTCTGTATTTCCTGGTCAGATGGCCCCAAATTGCTCAGAGGAGGACCGACCAAGAGGCCCTTTCTCATCTATCCAATTCTGCCCTGTTTCTTGCCCATGTGAAGCCCTGTTGTACAATTGCTATGGCTACCAGATCTGATCTTTTCCCAGGTCCTTCTAATCTTGATATTTTTCAATGTATACATCTTTGAGTGGATACTATGATGGAAACATCTTTCCCATTTATTGTATAAGGTGTCTCTCTTGTATCTTGTTGGGTTCCTGGAGGGCAGGGCTGTACAGAAGAATCAGGAACAGTTTGCTAATAAGAATTCATGCAAGCAGATGACTGTGGATCACCATGAATATAGCATTCAAAGCCACTCAATACATAAAATTAAATTGATTTTAATGTTGATCTCAGTTCTATACTTACAGTTACACTGTCTTATTCACTCCAACACTTAGTCATTTCCCTACTTGTAGTTTGACTTTACCAGGGAGGAGTCATTTTGACTTGGGCCTGGGCCCTGCAAACTCTTGCTCCAAATATTACTGGGGATCTGTACCTATTTCTAGAGCTTACACAGTGAGGGACAGAATTTAAGTGTGAATTCAGGTGCACAGAGCTTGATAAGTGGCCGGTGCCTGGTCTCAGTCATACTTACTTGGTGAGGTGGGGGAGGCAGCACCTCCTTCTGTTGACGTGGTTGGAGGCTTTGTGTCTGGCACAGGGAGAGGCACAGGCCTGGCCATCGGTGGTGGCGGTGGTGGTGGCAACATTGGGGTGGGTAGGAATGGGTTGTGCACCTTGCCTTGACTGCTCCCATTGGGCTACAAGGGCACAGAAGAAACAAATACACACAAGAAAAGGTAGAAATAAGTATCAGCCATTAGCTGCTTCTGGGAAGGACAGCTTTACTAATCATATATCATGCAAATTACTAAGTATTGAAGTGTTTGGACTAGATTGTCTTTCTGTTGCATTGGAGTCCCTAAAATGATATGCCATCAGCACTCTGAAACAGTTACCTTAGTAACCAACCTGTTTTTGCTGGGGATGTCTTGGTTCTAGATTAATTGCTATTTTCACCATCATTCATTTCTTTCATTATCTCTTCTTTCTTTACTTCTTTCTTTTCTTTCCATGTGGTGTGTGTGTATGTGTGCATGTGTGTGTGTGTGTGTGTGTGTGTGTGATATTCATGTGTGGGTGCAGATGTCCATGCCCTGTTCACATGTATAAAAAACGTGGTCTGAGGAGAATGTTGGTAACCTCTCTCACTCTACCTCATACTTCCATGAGACAGAGTTTCACATTGAACCAAGAGCTGCCATGTTTTGCTAGCCACAGTGATTCTCTGGTCTTTGATCCTCATTATACTATGATTACAGATGTGTGTGGCCATGCCCAGCTGTTTACGTGGGTGCTGGGGAATTGAACTCAGGCCCTCTTAGGCCCTCATGCTTATATGACAAGGCTTCTTATTCACCTAGCCATCTCCCCAACCCCCACCACTATCATGCTTATGATTATTTAATATTATCTGTATGCTTATTAGTATAGGTATTATCCTGCTATGTGTATTTACATAGTTAAAATGAAGTTTCCTAAATATGCCCTTGAAATGAAAATTATTGTATTTTCCCTTGTCAAGGTTGATCTGGTATTACACTTAATAAGTGTATTCAGTGAATGTAAACATTTTCTAACATCAGGCATGGAAACTTTAGAATTTAGCTGCCAGAATTCTAGTAGGCAAAAATATCATTACTAATTTTTACTTATGCTATATAAGCATATGCTGTAAGAGCTGTACTTGTTTGGCTGATAGGTATTAAAACCACCAATAATAGCTTTCTAATGAAAGAAAGTTTTCCCCTGAAGAAAATAGTACAATAGATCTTATTTTCAAGTTTTTCAAAATAAGAGACCTTCCTCAAACCCTATCAAATTTTGATCAAAATGCAAAACTGGGCAATTGGCAGTTATATAGGATGATGTTGGGACTATTAATAAATAAAGTTAGAAACTCAGAAGTCAAGTACTTGGTGCTAATGACCAACTCAGAATTTCATTGTTTTTCAAGTGGCTTTTCACACTGAATTGAGCAATGGCTTGTACTTAGACTGTGATACTAAGTCAAAATTCTGCAGAGGGAGATCCTGTTATCTCAAGCTTTTAAGAATAAACTTAACCCTGTAGGGGCAGTGCACACTTTCATTAGCCCTCGCTGATGTATTTAGCATTGTTCCTCAGACACTATCTATCTGATGATCAGAATGCTGTGTGCTCTTGCCGCTGCCCTCACCTTGTGCTATTTCGTAGTGGGCTGATAGTCCACACTGAACGCTTTAGAATAAGTCAAGCAAATGAACACACAAGCAAAAAGAAAAAAGACAGTATATTGATTTGTTGTCTAGACAGAAATGCATCAAAACATATCAACAGACATTAGTCAAAGCCTCCTGTTCTGGTCCAGATATGCAGAATCATACATTTGTGCAAGAGAGGGAAGCCAGTGACAGTAGAGCATGACACACTATCTTAAACATGGCAGTGTAATTATAGCTAACCTATGGGTTCATGAACAGTTATCATAAGAAAGGAAAACCAAAGTTGTTTTTTTGCTGCTCTTGTTATTATTATTATCATATCATTATTATTATTGGCCTTTAGATGTAGCTACCCATTATAAATATCCAGTTCTAACATTTGTAGTAAAATTTGTGATTAAAAAAGATCACTTTTACATTGGGAATATTGTTTCAAAATGTGATTTGGGCTTATCTGGGAAAAATGAAAACAAACAGTTGTAGTTAGAGAACACTGCTTGCTTTACACACATAAATGAAGAAGGCAACTGCTTGTAGAAATAACAACCCCTAATAAACTGCTCTGGCATCCTGAGTTCAAGTACTGGTCAACTTAATCTAAAGTGTTAGAAAACTGTATTTAAAAAAAATATCAACTTGGTTGATCTAAAACATCTGTTCCCCTCTGCCTACTACCTCTTTCTACCATCCCAAATCATTATTTAAAATTATTCAGCCTTTCTATTTTGTTAACTATATGAGTCCTGGGGTTAGAATGCAAGAGGTGGGACTATCAGTCTACAGAACTCGGAAGGTTACACAGTTCACCCTCTAGACGATTTATATCCATAAACTTGACAGTTGCCAACTTAACACAAACAGTGTTTTTAAACTCCAGCCAATCACTCTTAGAGCAAGTTAACTTTCCCACAATCTAGAATAAATATGGCATTTGCCTGCAGAGAGTCAGCACAACATTAGAGCACAAAGTCACATGGTCATAAGGTCTCCTCTTGTTATTTTTACATTTGGTTAGCATTTCTAAAGAAATTTTAAAAAAAGGCTTCCTTACATTGAGGAACCCCACCTGTCCAGCCTGCTGACCAGCATCAGGGCAGACAAGTTGGACAAACTCTTTCAGCGTCTCCTGAGGGTGGTAACGGATGGCTGGGTGTGAGAAGTAAGGCCCAGGCTGCTGAATGATGGGTGATGTCGGAAAGTGGAGAGTCGATGGTGTCGCGTGTGGACTTGCTGTGGGGACAGAAAATGCCAGGGTTAGAGAAGACCTGTGTGGCCACAGATAAACTGAACTCAACATCCTGTTTTCATTTCTCCTCTTGGCTCAGTTCACCACATTGTTCATGTGACTACAACGCTGGTTGTCTGATGGATTTTCTTCCTTAAGGCTCTAACACAAACATGGAGGTTAGATTAGGGTAGAGTTTCAAGCTGCCTTTCTATGTTCAGTGGACATGAGTTATAAAGGCATTAATAATCCTTGTTGAAGATGAAGATTATTCATTATCTTAAGAGCCTTTTTAATGAAGCAAGCAATAAAAAATGTATTTGGTAGATTAGACCTGATTTAACTGACATTACATTTGACAAATTCTAGTTTGCACATATGGATCTGAGCTATTCACAGACAATAATTCATGGTTAAAGCTCTTAGTCCTCTTTCAAGAAAATTTCTAGGGACTAATTCAGGATGAGAGTTTTTGAAGTCTGTAGTAAATGATCACTTAATGAACCTATGCAATTTGGGTACTTCCCTTTACGGGGAGGGTTTATGTTGTATTTTTTCCCGTTGCTGTTTCAAAGCTCAAATAGCCACAGGCTGAATAGGCAGCAGCCCCTGTGGAAAAGGGTTTCTCAGAGAGACCATGTTGGTCTTCTGCCCATGAAAACTGATACAAACCTCAGACAATGACCCCTTATATTTGAATTTTGATAAATATCATTTGTACAAGAAAATTAAATTAGATTTCAAACAGACTTATGCAAGGTGCTAAGAGGATATAGCTCAAAGTGACATGGGCAGTATTTAGAGTGGAAATGCAGGTTGGAGTAAAAGCCATTGTCTTGTACATGATATGGCATACTTACTTGCATGCAACTTTTAACCTATCTAGTATAGTCATAGACACCCTCACCATTGGTTGCAAAGACAGAGTTGAGCCAAAATAGGTGGTTTTATCCTTACATACAATGGAGGATGTCACAAACAACCCATTGAAGACAGTATTCCCATTTACTACCTATTTCATCACTCATTGTCACATACCTAGAACTGAGTGTGGCACTCTGTGCATATATTTTTGGTTATACATTAAATAATGAATGAGTGACACAAAAATTAAGAAAACAACAATAGGGCTGGAGAGATGGCTTAGCGGTTAAGCGCTTGCCTGTGAAGCCTAAGGACCCTGGTTCGAGGCTCGATTCCCCAGGACCCACGTTAGCCAGATGCACAAGGGGGCGCACGCATCTGGAGTTCGTTTGCAGTGGCTAGAAGCCCTGGTGTGCCCGTTCTCTCTCTCTCTCTTTCTGCCTCTTTCTCTCTCTTTCACTCTCAGATAAATAAATAAAAATGAACAAAGAAAAATTTAAAAAAGAAAATAACAATAAAAACTGCTAATGACACAAACTGGTTTTGCTATCATAGACCTCGGGACCCACTGTTGTCCATACATTAAAGTCATAAAAAGACTACTCTTGTTCTGGGAATTGTGCTACTGGCTTTAAAGAACCAAAGTTATTTTTTCTTCCAACATGATGTGGTTGTCCTTGCTGACAGCAAGGAACTTTGGTACAGAACCCTGAATTTTACAGAGTCATTTCTAGTTAGTATTGTAGGTAGAATTTCTCAAACTGGGCTGGGATGTAGACAGCTAAGCAAAATGACATACTCAACTTTTGTAGCATGTCAGACACAAAGATGGCAACTCTATTGTCAAATGTTCATTACCTTGAAGATACAAGGACATTGCCCCTGGTGTTTTTTGACAGTGCTTTTAGTTAAGGAATGGTAGGTACAGAACATGCTGCCCAAGGGAAAAACTCAGTAGAACAAAGATCCAGCAGATAAGAGTTAAAGAAATGTGAGAAACAATTCAATAATACCATGCAATCTCTCATTAACTGTTGATAAACATCATTGAACTTATTTTATTAGATATGTAAAAGAAATCATTAATAACTTAAATTTAGACTTTAATTTCTTTATCATATTTCACTAATAGTGACTTATTCACCTTTTCCGTATGGGGTCGAGTTTGACACAAACCCCAGAATATATGGTACTGTATAGAATTAATTCTACAATGACTGATTTATTAGGACCAATTAATTTTTAATTAACCAGGAAGTCATCTCGCCTGAAGGCTCAAATTATACAACTGCTGAGTCTGCTCTTCAAGGGTGCCCTGTTCATGCCCCCTTCCTATATGGGCAATGCTCTGGGCCAGCCATCAGCTTACTGGAGAGCTGGGTACAAATTATTTTAGATACCGAGCTTTCATTTCTTCAAGGAGGAAATAATTGCTACAGTCATCATAAACATCTGTTATTTGTTATTACCTATATGCTATTTCTTTGGATAACCTATTACATTTTGGTTGGACAAGGAAACTTATAGAAGTTCAATTATGATATCATCAATGTTTTTGTCTTCTATTTATTTCTTCTCTTTGTCTTGGGTTTGATGTTCATAGTGAACATAAGTTTCTATCTAAGTTGTCTCAGATCATTTTAGAGTCACTGGGGCTAAATCAATCAAATAGTAAATTTACTAAAGGTTCTTTGAGATGGTCAGAGCAAGCTAGAAAGAAGAGAAACTACCATCAAGGAATCTGGCATGTTGCTAATGGAACACACAGAGAATGGTATGAGTACAAATTCTTGATGAAGAGACACATCTCTTTGGTTGCTGGGTAGTTGAGAGAATACCATGTGAGGTAAAAGCATATTTAGAATCTTTAAAATACACATCATTCATGTGAAAGCCAACCAAACATTTCTCATGGTTACAGTTTATTACAATGCATCCATCTAAATCTCTGTTGATGCTAATACAATTCCATACATTAAAAGATGCCACCACATTGGCTGTTTCTGGGCTCCAGTGCTTTCAGTACCCCAGGCCAGGTGCAACAAGGTATCAGGAACACTTTGCTCTAGATGGCTCTCACTATTAGTTTAACTTTTAATTAGCAGACAAACCAATTTAAAACAAAGACTTGAACTTTTCACAGGAATACAGATAAAGTGGGAGAAGGAAATGTGACAGGTCTGTCTTGGCTAGAATGGCCTAAACAAAGTCATTACCATTAAAGACACACAAAGCTAGGACTCCCAATAGGATACAGAGATCAGCCATAGTTAGGCAAGCAGCTTACTTCTCTCTCTTGTGCTGACTTCCGCTCATTTCAATCATTCAAAGTTCTTAGTATTAGTTGTAGGATAAAAAGCTAAAAGTTCAACACAATTTAATGTGATATTTACTTTAAACATACTTTTTTCTTTTAAATCAGAAGTACTTAAGACTTCAGAGGAGAAGACCTACCCAGGTTATTATTGTATGTATGACTGTGTGTTGGTCTGAGAGCCCATTGTAAGAAGGAGGCCTAAACAGAACACATCCTTCTGGTGAGTGTTCACAGGAGAGGGAGCAGAGCCTATGGAGGTAAACCACAGAAGTGGCAATGAGGGATGTTTGTATTAGTATTTTTTTTTAATTTTTATTTATTTATTTCAGAGCAACAGACACAGAGAGAAAGGCAGATAGAGGGAGAAAGAGAGAGAATGGGAGCGCCAGGGCTTCCAGCCTCTGCAAACGAACTCCAGACACGTGTGCTCCCTTGTGCATCTGGCTAACGTGGGACCTGGGGAACCGAGCCTCGAACCGGGGTCCTTAGGCTTCACAGGCAAGCGCTTAACCGCTAAGCCATCTCTCCAGCCCTGTATTAGTATTTTTACTTAAATCTAAGGACTTACAAACAAAAACAAACAAACAAACAAAAACAACCCAGCCACCTCTTAACCATTTCAGAGGTTTTCTCAAGATCAACCTCTAAGAATTCTAGGAACCCTTCCATGCATCTTCTTAAACCAAAGTCTCATGGTTGAACTATGTACTACATAATCCTGTCATTGTTATATTGTCTGCAAAGGGTCACAGGTTTTCACAGATTGGAGGGACATTGCCATTTGCCTCCTGGCATCTGACTTCAAATCAAATCCCAGCTTGTGCTATGGGAGGTTCCAGAGCAAAGCTGGCCAGAGGCCTCACAAACAGAAGCATGCAATCCTCTTTAGGGTGCAGCAGTCTCTGAAGACCCAGTCCTCACAGGCTTCTTCCCTCACAGGATGATATGCACTCCCACTTCTGGCCTCCCCAAAGCCTCAGGGTCTTTCTATTCATCAACAGCAAGTCGGGGCAGTGGGTGAGGTAGCGAGTTGCTTCTGGTGCTAGTGTTAGCACTGTCCCAAGAAAGGGCTGCCTGTTTGTCTGCAGCAGCAAAACATCTTGTACACCACAACAGACCTCCACAGAGAACGAAGTCCTGGTGTATCCCACTCAGAAACAGACATTTTTAACTCAAAGCTACAAAGGGGAAGAAAAATCCCACTTGAAAACAAAACGCCTTCCATATGGCAAATGGAAGTTGAATTGTGTTGCAGTTTGCTTGTTCAGAAGTTCAAAACCAATAAGACAATGCCACCACAGCCTACCTGCAGCTGGAAATCTACCTTAAGGGCCATAGCTATAATGGATAAATTATTCATGAATCTATCCTGCTGTCTGAAGCTCTGTGATTCCTGTTAACAAGCATAAGGAAAGAATTGGCAATGGTTTCCAGCATTTAGATGAGTGAACTTTTCTAAGAAGCCAAGCATGTGATTTGAAGCAAGCTAACATTTAGCCCATATCTTGAATGTTACTGTGATGAATATGAGAGGACCTGAACATGTCAACTGAGGAATATATGACCTTGCATGATACTTTAAGAGGACCAGTATTGTTATATTACTATTGCTAGGGGAGCCAACAGTAACATTCCGGCAGACTTCCTAGAAGGCCAATATAATTGACTCCATTTGAATTAAGGCAATTTTATGACTGGAGATCAAATCCCTATGTCCTTTGGAGAAAAAGACATCCTCTCCTTTAATAAAGACAGGTTGAGGGATTTAAAATTTTTATCTAGATTAATTTTAACTACTTAAGAGTCAGTATTGCACAAAGGTCCTGGCTTCTGGTCTTGACCAGAGACGGGCAGTCATTGTGTGGAGAGGCTAGATAGTAAACCTGTCAGATATTACAGACACTGTATATCTCTGTGCCATTGACTCCTCTTTGTGGCTATGGTGTGGAAGCAGCCACAGACATATTATGAATGTGGTTATGTTCAATAGAACTTTATTTTCAAAAGCAGATTCCACCCAGCTTTGACCTGCTATACACTCACACAATTCTATTCACTCTTAGTACTTTTCCACTTCACAGTGGCACCTGTCAATTGCTGTTCCCTCTGTCTCTATACAAGTCCTTCTGCTGAAGCCTCAGCCTTCCGATGCTTCCAAGGCAGTCACAATGTCTGTGTTACCTCCAACAATTATCCATAGTGACTCTCGGGTTACATCTCAGTAGCAGTTACCTTCATATTGCTGGGACAAAAACACCTGATGAAAACCAGCTGACACAAGGAAAGGGTTTACTTTTCCTTATAGTCTTGAGGGGAAGTTTTGTGATGGCAAAGACAGGATGGTGAAGCAGAGGCTGGGCATGACTTCTTGTCACAGCAGCCGGCAGAAAGCAGCAAGAGAGTGAGCTGAGGTAGCACTGGAAAGCTAGAGTTAATGTAACTCAAGGTCCATTCTCAGTGACACATTTCCTCCAACACCCCACTTCCCAAATTGCTACCAGTTGGGGACCAAGCATTCAAAACACATGAGTCTTTGGGGAACACCTGATTCAAACCACTGGAACTTCCTTGCCATTATTTAACATGGCTTGTCTGTGCTACTTGACCACATCTATATGCGATTTTCAGCTTCACATATGTGTCAGAAAGCAATGTGGCACAATATACAGCTTTGGAATCATAGACATGGGTTTAGCTCTACCACTTATCAGCTATGCATCTAGTTTTGTTTTTTGTTTTGTTTTTCCTTCCAAGGTAGAGTCTCACTCTAGCCCAGGCTGACCTGGAATTCACTATGTAGTCTCAGGGTAGCCTCACAGTGATCCTTCTACCTCTGCTCCCAAGTATTGGGATTAAAGGTGTGTGCCATCACACCCAGCTCTAGTATTTTAAATACATTCTTCCTTGTAAGCAGAGAGAGACAGACAGAAAGACACACACACACACAGAAAGAAAGATACACACACACACACACACACACACACACACACACAGAGAGAGAGAGAGAGAGAGAGAGAGAGAGAATGGGCACACGAGGGCCTGTACCCATTGCAACATAATTCCAGATACATGCACTACTTTGTGCATTTGGCTTTATGTGGGTACTGGGGAATTGTAAACTGGGTTGTTAGGCTTTGCAGGCAAGCACCTTAACTGCTGAGCCATCTCTCAGCCCCAAGTTTAGTTTTACAGCTTCTGTGACTCACTTTACCATCTGGATCATGTGGTTACTTACCTCATAGATTTGTTATGAAGATTAAGTAAGTACGTGTAGCATATATGCATACATTTGTGCATATGGCACATGATGCAGTTTCTGGTATTACAGTTATAGGTAGGAAACCTCTTTTAATAAGTTGGTATTTGTTTTCATAGTTCCGGTCAGTTTTCATTATATACAGATTGTAGAGTAAACAGGAAGAAAGAGGTACCTGTTGCCTGCCTATTTTCTGTGCAAAAAAATACATGAATATTGCTTAAATGGTATCAGTATTGGTATAACATGAAGGTTTTAAAATAATTTTGCAAACAATAAAATTTAAAACCCTTGTTGAAGGGATGGCTTTAGTGGTTAAGATGTTTGCCAAGGACCCAGGCTCGACTCCCCAGGACCCATGTTAGCCAGATGCACAAGGGTGCACAGGCATCTGGAGTTCGTTTGCAGTGGCTGGAGGCCCTGGCGCACCCATTCTCTCTCTCTCTCTCTTTCTCTGCCAAATAAATAAAGAAGTAAAAATAAAATAAAATAAAACCAAAATCAACAATAGTAGTAGCAATTAACTTGATCTCATAGTCAAAGAGCTAGGTATCATGCATGACCTGAAAACTTTTTTTTTTTTCTGACTGAAGATAATTTAAATCCCTACTTTTGCTTAAAGCTCAGGGTGTGAGACACCCTTGAAATTTAGAACTCTTAGGCTATTCCTTGTAAACCCTTTTCTACTTTGACCTCAGGTCTGGGCATTCACTCTTACAGCCCATACTGAGCTCCTCCTCCTCCGTGTGGACACACAGGCACACTTCTGACCTAAACAGAGGCTGAGAGAAAGTGGGGGTGAGGGAGGGAGAGAGAGAAAATGGGCATGCTAGGGCCTCCAGCCACTGCAAATGAACTCCAGATGTGTGCCCCCCCTTGTGCATCTGGCTAAATGTGGGTCCTGGGGAATCGAGCCTTGAACTGGGGTCCTTAGGCTTCGTAGGCAAGTGCTTAACCACTTAGCCATCTCTCCAGCCCTCTCTGGGCATTTTTAGGGAAAGTTTTCTGATTAAAGAAATCACATTTTAGTTTAGTTTCTGATGTGACATGACTTATAACTAAGAACAAAGTCTTCTCTTTTGGTCTCTAATCTCAAAATTTAGAGTTTAAAAATATTTATTTATGAGAGACAGACAGAGAGAAAGAGTGAGAGAGAATATGAGTATATGAGGGCCTTTTCTCCTGCAAATGAACTCTAAATGTGTGAGCCACCTTGTACATTCAGGTTTACATGGGTACTAAGGAACTGAACTTGTGCCACTAGGCTTTGTAAGCAGGTACCTTTAGCCATTGAGCCATCTCCTCATTTCCAAATAGTTTGAATTAAATAATTGCTGAGTCTCATCTATTTTAAATTCTAGGATTATATTTACAAATAGTTCAGCACAATTGATTCATATTTTAATGAAATTAAAATATAGAAGATTGGAAAAGAAACATGAACTATTTAAAAGAACTTATTTTCAAAAGAAGCTGCAAATCTGAACTGTTGGCTGTGATAGAGTTTTAAAGACAGGGAAAGTATTAGTTCAAGGATTGAGACAGAGCCCCAGCCTTTATCCTGACAGGACCTCTGGACTGACCATAAGCTAATTGTGTAAGCTACCATGATGGCTAATGTGAAATGCATTCAAACACCACCCAACAGCTGTGATTATTGCAAATACGAAGGGTGATAATTTAATAGGCAAACAAGTTGACCAGAATCCAGTTTTGCCAAGGGAACTTAGACTTCTACGTAATATGTCAGTGATGCTAGGAGATGCGAGACGAAGAATGCAAACAAATCAAAACAGTATTTGAGAAAAAGCTAACAACTGAGATAGGATGATGACAAAGGTTAACAGAAACAGGCAGGGAATCTCCTAAGTTCCTGCTGGAAGAGCCCTAGAGCGTCACACACCTCAGTCCTGCAAGAGAGCTTCAGAAATAAGACCTGTGCAGCTGCAGCCATGGGGACAATGGCCAAGTGATAGAATGCTGGCTGTCTGCAAGTCTTTCTCTATGCTCAATACAAAGGCAGGCAAGCAAGCAAGACCCACACAAGGATAAAAGCCAAAGGGTGATTGTAGCACTCCTCTCCACCAAGCTGTCAGGCAGATGTACAAGTTCAAGGTCTGTGTCCTTGAACAAGATTCCTTTTGCACTGAATCCTCTGCATTCATCCCATAGGATTTTCAGATGTCTTCCTAATGCTGGTAGATTTTACATGAGGGGAGGAAGCATGAGGAGAGTTGTGTTTTTTTTTTTTATCTGAGCATCCAATGCTGTGCTGGCCTCCTCTGCTCTTTCCCCCAGTGCAAAATGGATATGGTATGCTTTGCATGGACTCTGGAGTAAAATTCTTCTGGATTCAAGTCATTTTCTTCCTGTGTTAATCTAGACAAATTTTTAGCCTTTCTGATCCTGTTCTTGCATATCCAAGTGTCTAACAGCACCTAAAGAAGACCCTTCTGAGGGTTAGAATGGATGTATAGAGGTACCTAGTACATCATAGGCCCATTCATTCAACAAATGTGTTGAGAGTATACTGCATGTCATATAGTATGTTAGCTCAACTCAAGGGTAGTTGACATTCTTTAGAATGTTATGAGAAATAAGTGCAGGTGTATGAAAAATTATCAGTCATACAGTGCAGTGAGGTTACTCAGGCAGTTGGGACCAAAGAGTTGAAACATTTCCAAGTCACCTCAGGTCCATAGCATGAACTAATGGTCTCATTCTAAACCTGGGCTTTCCTGGTGCTCTGTAAATCCTAACTGCAGGAACAAGTTGTGGAGCATGAAGAAGTACAGCCCACTAGCCAGCATTCAGAGTGGCTTGGCTCTTCACTCTTGCAGTTGGCAGATGTAATTTCTGTCTGTCTTATAGTCCTGCATCTACTAGAAATATAGTTCTAATGTTTCTTTGGGGAACAGTCCCACTCAGCCTCAGATTATGCAGCTACGGTAGATTTAACCTTTGTTCCCTGTTCTGTGGGTGGGTATGAAACTCTTGCTATACCAAAAAGATACCTCATTATATTTTAGATACAATGACTGTTTAAAAAGTGAGCAATATGAGCTATAAGCATCCAGGGTAGACCCTTTTCTAGATCCACTGTAAAAAAGTTATTCTTTCCCCCCTTGGATTGCAAAACTGGTAGCAATTTAATCTGTAGGGAGGCTCAGAGTTAAAGACACTTGCTTGCAAAGCCTGTAGCCTGAATTTGATTCACTAATACCCATGTAAAGCCAGATGCACAAAGTGGCACATGTATCTGAAGTTTGCTTGCAGTGGCAAAAGGTCTGGCATACCCATTCTCTTTCTGTCTCCCCTCACAAATAAAAAGTAATTTAAAAATATTTAGTCTGAATTATTTTAGACTGCATGTTCTAAGCTGAGGCAATTTAGCCTGTGAATGGGGCTCACAGTGAGAAAAGCATGGTGGAGAGGCATCATCTAAGTACCTGGATCCACCACCAGAAGTCCTAGACCTTTTTCCTTTACATAAATGACCCATTATCATCCTTGGGGCAGCGAAGGAGAGGCTAAGCAAATTAGTTGGATTTATTAGTAGTCTTTTTAAATGAAACATATCTCTGGTTTACTGCCTAGTATTTAACTGTTCCAAAGCTTTTATCATGATACTCAGAAATCTGAGTATTCTGTAAGATCTACCATTATCCCTTGGGGATGACAAGATTCTTTCAAGTCACATTGTATGTCAACAGAAGGTGGCCACACAACCTGCTCTCCACAAACAACTCATGCTGCATTATCTCCAGGGTCTGCTCTTCTCACTACTGTCTTTCCAGGAGCAATGACATGCCTGTACCTGTCCAGCTTGTTCACTTGAGCCTCACACAGTGTGTGGCATGTGGCAGGCAAATGCTCAATGATTAGCTATTAAATTGACTCAGAAGCAATAGACTGATGAAACACAAAGATACTTTTTCCTCTGGCAGAAGCCATGACTGAGGAAAAGCTTATTTAAGTGATGTTTTCACCGTAGCTAAAGCATAGCCCATCCTTGGGTGGAGCCTCTTGCTCCCAGGGAGACAGTTCTATTCCTCCAACCATACAAGAGTAGGGGATGGAAGCTTGGGCTTGTTCCCTTCCTTAACACCATGTTTCAGACATGTGTGGCTCCTTCTCTGGAGACTATTTTTAGACAACAATAGTAGGTAGAAAGAGAGAACTGGTGGTGGTAAGTGAGGATTAAAGGATGGAGATTATTTCAAGAGAACCACACACAAAGCAAATGATAGGGGGACCAAGGGGAGTCTGAGAGAAAACACGTCTTGGACACTTACTACATAGCCAGCCTCTTATTAATAGGTCATTCCCTTTTCCCTCTCACTGATATGCTCCAATACCATGAAAGTGGAAAAGCAAAGGCTAACTGAAGATAAATGACTTGCCCTAGCTTAAACGGAACACACATTATCTGGGCAGAACTTGAATTCTATTCTGGCTTACTCTACTGCCAGACAGATTTCTCTTCCATACACTCTTCTGTTCTCATTTAAATTAGTGCTCAGAGGTCAAATTCCTTTTAGAATTATAGGAGAACCTAGAAACTCTGATGTTTCTCACATGTGTTTGCACATAAGAAAAAAGAATTGTTTGAAGGGTAGAAAGCAAGTGACATTTAATATAAAGAAATGGCAAATGACAAATGTAAATTTCCTGTGGAAATCTAACAACAGAAATCATGTGGTGATTAAATATACTAGTTTCCCTACACAGGATGCAGGATGGAGGGCTGACTTGTTGATCTTGCAACCATGTGGATATGTCAGAACAGACCCTCTACCCCTGCTCTGTGTGGGTGAGAAGCTAGGACTACATACGCACTGCCTGAGCTAAGCTCTGGTGAAATAAGTTACTTAACTTTAATATGATTTATGATTCTGTCAATAGGGGAGGTTCAAAATGCTGCACTGATACCTAAATGTGAACTTTATATTTAAGATAGATTGAGTGAATGTGTGTGTGGGAGAGAGAGAGAGAGAGAGAGAGAGAGAGAGAGGGAGAGAGAGAGAGAGGGAGGGAGGGAGGCTGACTTCACAAATTTTCCTTTTGTGACAAAATAAAGGAAAACACATACTGAGCAAAAATATGGAATCAACATTATATTAAGCTAAATGATCAAGAAAGTAACTGTCAGGGGCTTATCTGATTATACTAGTTACAGAGTGTCTGATAGTCTGATACCTGGAAGTGCCCCCCCCCCCGAGAATTTTAGGAGGCTTTGTTCAGAACCAGCGCCTTTCCTGTGTAAATGCATGCGTGTGGCAGATGTGTGGGGGAGGGGAAAGGGATTCCAAGGGAAGTCAGTTTCTTTTGTCAGGATGAGTATGAATGTAGGTCTACTTGGCTAATCATCCCATTTTCTGTCGCATTCCCTCCAGGGGACTTGGGCCTCTTGAAGAGATTAAAGAACCAAGTGGTCTCACTGATCTAACCTGTCCTCACTGGAACAGCACATTAACATGATTCCACTACAGAGGAGCTCTCTTTAGAAGTTTGCTGTGGGGATGACAAATTAACCCAGCAGGGTATCTCACACATCTATCTTTGCACAAATTATTAGTGTAATAGAGCTTTTAGTTATGCATTTATCTGGTAATTATTGAACAGTTACACAAAACCAAGCTGAGCAGCCTGGCCTTTATGAGGCTCACTTGGTGGGTGGCCTTACAGTTAATTTCAGATAGTTCTCTACTCTGGCAGTTCACTTGCAGACAAATTAGCTAAACAGCCTTCTCCTTTAAATATTTCCATGTCACAGTGAAACTCTTTACAATACAATAAAGGTACAGTTTTAATTACACGCTTCCTGACTTTTGTTTAGTTGTAGTTTTAAAACATTTGCTGGCACTGGTTTTTCCTTTGGCTGGGCAGTAATAGCTGGTTGTAAGTATCTGGCTAATGAATTTAATAATTTCCTGAGCCGAGACTTAGAGAGCCTTTGCTAAAATGCTGCATTTCCTCTTCACCATCCAGTTACTTCCAAGCCCAGAGACAATGCTTCCTTCCCATTAAGCTGGACACTGCACTTGCGCTAACTCAGACTGTTTCCTAGGTCCTTTTGCTTCTCTTTCTCATCATCTCAAAGGTCTGTAAGGCCTGTATTCAAAAAGCAACTCTGGCAATTTCTATTGGAGAATGACGATGTGATGTGATGTTTTCCAGGACACACTCTAGTCATAACTAAGCACCTTGCATTTATCTGTCAGTGATTTCAGCACCTTGTTTACAATAGGTACTTAATTGATTCTCATTTTCTTGAGAAGATTCAATTGTACCTAACCAGGAGAAACAAATTAGATTCAGTTGATCACCAGCATATTCTACAACTCAGTTAAAAAAGCTTTCCACAGAGCAAAGTTTGCAGCTAAGATGGGAGAAAGCTGAACAAACCTAGCCCTTGGGGTCTATTCCTAGGATGGGCACTATGGTGATGATGGGGAGGCACCAAGGCATGGTCCTTCTTCAGGACTTAACATTTGGACAATACCCCAGGCAAATACCAAATCTTCAAAAAGATAGCAAAGCGTTTTAAGCTACTCTCTCCTAATACATATCAAGGCAACAGTTCTTAATTAAAAAGACACAAATAGGTGAATGAGCCCTGCTTAAACACATTAGACCCTCCCACACGCTGCAAAGTACAAATACTTGAACACTATCATCGCCATCATTATTATAGAAGGGGGGTAGAAAGAAGTCCCTATTATTCCCAAATTTTGTTTCCATCACATCCATGTATTCATTCAATTATTTGACAGAAGGAATGAGGCTGGGGCATTCAGAGATGAACAACAGTGTCTGCCATGTAACAAGTGTGGGCATCATGTCTCATCTCTCCTTTCCTGTGCCTCTCCAATCATCTATGCGTATCATGAGTCTTCACCTCAACTGTTCCTGGTGACCTCAGCTTCCTGGAAGGTGAGTGTAATGCTCATAATTCTCTGCAGTATATTTTTCTTGGCCAAACTGAGATATTGTTAACTTTAGCCCTACAGATATTTCATCATTAAGAGCAGGATCCCTGTTTGGGCCAGGAGGATCATGGACTTAGAAAGGTTTATAGAGCATATAAACTTTTGACTACCTCTCCAAACAGAAACTAGAACAGCTCTTTGAAAGCTGCATGATAAATCATCGGTTTCTATGACTATTGTTTTAATATCCCTTATGCACCTTTTCAGAATCTGGACAATTTTGCTTCTCAACTCCATCTATATGTAATTGACACACAAAGATGAAGTAATTTAATCATATTTGTATTTTTATGCTAGTTTCTCAAGTCTTAGTTGTCTAATAGTATTACTTGTTCTGTTTGCAGACTGACTGATAGGAGGTAAAAGAATCAAGATACAGCATAGGTGTTAGGTTTATTTGGACTCTCATAATGACAAATTACATGTGTTTCTTCATGAAGATGTCCTTCCCCTTGTTTTGTATGGAATTTTGTGCTTCCCTGAGTCAGTAACGGCTGAACATGCATTTTCTGAAATACTTAGCACTCTATGTATTTCTAAATTTGGATTTTGGAAGATTTGCATATATGTTACAAGTTGAACATACTTAATCTAAAAATCTGAAATCCAAAATGCTCCAAGACTTGAGAATCAACATGATACTCAAAAGACCATTCTGGTACTCATGCTAACAGTGAGGCATTTCAACTTTTGGACTTTTGGATTAGGGTTGATTAACCTGTACCACAGCTGCTGGTTTTCCCTGTCTCTCAACCACCAGGAGGTAAGGACTCTGTGCGAGGACAGAATGCAGGCCTCTCTGGCTTACTCTATTCAATAACTTTAAGAATACCTTGTGTAAGTGCTTGGTAAATATTTGCAGAAAAATTAATGGGTCCCCAGATGTTACTATGAGTCTTCAAGTTAATTTTAGCACTGAAACAAGCCAAAATAACTTCAAAAATATTTGAAATGACTTGTACCTCACAGAAACCCTGCATGTGCCAAAAAAAGGCTAATAAAAATATGTGATTTTTTTATGTTGCTATATAAAAACTTGGCAAGATAAGACAGGTTATGTCATGATTATCAAAACATCTAAATGGCCATGTTATGTTGTAGATCACAGAAAGTGTGAAAACAAACTACATGTTCAAATAAATATAGCTTATTTTTTTAAGTGGAGAAGAAAAGGCCTTATTAAGTTGGTTGAAAAACCAGTAGACCAGTGATGAGTTCAGGTTTTGGCTCTGACCAACTCAGATTTCTCGTCTATAAGTCATGTGGAATATGTACAACTGCTAACTAATACCCTCTTCCATCATCTACTGGTCATTTTCTAACAATGCTCTCTTGGGAAGTAATGCATTCCTTCTAGACCTCGATCCTTTCCTAGAAGATAGCATTAGCCCATTCTTGAAGGGGCTTCTAGGATCTAGTTGCCTTGTACCAGGCATTACCTGTTAAAGGCCCACCTCAACAGTGCAGCCCTGGTGACTGAGTGTGCAGCATATGAACCTTTGGGGAACCCACCACAGGCAATGTAGCAATGACTAATAGAAGACACTACAGTTCTCGACAGCATTTTGATGCTACCATAACAGCATCAAATTACATACTTATTTTTAAATGAGATAAATACAATTTCTAAGGGCATGTGTGTGTGTGTATGTGTACTAGTGTTGACTCTAGGGCCTTGGTCATGCTAGGCAAACAGCCTACTACTGAGCTCTATCTCTAGGCTTTTATATATTTTTTATTTTGAGACAAGGTCTTACTAAGTTGCCCAGGCTGAACTTAAACTCATCAAGTAGTCCAGGCTGGCCTTGACCTTGACATCCACTATCTCAGCTGTTGAGTAGCTGGGGTTACAGGTCTATGCTACCAGGGTTGGCTTCAAAGTCCCCGAAGTTACAGTTTAACCATATTCTGTTCTTCACAGACAAACACATTGTTAGTGACATGGGGACACACTAGACCACAAATTCCCATAGCACAGTTTCTTTAGTGCAGCCTCTCAGTGAGGCTCCTCTCCTCATTTTGAAACTCTAAGCACAGTCACTTTACTCAGTGCAGAGCCTTAAATGAAGTGGCCATCTCCTAGTCTGCTGCTTTTGAAACTACAAAAGACTTTAAGCAGAGAGATAAATTTTAAGAACTTGTAGTTTAAAACAAAAACTTTTAAATATCATTGATTAATGCTCTCAATGATTCTTAAAAAGAGTTAGACCCCAGGTTTATATACATGTTTTTATTGACAATTTCTATATTTACAGACAACAAACCATGGTATTTCCCTCCTCTCCCCTCCCCTGCTTTCCCTTTCATAACTCTGCTCTCCACCATATCCCCTCCCTCTTTCCATTAGTCTCTCTTTTAATTTGATGTCATAATCTTTTTCTCTTATTATGAGGGTCTTGTGTAGGTATTACTAGGCACTGTGAGGTCTCAGATATCGAGGCCAAGTTCTGTCTCGACAGTTATATGTAAGGAGTGGTACCCTTCCTTTGGCTCTTATATTCTTTCTGCCACCTCTTCAATGGACCTTGAGCCTTGGAGGGTGTGAGATGTTTCAGTGCTGGACACTCCTCCATTCCTTCTTCTTTTTTTTTTTTTTCAGTTCATATAATTTATTGCAGTTAGCACACAGTTTAAAAATTCACCAACACACCAATAGTACAAAACTAAACAGCATTATAGGTTATTCCCCCCTCAGGAAAATAAAACATACTATACTCAAACAAAACAAAACAAAAGGCTTTTTAATGTGCAACAAAAAAATTAATTCAACATCAAATGTGTAACTCTCAGGTGCTTTCATCACTGCTCCTCTGTGCTACATTGTGAGACTACACCACAGCCCTGGTCTGCATATACTGCACACACTTTACACATGCCACACACTGTACATATACTGTACACACATACCACACACACTACATATACTGTGAACTGTATATATACACCACACACTGTCAACACACCACACACACTATCCACACATACATACACTGCACATACCACACACACTGTACACATGCTGTACACATACCACACACACCATACCCACTGTACACACACCATATATACTTTTTACTAAGCATGCTTTCATACCATGCATTGCCAACAAACACTGCTTGAAATACTCTGGTTCAGATGGGGGACCACTGCATGTGAGGAACTGCAGGGTATTTATTGTGCACACAAAGCTGACTGCTCTTACACAGAATGGTTTCATTACAGAAAACAAAAGCTTTTATTATTTTGTTTTACTGTCATTCCACAGCATGTATCAAATTACTAGATCTTTGCTTTGCATTCTGTTAGAATATTTGAGTTATAAAATTGTTATTTAAGTTGATGACTTGAGTTTTATTTAAAAATCTTTCAGCTAGGCATGGTGGTGCATACCTGTAATCCCAGCACTCAGGAGGCACAGGTAAGAGGATTGCTGTGGGTTCAAGGCCACCCTGAGACTATATGGTGAATTCCAGGTCAGCTTGGGTGACAGTGAGACCCTACCTCGATAAACCAAAAAGAAAAAAAATTCTTTCAACAAGTTTTGGCTTGGCTTGAGATTAGGATGGAATTACTATTTCTGAAACTGCTTCAGAAGATAGGTACTATGCACTTATGTGAAGCAGAATCCTCAACACTTTTGATTATGGTCACAATAATGATTAAGTCTGAAAAGCAGTAAAAGATGCTTTATGTCCCACATCAAATACTCAGTCAAAAGTTAACTCATGCTGGGCCTGGTGGTGCACACCTTTAATCCCAGCACTTGGGAGGCAGGGATAGAAGGATCACTGTGAGTGTGAGGCCACCCTGAGACTACATAGTGAATTCCAGGTCAGCCTGAGCTGGTGAGAATCTACCTCAAAAAACAAAAAACAACAACAAAAAAGAAAAACAAAACAAAAAAAAAAGAGAGTTAACTCATTATGTTATAAGAATAAATGAGTACCCATCTCATTCATTGCAAGTAAGTCTTTTTAAAACTAAATGATAAAATTATATAAATACCAGAGGACTGTTTTAAGATAAATTTCTTTATGATTTATTACCAGCAAATGTCTGATTTGCATATCTGTAACATATACATATATATTTGGGGTCATGTAACAAATTCTTGAGAGTCAGGAGAGATGTCTCAGTGGGCAAAGTCATGCTACATAAGCATGAGGAGCTGAGCTTGGATTCCCAGCAGCTATGGTGAAGCTGTACTCTGGCATGTGCCTATAATCCTAGCTCTGTGGAGGCAGAGATGGAAAGATTGCTGGGGCTTTCTGGCTAGCTCGTCTAGTTAGCTCCAGGTTTGATGAGAGACCCTGTCTCAAAAACTAGGTGGAAAATGATTGCGGAAGACATCTGATGTTGACCTCTAGCCTGCACACAACCATACACACACGTGGACTCCCCACACTCATGCCCAGCACACAAACACATGTGCTTACATGCATGTATATGCATTACACACACACATACAAAAAATAAAACACACATGCACATGCCAAAAAATGCCTTAGGTGAAAAAGGATATGAATAAAGTTTCAGAAGCTCTGATCCAAGTCACAGGCAAACTGGCAGCTCTTGAAAGAGCAGTGATAAGCACAAAGACTTGTTATCAGTAGTAGTGAATAAGATAAATTGTCACAATTAAATACTTTATGATGGTTACAACTTTAGGTAATGGTAAATGGAAATCTTTGAAAGCCCAATCTTTTAGCTTAAAGTGCCCAATAAATGTAATAATGTATAATGACATAAAAATGCCTTTGCTGAAATTTAAAAACGTCTGCTACCCTGGGATATTCCAACATAGTTTAATCAGTTTACCCAAGTCTAACCACATAGAGACATGGGTGGTAAAGTGTTGTTCTCATGACACAGGTGACCCAACTGAGACCACAAGGTTAAGTGATTTATCAGAGCCACAAAGAAAGCCATGGTCAGGGAGGGGCTGAGGTTTAAGAAACCACATGCCTTTACCTACACAATGTAAACAGGGAAGTGGCCAGAAGAGCATGTTCATCAAAGCTTTATAGTGACTGTCTCACTGTAGAGGGAAGGCTTTGGCTCTTTCCATCTCAGACATCCGCATCAAGAAATAGTGCATGCAAGACCATACCTCTGTCCTTGCTGGGCCTTCCAAAGAAATGAGAACCTATCAGTGTGTTTGAGTGTGGCAAATGTCTTTTATGTATGCATTTCCATGAACTCTGGCTACTTTTTATTCATCTAATACACAAAATACTGGATGAGGCACCAAGATACAAAATGTGTGAGAGATCCTTGTCCCCTGACATTTCATTCCAGAAGGGGGTCAAACATGGACACTAAGAGAGCAAGTCAAGTATAGAGGAAGTGCAGAATGAGAGCTTCCAGGAGACTAATGTCCATGAGGGGTAGAGGCAAGGTACAGCTGAGGGGCTCCATGCTCACAGTAGCATAGACTAAGTATCCCTATTCTGAAAATCCAAGACTGAAATGCTCCAGAATCTTAGATCTGAGTACTGACATGATGCCAAAGGAAACTCCTACCCTGACCTCAGGAATGAAGTGTCTGTCGCATGCAGGCATGTTAAAAACACTGTATAGAATCCAAACAATGTATGAGGCATAGATGAGTGAATTCCATGTTGACACTTGGGTCCCCTCCCAAATGATATCTCATTATACATGTGAAAATCTTCCCAATCCTGAAATTGCACCTGGAAGCACATGTAGTCTCAAGCATTCAGACAAGCAATGCTCAGATTGGACTTGAACTGGGCTTGAGGATGGGTAAAAATGTCCACAGGTGAAGGCAGTAGGGACAGCGTGAGACTTTCCAAATCTGGATGAAAGAGGATGGTTTGCTTCTACAGCATGGTGTGCTGCTTCCTGATATTGTGTGCTGACCACAAACATATGACTTCACTGACCTTGGCCACCATGATTCTCTGTAGAACCTCTGTCTCAGAGAAGTCACAAGAGCACCAGGGCACAAAGTTGGCATGAGGATGGTACAAGTTCAAATACTCATACATCTGACCCTCTAAGCTTTTGTGCTTCACTACTCTACAGTCAGGAGGCTTAGGACCCTCAAAGTTCATGTGTTGAAATTATAAATCCCAGTGACCTGCAGGTGGGGCTTTGAGGAGATGATCAGGTTTGGATGGCAAAGGCCTCATGGGTGGGATTGTTCACTTATGAAAGAGGCCACAGAGACCAAGTGAAGACACCACACAAAGACAGCATCTCTAAACCTTTGTCAAACACTGAATCTGCCAGCACTGTGAGCATGGACTTCCCAGCCTCTAGCACTATGAAACATAACTTCCTGTTGTTTATAATCCACTCACTCTGTGGTGTTATGTTGTAGCTGCCCACATAACTTAAGACAACCATTCTAATGGCCTTCCTCCTTTCAAGGTCCACTTGTTCAGCCTCTACACTTTGTCACCTTTACATAGAAAGGTTTCTTTCATCATGATAGCCACCAAAATTCCAAACACAACTTCTGGGCTTGCAGTCAAAAGTAGGGTCATCTTTTTTTAGGGGGGAGGAAGGTGACTGTTTTGCTGTAATACTATTGAAATAACACCTCTGGCCTGAGCACTGAGTTGTCACTTAGTTACTGCTACTGATAGATGCTTGTCTGGTTGAGGCAAGCTTCCTAGAAAGTTCTGGTAAGGGAAAAGAGGTCTTGCAACCTGATATATATCAGAGGCGCATATATATTATTAGGCCTTGGGTTAGAGGACATTAAACACCCTGGGAGCCCCATCCTTGTGCCCTTTAAAAGTCTGGATTTATGTATTTTCTGGTTTTCCCTTTGTGACCTGGTAACTGGAAAAGAAATGGTGGGAGAGAAAAAGGTCGCACTTAATGTACACATACCACTGTTATGCCACTGACCATCTCAGGTGGTTTCTTCTCCTTAAATTTGGCCTTATCTTAAAATAACAGGTTTTAGCTCCAGGTGGGTAGTATTGCAAACATGAGCTTCCCAACTGGTTCATAGGAGAATGGAAAGGAATACAGAACTTACACAAGTGTTCTTCTACTTGAGAGGTAGAATCCCGACTGCTTAATAATTCCTTAGCCAAAACATGTCCTACATTTGCCTATCCCTAGAACCCTTTGTGCAGCCAGAGATGATCTTCAGCTTCTGATTCTCTTGCCATTACCTCCAGAGTTCTAGGTGTGCTCCATCATATGCAATCTTATGCAGTGCTGGGGACTGAAGCAGGGCTTTTGTATGTGTTAGGCAGGAATTCTTCTCAACTGAGCCAACATTCCTAGCCATGCTTTCCCTATCTTAAGTCTGTGTTTCTTACTGCAAAGATTCAACTGAAGAGTGTCACCACCCCACTCCAAGTCCTTTGCCAGACCATTAAGGGTGGGGGGCAGTGAGGATGGGTGCCTGAGTGGCCTTTCCCAAAAGGAGAATCAAGTATGCTGGGAACTGTCTTGAATTCTGGTGAAAACAGAGAATCTCAGTACCCCATTACTCTTAAACTAGAAAACTTTCCCTCTCATCTATAATTTTATGAGTATGAATGGGAAGAGGAAGGCAGAGGACAGTGTCTTGTGGGTAAGGAAGTGCAGTCTGGCCCAACCCAGTGTGGGCCAGTTTACCAAATGTGCTTAGTCATCTAGCATAAAGAAGATCCGGGTCATGGACTTGCAGGTGAGGCACTGCTTGATGTATAGGAGTCCCCCTTTGGTATTCACTGGATAAGCAATGATATAAGCACATTGTTTTATACTCTTCATGTTCCAAAATCACAGTTATATTGTAACATTTATATAAGAATGTAAGCCTTGGAAGAAACACTTATTGCCTAGTGATATCGTCTACATTTCACTGGAGAGGCTACTCCAAAGCCAGAAAGAAAGTGGGAAGGAAGAGGAAGATTACCCGGCTCTTGATGGCACATCACACTCTTGCCTTTATTACCTTGTTCTATAAATCTTTTCTTTGCTTGAAATATCATCCATATATAAGCACCTTTTTAGATCTGGCTTCAATGTGCTCTATACTTTTAAGCCCCTTTATTTCATACAAAGTGGTAAGTAGTAGCTGATTACTTTATCTACACATTATCTTCTCTAAATGCCTGTTTTCTTATGACTCAATCCTGTTTTAAGCTGCATGTTCTATCAGGACAAGAAACAATAACCGCTGTGTGTGCACAGTGACAGGCACCCAGTATATCTTCATTCAATGAACAAATGAATGAACCTCCATAGTTCTTTCCTCTGAGTTCTATAAAAATTTTTGCTCTTAACATTTATTTAGCACTTGAATATGTTAACCTGACCATAAAAAATGAGTAAAAACACATACCTAGATAATAAATACTCTGACTTAAAGTGACTTCATAGCTTGCATTCTCCACTATGGTTTAGATGCTCAACACATGCTAATGATGAGGGAATATTATAATAATAATAATAATACCATTTTAAAAGAGGTTTATTCAGATGTGAATTTTCAAGTTTTTATATAATATGTAATATTGTATACATATATGTGGATATATACATATATATGTATCAGGGTAAGCATCTGTGCTTGTAACTACACATAAGTGAAATTACTTACTGTGGGCTCTTGAGAAATCTCTATCAATGATTACAAAGTCTTTAAGAATGAAGCAAACAAGTTTCTGTAACGGTCAATACAGAAACTGGCTCACATGGCAAAGTTCTTATTTCCCTCAGTGGGATTTCTTCATGTGTGCATAGACAGACCTCTCTACTGCCATATTTCCCTGAGATGCACACACCATATTCATAAAACAACTCAGATTTGTAGACTAACATTGAGATTACTGCAAGAAATATCAGTTTCCCCAGGCATGTATCAAAGTAGACAAGAGACCATAACTTTCTCAGATGCTTTATGGTACCAGCTGGTAGATCACAGACCTACCTAAACAAAAATCTGATGGGAGAATGTGAGCGTGGTTACAATTACTCACACTCCTACTGTGGGAGTTTCATAAACAAACTAATAAATATTTTCATCTTGCAATAAGATTGAGTTAAGTGATTTGCTGACATTCTCTTGAGGTTTAAGGCTTGTCTTTAATGTGAAATACACATCGTATTTCTTGTGGACACATTTTAATAATAAACTTAAAAGCACACGAGACTGAAATAATGAAAACATTGCAATGAAAACCAGAAAACTATCTACCACTTCAAAAGGAGTGAATGAGAATAGCTCGTCAACACCCTGATGCAAACAACCTCAACACAAGATGCCACATATGGAAATCAGGTTTCATGTAAAGAGAATTGGCAGGGATGAGAGAGTGAAAAAAAAAAATCTATTACTTGAAAACAGGTAACTGGCCATATGGAAAGATACATACCAATACACAAGTATGGATACACATACACATACATTTTTGGGAATGTTTGGTTTTGGTTCAAGTGAATTCCTACCTCTTTGCCAAATCTCACTGAGCAAACAAATAGGTTTGGTGCCTTTTAACCTTAAGAAAGGGACAGATTTGATACCATATTCTCTTTGGTCTGTAAAAGTCTAAGACTTCCCTCCAAGATAAGAAACTGGACTGTTCATGGTCCCAGATGCATTACAGGGTAGCCCTCATCTCCCATTTGCTACTCTGGCCTGCAGGTCACGATGCCAACACACCCAAGCGTCCCTGTGGAGCAGCTCACCTCTGGGTCCTGTAATGACAGGTCGGTGATGCTGGGTGAAGGCCGTTCCCAGGGAAGAGGTCTGCGAAGGGGAGGGGCTGCTGAAACCAGACTTCTCCGACTTCTTCAGGGTGGTTGGAGATGGCATGCCTGGCAAGAAGGGTTGATTGACAAGTACACTTTAGTTCACAAAACAACAGCTTGTGTGGCTGAAGAGACAGTACTTACAGAACTGAAAAAATGAACCCTCATAAAGCAGCCTACCTCCCACTTGGTATATAAAATTCATTTTGAATTGCTTTGAAATGCTCATAGGAACAGATGTACCCCTGATAGGTGGTTCTATAATTGATTTTGGTTTATCCTACTCAATCTCTGTTTGGGGGTTACTGATCTTATTGACATAACATTGGTTATATCTTGGCTCTTGTGTCTCCCTATGGCCCATATTATACAGGCTTGATCCTGAGTGGTGCTGAGGTTTAGTGGGAGGTTTTGAGGTCATTGGAGGCATACTCTTGGAAAGAACTGTGGGATCTGGTCCTTTCCTCAGACTCTTATTTTCTGGCCATGAGGTAAGTAGCTTTTCTCTGCTCTATAGCTCCTGCCTTTGCTACCCAGCATTCCTACCTGACACCTAAAAGCAATTAGTCTACTTCATGAACCATAAATAAAACTCCTTTTCTCTTTATAAGTTGATTACTTTGTTACATGACAGAAAGCTGACTTACATAGGCTTCAACTCTCAATGTTCCTAACATTTGCTGCAAGTCTGTGTGACCTCTGGGACCCTCAGAAAAAAGGCTGCCTAAGCTCATGCTGACTTCACAGGCAGTCATTTTGTCTTGTCAGAATTAAGACACTTTAACATATTTTAAATAACTTAGGGCTTCTAAAAATATTTTATTTATTTGCAAGGAGAGAGAGAAAAGAGAGCGAGCGAGAGAGGAGCAGAAAATGGGGGCACCAGGGCTTTTAGCCACTGGAAACAAACTCTAGATGCATGCTCCATATTTGGGCATCTGGCTTTATATAGGCACATAGGTACATAGGAACCCAGGTCCTTAGGCTTTGTAGGTTAGTGCTTAACCACTGAGCAATCTATCCAGCCTTACTTCAATTTTTTTAAACATAAAAATACTCTTGTCAAAAAAAAATGCTCTTGACAATGGCAGCTCAGTTGTAAACAGAATTTTTTTAAGCCATAAAAAATAAGCAATTGGGAATGGTTAAGTAAATATGGCAGAACCATTGCAAAGAATACTGCAAAAGAGTGATGGCATGGGGAGATATTTATAATATGATGTTGATTGACACAAGCAATTATGATTGAAGTACATCAACCATTGGGTGAATGATATAATGTAAAAGGTATTTCTATGTACAGAGAAAGAACTGCAAGGAAATGGACACAAACTTTACAGCAGCCCTTCCGCAGATTTGGATGACTGTCCCTTCTGTTTGCTTACTTGTCTTTTCTATGATGAACATATATTACGCTTATATTAAGAAAATATAATAAAAGCTTGTTTTCAAAAATAGCATTTTTACTATAGTGTCTAAGGTTTTCACAACACTTCAGGCTTAGGAAATGCTTTGGAAGGAAAAATAATGGGAAAACAGAGCCTTGTCATAACTGAATTTGTAATGTTCTCAGCAACCATGTTGACACAGACCACTGGAAGCATCTCTCACTTTGGTGCCAATTAAAACAATGTAAAATTGGATGTAAAATAAAGGCAATGACTCCTAGTCTCTACATCATTGGACAAATTTAGGCTGTCTCAACATTCTAGCACAAAATTGTCAGCACAGATGTCAAAAGAACCAAGTTTATTTATGCATGGCTACCTATGATGTTTTGTCTATGATCTCAGAATTATTTGGGTAAACTGAAAAAAAAATAATCAAAATATTGATATTAGTATGTAACTTTTACTGAATAATGCCAAGATTGTATTGCTATAGACATGTATAAAAATTTAGATTGTTTAGACATACCTAAATATATCTTTATTGTTTTTTTTAACTTTTTTATGTTAGGGAGAGAGAGAATTGGCAAGCCAGGGCCTCAGCCACGGAAATCAAACTCCACACACTTGCACCACCTAGTGGACATACGTGACCTTGTGCTTGCCTCACCTTTGTGTATCTGGCTTAAGTGGGATCTGGAGAGTCAAATCTGGGTCTTTAGGCTTTACAGGCAGCTGCCTTAACTGCTAATCCATCTCTCCAGCCTGTCTTTATTATTTTTGATCAGAGTTTACTTAATGTGACTTTACAACGTGACATTCAAATGTGTCTACACTCAAAGATTTGGTAAGGATATATATGATGTCTGTTTTGGTCCTTTCTATGTTCAAAATATTGATTAAAGGTCTCAAACACACCAAAGTATCCTCATGAGTTTTAAATTCTCAGTACAGATCTTGCCTTTATCAATGGATTTACCAACAGATGTGTGGACATAGCAAAACCTTAGGTTTTGATCCCAAGAAAGAAACATACTGAAAACTAGTAACCACATTTCCATGGTCAGATGAAAGCATACTACAGAATAGTGCATGTGCTCATACATGTGGATCAAACTTTAAGACCAGTATCTATGTGATCGGAATTAAACACAGTAACTAGGCCAACAGTCATGTTTGTTTGTTCGTTGAAGAGGCAACCAGACATAGCACTGCAGGGTATGAACAGGGCTGTGCACTGAGGTTGGGGCTGAGTACTCAGCTCAGTCACCTCATGGCATGATACCTGGGTAGCTCTTTGAAACAAGACACTAAGGGAATAAAAAGCTATCTGAAAAGTGACAAATCTCCCAAGTCATCTTCATCTCTTTTGCACAAACCAATTTCAGCTGCCAACTAGTCCACTAATTTAAATTCAGTCAAATGCCTGAATTGTGTTATGAAAGACATGGAAACGAAAATGGTCAAAACTTTGAACTCACAATTTTTTTCAAACAATGGAATCACTTATGAGATGCTTTCTGAATGAACCTTCTTGACTGGAGAAAGTTGTGATTCTTTGAAATGTTTGTGTTCTCCCCTCCATGCCATTATAAATAGTGCTTTATGGCTTTATGACTTTAATCAGTGTCATGTTTACCCTTCTAAAAGAGGAAGTCTAAGTAAAATGTAGGCAATGTAACAAGCACCAAGAATTATCAAACTTGTAAATGAGTTCAAAAATAGCAAAACTTAAACTTCCCTTGTAAGAGTTACAGAAGGCAGACACAGAGTTGGTGTGTCAGAACAAGCCAAACACTGCCCAGGCCTCAAAGCTTATCAGTCAAGTAATATGAACCCTAGGGCTATCATGAATAGCAAAATACTTTATGTTTTCAATTTTTTTGTTTATTTTTATTTAGTTATTTGACAGTGTCAGAGAGAGAGAAAGAGGCAGATAGAGAAAGAGGGAGAGAATGGGCGCGCCAGGACCTCCAGCCCCTGCGAACGAACTCCAGACGTGTGCGTCCCCTTGTGCATCTGGCTAACGTGGGTCCTGGGGAATGGAGCCTTGAACCAGTGTCCTTAGGATTCACAGGCAAGCGCTTAACTCCTAAGCCATCTCTCCAGCCCAATGTTTTCAATTTTTAAAGACTCATATTGAACACATTTCCTTATTATATACTTTAATATTGTTCTCTACATGCATAATGCATATTTTGGTTAATTTGTTTTGTATATTTAATTGACCAAATGAAAATTCAAAATGTTTGTAAATTGCTCTGTGCTAAAAGCTAGAGAACATTAATCTTGGCTTTTATTTTTGAAATTAAATTTTGTTTCTGTACGTTGCTTTAAAAATAAGTTTCCTGTTAAAACTTCTAGCAATTATCTATGTATAACCATCATGCAACTACTGTATAAATTAATAGCTGATTGGAATTTCTGAATCAAAACATTAAATTCAATATTTTTTAGAATAATACAACTTTAAGAAAGCTGAGGTCTGGGCTGGAGGGAGTGCTTAGTTGTTAAGGTGCTTGCTTGAAAAGCCAAAGAACCCAGGTTCAATTTCCTAGGACCCACATAAGCCAGATACACAAGGTGGTTCATGTTTCTGGAGTTCACTTGCAATAGCTTAAGGACCTGGCATGCTCATTCTCTCTTTCTATGTGCCTATCTCTCTGTGAAATAAATAAAATAAATAAAGCAGTTTTTCTTTAAGTAAGCTGGGTTCTTAGTCTAAAGCCACAAAAAGTTAAATGTTGTCAATAATTATGGGAGCTTGAAAGTGGACCCTCTACTCTAGAAAGGAATGCAGGCTGGACAAAACTGTGATTGTAGCCTTGTAAAACCCTGAGCACAGGCCCTGGTTAATCTCTCTGCACTCAGACTTCTGACCTATGGAGATGGGAGGTAAGAAATGTGTTTTGTTTTAAGTTGCAAAGTTTGTGATAACATGGGACAGCAGTGGGAATCAACATGAAATGTAAATAGGAGACTGTAGTTAATGCCAGCAGCACCTGCTATGCAGCACTGTGTAGAATTCAAGATGTTCCCATATTTTATACCTAATTTGACCTAGGTTATAAGGTTTCAACTAGTCTATGCTTACTCAGAGGAACTGGCAAGACCTCAGAACAGAGGCAGGCTAGAAAATGGGTGTCAGATAAAGTAGTAGCTACTTTCAAGAGGACAACCCTTTCTGAAAACTGCTAACTTCCCTGTGATTCTTCTAAAATATAACATTCGCAAAATTAGATAAAAAGTATTTAAAAACTCAAAGTAAACTCATAGAGTCGCTTATAAAAAATCAGGGTTGAGCCGGGCATGGTGGCACATGCCTTCAATCCCAGCACGCGGGAGGCAGAGGTAGGAGGATCGCTGTGAGTTCGAGGCCACCCTGAGACTACATAGTACGTTTCAGGTCAGTCTGGGCTAGAGTGAGACTCTACCTCGAAAAACAACAACAACAGAAAAACAAAAGCAAAAAAGTCAGGGTTGGTTTTATAGGCAACTTTCTTATTGAAATAAAAAGAAGAAATAGGAAAATCATAATTCTTTTTTTCTTTCAAATTAGCGCCTCAGTGTAGTCCAGGCTGAACTGAAACCCACTGGAGCCCCAAGCTAGTTTCAAATTCACAGTGACACTTTTACCTCCCAAGTGCTAGGATTAAAGGCATGGACCACCATGCCTGGCTGGAAAAATCACAATTCTAAGACTGAAATCCACCAAGGATGCTGATCCAAAGCCCTGTATCCACAGCCATGAAGAAAATGGTACAGGAATGAGAAGGCTCCATGAAGGTCGTGGCTGGAGAAAACCCTCCCAAGGTCCTATTTCAATAGTTCTAGGACATACAGTACAAGTGAGAGAGAGCGGAGGGAAGGATTGCCATAAAGCTGAATTATTCCAATGACAATTAAGCAAAGTGGCAGGGATTTAAAGAGAACACTGTGCCAAGTCAGTGTTAGTGCTTACTCTGTTAAAGGAGATATTCAAACAGTCATCCTTCTGTGAAAGGTGTTCCTGTAAATGCTACTTGGGGCAACTGTCCCTTGTTTCACATGCCTCTTGTGGGAGTTTGGAATATGTAATTCAAAGTGCCAGAGAAGATTTATCTTGCATATGGCCCTTTCTTCAAAGGGTTAAAGACTACATGGTTCAGTAAGAGGGGGATGAGAGATGAGGGAAAAAGAAGGCCATAAGAGGGAATTATAATCAAAATATATTGTGTGCATGTATGAAAATTGTCCATAAAAAAGTTAAAGTAAAAAGTGTCACGGTCTAGAACAGAAAGTTTAGTTACAGAAATTTTAATTTATAGCTACAGTGCTTGAGAGCAAGTCAAAACAAGCAACTTCTGCACATTCATCTTAAATCCAATATGTGAATAGACAAAGATAAGACCCCCCAATGTTGCCAATTTGTATTTTTTGTTTTCTTTTGTGTGTTTGGTATTTCGCGGTAGGGTCTCACTCTAGCTCAGCTGACCTGGAATTCACTATGTAGTCTCAGGGTGGCCTTGAACTCACAGCGATCCTCCTACCTCTGCCTCCCGAGTGCTGGGATTAAAGGTGTGCGCCATCATGCCCGGCTTGCCAGTTTGTATTTTTAAGATATGTGAAATATCTTTGGATATTCTGTTGTTCATTGCCAACTTTCAACCCCTGTCAGGTTTTGCAAGCAAGTGCCTTTAACCACTGTACCATCTTGCCAGCCCCTCAAATCAAGCTCCTAATGAAGTTGCAACTTTTATTTTGCCCTAAATATTGCAAGCCTGTATGACACTAACTCCTGTTGTGAGTGTCCCTTTAACACACAGGTATTCTGAGCCACCTCCCTGCCAAATCTAATGTGGGGAACAGAAAGCCAGTTATGTTTATCAGACCAAGGGTGTCAGCATAAGTTTTGGTGATATTCCTCAAGCCTAGGAGGAAAATCAACACACATATTTTTCAGCTGCCATATTCTAGCAATATCCCCACAAGTGAGAACAGGACCTTTCCAGAACTGTTTCAGCTATACCTTAGATTAGATCACCCGTAACCAGGATGGTAAATACAGGCAGAGACTGGGTAAATTACTCACACCATTAATGCCATCTGGTCCTGTAGGTATAAACATTTGCTATGTGGTACAAGGACATAGTGAACACACTGTAGTTCCCTTAGGTCTGTTTCCAAATGATTAAAATCCATTAGGTTCACTATAATGTAACTTACTATAATTAACACACTCAACAATAAGGAGATAAAACTTTCAGACTATCTTGGCTTTTATACCTTTTTAGTGAATAAAAAGGTTTTAAAGTCATTTTTATAATGGAGAGAATAAAATGCAAGTTAATGAAGCTCTTGCATTTATCCTTTGTAATTTACGCACATCCATGTAACATAAGCCACAAGGACCCTCAAACTATCACAGCATAAAGAAGTTCAGGTAATTTGAAAGGCTTGGTAACATAAGTGATTTCTTCAATCTTATAAGAAAAACAGGAGTATGGAGTAAAAAATTATATGGATTATTCAGGAGGAAAGAAATGATTAATTCTTTAATATATTCCAACTGTACACTTGTGAATGGAAAATTTACAATCATAGAGCAAGGCATGAGGAAAATGTCAAATGAAAATCTGGTTTCTGAGCAACAATGAAGTCTCTTGACACTTTAGAAAATTTCTTCTCTCTCAAAACTGAACACATATACCCCAGTGATAGGCCTGAAATAAGGAAACTGTTTCATGTCCCATATATGTACAAGGAGGTGGCAAATTCTCCAGTCAGTCTCTCTGTCTTCCAATATCCCATCCCCCACGGGTAAGGATTGTGGCTCTGAAAAAATTTCAGAAAAAGACTATGGATAGAACATGCAAGGTAAACAAATTATTTCCCTTTCCCTTTCCTTTTTTTTTGCCTTCCTTTCTTCCTTCCTCCTCTTTCTTTCTCTCTCTCTCTTCTTCCTTCCTTCCTTCCTTCCTTCCTTCCTTCCTTCCTTCCTTCCTTCCTTCCTTCCTTATTTCTCTCTCTCTCTCTCTCTTTCTTTCTTTCCTTCCTTCCTTCTGAGAGATGGAGATAGAATATATGAGCATCTGTGTTAGGTTTCTATGTGCCCTGTCCAATATGGCAGCTATAGCTACACATAGCTACTTAAATTTAAATAAATTAAAATTCCTGTTGCATGACATCATTATAACTCAATGCTCTGCAGCTCTATGTGTTGTGGCTATGGTACCTCATTGTACAGAGAGTTCTACTGGCCAGCACTGGTGTGAACATCACCAAGTAACTTTCTACCTTTCAGTCCTGCTACACAACTCTTCCTTCCTTCTGTCCTTTCTTCCTTTCTTTTTTTTTTTTTTTTTGATATAGGGTCTAATTCTAGCTCAGGCTGATCTTGAACTCACTATGTAGCTCCAAGCTGGCTTTGAACTCATAGTGATCCTCCTAGTTCAGACTCTTCCCTAGCAGTGGGATTAACGGCATATGCTACCATGCTTGGCTTGTATGCCTTTTCTCATAGATCCTGAAAGCAAAGTTTATGCACAATACAAACACAGAACTGTATAAAAAAGGGAGAACCTCAAAGGTTTTCCTTTTTTCTCTCAGAAGCTGCAGGTAATCCAGTACTCAAGGTATACGACCATCTTTATGGGTGCTTTTCTCCACAGCTAACATTAGCCTCAATGATGTAAACTTAAGTATTTATTAAAATATGTTCCTTCCTGTCACCTAAAACTTAATGAAATGCTTTGAGTCAGAAGTTCCCAATGGTCATATTTAATCTGAAAGATGTGTACTCTGATGCTCCCTGTGTGGGGTACAGTGGCATCAGGACTCTGTTTGCCTTAATATTTGTTGGATACATGAGAAACACCCATCACTTTATTTAGAGTAAAACTTTTGAAGCTGATTGAAACATTTCATAGGGGAAAAAGAATATAATTTTAGGCCTCTTCAAATTGCTTGAACTGTGAAATCAAGTAATAAACACAAGAAAAGGTCTGTCAGCGAGAATCCAGGCTTGGTGTAGTCAGCACTTTCTTGCTCAACCTTATTATGGCAAAGCATTTGATTTTTCATCTCTGTGCTCTGTTCTTACCCACAAATAAACTACTTTGACCTCCACCTGTTACTCAGTGAAGTCTGCCTGCCATCCTTCAATAGCCCCATTCTTTGTCTTCAAAAGCCTTTGAGTCACAGAAAGTGGGAAGATAGAGTTGTGCAATGAATCAAGCTGATATCCCTTTATAACTATTCAGTACTTCACAGTTCAAGCTGGAAGCCACAGACTAAAGGAAAATGGACTTTATAGAAAGTCAGAGCTTATGGATGCTGGAAAAGTCAATGCATTTCATCATGTGAACATGAAATTTCTCACAGAAAGAGGTTCTCTCTTGAGCTCTTATTTAAAGCACACAACTTGGAGCTCATTCCTTATAGGAAAACCTCTCTCTATGGTTAGTGTCTTCATTTCAGATACATAATCCCTAGGGCCATTTCAAGGCATAATAATATTTTGAGTTATAATATGTTCATTATACTGATATTTTACCAAACAAAACAAACCACCAACCTCAAACATAGTTTTATACATGCAAATGACCACAGTACCTTAAATCACTATCATGACAAAGACAAAAGAAATGTGTGTGGGGCTGGAGAGATGGCTTAGCGGTTAAGCGCTTGCCTGTGAAGCCTAAGGACCCTGGTTCGAGGCTCGGTTCCCCAGGTCCCACGTTAGCCAGATGCACAAGGGGGCGCACGTGTCTGGAATTCGTTTGCAGAGGCTGGAAGCCCTGGCGCGCCCATTCTCTCTCTCTCTCCCTCTGTCTTTCTCTCTGTGTCTGTCGCTCTCAAATAAATAAATAAAATTAAAAAAAAAAAAAACTTAAAAAAAAAAAAAGAAAAAGAAATGTGTGTGAATGAAGACCATACAGGTACACATGTGGGTGAAGTGCAGTATCTGACATAATGATTTGCTTTCTCTGTGAACAATGACATTTCAGAAAAGAATATTGTGTGTAAAGTTGTGTCTATTGTGATTAATGCTACTTTCAAGAGGAGAGAGTGTCTGCCTAATTGTATTAAATGCTTATCTGAGTGGGATTAGCAGGATGTTTCTGCTCTGTCATTCTTTGTGACAATATAATGATGGATCCGTTTACTTATGAGTACAGTTATTAAAAACCATGCTGTTTTCTTAACTGTCTTCTAGCTTGGAAATATTTTATTAAAAATTACTTATCTGACACTAAGGGTGAATGCTTGGCAGGGCTTTGCATATCAATTAAGTAAATAAGTTAGTTCCTTCCATTCCATCAACGTCTCTGTGAGGGTTGTATGCAAGTTGGGTGAATCTTGCTTGCCATAATGTGTTTATATTGGAGTTAATGATTCATCCTTTCCCCCCGGTCTTATTTGTTCAAATTTTAAAGCTTGGTTTTTACTTAAACTAAAAACTGCTCATGGCCGACATTTTCTCTGAAGTCATGATTTAACACTTCTTTTTCACATTCACACCTTTTTTATTTTTTGGAGCCCAACTCAAGGATCCAATTTTAAACAGATAACTCCCCACAGACCAATCGGAATGGCTTGTTAGCTGAGTACCATCTTTCATGGCTTTTCTACTCACGCAGTGAACTTTACCCAGCACTTGTGAGGAAAAATTCTTTACATAAGATAAAACAAGAAAGCAGACCATGCTGGGCACTACAACTGGCTGTCCCCCAACACAATAACTATTTCCTTATGCGTCAAAAGGCAAAACTAGCTTCCTTTTCCACTCCACTTATGAACTCTCAGATTACAATTACCACCAACCCTGCTGTGAATGTGATAGACAGCCAACTATGGAACAACAGGAAGTTGATCTACATCTCTGGTTTTGGTCAACTTAATGCAGCTACCAAGTAGTCCAAGTAGCAGATAAAGACACTTGTGATATACATTATGTCTGCAAAACCTCCAAATGTATAGCTAGGACAATAATTTGTGATAGAATATAATGTCTTTGTATTATAAAGTTTCTTTTCCTTTTAAACTAAAGGCATGTTAAGACCTCAGTGTTGATGGACAAACTCATAAACTCAAGCACATCAAAGGAGGAAATTACTAGTTAAGTCTTTTGAGGATAAAATTTCTGAAGAAAAAAGGCACCCACTGGAAGAAAGAACTTTTAAAATTAGAAGCAGGTGTCACCACCATGCAGTGATAAATATCAAAGAATAGCCTCTCTGAAAAGTATTCTTGCTACTTCTAATCCCCACATACGTATTTGACATTAGAACACAGTGCGCCTCGTGTCCTTAACAGTGCTAGGATCTAAGAGATGCCCTGAAGTCACTCTGATAAACTCTCCTCACTTGGTTCATGATGTGGCTGAAAGGCAGGTGATGAATTCTGACTGAATTAAGTCATAAGTAATCCTAGTGTTCTGAAATCCAGTGAATCCTACAAATTGATCATAGTTAGGTGGTTTTCCTACTAAGCTCATGATCAGGGTAGTGTCTGCTGTACAGAGGACACTGTAGACTAGAAATGGAACTAGCTTCTAAAGACTTCAATGCCTTTCCAGCTATGCAAATAAAAACTTTAATCTATTGCTTGTTATGTACAAAGTGGGTAGTCTTTAGGGATTGGGGGGTTGGTTCAAGATGAAGAATGACAGATGCCTGGCCCACATGAAAACATGGGTGCTCGGGACCATGGTCTGAACAAGCACACCCGTGCCACAAGCTTTCAGGTTCCAGACCACAAGCTGAATGCGAAGTGCCTCCCTTCAAACAGACTGGACAGCCAAGAACTATACTAACTCTGTATTTAAAGAAGAGAGCATTTTTTTTTGGGGGGGATTGCTAATTTAGAAGAAGCAGGGAGAAGAGTCAGCTGCCATTGATTCTGAGAAGCCATAGCTGTTGATAGTTGTTAATGAGCTCAGTCATTCTCTCTTGGTTTAATTTTTTTTTTATCAACTCTAAGGGATGCTTTGAAGTAAAGTGACTTTTCTATGCCTGACTTTTCTCTCATATAAGAGATGTCCTCTGTGATGAGGCCTGGAAGGAACCCTCTTCAGGGTAACACTCTGTGTACTGCTCATGATCCATCAGGAAACGGGTCCTGATTTACTGTGTCTGTGTGAGCACTTCTCGGAATCTCCTAGAATGGAATTCACCCATCATCTCCAAATGGGTGCCATGTCTTTGATTAATTGATGAATTTCTGATGTATCTGAAACCCATAGACAGAGTGAGTTGTAGAAATAGTTGTAGGAATTTGCCTGCAGGAAAGCAAGCAGTAGCACACAGCCCCACCGGTGGCTGCCACAGAGCCCAGGCAGAAAGGTTAGGACTGCTGTAGATGCCTTCTTCTTTTGCCCCCAGTCTGCATACAAGAGTCTCATTCCAGAATATTAAGGAACTCCTTAATTTAAAAAAAGTCAATAAATAATTAAACAAGCAAAAACAATGGTGTGGCTGAGGAGATAGCTCAGTAGTTAAGATGCTTGCCTGCAAAGCCTAAACACCTAAGGTTGATTCCCTAGTACCCACATAAAGCTGAATGCACAAAGTAGCACACATAAATGGAATTTGTTTCCTAATGTGCCTATTGTCTGCCTCTCTTTCTCTGCTTACAAATAAGTAAGGTAAATAGATGTAGTTTACAAAAAAACATTGGGGCTGGAAAGATGGCTCAGCAGTTAAGGCACATGTCTGCAAAGCCTAAGGAGCTGGGATTGATTCTCCAGTACCCACGTAAAGCCAGATACACAAAGTGTCACATGTGTCTGGAGTTCATTTGCAATGGCTAGAAGCCCTGGCATGCCCATTCTCTCTATCTTCCTCTTTATCTCTTTCATTCTCTCTCAAATAAGTAAATAGTAAAATAATACATAAAAAACAAAGCTTTATAGCAATTAGGCCTGAACTTTATTTCTACATGAATGGATAGTGTTCTACTTGATTATTTAACATTTAGATAGAATCATAACTATGTCAATAAATATAAAAACAAATGGGAGAGAAGTAAACCTCAAAATAGTAAAGTAGCAATTTTATATGAATATATATTCATACACACAAACACACACACACAGTTTGGAACAATATGTGGCCCATAATACACGTTCAAATAACACTATGACTATCACTTACAAAACGAATATTTAAAATTCTAGAAGTGGAGCTGGAGAAATGGCTTAGAAGTTAAGGTGCTTGCCTGTGAAGCCTAAGGACCCAGATTCAATTCCACAGTACCCATGTAAGCCAGATACACATGGTGGCACATGAATCTGGAGCCCCCTTGCAGTGGCTAGAGGGTCTGGTGTTCCCATTCTTTCTTTCTCTCTCTCTCTTTCTCTTTCATTTTTTTGCCTCTCTGTCTCTCTCAAATAAAAAATAAAATCCTAGCAGTATTCTAGTGACAGAATATAAGAAAATAATGTATTTTACTGTTAATCAAATAAAATACTGGAGGGCTGGAGAGATGCCTCAGTGGTTAAGTGCTTGCCTATGAAGCCTTAGGACCCTGGTTCAAGGCTCAATTCCCCAGGACCCACGTTAGCCAGATGCACAAGGAGATGCACGCGTCTGGAGTTCGTTTACAGTGGCTGGAAGCCCTGGCGCACCCATTCTCCCTCTATATATATCTGCCTTTCCTTTCTGTGTCTGTCACTCTCAAATAAATAAATAAAAAACAAATAAAATTATAAATAAAATAAAATACTGGACATAATCTACATAACTGCTAAGTGAAGATCACTATTTACAGGGATATTTTTCTTTTTTTATATCAGAGGTTAAAACTACCTTGTTTTGAAGTTTGGCAAATATTTAATGATATCTAGTAGATACAGTAAAACATTACATCAAACTTTTAGGGAATTTCATCTATCTTTAATTTATCTATTTTTGTCTTTTGTTTCTCTTCTTCCAACTATAGTTTTTAATTATTTTATCCATTAGCAAGTTAAATCTCTAGAATAAATTCATTTCCTGTCTGTAAAGACGTGCTTTAGTTCTTCCCAATTAATTACACACAAGTTAGAAAACTGTTTTAGACAGAAAGACTTAGGCCTATGTGTATAGTATGATCTCTAGCAAAGACAGTTGAGGATGGTCCTGGCTCATGAACTTCCTGTGGAGTACTAAGCACGCCCACCTTCTGCATGCTTCTTAGGGATGGGGACAGGCAAGACTCTGCACTCAGGGAGGGAAGGACATAAGCACCAGCCTTCACTGATGCTCCTTTAGTCATGGGATGTCTTCTCAACAGGGCAGTGGCAGATTGTGGTCCACACCAGTAAGTAAGCTCTCAAATTGTATGGTGGTTAAACTTATATCAAAGCCACTGGCACTTGTTTAATGTGTCATCTTTCCTGCCTTCAGTGGGTTATAAGCTATTAGAGAGCAACTAATATCTTGCTTATTATTTTTACCTATCACCTTGTACAGAGATTTATATATAATAGTTATAGACATATATGATGTGATTTTAGTTAGACTTCATAGCATCCTTCCTCATATAGCACTTTAGAATTTTCTAAGTAGTCACCAGAAAAGACATGCCATATTTCTTTCAAGGTTCATGGTTTACATATATTAAAGATATTTCATGGGTAACATGCCCAGCACATTGCACATAGCTGGTACTCAATAAATGGTAACCCTTGTTTTCATCATACCATTTGATCTTTCCGAAGCCAGGAGTTAGGAGGCAGTGCTATTTTATTGTCCTTAATGCTTCCATATGAGGAAATGAAAATTCATAATAGTTTAAGAAAATCCCAGGCTTGCTCATGGCAGAATATACAAATTATAATTTTTATTCATTCTTTCTCTCTCCAACAAGCCTTCAAGGACTGTTGTGGTGGGAATAAAATTAGCTTCAGAGCTCCTCCTTACATTATGCTAAGTCTGAGCCACACAGTGAGCTGGAAGTTTGCTTCCTAAGCCAGGGCCTATGCTGAGGAATGAGACAGAGCAGAGCAGAGCACAGCAGGAAGGAAGAGTGTGCACAAGCCTAGCGACCAGGATCAGCATTTGTTTTTCTGGGAGCTTCTATCTTTACAGATTCCTGCATCTGGGTTCTCCCCCACGAGCAGAGCTGTACTTGCTCTCTCATCCACTTTCCAAGTGCTTCCTCTGATCCAGAACAAGAGAAGGACAGCATGAATGGTTTCCACCTTATCATTTACTTACTCAACAAAGATTGGCTGGATGGATGCCATGCTACTCGGCACTTTATAGGCTTTGGGAATAGGAACCATAATTTTTGACCACTATTTGTCATAGCTGTGTATGTGACACATGCATATGAGGAGATGATTTAGTTCCTCTAGTACACAGTTTCATAGAGTTTAATTATAAAGAGTTGGTTTTGGCCCTTTTCTGGCATTAAAATAAGCCTAGTAAGAAGGCAGGGATGGGACTTCCGGTTAAGATGGCGGCGTAGGTACCATGCCAAAGCAGCCTATTGGGGAAAAAGACCAAAAAAACCTCAGCAAAATACACACTTTTACTAAAAAGTACAGGAAATTGAAGCGGCAGCGGAGAAGTAGAAGAGTTCCAGAGCATCCAGAGCCTGCACAGGCGGGAAAAGCGGCTCCGGCAGCTCGGCCAACCACTGCGGCCGCGGCACACCAGAAAGCCGCCAGACTCGGCTCGAGCCGCAGGAAAAGCCAGGTACAGGAGCTTCCCCTCACACCGCGCTCTCCGCAACTCAGGAAATGTGAAGGGAGAGCGGCAGTGAGCAGTGGAGGAGCAGACTGCGAGGTAGAAGAACGCTTGGAGCAGCGAGAGAACCAGAGCAGCTGTGGCTCCCTCCCTTCCCCCACCGCCTGAGGCCAACGCCGGCGAGCAGAGCAGCGGCCCGGGACCCGGCCACGCCAACTTGGGCTGACAGCGGGACCCAAGCAGGAGCAGAGTTCAGCAGCAACATCAGCAGCTCCAGCACCGGTAACAGCGGCCCCAGCAGCAGCAGACCCAGGAGTGGCAGCAGCGGCAGACTCGGCAACAGCAGCTTCAGGGGGAGCAGCGGCAGTGGACACAGCAGCAGCAGCTTCAGCAGCAGTGGTGGCTCCAGCAGTGGCAGCTACAGCAGCAGCAGAGGCAGCAGCAGCGGTGGGTCCAGCAGCAACACCTTCAGCAGCAGTGGCTACAGACCCAGCAGGGGCAGCTTGAGCAGCAGCAGTTCCATCAGTAGGGGTGCTGATCTGCAGGGCCACACTTGCCAGGCTCGGTTTGCCCCGCAGGAAAAGCAAGTGCCCAGCTCCAGAAATTAGAACAGCAGCCCGACGACCCAGGCAGCAACTTGACTGAGACCAAAATCATCCAAAGTAACTGGGATTGCACCAGGTAAGGGTCTCACTTGGTCGCAAGCTGACTTGGATCCCTCAACAAACCAGAAATCTTAACCTCTTTGTTGATAGAGGATCTGGTCGTTATAATAACTACTCTTGCATACATATTCGGGGCTGTTTTTGATTGAATGTGTACAGTGTTTAGTTAAATTTTAGAATCTACCTGTATTTTATTCCACTCAGCCTGCTTGAATACTCCTATAGCAGGAAACTCAACCCCTAAGAACATCTTTGTAGATACTCTGAGAGTCTTAAGAGCCACACCTAACACCTTAAGGTCCCACCCTGAAAATATATTAAATCAAATCAATTGATACAGCTAAGAATACACAGCTAGCTAGAAAATCCAAGCATTAACTTAATCCAAGATGCAAAAATATACACATTATAACACAAGAAACACTAAAAAGCAAGACGATATAAATTCACCTAAAAGTATTAATGCATCAGAAATGTCCTCCAGTGAGAAAGAATTAGAGGAAATGCCTGAGAAAGAGTTCAAAAGAATGATTATAAATATGTTCAAACAGGTCAAAGAACACATCAAAACAATCAAAGAAGAAATCAAAGAGGAAATCAAAGGAATCAAAGAAGATGCAGGACACCAATTTAATGAAATAAAGAAGGCAATACAAGACATAAATAAGGAAATATAAATAATAAAGAAAAACCAGTCAGAATTACTAGCAATGAAGAACACAGTTAACGAAATAAAAAACTCTGTAGAAAATCTCACCAGTAGGATGGATGAGGGAGAGGACAGAATATCTAAGCTAGAAGACCAGGTGGCAGACTTAATGCAGTCCAACAAAGAGAAAGACAAACTTATAGAAAAGTATGAGTGGGAATTTCAAGATATTCGGGACACTATGAAAAGATCCAATATAAGAATATATAAGAATTCAGGGCATAGTAGAAGGAGAAGAACTCCACTCCAGAGGCATAGTAGGCATCTTCAACAAAATCATAGAAGAAAAATTTCCCCAAATTGGGAAAGAGGTGCCAATACAGATACAGGAAGCCTTTAGAACCCCAGCCAGACAAAACCCAGAAAGAACCTCTCCTCGCCATATTATAATCAAACTTCCAAACACACACACCAAAGAAAAAATATTGAAAGCAGTTAGAGAGAAAAATCAAGTTACCTACAAAAGCATGCCCATCAGGATTAGAGCAGATTATTCAACACAAACTTTTAAAGCCAGAAGGGCTTGGAGTGATATATTCCAAGTTCTGAAAGATAACAACTGTCAACCAAGGTTACTTTATCCTGCAAAGTTATCCATTCAAATAGATGGAGAAATAAAGACATTACATGACAAAAGCAGGTTAAAGGAGTATTTGAAGACAAAACCAGCTCTACAGAAAATACTTGATAGAATCCTCCATGCTGAAGAAAAGGAAAAGCACACATATAAGGAACATAGAAAAAACAAGCAATACTCAAATACTAGTTAACAGAAGAGAGCGCAGGTAGAACCAGAAACACACACACACACACAAAAAAAATGGCAAACATAAATACACACCTTTCAATAATATCTCTTAATATCAACGGCCTCAATGCCCCAACGAAAAGACATAGATTTGCAGACTGGGTTAAAAAGCAGGATCCTATAATTTGTTGTCTCCAAGAAACTCACCTTTCTACAAAGGATAGACATTATCTTAGGATAAAAGGTTGGAAGACGGTGTTTCAAGCAAATGGGCCTAGAAAACAAGCAGGGGTTGCTATCCTAATATCAGACAGGGTAGACTTTAGTCCGACGTTAGTCAAAAAAGATAAGGAAGGTCACTTTATATTGATTAAGGGCACACTCCAACAGGAGGACATTACAATCCTAAACATATATGCACCTAACATGGGGGCTCCCAAATTCATCAAACAAACACTATTAGAACTAAGGTCACAGATAACACCAAACACAGTGGTGGTGGGTGACTTTAACACCCCACTCTCATCAATTGACAGGTCATCCTGGGAAAGAATAAACAGAGAGGCATCTGGACTAAATGAGGTCATAGAAGGAATGGACTTAACAGATATATACAGGACATTTCATCCAAAGGCTGCAGAATATACATTCTTTTCAGCAGCACCTGGAACATTCTCTAAAATAGACCATATATTAGGACACAAAGCAAATCTTAACAAATTCAGGAAAATTGAAATAATTCCTTGCATTCTCTCTGACCACAGTGGAATTAAACTACAAATCAGTAGCAAGAAAGGCTACAGAGCATACACAAAATCATGGAAACTAAACAATACACTACTAAATGATGAATGGGTCAATGAAGAAATCAAAAAGGAAATAAAAAAATTTTTAGAGTCAAATGATAATGAGAACACAACATACCAAAATCTCTGGGACACAATGAAGGCAGTTCTAAGAGGTAAATTTATAGCCTTGAGTGACTATATTAAGAAATTAGAAAGGTCGCAAGTAAACGACCTAATGCTTCACCTTACAGCCTTGGAAAAAGAAGAACAAGGCAAACCAAAAATCAGTAGACAGGAAGAAATAATAAAGATTAGGGCAGAAATTAATGAAATAGAAACAAAAAGAACAATCCAAAGAATTAATGAATCAAAGAGTTGGTTCTTTGAAAGGATAAACAAGATTGATAAACCCTTAGCAAATCTGACCACAAGAAAGAGAGAAGAGACACAAATTAATAAAATCAGAGATGAACAAGGTGACATCACAACAGATTCCAGAGAAATTCAAAAAATCATAGGGACATACTATAAAAGCATATGCTCCACAAAGTATGAAAATCTGAAAGAAATGGATGATTTCCTTGAACTATATGACCTACCTAAGTTAAATGAAAATGAGATTAATCACTTAAATAGACCTATAACAAACATGGAGATCTGAACAGTTATCAATAATCTCCCAACTAAATAAAGCCCAGGCCCGGACGGATTCACTGCTGAATTTTACCAGACTTTTAAGGAAGAGCTAACACCATTGCTTCTTAAGCTTTTCCAGGAAATAGAAAAAGAAGGAATTCTACCAAACTCCTTCTATGAGGCCAGCATCACCGTTATACCAAAACAAGGCAAAGATAGAACAAAAAAAGAAAATTACAGACCAATCTCCCTCATGAACACAGATGCAAAAATTCTCAAGAAAATATTGGCAAACAGAATACAAGAGTATATCAAAAAGATCATTCACCCTGACCAAGTAGGCTTTATCCCAGAGATGCAGGGATGGTTCTGATGGTTCAACATATGCAAATCTATAAATGTAATACATTACATAAACGGGTTGAAGGACAAAAATCACATGATCATCTCATTAGACGCAGAGAAAGCATTTGACAAAATCCAACATCCCTTCATGATAAAAGTCCTACAGAGACTGGGAATAGAAGGAACACATCTCAATATAATAAAGGCTATTTATGACCAGCCTACAGCCAACATATTACTAAATGGGGAGAAAATTGGAAGCTTTTCCAGTAAAATCAGGAACAAGACAAGGGTGTCCACTGTCCCCACTTTTATTTAATATAGTTTTGGAAGTCTTAGCCATAGCAATAAGGCAAGAGACACACATAAAAGGGATACAAATTGGAAAGGAAGAAATCAAGTTATCATTATTTGCAGATGACATGATTCTATACATAAAGGACCCTAAAGACTCTACTAGCAAGCTGTTAGAGCTGATCAATACCTACAGCAATGTAGCAGGATACAAAATAAATACACAGAAATCAGTAGCCTTAATATATGCTAACAACAAACACACAGAGGATGAAATCAGAGAATCACTCCCATTCACAAGTGCATCAAAAAAAATAAAGTACCTTGGAATAAACCTAACCAAGGAAGTAAAGAATCTATACAATGAGAACTTTAAAACACTCAAGCGAGAAATTGCAGAAGACACTAGAAAGTGGAGATACATCCCTTGTTCCTGGATTGGAAGAATCAATATTGTGAAAATGGCAATCTTACCTAAAGCAATCTACACATTTAATGCAATCCCTATCAAAATTCCAAAGGCTTTCTTCATGGAAATAGAAAAAACAATCCAAAAATTCATTTGGAATCACAAAAAAATCTCGAATATCTAAAATAATACTGAACAACAAAAAAGAGGCTGGTGGTATCACCATACCTGATTTTAACCTATACTACAGAGCCATAGTAACAAAAACAGCACGGTACTGGCACAAAAACAGACATGTAGATCAGTGGAACAGAATGGAGGACCCAGATGTAAGCCCAAGTAGCTATAGCCACCTGATATTCGATAAAAATGCCAAAAATACTCATTGGAGAAGAGACAGCCTCTTCAGCAAATGTGTTTGAAAACTGGATATATATCTGCAGAAGGATGAAAATAGATTCTTCTCTCTCGCCATGCACAAGAATTAAGTCCAAATGGATTAAAGACCTTAACATCAGACCGGAAACTCTGAAACTGCTAGAGGAAAAATTAGGGGAAACCCTTCAACATATTGGTCTTGGCAAAGACTTTCTGAATACAACCCCAATTGCTCAGGCAATAAAACCACAGATTAGCCACTGGGACCTAATGAAATTACAAAGATTTTGCACCGTAAAGGACACAGTCAAAAAAGCAAAGAGGCAACCTACAGAATGGGAAAAAATCTTCGCCAGCTATATATCTGATAAAGGATTAATATCTAGGATATACAAAGAACTCAAAAAGTTAAATAATAAGGAATCAAACAAGCCAATCAATAAATGGGCTATGGAGCTAAATAGAGATTTCTCAAAGGAAGAAATACGAATGGCATATAAGCATCTAAAAAATGTTCTACGTCATTAGTCATCAGTGAAATGCAGATTAAAACTACATTGAGATTCCATCTCACTCACTCCTGTCAGACTGGCCACCATCATGAAAACAAATGATCATAAATGTTGGCGGGGATGTGGAAAAAAAGGAACCCTTCTGCACTGCTGGTGGGAATGCAATCTGGTCCAGCCATTGTGGAAAACAGTGTGGAGGTTCCTAAAACAGCTAGAGATTGATCTACCATATGACCCAGCTATAGCACTTCTAGGCATATATCCAAAGGACTCATCTCATTTCCTTAGAAGTACATGCTCAACCATGTTTATTGCTGCTCAATTTATAATAGCTGGGAAATGGAACCAGCCTAGATGTCCCTCAACAGATGAGTGGATAATGAAGATGTGGCATATTTATACAATGGAGTTCTACTCAGCGGTAAAGAAAAATGAAGTTATGAAATTTGCAGAAAAATGGATGGACCTGGAAAGTATTATACTAAGTGAGGTAACCCAGACCCAGAAAGCCAAGCGCCACATGTTCTCTCTCATATGTGGATCCTAGCTACAGATGACTGGGCTTCTGTGTGAGAATGAAAATACTTAGTAGCAGAGACCAGTAAGTTAAAAAGGAGACATAAAGGGTAGAGAAAGGAAGGGAGGAGGATACTTAATAGGTTGGTATTGTATATATGTAATTACAATGATTGTAATGGGGAGGTAATATGATGGAGAATGGAATTTCAAATGGGAAAGTGTGGGGGTGGGGAGGGAGGGAATTACCATGGGCTATATTTTATAATCATGGAAAATGTTAATAAAAATTAAAAAAAAAAGAAGGCATTAAAAAAAAAAGAAGGCAGGGATATTTTGAAGCATAGTTAAAGTAATCATCTTGCAGTATAACTTTTCTGTTGTAACCCCTATTTCAGTGAACTTTCTCTGATAAAGAAGATCATTGAAGAATGGCCTCTCATTACCAAACTGATGCTCCCTGGCAAGTCTCTAATGAGCAGGTGCCAATACTGAAGAGATAATGGGGGAGGGTGCTATCACAGAGCAATGCTTTCCCACTGCTCCACAGAGGCAAAAGAAAAGCTAGCACATTGATCCCATGGCCATGTTTTGTAAGAGTGACAATTCCCATTACAGCAGGAGAGTGTGGGAGATTTAATCATTTTCCCTAACATATGCTAGGGCAGCAGTGTTTGTGATCAATGTACTATTGTTACCAGTCTGCTGCTTTTTTTATTGGTATTGATAATAGGCTTCCTATGTGTCTCTGCTAGGAGTATAAGTTGGTAAACTTCCTCCACTCTCACAACTGATGACTGGATATTGGCAGTCAAATCAGAACTGGCAGATGTGGGAACCAAAGTGAACCTAATAGGTGTCTTTTTTTTTTTTTTAAAGTCTTATAGCACCTGGCTTTAGGAGATTCTGAGGATCTGAACTCATGTGCTCAGGCTTGTGTGGCAAGTGATTTACCTACCAAGCATCTCCCTAGCCCCAAAATGAATATTGTTATTTAATTTTGATAGAAACAGAGAGCATGTTATTACAACACATAATTTTGAGCTGGGTGTGGTGGTGCACACCTTTAATCCCAGCACTTGGGAGGTGGACGTAGGAGGATTGCCATTAGTTCAAGGCCAGCTGGAGACTACATAGTGAATTCCAGGTCAACCTGAGCTAGCATGAGACCCTGCCTTGACAACACAAAAACAAACAAACAAACCAAAAATAAAACCATAATTTTGACCTTTAAAAATAAAATCAACTTAGCACTTTAGGAATAAGTTTATCTCTGACAGAAATTTATCCCTGACATTTTGAAAAAATAAGTACAAATATATTTTTATCATTTTTTGCACATGTATGCATAGTATGTGTGTTGTGTGTCTGCTGTAAGCATTTATATGTATAGGAATGCTCATGTAGAGACCAGAGAAAAATGTTGGGTATCCTCTTCTTGTTTTAGAAAACATCATATATTAAAAATTTTTTTTAAATTTTATTTTCAGTGCTTTTCATGCCTGTGTGCAAGCAGCTGCGGGAGACCTCATTAGTGTGTGAGATCTGGGTGGGGTCCTGATGCTGCATTGGGTGCTGAGGTCTGGATGGGTCTTCATAAAGCATTTCTAAGACACGTCTATGGTGCCATGTTGTAAGTCCTCAGAAGACATGGACTCAGACGACCACATCGACGGTCCACATGCTTGTGTAAGTAACTGGAAGTGTGACAATTTTCCAACACTGGTGAATCAGGAAGGTTATCAAAACTACCTAAAATATTATTTTAAAAGAAACCTCACAATTGAGATTCTTCTTTATTTTTATTTATTTACTTGTGTGTGTGTGTGTGCGAGGGGGGGGGCACAGATAGAGAAAATGAGGATGCCAAGGCCTCTAGCCACGGCAAATGAACTCCAAATGCATGTGCCACCTTGTGCAGCTGGCTTATGTGGAGAATGAAGAATCGAACAAAGGTCCTTTGGCTTTGCAGGCAAGTGTCTTATCCGATAAGCCATCTTTCTGCTCCACACATGAGATTCTTAATACAGAGCCCACCATCATAAAATACATTTCAAAAATGATGTTTAAGATAATATAAAATCATGTTTTATTGACAAATCATTGTGCACATTCATGGGCTACAAAGTGCTGTTTTGATACATGGACACATTCTACAATGGACCAAGTCAGGGAACTGAGCATATCTAGCACCTCAAGTAATCATAATTTTTTTGTAGTGGGAACATTCATTGTCCTAATAGCTGGTTATTTAGTTATCACAGACAAAATATATTGTTAACTGTAGCTACCTTACTATGCAAGAGAATATAGTCTTCCTATCTAACTGGGTGCACTGACTAACCTCTCCTCCATCCTGTCCTCTTCTTTTCCTCCCCAGCTGCTGATAACCGCTGTTCTCCTCAATGAAGTGACATTTAAAACAATTTTGTTCATTTAGAGGAACAACCTTGAAGACAAAGGATGGGTACAACAGTGTGGTATGCTATGGCTGACCAGTGAGATGCCTGGTCAAGCCTTAGCAATCATTTTCCAACTACTTGCTAATAAATGAATTGGACTGGAAGCCTGTAGCTTAAAAACATAAAAAAATGCTGGGGGCTAGGAAGATAGCTCATTTGAAAGATGTGAGTTTGATCTCTAGTACCTACTTCAATGACAGATATGTGTGGTGGCATGCTTATAACCCCAGTGCTAGGGAGACAGGGACAAGCAGATTCCTGGTGCTCATTGGTTGGCTAGCTAGCTGAGCCTATTTAGTGAACTCCATGCCAATAAGACATGCCCTTACATCAAAGGGTGTGGAGGGTACACCTGAGCATAACACCCAAGGTGGTCCTCTGGCCTCTACACATACATGCACACATGTGCATGCACACCTGTCCATATATGTGTGTCACACACATGTGAGCATGCATACAAGCACACATATACATCACTCACATACATACAAAAATATACAGGAAATATCATTTTTGAGAATACTACTGGAAGCAAATTCTGCCTTCAAATTGATTGAGAGCACCCAACACTGCTTCATTTACTCATTCTATTAGTATTTCTGAACATCTATTATGTTTTACACACTATTGGGGATGTTAGGAGTACAGAGTGGGAAAGACAGACTGTGCCCCATCTTGTGGAGTGTACACTCTTGAAAGACAAAATTGTACCAGTAGATGGAGTATGGAGGAAGCAAGGCTATGGGTTACAAGATGATGGAGGAGGTGTCAGGAGATATCTTAGATCACTAAGGGTGGCTCTGATATGGTATTACAGACATGAATGCTGAGAATGACCTCATTTTATGGATGAAAATGATACTTTATTGTACAAACAGTTAATACTGTGCTTATATTCTACACATATTGAGTAGTCCATATATATATGCTTTGCCTAACTGAGGTTATATGATATAAGCTTGGGATGCAGAAAATGGGGGATTTTCAGGCCTTTCTGCTGAGTTGTTTACTATTTTTCATTCTGATATTTTTAACTTGAGTACAAATCCAGGGCACAAGACTTTGAAACACAAGCATAAATGGTTATGCTAAAAGAGGCTGCCAAATATAGAAGACAAACTTATATTCTGAGGTCAGATTTGGCTTGAAATACAGCTCTGAGATCCACAGATTTACTATCGGTGTGGGCTTGGGCAAGCCACTTAACCTTTCATGATTCTCAGTTTTCATCTCCAGAGAGGAAAAATCATTACATTTTGCATATTTTAGAGGAGGTTAATTAGAAAAAAAGAAACCCTGATGCAAAGTAGGCACTCAATTGTGAATAGAACTTTTACCATATTTATTAAGGCATCATACACAGCCCCAGAAAATGTAGGCAGTTGCCTGTTAATTTCCTTCATGAGTATTTACATTATCAGTTTCCCAGAAATTTTTCATTTGTGCAGATAAATATGACTTGATGGTATGTGCATTTCTGCTGGATAGGGTTTCATAGGATTCACTTCATCAGTGCATGACTAGCCTTAAAGCTTCAAATCTAACCCAGCTTTGAGATAACTGGGAAATGAAACTAAGTGGAAGGAACAAATGCAGCATTGTAAGAGAAGTAAAAGTCAGCCCGAGGTTGCCTGATGCTTTTAAATGAACATCATCTTTAATCTCCTGTGCCCTCCTTCCCAGATATTAAGAGCTGTGCACCAAAAGTGCTGAGATAAACTAATGGGGAACAGGATACTATAGGAGACACTTGAAAAAAATCCATGTAATTTACTGCATGTCTGGTTTGTTTTATTATTCCAAAGCCTCCCTGTTGCTCAAGGAAGTCTTTTTTGGCCACCTTTGGCCCTCCATAGCTAGGGATTCCTGGTAACACAGTGAGGGCAGACACCCAGATGCTAGATGCTGAGGGGAAAGAGCACAGCTGCTCCATGTCACAGCGGAGGCACAACCCCAGTATTCTTAGTACTTGTTTGAGAAAATTATCCCAAGCGTAGGCAACCAAGAGGCTACTGGTGCATTAGGATATACATAATTCCCAACATATTTCTGAAGGCAATTTACATGAGTGAGCCACTAAAAGCCTCCTACTTAATTAACTGTACCCCTGGGGAAAAGCTATGCAGACCCAGATAAGTGTGGGAACAACATAAAGGTGTTCTCTGTGCCAAAAAGAGGATTGGGCTAGATGGAAAATCCCCAAAAAGGACCATCTGGCAGCATAAATTATCCATTTAAAGTGGCTGGTGTGAGCTAATGGCACCAAAGTCACCATGAACATGTGCAGCATCCTTCAGTGGTGTTTGACTGTCCCCTCAGGCCCTGTTTCAACTATGACTTTCTATGCAGAATATGGCCAAATGTAAATTTATCCACTGCCCTCCATGGCTCCCACACATATATACCATGAAACTGCATTTGACTTTAACAAAATCAGGCCATGCAATGGATGATCCACTCAGGAACATAACTGTGGGGGATTTAAGAAAAAAGAATCTCCATTTAAAGAGGATTCAGCAATTAGAATTTAGTTATCTAATGATTACCAAGGGTATAGATCCTCAGATGTTAAAAATTATTGTTATTTTAATCATAATATACAGGTGTACACAGAAGTCACTGAGAATGAAAGCCAAAGTATTCTATTTAACCAGCCCTCACTGCCCCCAAATACACCAGAAAGGAAGAGGTGGATGTAAGGGCCCAGCCTCAGTGTGGATGGGTTCCATGTACACCAACATAACCAAGCAGCTTGAATCCACATTCAATATGTGGGTATAACACCCTAGCACACAGGTACCAAAATATATTTGATTCTAATTTTCATAGAACCAGGTCATTAGCTAGAACTAATTAGTCTTTTAAAAAGGGTTCAAGGAAGTTTTAGATCTTTTAATGTTTTAATAGTACAACTTTTCATGGGCACCCCACAGAAGCTATGCTGAGGTCATGGTTTGTTGGCAGTGAAGAGTCAGTGAGCCTAGCTTTATTTTTGAGTCACTCTAGGCAAGCTGATATGAATATAAGCATAGTGGAAGGCTGAGTCTCACCTGCACAGAAGAACCACCATTGTGAGCACACACAGGCTCATCTTACCCCTGCACTTCCCATATCTCCATGCGATGATCTGTTCCTCAGTGTGTTCCCACTATTGTCTTGAGTTCCCAGAACCCACAGCCACCCGCAGAGTTCCCATTGAAGGTGGCAGAACCAGTGAATGAATGCCTAAGATGAGTGAGGGGCTGGGTTGAAGGAAAGCACAAGAAATTCTGCATTTTCATAAAGGGAGTAATAAAAGTCCCAGCCAGTAGGACCTGAGGGCATTCATTATTATTAGTTTGTATTTATGACAGAGTGTAACTAATGTGGGAGGAAGCATGCTTCTCTGAATGTTAGAAACTGTCTAGATTACTGTAACTACCGAAACCAGGATAAAGAACACTTCCATCACTCCTGAAATCTCCTGCTATTCCTAAATTCCAAAATTTGGGTTTTTTTTCTGTTAGGGAAGAGAGAAGGGTGAAGATATAGAGATAAAGGAGTGAGTCTGAAGACATTCTTAGTGTCTGTCTGCTTGTATAGGCAATTACTCTGAGACAGGAATGGAGAGAGATGTCCAGAAAACTTGTCCAGTTTTTCCTCCAGTTACTTACTCTGTGCTAGGGATAATTCTTAAATGGGCTTTATACATATACATACAGAACCCATTTGCATATTAAATATATACTATCACTTTTTTTAATCCCCAGAAGCAGCATTAAAATACTGGTCAATACTGTCAGACTGTAAAATGGGAACACAGGACAAGAAAAGTTAGGTTAATTTGCTCACATGCACACAGTCACATGGCTGAAGCCAAATTATACTCTGGCTGATTCCCAAACCCACATGTTATCATCTGTACCCATGAGGCTTGTCATATTGAGAAAGGCATTGAAGACTATTCCTTCTAAGCCACAGGGAGGTCAGACATTAGGATTTCCACAAACTGCTGCTATCAGTATCACTTGTGTTACACTGTAGACGTCAGGTATCAATCCCAGGATGTCAGACCAACAGTCACTTGCTCAGGTCAGTACGGATGGGCATAAGGCAGGGGTTTGGTATAAATAATAAAACAATCATGATGATGGCCAGCAACAAGAAAATTGTGAAGTGTTTCTCACTTTATAAAAATACCACTGTAAGTTGTAGCACAAGTAACTTGTTCTTCTTTCTGGTGTTATTAATTCATTTGAAAAAGTTGATTAGTTTGTATTATGGATACTAAAATATAATTTTAAAAACAAAACCAACAAGTATGAAAGCAAAAGCCACTAAAGTCCCAACTCCTCAGCAAACTGAGGCAAGAGAATAAATTCAGCCCCAAATGTTGAGGCCAGTCTGGGCAACATAGTGAGAGCCCAGCTCAGGAAATAAGTCAGCAAGCAACAAAATTAAAAACAAATGAATGGAGGATCATAGTGTTGGTGACAATATGTACACAGAAATCATGAGCCACTCTAACTAGCTTCTTCCTTTAGTTGATGATGGGGTTCTGCCACTTCTGTGAATGTGAAGGTCAGAGCATAATATAAACACATTTGCACATTGCTATTCAGGTTTTGATGTGCAGCATGGGCCCCAGTGCATCTCCCTTCCTTACCTGGCTCCACTTCATGCCATCCACTGGACTGACTGCCACTCCCTGGAGAGCGCCCCTGGCCTGTGTAAAATGGTTCCTCACCGGGACTGTCCATTTCATCCTCCACAGACTTGAGGCGCTTTGTGGAGCTGAAAGAACAAAGAAGTGCATGTTGAAAAGTAATCCAGACCACCTTTCTGCCAGACACTGTATTCCTGGCACAAAGAAGGTCCAGAGAGAAAACTACTGTTCCAGGACTGAAGATCTTAAGACAGCTGGGTGAGTCACTGGAGGTGGGATGTGGTCTCGGGCCTACGTTGAACCAAATATCTGGGTTTGATTTGTAGTGTCCCTTCAGCTGCTATTACCACCATGCCCACTGCTGTTTCCTTCCAGGAGCTGGTAGCTGGCTCCTGCTCTGACCTCCATTTGGAAGCATTGATAGGGAGCCCAGCTTTCCTATCTCCATGGGTGGTGGCTTGGGGCTGATGATTAACACTGAACTTAGACATCTAAGTTCAAACCTCTGCTAAAGCCCCAGAAAATATATAATAAATACATTTTTTTTAAAAGCAGGACTCCTGATTCTTTCAGAAAAGCTTAGATTGCTTTTTAAAAATATTTTTGTATACTTTCTATCTTCTGCTTGGTTTGTTTATGCAAGAAATATTTGCTACACAGCTAAGTAATCAAGGTATTCCTCTAGACACTAGAGATACCATACTGAACAAAATGGACAAAAAGTGGGAGGAATGAATGAGGGACAGTCCAAAGAGAATGAGAGACATGGACACTGAGTACCCTGGACCTTGATGCCCTTCTTCTGTACAGGGATGACCTTAGTCAAGTTTCATTCCATCAAGCTGAAGACATCTGTTTTCTGGAGAGGTATGACTGATGACACTATAGGATGTATGTCATTTCCTTCAGCCATGTAACTGAATTTTCCTCCCACTGAGGAACCTGAGAGTACAGAAGCATCAGAGCACAACATGCCACTCTTCTTGTTCAGATGACTGAGTGGAGAATGTCACCAACACACCACAGAGCTGACCCATAGGGGAATGACTGCTGGGAAATCTCCTGCTGTGTCAGGGTGCAGAATTTTCCATGGGTCTCATTCCTCAAACACTTACTATGTAGGCCCTCTGTGCTGGGGCTGGGTGCTGCATTAAGTGTGGAAGACTGTGATGAGTCCATATGGCTCCGGCCACATGGGAGAAGAGGGGTTATGAAAGAACTGCGCACGGCTATGGTGGATCACATGATGGAGGAAGAAAACAATGAAACATACCTGTAGAGGTTGAGAAGGACTTCTTGGAGCAGAGAGCTCCTGAGCTTTCTTTACATATTAAAGAGATGAGAACAGGAAAGGAAATGGCAGGGGTAGGCTGCTATTCCGCTAATGTACCACTCAGATATTTTGGTTTTAAAAACATTAAAATCCTTCGGTATTATTTGGCAAACTGCCATTGTCTCAAGCTCCATTAGTTTCTTCCAAACTTGGCATGCCTCTCTTGCTGTGGGACACTGTCACAGTCCAAACCTACAGCGTCCTAGAGGTCAATGCAGAACCACATGGCAATTCCCACGTTCACTCTTACTCTTGAGCTCATGGCACATAGGTTACCAGACACTGAACAGCACTCCTACAACCAGGTGCCTCAGGCAGAAATAGCAACATGAATCAAGGTGATGCATGTAGAAAACTGTATCTTTCGAGATGCTGAAGTTGAAAGAGGTGCCCAGGGGAAGAGCATGGTGCAAGTTAGAGAAGATATTGTGGCTTTGAGCTTGATAACCACAAGCAATGGAGACTCCCTGAAGCCCTCTAAGTAGGAGTGACATGGGAGTCATTTTGAAGTAAAGTGTCTTGGAAGTAGACAATGGATTAAGGAAGGCAAAGGGAAAAGAAGGTGCAGCATAGATGGGGGACTTTTAGGAGGCTACTTCAACAATCTGAACTTTAATACATGCAGGGCCCATTTGAAATAAGAAACCTTAGTTGTTGATGTGAGTGTACCATTGATCTTGGTTACTAGGTTTTGGTCTCACTGAAACCAGACTGCAGGAAAGCTAACTTCAGAACTAAGGAAAGATCTTTAACAACCTAATTAATGTTCTCTTTTTACATTTCTTTGAAATTCAATAAAAAATGACCACTTGAAGAATTTTTCTATATTTTGTGTATAAAATATATCTAATGATGGTAGGCAGAGGTAGAAGGATTGCTGAGTTTGAGGCCAGCCTGGGACTCATATATATATATATGGAGAGAGAGAGAGAGAGAGAGAGAGAGAGAGAGAGAGAGAGAGAGACCATTATAAGAGCTTTCTCTCTCTTACACGCACGTGCACACACACACACTATATATATATATAAAATCAGAAAAACCTGGTCTCTCTGAGTAAATGTCTTCTGCTTCCTTTTATTCAGAATATGCAAATTATATAAGTCATTGGTTTCCCATCTTGCCTTGAAATCAGGTAGCTCAAGGTCAAATTTAAGGCATCATTCTAGTTAAGGTTCCTTCTGTATCTCTCTTATCTTTCCATGTTTTTGACTTTCTAAATATATTTAATAAAATCCATTGTGTTTTAAAAGTGACAGCCACTTGAAATCACTTGTAAGTCAGAGGACTACAAATCAGGGGAAACTCCCTGATGTCCTCTAGCAAATCAAAAGCCAGACCAGCATGTTTGGGTGGGATGGTAAGAGCTTCAGTGAAGTGACTATCTTTTTATTACTATCATTTTAAAATCTCCTGTGAGTACTGCAGTGTCAGACAAATACAGATGCTCAGAAGCTGCTGTGTGAGTATATGTGACAAGAACTCATCTGGGCATCTTGATTCAGGGAGGCCCAACCTGAAAGGCCAGCTCTGCTATCTATCATTCCCTCTTTCTCCTGTTGTTATTTTTCTGAGCTATAAGTTTCTGGCTTCCTTAAAATGCTCTAGTAAGATTCGGCTATGAAATTCTATAGGCAAGAAACCCTGTGGTTACCAGCTGACACCCGATCTTGAAAGTGAGGACACTGAGTATCGACACAGGACAGGCATGGGGAGGATGGGGAAGACCAGGACTCAGCAGTGCAGAAAGTCTACAGTGCTGGGCAGTGGGTGATGAGCTTTCAAGACAATTTAATGACTCTACAAACTTGACAGTGGGATTATCTTGATGAAGTTCTTTGGAATAAAGCATTTATTTTGTCAGGTATGGTGGCACACACCTTTAATCCCAGCACTTGGGAGGTTGAGGTGAGGAATATTGCTGTGAGTTGAAGTCTAGCCTGAGACTACATAGTGAATCCCAGGTCAGCCTGGGCTAGTGTGAGACCCCACCTTGGAAAACCAAAACAAACAAACAAAAATTATTTTATCTATATTATTATGCTTTCTATGACTTAGGAGATGCTTACCCTGGAGCATTGTAGAACCTATGGGAAATAACTGTTATTCTCCTTTTTATTTACTGATTTCTTTTTTAAAAATATATTTTATTTACTTATTTATGAGAGAGAGAGGGAATGGGTACACCAGGGCCTCTAGCCACTGCAAATGAACTCCAGATGGATGAGCCCCCTTGTGTATCTGGCTTAGATGGATCCTGGAGAGTTGAACTGGGATCCTTTGGCTTTGCAGGCAAAGGCCTTAACTGCTAAGCCATCTCTCCAGCCCTATTCACTTATTTCTTAACTGTGAGGAGATGAATTGGTCCATCATTCTGTTTCTGGTTCTTGGTTGTCTAACACAGGGATTCTATTATTTTAGAAACATTCGAGGAAAACAGGAAAGCACTGCTAAAATCTATCCATAAAGGGAAGGATAACTTCTTCAAAGAGTGGCTCAGCAGCTCTTCTTCTGTGTAAAGTTTGTCTATATGTTGCTAGAAAATCTACCTGAAAGCTAAAAGCTTTAATTCCTCACATTTACTGGCTTGGTTCTTACTATGTGTGGGACTTACAGGCCAGGCCAAAAAATGGTACATTTCTGCATGTTTGCATACACTAAACTGAACATTTCCATTGATTTGCCAATTTGTAATGATCCTCTGATTTGCCTTTAGGGACACAGTATTGAGGACAATACCTTGGTGCTTGTTTCTTGCTGAATCAGGGAAGTTAGCTATTCTCCTTCAAGAGACTTGAGTCGGATAGGGAAGCAGGACAGGTTCACACCTCCAGTACAGTAACAATGTTACAAAGAATGGTACTGCATGTCTGGGAAGGGTGGAGATATCAAATACTTCCTTGTTAGGATCCCACATTCTGCTACAGTTAGGCTTATAAGTGTCAGCCTCACTCATAAAGACCATGGCTTATCAATTCCAGCAGACCTGAGTTTGAATGGAGACTGTGCCTAGGGCTGTGATCTTCGGCAAGTGCCTTAACTTCTCTGAGCTCTGGGTGGCTTTACTGTTGCAACAGAAAACTTGCCTATGTTATTAAGTGATAGTGAAGATTAAACAAGATGAGATACATAAAACCACAGACCAATTAATACCAGCAGCATGAACAAATAGCTAACAATAGAAAACAGCATCCTAGGAAAACCCTACTGAGAGTAAGGAAAACACTACTGAGATATTAACTACTCACAATCTTTTTAATTAGTTCCTTATCAGGGCTAGTTATTTGACACTAGCCTGTGGATGACATTAATAAACAGGTCTCCAAAGCTGCAGAGGTTCACAGAAGAAGGCAAGGAATGCTGTTTGGGAGGTACATGAGACATGTGTAGCACACATATAAAAAAAAAAACAACAAACAAGCAGCCCACAAACTTTTAAATTAATCATTGAACACAAGTATTTGCAAAGCTTTTTCTTGTTGACTGAGTACAGTTACACAGTGTCTCTTCCATCAGCAAACATCCAAAATCCTCCAAGTGTAATAGCACTCAAATGCATTCACAAATCTCTTTTTCCTATTACAAATGCACTTTGGATTTTAGGCCTTCCCCCACAACCCAGGAGCTGATACTATAGTGACCTAAGGAAAGCATTTAAACAGCCACAAAGTTCTGTTTGATGAATAACTGTTTTTTTTTTAACTTCATAGTATTAGAAATGACCGAGTTGATTCTTTTAAAAATTAATGATGTTTAAAACATTGTACATAAAAGTAAGGTAAGACTCCCTACCAAGGAAAACATTTACATTCTCAGCATTATTTTAAATCATAGAAGTTTGTACTTGCTTTAGGAGAAATATACCTTTGATAGATATTTTTTATGCAGGGTACACAAACAAGAAAGATTGTTCTGCCCTATTCTTTTCTTTATTGTCACAGTCCAGTGCTAAAGCCAATTTGTAAAATAATACTGTGGGTTTAATGCCTAATCTCTTCTCCAGTACAGGCTATCTGGAGACAACAGGATGTTGGCTTTGTGACCTAACTTAAGGGGATCAAGAAAGCTGGAGCTCACAGTAGGCTGTGGGTTTTAGAGTACGCAGAGAGTGTGTGTGTTGAGTCTGGCCCCATCAACCATCACAGCAGTTTCTCTTTGAGGGCAACCCCAACAGCTTGGATTTGGGGATCTCTGATGGGAAAGGACTGAGAAGGTTGAGGTAGGGGGAAGGGGGAGGATGGGGGCCGGCAAAGGAAGGAGCCTGTACTGGTATCACATTTTTGTCTGTATTTGTCTGGGAGGCTTATCCAAAATAGTGTCTGCTTCCTATCTTTTCCCCAGTCTTTGTCCTTCCTTTTGAGGAAACATGCTACATTCACACCTATTGTCACATTTCCTCATGCCTTTGCTCATGGTCTCTCCTACTCAGAATGTTAAGTTTTTTCTGCCTCACCTTACCAAACCCGACCAGCATCCAGAGCTGAGTACAAGTCACTCTTTTTGGACAAAGCTTCTGAAAACCATTTTTAAGGCTAGAGAGTTTGCTCAGTGGTTAAGGCACTTGCCTTCAATGTCTAGTGACCCAGGTTAGACTCCCAGTACCCACATAAAGCCAGATATACAAAATGATGCATGTATCTGGTGTTCGTTTGCAGTGGCTAGGAGCCCTGTTGTACCCATGCTCTCTCCCTCTCCCTCTCTCATTCATTCACTCCCTGCAAGTGAAAAAAAATTTTAGTCCACAACACAATTTAAGTTACTGCATTTTACTTACTAGTTAGTGTGTGTGTGTGTGTGTGTGCACGTGTGCATGTATATTTTTCTGTTTAATGTATATTTGTTTTGCTTCCATAATGGGACAGCTTGTTAAAGTTTAAACTACTACCTTTCTTCCTTCTATTATTATAGGCCAGTTGTTAAAAGCCTAGCAGGCCCAGAGTTAAGGCATGCCTTTGAGTGGCCCAATCTTCTTAGGGGCTGCCAATAAATTACCTGGTAGAGGATGTACTGGGTAAAGACCTCCTCATTGCTCCTGGACTCATGCTGTAATATGAAGAACTTTCCAAATCTGAGAGAGAAAAGTTGGGGCCGGTTCCTGCAGCTATTGGTGCTAGAATGAAAGAAATACAAACAAAAATGCATCAGTTAAGTCTTGTGAATAAAAGATTAATGAGAGCCTATTCAGTGTTTTATTTAGCACATTTTTTTCCCTGTATTTGTCTGGGAGGCTAATCCAAAATACTCAGTAATAAACTGTGACTTCAAAGGAAAATTGACAATAAAAGTAGCCTATACCAGAAAGGCTTTTTTTTTTTTTTAATGTACCTTTCATCTTTTTGCAATAGCAAACTGTCACCAAGGTTACAACATTCTTGGATTTTTTTTTAAACAAAAATGTCTCATGTGTCAGTTTTAAACTTTTCTGAATGACTGACCCAAACTTTCTCTTGGCTTCTCTGACTTTGATCCCAATGGATTCTCCTCATCTGTAGTTTGGAATTCTGCTCAGAATTTCAGTGAGAGTAAATCCATTCTTCTAGGCCACCCATTCTGAATTTCCTGCAATGTGAGATGTGTGCTTTTTCTTTACACAAGAGCACCCTGCACACAGCTTTACCTCTGGATCTGTCCCAACCTGTATGCTATGGCTCCAACCACAGTTTCTATAAATAGCTTCACTGATTGCCGGCATGCACCTTCAGGACATACTGTCTGTGAGAGCTGGGCCACTACATCAGAGAGTAGCAGCTGCAACAAAGACCACGTGGCTCACAGAATGAAAACATTTATTATCAGGCCCTTTATAGAAGAATCTATCAACCTCTGATTCAATTTTGATAATATGTTATTTTCAGAGCTGATCCTCTTTTGAAATGTGATTCCTTGTATTTTTTATACCATCAAGCATCAAGATGCCTTGGCTACAGTAGCTTAATAAATAACATACTTTTGACATATTCACCTGCCAATCTTATTTTAAAACTGTAAAACTGTGGTGAGGCTCTACTAATTTAAGTACTCTCCTTTTCAAAATATTATACAAAAGCAGGACAACAGATCATGTATTAATGCATACTGGGTCGAGTTAAGGCCATACAAGTAGATACATAAATAAAGTAAAAGGTAGCATTTATTAGAAGAAAAGGTCATTAGTAACATGATGAACCAGGAACTGCACTCAAGAAATGATCAGTGAAAGTCACTGTTACCAAAACCTTGCTGTTATGTAGATTAACATAAAGACAAGTAAGAAGCCCTATTCGGCGATTCTTGGACTGATCTGGCTGCACAGGAGTGGGGAGCGGGTGTGAAAATAAGATGCTCAAGGGAGTACCTTTACTGGAGAAACTGAGATGCCTGCAAAGGATGCTGGAAGGACAGGACCATGCAGGCAACCAAGAGGAAAGGAGCATTTCAAGACACAGGAACAGCTGAAGGGAAGAGAACAGGACATTTTCACTTGGCTTTTGACAGCCGGTGTAGGGTATAGAATGGAGGTGAGGTCTCAGCTGGGTGGAGAATCCTCATTCCGGAACATGGAACGAAGGGCAAGATCCTCTGCTGACTATTGAGAGGAGAGGAGAGGAGAGGAGAGGAGAGGAGAGGAGAGGAGAGGAGAGGAGAGGAGAGGAGAGGAGAGGAGAGGAGAGGAGAGGAGAGGGAAGAAGCAGAGGAGGGGTAGAAAAGAAGACAAGAAGGAGAAGAGCAGAGAGGAGACACATGGGAAGAGCCTGGCCTCAAAGGAGAGCTGAGGCTTTCTACAGCTTGGTAGCTATCAGTCCTTCCACCACACACTTTATCTATTGGACAATCGATCCTAGAAAGATGCCTTTACCTCTGTTATTTTTTTAAATGTCAAGGGAGCCAGAATAGGTGAAGAATGCAACATGTATATTCATAAACATGGTATAACTTCCTCTACACAGATTCAAAACTAAGCCCACAGTCAATATAATGTTCCTTATCCTGCCCCAGAACTGACCTCTGTGAACATATGTGCATGGTAATGGCACCAGGAGCCCAGGCCAAAGTGTTCACTGAACTTCTGGTGAATGACTTCATAGCTTAGTGTGTGCATTTAAACCATCACTAAAGCTAAAATGAAAGTGAGCTCTGTAACCTGGTTAAACAATCCCAGAAGTACTCAGACCTGAGCTACACCTTTTACCAGAGGCCTTTATGAGCCTGCACTCCTGCCACTGTGCGTATAGGTATTCTGCATCTCATGCAGGTTACCCAGTTGTGACAGATTCTGATTCAGTGGTATGGCATCACAGAGACAGGGCCTCACACCTGAGATGAGGATCACTGTCAGAGCACCTCTGCAAGGGGGTGACGCATTTCAGGACCTCCTGTCTACAGAGCAGGTAGCAGATAATAAAGCTAGAATGGGGCAGGTTTTGGAGACCCTGGAAAGCCACGTATCTGTGGAAGCACATTATTTATATACCTAGTTGAATTCTTAAACTAACCTTTTAAGGATAGTACATCTTTTAGATGAGGAGAACCAGGCTTTGGATTAAGAGGCAGTAACTTGCCATCACTTACAGAAAGTCAAGAGAGGAAGAGTCATGCTAAGCAGGGCTTTCCACAGGTATACCCTCCCTGGAAGATGCACAGGTTTAAAGAGACAGAAGAGGAGACAGGAAGGCCTTCTGGCACCTAAGTTTGGCGGGAGAAAGTAGAGTGACTGAAACGGGAGTCCAGAACAATTTCTGAGCAAGGAGGTGAAAATATAGTGGGGACTATTCATGAGGCAACAGTTTACACAAAGGACAAAAGGGGACTAATGCTCTGTAGGCTGGGAAGGTTAGCACAGTAGTCCCAGGAACAAGGAAGCCTAGACTATCCTGTCAAGGAAGAAAACAGAATCTGTACAACATATAACCTGCATGTCTTCCAGGACAGCAATAGGTCAATAAGACTTGTTCTTGATTATAAACTAAGAAAAAGTGGAAGTAAGCAAATGATCACATTCTTTTAACAAATACAGACTAGCAACAACATGTATTAACACAATGCACATTTACCTAATAATGTTTTTTTTTTTTTTCTCAATGTCACTTAACTTCTGCCCTGTGCAGGATCTCACAACAGGCTTTGAAGGCCAATCTTCACTGGCTTAGGTGTTACAGAGACTACAAAGCCATTGTCAATCAAACATGAGTATGGGAAGGAAGGATTGGAGAGCCACAGCACTTCCTGTTACATTGACTGTCAGAGCTGACTTTGCCCCATCTGTACTTAACTGTAGGCTTTATCAGTGTTTGACTCACATGTAACATTTTGTCCCCAATTAGAGTGAGCTGCATTATGAAGGCCATAAGTATAGACTTTGTGGGAGGTTAAAGAGAGTGCTGGCCAAGGGTGGGATTTAGTAACTAGGTGTGTAAAGTACTTAAGATGCTGAAACTCTCTGGGCCTCGTAGTTCCAATGCAAGTATTACAGACATGCAAAACTGTGGCCACCCCCTCTCCATGACCTCCATCGCCTTCCTCACAAGTTTAGCAGGCATCTTTTACAGGCTGGAGCTGAGATCTTTAAACCCATCATCCCATTTAAACCTCACAATGCTAACTAGGAAGGAACTGAGGCACAGCGAGGCTAAGAGATTTCCTCAGGTCATGAAGACAGAGGTCAGACTGCATGACCTTTAATTCCACAAACCCCAGAGTTGCTTTTGTGATCCTAAACAGTGCACTACAGCTTGTGTGCACAGTTGATGGTGAATAAATACACTCTGAATTAAGGAGAGTAAACAGTTATTTTCCCTATTGGCCTCCCTTAACTTGATGCCATGCAAAATGAAACTTAGTTTCTCTTAGTATGTACAAGCAGTTAGGAAGAGCCCCTTATTTTCTAAGCATCACTGAAATTTCTTTAGCCTAATTTGTGTGCCATGAAGTTTTTCCTCAAAAGGTTAACTTCGGAAATTTTGCCTTCAGATGTTATTTCTAAGTCATGCACCTCCCCTTTCTCTCTTTCCTCTCATGAAGAGAGCGTACACTTTGTGTCATTTCTTAATAAATGGTTTGCTATTAAGGCATCATTATAGTAATGTGGGCTATTGGAAGAAGGGGTTACTTTAGTAGCCAACCCTCTTAATGACCTGCTCTTTGGTACACATTAGTAGCTGGATGGGGGTTGTGGTTATTGAACTTCTGCCATCCACTAGAGACAATCTGCTCAAGCCTGCATTGTAAGAAAGAGAGGACTATGGGAAAATAATTCTATTCAAATTTTCAAGCTATTCTGTCTGGTACAGTGCAGTTCTTTGGGTTTAGCATTTGTTTGACAGGAATCATCACAGTATTGTTGAAATGTCTATGAGTGTGTCCAGCCCACTGCTGAGTGCACATGTCCTCACAGAGGCTGAACTCCATGAGCTTCACCACATATTTGTGGAGTGCCTTCTACATGCCAGTCATTGTCCCAGATGCTAAAAATCAGTGGATAGGAGATTTAAAAAAATCCCTACCTCATGGGCCTTATATACTAGGGTGTGCATGTCCATGAAGAAGTATGGAATAAAGACCATTAGGACCTAGCACTCAATTTCCAATTTATAAAATAACTACAAAAACTAGGACATGTTCCTCTTCTGATTATATGATCAAAAATACCCCCAGAGGGCTAAAGAAATGGCTTAGCAGTTAAGCGCTTGCCTGTGAAGCCTAAGGACCCTGGTTTGAGGCTCGATTCCCCAGGACCCACGTTAGCCAGATGCACAAGGGGGTGCATGCATCTGGGGTTCATTTGCTGGAGGCCCTGGCACGCCCATTCTCTCTCTCTCTCTGCCTCTTTCTCTGTCTGTCCCTCTCAAATAAATAAATAAACAAAAACTTAAAAAAAAATACTCCCAGAGAGTTTGAGAGCTTGTATATTCATACTGGGGGCTGGAGATTCCCAACAGCTGCACAGAGTTCTATGGCCTGGGACTAGTTCATGTTGTTTTGCATTCCCATGGCACAGGTCTTGTAAGAAAGTCCATATCACTGGCACAAAAAGAGTGAACATGGGAAAATAGTTGCTGTTCTTTCTATTAAAGGCACAGTTGTAAAATAATGCTATGAAAACTCAAGCAAATCTGGAATCATCATTAGAGGGAATTAAGCTGGAAAGTAATTTATAACAAGAAAATCCAGCCCCTTTGTTATTTTCCTTTTACTGTAATATTATGCTTCCTGAACACTGCCTAAAAGAGAAGGCTTTTAGAAAAAAAAAATAAGTATAGTAAAATTAACTCATTTTATCAATTTGTGCTCTGCCAGAGTTTCCTGACTGTGGCTATGAGGAGCTGTAAAGCTGATGAATTTGCATGGAGAAGAAACCAGTGTAAGTACTTTATGTAAGAGGTAACTGGGACACGCACTGCTATAACGCAGACACCCTGCAGAGAGCAGCCTGCTGCAGTACGAACAGTTATGAGCTAGAAAAATGACCACACTGCAGTCTGTCTGACTTGAATGGAAATCAATCATGAAGGTACTTTCTGTGCAACTCCTATGCCACAGTTCTCCGTGGCCAAGCAGATTTCTGCTCTGTAAACCCTGTGCTGATCTCCATTTTCTAGCTGCTCTTAAAGGATGTGGCCAAATGCAGGCCAATCATAGGGTTTTCCAACCAGGAACATAAAAGAAAAGCACTGAACTAAAATGTGGATTTCCCTCTATGTGAAAATGAGCTTGTCTGCTATTAAAAGATTTAAGCAGTGGTTTCTAAGAAAGGCAATGTTAGGTGCCAAAAGCTAACAGAATGCTTTAAACCCCATGAAAGGTATTTGTTAGCACAGGCACACCACTTTGTTCACACATTCAGGACTTGTGGACACAAGTTAAGGCACATGTGTATGGGGGAGTAGTAGGAGGGTACAGAGACAGGTCAGTAGAGTTTCTTCTTTCTCTGTGGTGTATGTGTGTGCTATGGTGTGGTGTGGCACCCTGTATGTCTGCCTGTGATTGGGGGAGCTGGTTACAGTGAGTGGCTGGAGTGGAACCTTGGGTGTCCCTCTCCATCACTCTTCTGACCAGTCTTGTTTTGAAGCAGAATGCTTTTATTTACTCTGGAGTTTGCAGGGCTCCAATTCTTGGGTTGCCTGCTCCCATGCAGGGCTAAGTTCATAGGTGTGTACGGCCATGCCCAGCTGTTTTATATAGGATCAGGAGATTTGAACTCAGGCAGTTTCAGCCCCCTCAGAAATTCATGTTTGTGCAGGAAGTGTAGCTAACCACTGAACAATCTATCTTGAGCACTTTTTATTTATAAAAATGTTTCTATTTTATTAAAATAGAAACCATTCACTGACACCTTGTTCTACTCTTTCCTGAAGCATGAAAATGTGACAGGTAACTGCTATAAATTTGATTCATAAAGAAAGCTTAGTCTTGAAGCTCCAGAAAGTCCCATATATGCCCTAAAGTGGAAGGAACCATCTCCTGCTTATTTATCTAGTCCTCAGCACACAGCATAGGTTATATGTAAAATAAATGTTTCTTGAATTGAATTAACTTATATGAGCATGTTAATGAAAGAATAACAAAGAACTTATTACTATTTTCAGGATGGGACAGATGATACATATGGTATTTTACCTAAAAGATCTTATTTTGTCTTTATATTATCCCCATGGAATATTCATTAAAATTATTCTTATTTAAAAGTGAGAAAAGCCAGGCATGGTGGCGCACGCCTTTAATCCCAGCACTCGGGAGGCAGAGGTTGGAGGATCGCCTGGAGTTTGAGGCCACCCTGAGACTACATAGTGAATTCCAGGTCAGCCTGGGATACAGCGAGACCCTACCTCAAAAAACAAAACAAAACAAAAGAGAGAGAGAGAGAGAGAGAGAGGGAGATAAAAGTGAGAAAATCAGCTGTGATTTTCAGTAGTGTCATAGGGACTTGATTTTAGGTATTTTCTAGATATTCTCCCAAAGAAATGGGGTAGAAGCTACATTTTGATCTCCCCTTTCCCTTTGTCATTAATTACTTGGGAGAAGATGCCAATGAGATTCAAACTGCAAAGAATTATCATCCACTATTAAAGTGGCAAGACTGCTACCTGAACCCCAGTTACCCTTCTCCCTTCCTTTTTCCAGGTCTTCAGCACAGGTGCTTTATGGGACATGGGGCCCTCCTGACACATGGCCTAGCAGAGTGGTCATGGAGAGTGAGTAATACTGGCCAAGTATCTGCATTAGTGGTTCTGCCTTCAGGACTGGAATTGATTTTCTACATTTGAGAGTATTGTCTAGTCTTGGTTTTTGGTTGAGTCAGAGGTGGTCCTTATTTAATGTACGATACAGCCTCAGCTGTGGGATTCAGTCTTCCCTGACAGAGGATGGATTTGATGGCCTAGGAGATGCAACCCCTTTGCCAAGATGGCCTAGGGCCATCTGATTGCTGCTACATCAAATGGGAGTCCCTTCCCAACAGCATACTAATCCACATGTCTACATACAATCTTTTTCAGTATTTCCACTAAGCACTACTTCACTGTTTCCTATTCCACCTACTGAGCAATACTAGGCGTTGCCAGGTATTATGCCTCATGTACTGCGTTAGTTCAGGTCAGCATGTGCCTTGCTATGTGGCTTCTCTGAGTGTGCCAGTATTGTCTAGGATCACATATTCCAAACCAAATCTTGATATTATTTGTGGTCTTATTATAGGGTAATGAAGGACTTCTGTCAGGCTTTTGGAAATCACAGAAGGTCTTTTATTTCCCAAATATTACTTAGTAGATATGAATATCTGTTCTTAAGTGAGGCTTATAAGCACATAGATTTACTAAAAAGCACATTATCAGTAATGACCTTCAGAGTTTTTGTTCATATGTAAAAACAAGAGGTAAAAATACTATGAAATTAATTCTCCAGAGAGATGGCTGAGCGGTTAAGCGCTTGCCTGTGAAGCCTAAGGACCCCAGTTCGAGGCTCGATTCCCCAGGACCCACGTTAGCCAGATGCACAAGGGGGCATACACATCTGGAGTTCGTTTGCAGTGGCTGGAAGCCCTGGCATACCCATTCTCTCTCTGTCTCTCTATCTGCTTCTCTCTCTCTCAAATAAATAAATAAAAATGAACCAAAAAATAAAGTTATAAAAAAAACTTTGATATAAATAATCTAGGTGAGGTTAGCCACTTAAAAACTTGTATTAGTATTAGGTTGAGAATTTAAAAATACCCTGTTACCTATAGGAAGTATCCAGAATATTGCAGAAATATGGACTTTGGCTAAAATTATCAGGAATAAGAATTGTTAAGCTTTCTAAATAGAAGAATAAAGGCTGTTGGTTTGTACCTATTCTATCAGAATTGTTCATTAAAGGCTACTCTAATGATTTTTCTAATAAACCAATTATTAGAGCACAATTCTAAAGTTAGTAATTCTTAATTATACATAAATACATATTTAAAATAAATGGAGCACACAGTGGGTAATTAGGGCAAAGCCTTTTCTTAGCAATAATTGTAGTAGTTATTATTACTGAGCCCTACTCTATATAACACTTATGGTTCTTTTATTTAATCTTCACAACATTCCTGAGAGGTCTCACCATGTCAACACTTCAGACATGCTCAGCACACAGTTGGGACTTTAAATCTTTATTAAAGAAATGATTAAAATTTGTTAGGAAAACACCATTGAGGGATGTTAAATATGTCCAAAATCCCACAGCTGTTGAGTGACACTGCTTCACCTCTAATTTCAAATCTATGATGCTGTGCTACTCTCAGGAACATGGATGCACATGTCATGCACAGGAAATAGAAATAGTTACCTGCACAAGATTAGAAGCATATAGACATTCAAATAGATCCAAAACCACAAATTGGATATACATCAAGGTATTATGTACTTTTCTTCTCCCAGGTTCATGCTTTATCATGAGTGTTCTGAGTCTGGTAAAATTGGCAAGAGCTTCCATTGAGGCCAGAGAGCAAAGGTTCTCACATCTTCCCATGCGCACACTTACTGCCCCCTCTAACCAAAGAGGACAGGGCCTTCATGCACAGCCTGAAGCATCTACTGCTGTGGTAAGCATTTTCCTGCCCTTGTGCTAATTCCAGCCAGCACAGTGGTCCACACAGCACAGGGTATATACCTACTTCATGAGGTAAACCTGAACCAGCTAAAGACAGTCAGCCCTTGAGTGAGGCCACCTCACTCAATGAGGAGGGTGGGAGAGGAAAAAATCGTGCTTAACCCCACAAACTGTGAGCTAGAATTAGGAGGAAACAATGTCATGAAGAAAATTTCTCTTGCTACCATTCCTTCCCATTGGCCACCAGCTTCACTGTCCAAATGTTTGCACTGGATATGCCAGGGAGGAATTATACAGCAAGACATTCTTCTCAAATAATTCAATTTCAATATTTATCTTAAAAATTCACTGAATTATACTGCAGGAAATCTGTTAAATTAAGCCATCCAGAATGCTATTTTTTCTTCCTCAGAGTGTGGCAATATTTATTATTTGCTCTCTTTAGGAAGGGCTGATTAAAACTAGAGAATGGAACATTGGGAGGGCCATATTATAGTCAGTCTAAGGTGGCACAGACTGGAAAAATAAAAACATGGAGGCAATCAGCATTTTCTATTATGTAATTTGTGCAACAGATTATTCTTTAAAAGCTGTGTTTTAGAGATAGACGTCATACTTTTTCTAAAGGACCCCCCGCCTATTGTCTGAGACACAACACACCTTCCTTCTGGAGGAGGTAGCACTGACTTCTACCCTAGAAAATGTGTGATGCTCATTTCAAAATTACTAGTAGAGCCTGCTATTGACCATCTAATTATGTCGAGTTCCATTTATAAACATAGCTAACCACTAAGTTTATGGAGACTTTTTTGTGCTGCTTTAATAGGATATTGATCGCGAGCATAGTTGGAGTGGACTGCCATTGAATTGTGTAATGGCAGACAAAGGCAAGGTCACAGGAGCTGCTCAAGCAAAGGCTGCAGTCTATTTTTTATTATCACCCATGTTTCTTCCTTTAATACTCAGGTCCAAGTGGTTTATTTCAAAAGAAGATCTTGCTTAAGAATATACATCATTTAAAAAATTTAAATCGCTGATATCACATTCCTTAGCAGAAAAGAGCCAATAAGACAACAAAGTTCCAAATCTGTCCTGCTTTAATAAGGATCAAAAGGACTGCAAATATTTAAAAGGCAGCCCCAAAGGACTGGATACTTGGAATTTCTGGTCCTGGATCCATTTCTTCATTTGTCCTTCTGCATACAAACACTGTGTATTTTCAAGTTTGAGCTTGTCCTGCTGAAGAGTTTCATTTTCTTATTGTGTGTTGTGTCTGAGTTGATTCTGTTTTAGCTCTACCACATGACGTGGCCAACGGTTGTTAGGGGAAATCTATATGCACTGACACAGCCCTCTAAGCTGCAGCTAGAAACCTAGAGACTTGAAAAAAGTTTACAAATGAACCACATTTGGACCTTTGTGAGGATTTCTGTGTAAGGATCTCAACAATGAGCATTCCCAAGGCAGAAAACAGCCACTAGGGTGCCACCTCATGCCAGGCTGCAGCATAGGCCTGATTCCATGCCCTGCCATTCTTCATTGACAACTTGGGAACTTTGAAGTCCACCCAGCAGCCAGGTCTTGTGGCAGAGTGAGAACAATTGTGCTGCTGGGTTCTATCTACATAGAGGAACCAGAGCCAGTACAGGCTGAGAGAGTGAAAGTGGTTTTCACACCCAAAGATGCTAAGGCTGCCCACACTGTACTGAGAAGCCTGGCTTTGCAAAATTCCAGGGCCATGAAGTCACCCTTAGCCACGAAGTTTACTTAACCCTTGCAGCCAGCTTGGGTATGTGAACCACTGCTGGCAAATCAGATTCCACCAGACCAGAGTCACAATGGCTTGTGTGTTTTTGTGGTTTTACTCTTTCCCAGTAAAGTCTTTGAGGTTTTAGAGTTACTCTACGAACTTCAGGTAAAAATGACCTAGCACTTTAGAAGGAAATGGGCAGTTGTGGAGTTTGGGTTGGGGGCACCTTTCTGGTTTCACATCTGAGGAACATTTGGCAGCCTCAGAGCACACATCTTGAGGAAACACTGGTACAAAATAAACAAGAGTGGGTCTGCCAGACTGCCCTCAAAGCAGCACCACTGCTCAGCCTGGGCTCTCAGGGGGCAACTTTCAGGAAGAGACCAGCTTGAAAATGCTTGTAGAAGGGTTTGTGCAAGCAGCAGCATGGAAGAGACAGCTCACCAGATGGCTCCTGCCTCCCTCTTCCCAGTACTACAGTGAAACAGCATGCACGTGGAAACCCTCCTCCAGAGCTTGGAATACCTCTGTCTTTTCCACTGGCCCCACATGCAGTGGTCTGTACTTTCTCCTTCCACGCAACATCATTATAAATAATTAGAACTACTTTCAGATGGTCCTGCCACATGGGGTGGGGAGGGGGAGTTAAAGAATACAGACCTATTTTTATGCCAAGATATGTTCTTTGCTGCAAAAACTGAACTCTCTCACCTTTCACAAATGTTAGATAATAGAGTGAAAAATTAAAGGGTGGTGTGCAAGAGACAAGGGTAAGGGTTGGGGTTCATGGGGGCATGTAGTCTGCACTGGCTGGCAGGTGTTGTGAGTCCAGAGCTCTCTGTGTTACATACAGGACACGAATGTCCAGCAGCCTGGCTGCCTGGTCCTCTTCTCGGAATTTGTGAGCTGAGCCAGCAGCACTTGCTGCTCTTTCCCTGTCCTTGCTACCTTGGTAGTGACACTTTTATAAATAGCAAAATTAGCACATTGTTGTTTTAGTGAATCCTCATGAGGAAATACTGAAATGAAATATCTCCTTCTTGTACTACAGGTACAAGGAGGAAAGCCACCCTGAATCTGATGAAAATAAATATTTTTACTATAAAATTTAAAAATTTGCTGGGCATGATGGTGCATGCCTTTAATCCCAGCACTTGGGAGGCAGAGATAGGAGGATTGCCGTGAGTTCAAGGACACACCCTGAGACTACATACTAAGTTCCAGGTCAGCTTGGGCTAGAATGAAATCCTATCTTGAAAAAACAAAACAAATTTAAAAAATTAATACTAAATATCTGGAAATGAGCAGAATTTTTTTCAAGGCAAATCATCTGTTCCTGATTACTTTGGACTGTCCATGCTGTACCACTGGTCATAATCACCCCTGATAGTGGTGAGATTAGAAAAGAGATGCAACTGGGACACTGAGGCAGGAGTTTGGGAGAAATATGAGACTAAGATAGGCCAGTGAAACATCCAAGGAAGAAACATAGCAATAGAGATGTAGGGTGAGGTAAGATGTGCCACAGGGTATTTTCAGGGCAATGAAACTATTCCTCACAATACATACTATTGGGTACATGCCATTACACACCTGTCAGGATCCTTACAATGTATGACAGGCACAAAGTATAAGCCTTCATTAATAACTATGTGTCAATATTACAATTGATAAAAATTAATTGTCAAAACCATAGTGTAATACAGAGGTCTCTGGTTTGGTCTCAACTTTCAGCACCATTTATTTTAGTTTTAGCACAGTGAAACTGAGACTCGGCCTTTCTTGGAATAGCAGGATTTACTTTGTACTGGCAGGAAAGGGGAGAGACCTGAGAAGATGGAGAGAAGGGGAACACTGAAAGGATTCGGGCTGAAAGCAAAGGGGATGATCAGGAGAGCAGCTTTGGTTTGGAAGGGAGAGGGACAGAAACCAGGATCCCTGGTGGCCAAGGAATGGAGAACAGAGCTTGGAAAAAATAGTGCCTGCCCATCACTGGGACAGCATAGGCAGATGTAAGGAAACTTCAGAAGGTCTGGGGAAGGATACAAAAGGGGCAAAAGAGACACTGGAAGAAGCTGAACCAAACTCTGAGTCAAAAAGAGAGAGTTGGTATATATGTGTGTGGTTAGGGGTTGGAGAAATGGCTTAGTGGTTAAGGCGCTTGTCTGTAAAGCCAAAGGATGCAGGTTTAATTCCCTATGACTCAGGCAAAGCAGATGTATAAGGTGGCATATGCATCTGGAGTTTGTATGCAGTGGCTGGAACCCCTGGCACATACATTCTCTCTCTCTTTCTCTCTATCTGCCTCATTCTCAAATAAATAAATAAAAATAAAAATATATATTTTAAAAAAGAGGGAAAGAAGTAAAAGAATAGGAGGCAGAAAGAATACAGAGGGAAGATACAGAGGAAGGAAGGTGTGCACAGAGAGAAGAGGAGACAGAGATGGAGAGAGACAAAGAAAATAGGCAGAGAGACAGGTAGAGAGGGCAGGGAGAGACAGGGACACGCACTTTACATCAAGTAGGAGCAGAGGAAAAGAGAGGGAGGAATGTCAGAGGAAGTGTTATATATGTCCTCTTTGGGGGAGGGGACACTACCCTGCCAGAGAAGGGCCTTGAGTGGGATGCAGAGGTATAGGCTGATGGTCAGGAAAAAAGCCAGGCTTGTTAGAACTCTTGCTGAGATCTTTTGGGGAAGTCTCAACTATGGCCAATTGGGAGTTGGGGGGTGGGGGAGAGGGGAATGAATATAGGTCTGTTAACAGTAGGGAAATTGTTAGAGAGGGGTATCAAGGACTTCTGTACTTTGTTAACTGAAAATAATATTCAGAAACTGCTATACTATATAACATAACACATATATGATATATATTTATTATATAATATATCAGATACTTATTATACATACATATTATATATGTATATAACGTTCAGCACTTGGAATATAACTTTGTGGTATGTCACTTGTCCATCAGGTGTGAGGCCCTTGGTTCAATTCCCAGTTCAGTAAAAAATATAAAGGCTAGCCGGGTGTGGTGGCACATGCCTTTAATCCCAGCACTTGGGAAGCAGAGGTAGGAGGATTGCTGAGTTCGAGGCCACCCTGAGACTATAGTGAATTCCAGGTCAGTCTGAGCTGGAGTGAGACCTTACCTCGAAAAATAAAAAAATAATAATAATAAAGGCTATTAATTTAAAATAAAACTATACCTGAAAATAAATCTAGGGAAATTTTTGAAGTATTTTACTTACTCTGGTTTACATAAAAATGATAAAAATAGTTTCTATCTTTTTTGAAGCAGAGATTTGATCTAGACAAGCTGGTCTGGAATTCACTATGTATTCTTAGGTTGGCCTCGAACTCACAGCAATAGTCCTACTTTTACCTCCTGAGTGCTGGGATTAAAGGCATGTGCCACCATGTGTGGCCAATCTTTTTTTTTTTAAGTACCAGTTAAAAGTTTATGGCCTCCCCTATCATCCCACCTCAGCCTCCTGAGGGTTAGGCTTACAGGCATGAGCCACCACACTTTACTCTAGGACTTTTGAAGTAACAGCAATCTTGTGCTATCTCTAAAGTTAGCCCTTTGATTCAGATTTGTCATTTAACTAAGTCAAATGAGGTTAGATTAGGTATTAAGAGAAAGCTAGGGCTAGAGAGATGGCTTAACAGTTAAGGTGCTTTCCTGTAAAACCTAAGGACCCAGCTTTGACTCCCCAGAACCCATGTAAGCCAGAAGCACATGGTGGCTCATTTATCTGGAGTTTGTAGTGGCTAGAGGGCCTGGCACACCCATTTTCTCCCTCTGTCTTTCTCTCTCTTAAATAAATAAATAAATATAATTTTTTAAGAGTTCATGGGCTCAAGAAATGATCACTCAAGAAAAACCCAGAATCCTTGGTTCTGCTTCATTCTATAATGCAGTTATAGGAGCTATCATGTCTGCAAGGAGCTAGGAGAGTAGGAAGGATAATGCTAGTGTATCTGGGCACAGCAATATCTTCCATCTGTGGAAAGTTGGTATCAGAAACCAACTTAGGAAAACCAAGGGAAACAGGTCTACTAAGAGACTAAATAACACCTGGCACAGGGTGTGTGCCTGATAAATTCTCACTAGTATAATTTTTCACACTAACATTCCACATGTTCCTAATGGGGCTAACAACTTGTGTTTGATCAACTTATGTGATGGCCTAATTTGATTTGAAGGGTACCGAGTGCACCCCAGCCCCACTCATCTGCAAAAAGTTCCCACACTCCCAGTCCTCAAATAGAGACTCAGCTCTTCCCACATGGGCACAAGAAGAGGGCAGGGCAGCACTGGGAGAAATGTGTAAAGACTCCAGCTCTATCACATCTGTTGAGTCAGAAGCTTTACAGAATACTGTGTAGGCAAAGAACTGAGCTTGTGGGTCCCTATCATAGCAGCCAAGATGATCTATCAAATATGCTCTGGAAAACCTAAAGATATACAAGTCCTTGCCACACAGCTTTAGTCAGCCAAGGCATGTGTGAGTCCTGGAGTGATGACACAGCAGTGTACAGAATCCAAATGCAACGGTGATGCCAGACATCAGCCACACTGCCCCTACATGGGGATAGGAAGTAATCCAGGACCTTCTGCAAACTTAGTGTTTAGGGTGGGCATTCTTTCTGGCAGGTTTAGAATTCATTTGGCATTCATGCTGCCATGGTGGAGAGCTAATCAAGTTTGGATATAAGAACTAGAAGGGAAGTATGAGATGTGGAGAAAGCAGGAGATGCTGTCTGGCCTTCTCTTATAGCCCCCAGGCCTTGAAACACCAGTAGCAATGAAGCCTAAACGCAAACAGGACAGTGGCCAGTATAGAATAATTAGGTCTAGGGCTCTAATCTTAGACTTAAAGGGTATTTATAAAAAAATCTTTAAGGCTATGTTTGGATCTTAGTAAGGGCTCCATAAGGACATGTTCCTGTAATGCTACTATGACAGATATGCTTGGATACATACTCTGGATATTATAAGATCATAAGAAAAATGTGGAACATTTTCACTTATAAAAGTCTTAAAAAATAAAGAAAATATATACACATGATTGTTATCTGTCCAGAGAAAATAACTGGCGTATAAGCTAGTGCTGACCCGGGTATGCATCTTCCAGGTCAGAGTGCTATGCAGTTTCTTCTCAGCTGGCCAGGCCTTTGGGCACACGTCAGCAGGACAGCAGCAGCTTCTCCATTCTAGGCCACATCTGATGCTCCTAACGTCTCTCCCTTAGGTTGCCAACTCTGCTACACAAGAAGCTAGCCAGGAACACTTCAGCATCCATGGCAGTGATACCTGATCACTATTTTTGCATTATTTTCTTTTTCAACCTCCTTCGAGCTAGCTAGTCTAAGAGTAGCAGTTCTAGCATTCCCAGACATAGGTGAGCCATTTATTCACTGTTTGACTTTGGGTAAACGACTTCAATAGGTCTTTAGCTTAACTCATGTATCTGATGAGCTTCTTGCAAGGAATGATGTGACATCCTTTGAGGCCTAGCACAGTGCTTGGCTCACAAGTTCTATTTTTCTTCCAACCTTACATTGTACCTCACTTTTTGAACCCTTGAGATTCTTCCGGTCTGTGATGACTGAAACAAGAGCAGACTCTCACCCTTCTTGAAGAATGTCTGTGTATGTGTGTGAACATATTTACATTTGTGGCTTGTGTGTGCATGAGGGAAAGAGACATGCAGAGACAGAGACAGAGAAAGACATAGAGGACAGACTCCCCCTTCTTGAATTATCACAGCAAGAACTTAGTCACTGGGTCTCTGATCAGCAGACCTGGGTGGTAGCAGGTCCTCTTGGCTCACTGTCATAGTCGATATTGACAAGCTAGTAATGACCATGCTGTACCGTGTCACTCATACTGACAGCATTAGCATTGTTGAAAGGTTAGAAACCAATTCTTTTAAAATGAAAGATGGCTTAGAAATCAGGGAAGACTGAGCATCTTTTAAACTAAGTTCACACTGCAAACTCAAGAACATGTGAGGCACTCAGTTTGTCAGTCCTTCCCCACTACCTTACACCATTTAAACTTTCTTGACTTAAAAACCTTGGCTTTTAAACAAACTAGGCAGTATCAAAGAATTGTACTTACTTTGTGACACTCTTACTAGCTCAGTCACGCTGAAAACACCCGATGTGACAAAACTGTCCTGGAAGCCCAAATGTCCTGTGGAAACACAAACAAAAGAAAACTAAGTGTCATAAACAGAACATGTGTGACAACAGAACTGTAAATATTCATTTCAGTATGATTAAAACGTATGGTGTCTAACTGCCCACTCATGTGGATGGTGAGTTTGACTCAGGAGGTTATAGAAAGCCATGACACACAGCTGGGTGAATTTTGAGATGACTCAAAGAACTCAACAGGAAATCTTTAACAAAAGAGAATTTAAAAGAAATGGTTTCCCTGGGTGACCTATGAGATCTCTGTAAGCATCAGCCATGGTGGCCACATTTGATGAGGGTTTTGAAACATTCTTCTCTTAAAACACATGACATCACAATCAGTTATCAATTCATTAAATCAAATGAGCTTTTAAGATATTCCCTTCTTTTTACAGGAACTTTTTTTTGAAAAAACCAAAACAATCCCTTTATGTATTTGAAAGGACAGAGAAGAGAGAAGATACAGAAAAAGAATATATATATATATATACACATATATATATATTCATTAATATATATATTATATAATGAATAAGAATGGGCACATCAGGGCTTCTGGTTGCTGCAAACAAACACAAGATTCCATGTATCACTTTTGTATCTGGCTTCACCCAGGCTGACAGGCTTTACAAACAAGAGCCTTTAACCACTAGGCAGTCTCCCCACCCTCCCAGGTCCCAAGGGGAAGTTTTAAAAATCCAAATAAGAAAAACAACTTCAATTCTTGAAACATGAAACAAATTATTTTGTTAAAATAAAAATTTAGAAGCCAGGTATGGTGGTGTCCACCTTTAATCCCATCCATTCATTTTTTGTGAATACAATTGATTTTCTTCAAGGTATCTAAGTATTATATAGATCCCTAATAACTGGTAAAACTATATGGTATATCCAGAAATATAAATCTTAAAACCAGCAAGAAATCGATACTTTATAGCAGATAGCTTTCATTCCTGCCATATGGTTTTCTGACCCAGTCTCACATAGGCCTATTCTGCTTGAGAGACTTGTCTGTACAGTCAGTGTAATCTCTACCTGCCTGAAAAACTGACTCAAATAAGCACTTCCTAGCTGAACAGATTTTTAAAGAGCCATTCTTTGGAATAAGAAACATCTCTTTGAGACATACAGGATAAGAAGACAGATCAGTGTGAATATGTAACAATTCATAAATACAATGTATATGTTGATAAAAGCTAAAATTTACATACTACAAAAGGGAAAGTAACTTTACCCAAAGCAGAGTCCATGTACCAAGAAAATTATTAAATTTTATGCATATAAACATTGCCAAATTACATGTTTTAGAGGATTATAAATGGACCTATGAATTCTTCTTTCTTTCCTAGTTATAATAGATTTTTGGGTAATGAAACTTTTTACTGAAAATTAAAGAAATTTTTTCAGTTTTATATAATGCACAGAACTTATGACACTCAAATACATTATGCACATATGTGGAAAATGTCATAATCAAATCCATTATTATATTATATATATTACATATATGAATATACACAAATAAAATATTTTAAGAGGTTTAAAAGTTCTAATTTTAGGATATGCTGTAATAATCTGCATTTTAAAATAAAATGACTGTTTCACCTCATAGACTCTAAAGGGCCTTTCCTTGTCAAAGTAACCCATAGTCAGTATGTTTGGGAGGCTCTTACTGGGTGCTTTTTATTTATGTATCTTGGATTAAGAGAACAGAGAAGTAAAAAAAAGAAAGAAACAATAAATAGAAATTCTTTTAAAGAGGTCTTTGTAAAACAGATCATAATCTGTCTTTTATTGATCTGAATGAGACACTATTCAGATCACACTGATGCCACAAATCACAGCAAAGAAAACCCAGCCACTGAGATGTACACTGATATTGACTCAGCCGACATAGAATGCATAGGCAACTCACAGCTGAGGAGGAAAACCCACACTGGCCTACTGCTCTTGTTTCTCTGTCTCTTTGTCCTCTCGTTTCCATGCTATTTATTTCAGTACCAAGGTCAGAAAACCTTTCTTTTAAAGAAAAACTAAAGAATTTCTGAAAATACAGACCCTGAATGCTCATACTCAAAAGCATGAAATGTATTTAATGAGTAAGTGGGGTTTGGGAGAGGATACTCTTGACTTCATCCATTGAACAGATTGTCACCCTCTTCTGGTTGCCCCTTTTCTTTTGGTCATCTCTTAAATGTTTGTATTCTCCATGGTCTCTCCCTCCCCCACCACGTGTGTATGTGTCTGTGTATAATTCCTAAATTATTTTATCTGCTTCTGTGACATCAGCTACCAGTCTAGACTGTAATATTTGTGAAAACCAGATTAATTTGATTTTCTCCTTACTGGATCCTTAATTCCTAAGACAAAGTAGCTAGTGAGAATTTGTTGAATGAGAAGATGAGTGAGTCTATCGGCAATAGTGTTTATATCATATATCTTTCTTTTGCTCAGATCTCTCTCCTGGGTTCCAAGCATATAAATATAAATATCTGTTGGACATTCTATTCAGAATGCTTACAGGTAGCTTCAGACCCAACATGTCCAAAGCTGAACTCATTTTCTTCTTCCCTAAAATCCTGCTCTCACACTTTTGAATCCTACTTAAATGAATCACTCTTTACCTAGTTTTCTGTGTGTTGGTGTCACTCTTGAATCTTGGCCAATGTAATGAATTCACTCTAATTCTGTTTCCTCTTTACACTGTCACTCTATTTATGTCTCCATCTCCCTGTTCCCAAGACTCAGCTTCTTCTCACCAGCAAGTTGGGGAGCCTCTAGGCTATTTGTTGTCTCCCATCAGTCTTTCTCACCCATCCATTCTCCAGTGAACCAGAGCTGTGCATCAGGCTGATTTGAACACTCATTCAGTGAGCAATTATTTACTGAGTACCTCCTGTGAGTCATACCCTGTATGTGATATATAGTCCCTATTTTAAGAAAGTTTGAAGTGTACAATTAGAAATAGCAAAAAGTTTTAAGACAAATGATTGGGATCAAGTATGAATGGGATAATGGACTTGAAGAAAGCAAGCAGGAAAACCACTACAAAGCAGGACCAGGAAGATCTTTCTTACGAGCTGGTATCTCAAAGACATTGAGGAGACAGCTAAGGACGGAAGGAAGAAAGATTCTTCAGGTAGAGGGATGTGCCAAGGCCCTGAGGTAGGAAAGAGGCAGGTCTAGAGAAGGCTGAGATAAATCCAATGTGTTCAGTGCACACTGACCTATGAGAACTCTTACAAGAGCCCCACAGGGTAGAACACAAACACCTCCACAGTGTGTGTGGCCTCATGGCTACCTCTGCTCCACTCTTCAAGCTCATGCAGTATCCCACCCCTCACTCTTGTCATCCCTCTTGGTCTAAAGAGATGCCATGCTCCTCCCTGGACCTGTGTTACTCCTGCCTCTACTGCTCTCTCTTACCCTTTGCCTTGTCATCTCCCTACTCTTATCTCTCAGGACAGCTTTGTTGTAACCTCCCTCAGCCTCTCCTGCCTGACCTCACCACTAGGAGGACTTCTCTTTCTTTTTTCTTAACACTGACCAATTATGCCATGAGCCACTTGGACAAAGGTCCTGTACATGCAGTGGTCGGTTTCTGTGTGAGCCCTTGGAACTAGCAGATTCTCAGGTTTTATTGTCATTCTAGCTTCTAAGATGGTACCTGGGCAAGCAGAAAGTACTACAGAGATGACTCTGAGTGAACAAAACCCAAACTTTCTTCATTTAAAAGAAAATAAAGAAGTCATACAATTTCTTATTTCTGTATCTTACTCTCCCTTCCAGTAATAGGGTTTGAATGAAAACTGAGCTAATTTGCTTAGAAAACCATTCACATAAAAATGAGCCAACTGGGCTGGAGAGATAGCTTAGCAGTTAAGGCACTTGCCTGCAAAGCCAAAGGACCTAGGTTCAATTCCCCAGAACCCATGTAAGTCAGATGCACACAGTGGCACATACATCTGGAGTTCATTTGCAGTGGCTGGAGGCTCTGGTATGCCCATTCTTTCTATGCACATCTCTCTGTCTCTCTAGGTATCTATCTATCTACCTCTCAAATAAGTTATATATATAAAGGTATATATATATATATATATACACACACACACATACATATATATATATACATATATATGTATATATACATACATACATATATATACAAAAAATGAGCCAGCCCAACATTCCCTGCAAACTAAACAGCACCAAGACAAGATATAAAATCCACTGATCTGTTGAAGGGCACATAAGAAATGCCTGGCATGCCCTATGGTTGCCATGATGTCTACATCTTGGGAGAGCAAAGGAAAATGAAGTTAAAAAACAGTGCTATTTAATGTACATTAGGGGCCTAGTCCTACTTTAAACTATGATCATGTATGATATTAAGAAAGTCATTGTAAAAATAATTCCTCTTTTTTTCCCTACAGGCCACTTGGCCCTAGGTTTATAGATAAAGTAAGGTATATATGAATACATTCTAGCCAGAAAAATGAAAATGAAAAATGTACTTATTTCCTAAAGCCTGATGGCTACATTTCTTCAAATTTAATGAAGTTATCAGAGAGTCCCAACAGGTTGACATCTCCAACAGGAAAAGGACTGTGTAAACAATCCATTTCATTTGAATAGGCTACCAAATTGGTTTTGCTTACTCACCAATTTTTTTGAAACCTACTGATGAACTCTATCAGAAGACAGCAGGAAGACATAGACCTAAGGAATGATGGAAAAGCAATGTGGCTAAAGTAATTACTAAGCAAATGGAGCAGATTCATGACTCCTTCTTGCTCACACATACCAAATTATAAAAATGACGTGTAGGGAAACTACACTGAAATGGTTATTCTACTCTATTACAAATAAGGAAAAAGTATAAAAAGGTAGAACATTGAGGAAGGGGGAGGTGGAAAGAATATAAGAACTACAGGGTGGGAAGACATACTGTATGGCATTGTCCTCCCTGTAGTAACTGACTGGTATAACCATGACCCAACAGGGATTGCCAATGCCCCATTAAAGAGGGTCTGCAGGGCAATGAGCAATGGGAGGGGGCATAAGAGGATAACCAGGTGGGAAAATGGCCAACTTGCAATATATTTCTATATTAAAGTTTTCAATAAAATGTAAATTAAGGGTTGGAGAGATGGCTTAATGGTTAAGGCACTTGCCTGCAAAGCCAAAGGACCTAGGTTTGATTCCCCAGTAACCACATAAAGACAGATGCACAAGGTGCAACATGAGTCTGGAGTTCATTTGCAGTGGCTAGAGGTCTTGATGCATCCATTCATTCTCTATCTTCCTCTTTCTCTCATATATATATACACATATACATATATAGACATACATACATATATATACACATATATATATACATATATATATGTATGTATGTATATATATATGTATGTATGTCTATATATGTCTATATATATATATGTCTCTATATATATGTATATATATGTATGTATATATATATATGTATGTATGTCTATATATGTATATATAAATTAAAGAAGAAATAAAAAAGCGAATTTAAGCTGTTTGTTATTGATCTTAAAGGATCTGTCAAAAGCCCAAGACATCTCAAGATCTGAACTTTTGGGCAGAAATAAGTGTACAGAGAATTCTGCTGAAGCATACCTTAGATGAGATGATGTTGTTCAGTGATCTGTCTCTGAATTCTGAACTATTACTCAGGAGCAATTGTATAGGAGATTGAAATCAAGTGGATCTTTTTCCACTTCACATTAAAATGGCTAAACAGTTCATTCACTGAAGTTTGTTCAACCAATTCTCAATTAGAGTACAGGTTTCAATTTCCAGGAGTCAGTCATACACAGTGGGTAGAGATGAGACATTCTGGGAGAAGGAGTGTGAAAAGCCAAGTTCTTTGATGAGTTCTTTGGAAGAGCAGACCTCTCTACTTTGATGACATCAGTCGTTATTATGGGAAAGGCCATTCTATAGGAACCAAGTTTTAAAGGGAAGACTGAACAGCTTTTAGCCTTTTAACATTAAAGCAGGAAAGAGAAGGGTTAGATTTTCAGAAATAGAGGGGGCCTCATGGAGCTACTCAGAAGTCACAGAAGAGATAGCTGGGACCAAAACCATTAAGGAAATTTCAGAAAGGTGGAGAGTCCCTGACACAGTGGTGTTTGTATATGAAGAAGACTGTTTACGCACAAGATGATGTGTTGGTTTTCCCTATTCGGATATTCAGGGTCTCTCGGCCCTGAGTGTTCAAATCGCATTTGGTTATGATGCTGGTAGAACGTAGTGCACAGGCCATTCCACTGAATGATGCACTTCCATTTTCTTCTCCCCTGGGTAACTGAGTCTCCATCACTGGGAAACCATGACAGGCCAAGGACAGGGCCTTTTTGCTATGTGTCCCTGGACCACTGGGAGGAAAGGAGGTCCCTTATTCTCACACCATCTCTCTTCCAGCAGCGGTGTGGGTGGCCTGGGGTGTGTAGGTCCTGTACTGATCCCTGAGGTCACTACCTCTCTGAAGAACATTCTACCTCCCAAGGCAAGCTTCTCCCTGGGCTGTTGCTTCCTAAGGGATGGGGCTTGGGAACTGTCCCTTTTTCCTTTAGCTCAGTGTATCTTAAGTGTGCTCAATAAATAAGGTAGAGTACAAAGAAATTCTGTTCTGCTTGTCTTATGTCCCGAGTCTGTTTCCACCATATTTGACAGTATCTCTGTTCTCTGACCAAAACCAGAAAGGTGTGCCTGCTGCTCACGATGTTAGGTTGTCACAGGGCCCAGGAAAATCCCTTATCCTAGCTGTATAACAAACACTTGTTTTGTGATTTCCAAGGAACAATTTAGATAACCTAATCTGGTGATCCACTATAACACCACATAAATTACTGTTAGTTTACTTATGTAGTGATTGTTCCTTCTGTACTCAACTTGGAATATCTAGGAAATAGGTCTTTTGGGAAGCAAACAGATGTATGTTTCTGTTGATTCATAAGAAACTTTCAGCTTGATTTGTGATTATATAGTGACCAAATTATTTTGCCATTCACTGATGTCATTTAAGATAATTCTTATTTTTGGAATAAATCCCTATATTTTAAAATTATTTCATTAATTTGAGAGAGAGAGAATATGGATATGCCAGGGTCTCCAGCTACTACAAATGAACTCCCAACACATGTGCCACCTTGAACATCTGTCTTACATGGGTCCTTGGAATTCAAACTTGTGTCCTTTGGCTTTGCAGGAAAGTACCTTAACTGCTAAGCCATATTGCCAACCCACAAATCCTTATATTAAAAATGTGAATTCAGACATCTACTAAAAGAATTTGGAATAATACAATATATATACATTTTGTTTGTGTGAGTAGCCTCTGTGATGATGGAGAAACAATCATTTTTTACTCTGCTTACTGTCTAAGCAAAGACTGGCACATGGTATTAGACTCATATTGAGTTAAAATAACCTCTGTATCTAGAAAATTTGCTTGAGAATTGATAAAACAAAAATGATTTTTTTTCTAATATATGAAATGCTTTCATTTCATCAGGTAAATGGGATGCTGTAAATACATCTAAGAGATAGTTATAACTTACTCTGTTATAATACATTAAGGAATTGTCAGCATGATGGCAATAATGTAATTTCAGCTAAAAAGAACAATGAGGCAAATGAGGTTTGAGGAGAAGTCATGGAGGCCACACAGCATTGGCTCGGATTATAAACTGGTGACACTCCTAACCAACATTTGCATTTATGTGGGTGATGGGGGTCTGAACTGAGGTCCTCACACTTGCAGAGCAAGTGCCTGTCCACTCAACCATGTCCACAGACCCTGCAAAATTTTTTTTTAAATTAATTAAGTATGTGTTCTTCTCTGCAACTTCTTATCCATCTTTATTTTGCTATTGGTACAGGAAGAACAAACCTTATCTCTTTTCCATCCTGATACCTCTCAAATATTTGAAGAGAAATTCTCAAGTCAATTTTCCTCCCTCTGGGCTAAAGATCCTTTCATTCATTTTTATATCAGTAAATTAATTTCCCCTAAACATCTATAACCATTGGCTATACTAGACCTATAAGCAGAAATGGATGCATTATAAGTAGACCTTACTACAAATTAGTCATGTGCAAGAACAGGGAAACATTAACTTTGGAGAATTTTTTCAAATGCACCATTGACAAAATAAGACAGAGGATATTTTTAACATATTAAAACAGCTAATGACTGGAAAGATGACTTAGAGTTTAAGGCTCTTGCCTACAAAGCAAAAAGACCCAGGTTCAATTCCTAGGATCCACATAAGCCAGATGCACAAGGTGGCACATGCATCTGGAGTTTGTTTGCAGTGGCTGGAGAACCTGGTGCACTCATTCTCTCCTCCCCCTTCCTCTGTCTCTTTCTCTCTCAGATAAATAAATAAAAATAAAATATTTGAAAAGAGCTAAATTAGTTTACTCTAATTAGCATAGTGGGATCAGTATTTTATATAATCTTTTAATATAATTTTGATGGTTTTCAAGGCATTATAAACTTAAAATTATTTTTAATTTGCATGGTTTTGAACTAAAAGCAGGATTTGGAGAGCAACCTTGTTATTTTTATGATCCAAATCAAAAGCTTTTTTAAAAAAAACAAACATAGGTGGTATCAACTGGCTATTTGCAAATGGATCAAACTATTTTTATTACCTTTAATTTAATTTTGGCTATAAACTTACATGTGTTGGGAAAAACAATAAAATTTATTTCCTGAATACATCAGAAATTGATTACCTTAAATGAAATGGACATTAAACTGAACCACCCAAGGGCTACCCTGGTTCATGGATATAAAAGAGAAAAAATCTTAATGACCCATCACTCTGGCCCTCCCTTTTAGGTTTCATTCACATCATTGTAAAGCCACTAACAGAGAACCCTGCTTGTTAGAATACTTGAGGGTACATGCAATGCCAACAAAGAGAATGGCCAGGAGCCACTTGCTAATTTTAAGACACTCTGAAAAGATTCTGGCTCAACAAGTTTGGGAAGAAAGTCATTGATGAACTGAAGCTAGACATTGTTAAAATCGTGTTTTCCATAACTTTTTCAAGGCAATAGAAAGGAACAAATATAATTCTATACACAAACATACACAGTTTTCCAAAGACACAATAATACCAGGTAATATTTAAAGCCACAAAGCTTAAAGAACTTTCATCTTTTTAGGTGCAGCTTTGTGCAACCTTTGCTTGTTTATGTACCAATTACTTGGTTCTTAATGCCATATTTCACAATGTTTACCAAATTATAGATTCTATAGCAGATATTTCTGCAGAACCTATGGCATGATATAAATCATGTGGGCCACAGTACTTTGAAGCTTGCTCGCAGTGCACAACCCAGACATTTTAGAGGTACCATAAAGTTCTCTGTGAAATTATAGAACAAATTAGACTGTTCAGGAGATGTCGCATTAGACAATGGTGGAACACTTTTTAAGACTTTAAAGTCATGTAATACAATTCTAGTCTGGATTTTTCTTGTTTAAAAAGAAGTTAAATGGGAGTGATTGGGAGAGAAAAGGGCCAATATTTGACAACAGAAATCAGCATAACCTTTTAACTGCTGCAGCCATGGGTGACTGCCCTTCGACCTTGAAGATTATGTGGGATTTCAATGACAACAGCTGGAAGTGAGCATGTGTGAATAGAGTACAGATCTAAGGCCTGGTACAAAAGACTGCACAATCTCTGCCCAGATCAGAGAACTGATTAGAAATTGTTTCCTGGTCCTGGCTTAATAGAGTGTAAGCATGAAAGGTGGTGGGTTTTTATTATTTATTTTTCTTTTAAAAAATTGTTCCAGCAAAGAAACCACTGGAGAATTTATCCATCCCTTTTCTTTTAGCGGCTCCAGTCTCCACTCTCCTGTGAGTCAGGCCTACGGTTCTCAAAGAGATGGGTATAGACATAACTGTTTTACATGCTACTTTTCACAGACAAAGTTTCTTTAAGTTTTACAAGTCTTTCACTGAGTTTTAAAATAATCTCTACTGTGGATTTGTCATGGAGACTCACTTTTTGCTTAAGAACTGGTCCTAAGACAAGACAGATACAGAGAGATAGAAACTGACACATAGACATACACAGTTTGAAAACCTATAGCAAGTGGGACCTACATACATCCCTTTTGTCTTTCTCACTCTACTATTTCTACAGTGTAAACCATATGGTGTGTCCTTAGTACACATCTAAGTGACCGCCATGTCTTCTTACCATTCTTTTATTCTTGAGATGCAGATTCCTGCTGCTGTATATGCACTTAATGAGTTTTCATTTTTCTTCACCCCACTGCATATTTAAATTAGCAATGCCTAGCTAAATCTGTAGGTGTGCTCATCCAAGAAGGGCATATGAGAAGGATGAGTATTTCCCTTCAAAAAAGGTAACAGCTGGATAGATACAGAGACAAGGCTGCCTGGTCGGTGTGGTCACTTCCATCCAGGAATCTTCAATGAACTACGCTGAGCATGCTGAACTACATAGGTTGATGCACAGACACTGCCACTTCTCACAGGATCCCCAGTTACTGGCTGTAACCACCAGAATGATGTTGCATGATTTCTGAAAGAACACAGAGCTATGACTAGTTTACATTGTTTTGGCTTTACCATACATTCTATCTTATCTTCCACTACTCTAGATTTTGCTAACTATTGGAGTGCTGTATTTTGTTAATGACTCTAGTTTCAATATCAAATTAGCAATTACTTAGCTTTGGTAGAAGGTGGCCTTTTATCTTTGCAGATAATAATCCGAGTCAGGCAAAAAGCCAACCATGCTGAGTGGTATGGGACAAAACAGAAGCTGGTGAAATTGTCTTCCAGATTGACATGGGGCATCTGCCTACCTGTCCCTTCTATAGCAACTACGGATGTTATTCCAAAGAAGTCATGGGACAGATTGTTTTTTCAGGACAGACCAAATCCATTTGTGTTTCAAAATTCTACAAAGTCTCAAGGAATTCAATTCCCAGAGCAACTATACGGGTGTTGGCCTCAGTTTTATAGGAGCATCTGCCAGACTCACATACTTGTAGAAGTATTGGTTTAGAGTATTCTTTCATAGTTCAGAGCAGGAGGGACCACTGCATGTGATCTCAGTTCATTTTAGGACCAGTTGTCTTGCCAGTGACAGGTATACATGGTAAATGTTCCAGAAGGCTGACCTGATTTCCCCTGAAATGAGTGTTTGCTAAGAGCATTCTCTCCGAGTGTCAGCCTGCTACAGATCCAAACCCGCTGGTATCTGTTACCTCTGCTTCTAAAGCCACTTAAAATGAAGTGAATTTTGCCTTATCTATCAAACTTCTTCAGAATTAGTTTTGAATTTATGTAATTTGTACATCTAATTTCAAGTATCTATTATCAAATATGCTACAAGTATGATAGTTTTTAGTAATTTGTGATCAAAAAAACCCAACCCTCTGAACTAAATGTAAATTGGGGTAAGCCTGAAATATTTGTCTTTTTTTATGAAGAGGGATCAATATGACAAATGTTCTTTATCCTACCACCTAAAAAATGTTTTTAAGGTATCATTTACACATATTAAAATAAGAGAAGTGTTATGGTCATCAGGATTGTAAATACTATATGTTCTAGTTTCTCTATGTGATGACACTAAGGATTGCATCTAACCTGTAAGTGCATCATTGGGAATAATGAGTTAGTAAATTTAAAATGTTTACCAAAAAACCATGAGCAAAGAGCATGTTAATCAGAACTGTTACTATTATAAATCTATTCTCTTCCAGATAAGATCTTGAATCATGTAAGAATTCCTAGTAAGAAAAACCTAGTTACTTCTGTTTTCTTTTGACAATGCAGAGGTTCATATAAATACAAATGTTGATAACATAATTTCATTTGAATAAACTTTCAGAGCAAAAACAAAATGATGTCCAAAGTGAGTAATCCAAAACAATAGAAAATAAATCTCCTGGCATATTTTAAGCTTTCTAAAATAAATTTTGTTTTGTTTTGTCATACTCTAGCTCAGGCTGAGCTGGAATTCACCATGTAATCTCAGGGTGGCCTCGGAACTCACAGTGATCCTCTTACCTCTGCCTCCCGAGTGCTGGGATTAAAGGCATGCGCCACCATGCCTGGCTTAAAATAAATTTTTAAATGAAATGCACAAATTTCAGGAATTGAATACCTACATATAATCTTATTTATGGGTGAATATGCCTATTTATATTTATAAAAATAATTATGTATAATTTCAAAATAATTTTAATTGTAAATTTCATCTATTCTTTAAGTGGACATAAAGATCATTTGAGCTATAGCAGATCACCTTTTACAGAGGAAATGAAAAATAGCTTAGGTTTTTCTTTGCTGTTTGCTGAAAATTCCTGTTGGTATGTCACTGTGTTGATGTTCCTAAGTAGACACTCAGAAACCTAATTTTTAAAAAATTTCCAACTAAAACGTGTTTGCATCTTAGATGGGAAATGCTCCTGCTGACTTACCTGGAAAAGGAAATAAGGAATTACTATTCACATTAAACCAAGAAAATACAATTATTGAAATGAACTACCCCCTCAACTAAGGTCTCCACACCTCAACATCAAGGGAGTTGGAGAGCTCTGCATCCTGCTGGCTACAAATCAATGCTAAGAGAATTTGATCGACATACTTCACTTTATGACTTTGATCACTGAGCACTTTGTGATGCAGCCTGTGTCTTTGATTTTAGGGAACAGAACCTTTGTCCACTTGCAAAATGGTTCGGGTATATCTCAGACTCAGCTGAGTGGCAGCACACTTCTATTCTTCTCGGAATTACTACACTGCTTCTTATCAGGGTTATCAGCATTTTGAGGGCAACAATTTCCAATGTTCAGAATGTCCCTGCTCACGGAAGGGCACTTAGCTTCACGAGTCTCCACTCCACTGAATGTCAGTAATATCTTCCTGTGCAAACCAAACAGGTCCCCACACAGTTTTAACAAGGCCCCCGCCCCACCATAGAAAAGAGAGATGGTATGTCACTGCATAAAAACATTCTCTTGAATAGAAACACTGCCTTATAGCTCTTATTACATATTCAATACTGAATAATCTTGCCCAACATTGAACTGTCTGACATACCATCTCTAGAATTACAAGGTCAACTCCCAGAAGCCTGATACTGATGGTGACCATCCTTTTGAAAAATTGCTTCCTCAGCTGTGCTCCCTATCCTGCTCCCTTACCATCTCACTCAGATTTTATAATGAAAACATGGTTAAAACAAGCACAAGAAAACAAGAAAAATGCACAATGTGGGCTGGAAAGGTAGCTCAGTACTTAGAGGTGCTTATAAAACTTAATGGCCTGGGTTCAATTTCCAAGTGCCTATATAAAGGCGGATACACAAAGTGGCACATGTGTCTGGGGTCTGTTTGCAGAGGCAATAGGGCCTGGAGTGTCCATACTCACTCTCTCTTATAAATAAATAGATTAATTAATTAATTAGGGCTGGAGAGATTAGTAGTTAAGACATTTGCTTGCAAGCCTAAGGATCTAGGTTCAATTCCCCAGTACCCATGTAAGCTAGATGCCCAAGGTAGTACATGTGTCAGGAATTTGTTTGCAGTACTTACAGGCTCTGGCATGCCCATTTTCTCTCTATGTTCTTCTTCCTCTCTCTCTCAAATAAATAAAGAAAAAAATATTTTAAATAACACAATGTATTTGAACTACTATCTTCTGAGAGGCAAGCTCTCATACAAATGGCCTATAGATATAAACTGCCCATTTTAAACTTTCTGGGAGAATGTTAATTTCAAATATTGATCAGTTGGTGTACACCTATACATGAGTGTGTTGCCAAACACACCATGATGGCCTTTGTGGTTGCTGAGAAGTTATGTTACTGTAATGATAAACTCCTAGGAAATCACTCAGACAGCATCTCCTTGGTCCATGACAACATCATGGGACTTAAAAGTCCACAGACCACAGACATCTAAAGAACATGTACACTGTACTCTGCCATCAATGCAAAGATGTAGGTGAAATAAGGTAAGACATAGGACTCCAATGACCCTAATCCCTACTGCAAAAATCAAGAGGATATTACACTGGTAACAGACAGGTCATCCAGGTACCAGCAGGTTGCATGTCAAACAACTAGCAAATCCAATGAGGGTTTTTGTCTCAACTGCTTGTTTAGAACTAGGATTATGGCAGTTCCTCCAGTTCTATTTTTTTTCTCCAACTATTCTGATATTTTATTAAACACCTATCATTTCCCCAAAAGAACCAAGGGTAGCTAACCAGTGCCAGGTTGTATAGAAGTCCTTCTGTCTTGTATTTACCAAGAGGTGTTTTCTAAGTTCAATACTTGTCCAGGACACCAGCAAGTCCATAAAACCTCCCACAGTTGCAGGGTGCTTACAAACCAGGTGGGAATCCTTGTATGTGGACACACATACATGCATACAGGTGTCTATTTAACTTCACTTGCTTCCTCAAAGACATACATAGAGAAAAGGATTTTCTTGTCCAATATAACTGGTTAAGGACACTTGAAATATTTTTCACTATCATGAATAGGCATTTCTAACTCCTAGTGTCACCATTAGCAACAATGCTGTGAGGGACATGAATTGTGCTTAATTTGAGCTCTTTTGGCCACAGCTAGTGAAGTCAACAGCATTCTATTCGATGACAAATTATGTAAAAACAAGTCACGAGGCTCAAGAGGTAATTTCTGAGGTTCCAACTATTACCAAAAGTCTTAAAAACCTAATGTTTTTTTTTTTTTTAATTTATTTGAGAGAGAAAGCAAGAAAGGAAAGAACAGATATCTTTCCTGACTATATGTCAGGGCAGTTGCCTTCTGCTTAAGCAGGAACCTGAAATTTAGGCCTAGCCAGGGCAGCACCCTACTGAATCCCTTCATGGCATCAGTTTAGTTTCTGGGTCTTTCATTATCTACAATGGTGGGAGAGAAAAGAGACTAGGTAATGACAGGGCTAAGTTGTCATCAAGAGAAAAAGCCAGGAATAGTGGAGGCCAAGGGAGGAGGATCACCATAAGTTCTAGGCCAGCCCGGGGCTACAGAGTTAGTTCTACATCAGCCTGGGTTAGAGAGAGACCCTGCTTCAGAAAACAAAAAACACTTGGGAGGTAGTAGTAGGTACGAAGATGGCCATGAGGCCATCATGAGACTACATAGTGAATTCCAGGTCAACCTGGGCTAGAGTGAGGCCCTACCTCAAAAAAAACTGAAGATGGCTTCTGGAGTGGTAAGCCAAGATTTATGGACTATTCTGATGAGAGTTTGAGAATCCTCAGTGCAGATGGTATTGAACTTCAAGGCTTGGCTTATGAATTTTCTAAGGGGAAGGAAAGACTACAGAGGACTTTGTTGGAACTGGGATACTGGCATAAGGGCTGGCTGCATCCTGCCGCCCAGGCCCAGAGAGTTTGATGAAGGATAAATTTGTAATGGACTGATGTGCTTGACTGAAGATAATTGGACTGAGAGACTTAAGAATTTTAAGCTGGAAAACATCAAGCAAGTTAAAATTACAGGCATGAGACTGGTCTTAGGTTACTGAACCTGCTATTGTCAAATACATTAGTAATCTATGGAAGATACCCCAACTACTTTACATTAAAACAACGTAAAGGATGCCCGAGGAAAGACTATCATAGAAATGCAAACTCTTTTGGAAAGAGTTGACTGGAGAAGGAACCTGCTTTTCAAGGTATGATTTATTTTGTCCCTGAATCAAGAATAAGGCTGTGTCCTGCATACCTGATATTGGTTTCAGAAGCATGAAAAATGTGAGGAGTGGTCATGAATTGCACATGGTTCCAGGAGCCACTACTGAGATGTAGCATGAGGCAGCCTGATGCCCTGGTAGGCTGAAAGAGCCTTTGGAAGATGGACTGTGGTTTGCATGAAGACTTGATATATCAAGACTGGATATATCAGGACTATGCAAGGGCTACAATAGAGCACACTGTGGCCTAGGATTCAAGTGTTCCCTGGCCACTCTGCCCAGATAGAGGGGCGGAATTGGAAAATCTGGAACTGCAGAAATTTGATGTTTGTTTGATGGTGGTTGAGTTTGCTTATTTTAGTCTCTCCTTGCTATGCATTATACCAGTTGAAAATGTTTACTCTGTGTCTTTATATGTTGAAAGTATTTAACTCGTTTGATTTTACAAGACTTACTATCTTAAATTGGTCAAGACTGTGGGGACCTTTGAAATTGAGCTGAGTACAATTTATAACATGTGATGGTTATGAATCTATTGGGGACCAGGGGCAGAATATGTAGTTTGAATAGATGACCCCCAATATATTCAGTGTTTTATTAGTTTTTAGTTTGCATCTGTAGCCACCTGGCTGGGGGCAGTTTGACTGGGTGGATCTTAAGGTGTAGTGGTGGGTTTGAGATTTCAATCTAAAAATATGCAAAGTGTGCCTATCTGGAGTTCCTGAAGTTTGATGTGCTGTGTGGCTTTTGGCTTTTTGACTTGTGCTTCTCTCTTTCTCTGCTTGGACCTGTGAGGGCAGGCCAGCTTCTTTTGCCATTATGGAACTTTCTCTGGATCTGTAAGCTTCAGTAAATATCCATTCCTCCATTAAAAAAAAAAAAAAAGAAAGGAAAGAGGCAGGTAGAGAGAGAGAATGGGTGTGCCAGATGCACGTGCCACTTTGTATATCTGGCTTACATGGGTCCTGGGGAATCTAACCCTAGCCTTTTGGCTTTGCAGGCAAGTACCTTAGCTACTAAGCCATCTCTCCAGCTCAATTTAAAAGGTCCTTTAATTAGATTCCTAAACTTTCTCTTTCTATAGCCTGGTTTACTACTCCTTCAACAAACATCTGTTGATACTAATTTATGAGCCAATCACGGGGGCAAACTCAGAACAACTGCCAACATGCTCTGTGTCTTCCATCCATCGAAACTCCTTTTAAGACAGATGTAGTGCAGAAAAGTTGATTTAATCATGCAAGACTCAGCTGAGACCTTTTGATATCATTTTTATATCAGAGTATCACAAATATGTCCAATGTCAGCCCTAATAGCTATTGATGACTGCTTGAGAGAAGATGAAAGTGCAAGTTATATTTACAGGCCCAGAAAAGATAGGTGGGCCCTTGATAGACAGTCTACCAAGCATGCCAGGGAGACCACTGCTATGTACAGGTTTGAAGAGATCAGACAGCCACTATTAGCAGGGTTTCAAGTTGTTTAGACATATCCAGGGTTTTTCTTTTGTATGTGTATAACATGTGAGGTTTGGTGCAGTTTGTATGGTGTATGCACATGTATGTGCTGATGTGGCCAGAGCAGAATATCCAATGTTCCTCTGCATCACTATCTTACCTGCCTGATTTTTTTTTCCTTGAGACGGAGTTTCTTACTGATGCTGGAGCTTGTCATGCATGAGCCCCAGCAATTCTCTGGTCTCTGCTTTCCACAGTACTGGGGTTACAAATATACATGGTCACACCGAGCTAAGTACATGGGTTCCTGAGATTTGAACTTTTCAAATCTAGATGGTCTCAGATCCCCTCCGTTCATCAAGTTCATGCAGGAAGCGCACTTAATCACTGAGCCATCTCTCCAGCTCCAGATTTACTCTTCAAGTGTAAGTAGCCTTGAATCATAATTTTGTTTATAATTACTAGGGGATATTTTTATTATTTAGCTCAGTTCTTTTTATGCCAGACATGAGTTTTACTCAGTTAGTAGCTTGTCAACTAAAGTAAGTTAATTACATTTCCATTAATTTGCCTAAGAAACATTTGTTGAACCCTTTTTCTGCCCTGGGCATTATGGCAGGCATGAGTCTGCACCTCTCTGATCTTCAGGTACTTGTAATTCAGAGGGAAGCAGTAGTTATGCATAAGGGAACAGGACTCTGAGTATGGAAGCAGGTCCTGAGTGCACTAGTTGGCAAGTCAGGGAAGGCTTTTTGGAAGACCAATTCTGGCCTATATAAGTTGGAAAAAACCTGCAGGATTAGGTATATAAGCAGAGAAAAAGTGATACAACTTCTTTGTGCATTTATAACTAAAAATCAGCAGAAAGAGAACTAATATTTGCTGAAAGTTCACTTTGAGCCTGATACTCACCTCAGCTTGGTCATGCTTCTCCCTGTGACCTTCCAAGTGCTCATGAGGACTTACTATTATAACCCTGTTTTACAGCTAAAGCAATGGAAGCACAGTATTCAAACAAGTAACTCAATGGTAGCTCCAAGGGGCTCTCATCATGATAGGAGGTGCTTTATTTTATAATACTGAACTCTTGTTAAATGGAGGAGCTCGCAGCAACTTAAGCACCCCACAGTGCCGCGCACACAGTTTGATCACTTTAAAGGAATTCTCTGTGTATACATGAAGATTGTGACTGAACCACTGATGCCTCAAAATTGACACACAATGTTATTAAGTGGAAATCAACATATCATTCTTCCTTTTTCTTAGCTCATTGCTTCTCTGGCTGGCAATGATTTTGTCTAAGGTGACCTCTGTCAATATCTGGATATATTTTTTGACTGTCAAAACAGGGTGGATGGAAAGAGAGACTGAGGAATGAGGTAGGAAGGAGAGCAGGAAAAAGGGAAAAGATGAAAGCATAAGAAAGACAGGTAGTAGTTGCCTAGTGATGGCAGAAGCTGGGACTTTTGGGAATACTGAGGAGCCTGGAAGGTCTGACAGCCCCTTCTGAACAGGGACACTATTGGAATTTGGGGAATTAATAATCATGCAGGACTGTGCAGAGCATTACAAGATAGTCAACATCCCTCTCTCCTCTCTTTTATCTACTAGATAGTGGGAGGATGCTTCTTCCCCAGGCATTTTGGCCACAGGAAAAGCCTATCTCATATTACTTCTTGGTTTGAGTTTAGTTAAAGTATTAATGAGATTCTGACAAACACTAGGCTTACAGTAATGTGTTCAGGCTCAGCTCATTTCTGTCAAGTGATCATTTCCTACTGTAGCATCCCATCCTTGCAGTGATAGATTTGTTAGTCTGATACCACATCTATGCACCAGAAAATCTGCTCACTAGCCCAATACACTAAAGAGACATCCCAACACAGAAAAGCCTCAAGTTAACATTTCACTAGGATGTATCTTGACTGATCCAGTCCCTTTGTCATAGTAAAGCTTTCTAGGTATTCTTACATGTACAAAGCCAGCTATTTTAAAAATAGACCTCAACTTTATTAAGAAGTAAAAACAGGGCTGGAGAGATGGCTTAGTGGTTAAGCGCTTGCCTGTGAAGCCTAAGGACCCCGGTTCGAGGCTCGGTTCCCCAGGTCCCACGTTAGCCAGATGCACAAGGGGGCGCACACATCTGGAGTTCATTTGCAGAGGCTGGAAGCCCTGGCGTGCCCATTCTCTCTCTCTCTCCCTCTATCTGTCTTTCTCTCTGTGTCTGTCACTCTCAAATAAATAAATAAATAAATAATTTTAAAAAAAAATTAAAAAAAGAAGTAAAAACAAAGCCATTGCTTCTACTTCATGCAACTGTTTCTACTTCATTTTCTTCAAATTTATTTTATTTATTTATTTGAGACAGAGAAAGAGGTAGAGAGAGAGAAAGAGAGAGGGGAGAATGGGCATGCCAGGGCCTCCAGCCACTGCAAATGAATTCCAGATGCATGCACCCCCTCGTGCATCTGGCTTATGTGGGTCCTGGAGAATCGAACCTGGGTCCTTTGGCTTTGTAGGCAAGCACCTTAATGGCTAAGCCATCTCTCCATCCCCTTTACTTCTTCTTCTTCTTCTTTTTTTTTTTTTGATAAAATAGGAAAATAAGTGGAAAAGGGAGCATGTATCTACATATGCATTCTTCCGAGGTTTGCTTTACACTTTGGAAGAAAACCTATAGCTCAACCCTCACCTACAGAAACTTCTGTGGGAATTTCTCTCTTACTGTTCAAAGGGGAAGAAAGAAACAGAGGAAGGGAGAGGGAGCTTAACAGGATCATGAGTAGATTTAAAGAAGGAAAAGTCTGGGTTGGGCTCTTTGGTGAACCAACATTGAAAATGAGGTCAAGCCTGCAAACTGCAAGATTGACCAGTGGGGCGTGACTCAGCCCCTTTTATAGCTGGTGATGGGCTCCACATTGCTTATATGATGCATAATCTTAGAATACAGATAAAAGTCACAAAGGTGAATAAGCCATATGGAAACCCACTTCTTTTCTAGCTAGTAATATATATATTTAAAAAGAGAGTGTTTGGGAAGAAGTATCCTGTGAAGGTGGATAATATTTTACCCAGAGGCTATAGATTGTTATCAGAAAAATTTCAGTGCCAGTAGTGGGATACCTTACAGAGACTGGTTGGCAAGGGAAGTCCCTAGTACTCCTAAGATATTACAGGCTATTGTCAAGGCTCTTGGTTTCCCACAGAAACTAGATGATAAGACCCTATTGCTAAAGTTATCCCATGCTTAGGCTGCAGGTAGGTGAGAAGTCAAGGTAGAGCCGAGCTTGAATCCTTTTCCCTAATGACTATTGTCGGGAAGCTAGAAAGAGCTGTGTAGCCTGTTGGGGGAGAAAAGTCATCTAAGATCTTAACCAGCAGTGGGCCTTGCAAGCTTTATGGCTGTAGAGCCAAGTGAAATGTATCAACTGGTGCAATGGTGGCATGTCTGTTATAAGGGAAACTAACTGCTGTCTGATTTGACTTGTGGCTCACTCCACAGAATTCATACCTGATAGCCAAAAGCCTATGGCTTGGGAAATCATAAACCTTATTGGGGGAAACTAATACTGTAGTCTGGCTAAATGGATATATCATGGGCGCGCCAGGGCTTCCAGCCTCTGCAAACGAACTCCAGACGCGTGCGCCCCCTTGTGCATCTGGCTAACGTGGGACCTGGGGAACCGAGCCTCGAACCGGGGTCCTTAGGCTTCACAGGCAAGCGCTTAACCGCTAAGCCATCTCTCCAGCCCGGGACTCTCACTTTTGTTAGAGAAGCTTCTTTTCAGGTGGTTGTGGCCACTGGGGTGATTCAAAACTCACCTGAGTGCTGAAAAAAAGTAACAGTAGAGTGTTCAGCACTGAGACATCTCTAAGATAACCTCCAAGGCTCAAAGACTATCACAGAAGAAGTGATAGAAAGAATATAAGAGCCAAAGGAAGGGTATAACTGCTTACAGTGTCATCTTCCAGACACAAAATGGGCTTGATATTCATTACCTCACACTACGTGACACTACGTATGCAAATCTGAACCTAGAAGGGAAAAAATGACATCAAAATAGAAGACAGATTGGAAAGAAGGGATTCAGTGGAGGGGGATTTGGGAGGGAAAAGGGGATGTGGTGTGAGAGGATTATGATATAGTGTCTATATTTATGTAAATTGTCAATAAAAAGGTTTTAAAAAGTAGCAAAGACTTTGTTCGTAAAGTTCTAGGAAAGAAGAAGGTGAAATCACAAAAAAGCAAGATGAAGAAGACAACATTCACAGAGATGACAAACAATTTGTCTCTGTCTCTAATGACCATGCAAATGGAAAATAGTCTTTTAGGGCAAATTATTGAACCACGGGGTGGATTCCTTCTGTCTTGTGTAGAAAGGGACCAAGAAGCTTTACATCAGCATCAGTTCTCAACCACTCCATGTAATTGGGCATGGGTCTTACTTGGAATCTAGCATAGAGCAACAGTCAGGGTTCCTGAATTACAATAGCAAAAACAAAAGCAGGACCACCAGCAGCAATGGCTGACTGATTGAAGACTTTTCATATACTTAAAACAAAAACAAACAAACAAATAAATAAACTTCTTGAGAAAACTGAGACAGAAAGATTAACTGATCTGCTTGAGTGCTACCCCTGATACACAAAAGAGTTCAAAGACAGGCTGGGCTACATGAGACCCTGTTTCAATGACAAACAAATATACAAACAAAAATTAATGAGATCTCAGTGATTTTTTTTTAGTATCAATGATGATCATGATGATATCCTAGGGATTTTCCCTACTCATTTCATATATGACTCAAACATTAAAATGGAAAAGCATGTAAGGTCCTAGATTCATTATTTGGTAAGAGATTATCATTACCAGAAGAAAACTGACTTCCTTCATCTCTGACCACTCTCTGAAACATTAAAAAACAGAGATAATCTGGCTGCTATGGCATTTTTCTCAGCTTAAAAATACTAGGTGCAGCCAAGCTGCTTTGCTAGACTTGTCCTCACCAGGTTCAGCTACAATTGGGGTAAAAAGAAAACTTGGTCATGTCTCTGCTGCCCACTTCCACAGCAGGGCCTGCTCGCTGTATTGCTGCATCCCCATTCTCCAGTGAACACTTTACTGCTCACATAATAATAATAACATAATAATAAAATAACATAATAATAACATAACATAATAATAACAACAACTTGCATTATACCACAGACAACACAGCCTATTATTTCCTAACTCTTGCAAAGAATATCTCCCAACTGTACTTCAGATGCAACAAGTCCCATTACAAAAGGCACAAGAAAATCTGGAGTCTTAGAGATGCCTGTGAAGGAACTGGCTAAAGGTTCATAAAAATTTAGCTCTATCACAAATATGACTTAACTGTCAGCCTTATTGTGCAGGGAAAATACTCTCTGGCATAGTACTCTGGGGCAGCTTTGTAAAATAAGAGAGGAAATGCAGTCATATTTGTACTGGAAATGACTGGCGGGTTGCTGGCTGAATCACTTCACTGGGCACACTGCTACAGGTGACTGACACTCATTACAGTTTTTAAACATTTCATTTTCTTGAGTTTCAGTGTTGTCCTACTCCACACAGACTGTCTCATCCTCATCAGAGGACGAACTTAATAATCAAGTAGATTGTGTGGACAGCAGTCAACCTGTTTCCTGGCTGTCACTGTCACTGCCAGTGGGCCCATGACAAAATGTGGTCATGGTGGCAGGGATGCAGGTTATGCATGGGCCCAACACGGACTTCCATTCACCAAGGCTGACCTGGCTACAGCTGCTGCTGAGTTCTAAATTTGCCAGCAGCAGAGACCAACTCTGAGCCCCTGATATGTCATCATATCCCAGGGTGACCAGCCAGCTACCTGGTGACTGACAGGTTGACTATATAGGACTTTATACATTGTGAAAAGAGCAGTATTTTCTCCTTATTGGAATAGTTACTTATTCTGGGTATGGATTTACATTTCATGCATGACATGCTTTTGTCAAAACTAATACCTGTGGACTTACAGAATGTCTTATCCACAATCATGGTATTTTATACAGCATTACTTCTGACTGAAGAACTCCCTTCAAGCCAAGGAAATTTGGTTCATGGACTTTACTGTCCTTACCAGGTGTCCCACCATCCTGAAGCAGCTGGCTTGACAGAAAAATGGGATGGCCTTTTAAAGACACAGCACTAATCAGGTGCCAATGGACTGGAGAGCTGGACAGAGTTCACCAGAAGGTTGTACATGCTCTGAATCAGCATCCAATATAAGTTATTATTCCTTCCAAAGCCAGGATTCACAGGTCTAGGAATCAATGGGTAGAAATGGTAATGATACCACTTATCATAAACTCAAGTGACCCATTAGCCATTTTTTGCTTTCTGTTCCCACAACCTTATTCTCTGCTGGCCTAGAGGCCTCAGTTCCAGAGGGGGGTGGTGGTTTAGTGTTTGTGCCAAGGTGCACTGAAAACATTCCATCGAACTTGACTTCTTCCTGGCCACTTTGGGTTTCTGGTACTCTTGAATCACCAGATAAAGAAAGGAGTTACAGTGTTACCAGGGGTGATTGATTCAGCTTATCAGGGGGAAATTGGATTGCTACTCCACAGCGGAGGAAAAAAGTTTGTTGAGAGTTCAGGAGATCTTTTAGGGCACCTCTAAGCATTACCATGTCTGGTGATCAAGGTCAATAGGAAGCTGCAACAACCCAATCAAGGCAGTGCAATAAGTGGCCCAGACCATTCAGGAATGGAGGTTTGGGTTACCTCTCCAGGGAAAGAACCAAGACCTGCTAAGATGCTTGCTGAGGTGGAGAAAATAAAGAATGGCAGCACAGGAAGGTCCTCACAGACACGGTCAAAGTCACGTGATGAGTTATGGGAATAAGGATTACAAGGGCCATGAATGCTTCTGTCATCTTTGGTGCATATGTCCCTCCTCTCTTCTTATTCTTTTGTTCACTTTATGCTTTATACAGTAGTCTCCCCAGACAACTCCCGACTCACTCCTTCAGGACGGTGTTCAAATACCAATGTCTTAGCAGTGCACTGGTGCCTGACTTTAAAACCCAAATGACTGACTCTCTATTGCTGATCCCTTCTTATTTTTTTTCTACAGTATTACCACCATCTCTCCAGCACTCAGCACCATCACTACAGCACTCAGCACCGTCTGTACACTACACAGCGCCGTCTCTACAGCACTCACTCTGTACTGTCTCTCCAGCACACAGCACTCAGCACCATCTCTACTATATTCAGCACCATCTCTGTAGCACTCAGTACTATCTCTCCAGCACTCAGTACCATCTCTACTACACTCAGCACCATCTCTTCAGCACTCAGCACCACCTCTACAGTACTTAGCACCATCTCTACAGTACTCAGCACCATCTCTACTGCACTCAGCACCATCTCTACTGTACTTAGTACCATCTCTACAGCACTCATACCATCTCTACAGAACGGAGCACCATCTGTTAGCACTCAGGAACATCTCTTCAGCACTCACCATCATCACTATACCACTCAGCACCATTTCCCACAGTGTTTTTCTGATATGTGTTAGAATCCCCTGTTTCTAGCAATTAGAATGTGAATTCCTTGAATGCAAGGATTTTCAGATTATACTATAAAACTGAAAGCTATGTGGCACAAAGTGGATGCTCAAGAAATATTTAATTCAAAGATTAATGAAGAAATCATTGTGCTCTGCCAGTAAGATGCCATCTGGCCCATGCAATATATTTTAATCTCTTTGACTCAGTTTCCTCATCAATAAAAAAGGACTAAGAAAAATAAAAAGCAGATACAGCACAGCTCATTTACCTATCCATGAAATAGTAGAAAATGTAATTATCAGAATAGAAAAAAATCATTTAAATATCATTAAAACCAAATGAAGAGTAGTGGTTTGAGCTTTTAAAGGCATTTTATCATTTGAAGAGACTGGAAAGGGATATGAAAGACATATTTCCCTCCTTTAGAGCAGGTTTTTGGAAAAGGAAATAATCTTCCTACAGTGAAATCATTTGCCTCAAAGGCAGAATTTTGGTAAATTAAGGACAAGGGTATTACAAAAATACTATTTATTTATTCTTCAAAAATAAAATACATATTGAATAGGAAACATTGAAAACTTAGGTTTGTTAGTTGATGTTATTTTCCAAAATATTACAACAAAATGGGAACATCTAATAAAACTAATACACAGCTGGATTTTCCTGGTCTAAATTAATTTGTCCTGATTACAAGATAGGTCACAAGGTTTCATGCCTTTTGTTTGATGCATTCATTATAATTGTTACTAATGGCCAAGACTAAATACAAAAAGTCAAACATCCTGTTGAGGAATGATTTACCCCACATACACCACATGTTTTCTTTTCTATCCTTGGTCTAAGGGGGATTTCCATAAAACAAGATTCTTAGAAACTGTGCTTTCACTCATCATTGCTGCAAATCCCCACTTGGTCACTGTCCTGGGACCTCCCAGTTGCTTTCTGATGAAACAATAATAGCTGTAGCTATGGATTAAGCATTTGGAAAACAAAACTCTCTTCATACTATTGTGCTCAGGAGCATAATACCATCACAAGCAGTTTAACAATGTGTTGACATTATTACATTCTACATGGCCTCTATTATGGACAACCGTTTTTCTAGAGCACCTATCTGGAGCACATGGGACTAGGTGATAATTTAGCTACCATCCCACACCTCTCTGATTTATCAAATGAGGGCAAAGGAAACTCCACACATTGTACTGGAGATAGCAGTTATCAAAACATACCTATCAGATGGGAGATATGGTTTAGAAGTTAAGGTGCTTGCCTGCAAAGTCAAAGAACCCAGGTTCTATTCCCCAGGACCCATGAAAGCCAGATGCATAAGGTAGTGCATGTGTCTGGAGTTCAGTTGCAGTTGCCGAAGGCCCTGGCATGCCCATTCTCTCCCCCCCTCCCTCCCTCTCTCTCTCTCTCTCTCTCTCTTTTTCTCTCTCTCTGCCTCTTTCTCTCCCTCATTCTCTGTCTCTGGAATAAATAAAATATAATACAATAAAATAAGGTTTTAGGGCTGGAGAGATGGCTTAGCCGTTAAGCGCTTGCCTGTGAAGCCTAAGGACCCCGGTTCGAGGCTCGGTTCCCCAGGTCCCACATTAGCCAGATGCACAAGGGGGCGCACGCGTCTGGAGTTCGTTTGCAGAGGCTGGAAGCCCTGGCGCGCCCATTCTCTCTCTTCCTCTATCTGTCTTTCTCTCTGTGTCTGTCGCTCTCAAATAAATAAATAAAAAAAAAATTAAAAAAAAATAAGGTTTTAAAAAATATCTGTTCACCAAACACTTTATCCCAAATATCAATGACAATTTTGGTCCTAAGCAACTGTAATGTGTCCAAATAATATTGTTAAGTGGGAAGGTCCTTTCTCAGAGGAGTGCTAAGAATCAGACTCCAAGAAAAAGTCCACAGATCAGCAGGGCCACACCAAGCATCTTTGGAAACAGCATTTTACTTGACTTTGTAGGTGACCTGGCTGGGATAATGCCTAGTCTTTCTCACTTTCCTTCAAGAACCCCAAGCACTTTCAGTAGGAGAAACTGCTTTCAGATAAGACTTGATATCAGCCACTTGTATTGGGAAGTGAAATACATCAGCATGTTCTCTCTTAAAAGGCTCTTCATTACAAACCTCATTTACCTTTAAACAATAGGCACCGTGCTCTGTTCAAGTAGTCTGTGAACAATTGTGAAGATACTCAAGAGTACCTCTAAAAGTAGACGCAAGGGCCAATCCCTGCTCTCCTATTTCTAGGCAAGACCCATCTTCAAGAGCTAAATCTGCTTACTCATTCTTTGAGGTAAATGGATCTAGTCCCTCAGCAAATATCATTTGTGTATGTGTGTGTGGTGTGTGCATGGATGTGTGTAGGTATGTTCACATGTATGTGTGTGGATGAGTTTGCACATGTGGAGGCCTTGGGTGTTGATCCTCAGGTACAGCATCTCTCATTGGTTTGGAGCTGAGCAATTAGGCTAGCCTGGCTGTTCAGAAAGCCCCAGGGATCTTTTTGTCTTTTCCTTCTCAGTGCTGGGATTATAGGTCTGTGCTGTCTCACTAAGCCTGACATAGGTGCTGGGGATCAAACTAAGGTCCTAATGCTTATGAGCCAAGCACTTTACTTACTAAGCCACCTCCCCAGCAAGCATCACTTTTTATTCATTATTTATTTATTTATTTGAGAGAGGGAGAGAGAAATGGGAGACACAGAAAGAGAGAATGGGTGCACCAGAGCCTCTAGCCACTGCAAATGACCTCCAGATGTACATGCCACCTTGAGCATTTGGCCTATGTGGGTACTGGGGATTCAAACCTAGGCGCTTAGGCTTCTTAGGCAAGTGCCTTAACTACTAAGCCATATCTCCAGCCCAGCATAAATTTTAAATGATTGTCTCTGTATAGGCTTTTGTCAAAGGTCTGGATTAAAATCATGTCAAGATTATGATGAGACTTCCTTCTCTAGATTTCATATGTTTCATGACATGTATTTCTCTAGCTTTGACAAATTTCCTGATAGATCATAATCAAGATACTTTCATAGGTAATACAGAACTCTAGTCATGGAGTTACTGGTTTCTTCAGCTTCCATTAGTGGGCCCTGAGAGAAGCTCTTGCACCAGATCTTCCATTGCCTACCCCTCCATCCTTCAAGACCCTCATGTTGGACTCAATGTGAGAAATTTGTATAAGAACTAAGTGCCAGTAAAAGGTTCTTTCCTTGAGATACTAGCATTTATTTATTTTATTTTAATACTTTTGAGAGAGAAAGAAAAGAGGCAGAGAGAATGGTCATGCCAGGGCCTCCAGCAGCTATAAACAAACTCCAGATTCATATGCCACTTTGTGCATCTGGATTTTCATAGGTACTGAGGAATCAAACACAGGTCATTAGGTTCTGCAGGCAAGTGCCTTAACCACTAAGCCATCTCTTGAGTCCATAGCATTTATTTTTAATAGGCAACAAGAAACACATAATTATGCTTCTGTCTTTCTTTTGGTTTCTAGGAAATTCAGAAAGAAACATATATCTCACTGTTATTAATCATGTAGAACCACATGGTAGCATCTTTGCTCAATTTTTTTTCTCTGATTTTACCTATATTCCCTAACTTATATGTGTCCCAACACTCATTTTTATTTATTTTTCTAGTATATGATACATATTTTTGTAAGACAATAATCTTTATAAAAGGAAACTTAGAATATGCATATTTATTTATTAAGTTTATTGTATATACACATATGTATATCTCTATCCTTTATATGTGTATAAAGTTATTAACTAGAGAAAATTATAATTTTAATAGCATATGTTCATGATAAAATACTGTTACATGCAACAGAAATAAAACTGTTTTGGATTATACTTTGTAGAGAATTATTTCTGTGAGAACAAATCTCTGGGAGTGTTTGGAAATATTGAAAGAAATAGCTAAATTTAATGACACTTTCAATTATTTATTTTAACTAATCAATGAGTATTAAGAGTTCTTGGAATCTAACTTGCAGATGGTCATGTTCTTAAAGTTTTCAGACAGATGCCAATTTAAAAAATTAAATAGGATTAATACACTTAAGTAAGTACAGATCTCTTTAAATATCAAGCAATCATACTTGGAAGAAAACCTGTAAGTTCTTCTGCGGGAAACTCAAGAGTACAGTATAGATGTTAGCTAATACATACATATATATGTATATATATACATATATTTAGATATATAATCATATATACGTGATTATAAAGATAAACTGCATTTTACCAATACAAATGATAACTACTGTAGAAATACAGAAAATACTGTGGAAGTAAAGGTACATGTGTGTTACTGGGATTTGAGCCCAAGTCTGAGTAAGAGCTCTGCCACTGAGCCTTCCCTCAAACTTTTCGAAGGTTGTTTGCTTCTTGGGAGGATGAAGTCTCCTTATGGAGAGTCTCTGTCATTCCAGATTCCTTTCATGGGGCTCCACAAGGTGAGGAGAGAGTTGGGAATCTTTAGATATTTGAAAATTTTTTGGTCTCATGAGTACAGAACTCCACATTGCACTTAAAAGTGTTCTTGTGATGTGGAAGTTAAAGGCTAAGGGGTAAGCCATGATGAATGCAGTGAATGCACTATGTCATTTGCACTGCTCCTTCTGGCTATTAAATGCAACTAAAATTCTTACTACTAATCCAGGAAGCACACATGAAGACATTAACCAGCTTGTGCTCCAAGCTAGAGGAAGAACACAGAACACAGCTTACAAGTACAGTGTGTGCATCTTCTGTTATGCCATCTCAACTTTGAGTTGCTGTACAAACAAGTCTATCTGGAGGAAACAGACTGAGTAATTTTCCATTTAGGCAGTTTGGGATTTCACCAAGTGCTTCAAACTTGCAGAAGTCTGTGTTAGACATTTTCTTCCAATTCATTATTCGCAGTTCTCTCCATTAACCTGTTCATTGAACAAAAATGCTTTACGTAAAGGTTCGGCTTTTAAGTGAAAGTTCTTCTTCTACAGAGTCTGAGATTAAATAAAAAAGCAAAATTCAAGAGGTACTGGCCTCATTGGGGAGCACTGGTTAGTACTCTCTTCTCCATACCTGGAGACAGCACAAAATCAAGTTTTCAAAAAGACTTGAGTCTTCTCAAAGGTTAAGGGAACATTCAAAAGGTGAGAAAGAAAGGTAAAATGATAATCAGTAAAATAATCAAAATGTAAACTTGCTAGTGGGACATGACTTGAGGAATCTTTATGGGCCTTTAGCCTCTTGAGACAAGCGTGGGAGTCTGCCAGAGCAGGGAAACCTCAGCCTTCTCCGTGAGGCCGAAGAGGACCACCTCTCTTCAGCGTCTACAAAGCGACCGGCCTCATGAGCTGTGCCAGGAGCGCTGCTGTCCTCCGGTTACTTCAGAGATGTATGGAAGTCAGTCCACTAGCTTCCGGGCTCCAGAATTTCAAAATCCCTGTTCTATTTAGGGTGATTTTATCAGAAAGGAAATAAACAGCATCTTATTTTCAAATTAATGCAAACACTTTGAACAGAGAGATCACCCAGTATGTAAAAAGTTACTATTAACTCATATAAAATAGAATTTACTTCAGATGGTGATGAGGCAGCAATGTTCCCATGGCTGTTTCCATTTCTCTGAGAACTAGCTATATGCTGGAAATTTGCTAATACCTCTCCCTAATTATCTCATCCAAAGTTCGTGACAGTCATGACACTGTTTTTGCTACAATTCACAGAAGAGAAAGAAAGCAGCAGTTGCAGACCCCGTGTCACAGTTGGCTCACGGTAGAGCTTGCCTGCAAGCCACTTTTACAGTTCCTGATTTAATGTCTTTGCTGCAGACCCAACTGGCTGCATGATAGCAAGGGACTAGGACTGAGCAGAAGACAGCCAGTCCATGGATATGTGTGAACTGGCAGTCTGGGGGTGCTGCAGGTAAAATCTAAGACAAAAGACTAAAGCATGAATGCCACAACTGTAGATGCTCTATTTACCCAGCGTTGGTCAGACCATACTACCTGACAATTTTCTTTCTTTCTTTTTTGTTTATTTTTATTTATTTATTTGACAGCAACAGACAGAGAAAGAGGCAGATAGAAAGAGAGAGAGAGAGAAGGGCTGGAGAGATGGCTTAGTGGTTAAGCGCTTGCCTGTGAAGCCTAAGGACCCCGGTTCAAGGCTCGGTTCCCCAGGTCCCACGTTAGCCAGATGCACAAGGGGGCGCACGCATCTGGAATTCGTTTGCAGAGGCTGGAAGCCCTGGCGCGCCCATTCTCTCTCTCTCTCCCTCTATCTGTCTTTTTCTCTGTGTCTGTCTTTCTCAAACCAATAAATAAAAAAAAAAAAAAAGAAAGAAAGAGAGAGAGAATGGGCATGTCAGGGCCTCTAGCCACTGCAAATGAACTCCAGGTGCATGCACCCTTTGTGCATCTGGCTTACATGGGTCCTGGGGAATCAAGCCTTGAACCAGGGTCCTTAGGCTTCACAGGCAAGCTCTTAACTGCTAAGCCATCTCTCTAGCCTCTACCTGGCTATTTTCAAAGATTACTATATACTTTCAGACCACACGTCCTCTGGTAGTACTTGCTTTTATTGGTTGAAGACATGCTACTCTTTCACTACTCCACCATCTCCTCTTTGCTAGTTGAAATCTCTGTTCCAGAAGTCTATATGAAACAATCTCCTCCTCTCCATTGTCAGTGTACCTGTCTGTCTCACTGTTGGAAGATTTAGCATATTTACCCTGAATAATTCATTAGGCACAACACTGTCTGTTGCCTGCAAAAAATAAGTATGGCTCATAAAGACTATCCAAAATATCTTTGTAACATCCATGCTTGTGTCTTTAATAAATGTTTGCTGCAGACTTAAAAGAGGAAACTCAGGTAGTATGACTGCAATATTTATATAAAAGAAAGGGTCATTCCCAAAGGAACTAGTCAGTATTTTTGCTCACTCATCTTCTTGAAAGGGTTTTGAGATGGCATATCATTGTTCCCAGGAAGGTAATGGGGCTATTTTTCTGCTTGGGAACCAGTGGTTTAAGTAATGTAAGCTATGGACCAGTGGTTTGCAACAGTGGAGCTGATCGAAAGACAATCACACTCAGCACTTCTAAGGTTAATGGCATTGCCTCTTATACAGGAAATATAAAAGTGGAAGACAGGGAAGAAACCAATAAAAACATTTACACACACCTTTAATGGTATGCAGAATAGAACCCACTTAAATGAATACCAACTAATGAAAACATCTTGAAAAGAGGGCATTTTGAGAGAAACCTTTTATCTACAGGCTCTATATTTATAGGGCAAACCTTTCTAATGAATATGGGATAAAAAGTATTAAACATAATTGTTGTGGTTCATAAAGCTTTGGTCAGGCCAGTGAAATAAATGACCCATTTAACCAATGTCGGGGGAGTGGCTCTTCCACCAATGCATGTGATACATGTAAGATAATCAGTGAGTGTCTTCAGAAAATACCACAAAGCAGGAACACTGCCTTAAGAATTGCTGGGTGTACCAACCTGATATGCCTCTATGTGGGCCACATCTGAAGCCTTTTTGTTTGTTTGGTTGGTTGGTTTTAGGTGGGTTTTTTTTTTTTTTTTTTTTTTTTTGAGACAGGGTCTTGTTCTTGCTCAGGCTGACCTGGAATTCACTATGTAGTCTCAGGCTGGCCTTGAACTCATGGAAATCCTCCTCCCTCTGCCTCCTAAGTGTTAGGATTAGAGATGTGTGCTGCCATGCCTGGCCACACCTGAAGACTTCTGAGAAAGGGAGGTAAAAGAATGCATTCAGGTGGAAACTGCAGGCAGAGGAAAACATGTCATAGTTCTCCCAAGACACTTTTGATATTTTCTTCCTATGACATTTATTACTAATGATTATTAGCATTTTTTAAACAGGGTCTCGTATAGTCCAGGCCTGTCTGGAACTCACCAGGTAGCGTAGGCTGCACTCATACTTGCAAGAATCCTCCTGCTTCAGCCTCCAGGTGCTATGCTGGGATTACAGCTTTGCTTACCACAAATAAGCGCTGATGTCTTGAAAGCACAGGTATTTGGTGACTGGGCATGGAGATGAGTAGAAATGGAGATTCAAAAGCAGAGATAAGAGCTGGTACTAAAACATACTTTATAAAATCTTAGAAGTCAGGTATTTCAATTCTGTACTTGGTAGACCTTTCATACCAGGTTGTCAAGAAAGTAGACACTGACATGTTCATTTAAAGTCAGTCACCAAGTGTACACCAGAGTTGCCGGAGACAACTGTAGCCTAGGACCCTCAGCATCTAATGAAATGTGTCTCATTTTCAAAGTAAAAGTAGTAAGTGATTCAAGATTATTTTCTCTCTGAGCTGATTATCTCCCTTCCTCCTCAAAAGAAAATCCAAGTAAACTCCAATTAAAATTGGATCAAATGCCTACGTGGTGAATATATTCACTCATATAAGAAAAAACATCTGAGACTTCTAGGGAGTTTGAGAAGAAATAAAGTTGAGTCAATTAAAGTTAAATATTGATATACTAATATGATCTGTGTATCAACTAGAATATCACTGTTACAAGTTACAGGTTTTATATATGCATTTGTTTTGGTTATTTCAGATAATTTTGGATGCTTGAGTTTACAAAAATTAACTTTGAAAAATTTAGGATATCAGATTAATTCAGAGTAGAGGGTGAGAGGGGTTCTAGATATAGACACAGAAGGCACAGGGCTCTGTAAGAATGGAGGTGAAGTTGTATGCCACATGCTAAGATATACTTTCCATGAGTGAGGGACATTTCTTTGTATCTGCATTTAAACTAAAAATCAGAATTTCTGGGTTGAAAAATGTGGAATATATTCTAGTATTTTTTTGGATATGGACAGGAAAGGAAGAATTCCTGATGATTAGGAATTGTTTCAGTAGCTCATTGTGTATGTGGCTTGATTATGTATAAAGAACTATCCAATACTTATGTAACCTATCCTTACTAAGTACTGAAGAACAAAGCAGATAAAAAACTGTTAGTAAATATTTTTTAGCTGGCAAAGCTGATGCCTCAAGGTCCAGTACCTTTTATCCAAGGTCAGGTACACTGACTAAGGACAAAGTCAGGTTGTGAACATGTGAAAGGCATTTCGTAATCATTTTGTTTCCTTTCCTTTTCCTTCCCCCTTTTTTAAATTCCTGTTCATTTTTATTTCTTTCCTTCTTAAGGCAGGTTCTTAGTATCTACTCCAGGATGGCCATAGACTTGTGTATTCTCCTACTCTGCCTTAAGGACCTAGGATCACAGGTAGACACCACCTTGTCTGACCATCCTCTACGATCTTCCCACTAGGAGGCTTTTATGAACTCCTACTGTATAAACCCTGTTCCAGGCAACATGAGCATAATAGATTTGTTTAGTTCTGTTTATAGCAGACAGTTATTGAACCTGCTTACTGCAGTAGATAGGCATAGTGCTAAAGAGAAAATGCAAAGTAGAAAAGAAGTCTTGGGGCTGGAGAGATGGCTTAGCGGTTAAGCGCTTGCCTGTGAAGCCTAAGGACCCCGGTTCAAGGCTTGATTCCTCAGGACCCACGTTAGCCAGATGCACAAGGGGGCACACGCATCTGGAGTTTGTTTGCAGTGGCTGGAAGCCCTGGTGTGCCCACTCTCCTCTCTTTCTCTGCCTCTTTCTCTCTGTGTCTGTCACTCTCAAATAAATAAATAAAAATAAACAAAAATAAATTTAAAAAAAGACCTCTGTGGAGTTCATAAATTAACATCTGCCTCTGTAGGGTAGTCTAAGAATCATAGAACAAATGCAGTGATACTACTACAAATTCTAAACAAATGATTTTTAAGAAAACTTTACAATGTGTTGGCCAATGAAAAGAATTTCAATAATTTTTAACAACTTCTTTTTGGAGAAGCAGTAAGTCTAAGAAAAGCAGAGAAATCATGCAGCAGGAAGAATGCTGGTGGCAGGGTTGAACTGGAAGGCTTTCAGTTCAACTATTCTGTGTCCTTTGAGGCACCACACGTCTCCTCAGAACCTCCTCTGACCTGTGGCTGACCAAGGCCTGAAACAATATCTGTCTCACAGTAGATGTTTAATAAATAAATATGGGCTATATGAATGAATGTGATGTATGAAGATTTTTATAGTTCCCTGTAAACAGCTAGCAACTAGAGTCCAAGAGGAAAGCTCACTAGGAAGTGACGTCAATGTGGCCAAATGACCGGCTGGAAACTGTGGGCCTTGACCACTTCTAACACCTTGCCATTACATTTCCCAAGCTTCAATTTCATGACAACTTAAACTTAACAAACGGCCCTTTTCAGAGTTCAATTTAGTAGGCTAGTTCACTGGTTCCATTCAAAGCTTTCTCTTCAATATTCACAGAAAAAAAAAAATGGTTGCTTTGGTTTGAATTGTAAGTGCATTTGGTTTTGTCAGCTTGGAAATGTTATTCTCACAGCAAGGACTTTTCACACACTTAGTGTCACTGTGGTTCTAAATGTTCCATAAATGTAAATATCCTTGACCAGAAACCCTTGAACATCATGTTCTAAGAATGTTAGTGAGATCACATGAAGTTCTTTTTAACTGTATTAGTTTCCGTCCAACACCCACTAAATTGAATTGAGTAAAGTGGGGAAGGTCTAGGTTCGAAAGGTGGATGCCAAAGAAGTCACATTTTAATTTCATCTCTGTCTGTCATCTGTGGATGCTTTCCAGCTGTCAGCCAGGCAGTCAGCACGCCTCATTCCAGGGAAACATGCTGGGTGACTGGCCATCCAGGAATTAAACATGATATGACTGGTGTATTCAGAACTTCCGAAGCTAAACACACCCATGTGTGTTAGGTCCTTTCTACCCTGGGCCTTTCCTCTGTTTTTTTTTTTTTTTCTTTCTTTCTGCTTAACAAGGACCTTGAATCTTTTCTCTCACACATACAGAAGATACTAATCTTGCTTATTATTTTATGAAGTGTGCCAGAATCCATGAATTGGGAAAAAATAGCTTGATGGTGCATCTTATTAAACAGGGAAATGGCCAATATTAACTTGCAAAATTCAAGAAAACATGGAGAGTGACTCTTAAATTTGGAGCTGAACAGGAATCAAGAGAGGATTAGAGAAGATAATGGCAACACATGCACGGTGGCCTAAGTGCTTCTATGAACCAGGCTGCCTGAAATCAATATAAAGTTGCTCATGTGTTCTGAAGTATTACCTAAGTGTCCCCTCACAATCTTGTTCTCTCCACTTTCACTAACATGGGCTGCACACATAGCTTCAATATATATATAGTACAGAAACACAGAGAAAGGGCTCAGCCCAACCTCTGGGCAAAGGACATTGAGGAGAGTATTGCATGGTATGGGAGAAGATGCTTAAAGAGAACTTTAGCCAAAATGACTCCCAGCAAGATGCAGAAGTCTAGGGTAGATGTTAGATTTCCTTGGGGACAAGATTCCTTTCCTTCACTCATATACTTATCTATTCACTGCAACAATATTTATTGAGTTCCAGATACTTTCTGGGGTACAACAAAAGCACTAGTTTCTGTCCTCCAGGTGCATATTATCTAGAACAGCCACTGACTTAAAATCTTCATTAGGGGCAGCCAAAGAAAACACCAGAACTTCATTTCATAATCATTTACACCTTCAAATATAATTCTGGACTAGAGTTGTGCTCAATAGTAGAGGACTCTCCTAGTTTGCACAAATGGGTAGATTCCCAGCACTAGAAATAAATTAAATTCTTCATATTGGCATCTTTTTTGTTAGATACCTATGTAAAGATCACATGTCACCCACAGCACAAGGTATCCCAGGAGAATGTGAATTCTGTAGACTGTCTTTTACTGATTCCACTTTTAGCATACTGTTCCCATTTGCTGGTGTTCAGTTAGAAGGGCTGGCAGGTTACTACCACTACCACGTGTATAATTAAATGCAATGATTCTATATTATTATGCATTTTAATATGATACATACATCACACATGATATAGTTACATGATCATGATTATATGTCATCATATGCCATTGTTGGTATCTGACTAAGCTGTCAACTTCCCCTGGTTGAAGGGAAAGGGCATACAAAAAATAAACTTAAAATCTAACAATACAAATTAATTGAGACATGATTTTTGCTAGGCATGAACCTTTCAAAGCTTCCAAAGTACTTCACTTTCCATTAACTGTGAATCTCAGTGCTTTCCCAAGGAAGATGGAGCAACTGTACCTGGTCACTCACTAGCTGATGGCCATGGGCGTGTTCCTCAGACCCCAAGCTTGACTTTCTCACTGTCTGTCTCTTAGAATTAGAATGGCAAAGTAAGATAATAGACTCAAAACAATTCAAATGTGTTTACTGTATAGCTTTATTTGAACTGGTCCATTTTCTTGCCTGTTCTGGTGATGCACAGGTAGAGTCTACACAGAAGGAGGGCTGAGCCCCTCAAAGACCGTGTACAGTTTTATGTGTTTCAGCTACCAAACTTGGTTAGTTATCTAAATTCATGTTTTTTTTTGTTAATAATTGGGGAAGTGTTTACTGTCTTTCACATTGGCCTCACTATCTGCATTGGCTGCACTACCAAGCCTTCTCAGATAGAACTGAATCTAACCTTATGTGTGGAGAATAAAGGGGACACAGCAGAGGATGGATGGGCAGCCTCTGCACCCCATCTTCCCTGGCTCTTCCTGACACCTTGCTTTTCCTCTTCTCTAAGGCTAATGGTTAAATCTATTAATCATCACCAGTCTATAGCAAAGGTTTCTCTAAATCTTACCACTGAGGACATCTTGTAATAACTTCCTCTCATGGTCTTTCTTTCTGAAAGCATCTCATTTACCACCTTTATTCAATAAATGATAAGCTATCTCTCCTCTAACTTTTACTGGATGAACCAAACAACACCTCTAAATAGAGAGCCAGTGAATTCACATACACAGAATCACAAACAAAAAGCTATAGCCTTTGTAGCTCTAGCTGGTATAGGGTTACATCATTTCTCTTAATATTGGCCTATTTCAAGGATCACTAGTTGATAACTATTGGTTGACCCTCATCTAAGGTTCACTTAATGATCTAATTATAACATCTTTATGTCTACTACAATTGAAAGGACACCTATGTCAACTGATATTGTTAATTTTAGAAATAGCAATGCTGGGCCAACAAGGTGCCTCATTTCCCACTTTCTTTTTTTAAAAATATTTTTATTTTATTTTATTTATTTGAGAGATAAAGAGGCAGAGAGAGAGAGAGAGACAGAAAGAGAGAAGGAGAGAGAGAGAGTATGTGTGAACAGGTGAGCCAAGGCCTTCAGCCACTGCAAACAAACTTCAGATGCATGTACCACCTTGCACATTTGTCTTATGTGGGTCCTGGGGAATCAAACCTGGGTCCTTTTGTTTTATAGGCAAACACCTTGACTGCTAAGCCATCTCTCCAGTTCTCATTTTTCCTTTTCTATCATTAAGGATCTTACTTACAATTTAAAGCTGCAAAGAGGTATTCAATTGAAAAGCTTTCAGTTTCAATTGCATTTGCAATTTTAAAAGAAGATAAACCTCTCTATGGAATTAACATGATCTGTGACTGTGGGGTATGCAGGAATCAGATATCCTAACCAACTATGTCTCGCCCGCTTGAAATGGAGATTTAACCAATTCTTTTAAATAATTCAGAAATCTGAAATGAAAGGAATGATGTGAAAATTTCTATTGTACTGCTAAAAATGGGGAATGGAAATAAACATTTTATGTTTTCAATTAATTTACCACATTCTTACTTCTTTTGCAATTGAAACACTTTCAAATTTATTGGCAACTATAATTGTTTTATGCCATTCAACAAACATTATAGCATTTGTTATGGATACATCACAAGTAATCTCTACCTCTAGCACTGCTTAAAAATATACACTAATGGACCATTTGACTGTCCAAAACAGAGTATAAAATGTTTATAGAAGTGAGAATATGATTTCTCTATAGAGATTTTTAATTAAAAAATTGAAGCAAAAAAAGTCCTCTAAGAGATGGTTCATATCCTTGTGGCAACGAGGTGACCACAGAGAAGTTAGGCTCCACTCCATTGAGTACCTATGATAGCTGCAAGTGCTGGCAATTTATATATATATATATTCACATACATCTTCACAGAAACTGACCTGTTAGTTAAAAAATATATTGAAGTTTTTAGGTGCCTGAATAAAACTGAGACAGATCTGGGAAGATGAAAGTAGGTGAGATATGATTGACCAGCTTATATTAGAAACAAATAAAACAAAACTAGAACTGTTAGAAAAACAGCAACAAGATACATATCATATAGAGAACAAAGGCCCAACAGTTTAAACTACTTATCCCAAATTATAATATTGATAGATTATACAATTGGAATGTGAAATTCTTTCTTTCTATAACAGCAAAAGGTAATGCCAATGGAATCTGCTTGCAGTGGGATTAAGTTGAATACTCTTTCTGCCTTCTTGAATGTGGACAAACAATTTATATTCTTTGTGCCTCACTGTATTTATCTATAAAGTGGGTACACTAGCAACACTTATCTTTAGAAGACTATTTTGAGCCATGAATATAGAACTTTCTCTAAAAGGAGCCATCACTGCCTACAGCCCCATCTGTCACCTGTCTGGATGTCTCCTACATTTGAAAGCCAGCTTCCTCCAGTCTGTTCCTAGCCAGTGACTGAGGGAGGAAGACACTGATGTGGGGCCATTCCTATAGAACACAGACACATCCAACAGGCAACTCTGGCTTGGACAAAACTTTCTCAGAAGGTTCCTCCTTAATGAGATTCTTCCTATGCAAATTCCTACCCTTCACCTCCTCCATTCCTCAGTGTCAGGACTGTCCTCCAGTCTGAAGAGTTCAGGTCTATTCATGTTCCTTCCCCTTACATTTCATAGGTGTTGCCCCAATAGATGTTTTGCACATCTATCTCATCAGGACCCATTATTCTCAAAACCTGGTACATGGGGAAATCTATACCAAATGTGAGCTATGATCATGAAAATCATAAAAATTATTATTTCTGCTTTATCTGTCTCTAAATCTCAATAGAGCTTAGCACCATTTTCCAGCAATGCATTATTTAAACCTGTGAACATTATTCTGTCTTAATAGTAAAGAGTTATACAATGACACTATGGGTATCTATTGTCTTTAGAAAAGCTTTCTCTTCAAGCAAAGTAGCCCCAACTATAAAAAAACAAACAAACAAAAAAACCTAGTTGAGCTTTCCCTATACCACATGGCAAAGATGATATCTTTTATTTTCAAATTCATTTGAAATGCCTTTCGCAACTTCACTTTGAAAGGGAAAATGTCCAGCACTTTATTATTTGACTGTTTTTCTATATTTACCAGCTTTCATGAGGTAAATAGTCTAGCAATAATACAATGTTATGACAAAGCACCATTTCCTTGCCGTTGTTTTTAAAAAGTGACTCATATACTGTTCCATGGATTACACATCTTTACTTGCTTGCATAGGCTGGGAATTCTTGGCTATTGGTTCTGTACCTGTTGCTAGTGCCTGACATGGGCTTATTCCAGAACAACCACTGGGTGGGGGACCTAAATGTGCATGGGGGTGGGGGTAGCATTTAAGCAGTCAAGCCATGAGAACATTCATTGCAGTACTGTCATCATGTTTCATTTTGAATGGGTTAAATTTCAGCGGTTTGACCCTTGTTGCTTGATCGTAAAATCATCACAGACTGATCAAAACTTTCCACATACCACTGTAACAGCCTATGTAGCCTGTGTGTGGAGAATGAGTACTGGCTCCCAAAGAAAACAAGACTCCGCTAAAAGGATGAATGCTTTTTACATAGCTCTATCCCATTGTTCGTTTAAAAATTATTCATTGTTTTTTTTACCTGAAATCTGATTTAACATGGTGTCTCATACTTTTATTTGCTAAATCTAACAACTATTATGAAGTAAAATCAACCTTCCTTGGTAAATGTGCCAAAGGCCCAGGTGTTGTCTATCTAATGGTGTTGTGAGATAACAATGGAGTTGAAACCCCACTGACTTCCATCTTCACTATGAAAAAGGGATTATTTTAAAGGGTAGGTTGTGAAGTCAACTACTTCATGCAAAGAATTCAACTTTTAGTAATACATTGGGAGGAACTTTGGCAGAGACCAAAAGGTTTTGCCATGGCAGCTGAAAGACTATTATTCCTGAATGACGTGTGTGTGTGTGTGTGTGTGTGTGTGTGTGTGGTGTGTGTGTGTGTGTGTGTGTGTGTAAGATAGTATAGTTGTGTTGGGGTCTCTTTCCACTGCAAATAAACTTCAGATGCATGTGCCATTTTGTGCATCTGGCTTTATGTGGGTACTGGGAAATTGAGCCCAGGCCATCAGGTTTTGCAAGCAAGTGCCTTTACCTACTGAGCCATCTCTCTAGTCTTTAGTCATGTCTTTTCTATAATGCTACACTAACTTCGAGGCTTCTGTTGCTTACCACTGTGACGCTCATGTCATACGGGCTCAGGACATATTAGCCGTATCAAGGAATAAAGGGATTTGCTGTGAGCATTCTTCTGCAAAGAAAAATCATGGCTTATCAAGGATAAGACCTTTCCTTGGTCTTCAATGTGCAGCATGATAGGGCTTCATGCTTCCCTCACCTCCAACTTCTCTCTTCTTTGTTTGCTGGGTCATACTAATCTTAACCATTCTTCCAACATGCCTTAGGGTCTTCATCTTAACTGCTCCCTTCTGCTTAAACATAAGTCTCCATTGGCTGATTTTACTGTTTAATCTTTGGGTCATAGCTCAAATGTCTACTGATGAAAAATGCCTTCCCCTTGTACCTAAGTAAATAGCAATATATCTTCCACCTTTTATCCCATTTTGTTTTATAATATTTAATGTTGTCATAGTACACACGCACACACACACACACACACACACACACACATTAGTTTACAGTCTTATTCACTGAAGAGATAGTTTTGAAAAGAGCAGGATTTTGTCAGTTTTGCTTTATTCAGTCCCTAAAAACAAAGCCAGGTTTCTTAAGAGTGCACACTATAATTATCTGTTGCAGGAATGAAAGAATTTTCTCCTCTCATTCCTTGATAGTCAAATCCTCAGAAGCAGGCATCTTGTCCTTCCTAGATGGTCAGCTCCTTAGAAGCAGAATGTATCCTCCTCCCTAAGTGGTCAGATCCTTAGAAGCAGGTTGTATCTTCCTTCCTAAGTGGTCAGGTCCTCAGAACCAGGATGCATCCTCCTTCCTAGGTGGTCTTGTCCTCAGAATGAGGATATGTCCTTCCTAAGTTGTCAGGTCCTCAGAACCAGAATGTGTCTTCCTTTGTAAGTGGTCAGGTCCTCAGATCCAGGATGCACCCTCCTTCCTAAATGGTCAGGTCCTCAGAACCAGGATATGTCCTCCTTCCTAAGTGGTCAGGTCCTCAGAACCAGGATGCATACTCCTTCCTAGGTGGTCAGGTCCTCAGAATGAGGATATATTCTTCCTAAGTGATCAGGTCCTCAGAACAAGGATGTGCCCTCCTTCCTAAGCGGTCAGGTCCTCCGAACCAGGATGCACCCTCCTTCCTAGGTGGTCAGTCCTCAGAATGAGGATGTGTCCTTCCTAAGTGGTCAGGTCCTCAGAACCAGGATGTCTCATCCATCTCTGTAGCCTTCAACACTTAAAATAATATTATGAATGCACCCACAGCGTCCTTTTCTTCTCTTCCTTTGTAGCACATACATGTGAAATAGTGCTTCTGGGGGAGAGATTGCTCAGTGGTTAAGATACTTGCCTGCAAAGCTAACAACCCTGGCTCCATTCCCTACTATCCATGTAAAGCCAGATGTACAAAGTGGCATATGCATCTGGAGGTTGTTTGCTGGAGGACCTGGCTCACCCTTTCACTCTGTCTCTCTTCTCTTCATCTCCCTCTCTGATTGCAAATAAATTAAAAATATTTTTAAAATGAAAGTATGGAATTCACAGAAAAGTAGATGGTGCTGGAAAAGAAAAATATGATACAAAGTGAGGTGCCCCAGGTCCAGAAAGAGTCTTAGTAACTGATTATGAGAAAACTGAGGTACTAGTCTGTACCTGGACACCTGACCTTTCCTTCCCAGATGCTCAACATCAGATTTCTTTCAGTTGGTAGTCTCTGAGCCATCACTCAGAAGCCATGATGTGGTCTCCCTGCTCATCCTGAATTTACCAGTAATGCTGACCAAGAATCCCTTGCTGTAAAATACCACAGAGATATGAGAAAACACTGTCTCCCCTTCATGGTAGTTGTTGCAGGGCTGCTACGTGCTTGGCCTGACCACTGCGCCCTTTACTCCTTTACTTTGGATATGTGCCTAATGATGCCTATGGATAAGGATATGAGTATCCTTGTATCCCTCTGTGTTAAGGTCAACCAAGGATAGAAATTAACAACAGAGACAGAGCAACCTGCAGTAAATCCTGCTCTTCCCCCACCTGGTTGAACCATTCCAGTGGATTTCCTTAATGACAAGCTCCTGCTAGGGGATCAGAGCTGCCAGGAGCTGAGTAAAACCCAAAGAAGAAAAAGTGAATGAGGAAGCTGGAGTGAGAGAAAATGCCAAAAATCCTTGTGGCCACATGAAGTTTTCTAGCAGACAACCAATCTGGATCAGTAACTCCAAATCCCTGTTTGCTAATATTATCTACACATGGACAGTTTCTTCCAAAAAATAATATTCATGTCTAAAAACAAGTTCCCTTTTAAATGACAAATCAGAAGTGATCTGTTTGTGGGAAGAAAGGTTTATATACTATTCTCCACTCCAACTAGGTCCTGTAGTAGTTCATCATACTAATACATGATTGGTGGGGAAGAATGGGAGAGTGGCCATGAGAAGTGTTTCTTCTAAGGTATCTCCATCAAAGGGTCCCATAGAGCAGCTCCAGGCTCAGAGCACAGGGAAAGCAGAATAGCAGCAGGTGGAGCTATGGCTAGGCAGCAGGAGCAACTTCTGCCCTGTGGATTTGGTGATGACTTTTCATTTGGCTCTGTCAAGAGCCCAATTCAAATACTGCTTCGTAGTTTCATAGTTTTAGCATCCAGATCTGTGAGTAAATTTGCACAATCACATCAAAACTGTTGCATTTTTCTTTCTTTAATGTTACAGTCCAAGGTCAGTCCTGGGTCTCTCCTGAAATTGGAGCACCAGAAAGAAATCCCCCTTTCTTTTCTTCCCTCTGTAATTACATGTATGTAAGGGGATGGAGGTTGGGGAAGGAAAGATATCAAAAACACGTCACCAGCCAGTCCATTCCAGAATTTGAAAATCAGGGAATGCAGTCTAAAATGCTCCTTAATTTGACTACTGGCCAACTGAATTGAAACCTGAGCAGCCAGTTATCCTGTATGTGCTCAATGAGCTACTGATAATGTGTGAGGACATCATGATATCTGTAGCATTACATAGACTCTCCTCTTTCCACATCCTACACTGGATCCTGTGTGAGGCAGCATATCCTACTGTACGACGCATAGGGGCAAGGGTGTCTCACCTACTCATCTTTCACAAGGCCAGACCAAGAAGATGATGGGTCATGCCTACCAACAGTACATGAGAACACAGAATTCATCTAATAGTAAACTGAAATTGCAGACCTAGCCACATTCTAGCTCCCTAATCTTCTAAAGAAGGAGACTGGCTCCCTCACATTGATGAAAACTCATCAGTCAGGATTTAATTATATAAAGCTGGAGACCAGAAGGCATTTAGGTTTTCATGTCTCCCTGAGTTGGGACCTTTACATATTTTAGAATATTGATCATTACTGTTATTGCTACTATTTTGGTGGTCATGCTACTGTGTCTGTCCCTGCAGGGTTTTCTCAAAGAATGCTGCAGAGAATGACTGTTGCTAGGTAATTCTAAAAGAAAGTCATGTTAATTATGAATATTTCATAATTATATTTACAAGTCAATGGGGCTAACAATACTCCTGCCTTCCCAGTAAAATGAAAGCTGTAAGGCTGCACTGTCTTCAAAATTCTTGAAATGACCCAACAAAACCACACATTCATCCAAAAAGCCCCTAAAATAAGAAGTCAGTCCAGCAATGACAACTCAGTTGATTGGAAACTCACAATCATTTGCCTTCCTATTATTGGTAACATTGCAATTTAAATATTTTATTTATTTGGGGAGTCAGTGAAAAAAATAAAACATTTAGCAGAGGACTTATGATGTTTTTAAAGAACAGATTATCAGATAAAAGGATATTCATGCAAAAGAGAAAGAAGAATTTTTCATTTTCTTATCTCCAAATTACAAAGTCCTACATTCAAATCTTTAAAAATTATTTATTTATTTAAATTAGCATTCAAAATATGTGGTTTCATCATGACACTTCAAGCAAAGCTTGTCTTCTGTGATTCTCCTTCTCCCCCATCCTCCTGCCCTCCATGTACCTTCCCACCTCCAATAACACCCTGCTGCTTTCACTGAGTTAAACTATTACGTTGTCCCAAATTGTTTGGTAAACACTAAAATATTCAAAATATGTAAAGCTTACATGATAACTAATGAACTACAAGAAATATGATGAAAAGCAGCTCTCATCTAGCAACATTTAATAATGATGCCTCATTGAGCAAACTGAGATGAGAATGGAATAAAGATAAACAGTGAACATAGAAGCTGGAGTCAACCAATACTCCAGGGTGATTTTCAGATTGGCAGAAGTGCATATCTTCAAAATCTGGAGCAAGCTCCATGATTAATGGCTATTCTCTGACTGCACAGCCCCACCTGAGGCCTGATGCCACCAAAAGATGTGCAACTACCAAACAAATGAGAAGGAATAAACACAATCACTCCTTAAAGACAGTGATCTCAATATCAACTTTGATTTCTTGCTACTGAATATCAAAATTTAAATATCACCAAGATGAGATTATTACTGGTTGGCTATGCAGGTATGAGAAATAACAGATTTTTAAAAATCCATACAAATACAAGCTTTCCTTTATTTTTTGGCAAGGGGATTTTGGTTTCCCCTTTGAGTAGTGTGCTCTCTGATGCCTTTGAGACTCACTGGGGAGTGTGCTTTAAGAGTGGCAGTGTTGGCCAGTGACTCTGCTCAGACACTGACTCACTGTGGCCCTCCTGATGTGTGCTGAGCATTACGCAGAGATGCTTTCCCTCCGCAGTGACTAACTGTAGAACACAAACTTTGAAGAGCTGTTCACAGGCTCTGCAAACCTGAAGCTGTAAATGTTCATCCCACAAATGCTTTTAACTGCCGCCAAAGAATTGAGTGGGAATTCTTACAGGTGCAATGATAGATGTTCTATGCTGAAGTCCAATAAGCAAGGCTCTTGGCAAGCTAACTAAGGTGTTTCGGCAACAGGTATAAGGATTAACTAAACGATTCCATCACAGCTAGCAACTTTATCTCAACTGCATCCCTAGAACAATCAGATCTAACTGAGCTGATGTGGCTGTCCTCATACACGGACCACACTTGCCATGGGGAAATCTAACTAAGCTAATGTGGCTGTCCTCATACACTGACCCCACCTGCCATGGGGAAAACACTGATGGGTTTCACTCAGCTTTGGTTTCCAGTCACCTCTAGTCACATGTGTGTACTTTTTTCACACTTGGCTGTTCAATTTAACTGAAGGATTTCTTTCTCTTCCTTTTAAAACCTTTTTGATATCTCAATAGTGAAGAGGCACTCAAAACATGTTAATGCCAACGCATTTATCACCTTACTAATTTCACTCATTAAGCAAGTAAGTGCTAGGTATCCTGTGTGCTCAAGGCAAAACATGAGATGCTGTACAAAATGTTAAGGAAATTTTCATGAATCCTACCCTTAATTAGTTTACAGGTTTGGATTCTTTTGTTGTTGGTGGTTGGTATTTTTCTTTTCCTTCTCTTCCTCTTTATTTGGAATTGAGATAGAACCTTTATTTCACCCTCTCAATGTTTCCCTTCTTCCCAGCAAGTTCCCCTTCTACATTCGTGTGTGTGCTCGTGCATGCGCTCATGTGTTTGAGAGAGAGACTGAATAAGTTTGATTAGGGTTGCAAGCCTGCATGCTTGCCTGGACGTGGGTGAAGAGTTATTTATTGGACTATGGGCAACTTACCAGTGGCTACTCCACTGAAGAACATTACTTCCCCTCCCCTGGTAGCCATTCACAGCCAATGGCTCCTCTGGGAGAGGTGGAGTCTCCCAAGCCTCTCCATTTCCTTGCCTTTCCTTCCCTTCCTGTCTCTTCCTTCAGTCCCCTCCCCTCCCCTCCCCTGCTCTGCCCTGCCCTGCCCTGCCCTCCCCTTCCCTTCCCTGTTCATTTGTTTCTTGCATTATTGATAATCAAACACAGGGCCCACACATGCTTAGCAAGTAGTCTACACTAAGATATATCCCCAGTCCACTTTAGTTTTATTAATTTGGATTCTACTTGATTTATGCACTTAGGTGATATAGAAACTAGTCAGAGCCCCTCATCTCTAAGACCCTTTTTTCTCTGCACATATCAGAATGTTCCTATGACTCCAAATCACTTCTGTGGTTCCCTGATTTTTAAACTCATGGATGATGAACAGAATGTGAGGACAGAATTAAACAGTGAAGTAAATGTCCTCTGTGGGAATTGTGGGGGTCCAACATGGAACTTTGCCAGACTTCTCAGAGCAGAGAAGGTGTCTGTAGATGTTCCTAGAAGTCTTGGCTTACTTGTGACACCAACCCTTCTCTTCCAAGGCTCCAATTTTGGACATCTTGACTGTGTATGTCACCATGTTCACTACAAGCTTTACTGAAGAGCGAAGGAATACCTTTGGGATTTTACTACAAGCCAGGCATTATGCCATTCTTATAGATATTATTTCAATATTCACAAGGTAGGTTCTGTTAGTATTTCTATTTTACTTATGCAAAAATAAAGGTTAGGCTAAAAACTTAATTACTCACACAGGTACTATTTTACTTGAACACAGGTTTATCTAACTCTAGAGGAAATTTTTAACCAATGTATTATACCAACTTTGAAACTTAGAAATTTTGGTATTTTATCTCTGGGCTTCAGATAATTCCTTCAAATTCCCATCTAATACTGTAATTGGACAAAGATTTGTATTGTTTTACAGTTGACACTTAAAGAAGTACAAGCAGAAAAAGCAAAAATTCTACAGAACAGACAAGTTGGATGGGGAAGGAACAGCTGTTTTGACTTTATTAAAGTCAAAAGTTACATGGCCTAGTTTATGTTTTGGATGAAACAGTATGTTACCATTTGTCTATCCATTCTGCATGGTTTGCTAGGGAAATACCATTCATTTCCCATTACCTTGTGTATACATGCTTATATGGAAGGAGCAAGCATTACTGTTTCATTTAAAGAACAGATTTTGTTATACCTTTACATAGCCAGATTCCAAACATCACAGAGCTCTGTTGATATACCAATGAGCAGTCCCTCATTCCAAACAACACCAGAAACATACCTTTTAGAGACTTGTGCTCATAACTACAGGCGATGAAGAAGCAACATGTGCTTGATCAAAACAACACCAGAAAGCAGGAAGTAACCTAGCCCATGTAAATGCCTCATCCTGAAATCTTCGTCTATCCAGAGAGCAGAGAGTTACCTAGCACATGCAAACACTTTGTTCTAAAGTCTTCATTTATCCAGACAGCAGAGAGTTACCTAGCCTACCTAGTCCTAAAACGTTCATTTATTCTCTTTAGGGATTCTGTGTCTTTAAGAAAAAGCAAAGAAACAAAATTTTTCCTCCTATAACTTTATCTAATGGTGACAAAGGGCAGAGGGGGGAAACAGAATACACTGACATTGCTTCATGATGAGAGGGAGTTAGTAAAATAGCTTATACTTTTTATTTTGAAATAAATAGACACTTGCAAGATTGGCATTTGTTATGTTATGTCATGGTCATCAACATTTCTTCTTTGAACTGATACCATCTCCCCGAAGCAGTAAGATGAATCCCTGAGGAAGCACTTAATAATTGGGGATTAAAAGTGAACTTGGCTAATATCACCATGCCTTTGGCCAAAAAATTCAGGCTCAACCCTGGATGTTTTTTTTGGAATGGAAATGCACAATACCGGTGTTGAGGCAGCTTGAGAAAGGCACGACAGGCCTCTCGTGCTCTCAGTTTATATTTGCATGTGAACAGCTTGCCGGCCATTTTATGAAGACAGATGAATCTCAGGCCTGCTGGAGGGGCAGCCAGACCTAAATATGTGAATTACACACCCCTATAGTCTACACATTTTTTAGATGAAAAAGTGAGATGTCTGAATAGATCTTCAGGGAGATTATGGACTAATATAGTATATGGAAAAAAGGGGACATTTAAGGAGTTACCCAGAAGTCAAGAGGAAAAATAAAGAAACTAGTCAATAAATTTTGTTCTTTAAATGCTAAATAAATTGTACCTGTTTACAACACTACATATAAATTTTGAAGGGTCTTTCTCCTTTTTCTTAACTGCATTTATAAAGAAAATTTCACCAAAATACCAAGAAGAGGAGAAAAATCATCAGTTCATATTTAATGACACAGTTGAATAATGTAAAAAGTAAATTCGCAGGTTGAAGAAATAAAAACAAATTCTGAAAAAATGAGTGACAAGATACCTAATGGGATGAATCTTCTATCCTACATCACCAAAATAATTCAGCTTACTGATCTTTTCCAAAGGATAAGATGAATATTAACATGGAGAAATGAAGAATAACAACAAAAACACAGACCTAAGGGATTCTCATTCATATACCACAGATGGAAACAAAGTATTATAGGGTTATATGGACAAAAAAAATTATTAAAAAATCATTTGCTACCAGTGTTATTATATAGTGAAACATCTATAAAAGATATAGGTATGTGAGGCTTATCACATTTACTTTTTTCACAGGGGAATACTACCCTCTTTGATAAACAAAGACTCTGAGATGTTAAATAACCTAGTCAGTATTACAGAGGTTAGACACAGACTGGGGATTTTAAGAGTTATCTGTACAGTGTTAAACACGTGGTAGGAACTGCCAGTTCATGTTTCTATTTTTATTAAACCTAATGGTTTGGGGCTTCTTCATACTTAGTGTGCATAGCACAAATTTAATATTTCATAAGATATTAATGTATACTTTCCAGCATAGAAAAGTTCCTATAACATGTTTATACAGCAGTTGGTGATATAGCTAAGTAACAGAGCATCAGCCTGGCATCCAGAAGATCCTGGGATCAATCCTTAGTACTAGATAGATGCTGGATAGAGAGGGAGAGGGAGGAAAAGAGGGAAGGGGGGAGGAATCTATTTATAAAACTAAAGGATTTAATAATGTTCTTTTATACCCACACTCATTTTAGATAAGGTTAAAAGACAAATAATCCTACAAAAGTACCAATGTTTCCTTAAGGCAATTTGCAAAGGGTTATGCTCCTAAAAGTCCTCAAAAATACTTGTCCAAGAATGATCTAAGTCATTAGTGAATATATTGGGGCATTAGCTACTTTAGAGAAGACTGGGGGTGACATGGGAAGCACTTATATGGTTCAAAAATGTGACTTGCTAAAGCCTCACATCTCTTATTTTCCAGGGAATTAATAACGTCCTCAGGAGGACTGGTGGAATGGGTTTGGGGTGGGTTTCAAGGGTGAATGAGAGAACAAAGAGTTGCCAGTGTCCCCATGCATGGAATCTCCCTGAGCTTTCTTTTTGGAGTTTCAATTTCCCCTACTGTGGGTGTGCAGGGCACAGGCCTCTGGAGTTCTTCCACAGCTGTGGCTGGAAGAAGAGCTTGGTCCCACATTGAACTTACCATTTTCTGGCTGGTCCTTAATGTCAGTATCACTTGGCTGGCTGGGACTTTCAGACTGACTGGAATCTGAAAAACATAAAAAATACAGCCAAAATTACAGGGTCTGTGGTGGGCAAGTGGGTTAAAGGAGCCAGACATTCTCAACAGGTTCAACACATCAACTAAGAATGAAAGAGCATCAGGGAGATGACACAATGAAAGAAAAAAAACAAAAGACAGAGAAAGAAGAAAGAGGTAGATGTATGAGCATTCGGCACAAATGCTCAGAAGTATTCACACCTCTAGTAGTGTGTTCTGAGCCAAGTGGAAGTGGTATTTCAGGCCATCCTCCTGCAGAAAGGCCGTTCTTAAATGCTGTCCTCCATTCCTCATACACTGGAGTCTGATACAGACTATATCCTCCATTATACACATCTGAAGCTTGATTCTGAACATATAAAGTGTCAAAACATATTTTGAAGCTTGTATAGAAAAGCAGTCCAAACAACAGCACCACGGTCTGTTGGTATTCAGCTGTGTACAGGCAGCAACAGACCGCATGTGGACAACCCACTCGGTACCCAAGTTCTAATATGCTGGCATGTTTGGGGAAGTAAGCCCGTAGCTCTATGAAAGGATAAGTTCACTCTACCAGAAAAGTATTGCTTTCCTGTCTCACTGAGGCATTTTGGAGATTCTAGAAGGGTTTGCTAGACAAAAACAGATTCTTGTAAACCTTTACAAAATTCAATTGATTTCTTCTTTTAAAACAATTACCAGATTTTTTAAACTAAAGAGATGTTGTCATAATCCTAATTTCTAAGTAGGATAATTTAAAAATAATGTTTATTTTAAAAATTAAATAAAATTACTTTGATCAAAAGAATTTTACAGAATCAGAGGGAGGCATGTTTATCATGTATTTTGGGGAAATGACAGGAAAATCAGGCAAGATATCTCAAAGGGAATAAAGCATTTTCTGAGATTTACACCAACACATGCAAATTATTTAAAAATTTTATAAAAGCCCTCTGTTTGCAGAAAGGGTAGAACCCAACTTTATATTGACTTCACAAGCTATCTCAAATGTGACTACATTTCTGCAGGAATTTTAGTACATGCTCAAAAGCTCATGCCACAACTATGAGGAAACTGAAAGTGCGACTTGCATCCTGATGGAGCTGCAGATCACCTTGTTCCTGGAGACACTGAACAGAGAAGTGCACTATAGTGACTTTATGTCCAGAGATGCTCATGCATTGCTTTATGGGACTAAATTTCTGCCAGGCAAATGAATACTTCCTTCACCAAAGGAAGTACTGGAAGGAATATGGCTATTCTGCTATTCTGAAATTTTTAGGTCATAGTCATCTGGTGACTCCAGCTAACAATTCTGTTAGCTCAAAAATTCAAACAATAAAAAGTATGAAATAAAACAATTGTCTTATGACAATTGTAGTGAAGATGAAAATTATGATCTATCAAATCCTTTAGAAAAAAACCTACAAAATTAAACACAAAACCTGCACTGCATATTGGAAATGCAAATAAATTTATATTGGGATCATACTTAAAATTTTAATTACATAGATTAATATTATATTTAAATCAGCCAACTTACATTACAGCCTACTTACTTTTTTCTAATGAAAGATCATATATTTTTATTACTAAATATTTTCAGAAATATTTAGATATGTTTTAGGAGAGATATACCCTCATAATTTTTGTTCCAGAAAATAATAAACCATTTATAAGTTTTACATATGAATGAAATGAAAGCAAAAGAGCTAATTTTGTATTAGGAAAAGTAAAAATTCTTTTACATCAACCCCAAACACATAAAATTATGCTAAATACAACCTTTTCTTTGAAGCAAAACTAACAAATATAATTCACTTAATAGTTTAGTTGAATTCTACTTGTAGGTGTCATGTCTTTGTGATTTTTTTTTTCTCCAAGGACAAATGTAAAATATTTTGGTTAATTAATTTAGATTTACAATAGCCAATGACTTTTTTGATACTATCTATTAATTTTAAAGCAAAGGAACAAAGAGATATACCAAAACATTATTTTAATTTAAAAGTAAGTATCTTTATTTTCTTTACTTTTTGCTTAAAATATTTGGTTTGCTACCTACCTATAGAGAATAAAAACAAAACAAAACAAAACAAAAATCCTGGTTAGCAATGAAAGTTGAAAATCAGGTAGGTTCAAAGCAAGTTTAAATTCAAAACAACAGGAAAACAAGAAAACCAACAGAAAGAAACAGAGAGGCAAAAATCCACCCAGCATTGGTCTGCAAGGGACCAAAATGCCTTGGTGAAAGCTCGGATACAAATGCTGGGGGGCATCCAGCCAAACTGAAAACAGAGTGTGAATTCTCAGTTTTATTCAAAACCTGGAGAACTGCTACTACTCCAGGCTTGCATACTAAAATATCTCCTATCTACATGAAAATGTGAGTGATCTAAAAATTTCAATAAGTATTTTCTACCCTGGGCTATTTAATATGGCTGCTTCTCAGAATCAGGAAGGAACAAAATGATCCATCCTGCTGCTTTTTCATGATAAGAATGCATAGACACCTTTTCTAATACTGCAAAAGGTCACAAATGTTAAATATGGAGCCAACTAGATTACCAGAATTACAAATTAATTCTACCCATACATAATTAATACAAATGAAAAATATCTTTCTGAAGCATTTGCATTAAAACACTATTAGAAAGGTTAACAATTAATTTACTTTTCTCTTTATTTTGTAGAGATACAGGAGAAGCCAAGGTAACTTTATGTCTAATGCATAGAGTGATTATCATGTGGCCAGTTGACTGCTGAACACTTGATACAATTAGAAGTCCCAGAAAACAAACCCGATTGCATATAAACTGGATCTGAGCCCCTCTTAGAAATGGATTTCTCTGGCTCCTCAGTTGAAAGGAATACTAGTTACAGTGCTTTAAAATGTGGACTTGGAAATGCTGTTGTAAGGAAGTATAATAGGATAATCTATTTTTTGCCAAGCTAGGGATTTGCTTTTTGTTTCAGGTACCTGACACTTCAATCTAACCTTGAAAAGCAATGTTTCTTCAGGTTTTAAAATTTTTTATGAACACAGATTTAAAACGAAAATAGACACGGTTTACATACTGGAGGCTGGGTTAAGACTTCTTAATTGAACTGATAGCCATCCATCTATTCCTTTTGATAGTGCCTACAGCTATATTGCTGGACTAGTCAGACGAAGATTGTCCACTATCAATAAAACCACTAGGGAAAGGAATGAAGTAAATCCTAATGTCAACATATTGGTCTCTATTCCCATAACCTGTGCCACACAAGAGCAGAGTCTTTTACTGAGTTTGATATTTAATCTGTATTCAGTAACCCTCAGTAATTCAGTAATTCTGTTCTCCTTCAGAAGTGAGCCCCATAAAGTACTTCTTTGGGGAAGGCAAGGCATGATGAAAGCATGTTGATATAGTAAGTAATAAGAAAAAAAGTATAAAAAATTTGTATTTTATATCCATGACCCATCCTGTATTTTATATTCATAAACCATCCTGCACAGGTAGCATATGCTAACCTTCCCTGTCCTTCCCCGTGGTCCATCTGTGTTGTGTACAAACTCTCATGGTGCAACTGGTTAAAGCTGTTTGATGGTGATTTTAATAAGTACTTTCCAATGAGAACTTGAGCTTTTAAAAACAAAACAAAACCAAAAAAGAGGTCCTTCCTCCTCTTCTCTTGTCCTCACTCTTATCCTTAGTTCCTTCAGCAGGCTGCCTGTCCCCAGCCACAGAGCTGAACAACTGCTGAAGGCATGAATTCTCAGGTGTTTTTTTGCAACCTAACACTGACCAAACTGCCTGGGATACTGAATTTATTTTGTAGAGACCGAATCACTGAAAACTGTATGAGGGTCACAAGGAGAGGAGGGTGAAAAGTGTTTTATCTCTGCTATATATCCCCATCTTTGGGGGCTGGCAAGGGAAGGGAAACCCTGCACAATGTTGAGAAGCTGTACACAATCACTCAGTCACTCTTTGTCCAGACCACAGAGGTTGAGCTGAGGACAGTGTCTGACTCAGAGACCCTCTGGAGACATGGACATACAGGCTAGAATGACTTGTGGCAGGAACATTCCATATACTAAAAAAAAAAAAAAAAAAAAAAAAAAAAAAGTGAGAAAACTTCTATCCTCCAGCACCTGCAGTGTGTCTGAGTCCTGATAAACACTGTGGTGAAGAGCTTTGTAAGGAGCAGTCACACTGTGATGAGAAAATCATTCTCTTCCTAAACATGACAGCACAATTCCTGTCCAGCAATCTGCCATCAATGCTTCTATAGCTTATATGTCTATAGATCATAAAAGTAACCTTTGGCTCCATTAGGAAAAACACTTTAGCCTAAGTTTCAGCCTCCCTACATGCATAACGACTTGGCTGAAGATGCCTTTGTTAGAATTTCATGTCCAGTTTTCTATCTGCCAAATTAAAAGATGATATGAAGATAGAAAGAAAGTGAAAATTATGTCTGGAAGAGCTGAAATTTTTTATAGTGTGAAAGAACGCAGATAGGAAGGGACTTTCCTATGACTCAATGAAGGAAGGTTCCTGAAGTAAAAGAAAATAAGGAGTTGGTGGTAACATGGACGTTCTGAGCAGTGACTATAATTCTAGTCAGCAATGGTATCCAGGTGTTAGGCAAACTTTTTTTTTTTTTTTATCATGGCTGGGAGATGTAGAGTTAGGCCAAATGATTCACTGTGTCTATGCCCATCTAAGTGGCAGTATTAGATTACAAATTACTGCATTTGATCTGGTACCATAGCATGTTTATGACAGCAAGGGAATCTAGAAAACTGAATGACTGCAATCATCACAGTTTGATTGTTATCAGTCTCGTACTTGCTGTTATTAAAGAAATTATTACAATATAACATTTAGAAACATGGTTTTCTTCATGACCTTAAGACAAAAGTGAGAAATGTTTGTAAAACTTTTTTTTTGAGGATGGACAATTCAGTGTACTGGTGTACATACAGATAAATAATTTGTAGTCTAAGTGTAAACACTAGTAGATGCAGCACCATCAGTGAGTTATAGTGTTATTCATTAAGGTCTAGTGAAAGATAGAGTTCAGTAATACCATCACTAAGTCTGGGTTACAGAAAATATGCAATTTTTATTAGAACTTCCAGAGAATAGAAAAGCTCCTTTATGCACAGCAAATAACCAAACAAATATTTTAGGTCAATTAATGTATATAACTGTGTCTTACCTAAGGAAAAATTAATAATGACCTAGTTTTTAAAATAGATAAATCATGAGGTGAGTCATGCCATATAAGTTTTCTTAAATATTAGAAATGGAGACATGCCATGGTTCTCTAAATAGGAAGTATTATCTTTATATAAAAATTCAAAATGTGATCTTTACCACTTTCCCTGCCAAGTTAGAACTATGTTTGTGTGGTAGCTGTGGAAATTACATAAGGCAAGACAAGCCTTTCCTTAGCCAAGGAAAGCGAGGTAAAGGGGAGAACTAGCTCCAAGGGGACACAGCTAGTCTGCACATGTTGGAGTTGATGGAGAGGGAGGGCTGTGTTCATGCAGCAACCATTTGGAAGTGGTCCACCAGACCACCCTGAGGCTGCCAGCTGCTCTAGAGAGCCACCCCTTAGCCACACCTGTGTATGACATTTTCAAGGACTATTTAAGAATGTTGTATAACCTGAGTCACTATCATTTTTCTTTCTCAAAAAAGTTCTGGTTTTATCCCTTTCTGAACAAGAAATTTTTGAAATAGGAACTTTGTAGGAATTAGACTTTTGGATACTCATATCAAAGGTCCATCTGTTTAACAAGGCCTCTGTGTGGTGATGAGACTGTTTTAGTTGAATTCATTCCATTCTTATCACTAACTTGTAAGGATGTTATTGTGTATGTACACACAAGCAGGTTGTGGAATGACACACACTTTTAACATACTGAGAAAAACAATTCAATAAAGCACTATTGTGAGTTGACTGTGAACATGAATCATTTCTTAGCTTTAAAAATTATTAATTCATTCACTCTGATAGTAATGATAAAATGGCTCAGTCATTAGAACTTCAATTTTCCCACTGAAGTGATTTTAGGAAATGTCATCTTTTTTCAACAAGTGGACTCTGTGATAAAGAGTTGGTGACCAGACAATATATGCAACATGACATCTGACTGCACTTATAATTCATCACATTTTCTTTGGCAAGGTCTATTACTAAATGAAAACTAAAATGTGTAGAAAATAATTTTGAATTTTTATTTTTCCATAAAAAAAGCTATACTGACATGTGATGGTGATCAGCTGATAAATTTAGAACCCAAGGCACCAAGTCAACTGACCCCCATTTAAACAAAGACCTATGTGAAAGCTTTTACTATAAAATATCATATAGCAGAATTATTGTCAAATTCCCCCTCAGCCTTTTGTTTACAATAGAAATAAATTATATTAGCAGGTTCTTAGAGTTCTTCTGTAGGTCTGGAGATTAATCAATCAATATATAGCTTAAAGTAGTATGCAGATAATGTTCCTATATGCTTCTATGTTATAGAAATAAAGTCATCTAGTGAAAGTGCTACATAATTGAGTTACAATCTATATAAATGATAATCATGTATGTGGATACCTATAATTCACTTAAAAATTAAAATACATTCCATTGAGGGTAATCATGCCATTAAGTTCATGTAGTATAGTAAGTATTAACTTTCTTGCATTTTTTATTGTTACTGAGGAGAGAATGAAATAGTTTTTAAAAAGGCAGTTCTAAAAAATCTCAGCCATATAATTTAACTGTTCTATACCCCAATTTCTTCAGCTGTAAAATGGAAACACAAATGATCATTTGCATAACAGTTTTATTGCCTGGTTATGATATGATGATCCAAAAAAGAACCTAGTTTTGAAATTTATAAGCTACAAAAATATATACCTATGTTTGCCCTACAAGTCTTACCCAAACAAGTTTTTCACTTTTGAAAATCACAATCCTAACCCACACCTGGTGTGATTCTGATATAAAACATCAGCATCACAGATCAAGTTTTAAAGAAAATGTTCTTGTTTTCCATATACTGGGGAAGAGATTATCTCCAACAATGGAAATGTAAATCTCAGCTTGCTGGTGTTTATTCCAAGACAGACATTTCTGTGTTCAGTCTGTTTATCAGGCAACACTTTGTCTAAGCCAGGAAGTAGTCAGTATTTGTAACAAGACATATGCAAATCATTTCCCATGAGCAAATCTGTACCAGGAAAAAAAATCATTGTCACTTCACCAGCAAGAAGCTATCTCAAAGTGGACAGCTCAGAGCTAGACCATGCTGATGAGCTCAATGAGCCCCAAACATGTGCTCACAGTCTGAGACCCCTTCTGAGCAGACTTAGTGTACTACATCTGTTTGTCAGACAACACAGTCTGGGTATGCAGGCTTTGGAACCTATGTGAAAATGAATGGTGGCCATGATCCCATGAAATAACCCATCCGTGGCAACTCCAAGCCTCCTGGCACTTTAAGAGTTCCCACCAACACAAGGTAACACAAAACCTTGGAAGCGTTACAAAATTAAATCCAGCTACAAGTATTCATTTACCGTCTGTCTTAAAACATCACACAAACACACACACACACACACGTATGTATGTATGCATGTGTATGTATTTTTACCACTGGGTTCCCTGATGGCCTAACAGATTACTGACATGATGGTAAACTTGAGCAGACAATGGAACTGATAAAATATTTGGTCCAACACCATGTCAAAAATCATCAAAAAAAAAAACCCACAAAAAATCCAAAAAACGGGGAGCTTTTAAAATAATTTTAAAGCATACTCATTCCTTACTTCTGTTAGAAAAGAATTGACCTTAGAATGTCTTTGTCTTTTTCAATCCTAGTGCAACCAACTCTTAATAAAAACCTATATAAGGAGTTGAACACTCATTTCTTTCTCTCTCTCTCTCTCTCTTTTTTTTTTTTAATTGTTTTTAGGGTTTGCAAATCTTACTGAAGGAACTGAATTGGTGGAGCTTGTCTTCCTAGACAAAATAAACACTTTAGGACCCGACTTGTTTGTATTCTCCTCAGTGGCTCTGTATGCATCAGCAGCTAAAAACAAAGAAACTTTTTAGCTGCTCAGACAAAATGCAGCAGCTTTCCAAACAAGGGAGGGGAGGGCGTGGGCTGAGGGGAGGGGGGGCAGTACGGAGAGTCTGACAGTCATTCAATATAGGGATGATGGCTATAATGCACCAGGGTCCCCTTGCTGATTAAATATGCATCGGTACAGTTTTGATCGATACCAGCCATGGATCAAATGACACACCTGCAAAATCTTGAGCACAGGGCTCCCAGGAAGAGGGAATACAGTCTTGTCTCCTTATCTTTGTTTTCAAAGGCTCTCAATTTCTGTGCTTAGATACCTAATTTAATTCTCTCACCCCTCAGCAAACTGGATTAGGGAAGTCAATACTGCCTTTGTGCATCCACAGGAAAACACAGCTTTCCTTTTATTCAATTTAGCTATGACCTTTAGACAAAGATAATGACTATTGTCTAAAAGTAAGGTTAAGGCCTTCAGAAGAGGCCCCCCTGAGCTAAAGCTCCCTAGGAATTTGGGGTGACAAGGTAGTGGGGGAGTTATTGTGACCACTTCCTTCCTGGAGAGGAAGAAAGGAGGAAGGAAGGGCTGGAGAAATGGCTTAGCAGTGAAGTGCTTGCCTGTGAAGCCTAAGGATCCAGGTTCGAGGCTTGATTCCCCAGGACCCACGTTAGCCAGATGCACAAGGGGCGCACATGTCTGGAGTTTGTTTGCAGTGGGTGGAGGCCCTGGTGTGCCCATTCTCTATCTATCTGCCTCTTTCTCTCTCTGTCTGTCACTCTCAAATAAATACAATAAACAAAAAAGATTAAAAAATTATTTTAAAAAATTTTTAAAAAGAAAGAAGGAAGGAAAATTAGGAAGTGGAGAAATGGAACATGGAGAAACATGGTGGAAGAGATTTAAAATCATGATGACATGACTAAACTCACTTTGGCCCCGTCCTATCCACATTCAGAAAATCATTCTGTGAGAAGATATGAATGAGAATGTCATAGCAGCATTTTGTCTAAAAAGAGGAGGCAATGAATTGAGAAGGTTGGTGATTCTGTGATTGGGGAAGTCAGGAGAGTTCTATCATTCTGCTGCTGCGGAAGTCCTTCCAGTGCTGAAACACCTAAAGCCACTGGGCCACAGGGGCAGTATTCATGCTCACACCACTATAAGCAACCAAAAAGAAATGAGCTAGGACCATTTTCCTGAAACAGCACTATCAACTTTTTCTGTCTTTGGGTCTATAACCCAGCCATCTATCCATCCATCCATTCATCCATCCATCCGTCCATTATTTCACTCAAGTACACTCTGTACTCTGTGATACAAAATAAGAAAGGCCAAGACTCTCATGCTCAAAGGCTTCTCAGTCAGACTAGAGAAGGATGGCAAGACCAAGATTCTGTATCATTTCCTTTCATGAAAGCTTGGTTTCTGGTGCCTGAAGGGAGAGAAGTTACTATGTACCTTTGTGGGTGTGTTTAGTCTGTTACTGCCAGTAGCCCACTGTATCAGTAAATTCACCCTTGTCACAAATCAGTAGCCTGAATCCTGACCATCAGTGATAATAGTTCAGCCTAGCTTCTCTAGTGAAACAGAAAACAGGTTAACTAGCCAATTACTGCAGAGTCAGCATTGTTGCAAAGGATGTAAAATATCAAAGTAATTTTAAAATTTCTTCATTTATTCATCTGGGAGAGAGACAGAAAGGCAGACACACGTACAGAGACTATGAGTACGTCAGGGTCTCCTGCCACTGGAAACAAACTCCAGATGCATGCAACACTTTCTACATTTGCCTTTATGTGGGTACTAGAGAATCAAACTTGGGCATCAGGCTTTGCATGCAAGCACCTTTAACCACTGAGACATCTCTCCAGTCCCAAATTTTTAAAACTAAGATTTTCCCTACCCCATGGATAGAAAAATGCTACTTTTAATCAGGCCTGATGTTCTCCCATTCACAGAAATGATAGACGAAACTGTGGCACAATGATGAAGTTAGAGGTCTTGGTATAAGAAAACTTGGGTTCCAAACCCTTCTTAGGATTTCTTCTAGCTTTGGCCTCTAATGACCCATCCTTTTAACACCTGACTCCTAAGACCATGATTCAATGTGACATGTTAGCTATAAGGAACTGTCATTCTCTATACATTGTATGGAGGCTGGTCTTCAAAGAATATAAACTTATTAAAGCATCATTTTGACTTTTGATTTCCTGCCTCATTTTCACTGTAAGATAGCACAGTGACTAGAACATGTAGATACTAACACATGTTTGTTGACATTAGAAAGTGAAGAAAATACTTCTTTCAGAGGACATGAAATACAACTGATCTATCTGTGGAGCTGTTGACAAATATTTGTAGAATAGATATTCTGGCTTTGAGGACTGTATAACTGGAAGGCAGTGTGTTTCATTTGGTGAGGACAGACCCAGTGAGAGTCAGAGGCATGCTTTCTGGTCCTGAATCAACCACATTTTTCCTTACACATGTGAATTCTCAACTCTCCAGGCTAGAAGGGCTATATAAACCAAAGAGGTCACATGTTCTATGAAAGTTCTTTCCAGTCCTAAAGTTATATATTTGAAGCATGCCATTAGCAACTGAACTGCTGGTCTTTGGGACATTCAACATGAGTTCCCCATTTCACCAACAGGGACTTGGTGGTATTAGCTCCCTCTTGCTCATCGTAAGTGCAATAGAGACATTATGAGTTCAATACTCATTACATGCCAAAGATTGTCTCTACTTTACTTTATAAATGACCACAAACAGCCCACTAAGAGTTGAAATGTTTATGTTCAGTAACTTGGTTAACTTCTGACCACAGAAGTCCATAAATAGTGCTTTTTCATTATATCTTGATCCATCATGTCATCCAGAACATCTAAAACACTTTGTTTTAAAAGCTACTGAATAAAAAACTTAAGTCTAGTGATTGGCCCTAGAACTTAGGGCAAGACTTTTTCTTCAGTGGTGTTGGGGATCAAACTCTGGGCCTTGTACATACCAGCCAAGCACTATACCACTGAGTCTTACTCTTACCCTAGAATAATAATTTAAGAAAATACTCAGGCAAACTTTCTCTAACATTTATCTTTTAAAACAACATGCTTTCAATTTCCACATTAACAATCACTTTCCCCTTAAGACCCTGATTTTGGAACCTTTGGTAATTATGCTCATATAGAGAAAGCTATTCATTTGGAAAACCCCCAAAATATATAACAACTTCCTCACTTCCTATATCACCACCATAAAGCTCAGATAAAATCTAAATCTTTCAAAATTCACTCATCTTTTCCTAGTAGAAATAGCCACACACACACACACATATGCAAGTCATAAGTCATATATGTATATATGACTTCTATGTCACACACACATATATATGTATGTATGTATACATGGCATCTATGCTGTTATGATAAATCATTCTACTTTTTTGAATTTCTACTTAGAGTCTACTATGGTTTTCTTGCTGACATATGCAGTGCTAAGTTATTTAAAATTAATTGAAGCACAATATTTTAAAATCTCTTCATATGGTGCTAATCTTAAGTGCTTTAGAAGTTTGAGCCACACTTGGAAATCATGGAGCTCTGTGCATCCTTCTATCACAGAACAGTTGAATATGCTGGAAAGATTAGCCAGTGATTCTCCAGTGAACTTTCATTTCCCTCCAAAGCTGCACTGGATTATAACATTTCAAAAACGTGTGCACTGATACAAATGAGAAAGCTACAAACATCCCTATAACAAGAAAAAAACACAGCTAGATAATGAAAACACATGCATTTAGTGATTTGCATTTAAATCCTGAAAAGCTTTCAGAAATCCACTACTAATCACACTTCCGGGATCACCTGAGCTTATGCACCCTTACCACTACCTAGAGTTCATTTACATGCCATCTTGGTTTGCACTTTCATAAACAATCTCCTTTTTTTACTTGTGACTATGTTGGGTGGGAGATAAAAGTATTTTCCATCCCAGTAACTCAGTATGGGTGAGTAACTTGCTTAGTAGAAAATGCTGAAATTACATTGTCTTCCAAATAATTAGGATTAGCCAAATAAACTGTCTTCAAGACATGTTTTAAACCTTCTTTTTCATCACCTAGATTTATTTTAATGAAAAATGTATATAGGAAGTCTCTTCATCATATAAATGCTATTCTGAAATCTCTCCTCATCAAATACTTGTACACGGTTATTTGAAACTTTAGTGTTAATCACTTTTCCAAAATCAGGACAAATCCCTTACTCTAAAATATGACTAATAATTAACCTTTTTTGGAAGGAGGAGCTTGCTTATGATCAGTCCATCAAATATGTATTCCCACTGCTGTGCATAAAGCTTTGTGATATGTCACTGAGCACGGAAGCAGATCACCATGTTCATTCCTTCCTAAAAGTGCACATTGCTAGCTTTGCTCATCACTTTCCTCCTTGAGTTTCTGGAAGTAAGTAAATCCTTTTACACATCTGCAACAGTAAAAGGACAGGTAGAGATTTCCATAGCTAGTACTGGCTTACCTGTTTGTTTTATATTCAACAGAAATCATGAATTTCTTGATTCCATGGTTTTTGCTCGTGGTAGAAATGAACGTACAAGGAAAAACTTAAGTAGAAGCAGAGGGACTAAGTGTGTAAAATAAAAGTAAGAAGTCTACCTGTCAACCACACTCATTTTCATGCCTCCTCCTTCCACCCCAGCTGTTATCCATGAGCATCCATACCAGCAGGCTCTGACCTATGGTTTACAGTGGCTCCAGCATCACTGCTGTTTTTTTCAGATTTGAACCTACAGGTAAGCCTAGAATAAGTAGTGATTTGATTAGCTTTGGATGAAATCAACGAATATCCTCTTTCTCAACTGTGTTGTTTTGTTGGGGAGTTAGTAGGAACGAGGATAAAAATATCATATAGTGGAAAAACCAAAGCCAAAGGAAAAAACAGGGAGAAAATGCAGAAACAAAAGAGGTAGCATCTTGTGAACAGGCAACTGAAATGAGACACATTTGGAAGAGACCTGGGGAAAGTTACATTTTTAAATCTGTTCATTCAGTAGCTAGAGGTGAGTAACTCCCTGTATGGCATCTCTGAGTTACCAGGTTAGTGTTGGGGAATAGAGAGAACGAAAGAGACTAAGGCTAACATGGGGATGGCAGGAAAGAAGGCTGAAAGCCCTGTGATTGGCATTTGCTTTATCCTCCCAAAGTTTCCTGTGTCAGAAGTTTGATCCCCAGTGTGGCAATAGTTCTGGGAGGTAGTGGAACCTGCAGAGTGAGGGCCTCCTGGGAAGTAGTTAGGTAACCAAAGGAGAAACAATGCTATGAGGTCCTTTTTAGCCCTCCTAAGAGGTTTAGGCAGAAGGAAGTCTGGCCCAACCCAAGCTTCCTCTGGTTTTGTTTTACTATGTTGTGTTGGTTTGATTGAAAATGTCCCCCATAGCCTCTGGCACGTTTGATTAAGCTTCCCATTTAGTCTGCAGCTGGTGAAATCTTTAGGAGGCAGAGCTTTACTGTAGGAGGCATATTGCTAGGGACTGACATATTGCTTGGGATTGACTAGTCTAACCTACTGTGTGGTGAGAGGCAGCTCAGGCTCACTGTCCTCTCTACTAGGGATGTATGATGAAATAAGCCTGCTTCCTCCACCATGAAGCTTACTCTTGAAACTCTAGGCCTGATAAACTTTCTCCTCCTATAAGCTGCTCCTAGTCAAGTGTCATGTGTTATCTCCCTCTCACACACACACCATGTACAATGCCAAGATGTAATGAAGCCACTGGGACAGAAGCAACATGGCTGGAGCTACAGCCATGCTGTTTGGATTTCCAGCCTCCAAAACCAAAATGGAACTTCTGTTATTTATGAGTTATCCAGCCTCAGGTATTTTGTTTTAATAGCAGACAATGGGTCAATATATTATTTTGGGACGATATTTTCTTTTTACATTTATATCATGATTTCCAGGGGGAAAAAATCTGTTAGATTGGTTTTCATTTTCCAGCTAGACTGTATACTGTAGGATCTCATACAATGGTTTAATGATTCCTTTTTTTTTTTTTTTTTCCAAGTTGAGGTCCTATAAGAAGGGAAACTTTTCTAAGAAAAACAAACAAACAAAAAAATGTACTAAGTCCTTATACAAAACAGATTCATGTCTACAGTATGATACTTATTTATTGTCTCAATTGTCCTTAAAATTGGCACACATTTTGTGATTTTTACAACCACATTGATATTGTAGGGACATGCTTAAGACTTCCCAGGACACTTTTTTTGTTTGTTTGTTTTTTTGTTTTTCAAGGTAGGGTCTCACTCTGGTTCAGGTTGTCCTGGAATTAACTATGTAGTCTCAGGGTGGCCTCAAACTCATGGTGATCCTCCTACCTCTGCCTCCTGAGTGCTGGAATTAAAGGTGTGCATCACCACGCCCGGCTTCCCAGGACACTTTTCACAAACATATTAGTAAACCAAAGATGTGTCAAAATTTTCCTAATGAATAGAGAATAAGTAATATATGTAGTAGATGAAGAGAGAAATTATTCATTTTGCAAACACTGATGCCTTAACAAACAAAGGTGTGTTCTAAGAAACTACTTAAAAAGTTGATATTTATATAGAAGCCGTAAACAAAACCAACAAGCAAGAAGAGGATCTTATCATTTGCTCTTTTAAACCAGTCAGAACTGTTTACTGTGGCATTCTCCAGGCAAAAGTCTTGATTTTCATGAGGAGGGACACAAGAGAGTAACATTAAAGAGTCCTGGAGGCCCTTGGAGGAGAAATTCACACAGAACATCAAATGTTGCTCAGCATTTTCAAGTAACCATGATAAGTCAAACAGATCACATGATGCAAGTACATTTAAATATAAGTTTCTATTTCTGCTATAAAGTAAAAGAGATCCGAAATCTGAATGTGGAATAGCAAAATCTCTTGCAGGTTTTGAAAGCATATACAAAACCTGGCAAATGAGACCACCATTCACTGCTGCCATCTGCTTTCTGGCACAGTGAGGAAACTTTTACTAACAGCAACATTTTCTTACATTATAAAATTCACTAATTAGTTTTGTTGTAATAAGAAAAATAACCTTTGCATGGAAGGCAGAGTGCCAGCTTGCTTTTTTTTTTTTTTTTTTTTCCTTGTTGGCTGCACCTGACAGTAACATTCCCATGTAAATTTAACCTCTTGGTTTGCCCCAGTGAGAATACTTTATTATTCCTTGTTTAAAGTATCCACAACCATGGGAGTAACAGAGAGGAAACCTTGGAGGCATCTGGCTTACTAGCTCCCTCAACGAAACTGGGTTCTAAATCAGGAAACCTAGAGTCCAGAATCAATGGCTGGACACTGGGGTCTTGTTAACCTCACTATAAGGCAGCTCAACAAAATTAGCTTGAGACTTCCTCTAAAATTCCTAAATTCTTTGCAACTAAACCATGACTTTCCTAAAAATTGTATGCTCCAAAAAACCAATGATTGAAAAAGAATACATGAAACATGAGATGCTTCTGATAAGCTGAAGTAACTTTGAAAAGGTCATAGTTACACTGATTCAAATATCATAAATTGGGCAGGGGAAATGGTTTAGTGGTTAAGGTGCTTATCTATGAAGCCTAAGGACCCCAGTTTGATTCCCCAGGGCTTACGTAAGCCAGATGCACAAGGAGGAACATACGTCTGGAGTTTGTTTGCAGTGGTTGGAGGACCTGGCATGACCATTCTCTCTCTCTCTTTATCTGCCTTTCCCTCTTTTCTCCTAAATAAATAAATAAATAGAATTTTAAAAAAATATAAATCATTTGGCAACAAAAGGTATAGAAACCACTAAAATTCCTTGATGATCTATCCAACATATCAGTTAGCATATTACTGCACAATTAAAACAGTGATAGTTTCAGGCTGGAGAGATTGCTTAGTGGTTAAAGTGCTTGCAAAGCCTAAGGACCTATATTCAACTCTGTAGATCCCATGTAAGCCAGATGCACAAGGTGACTCAAGTGTGCAAGGCTGCATATGCATACAAGGGGGCACACACATCTGGAGTTCGGTTGCAGTGGCTGGAGGCCCTGGCACACCAATTCTCTCCACCTCCTTCAAAAAAAAATTTTTTTAAAGTGACAGTTTAATGAGCACCTACTGATTTCCAGCCTACTGTGACCACTGAAGAAGGTGTAGCAAACAGAAGCCTCCTGAGCCCTGCCACACTGAGTCTATCACAGGAAGCTCTCTGAGGGGCCAGACCACTGCCAAAACAGATGCTGAACAGAGCAGGACCTGTGGAAGGGCCCAGCCCTGGTGCTCACCACCCTTAAGCATTTGCTTAGAATGTCACGGGAAAGTAAAATGAGTGAAAATATCTTCAGAAAACTGAATTGGAAAATAGACATTCTTTCTTCAATTAAAAAATAAGTGAGGGGCTGGAGAGATGGCTCAGGGGTTAAGATAATTGCCTGCAAAGCCTAACAACTTTGGTCTGATTGCCCAGTGCCCATGTAAAGCCAGATGCAGAAAGTGGCATATGCATCTGGAGTTTGTAGTGGATGGAGGCCCTGTCATGGCCATTCCCCCCCCCTCTCATGTGCATGAGCATTCTCTTTAGAAATAAATTTTGAAAAAGTATTTTCAAAAAGAAAAAGAAACATGTGAGACCTAATTGGCTCAAAGTGACTATTTTGTGCCCAGCACCTCACAATCCCATTCTATTGATTTGGTTTTCTACAGGCTCCAATTTAGCTAAAGTGAAAATGCCCAGCTGTGTTACAAGATAATTTATCACAAACTCTGATTAAAGAACGAGAGGTGGATGGCAGAGAAGTTTAGTGAACCCACTGGTATTGCATCAAAAAGTCCATGTGATTAACCCCAACTGTATGGCAACAGTGTGGAATATGTTCCCAAGGACACATACCCACTGGGTTTATTAACTCTCCATTGTCATTAAAATACATTTATTAAAACTGTGAGATTTTGACCAATTTGTATAGTTTTGGCTTTGCTCTCACCTTCTTTACTTATTGCCTTTGTTAGGCACAGAAAGATGTTCCGTTCTTCACAATACTCGACAGTCAAAGTCGTGCTACACAGATCTCTGGTCTGAACTCAGAAAATGATCGAGTGCAGAAGAGGAGAGGGTTCAGAATCTTTCCCTTCATCTTGGCAGAATTATCCTTTCTCTGGCCCCTTCACCCTAGGGACTGAATGAGAATTCTGCTTCTATATCATTTCTCATTGTGTGCCATTCCTGTCTGTCTTCACAGCAAGGTGTGAGCCCTTGAGGGCACCACACTCAGCCCACCTACACAGATGCTGGTACAAAGTAAATGTTACCTAAGCCAGTGCTGAATGGAGAAATGGGGAAAGGCCAGTCTGAAATGCTCAAGCCAGGGATGGCTGGGGGATGGCTTACAGGCCTTTAGGCTCCTAGTGGAAATAAAGTCCATCTAGTACATTTTTTCAAGTAGGACTAAAATTCCTGAAATGTCGACCTACAATGGAGCAATTTCCTTCTCTCTACCAGACATAGGCAATGTCTTATTTAACATTCACAATAATTCTATTCGCTATTATAACATGTCAGACATAAACCAACAAAAATGACAATCTAAAATGGAGGTGGACTCATTAAAACAAGTCTAACAATTCTTTGCAATTTTTTTTTCATGATATGCTTCTTTAAAAACATTTTCTGTTTTTCAGGTAGAGGAAGAAGGCAACTGTGTTGAGTGTGAATCCTTAGGTCTTATTTAGAAAATTCCTATAGTATGTGAGACTGGTTTATGGTTTCACAGTAAGCAACAAGCCCTTATACATACATACATATGGCAGAGAGGGAGAGGAGGATAAGTAGCCATGCAGGGGCTCTCACCACTAGTCATCAAGAAGGCTGCTATCACTGAGAAGAGGGCAGAGGCAAGTGTAGGTGCACAAAAAGTTCCAATCAGGTAAACACTCCAGTTACGTAGTTTCTTTTGTTCTTTTCATTCTCCCATGAACTGAAGGTATGGCTCCTGAAACTGCTGACTGTGCTGTCAGGCTGGTGACCAGTAGGCATGTGGTCCATCTGCCACATACCATTTACTCAGCCGAATTGCTTTCATCTTTGGTTTTTGGCAGGCAAAATGTCAAATACTTTTATGTTCTTTATTGAAAACCTGATGTGAACTTAAGAATATTATTTCTAAAATTAGCCAAAAATTTTGAGAATGGCTATTTTTTGATATATCTGCATTTTATTAGATGCTTTATTTATTTATTTATTTATTTATTTATTCATTCATTCATTCATTCATTTGAGAGAGAGAGAGAGAGGCAGATGTAGAGAGAGAATAAGTATGGGCATGTCAGGGTCTCCTGACACTACAAACGAACTCCAGACAAATGCACTACTTTGTGCATCTGGCTGTACATGGGTACTGGGAAATTGAATCTGGGCCATCAAGTTTTGGAAGCAAGTGCCTTTAACCACTAAGCCACATCTCCATCCCCATAGGTGCTGCTATTTATTAGCAGAATATATTTAGATTTTGCAATGAAGTAATGTAACTTTCTATATAATCTGATTACATACAAAATACGTTGGTGATAATAAGAAAATTGCCAAAAATAATACATACTTTGAAGCATCTAAATAACTTGGAATTATCTGAAAATTTGCTTAGACGGGTGAACTACAATTTAAAAACCTGGTTAACTTTTATTATAATAATTGAATGCAGAGCTAAGGTTTGGAAGCTTCAATTTATTCACCAAGTACACAGAGTAGCACCTCTTTTTTCACAGCCTTGAAGTTCTCTACAGGCCTATATCAATATACAAGCAAGTATGCATGCATGTGTGTGCATGCACATATACACATAAAATTACAACTGCTAATCCTCCTTTCAGTATTTCCCTCCCTTTGGTTACATAGGAAAAAAAGTTGAATAAGAGTCCAGAGAATTCTTACTTTCTGATTTAAATATAACTGTACTTTAAATCTAAGTGTTATGGTAGGTATGTTTGGGGTTTGAAATACTTCCTACGCTTCCCCATCCTGAGGGCAAAGTGGCAACAGTAGCTATGAGTTCGCAGTTGATGGGAGAACTTGAACCTCAGTTCAAAATAAACCATTGGCATAAAGGATGAGGAAAGGGAAATCAATAGGTGCAAACTAGTTAGACAGGAGTAAGATGTTCTGGGGTGTTGCTCTTGATGCTATCTACTGATGATAGCCAACAACTATGTAATACACACTTCAAAAATCTAGCAGATAATTTTTGAAAACTTTTGCCATAAGAGAAATAATAGTTGTTTCAGAAGATAGATATGTTTTATGTGATTAGAATAATACTATATATATACATTGAAATACATGGTATCCCATTAATATGCATAATTTTATGGTTTTATCAATATCTAGTTGTAAATCCTAAGATATTTATTTTTGCATGTGTATGTGGTATCAGGGCATGTGTGTATACATGTTTGTAGATGTGTGGATGTACAAGTTTGTGTGGGTATGTGGAGGCAAGAGGTCAATGTTAGATTTCTTCCTAAATCTCTCTCCACTTTTTTTTTTTTTTTTTTTTTTTTTTTTGAGACAGGGACTCTCGCTGAACTCAAAGCTCATCCATTCATCTCATCTGGCTAGAGGAGCACTCCACAGATGGATTCTTCCATCTCCACCTCCAGAGTGCTGGGATGACAGGAGTGCACTACAATACCTCATTTTTTAAAAAAAATATATCTTATTTATTTATTTATTTATGAGAGAAAGAGATAGAGATAGAGAGAGAGAGAGAGAGAGAGAGAGAGAGAGAGCGTGTGTGTATTTGTGTGTCTGTGTGTGTGAGAGAGAGACAGAGAGAGAAAGAGAGAGAGAGTGTGTGTTTGTGTGTGTGTGTGTGCATGTGTGTGTGTGTGAGAGAGAGAATCAACACATTAGGGTCTCTAGCCACTGCAAACAAACTCTAGATGCATGTGCCCCCTTGTGCATTTGACTTACGTGGGTCCTGGAAAATTGACTGGGGTCCTTAGGCTTCACAGGCAAATGCCTTGACCACTAAGCCATCCCTCCAGCCCATATCTATTTTTTTATGTCAGTGCTGGGGATTTGAACTCAAGTCTTCATGCTGTGTACTGAGTATTTTGTCTACTCAGTCATCTGCCCAGCCTCTTAAAAATAGTTTTCAAAACAGACTAGCAAAAGATATGTATTACCAAAGGTGTGGATTAGCCAAGAGAGTCAAGCTTCTATGTGGAATACTCCATGACAGCAGGATGCCTAGGAGCCTAAATGAGGTACTGAGAAAAAGAAGTCGCCTTTGGCTGGAGAGATGGGTTAGTGGTTAGGCACTTGCCTGTGAAGCCCAAGGACCCCATTTTGAGGCTCAATTTCCCAGGACCCATGTAAGCCAGATGCATGGGGTGGCACATGCATCTGGAATTTGTTTGCAGTGGCTGGAGGCCCTGATGTGCCCATTCTCTCTCTGCCTATCTGCCTCTTTCTCTGTCTATCACTCTCAAATAAATAAACAAAAAATATTTTAAAAAAGAAGAAGCCACCTTTTCTTACCCCAGTGACTTTCAGTCCACCTCCCATCTAAACCCACCCCTGAGAGGTGGTCTAATTATGTGATGGAGCACAATCAAACTCTCCTCTCCAACACTTTGAGACTCCTAACATAGCTTACTGTTAACATGGCCACCTTACAAATGCTTTACTCATCACAATGAGATTGGAAATGCAAGTGAAATGTCCCTTTGCCAGTCTCCTTTATTATACATGTGGTTTCATCTTTCTAAATTTGGATATCTATTCCATTTTAGAAGGTAAGGAGAATGTAATACATAATGCAGATATAGTTCAAGCAAATCTGGTATCTTTGTTACATAATTTCTCATGATTTTAAACCAAAAGATAGCCATATATTGAAGGTGAATATTTTTGTTGTTGAATTCTAAAAATTCTAGAACACTGAGGCTTCCTTTCAAAGAATTCTGAGCGAGGAGCATGTTGCTGACACAGCAACACTGTGGACTCAGAACCACTGTGGGAAATGTCAAATTTATGGTCCTTGGGGTGACTGGAGGATGGTTTTGTGGTGTGTGTAGTGTTTTGTTTTGTTTTGTATGTGCTTTTTTCTTTCTCCTTTGAGCCTCTGACAGAAACAGAGCTCTACAAACTTTTTGGCGACCTCCCAGGAAAGCAGAAGGAAGCTGTGTTCTGCACTTCCCCTGAGACCTAATGAAATATACAGCCTCTGGGCTTCTTTCAATTTGGACTTTCAGATCACTAAGCCAGTGAAAAGGGGATCCTAGCTGTCACAAACGTCACATGGTCAGGGTCACCTGCTGCTAGGGGGTTCTCATGCCAGTTGTTGACATAATAAGCACCCCCTTACACTTTAATTACAATTCACAGTGTGCAAACTCTGCAATCTGCTTTAAGGCAGATTGTCTTTCAAATCAACACTAAGATTCTATTGCTAAAATGGCCATGAAATGTAGCAGAGCAAGGGTGTGTCCAGATGATGAGCTCTCGGCTGACATCATCAGCCTTGTGGGGAAAAGATAGGCAGGGGTTCATAGAATATAAAAATGGAATTACTGCCCCTCATTCTGGAAGATGGCATCTCCACTCTGAAATCTGTACTTAAGACTTGGGGTGACCAGACTAGAAAAATTTAGTACAATGTTCTTGTTCTGCTTTGTACTTTTCTGGTAGTCTAATTATTTTTTCTACATGGGGTAGGAGTAGCTACTCTTTAATATCTTGCCCATTCAACACAACTACTAAATTGCTGAAGGATCAAAGAGTTTTTATTTCTCCAACATCTTTCCCTTTAAATCCAGGACAATGCTAGCAATCAATGTTTGACATAAGTTTAAGTAGAACCATGTTGATGCTCTATACTTCACTAGATCTATTCATTTTTCTAACTATAGACTAGTGAAAACTATATTCTTGCAATCAAAACATGAAAGGTCATGTGAAACAGAGCCCAAGTAAAATAAGATGACAATACAGGGAGCAGCTTGGAAAGTGCTAGCACATAATTGCACTTTATAATTTTCTCTAAAAACAAAAGTAGAAATTAGTTATAATTCTAAAACAGAGAAAAGCACTATAAACTTAGGTGTGCTATCCCTTGAATGAACTGTCCTAGCACTCCAGGTTTTGTCATTCTGTTTTCAGTACCATGAAGGGCATAAGATGTAACATGTGAAATAAAACAGGTAAAGTACTTTTTGATGTTTATAAAGTTTACTCAAAACACTTCAGGTGGGTTGGAGAGATGGCTTAATCTGCTAAGCCTAAAGGCCCAGGTTTGATTCCCCAGAACCCACAGAAGCCAGACGCACATGTTAGCTCCTGTATCTAGAGTTCATTTGCAGTGGTAAAAGGCCCTGGCATACCCATTCTCTCCCTCACTGTCTCTCTCAAATAAACATAAACAAACATAAATAAATAAATAAATAAACCTTACTTATTAAAAAAAAAAAAATCTCAGTTGCACCTGAGGAATGCCTCACTATAAGGTTACCAACAGTGACAAAAATAAACAGTCCAGGGGCTGGAGAGATAACTTAGTAGTTATATGCTTGCTTGCAAAGCCTGATGGCTGGGGTTTGATTCCCCAGTACCCATGGAAAGCCAGATACACAAAGTGGCACATACATCTGGAATTCATTTGTAACAGCAGGAGACCCTGGCATGCCCAAACACTCACTGTGTTTGCTTCTTCCTATCTCTCTTAATTAACTAAATAAATAGGTAAAAATTAACTTTTTAAAAAATAAACAGTGAAACATAACAGAAAACTCCAAGCTTACAAAAATAGTTAAATTTTTCATAATAATAATAATAATACATCTATCCTTGCTTTAATGAAGGATTGCCTGAATAATGAATGCCATTCAATAAGATAAAACCAGCCAATGGCTATTCATTGCTAGTCAATGGTCCATATCAAGACAAATAGCATCAATGACCAAAGATACATGTTTTCTTTTATTTAAGTACATTATCCTAACACAAGCAGCAGATAAATCCTCATTTTCTTTTTTTTTTTTTTTAAAGCAGTTTCTTAGATAAACATTTACATCTTGCTATTTGGTTTGGTCTTTTTCGTTTCTTACTTTAACCATTCCAGTTCTCACTCTCTGCTATCTCCACAATGCTGCTTGACCTCAAATTGTGAATCAGTCCCCATCTGTGATCTAAGCCATCCTCAGAAGCAAGGCTGGGTAAGCTATGAAAAGCTCAAGTTCACCAGGATATCATCAGTAAGCCACCCCTTGCCTCTGACATCTGCTTCAATTTTTGTACAATAATTTGTGCTTTTTCTCTCACAGATAATGTCCACCCTAACTGTCAGCTCCTGGACTTGTGTTTGGGCTTGGACCCTGGTCATGAGAACCAGACACTGACTGTGTCTGCTCCAACTACTTCACTGAGTCCAAGCAGTCATCTGGGGTCCTAGGACTTGTTGACAGATGTCTCCAATGCTAACTCCTTACCTGGCTTAGTGTCACCTGCCTATGCCATCTATTTTTTGGTTCTTCCAAAGTTTTCAGACATTCACCTCCTCCCAGTAACATCTTCCATTGTATATAGCCCACAAAGTGTCTCATGAGCATCTTCAATCACACTATGTGGAACCTTCTCTCCTTGGGCTGTGCTTTATGGAATCATCAGGGTCATTCTAGAATTATCAACCCCACTTAAGAAATACAGGTACGGGGGCTGGAGAGATGACTTAGCAGTTAAGGTACTTGCCTGTGAAGCCTAAGAACTCATGTTCAAATCTCCAGGTCCCATGTAAGTCAGATGCACAGTGACACAAGCACACAAGGTCACACATGTGCACAGGGACATAGGTATCTGGAGTTCATTCACAGAGGTTGAAGGCTCTAGTGTGCTCATTCTCTTTCTCTCTCTTTCCCTCTCTCTCTCAAATCAAACAAATAAACACTCTCTTACATGCCTTATGTCTGTGGATGTGAACCTTTTCTCTCTCCTCCTTTCCCTTTACAGGAAGGGAACAGAACATCTCTCTTACCATTTGAAAATTAATTTGACTATTTCATACATGCATTTAAAGTATTTGATCATATTTACCCTCCATCACCTTGTTATTCTCCTCTCACTAACTCTTGAAGAACCCAATTCTTCCCAACTAGTCCCACTTCTACTTTGATGTCTTAAAAAAATCTATTTATTCATTTATTTTGTGTGTATGTGACAAACTGATGTAAATTAGGACTGCTTGCATGAGCTGGGTGGAGGTTATTATTAACAGGAGCATGGATAACTTACTAGTGGCTCCACCATTAAAGAGAATGTCTCCCTTGAGCCGGGCATGGTGGCACACGCCTTTAATCCCAGAGCTTGGGAGGCAGAGGTAGGAGGATCGCCGTGAGTTCAAGGACACCCTGAGACTACATAGTGAATTCCAGGTCAGCCTGGGCTAGAGTGAGACCCTACCTCAAAAAAAAAAAAAACAAAAAACAAACAAACAAACAAACAAAAGTCTTCCTCTACTCTACCATAACTAACATTAGGACAGGTAAGGGCCTCATGAGCCTCTTCACCATCCACAACAGAAATGGACAGGCCCAATTTTGGGCAGATCTTGTTCAGATAACCACAGCAGCTTTGAGTTTATAAGGATAATGGCCATGTCATGCCCATAAAACAGTGTTCCACAGCACTCCTCCCCATCTTCTGGCTCTGATATTCTTTCTGTCCCTTCTTCTGCAATGTTCCTGGTATTCAAAGGGTGTAATTATAGATATCCCATTTTGGGCTGAGTACTCAATAGTCACTTGTTCTCAGCACTTTTTAAAAATGTATTCATTATTTGATAGTGACAGACAGAGAGAGAGAGAGAGAGGGAGGGAGGGAGGGAGAGAATGGGTGCGCCAGGGCTTCCAGCCACTGCAAAGGAACTCCAGACACATGCGCCCCCTTATGCATCTGGCTAACGTGGGTCCTGGGGAATCAAGCCTTGAACCAGGGTCCTTAGGCTTCACAGGCAAGCACTTAACCGCTAAGCCATCTCTCCAGCCCTATTCTCAGCACTTTGATCAGCTTTGAGTAACTGCTACCCACTGTAAAAAAAAAAATCTCTGACCAAAATTAAGAGTAGCACTATTTATGGGCATAAATATAAATAATTAGAAGGCAGTTCGAAGGGCATGGCATATCCTTCTAGCAAAACAGTGGTAAGTGGCCTATCACCTCCCCAGACACATAAGTTTTTGAGTAGGGTTTTAGAAACAGGCAAGAATTCACTCCTGTGAAGTAGGCCTCAAATACAATCAGAAAGCACTTGTTACTCCCATAACAGTCCTGCCAATATAGCATCAATTGGCACACCGTGCTTGGCTGGCCAGTGTGTAGCATGCATGGTCCACCACTGGGTAAGACTGGTGATGATTTTTCATTTCCATCATGCTGCATAGGAACTTCTGATCTTTGTAGCTAGTGAGCAGGATAGAAACTTCCAGTTCCCTTCTAGCTTGATTTCTCTATATCCTGCAACCAAGGCATATGGTATCTTCAGCAACAGATTCTTATTATCTACTTCTGATGGGCAACCTACAGTAGTATCATCACTCTGTATTGTTTTGAGGGCCTTAAGAGCCTCCTTGGCCAACAAATTATAGGGATGCATCCCACTGTTGGCATTTTTGGATTTTCATTTACTAACCTATAGCTTCTGGAAGTAGTAGTATCCACCCACACAGGGTACTTCCCTTCAAACTCTTTTTGAAAATTATTTTTATTTAGTTAATAAAGAAGTAATTTTCCATACGTATTTTTCACATATCCTTAATTTTGATTAACTCTTTCTTCTCTGATTTCTTTCTGTCCTCTATCCTGGCTTAAAAACATCCTCTCCTAGTATTGTGGCCATGGCTTTCATATCTCATGAGTTCTACTGCTGGCCATGGCTCTTCCCTCCCCGTTTCCTTCTAGCTTCTCAACCTCTACTGACACTCCAGCTTAACCATGCAAATGGAAAATTTGAAGGTAGGATCTGCATATGACAGAGTACATGTGGCATTTGTCTTTCTGAACCTGGGATACATTATTTAGTATAATACTCCACAAAGAATATGAGTAATAAATGGAGTAGAAAGGGATGGTGAGATGGCTTAGCAGTTAAGGTGTGCTTCCCTGTGAAGCCTAAGGACCCAGGTTTGATTCCCCAGAGCCACATAAGCCAGATGCACATGGCAGCACATACATATGGAATTCATTAGCAGTAGCTAGAGACCCTGGAGTGGCCATTCTCTCTCTCTCTCTCTCTCTCTCTCTCTCTCTCTCTCTCTCTCTAGTGAACAAATAAATGAAATTAAAAAATAAAGAAATGGAGTACCCTTTCTATCCAGTATTGCTACAGCTAGAAGATGACTGGCTATTAAAACAGCGAGTAAAGAAGAATCTTTGTTTTTTCAAGGTAAGGTCTCACTCTACCTCAGGCTGTTCTGGGATCACTTTGTGCTGCAGGCTGGCTTTCAACTCACAGTGATTCTCCTACCTCAGCCTCCCAAGGATTAAAGGTATGTACCACCATGCCCAGCTCAAGAAGAGTTCTTTTAAAATGAGACATACATATCTTAAATACTTTTAGCTTTGGATACATATGTATATTCCTTGACCAAATTATTGATGCATAGATAAGACCATCTTTAAGAAGAGTCCATCAGTGAGAGTTCTATAGCATCTTTCTTACATAAACCACATCCATAAAGCATCATACTTCCAGTTTCATTTGTTTAAAAATAGAGATCAGTGCTGGGAAGATATCTCAGTTGGTGAAATGCTTATCTTGCAAACATGACTTGGACTGAGTTCTATCCCCAGAACCCATATTTAAAAAGCCAAATGTGATGGTATTCACTTGTAATCTCAGTACTGCAGAGGCAGAAAGAGGTGGATCCCTAAGGTTCACTGGTCAACAAGTCTAGTCTACTTGGTGAGATCCAGGCCAGTGAGAGAGCCTATCTCAAAAGGAGATGGTCAATGCCTGAGAATGACATCTGCAGCTGTGCTCTAGCTTCTGCATGTATATGCATACATGAATACTTGCACACAACTAAATGTGCACAAACACACACACCCATGCACACAAAAACAAAATAAAATAGAAGTCAAATTTACAAGTTCTATTATAAAAAGCTAGGTACAAAAATTCTTTGCAGTTTGATAAATTTCTCTAATCTTCTCTAGCTATGTGACATTTACTCTAAAACATGCACACACACACACACACACACATACACACACACACACCTTCATGTGGGTAGAGAGAGAAAGATGCAGACAGAGAGAGAGAAAATAAGAGCATTGCCACCACAAATGAACTCCGGATCCATGTGCCATTTTTTGTATCTGACCTTATGTGGGAACTGGGGAATTGAACCTAGGCTGGCAGGCTTTGAAAACAAGCACCTTTAATCACTGAGCCATCTCTCCAGCCCTAACACATGCTATAACTTATCCTCACTGTCTTTCCTAAAGCATGGGCTTAGTTTCATAGAAATTAAAAATTTTGCCCTTTCCTTTTGAACTTGAACATCATTAGTTCATACAACATATACTAAGCTCCCACTATTAGGGCTTATCCAAAGGGAATAGCATTCTAGCATTCACTGATTGGATATTATAAAAATAAACTGATTATGAACCCATGGCCCTTGAAGATAGAATTCAAAGTTGCAGCATTCTGCTTAGCTGTAATGTCTAGTAATATTAAGAAATAATTAAACAGGATGAAAACTTCTCATTTGAGTTATATTTAAGATGCCGAGTTGATACTTCTATCCACCTGCTATGGAAAAGTTAATATTTAATTTTACCTAAATGTATTTTTTAAATCAAAAAAATAATTTGGCAGATTAGCTATTACCACGGTGTTTTCTAAATCTATGTATGTATGTATGTGTGTGTGTGTGTATGTATGTGTATATATATATATATACATATATATATATGTATGTATGTATGTATGTATGTATGTATGTATGTATGTATAGACAGACAGACAGACAGATAGATAGATCTTTTTGTTTGTTTGTTTCTCAAGGTAGGGTCTCACTCTAGTATAGGCTGACCTGGAATTCACTCTGTAGTCTTAGGGTGGTCTTGAACTCACTATGATCCTCCTACCTCTGCCTTACAAGTGCTGGGATTAAAAGCATGCACCAGTACACCCGACTCTATATTTTGTTGACATTATATTAATATCATTACTTCTGGTTTCACTTAGGTTTATGACTAGTGAATTTTTTAGGGACACTGTGTTATTTGAAAGATTAATTCCATGCTAACATTATTTAGTTTGACAATTAACAATCATATAAAAAATACTTTTATGATATCTTTTAGTCTTGAGATTTTTCAGATTAACATAACTAGCACTTTAATGTCACTATACTTACAATTAACCTTGGAGCAGCAAATAGCCTTACTCTTAGCCTTCTGCTTATCAGCTTACTTATCATCAGAAAAAAATCAATGTATTGTGTTCATACATGATGATGTCTATGATGGGAACACTAGAAGTTGCTGAGCAACTAAAAGTAACTACAATGGCCAACATTATGGGCTAAATAATTGATAATATAACTTTCCCAGTGAGTTTTGTAAAGTAAGGATTATGTTCCTCATTTCAGGTTGAGGAATTTGAGATAAGGCTAAGAAAAGAAATCTAGAAAATAACAACTGTCTCCAAACCCTTAGGTTTTCCCACTTCAACAATCTCTTTGTTTCTCAAATACACATTTACATACACACCCACATACACACATTAATTCATGCATGTATACATACATATATTCATTCATATCAACATATACTTAAAATAAACCAAAGATCATAGACTTCTTTCTAATAACATTTTTATTTGTACCGATTTATATCCATGTAGGCTAACACAAACACAAACCAAAACCCACACACATGCACTTTAGTTCAATCAATTACATATGCAAAAGAACAGTGAGTCAGGACTATGTTATTAAAAGAGGCTTTTGAAGCAAGGAGTATTGATGTGTAAAAGACCTACCACAAAAGTGTATTTCAACAAAGAACTAGCACAGAAGGACTGAACAAAAGTGAAAATAAGGGAAACACAAGCTCTTCATCTTTTCTATGTGGGTATGGGTGTCTTATACATAGCACTAACAAAAACAAAGAATTCTGGAATATTTGAATATCCAAAAAGTAAGATACATCTAAGCAAGTTATAGTTGGAATAAACCAAACCCACACTGATTATCACTGGATTTTTTTTATCATATAATATGATATTATTCTATACTAAAGACTTTAATAGTAAGCCCATTCTTTATAAGAAAAAAAATTGAAGCTAAGACTTTAAAAATGCAGAGTACTTTTTTCAGTGGCACGTTTTAAAACCAAAACATATGACCTGGCATCAGAAGAGATAAAGAAATTTTTACTTTGCTCTCAGAATCCCTGGGGAGTGTTTCATAATCCCAAAGTATATTTCAATAGTCATGAACCCAGCTCCTGCTTTCCTTAAATTTGGGTCTACTCATCTGAATTGAAAATGAATATTTCAACCAATCATACGAAACTTATCTTCATGACAGCAGTCACTCAAGTCACATGGAACAAGGAACTTGTACAAATAGTCCTTTTGTAGAAAAATAAATAGCAGCATTTAAATTCACTTGGAGAGCAGAAGTAGGGTGGCCAAAAAGTTGTAAAAGACATAGTTGGTCCTCTACTCTGAAGTAAAAAATAATTTTGTCTGTTTGCATTGAAATAGACATTATACTCTCACAGAGACTATGCTTACTGAAGGCATTATTGCTTTTGCATATAAATAGAAGCACATTTCTAGCACTTAAATTATTACAAATATTGAAAACAGTCTTCAGAAGCTTTTAGCAATGTATTCTCTGTCTTGTTTCCAAAGAAACAATCCAATTAAAATGATGATTTTCAGCAAAGAGGCCTAGGGATAGGGACTGTGCCGTGCACTCAGCACATCTTAGAAGCACTGTAGAAATGTTTGAAAACTTCCATATGCTTTCTGTGTACTTGTACTAACTAAGCATAATTTACAAATACTTTCCTAGCAAAGAACTTGTATATTTTTTTCTGATTCTTCCAGTAAGACTCTTTCCATGACAACTCCAGCTGGTACCAGGTTTTTGTCCTTGAACTCACTGTTTCACTAGTGTAACTTGCGCACTCAAAGTTGTCAACAAGAACTGGTAATGAGTGTTAGGTATTTTTAACACATTCCTCCACCTTCTAGTCACAACACCCCTATTCGATAGCAAGCATGTATGTGAGTCACACAAGACAACTAAATAATATCAGCTGGATTAATTTTCTTATATTAAGATTATTCTACTGATTGTCCTATTATATCTGGTTCATAAACATTTTAGTTTATATAACTGTTTTTTTTTTCTGAAAAGAATGTAGTACCTTATCATGTTCTCATGCTTTAAATTTTTCTTCTTTTACTTTCTTTAAGTTTTTTGGCCATTTTTCCCTATCTACAAATATTCATTAAGCATCATTTATAAATTGTGTATGGGCTTAAATTATAATGATATTTATGAAATTATAAAGTAATATGTTTTGTTTTATATCTTTTAGGATGTATATCATATGAAAGAAAAACTGATGCCTTTCTTTTAAGATTTGAATAGCTCACAGGTGATTGACTGCCCACTCTTCATATTACTGAAATAAATAATAAGAGGAGATACACTCATATTGGTTGCATACTTCAGAGTAAAAATCAATTAAAGCAGCATTGTATGACTGGTAGTCAAATGATATGCAGCTCAGGGATCATGAGGTACCACCTTCTGTTTGTAAAATCACTAAGGCCCGCTTAGAGCCTTAATATGATTTCTCCATGAGAACTCAAGGTGGTATACATAGACATCTAAAGTGGGGAGGTGTTAGCTGGTAATTCTTCCATTAATAATATCTTAAAATTTAAGCGTTTTAAAGGTTCTTTATAATAATAGAAATGACTGTTCAATATTTATTGAGAACATCTGAAGTGCATGGCTCTTGTTGAAGTTTAATATTTAAGTGAGAACTGCAGTGTGCCATCTTGCACACTGGATAACCTTGTTACTGTTTTGAAATGAACACTTAAGTCCCCTTTATTTGTGATCTTGGAGCTTTCCTGTGCAACTTGACCAGACAGAAGCCTTGTCCAACAAAGGACACAGAACAAGAAGAGACACAGGATCATGAGGGCAAGTCATGATATCTAAGGTATGTGAGCCAAGGCAAGTTTGAGGATGTCATCAAGAAGTTTGGGCCTGAAGTTTTCCTAACTATCTCACCCAAACCTTCTAGTTCAAAGCAGTATCTATCTATCTATCTATCTATCTATCTATCTATCTATCTATCTATCTATCTATCTATCTATCTATCTATCCATCCATCCACCCATCTACCTACTTACCTACCTACCTACCTACCTATCTACCTATCTGATTTATATGTATATTATAGGTATACTATCATCGGTGCACATTTGACTTTATTTGCAATTGAATCTACTGCCCCATGTGCTATAAGTAACAGCATACATGGTTCTTTGCCAGACAGAAGGAAAGCTAGGTAAGGCTGTGTGCATATTCCAGAGGCTGGATAATTTTTTTTTAGAACTCCCTCTGGCTAATGTTTACTTATCATCATATATGCATCCAAGAAAATTTTGAAATACCTGAATAGAAAAGATAGTTCATTAAGGGTTCAGAAATAATGATGAAATAAAACATTTTCTCACAAAACAGAAAGTTCAAAACCATGAACTAGTAAAAGAAGTCATTGGATACTTATTCATTCTTTCACTTAGTGCACATAAAGGTCTCAGGATCACGTAGGTGGTCAACCATTTCCTTTCCTGAAATGAAAGTTCTGTTTCAAGCTAACTGCACTGTCCATCTGTGGTATAATGAGGGCTACAAGGAATCCAAAAGAAGTGGTAACTTCAACTCCAGAGCAGCTGTAGTCACTGGTGCAGTGCTAGCTCTGAGCATTTCCTCACTGCCCTTCACTCATGATGCTACTTTCATTCACTATACATAAAGGGTGGCACCAAAAGCAATTACAGTACGTTCCCTGTGGGCTGTGTTAAGCATGCAGCTATAACACCAGTTGAAGTCTATATGATGTTAACAAGAACTCAGCGCAAAGCTGTGGTGAGCTATATCTGCAAACCACAGATCCATCTGTACTGTTGGATAGGGTGTCAATGTTCCAAAGATGTTGCTCCCTGTATTCATAGGGGCCAATTCACGAATCAATCCATCCTAAGAGGCTATTTTTTTCTGAGTACAACCTGCTATCTTGGAATGGGACATTCAAGTGGGTGAAGTGAACACTTCATCAGTGTCAGCTCAACAATTTCCACCCAGAGACTTAGCAGTGTCTGTAGACTCTTTTCACTGAGGACCTCAAACTCTGGTCAGCTCCTTGAGGATAGGGTCTCCCAGTGCTCATGGATGGATGAGTAAATAATGTATGAAAACTGGTCAATCCCTATGAACTTTAGTACTAGGACACAAAAAGTCAAAAATGTAAAATAGGTATGGTTTTGATTAACAGTCACTATGTGCCACCAGAAGGAATGGCTTAAGGTTCCTCAACATTGATGAAACCAGTCTACAAAAACAATTATGCAAGGGTCATGAAGATAAGTCAGTCAGTAAACTGCTTGCTTCACAAGCCTGAAGACCTGAGTTCTGATTTCCAGCACCCATGTAAAATCCAGACATGGTGGTCTGTGCCTATAATCCCAGTACTGGGGAGGCAGACACAGGAGGATGCCTGGGACTTAGTGGCAAGTTAGTCTATCTGAGTTGCTGAGCTCTGGGTGCAGCAAGAAATGCTCTCTTGAAGAGAGGGAGAGCACTTAAGGAAGACACATGGTATCAATCTCCAGTCTCTAGACACACACATATACACAAATACACACACACATTTTGGGCATTTATATATGGATTGCACCACATGCAAAAGTACATAAAAATAGCCATGCAAAATGCTTAATCTTAAAATACAATTATTGACATCAAAGCCTACTAATGAGGAACTGCAGGTGGATTGGTGAATTTAAATTTCATAAAGAGCCAGCACACAATATCTCAGGATAGATTACACTAATTAATATGAGAGGTTAGGCTAGTCCTCCATGGGTCAGTCATTCCATTTTCCAAGGGGACACCATGGACAATGACTTAAAGACTGCTGCTTCCAGGCCTTTTTAGTTGAGAGGAATAAAAAAAATCACCATAGTCCTAGCCCTTCAATAGTTACATGAGGAAAATGATAACCACAAAGGTTAATATACCTGATGCCATTGGACATACCTGATGAGTGATTATTTTCCTGTTTGCCCAAGCAGACCAGAAATAACTAACTGCTATCAACTTGCATGGTCAAAATAATGATGTAGTATAGCCAGCATCTGATTTTCAGTTGTTGACATGAAAGTTCAGTATAAATTAAAATAACATTACTATTTCCAAATAATGTTGGCAAAGACATCTGTCACAACTAAAACAACAACTTTCCTACTATATCTTACTGACTTTCTGAGAGATGCTGGGAATACTAGTTCTATAAGCCACTAAATTAGTACCAGAGAGGTTCCAGTTCCTCTTTCTAAACAGCATTATTATTGGATCTTTACAACAGGGTAACTATAATTAAATACTAAGTTGCTTATGATTCATACCTTCCAGAATAAAACTGTTCACTTCCAAATGCAAGATGTGACTTCAATGGTGGACATGTATAGCAGTTGCTAGGAAACACTGACTTAATTAGCTGGGCCAGGTTTAGTTATTTTGACTCTTTAGGGTGCATAAAGGGTTTACAGGACTTCACTCTCCTTATGGGGTTCAAACAAGACTCAAGTGAACTTCACCAGGAGGAGACTTTTCAGATGGCTTGAGCATTAACCAGAGACTGAGTGGTTTACAAATCACCCAAAAGAATTTTTGTTTTAGAATCTTCCCATGAACTCCAAGAATTCAAATTCCAAATTAATTTATGTCACAAAATGACTACAAGATTTTAGTATCTCTTGCTATTTTCTTGCTATTGTATGTGAAAACCATGAAGTGGGTGTGTGGATGGAGAATCTGAAAATCTGAAGTTAGAGAAAACAAAAAAGAAATAAAAATTTAAGTATCTTGATATTTGCAGTTTAAAAAATGTTTTCACATATAATCTAATATGCAAATATTAGTGACTAGCAATAGGATATGCTCACATCAGCATTTACCTCAACATTATCTCACACTCTCCATCTTTAATTTATGAGAAATAAAAGTACATTATTTAAGGATTTATTTTGTGAACAAAATGTTAAATAAAGCTATATTACTGCATTTCTTTGGGGAACAAAAACTTGGATATAATAAATGGAAAATATTTTGGTGCCTACAATTTAGACTTTGAACTTTGAAAATTTTATGTTTATGGAAATATTTTCAGGGGACATTATGATGAAGTTGTTTAAAGATTTAACAGAAGGAATGGACACTTACAAAACAAAAATCAAATTCTGAATTTGATTCTACATATATGACCTACAGGATTTTAGGATGGTTAAAAAAACAGCAAAATATTTGGGTTCACAATCATCAAAGGAGCTATGTGCCTCCCTCACATTAGTGTGTGAAATGCCATTTTTGTCCTCCGGCTATACAAAATGTGCACTTGAGCTGCAGAAACCTAATAAGAAGATATTTAGTTCAATGTATCTTAATCTATTGATATATTGAATGAGGAAAAAAGTGTTAGAATCTCAAATACCTCAGTTGACTAGCAATTTGCCCTCCCAGTCTACTGACGAATGACAGTCTCTATCTAGACAGGTAGAAGTTAATGTTGGGCTTAATCTTTGTAGTCTATTCAACATGTACTTCTGTGAGACAAAATATTATGTCACTTGTAGAGAAGTGGGTGGGACTCCTTTGTCTGAGGAAGACTCAAAGATTTGGGTCTATGCACCAAACTCATGAATAATCTAGAGGATTTAACATGAATACTTCTAAACACTATCATGTTATTTGAACACCACTTAAAAGAAAACAATATCTACTCATCTGAGAATTTCAGACCTAAGACCAGGTGACTATAGAATACTTGATTAACTAAAGGCCATCATTTTATCTACAATTAGAGCTGCATAATTAAACCCACATATCCATTCAAGTTACATACAGGAGAGCCCAGCCCTTCTGTTTCAGTACATATTGGCGTTTGGTGAAGAGTAGCCAGCCTTTCTCACCTACCCTGGCAGACCCAGACCTCTGGCTGTGAAGAAAACCACAATGTGGGGAGGAAAGCCTACAAAGAATGAAAACAGAAAGTGTCTAAGGCCTTGGCAGAAGGACACTAAATAAAATAGAGAGTGGTGACTCATTTTGGCAATGAATCCATCTCAACCCCTTCAAAGCCTTTGGCAAGAGTCTGCAGAGGAGACCCCAGCCTTCTGCCAAGCCACAGAACACCACAATTATTATCGCCGCAGTCATCAACAACACAGATTTTGTAAACTGACTTGTTGGCACATAGATTAAAGAAGCTATAAAAAGGAATAACAGCTGTTTGGGTTGCCCTATGCAGAAAGCTACTACATAAAAAGGAGATTTTATATTTATATACATACTTGGGTAGACACAAGAGTATACACACCCCATGTACTAATTATACATGTGTGCTGTATAGAAGGGAAAATGCTGAACACACTATGATATCAACTTCAAGTACAAACAATTCTTTCAAATAAAAAATGCTTAGTTCAGGAAGATTAATAGAATCCTGAAGATTCTATAATTGGCTTATCTGAAATATAGACTATGGAAAAATATGTAGGAAACATAGTACTTTTCAAAGATTCTTTACTCATGTATAAGAACTAGTGAATTATTTGGGAAATTATGAAAATATGCCTTATTCTTTCTCTGCAAACATGAACCTTCTGGCATTTCAAACCCCAAAATTTAGAACTATCTCATGCTCCAGGCAATTTGAAAAAAAAATGCTACTTGCTTACATATTCATGGCTGTATGAGATGTAAAAGTTGCATATTTTAAATCGTTTAATCTTTGCCATACAATATTATTCACCTGAATAAGAAATAAAATACCCATTAATATGTAATAAAAACAAAATAGAAAAAGTGATATTTTAATCAGTACTATAAAATTTTCCTAATTTGAAATGTATGATTGCCTATGAAGGGGTTTAAACTCTTGAATTTTTATTTGAAAATAAAGGTTTATTTGTTGCCTTATCATTAATTTACAGTAAGCTATGTAAGAATTATTTAAAAAGACTTTTAACAATTAAACAATTTAACTGTGTAACAGCATATAATATCAGAAATAAATTACTTAAACCTAAGGACTCTGTTCTGCAATTGTACATTTGCCCAGACAACCTCCAAATGCCTCAACAGTTCCTCACTGAAATGTCTAGAACTGAAGCATCTTAACAGACAGTGACCTTTTACAGTGAGGGATACAGAGTTCAAGTTTCAGCACTGTCGATAACATCTGGTCTCACTTATTGAATGAGTGTGTCTTGGTTGGCAATTGCTTACTATGAGAGAAAAGACTGGAAAGGAACATATAAGAAGCTTAAATAGTATGAATGTCTTTCACTAAATAACAAGAGAACATCAGCTTTAAAAGTACTGAAAAGTCACATTTCTTGGATATATCTTGTGTTATAGCATTCACTGAAGGAATAAACCAGCTAAGGGCTCCATGCCCAATCTTACATCAGTGAATTTCCGAAAGCTCAGACAGTATGAGTAAAAGTACTACAATGTTATCACTAGCCAGTTCCACTTTCTGCTGACAAGAAGACAAAACAAATCACTACCACCTTCAGGACAAGCACCATTTTAGAATAGCTGCTTGAGTAATAAATAAACTGCTGTATCAATTAAAAATTATCTTTAAGAATTCATGTTTCAATCAGAGTAAAAGCTGACCCACTGTGATAGTAAACAGAAACTCCATTTAAGGAATTCACTGACTATTCTAACTGTCAAGGAAAGTTACACAGTCTGTGGTATAATTTTTAAATATCATAGAAAAAAGTTGTAGAACTATATTTGCTACTAGGCCATTCTTGAGACTATCACACACCTTATAGCTTTTCACCTAGTTCAGTATTAGCTCTTCAAGGTTGGCCAAATCACACAGTAAGAGTGGCAAAGAAATTAAATAAAATTCTTTTCTTCTGTGCTTGTGTTTTAAGTTCAAACTACTTCCCCTTTTGTTTTCCCGGCTTTTTCCATCTACCTTGGAACCCCAAGCACATTATGCACTCAGCACAATGAAGCCTGTGCCAGCAGGAGAGCTGTGCTATACCTATCCAAAAATTTTAATAGCGTCCAGGCACATGGACGCATGTGTGCACACACAGAGAGACACACACAGTCACACACACACACACACACACACACACACACACACACACACACACACACACTCTATCTCTGTCTCCTGCGTAGCCTGGAGATCCCTATTGAGCTTATGCCAAGTGTCTGCAAAGTTGGACCCTGCATCCGGTATTTACACTAAGCTAAAATTCTAATCAGTGCTAGCAGCAGTATGTTTTAATTCACCCTCATGATTTTATTTCAATCTGCTTCAGAGCACAACTGCCAGAATGCAACTGCTACAAACTCAAGTAAACAAATGCAAAACTAAAATAAATCTTAAACCTGTTGTGTATAAAGTTTGTGCCACTTCCCATCAGCAGTACAAAGTCTTCGTTAACGCTTTTCATCTCACTTAGACAGCTTTTTCAAAGTATTGCCTTGGCTAGTCCTCCCCCACTTCTAGAGAATACTTGGTGCCTAGCAGATAAGGGAGAGGAAACAGTCCTGTTACTTGACAATGGTTTTTCACCTCAAAATTCCCCTGAACGTCTTCTGCCAAGCCTGAGACACCAGTAGAGAGCAGTGACTACAGGAATCTCTGGATGACACTGTCACCACTCGTGCCAAGGACTTGGTGCCAAGCTTTGCATCTTCAGGATTTTTTTCCCTTTCTTTTTGGGTGGCACTTGCGTGGGGGAGGGGATTGGCAGCAGGGGAATCTGACCAACACATTCTGAGAACTTGGTCACCATTTTGAACCTGCTCAGTGTGCTCAGATCTTGGCAGCCATCTTACAGCTTGGCAACCATTTTGAGAATTTGTTTGGCAAGCTCTCAGAATCCGCTGACACTGTTTAAATAGAATGCTAGTTAAAAATAGTCCGTATTAAACAATGGAGTGTGATAGCAGGTAAAGTAACCCCTAATAAGTCTTGCCAACAAAACAATTTACATCTTCATTGAGATAATGACATCCTAATTTCCTTAACCTAAATACATTGTGAAAAAGCAGCTTAAAATCTGATTCCTTAACCCTTTAGCAGACAAGCTCTTAAACAATATAGGAGGGGCACCAAAGCCAAAGGACACAGGTTTGATTCCCCAAGACCCACGTAAGCCAGATGAACAAGATGTACATATATCTGGAGTTCATTTGCAGTGGCTGGATACCCTGGCATGCCCATTCTCTCTCTTTCTCTCTCCTTCTCCCTCTCTTTGCTTCTTTTTCTCTCTCTCAAATAAATAAGTAAAAATAAAAATATTTTTAAAAGATAACTTTCATATATTTTTATAAAAGATAAATGATTAACTTTCTATTCTAACTGAATCATAACTATGATAATAAATCCTAAACAATTTTGAAACTTGACATGTTCAAAGACATAAAAAAGGAGGGGCTGAGGAGATGGCTCAGTCACCAAAACTCTTGCTGTGCAAGCATGAGCACCTCTATTCATACCCACAGCACCCACATAAATAAAAAGTGTGGTGGCATATGCCTGTAACCCAAACTCTTGGAGATGGACACAGGTGGATCCTCAGGGCTTGCTGCTTAGCTCATTTAGATTTATTGGTGCGCTCCCATCAGTGAGAGACCCTGTCTCAATGAATAAGGTAGAGAGGAACTGAGAAAGCTGCTCCATGTCAACTTCTAGCTTCCACATGCACGTGCATCTTGGCTTACACAGGTGTCCACATGCATGTAAACACATGTATATACAAGCATGTCACAAACACATACACACAGGAAAAAAATAATCTTTTACCTAAATATTTGTTATTTACAATTTTAGTGACTCTGGGAATATGATAGATACCTGGCTATATGTATATAACTATATATCTCCACACAGATATCTATGCATACATTGGATATTCTAGTTCTAAGTGAGGAGTAATATACCATGGCACTGAAAAGGCCAGAAGAAATGTACTAAATAACAATGTTTACCCTATTACTATGCTCTTAAACTTGAAGTCTGAATTTATTTCAATTCATGAAATATTTTTATTTCACATCACACCATACAAAATAAAAGGATTCATTAAATCAGGATATAAACTAGAACATTTCCAAGGAGGACATTATGCTGAAGAGAATTGGTATAAGATCTTTATAGTATTAGATGGCTCTTGACTGATTGACAGGATCTGCAGTGGTATGACGTAAACCATGCTAGGACACTTTGGAATGCATTGATAAATTGCCCCATCGATCCCGTTCTGCTTCACTTACCATAATTATAGCACAGTAATGGAAGACATGAATGATATATTTTCACTACAGAGGAATGGCCAGAGTTTGTTTCTTTATGAGATTATATCAAATCCTTTCAATTAATACAGCATGATTGATATGTAACACTATCTGAAGATGGAACCTGATTCTAATGTTCTTTCTAAGGTATTATTATTCAAACATTTTAGATTTATTTAAAACAAATATATTTGATGTTTTAAAGACACAAAATTTGCTCCTCTGTAGTACACTGTCACCTAATACTTTTAGAGAATATTTTTATTCCATTCAGAAATCTATCTATTGATACTTATAAACACAATTTATCAGTATATACTCATAGAACATGCTAGAAGATACTTCAATTCATTTCAAGGAAAATTCGGGTTTTTTAAAAAAGGAAAACTACATTGAAGAAGAATAAATAGAAAAGAGAAGAAAAACAGGCAATACAAATACAGGCAACTAAAGTAACTTTTAGAAGAGAAAATTAGTGATTCCTAATCCAGATAGTAAGAGATTTCATAGGTAGAACCCAAGGGAAAGAGAAACTTTTAACAACTGCATTCAATGATTAGTCATCATCCCTGTTTATTCACAACATAGAAAAGCCACATCCACAGTTTCAAAGGAACCAAACTCTACATTAAAACTATGGAAGCATTATAGTCTTTGTGTTTCCAGATATTGCCACTGTTCTACTGTAGAAAGACACAGGGTCCGTCCAAATGGATGGGTTTAAATTACAGTGTCATTCTATGTCATGCAAAAGGAATGTGAGAAATTCCGAACAGGATGTAACAGCAGCTTAACAACTCAGGGCCTGACTTGACTTGCTTTTCATTTCAAAGTATTCCTTAATGAAAAGATCTCATTTTATCTGCTTTTGCTCTTTAGAATGTATATGTGTGTGTGTATAATACATTTTTATAAGAACCAGTTGGCAGAAAAAAAAATTACCCCCAACAACTAAATGGTGTAACAATTGATCTTTACTTCCCTCCTTGGATTACGAAGGCTCTCATGGGAACAAAATGTAACCCAGGAGGGCTGTGAGAGCATCAAACCTCCCTGACACATTATAACTTCTGAAGTCCAGACAGCGAAGGTTACAGCAGAAAAACTCAGTAAGCGGCGAATAACTCAATGCCAACTATCGACCGCACCATTGATTTCAAGTTGGGAAACCAAGAGGGTAAAGCACCAGAAAAGATAGAATTTCCCTTTTCTTTTCACACCTCCAACTTAGTGCTCTGCCAAACTTAGGTCTTCCTGGGCCTATGGCCTGAGCTTTGCTTTGCAACTAGCCAGGATGTCTGCCTGAGATAATTCAAACTGAAAGCAGCCAGTATGCAGTAGGAGCCAGGTCTCTAGTGACCTGCCATCTAACCTGGAGCACACAGAATGAATGTAGCTTCTGGATAGAGGGGACAAGAAGGGACAAGGGAACTGGAAAAATAATACATGTGACTGTCTACCACATGATGTCTGACTAAAGTCTACTTGGAAATTCACAAACAATGCTTGATCAACAACTTCTAGAAAGTTAAGCTAATCCACCCTGAGCTCTTTCATGAGTAAGGTTATAGATAGATTTATTTGGGAATCATGGAATTTTACTCCATAGCTTTACTTATACATTCTAATCCAATTAGAGTCCAGGCTAATATGTTTATAATTCACTTTTTTCCTTTCACATAAATTAACACTGAGTAGGTTATAAACAAGCAGAAAGGTAACAAAGTGACAGGCTTGCTTTAGCCCACTGGGCTCTTAATCACATAATTTTGGATCGGTAAAGGATCATTTATTTGGATCATTATAATCATATCCTACAAGTATTCTGCCATTTAATTTGTGGAAGGCATGACCACAGAGCATGTACATAAAATTATTTGATGCATTCATTTTATTACTAAATTTAGAGATGGCTCTGAACCATTTAAAAAAATAGCAATAATGATTAATAACAACACACTTTCATTCTGACTCACAGAAAGATCTCAAGAGGCTCCCAGCTGCTCACTAATGAAGTCTCATACTCCTTGCTAGGTAGAGGAGTATTGTTATGCTAATTTTACACCTGGGAAAGCCCAGCAAAGCAGAGCGGTTAAGGGTAAACCAGGATCCTGGAACAGACACAGGAGGAAAATGAGAATGTGGAATCTCGCAGAATACCCCATACCTTTTAAAGATCATATTTGAAATCAGTGATAGGAAAAAAAGCCACGTAACTAATGAAAACATATGATAAATTATCTTCTATTAAGCTTTTTCGGCTCAAAATACACCATAGGTCCTGTTCATTTGCTTGCTCATGCTTACCTATTCTGCCCAGGAGAGTTTATTAATTTTCTGATTTTCAGTTTTAGTATAGTTAAGCATGATATTTTAACCACCACAGAGACTTAAGCAGTTACCAGCCAATTATCCAACTAATTCTACTACTGGTGTGGTCCAATAAAACTTAGTTTCTTATATTATCTTTGGTTTAATAAAACTACCTAAAAATTGTAATAAGTACATATTCTGCAGAATTGTTAAAAGGCTTTTACTTGAAACATAGCATGTAAGTCTGAGGTTTTCAATAACACAAATTAGAAATTCTCACATAACCCACTACTTAAGGACTGCTTTGACTTCATCCCTTCAGTGTGGGGAAAAAAAGAGGACACCTGCTATATGCCATGCAATTGTCCATGTGCTGGCCACACAGCAGTGACCATAGGAGGAGAGCCCCACCCTCCAGAAGCACATTAGACTGGAGTTGAGAAGAAAACTTCTTGGTAAATATTCAGTGATATCTTCAACATTTATGAAGTATGTTATGCACCTATATAACAACATTAAAAGTGGCCAGGTGAGGTAGTCAGACTGTTATCCTAGCTTTCAGGAAGCTGAAGCAGGAGGATTACAAGTCTGAGGCCAGTATGGGTTAAATATTAGCAAGGTCCTGCTTCAAAAACATAAAAATAAATGAATATTAAAAGAAAACAAAAAAGTTATTGGGGTTGGCTGCAAAGAGGGTATTAATTTTGTTTCCTCTTTCCAGAGTTAATTGTCTTCATATCTTGCTGTTAGTGACTAGCAAAAATATGGTGGCTTCAGCTGCTCAGAATGGACATAGCTGGAGAAATAGAACTTATTCTAGGATGTAAGATGTACACTGTCCTTCATTTTAATCTTAACTCCTGACCACAAGGGATGAGTACACTGAGCGATTTGAAACTAATGCACAACCAGGGAAAGTAGAAATGGAAAAATTTAAAAAGAACAGATTATGAGTCAAAATCCTCCCAAGTAACCATATAAAGTATGTACAGGTGAAACTGTTATGCCAATGTATGTCATGGAAGGTGCTCTGTAAGGTTGGCTTTTTCCATTATTTTGTAATGTGAGTGTATGTAGCACTTTTGTTGGTGATGGTTAAGATTTGGAGTTTGGGTGTGATGTCAAACACTGAGAATCACATCCAGGAGATAATGTAAACAACTGACTTAATACAGAGCACACGTTGCTGTTCACTGTTTTGTTCAAAGATATCTAATGCCACATGTGGTGATGCCTTGAGGTTGGGCCTCTGCTCTATGCATCTCCAGTTAAAGGACCCCCTCGATGACTACTGTGTCTGGCAGTTCTGAACAGAAGGGCTTCTCCCATGTCAACTCACCTGGAGAAGCTGATCTCGCCCTATCCTCTCTTTCCACTATTTCTTAAGATAGAGTTTATTTTTCTGGCTGCTGAATATCAGGACAGCCCCAACATTCCATCATGAGGTAGAGCCATGGAATAAAGGAAGGCTCATAAACCGTAGTAAGATAACATCACTCCCCACTGCTTTGTGATCTGCATGGGCATGACTGTGCTGTGGATGGACTGGGCATGGAGGAGGCCTGGGTTCTAACCCCAGCCCTGCAAAACAACAAACTACACTGCACGACACTTACCTACAAGACAGCAAGCAATTTGCATCTGAGAGGGGAGACTTAGTCTTTTTCCTGAAAACTCAAATAATGAGCTCATAAACAATGAAAAAAGTAAAAAAATCAAAGCTATCCTCAACAAACAGAGGTTCTCCTATTCACTGGCTTCTTATCTCCAGCAGCTGCCTTTTATGAGGATGGTTCCTCAGGAATGTAAACTTTTAAGGGGCACAATGACATGATTGGAATCAAAGCAGGACCTGCCCAGGGTACTGAAAGGACAGAAGCATGAAGCCAGTGGTCCAAAAGCCAAAGTCTACTGGTATGGCCATAATGAGGAGTATGGTATTTTATGAAAATCACATAGTTGTAACTACTTTTACAAACAAACAATAACAAAATAGATACCATATAATACAAAATGTGTTTTGCCCTGGAATAAATTTCATCCTTAAGTGTGTCAAAGACTTGATTTTGAGGCACTTGTAAGTCATCCACTCTCAGAGGACTGAAACCTGGCTAGATGGATGGGAATCATGGCAGTCTTACCAACTGAGGGAGTCATTTCTTATGCCTGGAAGTAGCTAGGAGGGGCCACTAAGGGTAAAGTGGCATGAGAAGGTAGAGTCCAAGAAGAGGAAAGACACATAGCTCACAAATGAGTTGCCAGTGGAGGGATGGAGTACCACTCACATACCCACTTAATTTAGAAAGGGGGCAGCACCAAGAGTGCAAATCTGCAAAATGGGGCTTTTACCTCAGGGCCTTGTGAAACAGGTACTTAGCAGTACAGGAAAGGAAGGCCATTGCCTCCCTTCCTCTTGTTTACATTGTTTGAGATCAGCAATAATCATCCAGCCAAGGCAAGGTGTGCCCACTGGTGCAATAGTGGTATGACTATCATAAGGGTACCCAACCACTTTCTGATTAGATTTGACGACCCCTCCAGAATTCATGCTTACTATTGAACACCTAGTCATATATCTGGAGAGGTCATAGGCCCTAAGAAGGAAGCTATTCCTGTTGTTTGGCTAAATGAATATGTTGTGCCCATTAAATTGCCTTCTAGATATTTATGTTTACGCTCATAGATTAGCTGCTATTACTTTTGGTCAGAAAAGCTTGTTTTGGGAGTTGAGAGTGACTATAGGGGAGACTAAAGTCATCAAAGTGCTGAGAATAAGTGACTGCTGATTCTCAGAGTTAAATGAGTCATCAATATCACCTACTCCAAAGCTCAAGGAAGATGACAGAAGGGGGATGGCAAAAAGAATGTAAAAGCCAGGGCTGGAGGGATGGTTTAGCAGTTAAGGTGCTTGCTTGTGTAGCCTAAGGACCCATGTTCCACTCTCCAGATCCCACATTAGTCAAATGCACAAAGGTGAGGCAAGCACAAGGTCACACATGCCCACTAGGTGGAACAGGTATCGGGAGTTTGATCACAATGGTTGAGGCCCTGGCATGCCAATTCTCTCCCTCTCTGTCTCTTGCGCTCTCTAAAATAAAATAAAAGAATAAATCATTTTTAAAAAGCATGCAAGAACCAGGGGATAGTGAGGGGTGCTATGAAATGCTTTCCTCCAGTCATGACATGGCCATTACACTTATGATTTCACAGCAACCATCATTACCTTCATAAGACCTGTTCCATCCTGGGTCCATTAATATTCCATCATGGATAACAGAGGAAGGCAGGGGCCCCCCTTCTTTTCCTGAATAGTCTCTGGCAGTTAAACACCTCCAGTTGCAGGGGAGTGAGAGATGTTTTTTACAGTGGTGTAACCAATGATACATTGCACTTGCTCTGGTAACTATCCGCTATTTGTGCTCATACAAACAATCCCAATTAAACTCTGGGTCACTTCCTCCTTCTCCTCCTCTCCAGCCACTCCCCTCACACATGCATATACACAAGAAAAAAAGACATCAAAGTAGAAGAGTGACTAGGTTGAAAGAAGGGGTTCATCAGAAGAAAGGGGGAATGCAGAGGGGGTTCAACAGAGTGCAATGGGAGAATCTGTGTGTGTATAAAAATTGTTGGTAAAAACTGAAAAACAAAGAGTTCAGAAAAGATCAAATCTGAGCTGCCTTACACACTCCCACAAACAGCCGCCTGGACATGTGGTATGACACAGGTTTGGGAAAAGAAAAAGATTTACATAAAAGCAAAATAGAAAAGAAAGAAAATGTTCATACTTTGAGCATGAAAAGTGAAGAATTTCAAACAAAGATATTTTAAGAAAAGATCTGTGGTAGTTTGAATGCAAATGTCTCCCATAGCCTCAGGTATTTTTGATTAAGCTCCTGCTTAGACCCCAGCTGGAGGAGGTATGCCACTCCTTGGTCTAGCTTACTGTGTGTTCAGAGTCAGCTCACACTTTTTGTTCTCTGCTGCCACCATCTTTCTCTGCCACCATGAAGCGTCCTCTTAAAACTGGAAGCCTGAAATCCTCTCTTCCAATAAAATACTTGCTTCTGGTCAGGTGTATTAGTCCAGCAAGAAGAAACTAACTGCAACAGACAACTATTGCAAGTGTAATTTTTGAAATTCTGGGCTTTATTTTTTTGCCATAATTAACAGAACAAATATTTAAAAGTCAACAGGTTTGAAAGAAAGTTTCAATAACAATTTACAACTCTGGAAATTTTTGAAGTAGGTAACTATTTGAATTTGTTGCATAGGCAGCATATTGGATGATGTGGTACAGTAAAAACGCTTTATTGGCATTCAGTTGAGATGACCTGAATAATTCACGTGTGGTTTTGCCACTTATAACATGTCATCCAAAACTCATAGCAATAAAACTTTTATGCAATATTACTCTGCTCTGCTTTATATAAACATGTACATATATAATATATACAGCTCAATTTCCCCTTTTAGTTTAAATGGGTCTAGACCACTCGCTCAGGAATATTTATGAACTTGGAGTAATTAGTGGTTATGGAAAACCTATGAAATAAATATAAGAGTCACCCAAAACCAAACTTTATCATTTAGATGTGACCTGCTGAACACATACTTCTATGAGTTTACTAAGAAGACAAGGGAACAATTTTAAGAATCATCCCCATAGATGTACTTTACAGTTCCCAATTCGCTACATTCCTTTCAGCACTTGGAGCTTGGCTTGGAGGCTAGGCAAATAGACAGAAACCTGAGGCTCCTGCCCCAAACTCAGCATCCTAGCTAAGCAGTGCTAGTGAAGCCACTGCATGCTTAAGCTTGTTCTCTTTATCTACAACCTGGGGACGCTATTCTAAGCTCCTTAGAAGATACACACTATTATTCATATCTTAATCAGCTGGTCAAGGAAGCAGGTCTTATACTAAATACAATCTTTTTAAAGACTGTGGCATTTTGTACATGTCTGAAATACAAGTGCAACAAGTTCAGTCCTAAGTATACAAAAGCACCTAGCGAGTTATTTTAATGGATCTAAGTTTATATAATTATGATTTGTGCTATTTACGAGCTTGACTATGTTTACAGATGTCAGAAAATAATTCAATAACCTTAACCTAGGCATAACATCTAATAAAGAAATGACAAGGAGACTGCCTGGTAAGATGGTGGCATAGGAGCCACACCAAACCAGCCCTGCAGCAGTAGCAGCAGAGAACAAAAAACAGATTTTTCTGGGAACACTGCAAATAAGTAGAAAATGCAAGCATCAAGTCAATTCAGGATGTAAAAGTTACTATAATATAGTACAAGAAACTCAAAGAATCAAGACAATACAGTCTCACCAAAAACTATAAATCCATCAGAAATGATCATCAATGAGACTGTTTTAGATGAAATGCCTGACAAAGATTTCAAGAAAATGATGGTATGTATGCTCTGAGAAATCAGAGAAGAAATAAAGGGAATCAAAGAAGAAAACAAGAGAATTCAAGAAGAAAGCAAAGTTCTGAAAGAGAACACAGGAAACCAGCTTAATGAAATAAAGAGGTCATTACAAGACGTGAGGAAGGAAATAGAAATACTGAAGAAAAACTAGGCTGAAATCCTATCTCTGAAGAACACGGTAGGTGAAATAAAAACTCTGTGGAAAGTCTCACCAGTAGAATGGATGAAGGAGAGGACAGAATATCTAAACTAGAAGACCAGGTAGCATACTAATACAGTCCAACAAAGAGAAAGAGAAGCTAAGAGCAAGGTATAAATGGGAATTTCAAGATATCCAGGACACTATAAAAAGATCAAATGTAACAATTCAAGGTATAGTAGAAGAAGAATTTCAATCCAGATGCTTAGTAGGTGTTTTCAACAAGATCATAGAAGAAAATATTCCCCAAATTGAAATGCCAATGCAGATACAAGCTTTTAGAACACCAAACAGACAAAACCTGGAAAGAATCTCTCCTCACTATGTTATAATTAAACTACAAAACACACAAACCAAAGAAAATATAATGAAAGCAGTTGGAGAGAAAAAGCAAATCACCTACAAAGACATATATTAACATAATAAAAGCTATTTACAACAGACCTACAGCCAACATAATATTAAATGGAGAAAACCTTGAAGCCACTAAATTCAGGAAAAAAAACAAAGGTTTTCACTGTCCCCACTTTTATTTAATAAAAGTCTTTAGCTATAGCAATAAAATAAAGAGACACTCATAAAAGGGATACAAATTGGAAAGGAAGAGATCAAATTATCACTATTCACAGATGATGTAATTCTATACATAAAAGACCCTAACTCTACCAGCAAACTGTTAGAGATGATAAACACATTTAGCAATGTAGCATGATACAAAATAAATACACAGAAATCAGTAGCTTTCCTATATACTAACAACAAACATGCAGAGGATGAAATCAGGGAATATCTCCCATTCACAATTGCCTCAAAAAAAAAATAAATAAAGTACCTTGGAATAAACTTAACCAAGGAAGTGAAGGATCTCTACAATGAGAACTTTAAAACACTCAAGTGAGAAATTGCAGAAGACACAAGGAAATGGAAAGACATCCCATGTTCTTAGATTGGAAGAAAACAATATTGTGAAACTGGCAATCTTACCAGAAGCAATCTACACATTTAATGCAATCCCCATTAAAATGCCAATGGCATTCTCTACAGAAATAGAAAAAAAAATCCTAAAATTCATTTGGAAGCACAAAAAACCTCAAATAGCCAAAACAATTTTGAGCAACAAAAATAAGGCTGGTGGTGTGACCCATACCTGATTTTAGCTATATTACAAAGCCATAGTAACGAAAACAGCATGGCATTGGCACAACGACAGACATGTAGATCAATGGAACAGAATAGAGGACCCAAATGTTAATCCAGGCAGCTACAGCCATCTGATTTTTGACAAAAATGCCAAAAATATTCATCAGAGAAAAGACAGCCTCTTCAACACGTGGTGCTGGGAAAACTGGATATCTATATGTAGACAGATAAAAATAGATCCTTGTCTTTTTCCATGCACAATAATCAAATCCCAGTGGATCAGGGAACTTAATATCAGACCTGAAACTCTGAAATTGCTAGAGGAAAAGGTAGGGGAAACCCTTCAACATATTGGCATAGGTAATGACTTTCTAAATATAACCCCAATTGCTCAGAAAATAAAACCACTAATCAACTACTGGGATCTCATAAAATAACAAAGCTTTGTACAGCAAATGACACTGTGAATAGAGCAAAGAGACAACCTACAGAATGGGAGAAAATATTTGCCAGCTACTCATCTGACAAAGGATTAATATCCAGAATATACAAAGAACTCAAAAAAAAAAAAAAAAAAAACAGTACAATAAGAAATCAAACAACCCAATCAAAAAATGGGCTATGGAACTAAATAGAGAGCTCTCATCAGAAGAAATACAGATTACATATAAACATCTAAGAAAGTGTTCTACATCCTCAGCCATCAGGGAAATGCAAATTAAAACTATCTTGAGATTCCATCTCTCTCCCATCAGAACAGCTACCATCAAGAAAACAAATGACAATACATGTTGGTGAGGATGTGGAAAAAGGGGAACCCTTCTGCACTATTGGTGGAAAGTAATCTGGTACAGCCATGTGGAAATCAGTGCGGAGGTTCTTGAGACAGCTAAAAATAGATTTGCCATGTGATCCAGCTATAGCACTCCTACGCATATATCCTAATCACTCTTCTTGCTACCTAAGAGATATTTTCACAACCATGTTTATTGCTGCTCTATTTCACAATAGCTAGGAAATGAAACCAGCCTAGATGTCCATCCACAGATGAGTCAATAATAAATATGTGGTACATCTACACAAGGGAGTTCAATTCAGCAGTAAAGAAAAATGAAGTTATGGAATTTGCAGGGAAATGGATGGGTCTGGAAAGGATTATTCTAAGTAAGCTAACCCAGGCCCAGAAAGACAAATGTCACATGTTCTCTTTCATATGTGGATAATAGCTACAAATATGTAGACTTGTGTGTGATCTGGAACCAAAAATCAGTAGCAGAGGCCCATAAGCTAGAAAAAGGCTATAAGGGAGGGAGGAAAGGGAAGGTTTTAAGGGGATGGTATTATATATATGTAAGTAGAAGAACAGATTACAGGGAAGGAAAAAGCCTAAGTGAGGTCAGGGGAAGAGACTGCATAAAAGAAGGGTTGGGTGGGAGGGTCAATCAAAATTTAAGATATTTTGAATAAGACATGAAAATCTATTTTCTTGAATAATGGCACATCCAGAAGCCACAGATAATTAGTAGAAAATTTTCAATGCCAGGGATGGGATACCTTCCAGTGAGTTGTTGGCCAGGGAGGTTCCTGTTGCCTCCAAAACATTATAGGCTATTGCCAAGGCCCTTGGCTTTCTATGAGAAAGATGGTAAGACCCTATTGCTGAAGACTTCACATGCCTGAGTGGCAGAGTCAGTGAGCAATCAAGCTGGTGCTGAGCAGAAAACCTTCTCCCTGTAGCCTAGCCAACTGAAAGCTGAAGAAACTGCACTGTATACAGCCTTATGGGAGACTGAAGGCATCAGTGGTGAAAACAATGGACATTGGAAGCCTCAAGTTTGGCCAGACAGACCAAATGACTGAACAAGTGCAACAGTGGCAGTCTGCTCTGGGGGAAACCCACTGCTCTCTAATTGGACTGAAGGCCCACTCTACGGGAAGGAATACATGCCAGGTACTAAAAACCCAATAAAAAGCCTATAGCAGGGGAGGTCATGAGCCATAGGGGTATAAAACCTGCTCTTGTCTGGATAAATGCATATGTTATTCTCACCAAATTGACCTGAAAGCACTACAGTTAATGTTCATACTCATATATTAATACTACTCTCACTTCTGGTTAGAGAAGCTTCTCTTTTCAGATGGTGATGACCACTAGGATGACCCAAAAGGCAACATATTTCTAAGAAGAAAGGACAGAGGAGTGCTCAGCACTGAAACATCTCACACCCTCCAAGGCTCAGGGTTGATTGTGGAAGAGGTAGGGGAAAGAATGTAAGAGCCAAAGGAAGGGTACCACTCCTTACATACAACTGTCTGGACAGAGTTTGGCCTTGATATCCAAGACCTCACAGTGCCTAGCAATACCTACTCAAGACCCTCATAATAAGAGAAAAAGATGATGGCATCAAATTAAAAGAGAGGCTAACGGAGAAAGGGAGGGGATAAGACGGAGAGTTATGAATGGGAAAGTGGGGGAGGGAAGGGAAATACCATGGTTTGTTGTCTGTAGGTATAGAAATTGTATATATATATATATGTAAAGAAATGACTAGAGGAGACAACAGAAACCCCAATTATATCCTTGTTCATAAAAGTTTAGTTTACAAATGGTGGCATGAGGGGATTAAGATCAGTATGCATTTAGTATATGTATGGAGGTTATCAATAAAATGTTTCAAATAAAAAAAGAAAAAAAAAACTTTAGTTTTATTCCTGAACAAGATTTGCAGATGTAACCTGTGATTACCAATATGTGGTTATAGTTCATATCTAATTACTGTTTAGTTCCAATATGCCAAAAAATAAGAAAATTTAAAGCAATTGTTCATGAAAGTGATTAACTATACAGTTTTTTTCAGAAAAGCAAATTCATTTAGAAAAAAGTTATTTTGGGAAGAATGCATTTTAACAAATAATCATGAAGACCAACAGTGTTCTAGCCTCTGAGCTGTTTACCAAAGAAATAGCACCTTTCATGTTCCAGTGGAGAATAACAATACCTAAAAAACTGTGAGAAACACCATGGTACAAGTATAGAAATGATCTAAGGAAACAGATGCTTCAACTGAGACCTGCAAGAGGAACCGGAGTTTCTAGATCACAAAGCCATTTTCAGGATAGTGTGAAAGTCAAAGAGCTAGAATCTAGTGACATCACATGGGACCAGCAGTGCCAAGACATGTCATGAAAACAAGCATTTCAACACAGCTGGATTCGGTATATGGACCATGGGGTGCTACGCGAATGGTGGGTTGGGGCACCAGGGTGAAGGGAAACCAATGGAGGGATGTCAGCAAGGAAGTGGTGTTTCCTTTTTGGAAAAACCACTGGAAGTAGTATAATGAAAGGACAGATGACAGGGGAAGACACGAGCAAAGAAAGTGGTTACAAAAATAATATGTTATAGAAATAATCACAGTTTAAGCAAAGAAAGCATGGACTAAAGTGGATTTAGTTTCCATGTTAATGGCAAGGCAATTTGACAGAACTTAGGGTTGTTTAGATGTGAAACTTCAAAAAGAGTCAGAGATATTTTCTAGGTGGTGACCTGAAAGAAGTCTACTAGAGATGCCATTTATTTCACCCATAGAACCCTCATAACTCACAATACCAACTTCATAAAGGAGATTTCCAGCAAATCACTGCCTAATTATTTTAAGGTTGTTCCTAAATATTTTGGTTTTTTTTTAATCGCTTTCATGAATGAGATTTTTTTGCTATCACAGCTTCTTACTGGAGATGGTTGTATGATTAAAATTTATGTCTCTTGGGTATTTTACCTTTTAATTACATATTCTGCTAAATTTTCTAATTACCCCTAGATAGTCTTGGTGGAATCCTCTGTCTATCTAATTTTGTTATTATAAGTACTGACATCTCTTTTCTAATAGTTATAACTATTGCTTTGACCCAAACATTATTATCTCCCTACAAAATATTTGCAAAAGCCATGAATCATAATGGTAACAATAATTTCTGTCTTTTTCTTTGTCTTATTGGGATTGATTCAATGATTGTATAATTCAGTTTGATCCTTCTGTTGCTATGACATAGATAATTTCACCTTGTCATGGGCCTTTCTCTCTTTCAAAAGTTTAGATTCTGTGTCAAGTTTTATCAATTGCTTTTGGCTCCACATGATATAATAATGCTGAGAAGAGGGAAACACAAAGGACTCTTGATCAATCACACAGTGTCTTCCACTAGGCATGGATGGGGTGTTAGCACCTACTGGGTTAGGTGCCCCATAAAAGACTGAATAATGGTTTCTTGTTAATATGATGTTAATATGATTTTTGCTTGATAAGCTTGATAAGCTTGTGTCAGTCAGTGAAGCCAAATATCACTTTTTTTTGGGGGGGGGGGGTTGTTCTGAGGTAGGATCTCACGCTAGGTCAGGCTGACCACTATGTAGTCACTATGTAGTCTCAGGGTGACCTTGACCTCATGGCAATCCTCTTGCCTCTGCCTTCCGAGTGCTGGGATTCAAAGTGTGTGACACCACGCCTGGCCAAATATCACTTTTAATAGAAAGAACATTATCTAAGGATCTTCCTAGAGCACCAATACCATGTGGATGAACAACAATTTTTTAAAAGGCTAAAAATTTCCTTGTACTATAAATACATCACAAAACTTCCAGTATAAATTCAAAAGGTATTTCTTGTAACATGGTTAAATAACTGGTTGGGGGAGACTATATAATTTTCCAATAATAATCCTTTTCCAATAATATCTTTTCAGTTATATATGCTTTAGTTTGGTAAAATGATCAATTTGATTTCTACAGAGGAATCATGAAATTTGGATCCAATAAAGGAAAGTCACATAGCATTTTATAGCAGTTGTTACTCTGTTACTGATCTATTTCAGACAATTCTGATGAAATATATTCATTTCTGCCCTATATTTAAAAGAGAAAATTTTTTATATTGGAAGAATATTTGTACTCTTGGTTATTAGTGATTAGGTTCTTGTAGTATTCAAATAATCCTTAAGGTAGTAATAATTAACAGCTGTTTCTTGTCCAGAGTCATTCTTGCACACAAATATTTTCAAAGAAAAATTACATCTCAAAGTAATTGTCAAGATAATAAACACTCAAGAGCAGGGATGAGTACAATAAGCTCAATGTGAAAAGCATACATCACAGGCCAAAAACAACCCAGGGAAACCACTGTGAGTACAGCCTTCAGGGTGCTTCTGGGTTTAACATTATGCTGCAAATCTTCAGACACACTTGAAAAACAAAACAAAACAAAACAAAACAAAACAAAACAAAACAAAAAACCAGAAAGCCCTCTATTCCTTTCTTGTAAAATCCAGAAACACAAGCACTTAAATTAATATTGCAGATTTTAGAATTGTATAGTCATCAAAAGGGCAAATCTTACAATTTGTGGAACATAGGAGTTTTCTTCTTCAAATATCAGCCCTGTGAACTTGGTCATCATTATGTGAACCACACCATCCACTTCTTTGAAACATCTTTCTTTAGGATAAATGCTCACTATTGAAGGCTGGTCCCAGCCAAGCAAGCACAGATGGGTGGGTACAGCTGCAGCTCCTCGACAGACTGTGAGACCCGCAGGGACACTTCCCCCAGAAGTAGCTATCCATCTTGTGAGCTGGGGCACCTTCACCTTGCTCCTGCCTTCGTTGAGTGTGTCACAGGATTTTCGCCAAAATGCTACAATCCAAATGGGCCTTATTAATGGAATGAAAATGGGCTCCCAAAATGCACATCACTACAGGTCACATGGTTTTTCTGAAATGACTGACAATTCTAATCAAAAAGATCATTATAATCAGCTTTATAACCCCTCAGAAATAAGAAATAGTGAGGGTTGTTCAAACTCTCTCAGGAGGGTGAATGAGTCAAGTTACTCAATAGGATCCATTCAAACTGATTAAATTGGAATCAAGCCAAGAGAGACCTTCAAGATGGGAGAGATAGTGGTCACTAAGCTGGACAGTGAGAGAATGCCCAGACTACAATATAGATGGGAAGTAATAGACTGGCCATTCCGTGGGATTGCACATAGATTTCTAATGGCATTGGAGACCTATATCACCATAGTTCTCCTCTTTTAAAACAACACAATTAATCCAAGACACCTGCTTATTATCCCAGAAAAGTCCCTTAAGGTATGTTAATTAAGGTAGATCAAAACTCACTGGGTGTGGTGGTACATGAGAGTTTGAGGCCACCCTAAGACTACATAGTGAATTCCAGATCAGCCTGGGCCAGAGTGAGATCCTACCTCAAAAAACAATATATACACACACACACACACACACACACACACACACACACACACACAGAGAGAGAGAGAGAGAGAGAGAGAGAGAGAGAGAGAGAGAGAGACCTCTCTCTCATGCCAGACCTCTAACTATTGCAAATGAACTCCAGATGCATGCACCACCTTGTGCATCCAGCTTACATAGGAACTGTGGAATTAACCTAGGTCCTTAAGCCTCACAGGCAAGTGCCTTAACCACTAAGCCATCACTCCAGACCTATTAACAAGTTTTATTTACTTACCAGCTACTTTATCTGCCTTCCAAGAATGATTAATGATGGCTCACAACTATATAGTATACATACATAATGTAGATGTACAGGTAATGTGAGAATAAAAACTACAGATGCTGAAGAAGAGAAGGAGTGGGGCAAAAAGAGGCTGGAGTATTTGCTGAGGTTCAGAACTAAATTTACCTCTGAGATTCTTGGGAGCCAAGGCAAAAAGGGAAACAAGATGTTATGCAATTTTTATTTTCTGATCACATGAGCAGACCACTTTCAACTTTATTGTGGCTTTTAAGAACAAACCAATCTTTAAGATTCATCAACAGATCCTGCCAGTTCCCCATGATTTCAGAGTGCCCCCTGACATAGATTGCCAAAGATTATGAAATCAAGCTTGATAAATAAATTATGTAACAGAAAAAGGAAAATCAAATGAACAAACGTTTCCAAACATTTAAAAGTCAGAACCACTCCAAATAAAAACTGGGACCAGTAACAAAAAATAATCAACCCAAACTAGTGAAACAGAGGCTTGGGGATCATATGCTGCCATCAGTCAGGGACTCTGTGCAACATATGGGTGAAGGTTCCAAACTCATATGATGGCCAAGCTTCAACACTAGTGAGTGGGGCTTTAAACAAAAAGGAGAGCTTTATTCAGAATGGGTGTTGTGAGTCACTGGCCAGTGTGGCTGCGCAGTGTGTCGGAGTGAAAACTATTGGCAAGGGAGAGATGAAGAGCAGTTCCCGACCCTCTGGAGTTTCCCAGTGGGCAGAGCAGCTGGGCTCTGGCTGGCTGGTCGGGATGGCATACTTGGCTGCAAGCTCGGCCAGGTGGCCTGGGCATATTGGCAAACAGCTGGCAACTTGCCCAATACATATGGTTAGATTGCCTTGCTCTTCCCATGAAGCCATCCTAGACTCAAGCAAGCATTCGTTTTAGAATCAAATATATCTGAATGTTAAATAAATCTTTTAATAATATCTGTCTGATATAAAACTCCTTTTACCCCAAAACAAAAATAAAAAAGAAGAAAGGCAAGTAGTTTCCAAATGCCTAAATTAATTTTTTTTTCTTTTTTTTTTGTGAGGAGCTTTGCAAATTCCTATCCAACTGACTTTGGACTTGGTTATTTGGACTTCTCTCCTTTACATGGTTAAATGACCCTGTGATGCCTGGGAAACAGAGTTGATGGATAGAACCTTTATAAGAGGCTGTCACAAGATCAGGTGACCATAAATTCTCAATGAATACATAAAAGTACAAAGTAAAATGAACATTAACACCAGATACATCTTATCAAGGAACAGTATTAAATCTTGATTGACAGATAACACTGAAAGGTGTTAGTATGGTCTATCATATACATACATATCTGAAGACTTGTTAAAATTCCATCTTTAAGTGCTAACTCTTGAGGCACGTTACGTCCTGGGCTTTTCAAGTAGTGGCTTAATGTACATGACACAAAGTAAAGTTTAGGCTCACTAATCCCAGTTGGTCACTGATTCCCTAAGGTTACTACAGCCTCACACTAAAATATTCAACACAGTGCTTGTTTCTGATAAAGCTGGATTTTCTGGAACTACTATGTTCTATTTGGCAATAATACAGTTGCTATTGCATTGCATTATAATATATATATAATTATATATACATATATATATACATATACATATATATATATATGTATATAATTAGTTCAGGACAGCTTAAACTCTGAAATTCAGTTCTTATACTAATGACTTCATACACCCACAAATCCAAAATCTCTCACATAGATGCATGCACACATTTGGTAGAAACAAAATCATTTGTTCAATAAATGTGATGTCAGTCTTAGATGAAAACAAGAAAACTTCCTTTTGATGGTTAAAACAATTCCTACTGTAGTTGCTCCCCCTCATTCCCAATCCAAAAGAAAAAAAAATACAGAAAAACTTATGCGATGTCTTCACATTGAATACTTGTATGTAGGTTAAAATATTCCAATCAATTCCTTCTCACAGACATTTGTTTTTTGAGACAGTGTCACTCTATGTAGCCCAGGATGGCCTATAGCTCACTATACCTGAGGCTGGCTGGTATTAGCTTCCCAAATGCTCGAACTATAAATACACTACCATATAAAGCTTGTGAATTTTATCTTTTAAATAACATTTTGTGGAATAGAGTAAAAAAATCAGACCTGTTCAGTGAATTCCTATGCCATTGATCCATAAAAATAACATAGTTTTTACATCTATTTTTTAATAAGGACAATGGAATAAAAGAGAGGATCACTAATAAACTTTTCCAATGCTTAAAATTATTGGGTAAAAAGAATGAAGGCCTTTTTAAGAATGGGCTTTGGAACCACCTGAAATAACCTTTGAAGGGTCACATTTTTAAGCCACTCCTCCTCTTCCCTTGGTCAGCAGAGCATGGCTTAGAGATTTATTAGACTACCTGAGAGTCCTCGGCAGTTGGCTGTACAGACAGAAGCGAGGACCCCTGCTCCAGGACACATTCCCCATCAGTGTACATTTGGACCCATGTGGAGCATGGGGTAGGAGAATTGTTATGGGTCCAGATGAGCAAGAATTTTTATATCATTGAAACACAATAAATTTCTTCACCCAAATGTGGTTAAGAAACAAAAAGAGGCAAGCTTTTAATCCTAGCACTAGGGAGGCAGAAGTAGGAGGATCACCATGAGTTCAAGGCCACCCTGATATATATATATACATATACATATACATACATACATATATGTATGTATATATATATATATATATATATATGACACATAGTGAATTCCAGGTCAGCCTGAGCCAGAGTGAGACCCTACCTTGAATTAAAAAAAAAGAGGCATAATTTCTCAAAGTATAGTTTGGGAAATTAATAGGGACTGTACAAATCAAAAAGGATTCCAACAACAAATAAACTGAGCTTCTACTGGGTTAAACAAAACTCTGATCCTTTAATATATCAATGTGCACCATGACTCGCCAAGATGGACAACAGTATGCATGCATTTTAAATTTATTTCACAAGAATAAAAACAGAAAAGTATTGCCCATTAAGCATATTCTACAAAAAGGAATATATCTTGTTAAAATTAATCTGTAGTTTTGAATAGTTAAATTTAAGTAAAAATATATAAAATTAAAATGAAAAGGAAAGTTCAAGAAAATAAAGTTATTTGGTGTTTTTTAAAAAAAATTAAATGAAACTGATTATTTCTCTATTTTAGATACAATGTCTAGCTGTCTTCACTGTTTATCTCACAGCAGGGAAATACTATTAGGTTGCAGTTGTTTCTTCCCCACTCCCTAGTTCTACTTCTAGCTTTTCTCTTCAAGTCAGGCAAACACCAGGACAGGCAACGATTTTCAAATAGGAGGGTTTTCTGCCATGAACTTTAAATTGCTCAAGAAGAAATTTAAGGTTAACTTTTCTTTGGCGTTTTCTACAATGCTGTTTTAGTGATATCTTCAGAAAGCGTGAGGGGATCTTGATTTTGGTCTTAAAGTTGTCTGAAAAATATGTGAATTTGAATGGATAGAAATAACAGAGGTGTGTGTGGAATGCCACTATTCTCAATAAAATTACTATTTAATATCAAGTGAGAATTATAATCTCAGGCAAAAAAATAGAGCAAATAATACCCATTATTATGTGGAATCTCCAAAAAAGACAAAAGGTGATCATGGAAAAGTTTTCCTATATAACTTGAAATATTTTATGTTCTAAAAACAAGAGTTCAGGCTCATATAATCTCATTTTGCACTACAAGTTGCTTTTCTTAAACTTGAACAACTTTAAGTTGATAAAGATAGGGTATCCAAACCCACTTTTGTCTCTTTCCAGGACTGGGAAGGGCTTAGTGCTCGGAACTGCAGATGACACCTTTCACAAATGTGCCTTTAAGAAAATAACACAAAACTATGCTTAGGTCTTAGCATACTTTTTTTTTTAGTAAATACTCATTTTGTTTTATTTTTGCCTATTTCCTGCACAGACTAGCTTCACCTAATAGTAATAAAGGATTTTGTTCTTGGTTCAAACTGCTGAAGAAAATGACCTTTAAATAGGGACATTTTATTTAACTTAATTTCAGAAAAGCTGGTGCCAAAAAAAAAAAAAAAGCCAGTTAAAGAGAAAAATTAAATAGTTCTAAAACAATATTTGCTTAAACAAATATACAGATTCAAAGCATATGGGTAAAAGTGAATGTTGATGTAAACACACAGCAACTTTTTTTTCCATCAGAAAAAAAAAAATCTCAGAGCAGAAACAAACAAAAAAGTTATTTTAGTTTAAATTGTGAGCCCAGTTTTTTAAGAAAAAAACATTTGTGTAGCCTCAGAAATCTGTTTCATTTCAATCTTTGTGTAAATCTACACATGAAAAGTATATTTATAAAAGAAATACCAGACTTGGAATTATTTATGTCATTGCAGCATATATATAATAAATGGGGATTCACTGGACATATATAAAAAGGTGGAATTTCTGATTTAAAACATTCTAAAAAGTTTTCTTTTCAAGTTGAATCACATTTAAAAAAACAAACAAACATCATTTCAACATAGCAATGTTTTACCTATCCTTGGGCAGAACAGGACATGGGTTTTTTACCAGCTGCACTACCAACTCCAAACAAATGTTTCCCAAAGCACTGCCCTGGCTTGGGCCAGCTCAAAGTTCTTCTAAGTTAAAGCCAGATGACAAGGACACAGACCTTCGCTCTGGATAACATTCGCCCTAAGTGGGAAACTACAACTGTATTAATCTGCATTTCACAGATGTTGTAAGAACTAAAACAAACAAGTTGAAAATCCACTAGTGAGGAGGAAAGAGGAAGAAGCCAGGCTGCAGGACCAAAGCGCTGGGCAGGAGCAGCCCTGGATCACTTCACAGCCTCCCAGCTTTGTGCTCTATCATACATCATTGAGATGAGGATGTTCGCCAAAGAACTGCTTCATTCAACTCAGTTTTTAAAGACATATGAGAAGAAACGTGTGAGCCTTTCTAGCTATCACTTTCTACAGCAAAAATGAAAACAAATAATCATTTTAAAAGTTCTTACAGTGATGGTGTTTGATAGAACTTTCCAAAATGTATCCTGTTTTAGGGAACAATTTGAATAAAAATGTTATACTGAGTTCAGAGTGCTTTTGAAGCCTAAAGACCAAATGTTCAGTTTGAACAACCCAACAATGTCTGTTCATTTTGACCAAATCTTTTCAGCTTAAATATTCACAATGTGCCATTATTACCGGATCATTATCTGCCTTTAGCTCTGACAACGGCATCGCAGGGCTATGAAAGGCTCCTTTCTTCTCATGATTAGTCCCTAAAACATTTCCTCATCTTACAGAGCTTTTCAACTTCCCAGAATGCATTGCTCAATTACAGTGTTGAAATTAACTGTATGCCACTCTTATTTATTGAGAAAGGAATAATCAAGTACTCCAAACCATGCCATAGGCTGCCCACAATTTTATATCACATTTCAAGTAATAAAAATATTAACCCTTTTACAGGGCTAATTTTTTTAACATATCATTTGTTTCTTAATTTTGAAGTACTGTCTTACAAAAGAAACCAAAAGTTGGGGGATTTATAACACAGTAAATTCTAAGTGTCTATAGGAAGTTGTGCTTGAAATAAAAGCCTGTAAGAACTTTTGGTAAAGTAACTTTATACTCAAAGTTCCTTTTAAACTTAACTTCTTTCCTTTTTCAGTTAGCAAAGTCAAAGTTGGTTCTACTAGGCTTGAACAGTGCAGAATTGCTTTCTGAGAGCAGGAGATGGACACAAATGGAAGGCTGAAATTAAAGTGCAGAAATGTTCAACTGCAGAATAATTGTGTTTATACCACTAGATAGCACTTTTTCCTCAATAATCTCTATTAAGTAGAGAATGTAAGTAATTTTTTTTACACATGCTTTTCTGAGTGTTATTGTAGCAGGTATTATTTGAACTCAACATTATATAAATTTGCCAACCCTAAAGTATTGTTAAAATTATTATCATGTCTTGCAAAATCTATATTTAAAGTACTTAGTACATTTTAAAATAGATCATATGTCAAATACTACAGTTGAAATAGACTTAAAGGGTGTTTGTTGAATAAACAAAGACAAAAAAGCACTGAAAACAATAAATTAAACACTTGTAGGAACACTTGTATGAAAAGGGTTAGATTATTTAATGTGTGGATTTTTATTTATTTGTTTTATATCTTCCATCAACAGAAGAATGTAAATAAAAACACTTTTTTAAACCTCAGAGGTACTTATAAACCCATGCATACATTAATCATTCATACCTCATGATTATTATTCAGTATTTTCTGCAATAACAAATTGGAGGGTGTGGGGGTTATTGTGGGTTTCAGCAAACCACATTCTATTTAGGCAAAGCCAAGTATTAAAGAAAGGCCTAACTTGCCAAACCAAGATAAATACATGCCATCATTATGATTACATAAAAGCTGCTGTTCTCGGCATTGCGATTTCTCTTATAATTGGCACTATTATAATTAAATGAATTCATATGTTTACAACTGTTCTTTGAATTGTAAAGTGATTTAGCAATGACAGTGTCTCTAATTTTCTTTAAATATACTGACAAACTTCACTTAATCAGTGGTCTAAATACCACATTTCCACAATAAATTAGGTAAATGCCCAGTAGGCCTGAATTGCTATTGAGTTTAAGCATGTTATAATATGGTAGCAAGTAGCTTCTCCAAAGCTTATTGCTGGACGAGCCCACAAACCCACAAATTGGAGGGGATGGTGCACAGTATGCCAATGACATTTAAGATATTCCATGATGCGCAGGGAGGTAATACAGACAGGGAAAAAGCACACATACATACATGTGCACAAATATGTGCCATGCATACACACACACATAAACTTCAAATCCAATAGGTTTTGTAAACAAAGAAGTAGAAGATTTTTACAAAAACTGTAATTGTGGCATTAGGAGCTTCTTATTTTTATTTTTAGTTGTACGTGTGTATATGTATTTGTACACATATATGAACACACATATGTTCAGGTGCGTGTGCATTTGTGTATGCGTGGGTGTGGAAACCAGAGGTTGATATACCATTATCTTCCTCTCTTGTTTCTCTATCTTATTTTATGAGAACCAGAGTTCTCTGATTTGGCTAGAGAAGCTAGCCAGTAAGCCCTGAGTATTCTCCTGCCTCTGATTCCCCAGCTCTAGGATTATACATGTGTGCCACCACATTCAGCCTTTTATTAATGGGTTCTGGAGATCGGAACTCAGGCCCTCATGCTTGTATGGCAAGCACTTTACCCACTAAGACATCTCCCAAGCCCAAGAGTATTATAGTCTTTCTTTCTCCTTAAGACTTAAAGAATTTCTCACTAACTTCTCTACAATAGGGAGACAGTGGCATAAATATCATCACTGTATCATCAAAATATCAATGGGACATCCTATAGTTTGTTTTACATCTCATAGTTTTATCGGTCACCCCCAGATGGAACCTAATGTATTTTGTCCTATTATTTAACACAATGTGAAATAGTTCATATTTTCTTAATATGAGATAGCTATATGCTAAATAATTAATTACTAATATATTTCAAATCCATATAACTAATAAATGTTTCAAAACAGTGTTTGTATAGAGATGAGTAAACATCAATTCTTTTACAAAGTGACCTGCTGATCAATTTTGTATAAGTCTCATTTAACATCTAAAAGCACAATTAATATTGTTTCTTCATAGAAATTCCTTATAAATACAGTCATGATATGGCTACATAAGTATTTATGTTCATATTAATTATAATAACAAAAACTTGCAAACACACTTAACATCCATCACAGAGTGGATTTGCCAAATAATGATGCATCTATGCTGTCATGTCTATTGGCCACTTTGAAAGCACTAGAGATCGTTATCTAATAATATAAAGAAGGTGTGTGTGATATAGCATTGACTTTTTTAAAGGATTTAGAAAACATTTGTATGTGAAATACTAAACCAATAAGTGGTGATTTTTTTTTTTTCATGCGCATGGGGTTGGGGAGGTTGACATCAGGTATTTTCCTCATTCCCCACCTTATCTATTAAGACAGGGTCTATCACTAAGCCCAGAGCTCACCAATTCAGCTATTCTAGCTAATCAGTTTGCCCTGGGGATCTCCCTGTCTCGGCCTCCCTAGTGCTGGGATTATAGATGCACCACCCCAGCATTTATGTGGGTGCCTGGGATCAGAACTTAGGTCCTTATACTTGTGAGATAAAAACAATGCTGACTGAGCAATTTCCCCAGCCCAGAAATAGAAAAACTTGAATAACTTTTTTCCAAAGTGATTGAACTGTCTTCCTTTATGCAATTTAATTTTCTTCTTTTAGTTGAATGTATGTCACAAATTTTATATACTGAAGGCAGATACATTTGTTAATAATAAACATGTTTTATAGTTTTAAAAATAGAGTATGACACAAACTTGTCCTAGGCATTTAAAACACATCTATGAAACTCAATAGCAACAATAAATGTATTTTAGAAAAGTTAACATTTTTGCATGCATTGATAGTATTAATTAGTACTTACAAAATTTTGTTATATTCCTAAATTGGCACAACAGATATATGCTGTTAATCATACTGTAAAATTATTTTTAAAGTTACTTCTTTACCATGATATTCTTATAGAAAAATAAAGTACAAGAAGATTTAAATATGTAGAGAATTACAAAGAATAATGACAGGGAAAGAGATTATGTGACTTGGACCAGTAGATGAATAATTCAATTCACACTGCTAGATGAAAGAGTTAAGATTATGGGGCTTGGGTAAATTCTTTCCTGTACCAGAATTCATAACAAGTAAGTAAAGTCAGTCTTGTTCAGTAGAAATGAAAGATACATAGAGTATAATGAGTATGTAGGATTAGGGCAAATTGACTTTTTCATGTTTTGTTTCTTGATGTTGTAAATGACGAATGAGAGCTCAGAGTGGTTGGTGTCCAAGTTGCACTGGAGACACCAATTTTCTAGCCACAATGAAGCAAAATCCATTTAAATCCTCTAAAAATTTAAAATCCATCTTAAAAACCCTAAAGACAGGGCTGGAGGGATGGCTTAGTGGTTAAAGTGTTTGCCTGCAAAGCCAAAGGACCCACACTCAATTCCCCAGGACCCACATTAGCCAGATGCACAAAGGGGTGCATGCATAGAGTTCATTTTCAGTGGCTAGAGGCCCTGGCACTTCCATTTTCTCTTTCTCTCCCCCTCTTTTTCTACCAAATAAAGAAATAAAAATCCTAAAGATGGCTTTAGAATAGCAATTCATAAATAAAAAAGAAAAACAGCAATTCTATTGCAAACACAATGTAGAACATTATACATGTAAAACAATGGGAGGTCATATGGTATGGAAAATAAAACCAAGATTAGCATTTATAGTCACAATTTTTTGATACTCAAACATCTACAAGACCCACTGATTTCTTCTTTCTCACCAATTCCTCTGGATAAAACAAAGAAAAAAACTTGTCAAAATAAAATCTAGATATTTGCCCTTCAAAGCTATGTAACAATATTTGGAACAAAGGCTTGTGTCTTGAAGATAACACTTTAATCTCACACTGGGTGACAGCAGTACATGGGTGAAGTGTGACAGCAAGTTTGCAGAAGTGTATATAAGACACCAGAATTATATTGGGTACCTGCTTTTCATTAAAAATGCAAGTAAGCACCTTCCTCAGTTGGAAGCCACATCAGCACTGTTCTAAACACAACAGACAGCATTCACACCAGGTGCAAACAAGCTCTTTCACTCCAGGAAGACACCTGTGCCATGAGGCTGGGAATGCTAGGTAAAAACACCCTCCAACTCATGCGGTTTGAACACCTACACCATGTCTAAGTCATCATGGGTCAATTCAACAACAAAGCAAGAATTTGCTAAGATCCTACATTAAATATTTCTTCAAGCTCCACAATAACCTCCTTTTCTGCACCATGTATCATTCCTAATTTTCCCAGCTGTTCTGGGGACACTTCAACATAAAAGGCTGTCTGCCATGGGTTTTATGACCAACTAGATTCTTCCATGGATACCTGCAACACATACATACACAAACACACACACACACACCACCACCACCCCACCACACTCCCACAGAAGGGATGAAAAACAAATGGTAATGTAGTCTTCATAGCTGTCTTGAAAATCAATTAAACACCAGTTGTCCTTAGTTTCACAATGCACGACCCATTTTCATTAACAAGGAGGGTCTAATGGGAGGGGGTAGATCACAGATGAGCCTAAATAATGGTACCAAACTGCCTGTATTCACTGAAATGAAAACTAATAAATTAAATAAAAAAAAAAGAGTTCATTATGAGCAATGAACTTGAGACATCAGAAAGGAGATAGTTATTTAATTAGTCTATGATACATAAAAGAGCAGAATTTGGTCATTGTTGAACTAAAACAGATGAGCTCTAATACAACCTTTTATAAAACTGTTTTTAAAGAGGAAACACTGTTGAATAGCCAACAGTTTTAGTTTAAATAAAATAGAAGTTATTTAAAAAAAAAATCAATTAAACAATCCCCCAACACACACACACAAAGTAGCCATTGAGATTAATGGTCCAAAATATATTCCACAAGTGTGATTAATGAAATAATTTCAATAACATACCTACTTAATAACACATCCTATAATCCCACTCATTGCTGACTGGTATAAAAATTATTATTTTTTACTATTAAGTCCCAATATTCACTACTTTAGAAATTATGTCCAAAGTGAAAGAAAATTTCTGACTGTGGAATGGGAATGGGTCTTTTGCAGTGTTAAGGGAGGCTGTGACCTACCCTTCTCCAGGCCTCTTGGGTATCTCCAAAGAGTGGAATGCTTGTCTAGTCTTAGTTTCCATTGAGATCAAATATATAATGAGCTCCACCCACCACAGAATAAGTCTTTAATTAATATCAAAGCCATGTTTATATCTTTGGATGAATAAAGGAGCAAGTGGAAGGTCTTCATTAGAACTAATATTGAACTTCAGGGCCTCCTGACTCTTGGAAATGATGAATGCTGTGGCCTAATTTCCCAGGAAAGCCAAGATGCTCAAAGCAGACACCACCACTGTGTCTCAATTCATAGAAATGTCAGATCTTTTGATGTTAGGACATGAACATTAAGCAAAGAACTCGAATGTTCCTGAGTGTCACATACATCTCAAAATTGTAAAACACTTTGAGACGTGGTAATAAGGAAGAACTTTTTAATGGGTCATGAGAAAGGAGTGGAACTTCAGGTATAGAATATATCTCTGCACACTTGGATCTATGTGGGGTAAATATCCTTGGCAAGGTTGGTACAACCATGAAATACACAAACATTCTCCATGAGATTTCTGCTGTAAGGTTTTGCTGAACATGAAGGACACCAACCTTTACTAAGTGCTTCCTATGTGCTACCAACTGTAGAAAGCACTGCCAGGCAATACCTCCTTTCTTCTCCATAACAGTGCCACAATGTAGGTGTTAGCAGTACCCTGTCCAGGGTTAAAGGAACTGAGGTCCGCGACTTGCCTCAGGTCCCAAATTCTCTCATGAACTCAGAGCTCAAGCTGAACACGTCCAATCTTAGGCAATTATTCTGTTAGGTTTCCTGAATCAATGAGACAAAGTGTATTCTCATTCCGCAGTCTGACTGTGTGGAGCCTTTCCTCTGCAAAATGAAGGTTAATCACATATGGGGTTGTGAGGCAAACAGATCATGTCTGCCTGTGACTTGTGCCTGCCAAAGTCCCGTTTCCCAATCTTGAGCTTTACCCAACAAATTCCAGTGGGACTTTCCCTTCTGACATCTGCTCTGTCATGGATAATTAACCAAAACTTGCACTTTTGAACAGTTCTTGAAACACAGCAAGAAGAATGCTAAACAGAAAAAAAAAAACTCCACTAACCATAAATTTTATAATTACTCAAAGTTGTCTGTTGGTATAATTATGCACTTTAGTAGAGTCATGAAGTAGATATAACTACCTAAAATTATAATCACACTCCTTTCTAGAGAATTTGTACACAGCTAAGCAAAACAGGACAGCAAAGGCAACTATTCCACACAGAAGCCAGAGACAGGGCATGGGTAATGACTCCAAATATTTGTCTCAGAGGTAGTTCACCTACCCTAGAAATCATTTGTTACGTTTAGCTGATTGGTTTTTCAAAACTGACTATGCAATTTATCAGAACCAGTGAAACTTTCTCATGATACTCCACCTAACTGTTCCAAGAACAAGAATTAGATGCCAGTCTTGGAAATTATGACAGTCATTAAATATACCTCACACATATTTTTCTATTCAGGGTCTTGGAGACTCACAATGCTGAGTAGGGTTTCCCAAGAAGTTGAAAACCATTGAAGCTATATCAGTGCATTTTTCAGGAAAAGATGATGTGGAGTTCTGCATAAGATAGGAGATGAGAAGCCCCACCAGTGAAACCCGGGGAAAATAGAGAGAAGGTCATACACAACATGTTCTTTTTTCTGTAAGAGACAAGATCTACAAATGAACCTTTAAGGCCAGTGAGGTTTCTTCAAAGTAGGAGGGAGCTACTCTAATCAGTGTGGATCTTCATGCCTCGCTGAACCAAGTGGCCTCTCCTTGTCCCCTTATATACAACCTGCCCAGCGGGTTAAGAACAGTGGAAACCATAGGAAGTACTTCTCACACACATCAGCCTTGTAATATCAGAAGACCCAGATGCAGAGAACAGGGAACAGCTGAGTGCCATGGAAACCATGAGTCAACATATCATAGTCTCCTCTCCACTGTTCACCAGCATCTGGAACACTAGACATTACAGCTGAAGCCAAGTGTGTGTGTGCATGTGCGTGTATGGGGGAGATCCTACCCATTCCACCCTTACACAGTACCCAGCAGATCCTGCCCAGCAGAGAGGGTGCCAAGAAGGGAACTGACTTCACAACCCAGCACAAGCAGGCTAGAAACTCACTCCAAAAGGTGATGGGTCTGAATACACTGAGCCAACACATACCTGAAGTCTGGTTCTACAGGTTTAAGCTGAAAGTGTAAATTGTACCTCCTCAATGAATCAGTGCAAGTTGCTAAATGAAACATCACAAGGAGGAAAGAATCCAAAACATGTCATCAAGGAAGAAGTACTGACAGAGGAAATATCTTTCTTTTTCCTTTCTTTCTTTAATACTTTCTTTAAAATTTGACTTGTTCTGATTATATGTTATGGTTAACTTTTGTTTGCCTTTTGTGTTTTTTATTTTATTGCCTATTTTTAAACTTTATTCTTTACATATATACTTTACATGTATATATCATGATGGTTTTGCTTTTGTTTGTATATTACTCAGGTTTTAAGATTTCTTTGCATGTTTCTCCCCCAGTGCACTATTGGGCACTGTCTATTACTCTTCCCATATACACTTCATATATTTTCTCTCCCACTTCAACCTTTTTCTCACTTTCTCTATTCTTCATGTCATCTTCATTATACCTCATAATTACAATCTTCAATAGCTTTAACTACCTCTAAATTCTCTAACAGTAACAATATTCCATCTTCCCTCTCCCAGATATTTTTCCCACCTTATCTTTTTCAAAGTTGATCTAGTGCTTATCCTAATACGTCCTACTTCCTTCCCACTTCTAATCTTAGTAACTTAAATCCTGGTACCACACCACCATTATGTGTCATCCTCTAACAGTTACTAAAGTCAAAGGGACACTTTTGTTAATTGACCAGTATGACATGTGCTTGGCAGGTATATTCAATAGCAGGGACAGATACCGTAGTTAATATTCTACTCTGGGAGTAATATAGAGCCCACACTAGACACCATGAACGGGACTGAGGATATAACTTCTGAACTACACACCCAAGAATCTAGCCAATTAAAAAATCTAATTACCAAGATAACTCCAGATATGTAAACCCCAATGCAGTAATATAATACAAACACACACACTCAAGGCAAAATAACCCTTTCAAAAATTACTAATCCCAAAGTAATAGCCTCTGGTGAGTCATTTAGATGGAATCTGAGACAAAGAACTCAAAAAAGATTATAAGTAGGTTCAAAGACATCAGAGAAAATAATTCTTGAAATAATCTTAACCAAAAAAAAAAAAAAAACGTTTTGAATGAAAAAGTTGAATAAAAGGAGGTTGAAACAAGATATGAAAGAAAAAGTCAGCAAAGAGATAGAAATAATGAAGCAAAGCCAAACTGAAATATTGGGATCAACACAATAAGTTAAATTAAAAGTTCTATGGAAAGCTTCACCAATAGAAGGGATCAAAGAGAGAACAGACTATCTTAGCTTGAAGAAAAATTAGACCATTCCAATGAATACAAAGATAAGTTAATTAGAAGATATGAGTAGGAATTTTAAGACATTTGAGACATGATGAAAAGGTCAAATCTAAGGATAATGGGCATGAAAGAAACAGAACAAATTTAGTTTTAAGGCACAATAAACATTTTCAAAGAAATCACATAAAAAGTACCCAAATTTAGAGAAAGATGCAAATACAGATGCAGGAGGCACATCAAGCAGATTAGACTAGGAATTAATTTTCCTTCATCATATTATAATTACACTTGTGAATATATGAAACACAAAGTGTACACTAAAAGTAACAAGAGGGAAGAACAAGTCACTTATAAAGGCAGGCCCATCAAAATAAAAACAGATTACTCGATAGAAACTTTAAAAGTAAGGACAGATTAAAATTATGTTTTGTAAGTTCTGAAAGACAACTGCAAACCCAAACTACCAGCAAAGGTATCTGTGTCATGATTGATGATGAAAGAACTCTCCAAGAGAGGGAATAAATCAGGGTAAATGAATCCATGGCCACACCAGCTCTAGGAATTACTTGGATTGAAGAAGGGATAAAAATACAACAACAATAATAAAATAACAATAACAATATCAAAGAAAATTATAAATAAAACTCTCTGATGAAAAAAGAGGCAAAAATTCTTAAAAGTACTTGCAAAGAGAACACAGAAACACATCAAAAGACCATTCCCATAATCAAGCTGACTTCACTCTAGAGATGCAGGGAAGGTTCATCATATGAACACTAATAAATGTAATATCTGACATAAGTGGATTCAAGGACAAAATCACATGATAGAGAAAAGAGATTTTAAATTGATAATTATATTTTTAAATTGAGAAATTTATAAGGAAAACCTTTTTGACTACGTATAACATACCTTTATAAGCAAAGTCCTGAAGAAACTAGGAATAGGAGGAATGAAACACTGTAAAGGATATTTATGACAATAGGAGGAATGAAACACTGTAAAGGATATTTATGACAAGCCTAAAACAAAATTATACTACATTACAACAAATATAGAAAAACTCAAAACATTTCAGCTTAAATTAGGAATAAGTCAAGGGTGTCCACTCTTTCCACTGATTCAATATAGCAGAAGTCTTCACCAGAGCAATGAGACAAGAGGCACAAATAAAAGGGGTACAAAGAAGAAAGGAAGGAGTTAATCAGTCTTTGTTTTCTGGGTGAAGTTGTGCATGCCTTTAGCAGAGTCTGTGGTAGGAGGATCACTGTGAGTTTGTGGACAGTGTGGAGCTACAGAATTTCAAATCAGCCTGTGCTAGTGTGAGGCCCTACCTCATAAAACTACCTTTATTTGTAGATGATATAATTTTATTCATAAGAGACCCTAAAGAATTTACCAGAAAAATTTTAGAGCTGATGTTTTCAGCAAAGTGGCAGAATATGTAATTAACACATATAAATCAGTGCCTTTCCTACATAACAATAATAAACATGTAAAAACTACCTTAGAATAAATCTAACTTAGGCAATGAAAAAGCCCTTTAATGAAAACTTTGTAACACTCAAGAGAGAAATTGAAGGAGACAGTAGGAAATGGAAAGATTCTACATGTTCATGTATTGGAAGAGTCAATATTATGAAAATAGCTATTATACCAAAAGCAATCTATAGATTTAATGTAATCCTCATCAAAATTCTAATGTCATTCTTCTCAGATACAGAAAAACATCTTAAAATTAATTAAGAAGGAAAAAAAGATCTTAGCAAATCCTGAGCAAAATAAATAATCCTAAAAGCATCATCAGACTTGATTAAAAAGTATATTACAGGGCCATAATTACAAAGACAGATTGATACTGGCACAAAAATAGACACATACATCAATGGAACAAACTAGAAGATCCAGATTTAAACCCCACAGCTATAGTCATCTGAATTTTGAAAAAAAAAAGAGTTAAAAATACTCACTGAGAAAATAGCCTTTTTAAAGGAATGGTGCTTGGAAAACTGAATACCTTTATATAGAAGAATGACACTAGATCCTTATCTCACACCATGCCTAAGAATTGACTTCAAATGAATTAAAGGCCTTGATATAAGATCTGAAACTCAGAAACTTCTAGAGGAAAATTTCTGCAAACTCTAGCTATAGGTAAGGACTTTTTGAAGAGGAGTCTGGTCATAAAAATAAAAAAATGGGACTTCGTGAAATTAAAAGACTTATGTATAGCAAAGGGCACTGTTAACTGAATTATGAGGCAGTCTACAGAATGGGAGAAAATCTTTGCAAACTATATTTCTGATAGAGGATATATAAAACTAAATAAAAAAAAAAAAAAAAACAAGGACTATGGACCTGAACACAAAATTCACAGAGAAGAAATAAAAGTGGTTGATAAATGTTTTCAAAAGTGTTCAATATCTCTAGCTATCAGAGAAATGCAAATTACAACTACTGTGAGATTACATCTTACTTTCGTCAGAATGCTATCATCAATAAAACAAATGACAACAAACTTGAATTCACTTGTAGGTGGGAGTATCAACTGGTTGCAACCATTATAGAAATTACTGTAGATATTTCTACAAAACCTAAAAATAGAAGTACCATATAACCTCCAAATATGCCACTCCTTGGTATAAATACCCAAATGATTTTATACCCTACTACAGAGATACTTGCTCATCTATGTTTATTGCTGTTCTAGTCACAATAACTAGGAAACAGAATGAGCTTAGATATATAGCAACTGGTGAACAGATAATGAAGATGTATGTATAAAAAATGGAATTATGAAATTTGGAAGAAAATGAAAAGAACTAGAAATATTTTGCTATCAGAAAGACAAATGTAGCATGATCTCTCTCATATCCTAGCATCAGATTTTTAGATTTGTATATTTAAGTTGGAGCATTAGTTGAGGCCAGGAAGCTTAAAAGGGGTCATGGGGACATACATTAAGAAGAGAAAAAGCTAGTAGAACACATGGTATACAAAGTAGAGGGGCATAATAATGGGAGCAGAAAGTTTTAAGTGGGGATGGAAGGGAAGAAGAAGGGAAGAATGGAATACTTCCCAGTCAGTTGTTGGCCAAGGAGGCCCTGAACAACCCCCCCCCCCACATACATACAAAATAAAAGCTATTGCCAGTATCTTACAGAACTATGTGGTATGACCTTACTAATGAAGACAATACTTGTTTCAGTTGCAGGATACTGAGACATCAAGCTGAAACTGAGCTGGAAGCTTCCTTCCTGCTGGGGAGCTGTCATAGTGCAAGAAAGTATTATGCAGGTTGCTGGGAAGAAAAGTCATCAGCAGTCTTAAATAGCAAAGGACCTTGTGTGCTACAGAACCAGCCAGCCAGGTACGATATGTCAGCTTGTAAAATAATGGCATGACCATTATAAGGGTAACCAACTGTTCTCTGACTGGATTTGAGACCCACTTCATGGGAGGGAATTCATGCCTGGCACTGAAAAATCTATACAGAAGCCTACTTCCAGGGAGATTATAGGCCCTAGAGGAGAAACTACCACTTCAGTTTTGTCAAATGAGCAAGCAGTGCCTGTCAAACAATATTCTTTTTTAAAGTTTTTTAAAAAGTAGTTTTATTTATTTACGAGAGAAAGAGGAAGGGCAGGGGAAGCTCCAGGGCCTCTTACCACTGGAAACAAACTCCAGATACATGCACTACTTTGCGCATCTCGCTTACATGGATACTACGGAATCAAACCTGGGCCATCAGATTTTGTTTTGCAAATGTCTTTAACCACTGAGCAATTTCTCCAGCCCTAAACTATAGCCTTAACATGTATATATGCCCACACATTAGTAGTGCTCTCAGTTTTGGTCAGAGAAGCTTCTTTTTGCAGTGGGTAGCAGATACTAGGATGACTCAAAGTATGTCACAATGCTGGAAATAAGTGACTGTTAAGTGATCAATGGGGCATATATACCAACTACTTCAAGGCTCATAGAACCCTTGTAAAGAGGTAGTAAAAGATTATAAAGGTCAGGCCATGGGAAGGAGTGTTGCAGAACACTTTGTTTTGGACAGGACATGGCCATTATAGTCATGAACTCACAATAGCTGCGGTTACCTGCACATGACTGGGTCTGTCAACATTTCATCATGGATGTGGAAGGGCTTATGAGACCTTTCCCTGAGTAGCTACTGGCAGTTAAAGATTGATGGGGAAGGGGGAGACATTTTCTTCAGTGGTGTAGCCATGGATAAGGTACCCGTGCTCCAGTAAATAACTCTATTCAATTTACTGAGTGGGTCAGAACATAAAAGACATTAAAACAAAAGTGGGAGCTAGAGAGATTGTTTTAGAGAGGTGCTTGCCTACAAAACCTAACGACCTGAGTTCAATTCCCCAGTACTCATGTCAAGCCAGATGCACAAAGTGGTGTGTGTGATCTGGAATTCATTTGCAATGGCTTGACACCCTGATGTGCCCAATCTGTGTGTGTGTGGGTGTTTGTCTCTCTCCTCTCTCTTTATGTTTACAAATACATACATACATAAATAAATAAATAAAATATTTTAAAAAACAGAACTAAGGAAAACTATTTAAAATAATAGTGGACTAGTTAAAAAGGAGTTCAGTGGGAAGGGGACAAAAGAAGGCAATTCTGAATGAATATGATCAAAATGTATTGAATATATGCATCAAATTATCAAAAATAAAACAACTTAAAAATAGAAAAAGTGAGAGTGTCAAAAGATGATGTGATGATCACAGTGGGTGATGAAATAACTCAGAGCCCACCGAGACCTGTAGACTCCCTATTGCTACAGCTGCATATGGTGATGTTCAGTAGAGGCACACATTGTCTGATGGAGGGGACAGACTTGGATAAAGTCTCTACAGTGACTTGTTTCACCTGCCAGGCTATCACTATCAGCACCATGCACAATTCCATACCATCAGTATTCTTCCTCACATTTCTGATCCTTAGTAGTTAGAGGGGTTGTCCCTTTCTTAGGAGATAAGTCACCAAGTAAATTACGGAGATATTTATTCAAATCAAGGTTTATGAGTGATGACCATATAATTCATCATTTTTCTGTGTTTGGTTTATGTATTGTGTCAGAAGGACCTATGTAGAAGAGGGCCAAATCTGATGCCAGATTACAGGACAGTGGGGAGAACAAATCTCAAATATTTCTGTCTGTCACATTACTGAAGTACATTAACATAGAGCTCTTTGGAATCTACTGGTTTCTACAGGCAGTGCAAAACATAATTTATTTTAAGGCAAATCATAGAGCCCTCATATCAGTTCCCATCCACAGATATGAAATTGGCTTCTTTCATGTAGATAAATAAGTTACTGTTCCATAGTAATGATGAGGCTTACTTTAAAAGTCTTTCATATTTCATAATTATTGGAAAATACCATATATTAATCATTTAGAGATGAATCCTCATTGTTATCAATGGGTTAGTCTCCTACATCTTGACCTTGTCTTTTTATTTTTAGCTAGTTCTAAACATTACTAATGTTGCCTTCTAATAAAGTTTAGTTAATTGACTTCAATAGTGGATGAGTTTAATGCTTTTCTTTTCAGAACAAGAAAACTTGGAACCTTCTTTTCAAAGTTATGGTATCATACAACAACATGCAACCACAAACGGCACCAGCATGGTCTCATTAGAATTAATTTTTCAGCTTCATTACACTTAAATACACTGAAATATTTCAGTAACCAGTATAAAAGGTTTTATACCTCAAATAACAGTGCCATCATTTTGGATAGTTTGACACTGTTGATGAATTGATCAATTGTATTTTTAATCTCTTCATTAAAAATACATTTTAGAGCAATGCTAAGAACTGTATACTGTTTTCTTCAATTTTAAAAGAAATTTAAGCACTTAAATGCACCTGAGAAGTACTGACTACTTTGTGGAAGAATTTGGACATATCATGGTATTATCTGGTGTTAGGAGAGTAGAGAAAATATTACTTAATATTTGGTATGCTTTGCAAACGTGATTGTATTATCATCGATTATCAATATAGGAATTAACTTCTAGAGTAACTCAAAACTAGGGTTTATTTCACAAATGGTGGCAACTTTAGCAAGTAAAGTATCTAATTTCAATGCTATTTCTATACAAGCTACTGAGGTGTTAAGCAAAATATACACTTAGAAAACATCTTCACTTCTGCTATATGGTCAATTATGACTCACAGCAAATGAAGATGTCCTCAAGAAGCAAGACCTGTGATGAAAGTGTTGTCCTATAGCCAGATGAAGATGGGAGAAATCTTTTTTTATTTTTGAGGTAGATACATAAGTAGAGCGAGTGAGCGAGCAAGAGAAAAAGAGAGAGAGAACTGGAATACCAGAGCCTCAGCCACTGCAATTGAACTCCAGATGTTTGTGCCACCTAGTGGGCATGCACCACCTTGTGCTTGCCTCACCTTTGTGTGTCTGGCTAACATGGGATCTGAAGAGTAGAACATGGGTACTTAGGCTTCACAGGCAAGTGCCTTAACTACTAAGCCATCTCTCCAGTCCTGGGAGAAATCTCCTAAATTCTTGGAACCTCAATCTTCTCATCTCTCAAAACTAGTATGCTGATGATGGCAACAATAATAGTGGAAGCTTTTCCTCCTCCATGAGAAACTATAAGCTCAAGCACTATGTGTTTTTCAAAATGAGACAAGGATATTATCTGTCAGCCTAGCTCTGAACTTCTTGTCAGCCAGCCCAACACTACTCTGGCTTCTCTCTCTATCACTTCACCAAGATCTTATATAAAATGTCAGCAAAATCCTTGCTTTTCAGGATAGACTTTTCTTTTTACTTTCAGGAGCTGAGAGTGGTGCTCCACTTAACCTATATAGTCGACCCAAATTGGAGAAGCAACTACTCGTGGGCATAGACTGATAAACCCTTAGCAGAACTGAATCGAGCTTCATTCATCCTCCCCTCTGACATGAGCCACGGACCTTTCTAATCATCTACCAGTCTCCTGTCCATTCAAGGCCAGATATGGTCATGAAATGGCATGCTACACAAATAGGAAGAGAAGATATCCCAGGTATATATGATACCTGTTCTAGGTATGGGCTTGACTAAGGAATGCTTCCAAATCCCAGTACTTCTGAGAAAACTCTGGTGCTTTTTTTTTTTTTTTTTTTTTTTTTTTTGAGGCAAGCCTAACAGAATGGACTTCTTTTTAAGAGAGAGACTGACAGTGGGGGTGGGGGTGGGGAGAATCTGTGCACCAGGGCATCCAGCCACTATAATTGAACTCTAGAAGCATGTGCCACCTTGTGCACATGTGTAACCTCACATGTGTGACTTCACACATGAATCACCTTGTGTGTCTGGCTTATGTGGGATCTGGGGAGTAGAACATGGGTCCTTCGGCTTCACAGCGTGCACCTTAACTGCAAAGCCATCTCACCAGCCCTCTGGTGCTTTTTTGTTGTTGTTGTTGTTTGTTTATTTATTTATTTGAGAGCAACAGACAGAGATAGAAAGAGGCAGATAGATAGAGAGAATGGGCACGCCAGGGCCTTCAGCCACTGTAAACGAACTCCAGATGCTTGCGCCCCCTTGTGCATCTGGCTAACGTGGGTCCTGGGGAATAGAGCCTCGAACCAGAGTCCTTAGGCTTCACAGGCAAGCGCTTAACCACTAAGCCATCTTCCCAGCCCCCTCTGGTGCTTTTTAAGTCATATAAGTCACTAGTTTTGTTTCTACTTTCTAGGTGTACATCTTCTCCTGCTACAGCCATGAAAGACTCAACCAAGTCCCCATACACACATAATACAGCAGCAAGACTTACATTGTTAGGCCAGAGACAGTAACCACACACACTTGCACACCCTCATCATCATCTGGGTACAAGACCAAAAGGCAGGAATGGCTAAGAGAAGTTGAGTCATATATACTCTAACAATTATTTCAACCCATTGGATTACAAGGCTATAAACTAGAAGGAAAAGTAGGCTTTACTTCATTAAACTTTTGCTATCCTTTCCATCGAACTATACTCAGGCAATAATCAATATTCTGCATACAGTATGAAGTGCATTTAAAAATTTCTTTGTTTATTTTTTATTTATTTATTTGAGAGCAACAGGCAGAGAGAGAAAGAGGGAGAGAGAGATAGAGAGAACGGGCATGCCAGGGCCTCCAGCTACTGCAAATGAACTCCAGATGCGTGTGTCCCCTTGTGCATCTGGCTAACGTGGGTCCTGGGGAATCGAGCCTCGAACCAGGGTCCTTAGGCTTCACAGGCAAGCGCTTAACCAAGCGCTAAGCCATCTCTCCAGCCCTGAAGTGCATTTTAAATGAAGAAAACAGTAAAATGAGATCACCATAGAGCTGAAATTTTTCTAACTTAAGCTCAGTTTGGATAGAGAATCATGCCCATGTGCCAGTGCAGATTTAAATGACATATCACCAACTAGAGATGAAAACATAAAGTGAAGCACACATACACACACACGTGCACACACGGCCCCTCCCATGAACAGGGTGAACATACTTGTGTGTCCTTGAAGCTGTGGACTTACAGTCTGTCCCACATAGACACGTATCTTCACAACCCTTCTTGCCTACTGACACTGGAATGTTCACACATCATCTATATTAGGCAGACAGTTCCTCTAACTCAAATGGTATCCAAGTCTGGAGCAGCAAGACAGATATACTATTGGACTCCAATATCAATTGCCCACCAGAAAATTCCAAGATTGTGAATCAAAGGATACGAGGCCGTTGGAGAGGAGCCATCGCATTCCCATATGCTACACATCAAACCTGGGCTGTTTTAAATTGAAAAATTCATCAGTGTTATCCTCTGAGTTGTACGTGGTTTTTCATTTGCCTATTTTGTTTATTTATTATTTATTTTTGTCTTCCTTGTGATGCAGCTACTGCAGTTGATCAAACTTCCCAATACTAACAAGCATGGCCAGGTTAGGGAAAGCAATGGAGTGGCAGAGGAAAATGGTGGGAAGCCATGATGAACCTCCTCAGATATTTGCCAGACCACTAATGGTGAGCAGGGCAGTGTGAAGAACCAGAGGAAATGGTGCACTTGAGTAAAAAGTGAATGCAGCTGCAAGCTTGAACATGAGTATGTTCTTTTGATTATCCACAAGTGTCTTAACCACAGGGCCTCCATCCTTTTACACTCAACCTCGATTAATCTGGGCTGCAATCCAGACACCAGTGGTCCCCAAGTGTGGATGCTGTGTCTTGTCTTATGGTATGTTGTCAGCAATACTGAACTATAGATGTCCTGTTATGAAGCCAAGTACAAAGTTCTCTTTTACCAATACCTGCAGCTGTAATCTATATGAATTATTATTGATAACAAAAAAATATATTTATACCCTTTTTCTGGTATAATGTAAAGTACAGTTAAAATTCATAAGCAGATGATAAGTGTAATTCATTTATTCAAAATCACCTTGCTGTGTCAATGACCTTACTGTGTGCTGTTCTGGACACTGTAGCTACTCAGAAGGTTCACTGTCCGTGGATAATAAACACTTAGAATTCAAAAGTCATGTTTTCTGAAACAGAAAATATCCTTGAGGGTAAATATGGCATTGCCTTTGAAGTAAATATAATTTACTCGGCAGCTCTAAGGAACAATATACCTTAAGTGTGTATCTCCAAGGTGACATATAAGAAAATTTTCAATGGGGTAAAAGGTAAAATTTTAGCAGTTAGTAGAATCCAACTTAGATGTTCTATGCCTTTGTATGCCCTTCAGCAGCAAGAGCCAGTGTGCTTGCTTGTTCCCTTTTAATAGCAGTCTTCTGTGTATGTCATCACTCCACTTTTCAAATTTTCTTCAGACTTTCTTTTGCCACAACTCAAAGTTGAATCACCCAATGTGCTCATGCATCCTAAGCGCGCAAGACTGACACAATAAAGGCAAAAGCCTCTATGGTGTGCTGTAGTTTTTAGATCCTTCTCTAAAATCATCTAGTGAATGGACTATGAAGGAGAAAATGTACTTAACAGAAAGGACAGTCTCCTGGTGATCCTTTTATTGACTCTAAAATTCTATGTAATACCTTTCAAAAATGGTGATCTGAAAGTAATGAGTTTCTTCATTTATAAAATATGATTCATAATGACAAGATTGTAAAAATGAAGGGAATTAATTTGTGAATATACTTTTCTTGTTATCTTTTAAAAATATAGTTTTGCTCTTTATCATTGTTACTATTTAAATATCACTATTAAATAGCAGTTTGGCAACTGATTTTCTAGCAGGACTACCTACCTCTTCATAAACCACAGAACCAAAATTTCTCCAATATTATTAGAACTTCACCAGATCTCAACGATTGGGTAACACAATGTCTATATCTTTCTTATCCTGCCATTAATATTGGGAACTGAGGTGTGGAGGCGGCTTAGTTGTAGAACACTTGTCTAGCATGTACCAAAGCCTTGGGTGTGGTTCTTAGCACTACAGCAAAACCAGGAGGTTAGATTAACATGTAATTCACTACAAAGCCCTTAGAATGCTATACCTCTGGAGACTGCAGTCATGCAAGGAGCTCTGCAGCCTCAACCAAGGATGATGGTTAAACTAAGATACAAGTCATAACAATATACAAATGTCCTTCATAATACAACATGGTCCCTGCATTCTGCTTCCTTACTTGTAATTTATTGCTATAAATACAGAGAATGAAAAATGTGAAATAATGCCAATTCAGCCATCACATTGGACCTGGTCCTTGGGTAAATTTATGCATTTCTCTGGTTTGTTTAAATGCCAAAGACTTGGGCAAACTGAAGAATATTAAGAATATTATGCTTTTTTCTTGGTAAAGTCGCATATGGGCACTGCATGCATGTGGGAACAAGAGAGCTGGGTGAAAGGATAAGTGCGTGCTTGGCCAGTGAGATTGCAGGCTTGAGAAGTTCAATCAGAAGGGGTCTCAACACAAGTGATCTTTGCAAATCTTGTACACGGTTGTTTTCCAATGCTATGGATTCAACTCTGGGCCATAAACATGATAGAGAAATGTTGTATATTGCCAATAAGCCTCAGGCACATTTAACAAGAGCTAGGGATGTAGGTTAGTGCCAAAGTGCTCCCCAACATATACACGGACCTGAGTATCAGCCCCAGCATTACAGAAAGGTGTTTTTTTAAAAAAAAATAATAAAATAAAGTATAGCAGTATAAGGAATGTCAGGGGTGAGTGGGTCATACTAGAAAGCATCTATACATAAAGATATAACTGAAAAAATCATCTTTCAGGATGCTAGTCCATAACAAATACAACAAAAACTTGCCTATGCTTTAGCAATCTTACATCTTCTCATATTTAAAGTTAGTCCCCATAATTTAAACCCTAAGAATAAATGTTCTGAAAAAGGAGCTATATTCAAAATTAGACTCATTATAACCAGTGTTTTTTTTTTCTGAATAAAAGAATAACATAACCCAACAAAATTGGGTTGTTTTATTGCTCTTGTTACCTATGATGGGGGCAATCTGATTTCTTTTGCTCTCATCCACCTTCCTTCACAAACTTATCTTACCTGAGGGAAACCACATAATATAGCCAAGAAAGCCCTGGGCTAAAGAACTCAAGGCTATCCCACTTTTCATTGGAACTCTGATATCTTTATTTTCAAGTCCACTCACATTGCAGGGCTATCATCCATTTCTGTCCAACAACATCTGAGTTTATCTTGAGAAGATTTTTATGTTTTTTATGCCCTTAAACATCTAGCTTATTGACAGAAGAAAGCCTGGAAGGAAGTATCCCATGAGGTTAATATTAATTATTTTTGTGTGGCAGGATATATGACTTCAGCTACTTATATTTTACAAGTCCATAATGGCCTTAGGTTATCTTTATGATAAAAATGTATTTATTTAGAGCCTATCTACATATTGTGTTAAGTACCTTGAAGACAATGTAATTCTCATCTTCACAAAGATGAAATGAAGAATGAAGAATGAATTTAAAGTCATAGAAAATCAAATCCAATAAATAAATAAATACTGCACAAAAGCATTTGGGAGGAAAGAGATGTGTTTATCTGTAGCTGGTTCTAGGTAGCTCCCAGGACAGTAACTGTATACAAACAGCTGCTGTTACTGAGTGAACAGGCTTTGTTTTTCTAAAGTGAAACATGAAATCCAAAAGAACATGGCAATCTTCTAAGCATGCTTTCTCTAAAAATATCATCCTCACTAAATAGCATAGAAAGAAATAACCAATTTCTGACACTAAAAAATATCTGCATGTTTTGGTTTGTACGTTTCTTTAACTTGGTAGCTCTTGGAGTTCTTTGCCCAGGTTCCTGCAGTGCAGTAGGAAATTCACCTTTTTAAGGGAGACTGAGAATGACTCTCCTAATCTAACTGATGTGGCTGTTACTCTGATGAGTCTCAATCAAGTACATTCTTCTAAATGTATCATAAAACAGGGATCTTCCACTGACTTGACTTAATCTGATCCCCTTTTAAAGTCTTAAATCTTAAATTCAGGACATGTTTATTAAATTTTCTAAATCATATCTGATAATAAAGCTTAATATGCACTTGATGAAAAGGAACAATGGGAAAAAATGCCAAGCCATCCTTGTTAATAAAGAAAGCTAGTTACTTGTTGTACAGAAGGCCTTGTGCTATGTACCTTACATGAAATATCTCCCTGATGCTTTTAATATAACACCCTAAGATATACTTGCAGCTCCCTTCCTACTATTAGCACATCTAAGATCACCTCTCAAAGTTCAAACTCATATCTTCTGACCCTAAATACCAGCCTTCTCATATATCAAACTGCTTCCCTTTAAGATTTTCTTAAATGAGAGTATTTTTTCAAAACTGAAAACACAAAACAGACATCAAGACAAAAGAAAACAAAAAATGGCACAAGAAAAATCTTTCCCCCTTCATCCTCTTCAATACCTATGTCTTCCTTTTCTGTGGTGCTCCCTTGAGGCCTGGCATGGGGAAGCCTTTTCAAAGCTAGCTGTTCTTCAAACACTATGGCTGACCCAGGCAGATTTGCTACACATGCAAAATCTTACTGATGGACAAAGACCAAAGTGTGACCATGACACTGTGAACAGACAGAAAGCAAAGCATGGTCAGTTACCATGCAGAGTGAGGAGTTGTGGTCTCCCTTAGCTGCCTATGGAAGAGCGGAAGCCACTACTGCAAAGCTGTATTGCTCACTCTTTGAAATGGTTGTGCAAAGCTGAGTCCAAAAGTGGAAAAAAGAGAAAGAGCAGGAGAGAGAAAAAGAGGAAAGAATGGCAGAGGAGAGATGAGGAGGGAGGGAAGGAGAAAGGAGAGAGAGGGAGAGATAGAGGGGGAAGAATGAAAGGAGGAGCGATAGATGAGAGAGAATCACTTAGGGCATTTATAAGATACACTATCTACTGGCAGACACGACATTCCTTTTCCCCAGCAAAATCCTGCCCACAAACACTAAAGTTATAAGTACACTTTTTGTCCAAAATGATAATCCACAGGAAATTGTTGTCATGAAAGTATGCACTAATCTTTTCCAAAATATATGAATCAGAAGGAGCCTGAGCTTAAGCAAAGCAAAAGGAGGCCGAGAAGTAGAACAATGACAACAGCAGAGAAGGCTTTTTGTTTGTGAATGGCTTTGCTGTGGGTGCCGAAGACCCACTTCAGAAAAGAAAGAGCTCTAGAAATCCCATTTGGACACATCTGAACAGTACTTCTGTGGTTGGGATGAGTGCTCCAAACTATGTATTTCATGCCTCTTCTCCTACTCCCTGGATTTTCAACTGAATATTGGATGCCCTAAAAGAACCCATGTTTGTTTACCAGGATAGCCACCCATCTAAAGTGTCAGGAAATGTCAATGAAGTAAGAATATTTCCTTGGATAAAATCATGAAGTTAAAAAGAAACGAAGGGCTGGGAGGATTGCTCAGTGGTTAAAGTGTTTGCCTGCAAAGCCAAAGGACCCAGGTTTGATTCCCCAGGACACACATTAGCCAGATGCACAAGGGGGTACACACGTCTAGAGTTTGTTTGCAGTGGCTGGAGGCCTTGGTGCACCCATTTTCTCTCTCTCTCTCTGTCAAATAAATAAAATATTTTTTAAAAAAGAAATGAAGATAATGATATACATAATAGTTTCTCATGAAACTTTAGATTGCTTTGTGTTTTTTTTTAAATCTCTAAAATCATGAGATAAAATATTGGTATGTAGAAAATGAGTCCATTGTTTATTAATCAGAAATACCTTCCCAATATCTATGTAGATTTGAGAAAAATAAGTTAAAATGTCATTTCCCCCAAACTAATAATTCACTAGTTTTTAAAAAGTTTTAATTACATCATATTTTGAAAGTCTATCATCCAATTTTCCAGCCCATCCCAACTATACAACTCAGAACTACCTCAACAGATCCATTAACTTCCAGAGGTAGGAACTCCCATCCCTAGCCTTAACACAATCCAGGCCACTGCTAGCCTCCTGTGATTGCTACAGTGACCTGCACACTCTGATGGCGTTGTCTTCTAACTCCCATTAGTCAATTTTAAATAAACACCTAAGTTCGTAAAGCTCCTTTACTTATCCACACCAGACACATAGGGACGTTAATCCCAGTGCAAAGTTATACAAATCAAAGTACTACATACCTGCATGTGTGTATGCATGTGCATATGCAAGTGTATGTTGCCATGGAGTGGCTTTGAAAGGGAAAGAATGAGCAGAAAAATATAGTCCCAAAAAACTGACAAGAAAAGGACAATTCTCAGGCTCCTATTTTTCCCCATTATAAATAATCAATGAATCTATTCTCTGGGATACACTTGTGGTCTTTGTTTTGTTGGGATAGAGTCTAGCTATGTTAAGCATGTTGGTCTTGAATTCCTGGGTCCACAGGATCTTCCTATCTCAGCTTACAAAGTTGATAGCAACAGAGGTATATATCACCATGTTCAGCTTATACCTTATTATCTCTAAAATGCTTTATGTGGAATTTCCATATGACCAGAAAAAATGACGATGTGTGTCTTGGAGTTCACTCTGAGAAGAATAATCATAACTGTAAAGAACTGGAAAAGAATTAGAGAGGAAAAACCAGGTGTTATCTTCACCTTAAGTTCAATCAGTGTGTTTGGCTGAGAGACGCGTCAGCAGCCAAGGTGGGCTCTGGAGTTCCTTCCCAGCCAAGGGATGCTACCAAACCATGGAAACTTCTCAGAAGGTAACTGCATCCAATCTGATAGCATTCAAAGGGCTGCCAAAAGACTGGTTCCATGTAAACAAAAAATATTGAAAAACATTTGCACTCATTTAAAAAAGTCTTTTATATTATGCACAGAGACATTGCCTCTCCCCTATAACTGATTGCTGTCCCCACAATGCACAACCCACAAACCCATGGGGATGACTTGCATCTCCAACAAAGACGGTCCCTTTGGAAAAGGGGCAGGAATGAAGGGAAGGATGGTACCAGCATGGGTTGTTTACATAATAATATATCCATAACTAATAAAAATAAGCTTAAACATAAAAGACTTTTATAAATGAGTGGTGGCACTTTGCAGGCAGAGGTGAGAGGATAACTGTGAGTTCGAGGCCACCCTGAGACTTACTAGTGAATTTCCAGTGAGCCTGGACTAGAGTGAAATCCTACCTCGGAAAAATAAACAAATACAAAAAATAAATGAGTTGTGTCTTTAAAAATGCTACAAAACGTGAACAAATAAAACATCACTGTGACAAACTTGCTGAATATCTTAAGCCTGTGAATCTCTGTAAAGTACCATGACCTATGTCACAAAAAACTGGAAGAGGCATCAGCCCACCCACATTCTCACCTGCACAGCAAGCCTCTCATTCCTGCTTCTTTCCTGAACCACAAAAGTGAACTCTGCCCAGGCTCATGATCTTATAAGTTCCTGCTTTTACTTTTTAAAATTGAAGTCACTGGGGCCACAAAGATGATTCGGTGCTTTAGGAACTTTCCTACAAAGTCTAAAGGCCCAGGTTTGATTACCCAGTACCCATATAAAGCCAGATGCACAGAGTGGCACATGCATCTGGTGTTCTTTGTAGTAACAGGAGACCCTGGCATGCCCTTTCTTTATTTTTCTCTCTTTCTCTCCTGGCAACTAAATAAATTATTTTTTTTAATTAAGACATTGACTCCAGGGACTAGTTCAGGACCAGGAGGTCCAAATTTGTCTGATTCCAAAATTTCCTATTTCAATAGCATCACTAGTATATTTATGAGAGTCTCCCCTCTAAGCTAACTTTTTAAATAAATGTTAAGACCTTAGGAGGTTTATTTTTCTGACCTAAGGAAAATCTGTTGTATAGACCTTCATAGAAATAGATACATGCTACATTCCAGCTTCTTAAAATATGGATATCATAATGAATGTGAGGGTCATGAAAAAGCTGGAAATAAATAAAGGAAAGGTTACTAAAATACACATGGACCAGAAATTAACTCAAAATTAAACATATAATGAATCTGAGGTGTTTGGGGCAGTGCTCACCTGTTGCAGCCTTGGTTCTGAACATACAACATGTGCATTTTACACTGTACATGCCATCATGCCACATAGTGCCAGCAAAGGCTCCTGAAATTCCTTGGCTCAAAATGAAGATGCCTGTAGAGGCCAGGGAGGTGTCTCACTGTATAAAGCACTTGCTGTACAAGCATGAGTACCTGAGTTTGGATGCTCACACTCTACATAAGAAGCCGCAGGCCATGGTAGCTTCCCATCTTGTAAGGTTCCAGAATGCCAGTAGTCAAAGATGAAAGACCCTGCCTCAACTGTTGCTGAGCTAAGTTTCATTTTCACAAAAGCATTATATGAATTTTGGCTTGGGATTAAGACATAATTTACAACAATTTCTAAAATGACCCTGAACATACTTCTGCAATTCTGTACTATGTACTTATTCGGAGCAGTGTTGAGGATATAAAATTAAAATAACAACCAACTTTGAAAATCACTAGAGATGATCTACACCCTGTAGTTTCAAATATTCAGGCAAGACTTAATTCTTTATGTAAAAAATATACAAACACATCCATATCATTCGTATGCAAATCTGCTCTCATATGTTACAAATATAAAATTATATTTACCAAATATTATTTTTAAGTGTTCATTAGGAATTATTATCAAGAAGGGTTTGATTTATATGCCTATTTGATTTGATTTGTACACATATATAGCTAGGGTTGTGTAAAGATTTCTTGCACAAAAAGGGGTCACGAGAGCACAAAAGTTTAAGAAGCCCTATTTTACTTCATTTGGCCAAGACCTTGCTAGCATCTTAGACAACTTAGGGAACTAGTACAAGAACAGGCTCAGGGTTGACAACACCTTGGCTCAAGTACATTTCTAGAATTTACATAGTAGCAGCATGGGTAAACCAATCTACACATTTGTGCTTCAGCTTCTTCATCTTCAACATGAGGAGTAAATGACTATTATTTCATAGGGTAACCATGAAGGATATAACTGGATTGACAGTAATATAAATTTATATTTGTCAGGGAGCTTTAAGGAAACTGGAATATTCTATGATTTTTGCAGCACTGTACTAAGCCTTTTCAACAAACAAGATGATACTTTAGCGATTAGAATGCAATCCCACTGCCCTGAATAGTAAATGCCGAGGAAACAGTCACCAAGTTCTTGAAATTGTTCAAGAATGAACAATTTCTTAAAGAAAAAAAAATCTTGACCTAAATGTTTTCAATATTACTGAGTGTAACATCAAAGGAATGTTCACAGAAGAACATGATCAAGGCTATGCCTGTCCTCAACCCACTACTCCTGGTAAGCAAGGACAGCAGCTGAATTCGTTCTACTGAGGTGAAGGTCAATGTTCACTCTCCAAATAGCTTCATTATCTGCAGTCACAATATCCACTCAAGAGGGCCACACTGTGAACCAAGGCTAACAGAGTACCAACCAACATGACTAGAAATTAAATCAGATTGTAATGCATATTGTTGCACCTAAAATAAGACTCACTTAACCATCCAGGATTGCAGGGGAGGCCTTTTATTATTTTCCTAACAGTAGGTCCTCCTGCTAAGTCAAGTCATATGTCAGGTAGTACTTTGACATGCATGCTATAAATCCATACAGATGGATGGATAAGACGGTGTGTAGAACGTTCTGTGGTCTGGAATAGCCTTGTAGAAACTAGATATGAATCAAATTGTTGAGTAGCTTCTAGTCTCTAACTGGTTCCAGTTCATTTTTCACATCTTGTTTAATCCTGATCCCTTGAGCCTACATCTAAGTAAATAAAACCTATGACAGCTGGCTAATCAGAGCCTCTTCTCCATGAGGCAACAGGGAAAGTGTAGGGATATGGATAAGGGCCATCCAGATGAGGAAAGACTATTCTACTTCATCACTATTTTAGGGACTGCAACGGTTGGTGGCAGCAAGCCCCTCTGAACATTTATAGAAAAGGGAGGCACATAGATGTCTGGTCAAAGTGGGTATTCCCATAGCAACTGCATGCACTTAAAAGGCTACCCCAAAACATGGTGCTTCACTGCCAATGGGAGCCAAGAATGGGCATGATATCAGAAAGGACTGTTTTTCCACATGTGTCATTTACCATTAAAAGGCCCAGGTCCCATGAAAAAGCACATGGTTTTCCTTCCTTCCTTCCTTCCTTCCTTCCTTCCTTCCTTCCTTCCTTCCTTCCTTTCTTTTTCTTTTCATTCAGTCTGAACAACAATTATTAAGCATTCACTGTTATCCAAAGAATTGTCACAAGCACTAAAAAATCATGGTCCCAGTGTTCAAGAAAACACAGCTTGGTGTGGAAGATGAATCTACACACAACTGATCACAATGTCAGCTGCACTTAACTAGTATAAAGTAATGGAAACCATGTGTTCTGGTATGGAGAATAGGCTGACATGGAAAGGTATCAGAAGAAGCAGCAGCAGGCATTGTCTGCTTAGTTCCAACAAAACTCTGAGACATCATGAAGGATGCCCAGGAGTTCTGCAGCAGAGGAAGCACTGGGCAATCTAGTAGGACAGCTGAGGTAAAAGGAGGTAGGCACAGTGGGCACACAGGTCCCTTAGAAGGGGTGAACAATGAGCTCCGATGCTGACTGGATGCCAGTGTGCCATGAGTGTCAGCTGACCTCGTGCTTTCCCTTCAGGAACACCACTGATCAGCTCACAGGGTTCTTGGGCTGGTTCCAGTAAAACACTGACTGGCCCATCTACAATGTCTCCTTCATGGCTTGACTCCTGCATTTCAACAGGGCAGGCTTAAACTTGTGGCTCATGGAAAAAAGTGAAACCACAGACACCAGAATAAAAAACACATTTTGAAATAATATAAAGGTTAAGCTCTCATACCGAACAGACCTTGCTTGATCAGCAAAAATGTAGGTATTAACAGGAAATCGCTATTATTGTGTAATCCCCATTTCACCCTCCACAAAATTGCACTATAATTCAAAATAAGTGAAGCAACAATTGGATGGATGGCCAGCTCTCATTGTTTATGTAGCTCAGTGCACACATGTGCAGTGTCCATGGCTTTCAGAATGACGTGATTTACATGAAACTTGAACAATAAATAAAGTTGAAGTGCTGTATATAGTTAGCATATGGTGAAATTTTTAAGCAAATCTTTTCCTCCATTCCCTGAAAACATTTAAATATTCTCCCCACTGGGGTCTTTTGTTTTTATTTTATACCCTGATAATTCTTCTCTTGTGCAAACATAAAATTTTTGTTTTATAAATAAAATGCAAGGGTGGAAAATAAAACAAAACTAAAAAAATGTTCTTTACATATTACTGCCTCGATAAACACTAACAATTGCATAAACTCTATAGTTTTTTATAACTTTGTCCTTTTAAAACTGAATCATGGATAGCAAAAATGTCTACATTTCTGAAACCTGAGATATACCATTCTTTTTTAACCACCTGGCATGTAAGAATATCTATGATAATATATCTTAAAAACATACCTCCTGAGGGACAAACACAAGTAAATCCTCAAACAATGAACTATTCTTTTGTCAGCCTTCTAAAATCTACTCCATATGAATCTTATATGCACAATAGTTCACAGAGTCTCAAGAAACATATTTTGCCCAAGGTTAAGGTCATGTCCTTTTTTGTATCATACTTCCCCAAATTTCACCCCAGTGTTTCTTTCTCTGTCACCTACTTGGATTTCATTTTGAAGGCTCTGGTAAAGTTTATAGCCACAATTATACTATATAGAGAGATAATACTTTTTTTTTTCTTTTCAGAGCTAGGAAACAGCATAAACTTGCCATCTATGCACATGGGACAACACAGCATTTACAGTGCTGTGTAAATCCTGAACTAACGTCTGCCTGACAGTCAGGGGAGGGTGGGGCTGCAGCTCAGTTTTCCATAACAATATAAGAATCTGATCTTTTAAAAGATTAATACTCTTAGTCTAGAACTTGCTCATGGAGATATGTGACTAGTTTTGTTTTAAGCTACATTTCCACTCATGCATGCTACAATAGAAATCTTTTACCTAAAATACTCAGTGTTGGAACTCATTAAAATGATGTTATGAAAGGAGTTACACCACTGCCTTCCCTTTGACTGATGGTTCAGAACCTCTCTTTCATAAATTAATTGCAATTAAATAACTCTCCCTCCCTTCCTTCCTCTCTCTTGTAGTCCCCATGTAATGGTACCAAATATTTTCTCAACAATGGATCATATTTTAAACAGGCCTTTACTATCAGCTATCCTAAAGACCTACCTTTTATTCTTTTTCTCTCTCCCTCCCTTACTGTCCCTTCTTTTCCTCTTCCTCCCATATCTTAAGTGGAGACCAGAATCTAACCTGATAAATACAATTGTAAGAGTTTGCTTGAAGCTTCTATCAAGTTCTTTATAATTTTCTAAATGTGATACATAAAATGTACAAAGACACAAACATCTATATCTCTTTGGACACCAGAAACAGCATTACTTCTTAAAGATCCCCAAAAGAAAGGAAACAGAGCAATTAATACATTATTGGTTTTATTGCAATCAGTGGTACTGTAAGGTGATGATACATCAATGAGAATTATCACAGTGAATCTTATAAAAATCATTAGCAAGTATTTTCCATAGATGTAATAAAAGATATTATTCTTTAATTTACCAGGATGTATAATACTCAGGGCAATGATAAATAAAACACAAATCTTGACAAGTATGTGAAATCTTTATATATCATTATTTGTGTTGCAGATTGTATCAGAATTTCCTATTTTAAAAGAAAATGTAAAGGAAATAGTTGTTTTCTCTTTCACTGTTTCTATTTTTCAGCAGCTGCACAGAATAAGTGGGAGTTTTATAAGAATTTAACAATTTGTAGTTAAAAAATGACAGAGCGCTGGAAAGATGGCTCACTGGTAAGTTCTTGCTTGCAAATCCTGATGGCTCAGGTTTGATTCCCCAGTGCCTATGTAAAGCCAGATGCATAAAGTAGTACAGACATCTGGAGTTCATTTGCACTGACAGGAGGCCCTGGCACAATCAGACTCACTACCTCTCTGTCTCTCTCACTCTCTCAAGTAAAAATTATTCTTTTAAAAAATTATAGATGATGGGATTTCTTAAATGCTAAATATATAAGTAACTACCATGTCAAGCACTGTGAAATGACATGAATGCTACCTGCATTCCCGTTGTTCAGAATATTGTTGTTCGCATTATAGATGTGATTAAGAGGCTTTTTTGTTTGTTTGTTTGTTTGGTTGGTTGGTTGGTTGGTTGGTTGGTTGGTTGGTTAGCTCTTCATGCTTCCTGCTATTACTTCAGGATGAGGGTACAGTGCACTATGTGGCTGTAATTATTTACTGGACTAAATGTACACTTCTTGAAAAATAATTTAGTAAGTGTCTTGTCTACCCAATACAACTGATATCATACATTTTAGGATACTATTTTGTTTTTCTTTATTTTATTTTATTTTGGTAATTACATTTACCATTTCACAGCAAAAGCTTAGTCAGTGACTGCTGACTAGAAGATTAGATCAGAGTGAGGATCATTTTAGCTAAGCTGAATGCTATAGATAAAGTTAATGAGGACTTGGGGAGATAGTTCACTCAGTAAAATGTTTGCCTCAAAAGCACATGGATCTGAGTTCAATTCCCAGTATCTATGTTGAGAAAGTGGTACCATCCTGTAATCCCTACACTGGGGAGTTGGAAATAGGAAGATCCCTAGGGCTTGCTGGTCAGCCAGTCTAAGCCTAATTGGTGACTCCTAGGTCAATAAAAGGTCCTGTCTCACAAACAGTTCTCAATATTCTTGGGGATCACATCTAACCTTCACATGCATGTGCAAAAACTTATACCCACTCAACTACAGAAACATACTGGCATACAAAGAGTCAATATTTTAATATCTATTGTTGGTAGAATGTATCAATGATTATTGACAATAACTTCTTTTCGGGGGGGGAGATAATCATTTATATAATTAATTATTTTTATGGTGTTGGTTTGGTGCATGCCAGGCAAGCAATCTACCACTAAGCTACATCCCCAACTCTTTTTGGTTAATTGTAGCTCACATCTTCTGGGTACTTCCAATATTTGCAGAAGGAACATTCTAAATATTTCACACAAATTTACTCATAATATGATCTGTCTCATCCAGATAAAGACACTTAGGTACAGAAGGGACAATGAACTCACACAAGATTACAAATGTTAATAAAAAGGCAGCTGAATTCTGATGCACCAGTTGGACTCCAGTGTCCAAATACTCATGATCATGCTGCTTCACATAGGTTACCACTCATCTCTGAAACTAGATACAAACCATAGGTACTCCAGATTCTGCAGATAAAGGGCCTTAATATGACCACAAATTTCTAAGTAAATGAGTAAGTTCTATAGCATATATTTGACCAGCCATATAAGCTATGAAGGTAACATCTCAAAGCGATCAATGTTAACATCATCTGAGACTTTAAAGAAACCACACACAGGTCAAGCCAGGCATAGTGTCAATATGTTGGCAGTCCTACCTACTCATGAGGCTAAAGCAGGAAGCTGGCTAGAGCATAGGAATTCAAGGCCAGCCTTGGCAACACAGTGGGACTTCATCTTAAAAAAATATTAATAAATTAAATTAAATAAGCTGAAAGTAAACTTGTCCATGAGATAGTATGTTTTCATCCTGGATGAAGCTAAAAACTCCCCTCGGGAGGGGTGGGTGGAGAGATGGCTTAGTGGTTAAGCACTTGCCTGTGAAGCCTAAGGACCCCAGTTCGAGGCTCAATTCCTCAGGACCCATGTAAGCCAGATGTATGAGGTGGCACATACATCTGGAGTTCGTTTGCAGTAGCCGGAGGTACTGGCACACCCATTCTCTCTCTCTCAAATAAATAAATAAACAACAACAAAAAATTTGTTGTTGTTGTTTTGTTTTTCAAGGTAGAGTCTCACTCTAGCCCAGGCTGATCTAGAATCACTATGGAGTCTCAGGGTGGCCTTGAACAAAAAAAAAAAAAAAATTAAGAGTGGGTTTCTGAAAGCAAAACCCACTAATATGTTAAAAGAAAAAGCTCCCTTCAGTTCACCATTGCAAAGGGCTCCTAGATCCACTTTGTAAGTCATGACCAAAGCTTACTAAGTCTAGGTTGAACATCCCTAGTCCCACACTTCAAACTACAAAACATTCTGAGCACACCTGACCTTGTATGACTGGCTGCAGTCAAAATGAAGAACCATTAAAAATATACAAAATTACCTTCAGTTTTTGTCTATTAAGTGTTTAGTGTTTGTTCCTATCCCTAAGATATTTCATTATGTGCAAATATTCTAAAGTTAAAAAAATTCTGAATCATTTTGGTACCAAACATTTTAGAAAAGGACCACTAAGTCTGTATGTAAAGAAAAAAAAAAGTATATTTGGAAGTATATTGTGTATTTAAATAGCTATGATGAAATAGGCAAAAAATAGAATAGAGAGAAATACCACAAAATTGTATTTTCTGTGAAGAAAGCTATTTAACATGCATGGTTTTGAGCCAAATGGATGTAAGTTCAAATCTCCATTGCATTGTATACTAAAGGCATTACTTTGAAATTGCATAAGTGAGCCACATAATTCTCACTTTTCAAATGAGGACACTTGCTTTTTAACAGTGATGAAAACTGATTTGCGTTTTCCTTAGCATTTGTAAGCACTCATTAAGAGACAATTAATAGAGGATATCTTCAACTAATAGCATGTCCTTCTGGCTTTGAACAGAGAGACCTACTTCTACAGGGTTCTGTTGCTATTATTTTCTAGGACTTAAAGCTAATCATTGAACAAAGTTTCAAATTTCAGCATGCACAAAAGCTGTATTTACCAATAGAGAAGCGACAATGAAGACATATACAGACTCACAGACACCACTTTACCTGACTCTTCTAAAGTATAACTATGGCTCATATTAAACCTTCCTTTTACAGACATTTATACTGTGCTTAAGGGATAGTAATAGTCACTTTACAGTTGAGAAGACACAGCGCTCAGACTGGAGTAATCTGCCTGAGCCAGGGGTGAAGCAGGAACCAGGAACCAGTGACAGGATTCTAGACTAGAGCACCAGCCATGTTTCCTCATGCCCTTCCATCACCTTAAGATAGAAGGTAATTTTCAGTGGTGAGAGAATTTGAGAATGATTTTTTTTAAATGGGGAAAGGTAGTTTTTCAACCTTTTCCCATAATGCTTCAGAGAGACGCAGGAGGATGCGGGGGTGGCTAGGTTCCTGCCTTTGAAGCAAGCAAGCCAGCAAACACAAATGCATGCCATTTGAAATTTTAATTAGGGTGCCATGTGCTGGTGACATATGGCGACATGCTGACAGCTGGGCGTCCAGGTTCGGGAACAGACCTGGGTTCTGAAGTCACAGTTGGCAGGGGCAAAGCTCTCCACTTGTGCGGTAGGTGATAGCATGCCTGGAAAGGGTGCTGCCAACCTCATCCACCATCCAGCACTGCTGTCCTGCCACTTACAGATACCACCTGCAGAGGACCGCTACTGCAATTCAGACACATAGCAAAGCAAAGATGAGAAGAAATGAAAAACATTAACCCCACCCATCCCAGGCTCAAGTCCAGCCTGGACCTTCAAAAAAACACAGGCATTGATTTTTGGTGACCCTGGAACTCTCATATTAAACAGTCCTTGCAAGGGGCACTTTCTCTGTGGCATGAAGAACTCTGTGACAGCTCCAAAGTCCAGGGGAATGAAGCTCCTCCATATGGTCAAATACAATTTGAAGTAGGATTTACACAGATCAGATGATTAATCATTTTAGTAAGATCTCAAGTTTGAATCAAAACATATTAAGACAACTTACTAAGCATTAAAGGTCAAGTTTCCTAACTTTTTGCTTCTCCCAGAATTTTTTTTTTCTGTGATGAAATAAACAGTGGCCAGTATGACCTATGAAGCATACCAAGTTGCCTGAAAGTGTCTCTAAATGGGTTAATGAATTGTTCTGTGGATTTTTCATCCTCTTATCGTTCTCCCTTTGACTATTGACTGTGTGAAGTGAGAATGGTCTAAGACTGCTATTTTCAGGCAAGCCCAAGGCACACAGCAAGCAGAACAATGAGGTATCTCAGCTTCACCAGGCAACAAGATATTCTACGGACCCTTTCTATTCAAGACTCCTCATGAGTATAAACCATTGACTGCACTGGAAAGAATTGCAGTACTCAAAGGCCGTATGCCCCCTCCCTCCATGTCTCTGTAGGAAGTCTATATTTCTAATCATCAAGCAATGAAATTATTATGACATATTATGAATATGAGGTCCAAACATTGATCTCACTTTTGCATCCTAAATACTGATATCCAATCTAAGTGAACTTCAAGAAGAATCATCACTGAGGTAGAAATTAAAAATTCATCGAGGGAATGATGGTATCAACACTTCATGTATCTATACAAAGTTTCAACCTAAAAAAGTAAATTTAATTTTAAAAATTCATCAATGAGATTAAAAGTCAGCATTTGACTGCTTGCCCCTGTTCAATTAAACACAACATTATGCATGCATGCCTGCAGAGACACACTCCTTTCAAGTGGTCAACAGTGTGATGGAATTTCCTTTGCTTTTTACTGTCAATATTGTTATGAGGGTTCACAGAAATAAGCTAAAGATTAATACCAGCCATCTCAGGCTTCAGATAACATCACAAAATGCTGAATAACACAGATCTTAGAGTGTATGGTCTTTAACTGTAAACCCAGTAGCTAATTTGTACAGCCAATATGCATCTACACACAACTACACTTAAACAATAAAGCATGCTAATAAAATATTGAAGTCTCCATATATGAGCATCAACTTTGGAAAGAAAGCACCACTGGCCAGTCAATCTGCTCTCCACTGAGAAATGTGCCCATATGTAACTATAAGAGCAACAGAAAGAAAAAAAAAAAAAAAAGGAAAAGGTGTTCTTAATTCTAGCTATATTTCAAACTTATCTGAAGCTTGTTTTTTAATTGTTTGAAGTGAATATTCCTTTACCTCACATAAGGGCTCCACAGCTATGACATCAGACTTCACAGATAGCACAAAATATGGTGTCAAGAGACTCATGCCTTTTGTCATGCTAACATGCTTCAAAGATATCTTATTTAAAACAAGTGTGGGATACTGATTCCCAACACTGGGATTTCAAAAGCAGACTACAGTTATCAATTACTCAGAAGATACCTGTACAACAAATGTGTCTGTGTGTTTACCCTTTGCTCTTTAAACACACCTCAGCACCTGGTGTGATAACTAGGTTAATAAAAACTAAAATTTCATTTCTGGAAACAGGAATTAGAAGTGTAAAGAAGCAGCATTTAGAGAAGATATTCAGGGATTCCTTGCTTGGGACCTCTCCTGTTTCACAGGACCTCTTCCTTCTCTCCCTCTCTTAAGCTATATAATACTCTATACTAAAATCTTTCTTAAAAAAATAAGGAGGGCTACCGACATGGCTTAGCAGTTAAGGTGCATGCCTGCAAATCTTAAGGACCCTGGTTCAATGTTCCAGGTCCCATGTAAGCCAGATGCACATGGTGGTCCATGCGTCTGGAGTTCATTTGCAGTGGCTAGAGGGCCTGTCATGCCCATTCTCTTTCTCTCTCTCTTGCCTCTCTGTCTCTAATAAATAAATAAAAAACAAAATCTTTTTTAAAAATTAAGATGTTTCTTGTGGTTCTAAAAAATCCATTGTTAATTAAGTATAAATTTTCATTATGTAATTCAAAGAATGAAAAAAATATTTTAAAACTTTTCTGGAAAATGGGCAACATCTTTGAATAGATTAAAACTTGAATAAGATAAAATAACATATACCTAATGCAAAAAAAAAGTTTTCAAATACACTTTAGATACCGATAAAATGAATACGGTATTAAGTTACATTTAAAACATCATAACTTTTCATATACATAAGAACAGAAGATAGGACAATGTATAGAGACTACTTGACTAAGCAGGTCATGAGAATTATACTGTTCTTGAGAACTAATTATTTCCTGACCCTTGAAATGCAAGGATTTAGGAATAGTATAAGGTTTAGGTAAAAGATTCACAGTCTTTGAGTTACATTCTTCATATTTAAGTTACATCTGCTGGTCATTTACAGGGTTTATGAGAATTTAAGATAAATATGTGACATCATTGTAGCAAAAAATAATGAATGAGTTAATCAATTAAGGAAACTATTATTAAAGTTAAAGTTGATGTAAAGGTAACAGGAAAGTCTCAAAATTGCAAAAATGTGGGCAAATGAAGAAGCCATGATGGTTGTACCACTAATGTTTCAGAAGAGAACTGACTTCACTGACAGAGAAGTCTACAGCCATGTGAGACAACGTATCTTTCAAAGTACACACTAAGAATTCCAGTGCACCACCATAAAGTCTACTGTCTGCCACTGACTGTGGGCCAAGTGGTGTACCTGTATTTATGCAACTTATTCACAATCTCCACAGCCACTTTGTGAGGCAGGTACTCTTCTAATGTTTCATGAAGTGAGTGGGGAAATCAGAACTGAAGTTTAAGACCAAGGTCATCAAGCTGGTAAGGATTTGAACCTAGATCTTTGCCCAGTACAAAATTACCTTATTAATCAAATCAACTCAATGTTGTTAATCTTCAGCAGCACATTATTCTAATGCTGCTCCTCTCTGCAAACGTCTCCTATTTTAATTAAATCCATAAGGCTAATCATTTAATTGGGTCAAAAAGTTAAGATGACTGTGGATGTACATGGACAAAGCCCTGAGTAAAAATCTTAGCATAGGAAGAGAAGACCTCAAGTATTTGCATCAGGACTGTAAATTCCATTGCAGTACGATGTCTGCCTTCTGCTAGTGTCACTAAAGGTAATAAAACATAATGTAGAGGTATTCATATTATAAAATAAATGAGTGAGCCATCTGAACTTATTTCTGGAATCTGGTGGGCTTGTAGCATATTCAGAACACACGTCATCTCTGATAAAAACAAAATACAAATGAATATAAATGATGACCCTTCATTTTTTTCTATATCAATTAACAGACAAAATATTTGCAAAAAACGAATCAAAAGATACTTACTGTGTATTTTTCCACTACAGAAAATGTTATAGGAAGCACATAATAGAAATCCATTATGGTGAATTGAGGAGCTAGTCTTTTTCTGTGGATGAGAAAATAAAACCTCCTGGCAGAGTATGTTCAAGTGACTACAGCCATAAGAAAATAAAACCTCCTGGCAGAGTATGTTCAAGTGACTACAGCTATAAGCTCACATGATACTTAAAAAAAAAAAATCACCGTCTTCATGTACTATTCAGTGGTCAAAAGAGAAATATTGGAAGTAACACAGAAAAGTTTCCTTTCATATTATACTCTTCTGATCAATCTTAGGCTCAACTATTCTGAACAGCAAAGATAAAGATTTTCATAAATACATGAACACTCCATAAACTGGTCCAAACCAAACACATGGCCACCTGCCAAAGTTGGGTGGTACAGAGAATGATAATGGCATGCCTTCACCTCATGAGGGGATTCTAAGAGTTTCTGCCAGTTTGGAATTGTACATCAGGCTAAGCTAAAAACTACTGAACAGAAGATTTTAAGTATCTTAGTAAAAGTTTAAAGTGAGAAATAGAAGTATTGTCCAAATTCTGAAATTCAGACTAGAGACAGGAAGTATTACAAAGGCCAGGTGCCTGATTTATGACCAGTACCACCTAGAAATACCAAACATGAAATAAGCATCCCCATGGTGACAGCCTCCCTAACTACCTCAGTAGTTCCAACAACTATAGTCATAAATGAAAAGAGAAGTGCTGTGGCAATGGCTTAATGGGTAGAATGCTTGCTGCACAAGCATAAAGACCTGAGTTTGGATCCCCAGTACCCATATAAAATGACAGGCCTGCTGGTGCATACCCGTTGTCCCAACCACTAGGGAGAAGGGGGTAGAGACAAGAGGAAACCTGAGGTTTGCTAATAGGCTAGTCCAACCAAATCTGTGATCTCTAGGATTAGCAAAGGATTCTGTCTCAAAAATTAAGGTAGAGGGCTAGAGAGAAGGCTCAGCAGTTAAGGCACTTGCCTGCAAAGCTTAAGGACTTGGGTTGGACTCCCCAGTACCCACATAAAGCCAGGTGCACAAAGTGGCACAGGCATCTGGAGTCCATTTTCAGTGGCTAGAGGCCCTGGAGTGCCCATTCTCTCTCTCTCTGCAAATAAATAAATATTTATTTACAAAATAAGGTAGAAGCCAGGCGTGGTGGGACATGCCTCTAATCCCAACACTTGGGTGGCAGAGGTAGGAGGATTCCTGTGAGTTCAAGGCCAACCTGAGACTCCATAGTGAATTTCAGGTCAGTCAGCCTGAGCTAGAGTGAGACCCTACCTCGAAAAACAAACAAACAAAAAAAAGGGAGAGAGTAACCAAACAGTAACCTCATATTGACCTCTGGCCTCCACTGTGAACCCACACAAATATACATATGCATATACAAACACATATACACCACACATGCACGCATGCACACACACAAACAAACAAAAGAAAGCATGCATAAATCCTTCTTTATTCTGAGTTCCACATACTGGTCTAAAATTGGGCAGCTGAATAGAAAAGAAAGGTTTTTGTTGGGTTGTTTTTAATATGTTTCAAAGCTTTGGTAGTCGTTTTTCTTAAGTTTTAAGTCACAGTTTAGAAAAATGAAAGAGTTCTCGGCAGGGTAAACTGAGCTCCAAGTACACATCCTTGGAGAGTATTAGGATTCCCTTATGTCCAGAGAGAATGTGTGGCTTCTTAATCACTTACCAACATTGCGAGCCAAGGCATGGTGCAAACAATGCTTATTTTGTGTGATAGATGAGGCTGGGGTGGAGAATGGAAAGGAGAGAGGAGGATAGATGTAAGTACAACTGGGTCGCTGGGTTGCAAATGGATCAGAACCTAGAAGATGTACATCTCAACACCCTCAGCAAGATTTTCAAGCACAGCTACTATCTACACACTAGAAGTGATGGACACCAAAGCCTTCAGCACAGTCTCTTGCCTAATTGAATTGGGGCCTGTAATGGGAGGAAGCTGTTTCTCAGAAGTGAAATAAGTGGTGCTGGGAAAAGGAGGAGGCCAGCAAACCATGCCAGAGACAAACAGAACTGGTGCAACAGGCACTCTGATCCTCTAGAAAGCAAATCCCATTTAGCAGATTCTGACCCAGGTGACAGTGATGCCTGTATCACAGCAACGTGTGAGTTGAAGTACTATTATTCATTTGGTCCTTGGTTTTTCTTGGTTCCTTTCACATACCCACATTTTTGATAGCCAGATGCTTAAAAGAAAGCAGAGACTATGAGAATATAGTCAAATTTCAATAATGCTCAATAAGGTGGGGATGGGGGAGAAATCGCCAATCTTAGTGGTCAGGTCCAACATTCTTTCTGGAGTTACCCAGTAACAGATTAATGTAGCTAAGCATTGTAACATTGAGCTGAAGTACTAAGGAAACATGCCTGAAATTTGCAAGTAGGCCTCTATTTCTTACTTAAAAAAAAAAAAGCTTCATTTTCACGGCCAGTTTTTCTTTGTTTTTAATTTATTATACTGTTAAAACCCATGTCTGGTCTTGAAAATATTTTGGCACAAAATTTGCTTTTTATACCAGCAGACCCTTAAGACTACAAAATCATATCACAAAACTGCCAGAAGAGTTTGTTGTTCACAGGGGGAGAAAAAAAGTGACACAACGAGAACAATATGAAAGAGAAGAAAAAGGTTGGCATGCAAGAAATCCAAATCGAAGTCACGTAAATAAAGCCATCGGTGTCAGTTTAACCAAGCAGTGTCTACACTGTAAGTATACCTTTTAATTCATAAATCTGAGTGCTGGGTGCCTACACAGTCCAAACAGTGCCTTCTCTGAACATTAGAAGGTACTTTTTGTTGTCATTGTGTCCATGGATGGCCCAAGTTTCAGACATTAGAAGATATGTTAATGCTACAATCTGCAACATACCCTGAAACTTCTCTGCTGTCCTCCTATCTGGTTTCGGTGTGAATCATCCTTATGGTGTATCTGTAAAAATGGGATAAGATATGTGTACAGTCTGTTTTATAAGCAAAAGACGGGGAAGCCAAGGACACTGAACTTCAATTCTAATCCTAACAGTAGCCTGGCTTAGGAAAATGACCAGCTTCTGGAAGTGGGCCCATGTCCCAGCACACACCTAGCACAGACAGTAGACAAGTGGCAAATAAAGGAACTCACCAACCTTATGGTGCTGAGGTGAGAATTAATTAGCTCAAAATGCCACAGATCTGGAACCTCTGGAACCTAGTCTGACAAGACAGTATCATGTTGGTGACTGACACTTATGGCCTCTGGAATCATCTGCCTGGTCAGTAAAATGGGGAGGAATTGTACTGTATTCAAGGAGCAGCATGAAGAATGAGATAAATGAAAGAAAACTGATGAGTCTTAGAACCCTGTCTGTCAGCCCTACAGCAATATTCAGTGATGCTCAGCACTACTAAAATTAAAGAGTACTGTAATCAGAAATGGGGTATATGGCATTGTCTTTTTCCCTAACTCATAAATATGAGCTACAGTATCCAACATATGATCCAAATCAACTCCATCTACCAGCCAGTACATACTCAGTGTTCAGTTCTCTGTATCTTAGCACTAGTCTCAGCCAACCTCTGTGTAGCTGTGAGAAGACAGGAAGGCAAGTCGAGTCTATGGAACAAAACACCAGAGTGAGTGCATTAGCTTAGGGATCTTTTTACACGAAAGCCAGAGAAGCCACTCTTTGGAGCTCTACTTCCATACCTGCAGCCCGGGTCCTTGTACTACCCAAGCAGAGAGGAAGGACAAGAGCCATGATATGCCCTAACCTTAAGGGCCTGGTCATAGCCTTCCTAGTCAGTTTCTTCTGTCAGGCCCTCAGTAGCCAACACAACTGCCCTAGAAGGCTACTTTCTCCTTGACCCTCACCCTGCTATTCCTCCTGACCACTCTCTCCTTGACCCTCACTTGGATATTCCTCCTATTTGGTCTTTTACTAGATTAACTGACCAGCCATGATGCTATAAAATTTTACTATGCTCTAATTTTACCTTTTGGGTTTTTTAAAAAAATATTTTTATATACACTATGTGTCATCACAATGCACCTATGAAGTAGGTTAATTACTATTTGCATTTTAGGTGATGAAGTACTTACTAATACCTAAACAACTTACTTCTGGTTGGAATCAGACACACAGGATGCTGAATAACTCATAAACATTTAAAAATTGGGTATTATAGCAAGAGTTAATCAGAAAATCATGGCTATACCTGTTGTTAAAAAAAATGTTCAGATTCAAAATTGGGCATGGTGGCAAATACCTTTAATCCCAGCATTGTGAAGGGAGAGGAGGGAGGAATGGTGTGAGTTCAAGCCCAGCCTGGAACTACAGAGTGAATGCCAGGTCAGCCTGTACTAGAGTGAGACCCTACCTTGAAAAAACAAAAAAAGAAAAAAGAAACATTCAGATTTATGGAGTACTCAATCACTACATGGGAAGAATGTGTTTTTATCTATCTTGATTTATAGAATTCGCCTAAAGATGATGATAGCACCAATGCCCCAGCACAGAGTTTAATAATTTCCCACAGCAGCCCTGTGGCAAGGCCAGGGCACATATCTGATGATTAGGTTGCTCTGTTTAACAGCCAGAAGCAAACTCCTACAAGGAGATTTTTTTTTTTTCAAGCTAAAATAAAAAGAAAGAAGAAAATAAGTCCCTCCTGTCTTGGTTTCAGTTCCAATATATGTCTTGCTCTGTGGCACACCACACAATGGACCCTTTGTCAACTCCACAGGGCTGTTCATCTGTTGTAACTCTCAGTGCTCTGGGAGACTCTGCTCTTCCTTTCTGAAATCCAAAGACTGTCATGTAAGAAAACATCAAAATAAACTGCTTTAACCTCCAACTGGCCAAACCAGACCACCCCCCACCTTTGGCCACTGACAGTTTTCCACCAAGAAGCCATGCAGAGGAGGGTAGTCCTCCCTACCACACAGAAAAGGCGAGAGACAGTCCACTCATACTCAGATCTTCCTCAACCTAGGTCATGGACATTGAGCTATGGAGACAGCTTTGTGTTGATACCACACTCAGGGCTGTCCTGAAACGGGGGTATTCTATGGTATGGGTTCCTACATGTGGGGGCACCACTAAATATTCCTGAAATCTTGTACCCCAGGAAGAGTCAGAAGCAAGGTGAGGCCAAAGTGGGCTTCCTCTTGTGGGTAAGCAGTCATAGGAGACAGACTAGAAGGAACACCTCTTTCTGAGACACTTCCCTGAAAGTACTGAGCAAGAGAGTGGCAATGCTGTGCTTATATAGAGATCCTCTGGCCACCATCACAGCTCCTGACACATGATCAGGAAAGTAAACTGCCACAGAGAAGTATCATTTCTGAGTTGAAAAGTAAATCAGGAAGAGAAATGTATGCATTACTAAGGCAGCTATGGCAGGTGGAGAAGCAGAAGCTGAGGGGTGCTAGGAACTAGGTAGCATGTTATCCCCACGGTTAGGAACTTATACTCTTGGAGGTGACAGCCTAGAGCAAAGGCTGACAGCAGAAGAGGGGTTCTGGCTGGTCACCCACATTGCAGATCTCATTTCATTATGACACAATAATAGTAGAAGCTATTGCAAACTTTCATTAAATAGTTGCTATATGCCAAAGCAATAAATTAAGCTCTTTACCTGAATTACCTCATTCAACTTTCTGATTCTTCCTTTAAAGTAGGTGGATACTATCTCAGAAGAGTTTTTACCAGTAAGGCAACATTGACGTAATTCTAAGGCCTCTCTGTGTGCATTGTGAAAGCCAGCATTGGGCTCCAGAGCGATAGACAGGGAGAGTATGAGCATGTATGTTCTTTAGTAAAATAATAATAATAATAATAATAATAATAATAATATTCATAAAAAACAACTTAGCATACAAACATAGTAATTGGATTTCATTACGGCATTTTAATACAATTTCTTTGTTTCTTTCCCTCTCTTTTCTCCCCTCTCCCTTTTTGTCTCTCTTCCACTTTTACATCACGTTTGACCTTGTCTTTCCCTCTTTCTCCACACCTCTTCCCTCTCATGGTCTCCTATCTTCATAGTCTATACCCACCTTCATCTTCTCATGTTGACAAACACACAAATATTCAAAGTTAGGATCTGCATATGAGAGACACAGCACATATACTTTTTGGGTTTTTAAATATTTTATTTTTTATTTGCAAGCAGAGAGGTACAGACAGTGTGTGTGAGTGACAGTGAGTGAGTATAGGCTCGCCAGGTTCTCTAGCCACTGCAAATGAACTCCAGATGCATGCGCCACTTTATGCATCTGGCTTACCTGGGTACTGGGGAATCGAACCAGGTCCTTAGGGTTTTCAGGCAAGCGCCTTGACCACTGAGCCATCTCTCCAACCCAGAACATATCATTTTTGTCTTTCTGAGCCCAAGCCCAGAAAGAGTATATATGTTCTTACAGAAAAATGCGAGTGATCTAGTCAGTGCTGATAATTAAGAGCCCTGCAACTATGGGCATGTCACTTCCCCTTACAGTGTTATGCAAGAACTAAATGAGACAGTGTATGCAAAACATTTGTGGTCTGGTAGCAGGAGGATTACATAAGCATTAGCTGATATCATTTTGTTTCTATCTCTAAAGAACATATTTTGCCTAAAAGAACCTAATCTGACTCAAATACTGCTTCCCCAAAGTGCCAAGATAGGCACTCCTTCCTTGTATTATGGTTCTGTTCACACATTATTGAGCATTTGACAAAATGTACAGCAGGTAATTCATCTGGTCCCCTCCCCAATCAAACAAGTTAGAATTAATGAAAAGGCTGTTTCTCCCCATAAATGTTTGCCCACTTTGAAGTACTGGGCCCTTATCATTCAGGAGAAACAGGTAGAAGGATTGCTGTGAGTTTGAGGGCAGCCTGAGACTACATGGTAAATTCCAGGTTAGCCTGGGCTACAGTGAGACCCTACCTCAAAAAAAAAAAAAAAAAAAAAAAGCAATGGATACAGTGGTGCTGGTAATAATTATATTTGTGTGGTAAGAATTTTGCAACATAAAATCACATATAGTTTACAGTAATTCTATGATATAGAAACTATTTTTAAATCCTCCTTTAATACTGAGAAAAATGAGGCTTAGAGTAGCTGCCACAGTACAGCTGGCTAGTTAATACACACTTTAGTATTTGGAGAATGAGGTCTACCATGTCCTGCTCTCTGAAACAAGGTGCTCCCTTGAAAAAGAACTGAATGCAATATCCTAACAAGTCATAATACTGTATCAAGAACCTTCTGATAAGCTACAGGATTATTTGGTAAAATCAATATACTTTGAGTCCAAAACTACTGTAACTTATCCAATATTTCATTCCCAGTGTAGATACAGTACAAAAGAGTAGAAAAGAGAGTAGTTAAAATTTCCTATCCTTGTAGGGCTAACACTGGAGAGGAAAAGAGTGATTAATAAATATATGGTCATTAAATAAATTAACATTTCTGATTCTCAGTACTATTAAAAATAAAAATTCCAGCTGGGTGTGGAAGCACACACCTTTAATTCCAGCACTCAAGAGGCCGAGGTAGGAAGATCACCATGAGTTCAAGGGAATTCCAGATCAGCCTGGGCTAGAGTGAGACCCTACTTCAACCCCCCCACACCCCCCCCAAAAAATAAAAATTCAAATCTTAAATAGATTACTGATTTCCAGAGACATATTTTTTTTAACAGAGCTGAAAGGCAAAAGTTAATCATAGGAAGAATTGATAAAATGCATCCTAAACTGACAGCAAATAGAGCAGGGACTGGCAAGTTCCAGAAATCAGAATGACATGAGTAAGACTGGAATGTGGAAGTGGGATATGTGAGGCTAGAGAGGTAGACAGAGAAGCCAGATCAGAAAGCTCTGCAGACCATGGCCACAGCTTGAGTTTTATTCTCACACATTGGAAATCCTTGAAGTTTTTAATCTGAGGGGATGATGTGAACTAATTTACTGCTTTGAAATGCCAGTCTGGGTGCTTTGTGAAGGAGCAAAAATGAGAGAAGAGGTATAGTCAGGATTACTGAAGTAGTTTTAGTAAGGATAATGGTGACCAGAACTAGAGATTTCCCCCCTTTTCCTTTGCTTTTAATATTTATTTGCAAGCAGAGAGACAGAGAGAATGGGTGCTCCAGGGCCTCCAGCCACTGCAAACAGACTCCAGCTGCATGCCCCACTTTGTACATCTGGTTTTACTGGGTACTGGGCACTCAAACTTGGGTCCTTAAGCTCTGTAGGCAAGTACTTAAATAGCTGAGCCATCTCTCCAGCACCCCTTTTCCTCTTAATTGACAAATTTCCACACAAAAGTTAGATATGTTTTAAGCTTATTCCAGTCATTTACTCAAATTAAGCTTTTAATGTTTTAGAGCCCAGAAGACTCTTAATTCTCTAATGTCCTCAAGGTACATATGTGGACCCTGAAGTAAAAAGACTTTCATGACTTAAGAATGTCACACCAATGAATTAATAGCAGAATTCACTCATGTAAAAACTTGGATGATGTGGGCATTGCCAAGGCATAGTAAGACATGTAAGTTGACAACATTTTCTGTTACTCCTAAAAGTCCACTAAAATTCCACATCTGGAGTTCGCAGCTCTTCCGAGACTTAAAAATCGTTAGCAAGTAGCTACATCTCACAAGACTTCGTGTACAGTCATCCAGCATCAGCTCAGACACACAGCTGGCGCCTGTGGGGTTAAAAGTGTCCACGTGAAGTAAGAGAAGTATGTGTTAAGTCTGGGGAGACGTCATAAAAGTAATTTTAAGTTCCTCATTTTCTTTCCATTCCTTCCTTTGGTTATATGTACTAAGTATTGCTCCTCACTCACTAGATTGTATTTTGCCATCTTCCTGGTTCCCCTAGGAAAGCTCCTCAAACTGACAATGCCTTTTGTTTTTAAAGGGCCAGAACGACGTTCCTCTAAGTTTCTGCTCTCTTGGAACATGGCTCCTATCACACAATAATGTGTTATTTTGTTGGATTTTGGCATTCATCTAGCTTGTTTGGTCAGAAGCCAAAAAATTAAGAGTGTGTCGGTCCACCAGTTTCTCAGCAGAGACTCTCTTCTCACCCAGCGAGTGTGCTGTCCCCTTGGCCTGTGGCCAGGAAGGGAAATCCATTTTACATAAAGAATGCAGCAGGCTCAGGCTCGGGGCTCCTTACCTACGAAAATAACCGCGTGGACCAGCGCCAGTGCGCCAGACCCAGGCAGGAGCACTTGGCATGCTCGGCAAGGTAACGCTCCGAGGTAGCAAGGCTCCTGCAGACAAGGAAACGGCCGCGCGGCCCTCGTGGCACGTCACGTCACGTGGCCGGGCAGCCTCTGATTGGCTGCGGCTAGGGAGCGGCCGCCATGTAAGGAGCCCGTCGCCCTCCACCGGCTCCTTAAAATGGCGGCCCAGGGCCTCCGGATCCCCCAAGGTGCTTGTTTGTGTTTGTGTTTTGTTTCTTTTTTAACTTTCCTTTTGCTTTTGTTTGAATAAACCTTACGGACTTGAGTAGAAACAGATTTCTTATAACTTGCTTCTCCGGCTCAATTTCACAGTTCGGCATACACTCAGGCTCTGTCGAAAGTTTGACAGAGTTCCAGGGAAAAAACTGACTGTAAACTTTCCAAGAGGAATTAAAGGAGCAGGCAGAAATGTCAGAAAGGGATGTCCTCCCTTTGGAAAAGCACACCCCAGGGTTGCAGGGCACGTTTGGAAAAGAACCGCGAGCCTGCGCTGAGATGACGTCCATCATTGTCCCACTTCAGGAGCCAAGGAGGGAAGGAAAGGGGGGAAGACCCATCCTCCTACATCCTCTCTGGCTGAAGGAACACCAAGGTCTCCCTCTCCCTCCCAGGCCTGACCGGCTGAACACTACACACTCTGATGTATAAATATTTGCCTCTGGCTAAAGTTCAAGCAGCTCTGTGTAGCTGCCAGACACAACAGCAAACCAGCATCCCAGTAAAAGTTTGCAGCAGTGGCCAAAGGGGCCACTGCCAGCAAAAGATCACCTCGGACTGGCCACGCTGTGTGTGGTAGTATCATATAGCACCTGGCCCCAGGGGTGTCCCACCCTTTCAGTAATGGTTATGTTCTGTAACACACAGCCTTGCCACTGTTAATACAAGACCAAAAGGCATACTGATGGTTTCACACATGTTCCTCCACAGCAAGTGGCCCAAATGAGCTCAAACCACACCGCCTACCTGTACCACTGCTGCAAAGCAAGTTCCTGCTCCATGAAACTACCTAAGCAGAGCCTGTAACCTTTCAGTATGTGACATAGGTACTGGGGAATGGAAACCTGCTCCGGCTTTGCAGCCTGCCCTAACTGCTGAGCCATTCCCTAGCCCCTTGAATAACTTTCTTCCTTTTTTTTTTTTTAACTTGAGAGAGAGAGAGAAAAGGAAAGAGTAATAGGCAGATAAAGAATGGGCACAGTAGGGCCTCTAGCCACTGCAAATGAACTCCAGACACATGTACCCCCTTGTGCATGTGACTTATGTGGGTCCTGGGAAGTTGAACCTGTGTCCTTTGGCTTTGTAGGCTAATGGCTAAGCCATCTCTGCAGCCCATTAAATATCTTCTTAATAGTGTAAATGAAATATATTTGCTTGAACTATAAAGTTATGGAGAAAAAAGAAGACAGAAAAAAATCAAGAAATATGAAAATTGAAAACTGCTTTTAAGTAATTTTATATTATGAAATAATAGTCCAGGCAAGGCAAATCAAACTGTTATGGTTTCTTGTTTCAAATATAATTCACATTTAATGTTTGTTGAAAATAAAGATTTTACATCTCATACAATTTAGAGTTTTAAGTTTGAAAAATCCTCAAGATTCCAAATCTTCAGGAAATTTTTAAATTTGAAGGTGTTGTAATTAACTAATTCCATTCTCAACTAAGAAACTTTAAAGAACTACATTGTTCTTATCTAGTTCTCAATCAAATGCTCTCACTTAAGCTTGATCTGTGCTGGGCCTCAGAAACCAGGACTTACAGTATCAAGTCAGTTTCCAAGAGATCCCTGTAGATCACGTGCAGCGAGATCACAGAGGAATGTTCTGTTCCCAGCTGTGAACGAGACAGAATTAACTCCAAGATGCTTCCTCCCTCTGCCCTCATGGACAGAAAGGTCAAGATGGTTAGCTCTTATATCCTCTGTGTGGACAGTCAAAACAACATGCCTGTTAAAAATAGATTGCCTGTAGGCAACCAAAATACAAATGCAGAAAGAATTTAAAACAAAAATAGCTTCAATATATTTAAATTTCAGTCTCAAGTACTTTCAAAGACTGTAACCTGAAACCAAGGAGAAAAAAAAGCAAAGCATTAATTTTCTCATTTTACAAAAGCCTGAGTTTTAAATTTGAAAAACAAGCTAGCTGGTTAGCTCAGTTGGTTAGAGCTTGGTGCTGATAAAATGTGAAAAACAATCATTTTGACCCATAGCTGACACTTTTCTAAGGAAATGCCTTAGATTCACAATTCATTGGGAATTAAAACTCAAGAGGCAAAGTTACCACTTTTAATTGTTTATATTTTGATAACTGCATTTTTCTCAGCCCTATTTCTTTCTTTCTTTCTTTCTTTCTTTCTTTTTTTTTTTTTTTTGATTGTTTGTTTTGTTTTTTGAGGTAAGGTTTCACTGTAGCTCAAGCAGACCTGTAATTTACTACTGCATAATCTCAGGGTGGCCTCAAACTCACAGCGATCCTCCTACCTCTGCCTCCCAAGTGCTGGGATTAAAGGCATGCACCACCACGCCTGTCTCAGCCCAATTTCTATGGAAATAAAAATATAGTTTACTACCAGAAGAATTCATTTATTTATCAATGGGGAATACAGTTGAAACATTATGAGGATTTTTAAAATATATTTCATTTATTTATTTGAGAGAGAGAGGCAGATGTGTGTGTGTGTGTGCACACGAGAGAGAAAGAGAGAGTGAGACAGAGAGAGAGCAAGAAAATGAGAGAATGGGCACACCAGAGCCTCCAGCCACTGCAAACAAACTCCAGATGTATGTGTCACCTTGTCTATCTGGCTTCACATGGGTACTAGGGAATTGAACCTGGGTCCTTAAGATTCACAGTCAAGCACCTTAACTGCTAAGCCATCTCTCCAGCCCCAAAGGATTTTTTTTTTAATGCAATGAAACAATCAAGACATTCTAAAGTGTTATGATACATCATTTCCATCACAACCATGTAGGAAATGTGGATAACACTTTTATTTGTAAGTAGATACTTGAGACTTAGCACCAGCAGCCTATCTCATGAAATTCATATTTTTTGATGAAATGTTAAAACACAAAATTAAACCATTGATGAAAATTCCACCTTACAGACTTTTACATTAAACTAAAATGCACCTTCTAAATACAAATCATGTTGTGAATGTGAATATTTCTTTGAAAGCTGCTGAGTTTACTAGTGAAGGCTATGTTATTTGCCATTTGCTCATTGCACCACAATATACATGACTGTCTGTGAGCTCTAATTTGGCATGGCGCATCATTAATGACCTGAATGGTGGCTGTTTCACACATACATATTTAATTACAACAGCTGAACAAATTACATATTTATGCTTTATAAAGGGGATTGCCAGTCTAATTCATTTGCTATGCATGCAGGTACAGGACTCCATCTGCAACCGCATCTGCACAACAAGGCTGACAATTATCCATTGTACAGCAAGTAAGCATATCTGGGGAAACCTGTAAGGGAGGCAGGCACATTAACTGTTTCACTGCCTCTGCCTACAGCCCTGTTTTTTATCCAGAGGTCACATTTTTTTGTTTGTTGGTTGGTTGGTGATAGCTATCAAACCCAGTGCTAGGCAAATACTTTACCATGAAGTAAATACCACCTTTGGCATTTTGAGACAGGGTTTTGCTACATAGTTCATACTGGCCTTGAACTTGCTATGTAGTCCAAGATGGGTTTGAACAGGAAGCCCTTTTGCCTCCACCTCTGTGTTACCACATTCAACTTCAAACTCTTTCAAAATCTTGAGCAGTGACTCAATAACACTTTCAGCCCTTTGTGCCCACCCAGTTATAGAAAGAATCAGCCGACCCTCTCATCCAGGCTAATGTCTGGTGTGTTTAAGCTGAGCAAAGTTCTGTACTGCAGTGAAGTATCACCTCTTACATGATCATACATCCTATTACAGTGAATGAAGTTTGCAGCCCCGGAAATCAAGCACAAGTCCCAGCCACCTGACATCAGATACTGGGAAAGACCAGTGGGGTTTAGAGTCAGCCTAGACTATGGACATTCATGCTGCTTCAGCTCCACCATTATGCCTGGGTGCTTATCAAGGAGGGGCCTAATGAGGTTTTGAAAAGAAAGCATACTCTGAACCCCTTCTGAGGATCCCCAGATCTCTGCTGAGCCATTCTCATCATCAATGTGTTTTCTAGCTAAGCCACAACTAAAAGCTACTGCTCTCTTTAGGCTTTTGGAATAATAAAGTCCTGTTAGCCAGTGAGGCAACCTCATCTTAAGTAGACTGAGTACTTGGTATGTTTAATTTAATATAGCCAATGAATAACATAAATATTCTGGACCATTCTTTCTACTTCGAAACCAAAAGAGGAAGAATTAAGAATCAGCCAATCAATAGTGAGGTTTCCCAGTATCATTTAAGGCTTTTCTAGACGATAAACAGGCTCCACTGTGATGGCCTCTAAAAGCTCTTGTCTTTGCCTCCTTAGGCCACAAAATCAGAGCATGAGTCAGAAATGTGGGTTTTTTAATGTTCCCTCCTGAGTGACAGACTTAAGCCAGAGGCTAACTGGGGTGGGAGGACTGAAGGGACAACAGCCCTGGCCACAGTGCTAGAGGAGGTTGGGAGGTGAAGTCAGCTCTTTCTTTCACTGAGTGACTCCTGCAGGATAAGCAGGCAGTGAAGACAGGGCAACACCAGGTAGTCCTAGTTAGTTCTGCATTTCCTATGTGAGGGACAAGTTCATGTCATCATGTAGAGTCAAGATTCACTTGTTTTCAGTGACCACTGGCAGAACTGGCCTTTGCTTAGAAAAATAACTCAGAGTGACAAGAGGTGAAGAGCCAAAGCTTGCCCTGAGGGGTTGTAAAGCCACACCAACAGTCACCAGAAAGAAATGTCTGCACTTTTTGGGAACTACTGGAGATAGACTCCCACACTGGTATGAAATGGAAGGCCAATTCGCTGTGGGCCACAGACCAAGTAAGAAGAAGGGGTGTGACCTTTGACTCACAGCATGTCAGGATTCTTGAGGACAAGCATACTGAAATATCAAGACAATAGTCTCCAGTAGCATTGTGCAGTGAAGAGTTGCCCCTCAGCACTTCCTCAGCCAGGAGAGCAAGCGGAGCAGCACAGGACTGTGTGGTGTCACCTGTGGTTTCCTGAAACTTTTCTAAGGACACCACCACATCTGAACCTTGCGAGGTAGCCATATCTGCTTAATAGGTGAGAACTGAGATTCAAAGACTGAAGAGACTTAACCAACATACAGCTAACTTGCAGCATATCTCAGACAAAGCCCCAAACTGTCCTAGTCTAAATCCTGGCTTTCTCACCCCTACGGCTAATCCCAGCTTCCTTGTCTGTCTTCAGTCTTGTTGACTCAGTGCTGTTAGTCCCCAAGACTGGATCCCAGCCTAAACAAGCCTTTATTTATTAGAACAAGGACTGGCTTCCAAAGCACTGTGGCAGAAAGTACTGGTGCTCCCCCCCCCCCCACTCGTGCTTTCCCATCTCAAGCACAAACACACAAACATCTCCGCCTCTTTTGGGGGGTCTTTTTTTGTCTGGGGGAAGAAAGTATAGGAGCCATGACACACTGAAGAGCAAAGCTCAATAAGAAGGGACAAGTGTTTCTCGAAAGCCAATCACAGATGTGTTCTTCCAGCTCTTTGGCATTGCAAAGCATTGAGTCCAGTTGATCCCTGCAATCATGTGCTTATTTGGGTAGCCTTTCTCCTGCACTGCACCTCCTGGACTCACCTCCTAAATAATCTCTTTGTAGCTAAACCTTTGTCTTGGAGTCTACTGGGGAAGAAATCCAAACTGTAAACATAAGGACAAGCTCCATGATCCATGGCTTGAGCTCCACTGCTGACACTAACCACATACCATTTTTGCATGTACATGGTTCACACCATCCCCTGAACACACAGATGATTACAAATACCCTGCAGTCTCCCCATGTTCCCAGGTGGAGAACCCTGGCTTTGAACCTTCATTCTGCCTCTGGCTGCAGGTTGTTTAGCAGATTATTTAACCTCAGTGATAATCAGCTCCTCTGGTGTGGGGTAGAAAAGAACAGCTCCTACAACACTGTAGGATTTGTTGAGGTGTGTAGAGCATTTGTAGATGCACCCAGCACATAGCTGGATACTTTATGAAAGGTATCCCTCATTATAATATAGAATATAGAATTAAGTATCAAGTTCAAAGGATGCCAGTATCATTTACACAAATGTTGAGAAAAATATTTCTTAGCTCTCAAATTTCTCAGAATTTTAATTTTGTTTTGTTTTCCCAGTAGTCACTTTTAGCTGACCAAGTGTGATCCAAACACACGAGCACATTCACCCCTTCACTGGCATGGATAGATAGCACCACCTCAGAAGTCATGGGAGATCCTCAATACCTCCTCCCTGGTAAGTCAAGGCCACTGGCACTCAGCCAACCTTGGCAGCTTTCAAAGCACAAAGCCAGCCCCCACTGCATTCCTACCTGACTTGTTGTGAGCTGGGAGAAGTGGGCAGAGGGAATAGCCATGGATCCACGTAAGATAAATGAGCTCTTGCGAGGTGCCACATACCAATTCAAGTGCTGGAAGGAAGAGATGAATGGTGCCTGGGAAGACCTGATTTACTGCCTGATGATAAAGCCTCCTATAGATCTTCATTAAGAATGCTAACTTCCCAAGGTTGATTTGCAAGAGTGGCTATGGCACAGGACAAAAGACAAAATAAATAAATAAATAAATAAATAAATAAATAAATAAATAAATAAATAAATAAAGTTTGCAAATGTCAAGGCCTTACAAAACTAATGGGAGAGATGGTTTAACAAAGCCCTCCTTTATTCACAATAGTTTAGGATTGAGGACTGGGGACTGTGAAAAGGGAACAAGTTTGAGTAGCTGCAGATTAGGAGGTTTGCATGATGCATGGCATTCCAAAACACACACACACAAAAACAGACGTGTGTGCACAGCAGAAAACATTCTTGCTATAAGCTCTATACAAAATATTATATGACCTTTTATGATTAAGAACACAGAGGCTCTGAGCTGCACTTAATTTCCTCATACTCAACGGACTCTTTACAGCAGTGATAACAGTTGTAAGAATTGATGAGATAATGCATACAACACCCACAGGTAAATGGTAGTGTTACACAACTGTTACTTTTTGGAGTTGGCATTATTTTTATGATGTCATCAGGAATTCACTTAACTACACTCCATCTAGGGTACCTATAGAACGTATACTATAACTTGACCCTATAACTTACACTTAAAGCTATTTTTAAGATAACTTCTACAAAGCTTCTTTTGTGTCTTTTTATAAATATGGAGAGCTAAATGTCAGACATGGAGAAATAATTACTTCTACTTCAGTATTTTTGATATTCCCAAGAATTGCCAGAATTCTTTACAAAGATGTAAAAGATCTTTTTTTTTTTCTTTTTCTCTTTTTGTTTTTCGAGGTAGGGTCTCACTCTGGCCCAGGCTGACCTGGAATTAACTGTAGTCTCAGGGTGGCCTCAAATTCATGGCAATCCTCCTACCTCTGCCTCCCGAGTGCTGGGATTAAAAGTGTGCACCACCATGCCCAGCTAAAGATTTATTTTTGGCAAGCAAAAAATGAATATAAATCCCAGAAGCATGAATCACTCAGTATCTCTTAGATAGGTTGGCCTTTCAAAACATCAATTTGTAGGGCTGAGGCTTTAGCTCAGTCATCAAGAGCTACCCTAGCACGGGCAAGGCCCTAGGTATAATCCCAGCACCATAAAAACGTCAGCTTGTTACACTAGTACTAAGTAGTGTATATATGCACAGGACAAAAAGAATGGGAAAAAAAAAACTTGTAAACAGGAAGAATACACACCTACAGTATATAATAGCTTGCTGACTCTCAGAATTAGGGTTATTTTTAATATTTCTCTCTATTTTTTCTTTCTGCAAATTTTCTCCACTTGAGAAATATTTGTAATATCATTTATAATATCAAAGAAATTATGCTTGGAACTTTTATAAAACTAAAACTGTAAATAGAAGCAACTGGAAGGGGAAAAGCAATTAAATCAAATGTTTTATCTTCTGGTATTCTAAAAAGCAAACACATATTTTTTTCTATCCTATCAGGATCTACTGAGATGAAAGGAGGACCTGCTAGGGCTTGGGTTTTTAAGGTGATTTAAAAGGTTTAACCACACACCCATTCAGACTTGCCTCTCTGAATCCTACAAAGTTTATGACCAAATTTAAAATAATACGTACAAAAACAAAAAATGGCAAAACTTAACAAGAGAAAAGAATGCGCAGCTGGGAAAATGTACATGTGGCCCCTCTGGTTTCCCTCTACCAGCCCACAGTGCTTCCCACCACAAGCCCAGCACTGCCTGCGCTTTCCTCGCTGGGCGCTGGCCCTGCTATTTAGCCCACACTGCCCTGGACTCAGCAGCTGGCACTATCTTTTTCTCCCAGCTGCTCTGCTCTGCATTACACACACCCCTTTCCACACCTTCCTAGGCCAACCCTCTGCTACTGAATTCTTCATCCTCTGACATTCACCTTCAAGCTTCAGAAAGTTAGCTCTAAACACCTTGCATTTAATTCTGTCAGAAATGAAGTCCATGATTGTCATTTTTCTGTCATTTCACTGGGCTCTTTGATGACAAGAACATGACCAACTGCAGTGTGACACACCGGTGTGAAAAAAATTGCTGAAGCTGGGTGTGATGGTGCATGCCTTTAATCCTAGCACTTGAAAGGCTAAGTTAGGAGGACTACACAGTGAATTCCATGTCAGCCTGAGCTAGAGTGAGACCCTACCTCGAAAAACTAAAATAAATAAATAAATAATTGCTGAGTCACAAGTCAATAAATGACTGAAGATATAATTGTAACCCAGGAGAGAGAAGCACCTGAGGAAGTTAGCTGAATGTAGATGCAATTCCCTTTGAAATAACTAATGCACACAGACTAGAGCCTGAGATAATAAACAAATACATAACACTGGTAGGTCAGAGCAAGACTTCCTGCACTGCAGACACGGTTTTAATACTGACTTTTTTCAGGAGGAGATAAGGTTTTATACAGATTTAGAAAAACCAGGCCTAAATACCATGTGGTACTCTCCCCTAACAACTAGTTATACTGGTAGAAAACATCTGATTACAGTTTTTCTACTGACATACATATCCCAAAAGCATAATACACACTGATACAGAACAGCTAGATTAAAGTAAGCTATGAACAATGTCACTAGTTTTTTTTTTGTTTGTTTGCTTGTTTTTAATTTGCCAGTATTTTTTCTTTTGAAAGCACTTATATGGTGTTAGAGAGGAGGCCCCACCACCAAGAACACCTCTCTTTAAATATGTGTCAGTTACAGATGATATTCCTCACTGTACACTAGGATGCTCTCAAAAGAACATACTATGTATTCTTGACCCAACAAATGTTCATCAACAATCCTAGCCATCACAATTCAAAACATGGCTGCAGTGTCATGGCATATGGTCCAGGCTAGGACCTATCTTTTCTGTCCAACCTTCTACCTCAACAACCATACTCTCCATTCTTCCAGTTCACTTGTTTGTTTGGTCTATTTGAACTTGTTTAGTTCTGTTGTTTTTCTGGTGTTGAGGATTGAACCCAGGACCTTGTACTTGCTAGTTAAGTGCTCTACCACTGAGCTAAATCCCCAACTATCCCTCTGTATTCCTTCCAAATCACTGTGTGGACTCATAGGCAAAGGCTCCTTTTCTTCTCCATTTCCGAAGCAAATAGCTACTCACTAATTTTGTACCACTGGGAAGCACATTCATTTATTCACTTCCTCTTTTACCTCCTCGCCCCAATGCCAAATAAAACCAGGAGTATCAAATTCTTCTAAAAGCTGCAGTATGTTGTATCTCTGCTCCTTGTACCATAATCATAATTGAGTGTGGAATTCCCCAACCTATTCCATTAAAAGTCCATTTCATTTTTAGACCACATGGAGACCAAAAGAAACAATCATCCTTGTGAAGTATGTGTAGTGTGCATGCTGCTATGGGACAGGTACAGTGTGCGGACCCTGCCAAAACAGCTTTGCCAACTACCCCAGCTTGCTGAGAGTGCATGGGTTTCCAACTGAAGAAGGCTGGAAATAGACCCAAGACCTTTTGGAACTGCGTTTAGGATGAACCTCCCCATCTACAAAATACTCTTACCTCCTAAGTCAGCTCTTCCTTTAAGCCACTTCACATGGGGGTGGGGGAGACAAGCACTGACAAAATGAAAGCATAAATGATAGCTTTAATAAATTGCTTCAAAGTGAAACCAAATCCAACAGTAATCCACTCCTCTCATAAACTCTGTCCTGATTATTTACCTCTAGTCACTTAAAAAAATGGAGTTGGTGAGATGGCTTAGTAGTTAAGGTGCTTCCTGCAAAACCAAAGGACCCAGGTTCAAATCCTCAGGACCCACGTAAGCCAGATGCACAAGGGTACACACACGTCTGAAGTTTGCAGTGACTGGAGGCCCTGGTGTGCCCATTCTCTCTCTCTCTCTCTCTCTACCTGTCTATTTCTCTCCTTCTCTCTCTCAAATAAATTAAATTAAATTAAAAAATATTGATTTATGAGAAACAGAGGCAAAGAGAAAGAAGAGAGCGGCCTGTAGCCACTGCAAAGAACTCCAGATATATGTGCTATCATGTGTGTCTGGTTTTATGTGGGTATTAGGGAATCAAACTTTGGTTCTTAGGCTTTATAGGCCAGGGCCCTAACCTCTGAGCCATCTCTCCAGCCCTCTAGTCTCTTTTCCCTAACATAAAATTATATTTATTGAGAGTTAGTTATTGCTCTACCTTGCTCTGCATCAACAACTCTCTGAGGTATCACCTTTACCTCAGCTATACCAGAATACAAACTGAGACTGAAAACTAATGTCACTTATCCAAAGTTACCCAGCTGAAAAGTGGCAAGGCTGGTTTCTATTGCTCCAACTGGCATCCCTCTCAGTAACATCCTCACCAGGGAAGTGAGAGAAAGAAAATAAGGGAAATTGGGGAGAATAAGAGATTGGCTGGGAACAAACAAAATTACTCTTCACTCTTCAAATCCCTGTAAAGGGAGGACTGCCTTTCACTAGAAAAGCAAACACCAAAAATATGCAGAGTGAGATCTCCATTCATTTGGAAATGTATATCTTCCAAAAAAACTTTCATGTAAATTCTACCTCTTTTGTCTTCACCACAGACCTGGAGACCTGAGAGACTGTCACCACTGGAGAAATAGAAGAGAAATCTAAGGCATGGTGAAAGTCAGAGTCAGAGAGGCAGTCAAGGCATCTTTTTCATGCTCCTCACCAAGAGCCAGAAATTGCTTCCCTAGAAGAATGCTCCAAAGATATCAAAATGGAACTGTGAAAGAGCACTGGCTTCTAGGCCAGTGTAAAACCTAGGAGGCTTGAGTCCCAGACATTTCATGGTTGCAAAGCCTTAGACAGGATTTATTCACACTTGGGCTTCAGGTCTCTCATCTGTCATTTCGAGGTAACAATGCCTGCTCCCTCCACCTCATGGAGTTGTCAGAGAAATCAAATGAGAAAACGGATGTGGAGAGTCCCTTATAAAACAGCAAAAACTGTACTGTATTAGAAAAGACTATTATTTTTGGATTCAATAGACTTTCTCAATTGAACGATGCCCTGTGTAGCTGAATGGTCAAGATATGTCATAAATAACCAAGAAAATGTTCTGATTCTTGAAAAAATTTTACCAAACTGCTCTCTCTAAGGAGAGGACACTGGTTGTAAAATGAATTAAATCAGCACACTCTGCTAGCTTCAGGATATAAATTGTTACTAGCTGAGATGGGTAAAGCAAGGGCTATTTTCAAAAGCATATAACCTATGACTATAAAGACATGGTCTCCCCTAATCTAGAATATGGGGCATGGGAAAAAGTAGGAAAACAAAGGGGCTGCCAGTGTTACAAGCACAGCCTATTGTGGATGCTCATATCCTCAGTAGTGGTCACAGGGGTGCATATGCTCCTCAGCTTCTTGTTAAATATTTCAAGGATGCTAATGGAATCAGTTCAACTCAGTTATGCACTAGCAGGCTGGCTTCATCCTAAAGTCAATCATAAATAAGCCTCTAAATATAGCCAGTTTAAAATATGTATTTCAAAAACTATGACCCACCTTCTTCACACCATCCCTCACCAACACGAACCTGATTCATCTAAAGCTACCTCCCTTAGAGAGGTGCCATGTGCTCTCACAACCGTTTACCTTTGGAGTCAAGGCCAGGATGGATAGCATTATTTCTAATAACTACTAAAAGTTCCTTTCTCTTTAGGAAGCAGAAATTCACTGCCAAACACACTGCTTCCATTCATAAGATTATTTATGGCACTGATAATTGAATTCTGGTCACATGACTAAGGAAGACTGGGTTGCGAGGGGAAAGAACCCAACTGTAATTTGTAGAGAGCTCTATAAATCACTGTGCTTCTCTCCTGAAGGTTGAAGTCCTTGGAGCTCCATGGATTCTTCCCTGGCATTTATTCTAAGTTTGAAATCAGCACAGAAATTCCTATTTGTGCCTTGAGGCAAAGCCCCCCAGGTCAATCACTTCAAACTGCTATCTGCCTTGGCCGTTGAGAACTCTTTAGGAGATCATTGAAATCTGCCTTCTTTTCATGGGCCAAATGTCTTTATGTCTCCTATTGCCCACCATTCCTAAGGGGAGAAGAGATCAGAATTAGGTCATAAACCTATGCTGGTAATCTCTCTCTCAACAAGAGCAGAGAGCCAAATACATGCCATGCAGGCAGGGTGCCACAGGCACAGTAGGCAGAAGGAGGCAGATTCTCTTGTTCCTTCTCAAATTGGTAGCAGCATTTCATTCTTTCTTAATTTCTTTTTATTTATTTGAGCTATACAGAGAGAGGCAGATAGATAGAAAGAGAGAGAGAATGGGCATGCCAGGACTTCTATCCATTGCAAACAAACTCCAGACACATGCACCACCTTGGATATCTGGCTTACATGGGGAACTGAACCTGGGTATTTTGGTTTTGCAGGTAACTGTCTTAACCATTAAGCCAAACTCCAGAAGGTGTGCCCCCCTTGTGCACATATGCAAACTTGTACATGTGTCACCTTGTGTGTCTGGCTTACATGGGTCTGGGGAGTTGAACATGGGTCCTTAGGCTTTGTAGTCAAGCACCTTAACTGCTAAGCCATCTCTCTAGTCTGCACCCTTCTTAAAAAATTTCTTTTTTAAAAAAATTTATTTCTTGAGATAGAGTAGCAGATAGATGGAGAGAAAGACAGAGAAGTATTTTTGTTCTTTCTTAAGGAAGGCCTACCAAAAGCCTCTCCTATGTAAGGAACTTTCCCCCAATACTACATGCCATGTTCTGACAAAGATGGGGCTCTAATAATTCAATGCAGCCTGCATTTCAGATAACATTTACCCTCTTAGTGTTTCCTGGCTAAGCCCAAGAACTACAGTTACTTGGTTACTTTAAAAATCTTTCCTGTATGCATAACATACGAAGGCAAGTAATAAAGTCAGTTTAGAAGGTACAGCAAATGTGATTTTTTTTTTCCTTCTAAGAAATGCTTTCTTAAATAGATCACATTTCCATTTGCTTGGCTTCTTATTTTAAGTCAATGGGATAAACAATATCATCATATTAGAATACTTTTTAGCCTGGAATAATTTTAGCATTTAAACTTCTCCTCTGTCCCTTTTATTTAACAATTTAAGAGAATATAATATAGGAGTGAGAGAAAGAGAGTGCAAATCTTCCAGTGGTATACAGCCAGTTGGGTGTGTATGTCCAGGCCAGGCCTCATGCTGAATATGAGCACAAGCAGGCATGTATTCATAGTGTGCATGCCTGTGTACACACATATACACTCAATGCACACATATGCACACACACTCTATAGACCAAAGTTAAACTGCATTCACAACGGCAGCATTATTTTCTAGAAGCTCCCTATCTTTTTCTATGCAGGAAACAACGCCCCTCTCTTTTTTTCAATGAAACTAAGCACACTGGCCAGTGACTTTTTTTTTTAACACAATGTTTGCTTCTTTAAAAGTTTATCAAGACCAAGCACCTTGGTTGGTACCCTGTTGATGATGCTGGCATGGTTTGTGATAAGTGTCCACCCGTTATGAAGGCAGTGACACCAGGTTTCCTTCAGCTCAGGCCATCTTCTCATATTCCAAAGTAAAGAAACGCTTCCTACTGCTCCTCCTGAGGACCAGTTTTTCAGGAAAGATGACTGTTGCTGATCAGTATACCTGACATGCAGTTGGGAAAAGGACTGGTAGGGAAAGAACATGGCAAGGGCACAACAGTCCTAAATAGTGAGAAGCTCCACTTTGGTCAGAGTCCCAGAAACTGGAAAATACTAAAGCCGTTGGCCACTTGTCAAGGACTTTATTATCAAGGTGGGCTCTGGGTTGATTGAACTATGTAAGCCTCAGATATAACTTTTCCAAGAACCCTAAGGTTGGACTAGGTTTCACTACCTGTATTCGCATGTATTTAGGTAGAAGAAAGTTCTGGATTAACTCCTACTGATCAGAGCTGCTATAACCTGTCCAAATGCAGAATATCTACATGAGAGCAATCTTTCCGAGTCAAATATGAGACTCATTCACTCAACCTCTTTGGGGTCATGGACGCCTTTGGAAACCACAGGTAATGGTGTCTGAGGCCAAAGTCACATGAGGCAGAACCTCCTGAGTGACTTATGGTGATGAATGAGGAGGCCAGCTGAGTTCATAGTGGTTCTCCATATGATTCGGATTGCCTATCTATGCTAATGTTTCCCATGCTTCCCAACAGCTGGAACACCCTAAGACTGGTGGGGAAACCTTCCTTTACCTACAACAAAAACCCAATGTCCTTGAAAATGGAATGTAGAACATGAATTTAAACTATGAAGCCAATATTTGCTATCAAATACAATCTGAAGAAAATTTTTTTAGTCAACTAATTTGACTCAATGAGCATCAACTTCATGCAAGGCAACGATATATCCAGTGGACACCATTGGAAACTACAAGCCAAGCTAGGAAGAAAAAAAAGAGAAGTTATTGTTGGTGTCTATCACAGGGCATGTTTTAAACCTGAGGTTTCTTTGATACATAGGGAAGTAATAACACATTCGACTAGTAAGTGACCACTACACATTACTTTGTACACAAAGAAACTAAAACACAGGCAGAAGACTGAGCCCAGACACAAAGCAGGTGAGGTGAGACTGAACTACGGAGCACCCTTTCCACATTCCACAGTCCATGGGGGAGTCCACAAACATATCAGAAGAGCTGGCCTTTGGAATGCAGACTGAAGCAGAGATGGGATCCCTTAGAGTTGAGGGAGGTAGGAAGGGAAAAGAGAATGCAGTGCAAAAAGTGTCCTGGGAATAAACAGAAAATCATTGGGTTTGACTGGAACTCAGAGCAGTGAGGAGTAGAGCAAGAATAAATATTTAGAACTACTACTCAGTGCTTGCTATACAACTACAAAAACCAGGCTTCAGATTTTCAGCAAGGAAAAAGTTGGAGTGTTTTCTAAAAGCTTTGAAGAGCCAGCAAAATTTCTTTTCTTTTGTGGAGGAAGGAAGCCAACAAAATTTGACAAATAAAGATTCCCTTAACCAGAGTCATGGCTGCACTTAGCAGGTTGTTATTTGCACATTTTGACTCCCCACAAACAGAGTCGTGATGGAAGGAGCCCAGACTTCTCTAGGTTGATTCTGTTTTATATAGTTGCCTCTAGCAAAATGATGAGAAGACAGGCTCTGTTTGCTAAACAAATGGGGATCTCAATAAGCAAAAGAAGCAAGTTGCATTGCAACAAAAATAAAGAAAGAAAAGAAAATCCTGATAAGTCAGTGAGAGAAAAAATATCTGATATTTATTCATAGTTAAGCTGCAAAAAATGTCATGAACAGAACAGTGAACTCACAAGATCGCTATAGTCAGGGTTATTTTCTTCAGCCCAGAAGCATGAAATAGTCATGAGTTAAACCAAACAGTGTCATTTGTAAGAAATATAACAGAATATTTTCTGTTGTGTGGTGTGCATATGTGTCTGCATGCATGTATGAGTGTGGATGCACATGAGTGTGTGAGTAAGCATATACATCTGCACATGACTATGTGGAGGCCAGAGGTCAAAGTTTCTACTTTATTTTTTGACAATGAAGTTCACCAGTTCATCCAGACTAGCTAGCCAGCAAGTTCTAGGAATCCTCTTGTCTTTGTCTTGTCTGTTGGGATTATAGGCACTCACCACCACACCCATCTTATACACAGGTGCTGGGGCAATAAACTCACATCTTCATGCTTGTGTGGCAAGCGCTTTGTTTAAGGAGCCATCTCCCAACTCTTGAGAGTTTTTGTTGAACGTCGATGAGAATCAAGTTGAGAAGAATGTGTTACACTTTCTAATCTCTGTAAATCCCCTGTTTGAAAAAATAAAGCTATTTTCTATAGAGACTCATTCAGCTGTATATTTAATATAAGTTAATGTTTAAATAACACTCGTTGGCTTTATTTAATCATTCTCAATCACAGAAACAAATGGTCAACTTCCTGTAGTATTTTCCATGCCATTACCTTTTCGGAGCTTGAGAGATAGCTTAGCTACTAAGGCATTTGCACACACAGCCTAAGGGCCTAGGTTTAATTCCCCACTAACCATGTAAGCTAGATATAAAAGGTGGCACAAGTGTCTAGTTTGTTTGCAGTGGCTACAGGGCCTGGCACACCCATTCTCTCTATATATCTGCCTCTCTCTCTCTTTTTCTCTCAAAATAAATAAACAAATAAAATATTTTTAAAAAATATTACCTTTCCAACTACATCTCAGTGATGGAACACTTGAACCTAAGTAGATGTGCCTCAAATAGTTTCATTAGAAAAATAATGTTAAAATATAAATTATTGTCCTCAACCATACACAAACTGTTACAGATCTTATAATCGGTATTCACATTATCTATTAAAAGCTTTCTTTTCCTATATTTGCATGGGTAAATTTCATAAGCTGTTAAAACTGTCAGTGCCCCAATACTTAATATAAAATATTTGCCAAATTTCCTTCAAAACAGATATATAAAGTAATCGTAATCTTTTCTTAAACAGCTCTGACAACAGTCCTTAGCACTGCACTCAAAGGTCAGACCTGTCAGCTTTCACTGGTCCTTTACCCAACCCATCAAGTACATACAAGGTATCAGCTAGCACAGAATCTTTACTATCTTATTAAGTGTTCAGCAAAATCTATATATGTGGGAACTTAAATAACCTTCAGGATTTGATGTGAGCATACTTGGCAATCTACTGGCAATAAGGATAAGCTGCCAAAAGCTTGGTGTTAGAGAAAATGAAATTAAAAGAATACTAACACTTAAAACCTACATATTTTAATGGTAAATCATATTGTTCCATTTGGGACTCAAAGAACAATGGAATTAATAGGTGTGGATTTGTTCCTTCTATTATGATCACTTTCCAAACTATCTGAATGAATATGAGAGAGATTGATTTTTAAACCCATGTAAATTCTTAAAGACAAAGCAGACTGACTTAATTATAATCAATAAACTCTACAGACATTGAAGCAACCCTGCAGAAACACTGTTACCAAGAAGCATAGCATTAAAAAATCACTCCATGCTCCCTGTATACACAACAGCAAGATGACCTTAATAAATATTTCATTCCTATTAATGTATAGCCAAGCATAAAGATAGCAAATTTAATGGCTACAAACAATAATAATAATAATAATGACTGTACAAAGAAAATGGCTCCTTTGGAGAAAAATAAGCTTTTACTAAAGTCTGACTTCTAATCATCATTGCCAAAATACACTCCAGATAGATGAGTGAGTACACTCATCTATCCTTCTACATACAGTTTGATGTGTTGCCCAAAAAGTTTTGTAGAACACTTTTCTCACCAAGACATTAGAAAAGTCATTTGGGAAAAGATGTAAGTTCTCTAAGTACTAGAGCATCATTTTCCCACCCCCACAAAGTAGGAGCCCAATAGATACTCTTGGGCTCAGCATCTTCAGATACCAGCCTGTGGAGGGCCAGACTATTTAAAGATTCCAGAGCTTTTACAACTTTTACAACATACACACTTTCATACCCTATATGTAATTGCATTGTTTCTTTGGTAAGTACATTATCAAACATTTACTCACATTAAAGTCCATCAGCTATTTTTCTTCTCACTTGTTTAGTGGGGGTGCATCTTCTGACAGACAGAAGCGCAACTTAAAAATGTTCTGATTAGAGCCGGGTATGGTGGTGCATGCCTTTAATCCTAGCACTTGAGAGAGGCAGAGGTAGGAGGACTTCTGTGCATTTGAGGCCACCCTAAGACTACATAGTGAATTCCAGGTCAGCCTGGACCAGAGTAAGAGTAAGACCCTACCTTGTAAAACAAAAACAAACAAACAAAAATGTTCTGATTATTAGTCTAGAGAGATGGCTTAGCAGTTACAGGGCTTGCCTGCAAAGCCTAAGGACCTAGGTTTGATTCCCCAGTACTCATGTAAGCCAAATGGACATGGTGGTACATGCGTCTCAAGTTTGTTTGCAGTGGCTAGAGGTCCTGGTGTGACCATCCCCCCTCTCTTTCTCTCAAATATAAATAAATAAATAAATAAATAAATAAATAATGTAAACTACAAAGGGAGGGCGGGAATGGGGTTATATGATCATTGTCTAGATTGCCTTTATAAATAAATAATTTTTTCAAGAAAGCTCTGATTGCATACCTTAGGCAAGGCACTTGGGGCAGAAACCTGATGTCATCACCTATGAATAAGGTGTAACAAGACCTACCTTAAGATCACTATGAAGCCTAAAGACAGTTTGAATGTGCATGTGGCACAATATTCTATATTACAGATACTAGATGCACATATACTGTACTTTGCTCTGCAAATACATTTCCCTATTTTTCTCCTTCTCTCTAAAGTAACCCCCTAGAAAAACAAAACCATAATTACAATTTTACTATAAAGTTGATTTTAATATAGCATTTGTGTACTATACTTTTATCCTAAGTACATTATTTGGGATTGTCAACTAGTTCACATATCTATTTATCCCATTAAATAATTCTAAAAGATTGTCTAAGTTTAGATTCCCCTAATCAGCATGATTTTGTCATTTATTCTGTACTTTGATTAGTTAATTATCCTAGTATTACTAGAGAGTTCTGTCACTTAGTGAGCCTGACACAGTGGTTTATGGTTATATGTAGGTTCTGTCCACCGTAAATGTTTCTACACTCTGGCACTCACCAGATAGCCAACTCACAGATCCTATACTCAACAACCTACTCTGTGAAGGGCTGACCCTTCAAATGACTTGGGGTTGCCTTTTTATTAACATCTAGGTCATGTTAACTCAAGTTTATAACTCTAGGAAGAAATGTCCAAGATCAAACTGACAGAAATATATTCCCTCAATTGCTCCCTACACTTCTTGAGTTTGTCAAGGACACTGAATAATGGCTAACTCCAGCAATCAGCTACAAAAAGTTATAAGCAAAAATATTACACATGAGTCAATGTACTAGAGTCAACCCAATGTACTTTCCTGTTAGTGCATTTCTAGCTGTGATGAAGAATTATTCAAAATACATAATTCTTGTGTTTAATTAAGTACACACTTTGTTAGCGAGCACCTTAGCTACATACATGCACATAAACACACTTCTAATCACCTTCAAATGACTATGTGTGATTGTCAAGCATTTTGGAAGACATTCCTAATATTTGAGATAAATACACAAATAAATACAGAAAATTTTTCCTTCCAACAGAGGTTATAAAAATCAGATGCCAATTATTTATAAAACATACATTTATTTTAGGATGAAAATGATCAAAGGAAAGTGTAACATATTCAAATATTTACTTATTTATTATGTTCAATATTTAAATATATGTGTATGGAAAAATTCAGATATAGCAACAAGATAGAAAAAAATTTAAATGACTATTTTTCTTTTATAACTTTCCTATTAAAGTACTGAATAAAGTTTTCCTATAATTAAATTTACATGATGTTCCCTCAATATTTTGTCACTTGGCAATAACTATGTGATGGAGATTCATTTAATTAAACAGTAATACTGGCTTCTTCTTCTCATTTCCTGTCCTAATAATATTTTACTTTGTAGTGTTTAAATTTGGAGGTTTTAGATACATCCTGGAGGTGAATAGATCTCCAGACCCTGATCTGGCTTTCATGTTATAGTAGCTGCAGTGGGAAATGGGTACTGTTCACAAGTAATGCAACAGCTATGTCCAGCATCCTCATTGCCTCTCATCTAACATAGTGGAAGGGGGCTGAAGAAATGGCTCAGTGGTTAAGGCATTTGCCTAAGAGACTGAAAGGCTGAACATTCACATCTCAATTTTACTTGCAGAAACTATAAGTAAATTACAGCCAGATGTCCCAGTATAATATACAGAGAGATCTTCTATGTAGTTTCTGGAAGATTTTAGTTTCCTGTTAAGTGGAGCAAATAAGGTAAGTCCAACCCATCTCTTTTGTAATCCTGTCTTGAATTTATACATGGCAACCATAAAATAACATGTATAAGAAAACAAAACAAAGGTGAAGAAAGTGAACATTAGAACAGAAAAGCTAAAAGGTACTTAAATTCTTGTTATCAGTAATCAAATAAATCCATACTAACTAACTAGCACCTTCAGACTCACTGTTGGGTAAGAAAACATAAACTGCTGGTAAAATGTGGATAGACTAAGAGTTTTTTTGTAGCCAGAAATATTCTCAAGATACAGCTGCAAGTATTTAAAACACTGTATGATTCTCATAAAATGTGGACTTCTAGATACTTGGGGGGAAGAAAAACTGCAAATTCTGGCTATAGATTTGCACACAGCACCAATGGCTAGAGCCTAGGGACTGCAGAGAATCATGATGCCTCGGGTTGCTTTGATCATTAAATGTGAAAACACAACTGCTAGGCTCCTCAGCAGCAAAGTACTATTGGACCTAATGAAATATTTTAATATTTGCTCATCAGAACCAAATATCCATCACAAATAGCCACAGTTGAACTTATAAAAGTGTATTTTCTGCTGCACTCAAATGTCATAGGTTGTTAACAGGAAAATCCCAATGCCATGAGTGGGATATACCTCCCAGTGAATTGTTGGTCAGAGAGATTTTTGAGGACCAATCAATATAGGCTATTGCCAATGCTCTTGGTTGCCCACCAGAGCAGGATGGTAAGAAACTATTCCTTAAGATAACCCTTGCTCCAGTTGCAGGACACAGAGAAATCAAGCTAGGACAGAGCTAGAAGCTTCCTCCCTGCTGGATGGATGGCTGTTATAGATTTAGAAAATACCATGCAGCCTGCAGGGGGAGAAAAGTAATCAACAGTTTTAACCTGCAGTGGATACTGTGAGCTATACAATCAACCACACAGGCAAGATGTGTCCATAAGTACAACAGCAGCATGACTGCTAAGGAGTAGCCAACTGCTCTCTGATTAGATCTGAGGCCTATTCTATGGGAGGAAATTTATGTCTGAAAACCCATACAAAAGCCTATGGCTTGGAAGGTCATAGGACTTAGGGAGAAGCTATTGTTTGGTTATTGACATAGTGTATATTTCTCTCTTAATATTTATGTTTATGCTCATAGATTAATGTTGTTATCACCTCTGATGAGTAAAGCTTCTTCTTATAGTTGGCAGTGACACTGGGGAGACTCAAAACTCAACAAAGTGCTGAGAATAACTGACTATTGAGTGCTCAGCATTAAGTTAGCCATTTCTATTATGTTCTTTATGGCTCATGGAACATTATAAAAGAGAGGACCAAAAGAATGTAACGAGAGAGGGGATTGGGAGGAGTCCTATGAAATGCTGTCTTCTGAACATGATCTCACAGTGACTCCCGTTACCTGCCAAGACCTGAATGATATTATGTCCATCAACATTTCATCATGAATGATGGAGGAGTGCAAAAAGAGTCACTAAAATAGAAGAGAGACTAACTGGGGATAGAAGAGCTTCAATGAAAGGGAAAGGGAGGACAAAGAGAGTATTGGGAGGAGTTTATGACCAAAGTACCTTATGTACATGTACAAAAATTGCTAAAAGTAATTTTCAGATCTAGTTTCCTTCTCTGAGTAATGACTTTTCAACCAGCAACCCCATTTGATTTTGTTTCCACTCCCTCTCTATATACCAAGAAGAAAGATACCACATCATTAAAGAAATCATGGTATAGATGAGAACCACTACTTTCTGTGACAATGAAATTCCAGGCAATATGATAAATGCTTTACAAATACTGTGACACCAAATCATTTTTATTTATTTATTTATTTATTTGAGAGCGACAGACACAGAGAGAAAGACAGGTAGAGGGAGAGAGAGAGAATGGGCGCGCCAGGGCTTCCAGCCTCTGCAAACGAATTCCAGACGCGTGCGCCCCCTTGTGCATCTGGCTAACGTGGGACCTGGGGAACCGAGCCTCGAACCAGGGTCCTTAGGCTTCACAGGCAAGCGCTTAACCGCTAAGCCATCTCTCCAGCCCAGACACCAAATCATTTTTAAAAGCCAGTTGAGTATGTCTTTGTTTTACAAATAATATAACTTTCAGCTAGGGTGGAGTGCTGTGCCAATGTGTTTGCCTAGCATGAGAAAGACCCTGAGTCCTATTTCCTACCATAAGTAAATTTAAATCTCAGGAAAAGGAACTGGTACAAAATTGCATAACTAACAAGAATGAGAGAATTTGAATGTATGCCTGACTGTAAGATATACTGCATTATATGACCAAAACCATCTGATACTTTTAGAGAAACTTTTCATAAAATGTCTCAGACCATACATCTTATTTCTATGTAGCTACCTTCTAACATAAATGTCATTTCAAATATTCGATTTTTAATGCCCATTAACATAAGTCTAGATTCCAATACCACTTTTTTCTCAAGACACTTCCTTAAGTGTAACTGACCTGATACAGTAAATTCTTGAGATTTGAAAGTGACTCATTTCCAAAGCTGCACACATTAGCAGCTGAAATGCAATCCAAGATTTAAGTTTATAATGCACTCTTGATAATGTACTCTCAATACATTTTTCACTTCTCTATCTCTTGAATGACACAAGATAAAAGATCTTTAGGGTATAAATATTTTATATAAACTTTCACTCTGTTTTTCCTCAGCCATTTTCCATTTGCAAACACTAGACATCATGCAAAAAAGAAGTTGAAAGAGTTTTATAGATTATGGGGAGGGGGGCAAGAACTATTTCTCTGTTCTGCTGTGGCAGCCATCCCACACAGCCCTGTTGGCTCATCAGATTTCCATCCTAAATGGGGTCTGACTCAAAGTGAGATAGAGAGTAGACAGGAAGGAAGCAAGTTGCAGTCATCATCCTATGCTAACCTATGTTTGGCAGAACACTGGCAGTGCCATTGGGACCTAGTGCTGGGATCCCTCCTAGAAAAGCACAGCCAACAAACCCAGGTGGCCTTAGAAGAATGAAGCTGGCCAGGGCTCAGAAGATCATGACTGACTCTTCACTCTGGAATAAGAAGAGATTAACTGACCAAAGGTTTCCAATCTGCCTACAAAGATTCCCCTGGGCCTTGTTATGCAAAGCACGATCACAGCGTGAATAACTCCTCAGGAGTTTACTCCAAATTCAGAGTGTCAGGCCCCAGACACAGTATCAGTCTGCATGCAAGTGTCTCTAGGAATTCTTGTTCCATTATCCATTCCCACTGGGATTTATTTCTCTGGGAGAAAGAACAGGAGGCCCAAAAATTTCCACCCTTTTCAATTCAAAATAAAAAATGGTTTCTGAAGAAGATATTCTTGTGTGAAGATTCTTTGAAACCACTAGATAAAATGATTTGCAAAGTCCTTCATAGCTACAGATGTATATGACCACAAACCTGCAACTCTGCTTACAGTTGCTACGTTGATAACTACTTGTTTTCTACACGAATTCATTTTGGGCGAAATATACTATAATTTGTTACTAATGTTTTTACATGCAGAAGCATAATTTAATCTTTTCCTGAAGGTTAAGAATACAAAATACTATGTAGTGTTTAAATGTAATGGACACTCAAGCTCTTTAGAAATACAAGTATATGTGTACCTATGTGTTCAGAAACACACACAAATATACATGCAAACACACGATGCATATGTATGTAACATTTAGCGAGAGGGGAGGGGTCTCAAGCCACTATTCAACCTCAGCTTCCTTAGATAGCATCTGCATGTCCTCCCACAATTCAGCTGCCAACTCAAACTTTTGTTTTGTTTTTTTCAAGGTAGGGTCTCACTTTAGCCCAGGCTGACCCTGGAATTTACTATAGAGTCTCAGGATGGCCTCGAACTTCTGGTGATCCTCAAACCTCTGCCTCCCAAGTGCTGGGATTAAAGGTGTGCGCCACACACGCAGCCCAACTCAAAGTTTTTATTTTTGTTTCCACTTTGTTAATTCAAGCAGCTATCCACTATGACTATTATTTGCTGCTCTGGAATGAAAATTTGACTTGCATCTAAAATAGAAGTCATTCTGAATGAAGATGCTAAGGTAGACTCTGTGCACAAAGACCAAACACATTAGTGTTTCCACTTTATTAAGCCTAACCAGACAAGTGGAGGTTGACTGTGTTTCCTTTTTTCTAGTGGTAAGATGTATTTTCAAATGTAAGAACTGCAAAGGGCCCTAAGGAAAACATGTGTTTCACTCTGTTGCTTCTCCCTGTGCTAATCTTTATGAAAGCACCTGGAAACACCAAGGAGCATGAGTTGGTAGTTCCGCACAATGAGATCCACTAGAGAACAGGAGGTTACAAAGGACAATGGCTGAAAACCTCAACAGTGTAGGCAGTCATAGGTGTTGGCCACGAAGGCAGCCCAAAGCTGGGATAAGCCAGAAAGGTGTAAGTCAAGGTACACTCCAATTTTCAGAGGAAAGGTTTAACTCCTAACTCCATGTTCAGTCCTCCATAGCAAATTCAATTCAGAAGATGCCTAGCTCCAAATCTGTGTCTACTTGTGAGGCGGGAGAGTCTACAGATCACACAAATGGGCATTCCCTTCATGAAACCCATGCTTAAATGTCCCATTTCAAAGTTCAGTATGGTTCTCAAAATGTAGCCACTATCAGAATCTCCAAAAAGGCTTTTAAAAAGCAGACTGCTAGGTCCTACCTTCAGAGTTTCTGGTTTACCACCCTCAGGAAGAGGCTGAGAACCTGCATTTCTAGAAAGTTTCTAAATGACACTGAGGCTGCTAATCTTGCCTAACACCATGAGAACCACTACCGATGTCACAGATGAGACAAGACTGATTTAGCCAAAAGTGCACATTAGGAGCAGTAAGTAAGGCTTCTAGGCCCTTCTTTCTGCTTCCATCACGAAGCAGCTCAGGCTGATCTGAAGAAAGGTATCCAAGGAATGTCACTGTCTACAAACCAAGATTTTTGCCACCTTACAATTCCATAGCATTTTTATAATTTCATCTACATTTACCTAACTCTATTCTTCTAACAGCCTGATAAGGTCTACAGAGTAAAGAGTAAAGATCAACATTTCTATGAATTCTTCTACAATATATCCAAAGCTAGAGTTAGTTAAGTGGGATAGGAGACACTTGCCCTACAGTGTGGGCTGAGACCCAGCAGCAAAGACATTCAAATCCTAACAAGTTTCCCCGGTCCCACTGCAGCCAAACTGAACCCAGGCCTCAGCTGATAGGCCCCGTGGATTCAAAGACACAATTAGTTTTGAAAAGCACTAATACAGATAGGTTTTAAAACCAGCTAATTAAACCCAACATCAATGCTTTCACTTTCCTTCATACCTTCTGAAACTACTGGTCGGTGTCATATTTTGACTTATCTTCCAGAATGAACTAATTAAGAAGCTAATTCTTTTTTCTTAATATTTTATTTTTATTTATTTATTTGACAGAGAGAATGAGGGAGAGAGAGAAAAAAAATGGGTGCACCAGGGCCTCCAGCTACTGCAAATGAATTCATGCATCCACCACCTGGCAAATCTGGCTCATGTAGGTCCCGGGGAATTGAACCTGGGTCCTTTGGCTTTGCAGACAGGTACCTTAATTACTAAGCCATCCTTCCAGCCCAAGAAGCTAACTCTTAGTAGTAGATAAGAATGCTTAAAAAGTAGTATTCTAAGTTAACTTACTTACATACCAAATTAGGTGATTCTATAGCCATTTTCATGACTGATATATAGACCCCTATGAAATCAGTGATAAATGGATTCAATTAGCCACAGTATAATTCCACCAAGATGAAAAAGATCAAGATGTCATGCAACTACCTCCAGGGCTATGCACTTCACCCAGAAAGCACCCTGTTTCTTTCCCACATTCTTCAGCCAGTAAATTCAGAGAAGTGCAAACCAGATGCTCCAGCGACACCTGGGGAAACAACCACTACAAATGCAAGGCTCCTCATTTAAACACTGTTCAGTGGTATAGTCAAGATGACAACTGCACTTCTTCACATATGGGCAATATTTCTAAAGATGACAAAAAACTCACCCCACGACTTATAGTCAACTAAGAATTACCTCTGTGGTTACTGTAAGACCACAGTTTTGAAACATGCATACAAGATTTTTTTCTACAACTTTTCAAATCAACTCTTCATTGAGATTCTTTGTTAAACAGAAACCACACTGCTGATACAGAGCCCTTATGAAAAGCTGATTAAGGGCTGGAGAGATGGCTTAGCAGTTAAGTGCTTGCCTGTGAAGCCTAAGGACCCTGGTTTGAGGCTCGATTCCCCAGGACCCACGTTAGACAGATGCACAAGGGAGTGCACACATCTGGAGTTCGTTTGCAGTGGCTGAAGGCTCTGGCTTGCCTGTTCTCTCTCTCTCTCTCTGCCTCTTTATCTCTCTGTCTGTCGTTCTCAAATAAATAAATAAAAATAAACTAAAAAAATTAATAAAAATAAAAACTGGTTAATTCAGCTAGAAAAAAAAGCAAATTAAAATTGTTTCTGCTAAAACAATCCTAGGCAGCTAAATGAGTAAATATAGAAATAAACATAAAAGGGTTTTGGTAATTTGCTGCTTTAGGCCTCTCATAACTGGTCTGGTAAACACGTGATTAATCAAGGGAATAGGATTCCAAGAATTAAAATTAATGCTCAGGACACAGAAGTAACCATTTCTTACATCAAAGTAGACCATTGTATTCAGCAGAACCCTCTCCATTGCAAAGGCTATTCTTTAAGAAGTATGAATATCTATTAAAAGGAAAGAGTTTCCCTACTTTAAAAATGTGTTGGAAGTGCAGTATGCTCAGGGGTAGTGTGCTTATCTAGAAAGTGCAAGGCCCAAGGCCTGTCAGCCAGCACAACAAAAACAATCATAATGTGGTTACTTAATAAAGATGATCAAGTGACCAACAGAATCCACAGTCTTTTTTCCTGTGTGTGTGTGAGTGCACATGTGTATGGGTACACATACATGTGAAGGCCAGAGGTCCACATGAGGTGTCTTCCTCAATCATTCTCCACCTTATTTTTTAAAGCAGAGGCTCTTAACTAAATCCAAAGCTTACTGATTCGGCCATAAAAGTCAACCAGCAAGTCCTGGGGATTCTCTATGTTCACCACCCCAGAGCTGGCACAGCCATGCCTAGCTTTATCCACTGAGCCATCTTCTCTAGCCCCAGAACCTATAATCTTATTATTTTCAAAGATGAAAAAGCTTTTCTACCAAGAGCCAGTTGTCTCTACTTGCTTAAAAATGATTAAATCTCAGCTGGGGAGAAGGCTCAAGGGTTAAAAGCACTTGCTTACAAAGCATGTCACCTGGGTTTGATTCCCTAGTACTCACACATGCTCATAAGTGAGTACTCACAAAGTGGCAAATGCATCTGGAGCTCATTTGCACCAGCCAGAGGCTCTGGTGCACCCATATTTCACTCTTTCTCTCTCTCTTTCTAAATAAATAAAATACAAGTCTTTTTTTTAAAAAAATGATGAAATCTGATGGGCTACAATCTCTATGCTAGCTGGTATAATTTGGCACAGGCATACCTCTTGTTTTCCTTATATTTATTGTAATATTCACAAGGCTGTTAGTGGTTTATTCCTCTGAAACCTAGGGGTTCCTGTAAATAACTTTTAACCATAGGATTGCACATAACAATTCACAGAGCACCGTGGCATAATGCAATTCAAAGTTGTGCTTGATTTAAAATGTTAAAAGTCCAACCACAGTGTCAGCCTGCCCAGAGAAATCTCTTACGAAGTTTCACACACTGCTGGGTTAAGAGACAGTGGGTATTAATCCTATGGCTTCTACACCAAGCTTCCTTTTTGTGGTCAGCAGAGAGGCTATGTGGTTGGTCTGAAGGAGTCCAAAGTCTTTTCTCTGTGTTAAAACAAGGGAAAGTGGGCCGGTGACACAGTAAAAGAAAAACCACAGCCAGCTCACTCTGCTGCAGCTTTTCCCTTAAATGTGGCCTAGAGCTATTCTGCTTTCCAAAAAAAGGTTTAATTTAAACCATACCCAGTGCTGCAGGCTGCCACGTTTCCAAGTTCAACATTCCTCTCTAATCTGTGCTCTTCAGAAACAGTGTGCTGTTTCCAGTGGTACTCAGACATGCTTTAATAAATAAAATATCATTGCCCATCCATTACTTAATTTGATAATAATAATACGCCTTTCCCCCCTTCTTCTATTGACATTATTTTAAGTGCTTATTCGAGTGTGTTGAACTGTTGTAAGCATCACCTCTAAAAAACCAGTTCTGTTCTTGCTAGGAAATGGAAGGAAAGAAAGACGAAACAAAGTGAAGAACTTAGAAACCTTAGCAAGTGATACAGGAATCATGAAACCACCATGGTGTGAGGCACCACAGACAGCTTATGGTATTCATGTTTTAAAAAAGTCCATCCCCCCACCCAAATTTTGCTTATTATTCTGTTATGACACCAGAATCCATACTGTCATTCCAAATATCAGCAGGAAAGACACCAGTCACCATTGCTCACTGCTGCACAACAGCCACATGACCAACACAAGTAGCCTGGGCCATCAGCGGGGCTGATCCCCATGCTGGCCAGGGTGAACAGCATGAATACTCCACAGCTGGGAGCCTTAGTGTCTCTGCCTCTGTGTGTTCACTTGTACGTTCATTAAGAAGTGCAGTCCCAGCAGGCAGCCATGCACAGGGTTTTCTATGGGAGCTGCCATGCTCCATTATACATGACACTTGTCAATTAAAGAGGAAACTCTTTTAAAGCAAACTGAAGTTAAGCTGGTACTTTCTTCAACATCTGATTTACCGCTGCTGTTATCGTGCAAGGGAAGTTTGTTTTAGAACAATGATAGCAGTAGTAATCCTCCTATTTTAGTACTGAGGGATTTAGACACATTCAGGGCACTGGGGACCAGTCAAAAGGTTTCTTTCAACAGAACTATGTATTTTCAGTAATAAAAGGAAAGTCTTACTGATGGGATAACTGCCAAGATTGGATATTTTTTTTTTTTAGCCTAAACAGTTAAGGGAATATCATTTTAAACTACCAGGTATTATACAAATGTGGTACAATAGGTCAAGGCAATGAATTCTCTATAGTCTGTAAAATGCTCTCCCAAATAATGGAATCCATTAATAATAATTATGGCCCCAGTGCTTTTGCCACAAAAGTAATGCCCAATGCTACATCTCAATGGTTTCTAGTAAATACATACAAGTTTCACAAAAAGAGCATAGTCATAACAGGGCAATTGAGTGCAGACTCTAGTGAGAACAATAGTTTAAAAACCACTATGTGTGCTAGCCTCAGCTCAAGCCTTGTTTTTCCTAGTTAAATATACTTTTCTCATCTATAAAAAGAAACTTATAGGAGGTAAACTCTTAGGATCATTCCAGCTCTATGATTCTGCCAGCGATTTGAGTTTTCTCAAATGTTAGGACTCTTTATAAAGTCAATACGGACTTTCAATGAAAACTTTAATTTAGATTGCCCTAAAGGGAAAAGAAAATTTAAGCAAGTGATTTTTAAACCTTAGAATTAGATTTAGATTTTAGACACCAGTTGTTTCAAAAAAAAAAAGCAATATATCTGGAACATAAGCCAGCAAACACACACAAGTAGTGGAATGTACAGTCTTTTGGAGATGCAGGTGAGCACAGAATATAGAAGTCGTTTCAAAGAAAAGCCTCAAAACTCACTCAGGAAGGCACTGTCATGGAATTCTGGCTGGTAGTGATGAGTATGCATTCTTTACTCTGAGCCCAGCAAGATGATGGATCCTCTGTGTAAATTAACTGTTTTCATTCCTCATGGCAAGTGATTATTCTTCCTGTTTTATAAATGAAGAAATCAAGCCTTTTGGAGATTTAAGCACCCTCTCTGCACTGTCAGGATTGGCAAGTGTGGAAGGCATAAAAGAAGACTCAACAAGGCCAACCTCTGAACCTTAGCTTTAGCAAAAACATAGGTAATATGTCTCCTCACTAGATTCTATGCATGTAATCATCTAGATAAACTGGGCTGCCATCTGCAAGGACCCTTTATGTTTGTGTGATTTGACATGATAACCATGACAGGTCAAGTCTCAAGATGAAGTCAGTTTGTAGGCAGTTTACTTTTATAATTGCAGTTCTTTAGCCCACTTTGCTTAAATGTATGTGTTTAAATTCTCAAGTAAAGACAGTCACAAATAGCTAAGTTCAATAAATTGAGTTGAGCTGAAAGAAAAGATCAAGTATCAAACTGGACGCCAATCTTTTTCTTTTTCTTTTCTTTTCTTCTCTTTTCTTTCTTTTTTTTAACCAAATATTCCAAAATGCTCTTGACTACAGGCAGAAAAAATAGCAGAACTTATGGACACACACACATCGAGGAGCCCCATGCATCTTATTGCATGTAGGAACCAGACTATGTAGAGACTTCATGAGCTCATCTGCAAGAGAATAATTACAAAACTATAATGGTATATGCAGATAGACAGGTTACATGAAGACAGGCAATCTAACAGCTCCTACAAGAATAAACTAAGCACTCACCTAGAAACCTTGTTTAAAAGACCAGAAAGATCTAGGAGCTATTGTTGGTATCTTAAAGCCTCAAACTAAACTTACATACTGACCCATGAAACAACTGCCTGAGCTAAACCACCAAGCAACTCATCATAGAAAAGGACTGCACACTCTTTCTATGAGGGTTTAGTGCAAATGTTAGGTTGTATGGATCTGCTTGCTTCAAAGCATGACAAAGAAAACTAATCACTATCAGATGTGATTTGTCTAGAGCACCAAAGTTTACGAAACATAGAACAAAAAAATAATACTTAAGGTTCTTGATGATAAAAGAATTGGAACTTTTGAGAATTACAGTCAAAGGTATTACCAACTAGCCTGACTTAACACAGAATTAGAGCTTTACTACAGCAACAGACACAAAATGGCCATGTTATAAGAAATAACTACAAAAATCATAAATGCTTGCAGACCCTGTAGGCAAATGGCAGAGCAAGCTGCTCATGAACATGCTTCACAGAAAACAGTGGGACTATGGCACAAATCCCATCTAAAGGCATTCAAATTCAAATGTTTGAAAACACTGTGCTGGCAGCATTCAACCCACAGAACATGGACTTACCACTCTGAACTCAACATACTCCATTCATTGATTAGGGAGCTTGCTTTCAAGACTAAAGTGATGCCTAAATATACTGCCTGCAGTCACTCCCCACCCTCAAGGACAGGGGCAAGACAAGGAATCACATCTCCCAACTCCTAACCCTGGGGCACATTCACTGAATAAACCCCGTGTTCATATTGAGCTAGGCTGGGATAAAGCAAGACTGGAAAAAACTAATGATGTAGAATCCTAGCTCCCTTGCTCTCAGATCTAGAGCTGTAGACCAGGAAACAAACATCACAGTACCCCAGGACGTTGTGGTCATTTTGCCTTCTCATGAACTGTAGTGAGGACACACTAAGCAAGCATAATCCACTAAGGTTCACATTTTAAGATCCCAACTTTTGTGTGCATATACTACAATGATGAGATTTCTGGATTTATTTTTTTATATCTTCAAAGAAACCCATTCTGTCAAAAGAAAAAAAAAGGTTTCAGATTATGACACTCTTAGAAAGTCTTAGCTTGAGAAAACTTTAATAGTCCAGTTATAAATCTTCTAAAATGAGAATTTATAATAGAAAATACTGACAAACCTTTAATTATGGCTACACTCTGGGGCTTTGTATAATAAAGCCCACATATTTTCAGCTTATACTTACAGGATGCCTTGTAAAGGATTTTATTTACAAGTTTTTGCAGGAAGCAATGAGGGGAAGTTTTACACAGGAGAGGAAGTGCAGAAAGCACTGTTTAAAACAGCAAGGCTTTACCTCCTAGGGCTCAGGAGGCCCAGAGACTGAGGTCTTGAGGCAGTGAATGATGATTTTGACTCTTCTGGTTTGTATAAAAGGTTGAAGTTCAGGCTGGCACAGCATAGCATTCCACAAGACCTGCTGCCTCCTTGGGCAGGCGATTAATCTCATGATCGATAGACCATATGATTAGGCACTAATAGCTGATAGGAGGAGAGAATAAACAACCATAAATTTGCTTTGTACCCAGTAACCCAAGTGTAAGCAGGGTCATTTAATGGCCACACTGGGTCATGCTACCTAAGGGCCCATATGGAATAAAAATGGAAGACATATACAGTTTTGGAAGATCTTCAATGGTCACAGCTGTAGTGGGGGGAGGGGGATGGGCAGTTTCTATTAGTTAAGTGTTCTTTGGTGTGAGATGCCAAAGGGTCTCCCATCCTGAGCAAGGAGGACAGCTACAACAAAATTCAGAAAAGTCCCAATGCTAACACAGCTCCACAAGTATGCTCAGGCACCCTTAGGACAGCATTTGTGCCACTAGGTGGTCCGGCCCATCACTGGTCACTGGCAGCCACTGGAAACTGGGTGCAGAGGAGATGGAGGGTTCAGAACAGCCCTGGATGTTGCTTCTGCAGGGAGAGGCAAGACCATGGATGCAGTCCTTCTTTCACATGCAAATCACTGCTCTGCAGTCTAGGGCTCGCTCTTAGAGAGACCTGAGCTTCCAGTATTGGGAATAGTTATACGACATAAAAGCAATGATCCAGCAGGTCATAAATCTTGCTCTTTCTTTTTCCCTGGCTCCTTCCCTAAGACTCTGACATCAGTCACTTGGAAGAAAGAAATCAGTTGCCCGCTAGACTAAAATGAAAACCTGTGCCCTCTCCTTGCCCTGGATGTTCTTCCCTGTGTATGACAAAATTCAAAAAAATCCACACAGTGTCAAATCCCTCTTGCCACCGCACTCTGAGCCTGGAAGCACAAAGTCCTCAAGCACTTGTTATCAATGACCATGAAAAAGGAAAAGGAGATACTTTGTTGGACTAAAAGAAACATGCTAAGAAATTAAGTTAGATTAAAAGGGAACTTCAACTGGTCTTACACTGAATTCTCAGCCTCACCACAAGCTACACAAACCTCTTTTCTTTGAAAACTATCTGGGAAACAAACCCACCCCACTCTCCATGCTCCTTTCACCACTCTCTCTGCATCCCTCCTTCTTCAGGCTTGCCAATATGGCCTTTGTGACTTCCCAAGTTTTGAGGGAGCAACTGTTCACTGCCCTTCCTTCTGGGCTAATTGTTCAATGGTGCTGGTGGCTCTTGAGCCCAAGAAGAACATTTCTCAGGCTCTTTCAGAAGAAAGCAGGTGCCCCAGACACCCTGGGGTTTGTTGGGAGAACTTCTCTGTTGGTGTTCCCAGAAGCTAGAAATTTACTCCTCCATTTGAAGAGCAACATTCCCAACAGCTGCCCCCATGAGCAGCCTAGAGTACTAGGCATTATCAGTACCTCCACACAAAAAAAGCCTAGTGCAATAAGAAGTTGCCAAGACCAAGTCAAATGAGAATTTTAAGATTTGCAGAGAAAATTATTCTCCTCTATTTATATTTATTCAAAAAACTTCCACTCAACAGAACTTCTGAGCTGGAAGCTTTTAGGCCAGGTATTCTGGACCACAAAAGGACATCTCCAGGGGCTGGAGAGATGGCTTAGCAGTTAAGCACTTGCCTGTGAAGTCTAAGGACCCCGGTTCGAGGCTCCATTCCCCAGGATCCACATTAGCCAGATGCACAAGGGGGCGCACGCATCTGGAGTTCGTTTGCAGTGGCTGGAGGCCCTGGCGTGCCCATTCTGTCTCTCTCTCTCTCTCTCTCTCTCTCTCTCTGTGCCTTTCTCTCTCCGTCTGTTGCTCTCAAATAAAAATAAACAAAATTAAAAAAAAAAAAGGACATCTCCAAATGTCTAAACACAGGTGGTCCTGCAAGGTCCAGGTACTTCTCTGCTGACACTTCCTGGAATAACAGGACTGCTGGAGCTACTCTATGAACTTCCATTCAGAAGGAAGTGCTCTCCTGGAAGAAAAGTAGTGCAAGGCCAGGAGAGTCTGCTCTGTGGGGCTTATAGCAGATGGGTGCAGAACACAGAAAAGAAAGGGGCTTGGCAGGGAATACAAAGCCCAATGAACTGATGAGACCTGACAGCTAAATGTGGTCCTTCCTGCACCCTAACCTGCCCTATCACTTACATGGCTCAAGGGCTTGTCCATAACTACTCTCAATTTCTGGCCATCACTGAATCAAGCAGAACAAAAGACCTTCAATTTCCTCTGTACACCTGCTAACTTCTCCACAGAGGAAAAAAGAAACTTTCCTTTAAAGATGTAGAGAAGTCATTCTACTCTAAAGCAGATGTCCTGCCTAATCGGTGGTTATCTATCTCCTACAGGTCACTGCAATAACAATATGCACTGTTTACCTAGCATCTAATGAAGATCTAGACACATCCAAAATTACTTCTGACTATCAAACCAACCTACAAGTTAATATTGTATTTCTTCCCATATTTTGCAAATGAGAAAAATGAATCAAGAAACTCAAGGGAAATAAGCAACTTACCCAAAACCACATAGCCATCAACAGTAGAGAAAAGACTTGAACTCCATCTGTCTGACACAAAGGCCGAGGAATTTTTAGTTAGTTCAGACTAACATCTACACTGGCTTGGTAACTACAGGGTAAACTGCTCTAAGAAGGCCTTTGGGGATTAGCTGGCCCCACTACCCATGGCTGGCCCTCTGGATTACATTTTTCTAAGCTTAAACGAAGTACATTTTTACACTATTCCCATGGAAACCAGAACTTGTTTCACTAAAGCAATCAGAAACAAGATGAGTCAGTTTTAGCAGAAGTACCAAGTGTATATTGAAGTGTGGAAAATAAGGACAGAAAACAGTAGAGTGAAGGAGAATTGGGATTGTTTTATTGTTATTATAAGACAAAGAAAAGGAAAAAGAAAATGTGATTGATTTCTGCTTTTTTTATCCATAGCAAATATGAGCTGGAACCTCCTGTGTACTACACCTTCCTAAGGTGAATTAGAAAGGGAAGGTTGGGCTCCCCCTTTGCTTCTTCCCATATGGAATACACAGTACCAGCCACAAGGAAAGCAGAACATATAGAGCTGCTTCTCTTGCCCACCTGGCTTGATGCTAATACTCTGTGCAAGTCATCAGAATGTATAGGTGACTTTCTTCTCCAAGGTGCTGTGGAGCCCTCCTTTTCCTATTCCCAAATGAAAAGTTTAATAGAACCCCCACTATGATACCTGCCAAAAATTCCCCTCACGGATGTTAATAAGGAACCAGAAGGAATTAATTAGGCTAAAGGGACAGGGAGTATGTCATGAGGAGCAGAGATAATGAACCAATACAGATCTGATAGGGGATAAAGAGATCAAATATCATATATTATGGGTAGAAGGTTGAGGGGGTAAGAAGGCTCCTGGAGAAATTGGGGCCAGAACTTTACAGGGTCTTACAATTGTGAGCATATGTTCATTTCAAAAATGCTGAGCACTTATTTACTACATATAAAGCATGAGGCTAGTCCCTCAAATCACTAAAATACATGATGTCCCAGGATAACTGTTTCTACAATGATTCAACCCTGAGCTACAGCTGGCCAACTTTCAGTGTGTAATGCTTGGTATGTGCGGTGGTTTGACTCAGGTGTCCCCCATAAACTTAGGTGTTCTGGCTGCCAGATTCCCAGCTGATGGAGATTTGGGAATTAATGCCATCTGGGGGGATTATATTGTTGGGGACAAACTTATGGGTGTTATAGACAGTGTACTCTTGTCAGTGTTTGGCACACCCTCCTGTTGCTGTGGTCCACCTTATGTTGCCCAGGGGGTGATGTCCACCCTGTGCTCATGCCATCGTTTTCCCCTGCCACCATAGAGCTTCCCCTCGAGCCTGTAAGCCAAAATAAACCTCTTTTTCCCACAAGCTGCTCTTAGTTGGGTGATTTTTACCAGCAATGAGAACCTGACTGCAACAATATGTAATATAAACTGACATGCAAAAAAATGACCCTTGCTTTTGTTAACCAACTAAAACTATTCACATGTCAAAAGGAAGGACTCACTTGTGCTGGTGTACAGTGAATTTCATGAGATAATATTGGACTTCTGCAGCTCCTCAATCTTAATCATATTAATTGCAATATATATATATATATATATGGAGAGAGAGAGAGATATAATCCTGTGCTCTCCAATTTCACCACGTTCAGCCCTCACACCAGGTTACTTTCTAAATTCAAATGAAGTTTAAGGACACATACTTCAGTGCAGCTAGGACTATAAAAAATTAAATAACATTATTAAGCACCACTAGTATAAAAAAAATGGAAATTACATGCTTTCCAGTAGCACTGAAAAGCCAAGATCCATTTACAAGCGAACACAAGAAATCAGCCTGAATGCTATAAAAGAAAACAAAATAATTTTCCAATAACAACTATCAGATAGGACACAGTTTTTCACAAAGTAGGATTGCATTTTGAAAAAAGAAAATCTCAACTTCAGATACTTCACTCTATCACAACAACCTTAAATGTTCTTGGACTACAGAATATCTTCTTTGGTGACTGAAATGAATGCTGAAGTTTTACAGATTTACTTAAGTATTTGCTTTAATTTTTATCAGTTCCAAATGTTCAGAATCTACCTGGTTAGAGTCGATCTGTGGTGACCTTCAGGTAAGACTGGTAGTAGCTTCAGGATGATACTGACATGAACAGATCTCCTGTGAGGTATGCTGACTCACACTGGTATCCTGACAATGTGACATACATCATGTGTAAGCTACAGGACCCAGGCCATCCTAAACCAGCCTCACCACAATCATTTCAGGTCCCAGTAATACAATGTTGGGGAAGTTAAGTAGAATGGAAAAAAAAAAAACAAAAAACTTCTATTAAAAACATTAGAGGGCTGGAGAGATGGCTTAGTGGTTAAGCGCTTGTCTGTGAAGCCTAAGGACCCCGGTTCAAGGCTCGGTTCCCCAGGTCCCACGTTAGCCAGATGCACAAGGGGGCGCATGCATCTGGAGTTCGTTTGCAGAGGCTGGAAGCCCTGGCGCGCCCATTCTCTCTCTCTCCCTCTATCTGTTTTTCTCTCTGTGTCTGTCGCTCTCAAATAAATAAATAAATAATTTAAAAAAAAAAACATTAGAGAGCAAAGAATCCACTCATTGATACAGAAACCTTCCTCAGGTGTCTCCCTCATCCCCGCAGAAACAGTCTGTCTGGTAAAGAAGAGCGCTGGGGCTACACCTACACAAATAAATCAGTACAATTACAAGGGGAACCATGAAATGATTCCAGAGGAGCATGGGAAGAATTCTTGGGGATGTGGAACGAACTCAAAATTATTAAAGCCTTCACATTTTCTGGTAGTTATGCATATATGATTAGGTCCTACCAAGTTAGCAATATATGCATTCTAAATATGTCTGCTGGGGTAGGTTTCATGGAAGGGAAGAAATTACTACACAGAACTGCTCCTTGGGGGTGGAGCCAAGAACACTGGAACCTCTGATAAAATGTGGATGGCTAAGACATCCACATACCAATACTCTGAACCTGTCAATATGACAGAAAGGACTTACAGATATGAAGGGAGGACCTTGAAGTTGAAAGAACAAGTTGAACCCAGGTGAGCCAGAGGATGAGCTTGTAAGGAGTCAGGAAGATCAAAACTGTGAGAGAAGGGGCTGGAGAGAAGGTTGAGTGGTAAAGGCACCTGCCTGCAAAGCTAAAGGACCCAGGTTTGATTCCCCAGTACCCACATGGTAGTGCACAAGGTAGTGCATGCATCTGGAGTTTGTTTTCAGTGGCTGGAGGCCCTGGTGTGCAAATTCTTTCCCTCTGTCTACCTGCCTCTCTCTCTTTCTCCTTCTCTCTCTGTCTCAAATAAATAAATAAATAAATAAATAAATAAATTTAAATAAAAAGTAAACAAAACCACAAGAGAAGGAAGCAGATACCCAAGCAGGCAAGGAGTATCAAACCAGCCTCCAGAAGCCCAAGGAGCCTGCAGAGTGAACCAGCCTGCACGTCCTTGTCTCTACCCAGAATGATGGTGTTGAGGAGGCTTCCCTCCCTCAGAACCTAAGAATACACTTCTGATTTTTTAATCCCTAAGTTTGTGTTCATTTCTTACAGCAGCAATAGGAATCCAAATACAGATCTTTCAGTGATATAAAGAAAAGCTGAATTCAATTAGCAGTGAGCTGACCCCACCAGATCCCAAAGTGGTTCAACTTGATGACATAACCACTAAGAGTGTACAAAGTTCTGTCATTCTGGAAACGGATACTATGATCAGAACTACCTCAGACCGGCTTGTATGTATAACTCACTGCTCCAGAAACACCTCAGCACACATCCACATGTGCAAAGACGGTGGCCAGGTGCTGGGAAGGTATGAGGTTGTGTCATAGTTCCTCCCATTTATATCTTCAATACAGAGAATAGTGTTTAGCACACAAATGGTGCTTCACATTCTCTCCGTGGTGAGTCAATGAATGTCTGAAGATAAAGCTGACACAATCTATCTGCAAAGATCCATCCAGTGATTCAGTGAATATGGTCACCTTCCAAGTCTATGTGACTGGCCAGACCCTGCTGACTATGGGAACACATCCCTCTTATACTTGCATTGCTGGAGTTACACATGCAGGGAAACATGTAATTAAATATGGCAGAACAACAATTCAGAGAGGAAATTCAGTGAGATCACATTATATGGCACAATGTTAGCTCTGTGTTTCTCCCGTGCTTGAGAGAAGCATTCATTTCCTCAAGAATGCTCCTTGACTTAGTGCTGAAATGGAACAAAGCAGGCAGAGGTCTGGTTCTCTCAAATTTACTATTAATTCCACAAGCAGTTCAAGAATAAAATATCTATAAGGCAGATCTGGAAGTCCTTTGGTTAAATGAAATTTTATAGGCATTTGGAAAATTCTAAAGTTAAAGGCTAAAGAGGAGAGCAAAACCCTGCCCAAGTGAGATGAAGCAACAGCAGAGAGGAATATGATCAAATTTTTGAAGTTTGCAATAAAATAAATAAATAGGGCCAAGGAGATGGCTCAGCAGTTAAATGTACTTGCTTGCAAAGTCTGCCAGCCCTGATTTGATTCCCTGGTATCCACATAAAGCAAGAGGAGTTTGAAGTTTATTTGCAGTGGCAAAAGGCCTTGGTATCTCTCTGTCTCTCAAAATAAATAAGTAAATGAACAAAACAAAGAAAAAAGTAGTGGTTACACAGAGATACATCAATCTATTCCCAAGAGGAAGGTGAAACTAATTCCCCCCTTTTTTCCCCTGGATTCTTCTACAAAAAAAAAAAAAAAAAAAAAGACTCAGATTATGAAGAAAGTATCTTTAGGTACTGGGCTAATTACTAACATACACAAAAGAAAACAAACTAAAACAGAACACCACACATCCATTCTCTTAAAAAACATTTTTAGGGCTAGGGAGATGGATTAGCAGTTAAAGCACTTGCCTGTGAAGCCTAAGGACCCAGGTTCTATTCCCTAGGACTCATGTAAGCCAAATGCACAAGGTTGCACATTTGTCTGGAGTTCATTTGCAGTGGCTGAAGGCCTTGGTGTGCCTATTCCCTCTCTCTCTATCTGTGTCTTTCTCAAATAAACATATGTACATATTATTCTCACCAAACTGCTCTAAAAGCAATACATTTACTGTTTATATTCATATATTAATGCTACTCTCACTTCTGATTAGAGAAGCTTCTCTTTTAAGATGGTGGTGACCACTGGGATGACCCAAAAGGCAACAGAGTGCTGAGAAGAAGGGATGGAGGAGTGCTCAGCACTGAAACATCTCTATCACACCCTCCAAGGCTCAGGGTCCATTGCAGAAGAGGTGCTAGGAAGAATGTAAGAGCCAAAAGAAGGGTACCACTCCTTACAATGCAACTGTCCAGACAGAAATTGACCTCAATAACCATGACCTCACAGTATGTAGCAATACCTTCACAAGACCCTCATCATAGGAGAAAAGGATGATGACATCAAAATTAAAGAGAGACTAACAGGGAGAGGGAGGGGATATGATGGAGAGTGGAGTTGTGAAGGGAAAAATGGGGGAGGGGAGGGAAATATGGTTTATTGCCTGTAAGTATAGAAGTTGTCAATAAAAAAATTAAAATGAAAAAATATATATATCTATATTTTTTTAAAAGATACTCTTTAAAAAAACATACTCCCAGAGAATTCTTCCATCACTGGGCCATATCCCAGGCTAGGTAGATCCTACAAAGAGAAACACACTATGTGTCAGGATAACTACTACTACCATCTTAGTCTTCACATTGTGGAAGCTACCGCTTAGAAGTCAGATAACTTTCCTAAGCCCTTGTGAGCATGGCTTGGCAAAGTAAGAAATCTGAGTCTAGGAACCTGGGGTTACAGGGCCACTGTCCTTATGTACAAACATACAAGTGTCTCTGCCCCACCATAACCACATTTGAGCTTTGCCCATCACTAGATACCTTATGAGGTCAAACCTCAACACAGGCATGCTGACATGCAAGCAAGTATGCACATACACACATACACAAAATGATCTAGGAATAAATCTGAGACACAAGTTTTGCAGAGTTACCTGCTACAGGATCACAAAACAAAACACTCTCTTTCTCTCTATCTAAAACCTCCTGGGATAGGGGTTCTTACACATTAGCACATAGCCGAAAGCAGAACCATCTAGCCTAGAGCATTTGTTTAAAACTGGGTCCCTTCATTCCCTCCTTCCCCAGCTTCTTATTAGCAAATCTGGAAGGAGGACCAAGGACTTACACTTCTAAGAAGCACCATGCATGGATGCTAAAGATGACAACAGTGCCACATGCTGGGAATCATGACCCCACAAGCTCACAGCAAAGATTCTTTTTGCTGTGTTGAGAAGGATCTATATGACAACAAGTATTCAGAAAATATTTACTAAATGAATTAGTGTGCTTTATATTTGAAAAGTTAACCACATGTACTAGAATTGTATGTAAACTAAGTATAAACGGCTGTCTGTGACTTGGAAAAATATCCCATGACTAAGGGGGTCAAGCAAATGAATGAGAAAGCTGACATAGCCTTTGACAACCCAGATGCCTTTCAGTATGGATATTGCTATCACCACCTTTCTCATCTAGGACATAGAAACCACATTAGGCCAGTGCTATGTGCCTACTCAGTATGGATTTTGTATCTGTTCTACACAGAGGGGTGTCTTTGTCTAAGTCCTGTACCAAATGAGGCTTAGTTTTCTTACCTACACAATGGGTTCTTTTTTTTTTAATTTTTTTAAAATTTATTTATTTGAGAGCGACAGACACAGAGAGAAAGACAGATAGAGGGAGAGAGAGAGAAAGGGCGCGCCAGGGCTTCCAGCCTCTGCAAACAAACTCCAGACGTGTGCACCCCCTTGTGCATCTGGCTAACGTGGGACCTGGGGAACCAAGCCTCGAACCGGGGTCCTTAGGCTTCACAGGCAAGCGCTTAACCGCTAAGCCATCTCTCCAGCCCCACAATGGGTTCTTGGAACATCAGCAATAATTCATATGGAGAGTTCAGGTACCTGTCAAGCACCAATAAACATTCCTGACTGGTTCTGCGATAAACTTAATCACAATGCACTGATCAAAGTCATCACAAAACCTTGGTTTTCAGTAGTCATTTACTCAAGAATATTTAGCAAATATTTACTGAGAACACATTTACTCTGTGGGGGCTTATCTAGTTCTGAGATAAAACCTCCTAGATCGACTTCTTGCCACCCCAAAGGGCTTGTTCTTCTGAACTGCTGATAAACTGCCCAGCAAGACATTCTAGAAGAGCTCAGGGTAAGGAGCAGCAAAAGCTGTTTAGCAAAGTGAAGCCAGGTATTCTCCAGTGAGGAGCCATGAAGGGGGTTGAGTGAGCCATCCTGCTTATTCTTGGACCAAATAGTTACCCATGAGCAGATGTGTGGGCCCAAGTATAACACTGAGTGCTGGCAAGCAACTGCATGGAGCTCCAGCCTGGTAGCACTGTCATTGGCAGAGGTCCAAAAGTGTTCTGTGGGCCAGAAGCCTACCTGTGTCTTCCTGTCTCTGTACCTGAAAACTAAGGGCACATATCTTGCAAAATGCCATTCTTCTCCTAAAAGCAGTTTAGGAAAAATTAGTGTTTACTGTGAAAATGCATATCATTATACTGGTAAGAAAAAAATGGAAGGAGAGGAACTAGATAGCAGAAAATAATCTTTACAATTAATTCTATTTCAGGGCTAGAGAGATGGCTTAGTGGTTAAGCGATAGCCTGTGAAGCCTAAGGGCCCCAGTTCAAGGCTTGATTCCCAGGACCCATGTTAGCCAGATGCACAAGGGGCGCATGCATTGGGAGTTTGTTTGCAGTGGCGGGAGGTCCTGGCGCGCACGTGTGCGCACATGCATGTGCGCTCCCCCCCCCCTGCCTCTTTCTCTCTGTCTGTCACTCTCAAATAAATAAATAACAGTAATAATTTTTTTCAAAAAAGATTTCTGTTTCATTCATAACATAAAGATTTAGAAAGGTATCAATTTGGACTTTAGGGACTAGAAAAATCCCCAAACCATAGTTTACTCTTTTCAAAGGAGTTTCAATATGGGCAGAAATCAATAACATTGCTCTTCAATCTAAGTTTATATCCTGAAATATGCTTCTTGTAAGAAATAATTTTAAAATGTGAAATCTAAAATTAAGCAAAAATAACATACAGTATGTTCAGCTTTGAAATTTGCCGGGACTCAGCCAAGTTTACCATAAACAGAAGGCAGAATTGTCTATTTTTAACTTTACAGCCCTTGGGTGATTAAAATGTTGAGCCATAATAAACAAGTTTTTTCTTTGCAACATAATTTCTTGTTTGAAATTACAATCTTGTTAGTTGTTCAGAAGATACAGACTGAGCACTTTATGTTTTAAAATTTCTTTTTCAAAAGGAAAGTTTCTTGCAGAGACTAACTATATGTGTTATCATGCCAAAAGCACAAACAAAAAGAAAAAAAGAAAGAAAAGAGAAAGGATCTCAACAGGTTCTCAAAACTGAACTGCCTTCCTTCTTTCTGTCTTAATTAACAGTTAGCACCTTTGGCCAGTTGCCTTTTAGAAGCAGAACTCACTAACAGATCCCACCATTTTGCCTATATAAGTGGATTTGTCTCAAAGACCATCACCCAGCAGACTATTTGGCAATTTGGTGTGTATGAATCCAACTATTATGTTAGAAGGAAATGTGTCTTCCCATCAGAAAATACAGTTGCATATGCAATAAGCCAATAGCCTTTGACAGCTCAGATAATTACATCAGTTAGCTATTCTCTCCCATGCATGAGCTCTGTGCTAATGAAACTATTTTGGTGTAGAAACAAAACAGGTCAAAACAAGTAGAGCAGGAAATAGAAGGGATTTAGGGTCATATAGAATGTCAGTGTGCTGCATCACATAGAACTTAACCTTGGCCTGCGAAGTATGTAAAATTTTTCCTTCTGCTGCAAGGTTAGTATTCTTTTCCTTTGGCATTTTTTTAATGCTAAATATCAAAACTCTCCAGAACTATCACGTTCAGCAGTATTGTTGTCCCATGATGGGTTATTAGGCTTTAAATAAGATTATTCTTTTGTAAGGGAAAAGGACCAAAGATATGTTCAATTCTAATTCAGAGGGCAGGATGAAATATGGTGACAGCCACTCAGTTTTTAAAAATGAGGATAAGTAGATGTTGTAGGGAAATAAGTGAGAAAATGTATACCAGAAAATATTAACCCAAGTTTTTTGTTTTGTTTTGTTTATATTTTTGTGTTTGTTTTCTGTGTGTGTGTGTGTTTTCAAGTTAAGTGAAGGTTTAAGGCTCTAGGAGATAAGAACTCCTCTGAGCATCAGAGAACATGTACCCAAGATCACCTGACACTTAACTGTTTAGCTGTTATGGAACTCAGGAGGTCATCCTTAGGAATTTGTCTCCAATTTTACAACTATGGTTTCTTTCTTTTCTTTTTTTGAGGCAGGGTCTCACTCTAGCCCAGACTGACATGGACCTTACTCCATAGCCAGCCTGGCCTACCTCAGCTTTTCCAGTGATATGAGTACATATGTGAGCCACCATGCCTGGTTCCAACCATGTATTCTTCAAGTGTCCTTAACATATGATTTCTTGACTTATAAGCATATGAGTCTCTGTTTCACTAGCATTCCTCTTTGCATTCTGTACCCAAAACTGGTCAAAAAAATTCCAGTTGTGGTCAGACCACAGCCCAACACAGCATTAGCTTTTTAAATGGCAATGCCACACCATTGGCCCCTACTAATCTTGTGGTTAATGTATACTCAAGTTATTTTCATGTGAACTGCTGTCAAATTGGATTTCCTCCATTCCACTTTTGTATAATGAAGCTTCCAACACAGTATACTCCACACCTTTGCCTGACTATGTTTAACAGATAATGGGAGCTTTCATCCCATTTCCATCTTACTAATTCTGTTCACAACTGTGTCAGCATGCTCACAGGTAGTAAGTAGCCTTGGAAGCATCTTTCCTAGGCTATATTCCCAAAGAATAAAACAGTCTGAATGTGCACACTCCTATCACTGAGCTCTCCATATCCTATGACTTATAAAAATAGCAGCTTTCTTACCAAAAATATGTAACGCCACTAGGGGCAAATTTCTACTCATAGAAACAATGAAGTTTCTGTTTATAGTCTTAGAACAATACAGGTCTATGACAAATTGTTTGCCTCCTTATTCTAGAATATCAAATTGGCATTTTAGGGCTGAGGATATGGCTCAGCAGTTAAAAGTGTTTGCTTGCCAAGTGTGAATGACCCTGGTTTCAAGTACCCACATAAACCCAGATGCACAAAGTGGTACATGCATCTGGAGTTCATCTTCAGTGGCAGGAAGCCCTGGTATGCCCATACTTCCTCTCTCTCTCTCTCAAATAAATAAAAATATTTTTAAATTTATATTTTATAATGCAAATTCAAATACTGGGCATTGGCCTTCTCCCAATCCCCACCCCAAATAAAACACAGAAAATATTTTCCCATATCCTGGAGGCCAGTAAGCAATCTAGTAGTAAGGAATGTTGATTGTACTTTCTTAGTTATCAGTATGTAACAAGCCATGTACCCTTCAGGGCAGGGCTACAGAAAGTGTAAAGGAGGTAGTTGGGTGTTTAAAAATGTGCACTGGCCAATATTCAGTACTCTCAGCTTCGCAGCCCTGCTACCTGGCTATGGTAGGTCATATAAAGTTTTGGGGTTTAGGGAGTGAGTGGTCTCAATGTATTTTGCCTCCTTGGATAGACCTGTCAAAGCAAGTATAACTGAGGTCCTTGGACGTGCCCCACAACCCTTCTTTGGATTTCTTTCAGGTCAAAACCTACAGGGATTGTAATTCTCCTATTGATTTTTCAAAACACCCTATTAACACAATCAACTAACAGATGACAATTTGTGTTCTGTAAAAATCTTCAACTATATTGGGCTTAGTGGCTAGGGTGCTTGCCTGCAAAGCCAAAGAACCTCAATTCAATTTTCCAGGACCCACATAAGCCAGATGCACAAGGTGGCTGGCGTACACATCTAGAGTTCATCTGCAGTGGCTAGAGGCCCTGGGGTGCCAAATCTCTCCCCCCACCTCCTCTCCCTTTCTTTCTCTCTCTCTTAAATAAGTAATATTTTTTAAAAAATTCCTTAACTCTAGAGTAATTTTGTTCCTCCACAGGAGATGGCAGGGGTTAGAAATATGCTAAACTTGATGCTTATCAACAATGGAAATAAGAATGACTGTAACAGGCCCACAACATAGCCATTTAGGGAAGAGTGTGAAAGTACTTGTGGGGGTAGTAATCTAGATATAGCTGTGCATGAAGGCAGAAGAAAGCCAAGATCACTTCCAATGACTACACCTTCATTAACAGGCATCTCCAACTCACACAGACAAGAATATTGTGAAATCTCACAGGAAGTGAAGGCTAATATCACTATTCACCAACTAGCTTTTCATGCAATTACCCTAACCTCTTTCCTTACTTTCTTATTTGTGAATGAATACATGCACAAAAACCTCTTTTAAAATTTTTTTAATGATTTTACTTTTATTTATTCATTACAGTCAGAGAGAGACAGAGAAAGAAAGACAGGGTGAGAATGGGTGTGCCAGGGCTTCTAGCCACTGCAAACTCCAGATGCATGTGACACCATGTGCATCTGGCTTACATGAGACCTGGAAAATCGAACTTGGGTCCTTAGGCTTTGCAGGCATGCGTCTTAACTGCTAAGCCATCTCTCTAGGCCACAAAACTGAACTTAACTGAAGGAAGGTCTTTCTCAACAATACCATTCTGGAATGGTACAAACTGAAGGTCCACCTGCTGAGCAGAGCCCTCACTACCCATGCCCACCCTGAACAGGAGCCAGAGTGAATTCTTGGCTACCCTGTGCATACCTTTCCCATCATTGTATCCCTCCAATGACTAAATAAGTTAAGAATTGATTCTGTTTTGCAGATTAGGAAACTGAGGTTCAGAGAATTTAAAATGACTTATTATGAGTGAAGCAAGATGGTCAGAATTTGCCCTGAACAATCACCACTACTGTCAGGCTCACTAATATGGGCAACCACAGCACTCATGCCTGGAGGTGGGCGAACTCTTAAAGCACATTTTAGTACTTTTGCAAAACTGCAATTACGGGAGCAGCTTTAACAATACAAATGTCCACATGCACTATGAGGCAACTAGTCTAAAGACCATGGTCTTCAGACAGTGCAACAAGGGCTGAAAGTGAAGCAACAAATGCTTATTTACAAATCATCCAAGGATGAAAGACCCTGGAGGTAAAGAAATAAGGCATCTCAGTTATTTTTATGGCACATGTATTTTCAAATGTTATAAACATACCTGCACTAGTTTTCTATCTGCTCCCCAAAGCCAGGCAGACCTGAGTTCTGATTCTGACTTCTTAATGTTAACATACAGCTCACTTTAACTTTTCTTTTAAAGTTAAGTTTTCATCATGAGGTATGTGTGTATCCTCTCTGTATCTCATGTGCTCTTCTGCCTGTTTTCATTTTAACCCAGAGTTTCTTAGTGATACTAGAGCTTGTTTTTCTCCAGTCATGTGGTGGGGGGGATTCTGGTCTCTGTTCCTCTTTGTTGGGATTACAAACACACAAACCTGTTTACATGGGTCTGAAGTTTTGGAGTGGTTTCAGGCACTTAACCCCTGAGCCATCCATGCAGCCCTCACTTAGTCTTCCTTACCCTGTTTTGTCCTTGCCTGTAAATCAAGTCCTTGTAGAGTGGTTATCAATGAGTACCAAGGTATACACTATGCTTAGTGCACAGTGCAGTAAATGCTGCCACCAGTGAAACCTCACTCTTTCTGGCTGCTGGATGCTCCCAACACCTTATTGACTAAAGCTATCATTTTTTCTAAAAGCTACAGCATTTACTTAAAATAATCTTGTTCCACAAGCTATATTTTTAATACTTCATATCATCCATCACTCACACAGCTACAACTACAACAGTTTTCTTAAAATGATTTTGGGGCTGGAGGCATAGTGCAGGAGCAGAGCACTTGCCTAGTATATGCTAGTCCTGAGCCCAATTCCACACCATAAAATACACATATCAATGCAACCCCTGCAAAAACAAACCACCCTTAACTAAACAAAAAGTTTCTTTGAATATGCAGAACCTATTTTTTTTTTTTTTTGGTTTTGTTTTTGAGTGTGTATGTCTGTGTGGTATGATTCAGCTAGACAAGCCAGCCAGCAAGCCCAGGCTCCTCAGCACTTGGAATAATATATGGCACCACATGTAGCATTTTATGTGGGCTCTGGATACTCAAACTCAGGTCCTCATGCTTTCAAGTCCAATTTACACTCCTACCAATAGTGAATCGGGATTTCCCCTTTCTTACATCTTCACCAGCATTTGTTGTCATCAGTTTCTTGATGATCACCATTCTGACAGGGTTGAGATAGAATCTTAAAGTGGTTTTGAATTGTATTTCCCTGCTGGCTGAGGATGTTGAACATTTTCTTAGATATCTGTTGGCCATTTGTATGAAATTAATAAGTTTCTTCATAGCAAAGAAAACCATTAGTAGTGCAAACAGAAAACCTACAGAATGGAAAAAAAATCTTTGCCAGCTATACTCAGACAGGGGTTGATATCTACAGCTGCAAAAACTAATCACCAAAAAAAAAAGCTGCTAACCAACATTCTTAAAAACAGAACTTAATTTTGATGGCATAGGCACACTTATGTTATATACTATGCAATGTGTCAAAAATGCTCCTTTTATAATTTCTACTTAAGTCTTATAAAGTCTTAAGAAAGGAATTATTTCTCTTTTTATTGATAGTGAAGTTGGAATTCAAAGAGGTAAAATAAATGCACTAAAAACACCTACTAGGAGCACTTGTTAGAATTTGAACCCAAGCTTTCTGAAACTTCAAAAAGGAACTATAGTTGTCTCTAAACATATAAAGACATATGAACTCCTTTGTGTATTTGTGTCAATATGCCAAACTTTAAAGAGTTAAGTATAATCTGTATTTATGTATTTAGAAGAGCATCATACCATTAAATTCTAACTCAAAATCAACACTAATTCAGTCTTCAGGTTTAGTGATTAGCGTTGTCACATGTCAGATCAGCACCTCCGCCCAGCCCTTGTAGACTAGTCAAGCTTTTTATTAGCCCTACTGTTGATTGCCTTCCCAGGGTATTGACTAGTTTGTGTATAATTTGTCTAATTAAATTTAAAGAAGAGACGTTTCAGAAAGCATCATTTCATCATTTCCTCTTATACTCCATGCTGTGGACTTTAATGAGGACTTAAACCCCATCTTAGCTCAGCCTTAGTTTCAGCACCGATGAGCTGTGCTTGTTAAGACAGTCTTCATTGTTAGGAAAAAATAGCTTTATTAAGGTTATGCAATGTGGACAGTTTGATTAAAGCTAATCAAGAAAGCAAACCAGGCTACAGCATAGTAAGTCAAGATGCAGTGCAACATGTTTAACATAATATAACCTAGCCTATGTGATGAAAGCAGACATAAGTAAGATCAGGTTTTCAGAAAGAATGCATAGACAGAAGCAGGCATATTATTCCCTGTATTATATCTCCTGAGTTTAAGTTGAACAACTCTTTCAATAAGCAGCATGCATTTTAAGCCACCTGGGTAAATGTGACAGTAGAAGGCTCTTGCATTAAAAAAAAAAAAAAAAGGATACTACATTTATATTTTTACAAACAGTTTTGAAATATAAGATTGGGAGATATTTCCCACCAAGAATGGTATATAGATAATATTCCTGTCTTCCTGACCTGGAACCTAAGGGTCTAGTTCAATAAACTCCCATTACTAATGTAGCAAATGTAAGGCTAGGTCAGTCAACAGGAGTAATATACTGGAAGGTGCTCCCAAGTATGATTTATGATACTGAGGCCTTGGCCTGGGCTACCTGGACCTCATTTCTCCCAAGAATCAAATGATAACAGCTGGACTAACAAATCTCTTCAACACTGAAAATCGTACGGTGCTACTGAGGTCTCCTTCAGTCCTCACCACTATCCTGCTCATAGAGGCAGTATGCTACTTTGAAAGACCAGCACATTTTTCTACTTAATACCTAGTTATATGAACCCCAATTCAATGCATTCACCATGGATAATTAATAGGTATAAGCTCTGAGGAGTTTTAAAAATGAAACACAGTTGTCATGATGGTGTGCTTCCTTCACTCTGTCACCACTACACTATTTTTTACTTTGTTGTTCCTTTCCAGATGTGCTGCTTAGGGATATACTATTACAAGCATGCACCTTAAATAAATAAATAAATATATATATATATATATATATATATATATATATATATATATATATATATACACACAAACACACACACATCTCCTTAGGCTGGCTGGGTTCAATACCCTAGTATCCATGTATAGCCAGAATCATAAAGTGGCAATGAGTCTGGAGTTTGTTTACAGTGACAAGAGGCCATGACATACCCATTCTCATTCTTCTCTCATAAGGAAATCAATAAAATATTCAAAAAACTTTTTTAAATCCTTGTATTCTCTGACACCACTTTTAGCTAGTCTTTATATTAAGTATATGGGTATCAACCTTTTATGATACTAACAATTAATGAGTACTTAAATCAGTTATGAATTTTGACACGGTCATAATTAAGAGCTATTGAGTCTTACTTTTTAAGTTGTTCAATCCAGTAAGCAACTTCACAGGCCATGCACTCACATTTCCAAGTCCCACGAAGTAAAAGGGACATGAGAAAACAGCAGGCCCAGCCTTTCTCACCAGCCTGACTCACCTTTCTCTCATTTACTGAGGTAATGGAATACAGAGGCTTAGTAGGAACAGAGGAGAGCTGTGCATAATGGGATTTAAATAATCTGATTTTCCTAAGAAAAGAAACTGAGAAGCAAAGAGATAAAGGATTTCTACACACACATACACACACACTCACACATCCTTACAAGCACCCTATAGTTTCCAAAGCACTTTTGTATTGCTAAGACATCATGTAATCATTGTAAAAACCCACAAAAGGCAAGATCAGGTACTATTTTTCCCCAATGTTTTTAAAAATAGAGGAGTAACTTGGAATGGTTACTAACAGCAGTGCCACAAGTAGACCTCAGGTCTTCTCAGCAACAGCTTGAAGCTCTTGTTATTATATGATGCCGCCTGTTTACAGTGAGTTTCTACTTAGCAAACATTTATTGAGTGTCAGTGATGTCAGGCAATGTTCTCTACACAAGGATAAACAACAGTGAACAAGACCAGTAAGTTCCCTTTCTCATAAAGCATTCTAGTCTACACATGTGTGTATTTATAATAAGTATACCTAACATATATGACTTTCCATATACTTTCCTATACCAACCAGTTTATGAGTCTCATTAAAAATTAATGTCACATATAAAGATTTATTATATTCTCCCATATGCACTCATTAGGTCAACACACAACAAATATATCCCAGCTACTCCCACCTGCCTTCCTTCCTCATTCCTCCACACAGCTAGCCTTTTAAAACAATCTAATCAAGTCGCCATAAAGCTGCTTATTCAAGTAACACATTGCTTGTAAAGTTGAGAAGAAGAAAAACCTGGCCACAAACATCTCTAGAAAAACGGAGAGGTTCAAACATAGGAAGAGGGCTGACATTAAGGGTCCTTTTAGAACCATGATGAATATTAACAAAGCACTTGGACATCTTGTTGGGACAGTATCTATTTTATTTTCTTTTTAATCTACAAAAAGCAGTCTTAAAACTCTGGAGGTATGGAAGGGGATGTCAGCTCCACATCTCTGGTTCTACTACTGAATGAAAGATACAAAGGAAATTAACACAATGGTAGGGATTTGCATGCCAAGAGTGAATTTGGAAACAAAAGACCCACTTTTGTATAAGGAAATCTGACATCTAGACCTTTAGCTTGGTGGTCTAGCGATTAAAATTCAGTAGTTAGAACTCTAGGCCATTACTGGGGCCCAAGTTTGATTCCTGGTTAGGGATCTATCAGTTAGATTTGGGGGATCAGGACAGAGGTACAAAGATAAACACAGGGTGTTACTTAAGACTGATTGCAATGGGAGAGACAGAATACGGGAGGGAAAAATAGAAGAGAAAGAGGGAAACATAGAGGTAAAGAAGGGAGAAAGGGAAGGGAATGCACCTGGAGTAGGAAAGCCAAAAGAGAAACCAGAGAGTGGGTTTATGAGAAGAGAAACTGTTCCATGAGGGAAAAAGGCCTTGTGTGATGTGCTGATGTAAGGGCTGGGGAGGAGGCAGCTATCCACTCTTCTCAGTCCAGAGATAGCCTCCAATACCATAACAGAAGGTTCCAGAATCCCAGACCCAGTTAAAGCATGGCTAGGTGGGAGGGGAGAGAAAGGGATATGAGCAGAGAGCTGTGGGACTCTTACAGCCATGTTCTAAGAGTAACCCTTTAGTGTGATCATGATTTGTTGCAAATTTTTAACATATTATAAGCCTTACATTTACTTTTCATCTTTCAACTGCTCCTAAAAATGAAACACTTAGTTTTCTTGTTCCTCCTTCCCTTTCTGCTTTCTCTCTCCTGTCAAGCATCTTTTAGGCAGCTGCAGGATTAGTCAATGAATTTACTAGATGCCTTTTTTTACTGGCTATACCCAAAGCACCTGACCTTTAGAGGTGGAAAATTTCCATTACCACCCAGTTACCTGAGGTTATGGTGCAAGCCTTGGTTGTTTGGAGCCTGCTTCAGAAAATGTTCATTTCTTGATGAATTGGTGAACTTGATGTGTATGATATTTCCTCACATCTAACAGCCTTTATAACATGAATATCACAGGATACTAAAACATGATGCTGGAAGTCAGTAATTTAAGAATTTAAACTTACCCCAAATTCTGATCAAGTGGATTCATGAAGCATGATATATTTCTGGGATAAAGTTAAAAAGTGAGATTTCTTTAGCAATGATAATGGATTGCTTTGTGAGACATTCAGTGCTGAGATTTTTAAAAAACTATTTTTACCAGGCTGGAGGGATGGCTTAGAAGCATTTGCCTCCAAAGCCAAAGGACCTCGGTTCAAATCCCCAGAACCCACATAAGCCAGATGTGTAAGATAGCACATGCATATGGAGTTTGTTTTCAGTGTCTGAAGGTCCATTCTCTCTCTCTATCTGCTTCTTTCCCTCTTGCTCTCTCAAATAAATAAATAATATTTTAAACAATTGTATTGCCAGGCAGTGGTGGCACATGCCTTTAATCCCAGTACTTGGGAGGCACAGGTAAGAGGATCACTGTGAGTCCGATGCCACCCTGAGACTCTATAGTGAATTCTAGGTCAGGTTGGGCTATAGTGAGGCCTTACCTTGAAAAACAAAACAAAACAAAACATACATGCATGCATACACACACACACACACACACACACACACACAATTTGCAAGTAGCAAGAAAGTAAGCAAAAGAGAAAATGAGAGTACCAGAGCCTCTTACCACTGCAAACAAATTCCAGATACGTGCATCACTTTGTTCATCTTGTTTTATGTGGTTTCTGAGGAATGAAACTCCAGCTGGTGGACTTCACAAATGTCTTTAACCACTGAACAATCTACCCAGTCACATCAAAGAACTTTTATTTTTAAGGTAGGATCTCGCTCTAGCCCAGGCTGACCTAGAATTCACTATGTAGTCTTAGGGTGGCCTCAAATTCATATCGATCTTCCTATCTCTGCTTCCAAGTGCTAGAATTAAAAGTGTGTGCCACCACACCTGGCCCATCTTTTTAAAGAAGTTTTCCTGATATTGTTTTTATCTAAAGTCATATAACCAAAGTCTGGCATGTCTTCACTGATGGTCTGGAAGGGCAAATTGGGTTTACTCCACTTCTACCTATCAGCTTACCCAAATTTAATTGCTTTCAAGGAAGTGTATAAAATCATGATCTACCAACACAAATTATATTCATCTGCTATTTAAATAGGTACCAGTGAAGCCAGGAGTAGGAGCACACCACCACAGGATCAGCTGCAGAAGTCAGCTTTCTGGGCATACTCCAAGAAGCTACATCTGCTTGGCCACAACTCAGAAAAGAGATACAGTTACTCTTTTAACCAAAACAGAGCTTTCCCAGGGTACCATATAGGAAAAACAGCTTGCTTTGTATCTGAGGAAAATGCAACTAGATCTGCAAAAATCATATACCCTATCGATGTGAAAATTATTATCATAAATGGAATCAAACCATCAATGACTGTTATCTCAGTGCCCTGGTCATGTGATCTTAGTCCAAGTAGGAATCTTTTTTTTTTCTTTTCTTTTTGCAACATAAACACTTAAGCATTTAGTGATAAAATATTAAAAGCTTGAGGCTCCAGACTCAGTGAGTACAAGTTGCTGATATAGCATCGAATACCAAGGAAAGGTGTCAAGTATGTTAAAATATGGCTCTAGCTCAGACATTAGGGGCTCTATTCCTTCTCTAATATGCTTGCGTTGCTCCTACTGTCCAGTGTTAATGTGCACTACATGAAAATGCATCTGCTTAAAATCTACAGAGGAAATTCAACACATCCATGTTGATGAGCAAAGTAATTGCCACATTCATTCATCACAAACAACAGATCTAGACACTGTTTTTAATTACAACATTAATTGATCTTTTGTCACTAATTAGAGCAATGGCATCACACTTAGTTACTTTGCTAGCAAGAGTCAACTTTTAGTTGCTAGAAATGCATGTGTAGAAGAGGTTGAAGTGGGTGGAAAAGGGGGGAAAACAACACATTATTTTTGTCAAAAAGTTTCACCAGCAGTCCAAACTTCAGGCAGTCTCTTTGTAATTAGAATCATACTGGTCTTCTGTAAAATGCTCCCCTACTGTGGGGAAATAATGGACAAGGAAGGCTGATGGCTAGTAAAGCTACCTTTCCTGCCTTGAGATTAAAAAAAAAAAGTTACATGAACCTGTCATAGTCCTGGTCTATGAGAAATGTAAGAGACTTTAATGAGTATTTCAGTAGACCCACTTAAAATTCAGTGATCAATTAGAATGGGAAAAGTTATCCCAATAAAAGCAAACAAATAAACTAACATGACCTTGGTCTACATAAAAGATTCATTTTCTTAATGGAAACAAACTCTTTGAGTATAGCTCAGGTTTAACCACTGAAGTGTATGTGGGACCTAAATTAAGCTATGGCAGTGTACACCTCTAGAAATGCAGGTGTACGTGCATAAAAAGGTAAGAAGAGTTCTCACCATCACAGATAGGCCACTAGCAGGTCTAGTGTGACCCACTTCTACAATGATTACCACATGAGTCAGGAACCTGTTAAGACCCAATTAACAAAAATGTTATGCATCACTGATGCATGCTTGGTCCGGAGCTTAATTCCACTGTTTTCGTAAGTAAATTCTGTCTTTTCTATTCATTAACTTGCTCTTCCCTTGGGTGTAAGTAGCAACTTGTGCTGTTTTGTTTTAAAAGGTTACAGGAGACCTGAAAGTTGCAGGACAATGGGCATATCATTTTGTCCACTGCTCCATACAGATAGCATTTGTCATCATCATACATTAGGTACTTGTGATTCTATGAAAACATGAGTCTTTCCGATTCACCAACAGTCTGAAATGGAACATCAGTGACAAGGCTAATCAAACTGAAAAGGAGGTTGTCTTTTCTCATAGTCCTGCCTCTACAACTGGAATTGTTTTAGGGTACAGAAGCAGTAGTTTCTAAACCTATCACTCCTGAGGTCTAGAAAAGCTTGCACTCCAGGCCAGTGAGGCAGAACTATTATGTTGGGAGCAGAGACATTGACTTGGACTATATAGAGATGAGAAGAAAAACCCTATGTAACCAAGTTGTGTGATTTAGGCTCAGAAAAAACAAGAGTTCCTACACATATAACAAAATAATCCTGGGATAACTGAGTTACTTTATGTGATTTAGCAGATTAATTTTTCTTTCTTTCTTTATTCTTCAAATTTTTATTAACATCTTCCATGATTATAAAATATATCCCATGGTAATATCCTCCCTCCCCCCACTTTATCTTTGAAATTCTTCTCCATCACATCCTCTCCCCATCTCAATCAGTTTCGTTTTTATTTTGATGTCATGATCTTTTCTGCCTCTTATGATGGTCTTATGTAGGTAGTGTCAGGCACTGTGAGGTCATGGAAAACCAGGCCATTTTATGTCTGGAGGGAGCACATTTAAGGAGTCCTACCCTTCCTTTGGCTCTTACATTCTTTCTGCCACCTCTTCCACATTAGACCCTGAGACTTGGAAGATGTGATAGAGATATTAAAGTACTGAGTACTCTGGTCACTTCTTTCCAGCACCATGATACAGATTAATTTTTTAAAATAAGTACAAGGTAAGCGCCATCATTTGCTAAACAGTGCACCACTGTTCTCAGGGTATGACAGTAAGAAAGACATTTCTCTGCCAACACCTGAGTATCTTGGTCCCGAGAGAACATGGAATTGCATTAACTGACCTCTCTACAGTGTCAAATTCAAAAACCTTCATCATGTGCATATAACACCATTAATTACCATTTCATGAAGGCCAGTGCCCACTGTCAACATGTGAGGGCAGTATATTGACTTCACTTTCCTGTAGGCATCATGGTTGGGTGGTTTGTTTTCAGGCGACTAAGCTTTTTACTCAGCCTGTGGCACACATCTCAAAGGTCACATTATTACCCTTCACCAGCACCTGATCAACTTATTAGGGGTTCCATGCAATTGTATTTTAGACCATTCAGCCCAAGTGAAGGCAAAATAAAGGTTGAAAGACTGCAATTTCCTACAAATCATCAGACCCAACGTAAGTCAACAGGCCTTAAGGATCTAGCATTTGCCAGAAACTAGGCTCAATGTGAAGGAGGTGAAGACATGCAGAAGGTCCTGCCCCTGAAGAAAACCAGGTACCTGAGGAAGCTGAGACCCAGGCTGAGCATGCAGAGGCCAACCATCCCAGGGCCCCATTTTCTTCAAAGTTCCCACAGACTACATGGTAAGATTTGACTGAACAAAATTTGGGCTTATCATTTAAAAGAAAAAGAAAAAGAAAAAGAAAAAAACAAACCTCAGACTCGGGGCTGGAGAGATGGCTTAGCAGTTAAGGCACTTGCCTGCGAAGCCTAAGGACCAAGGTTTGATTCCCCAGAACCCACATAAGCCAGATGCACATAGTGACACATGTGTCTGGAGTTTGTTTGCAGTGGCTGAAGGCTCTGGTACACTCATTCTATTTCTCTACCTCTCTCTAATAAATGAATAAATAAATTTAAAAATTAATAAAAACCCTCAAACTCCTTAACATATATTTTTAGCTTTAAAGTTTTTAAATACACTATTTAAAAAGGCCTGTCTAAGAATATTACAGTCTCTTTTACATTTTTAATGTGATAATTATTCTTTTTCAAGGATACTAAGAGAATGTGGAAGAAATTACAAAATTTAATTTTAGTCAGGCATCTTTCAAGGCCACTTACCATGCATGTGCTATATACAAAACAACAGGGCCTAGAGGTGGCCAAGTCCTTCAATTAATGACTAGGATGCCTTCCCTACAGAGATTAATTTAATCTGGAAGAAGTTTCCTACTTTGAGTTCTTCTTAAATGTTTAAGGTAGAACTTGACAATAGTCACTAAGCCCCTTAATACTAAAGTGCACACATAGGCTAAAGCCTGTGTGTAAACTCTGAAACTAGTATATGGACAGAAGCTAAAATATCCAGTTTGCCCTACTCCTAGTTTTATTAATGGCTTGAATGACAACTGGCTGATGAATCATGTAGGGAGGGATAAAAATAAGTTGTTTTCTATCCTTAGTGTTTTTTGAGTACAGACCCCTGAAAATTGAACCACAATCAAGAGGACAACTGAGAGTGGGTGAGTGGGTGAGTGTGTTCATCTGAAGAAAAATCAACTCAATACAAGGTTATATCACACCTGTACAGGAAAAAAGAAGTCCATTCACTCTGTGATCCTCCTGAAATCAAACTGTGACCAATGAGAGATGCAAACAGGAGAAAAAAATTCAGATAAATTTTAAAAATAGTGTTTCCAAACAGTTATTTAAACAGAAGAATCGGCTTTATTGGGAAGATAAAGGTCTTTCATTCAACATGGGAGGCAGGCTAGGTAGCAAGAAGCTGGACCTAAGTTTCAATTCCAGTTTTGCCTAAAGCTGGATTTGTGAGCCCAGGTGTATAGTTATACTCCTATAACTTGTTTTACTCATCTGTAAATTGGAGATTCTAAAACACACATCTAAGTCAAATGATATGGTGATACAGTGTCAACTCTAGTACCTTGCAGACATTAGGTATTCAATATAGGTCCTCCCAACCTTCATCCCTATACCCTACCTTCCTCATGTTCCTCTGGAAGTATTAAAAAAAAGCTGTGGGGGTATCACACAAAAGGAAGGCAATAAGACACAATGACCTTGCATTTTAAGTTGGAGGATTTGGTAAACTTGTTGGGGCTAAAGATCTAAGTGGTATGTGTGTGGGTGTGTCAGAGAGAGAGAGAGAGAGAAAGAGAGAGAGAGAAAGGGGGAGGGGAGGGGGAGGGAGAGAGGGAGAGGAATCCACATTACCCCATCTTCCTTCCTGGGGTACCAAACCTAGAAAGCAGAATTAATGGTCAGATTTTCTCTTTGGGTATAATATGCTTACTAGCTCATTCCATTCTGTTTCAAAGAATTTTCCATAAGCTCTTAAATGTTTCCATATGATAACATTTTCTGCAGGTAACATGAGTTCATACCATTCCCCAAACAAGTCCCTATAAAAGGTCTTAGAATCTCTTTGTGTGCTCTAAATAGGATTTTTTTTTTTTTAGGCTGCCAAACCATTCCAGTTTCTGGAGATAGCTTTGCTGCTCCTAACCTGGTTATCAAATTCTTTTATCAGCATATTTTAATCAAGGCCTTTCAAAACAGTCTGAGGGTTGGGAAATACCATGAGGTCTGAATGCAAAAGGCAAGAGGGCAAAATTTAACTACCAACTAGGACAAAAGCAAAGGGTTGTTCAGACTTTTCTTCAGAATATAATACAGCAGGAGCTACTTCATCTTGGGAAGAAAAAAATGCTCAAATGTCACATGTGAATAAATTATTGTCCTTTCATAAACAACAACAAAAAAAGAGATTCAAGATTTATTCCTAACTCATAGATTTACACAAAATCATTAGTTGACAATGTTTCAAAGAGAGAATCTCTCTTTTAGTCAAGTGATAACCACCCTCTCTTACAAACTTTTAAAAATTAAATGAACAATGTAAAAAGAACAGGCAAGGCACAGGCTTCATGCTCCTCAGCTGCAGACTCAATCCTCCAGTGGTGACGTGCAGGCAGAAGAGCATACAACTGTGCCAGCTGCTTTGCAAGCTGCTAGTTGGCCCTTCTATCAGTTCAGAATCTTGCTACCTCATCTACTTACTTGGACTCACTCCTCTAGAAGAGGGGGGTCCTGTGAGAATGGCTCTATCCATTGGCATCCATTGCAGCTAACAGGGAAAACTCCCTGCAAAGCATTTTGCCACCTTAGATACCAGCTGATTTTCAATAAGGGCAGCAATGAAAAAGAAGAAAACTCAGCTGCTTTCTCCCACTCAGCCGCAAGTTCATCACCCAAGGTAATCATTGTTCCTTTCATTATTATTTTCTTTCAACCATGACAATAAACATGTTTCAGAAAATAAGTCATTGGTGGAAAGCTATGCCAAGAATTTTACATTGATAGCCATTACAAATGTGGGACTAGAAAGACCTTTGTTGATAAATTTGTGCAGAACCTCTCACCATACAAATACTTGGGATGCCTGTTTGTCTGTCAAAAGAGAAAATTCTTAGGAAGGATTCATACCACAACTATCTACTGCAAACATGGTCAGTATACCCTTCCCTTGTCAGCAAGACACACTGCACCTACAATGCTCACAACCAGGTTTATTAATCATGTTTTTCCACAGTAGGACCTTCAGACATCTTGAACACAAGACCCAGGCTTAGTCATCAAAGGATCTATAATGTCTGGTTAAATAGTTGGCCCCAATAAATGCTCACATTTACCTCCATAAATGGTTGCTGCATTGACTTAGACCAAAAGATAATGAAGACCAAGGATCATCCAGCTAGAGCATAACCTCAGTTCTCCACAGTACTCCCTGCCACACTGACCTGAAGGGTATTATTACTTAACTGTCCTTCAAATCTCAAGTGTTCTTCTTACTATACTGAAATTCTTCCTGAAGTAGGGCACTCATATTCAAGAAAAAGAAGCTGTTTTGCCTAATAGTCAATAATTTGATCAAAAGCTGGTAAAACAGAAAGGCCTTATACATGTAAATCTACCCTTATACCCTACTTCACTTCTATGATTGGAACCCCTAGTTTCCAGATGAACCACGACAACACCAGCAACAGCTTACATATTATCTGTCTAAAGCAGAGAGTAAATGTCAAGTGTAATTGGAGGAAGGAAGTTAAGGTTATTATTACCTAAAATGATCTAAAATATATCATGAACCAAGCCCATAGCACTTTGGCCCTGTTCACTGGATTCATATGAAGAAAAAAATTGATACTGTTTTCAGCTTGTGATAGGAAATGTGATAGGAAGCATATGTTTATCTAGAACATGTAGGCTGTCCATAGTTGCAGATTTATTCTTGTTTGAAGGCGTCACTACCTCCAAATTAGACATAATTCTATCATTTCACTAAAACACTCATTCACCCATCACATTCCCACATCCAAAAGTAACATTTGTTTAAAAATTATGCCAAAATGAGCATAGCTGAGATTCTTTCACCTATATTTGAGTACTCTGGAAAACATCTTTAAACATTTAAAATAAATTCCAACAAAAAAATCTATAATTTCAATGCAAACTATATAACCCATATTGAGTTGAGGTCTTGCCCTACCCTCTGCATTACCATGTTAATCTGGCTAGGAAGCACTGGCCAGTAGGGTCTACTGTGAGAATCAGCCCCACAGTTAGGTTTCCTGCCATAGTTATGGGTTCTGACCTGCATACCTGTATCTTTTCTCCACTAGAAAAATAATGTAAGGAATAAACAACAGTTTAGAAGCCAGAATGAATGGGCAGAACAAAGGTAATTCCATAAGTGGACGTGGTGACAAGCTAAGTAAGCTGATCGTCAGCAACACAAGCATACTGGTTAGGTCTCACAGAGAACAGCTATGGACACAGAAGACAAAGTTAGAATTCTTCATTTCTCTTACACATATTGATGACTGATGAACTCATCGGGAACAGTCAAAAAAATTCAGTCTAATTATAGTCAGCCTAAAACATAGATTTATTGACCTAAAATTCTATTTTATTGCCATTTCTAATAACTTTTTGTGTTGAAGCTTCATTTTTGGCTGGAATTTGGCCCTCACTAGTTGCAACATAAAAAGAAAATATTTAAAGAAAAGTATTTTGCAATTCCTTTGTTTGGGATGAGTGATAAAAATCCATCATGCTATCAAATGCTTTCTTGATGTCAACTCAATGACACCCATGTTATATCAGGACTAAATAGCATGTGGCTTGTTCTACCTAATGGGATGCATGTAAGTCAGATAAAATTTTATGAAATTGTCAGCCAAAAGCACAATTAAGCCAGTCTTATTGCAGATAACTTTTTTTTTTCAGTTTATAGTACTAGATTAGGAATTTTCTCTTGTATGTTTTTGTTTAAGAGTATATTACATTAACAAGCATTCTACCAACATTCAGGAAAAGAGTACTATAATACAGACTGTTCCACTGGCAATATAAAACAATAGCCACATAAACATCATGGGTAAAGGAAAGGGCACAGTAATAAAATTAGCTTTTAAATATGGAAAAGTCCACTCACAATCACAATACACATTTTATCTAGGACTTGGAAGCTAAAGTTTGAACTACATTAAACCTAAAGCTCCTTATAATTATAACATTCTATGACTTTTTGAGTCTATCTTATTTGCTTATTCCTTTTAAATTTTTCTGGCCATGAAACTTCCTATTTCCTTTTGGACTATCTTTCTACCTATATGCCATTCTACTACAATAAAACAAATTGAAGAGAATACACCATTTATATAACTTTGAGATCAGAAGGAAATGGAAAAGAAAGTTCTACCCTAGTCCCAATTGCTTGTTAATACCACGAAGGTTCAGCTGGTACACATTACATGCTACCAAAGTATAACATGCTAAATCAAAATGTTTACTAACAGGTTGTACTAAAAAATCTTCTTACTTTAGATTTACTAAGGGGATAGAATTGTAACTTGAAATTTTTATCAACTGTTTTTTAAAATTTTGTTGTTGTTCATTTTTATTTATTTGAGTGTGACAGAGAGAGAGAGAGAGAGAGAACGGGTGTGCCAGGGCTTCCAGCCACTGCAAATGAACTCCAGATGCGAGCACCCCCTTGTGCATCTGGCTAATGTGGGTCCTGAGGAATCGAGCCTTGAACCGGGGTCCTTAGGCTTCACAGGCAAGCATTTAACTGCTAAACCATCTCTCCAGCCCTTATCAATTCTTTTCACAATGCTACTTTTTTAAAAGTAGAAAGATTTTTGACATTTATTTACAGGATGTAAACTATTTGTCTCATAAAGTAAACTCTACTTTGTTGAATGTATAGTCACCATTTCCTGCTAATGAGGTAAAAAATGATTCCAGATGAGAAGAAAACTATCTTAAATTTTGCTGAAAATTCCAGGGGAATATGTATAGATTTTTTCTGTGTGTGTGTGTGTGTGTGTGTGTGTGTGTGTGTGTTTCTGTTTTCTTCTTATATATTTTACTTCCTAGACTTAGAGTTTTTAGAAGAAGGACAGTTTTTGGCAATGCCAAACACCTTTGTTTTCTGAGCATATAACTATTAATTTCTAATCCAGAATCCAAAAGACAGTTTACATGTTTTCTTAGTCAACAGGGAACATTTTAAAAAATAACAAAATAATAACATAGGCAAGTACTTGAAAACAACAGTTCAAAAAGCCCTGGGAAGAGAGAGTTAAAGCTGATCAGTGAATTGACTTTAAATCGCACTCGGATATTTAGCTATTGCATCATTTGGGGAGCACAGTCACACGCTGTCCCCAGTCCACTCCATTGAGTAACAGACAATGCAATGCTTTCAACTTGATTTCCCAATGTCCTGGAGGTCAGCTTCAGACCTTACAATTTGCTAACAGAGTTATCATAAATTTATTCAAGAATTTTAAACTGTCCCTGGTATTATGTCTAGTAGATTTTATTAACAAAATATAACACAAGGAACTAATTAGACATCATACAATGGAAAATATGACTATTTATTTTTAATCTGATATGGGGAGCTGCAAATTTAAAAACATCATATGCCCTAGAACTTTCTTGAACTCTTACATTCCAGTGTTTTCAACTTCCTTTAATTTAAAATCAGCTTGAAATGGGCTGAACTGCAAGCTATTAATAACTTCAAAGACCCAAACTGTACAGGACCTAGTCAGTTACCTTGATCATTCTGAGGGCATTTTCAAGAATATATTTTGAGATGGCACCAAAAATGGCCACCCTGCCTTCCTAGAGGCTTCCCTTGCTGGAATGTCACTCTCCTGACAGTAGTTCTGTTACTAAAACCTGTCATTGTGGTAGCAGACATAGAATAAGAATAATCAAAAAATGGCCAGAGTTTGCCTGAAATGCTCAACCCTGTGTAGCAACAGACATTGGTTTTGATTCTTAACAATATTTCCAAACAGCCCTTAAATCTGGCAGACAGAGAGAATGCTAATCACCTAGATAAATATGTTTCTTCTACATTCTGGAGAAGAGCCACAGTAGGAAGTTGATGTGAGTGGAGCCCTGTCCTACTTGGCATTACTTACTGAATTTCATATTATTTTATTAGGATGATGGTACAGACACTATGAAAAGCTCTACAATTAAGTTAAATTCTATCTTGTCATCTCATATAATTATATTACTGAACCCAAATGAAACCACCAAATATATACCATAATACTTAAGTTAAAAATGCTATTTAATCTATAGAAATTACAAAATAGCTACATAGATTAGGTGACCTTTCAGATGTGAATATACAGGGAATTAACTATAAGCACTCTGTGTATATCTATTTCTTCTGCAAATGTTTATTTCCAAAATAATATCCAAGTGGACAGGACACAGGTCAGACAGGCAGCAGTATGACTGTCCCAATCAACAATTCAAGAATATTGCTCACCAGATGTGATCCTCATATACAATTACTCAGCTTTCACTGAAAATTTATATTCATTCAATTTATATATACACACACACACACGCACACCAGTAAGGCAAACAAACATTGTCATCAGTCAAAAGTTTGAAAATAACTGCAAAAACTATCCTTCAAATACAAGCTTTATCATTTCAAGAACTACTACAAATTATCTCAGCAGTATAAATTATCTGATGAGTACCAAAATGAAAATGAGAACCACAACATCATGTCAGCTTCTCAAATTAATGTGTCCTTAGCTTACACCTCCATGCAGTTCCTCCTAGCTAAAGATAAAACAGTAATTTTCTCTCACTAAACACTTCCTGTCTAGAAGGGTACATCATCTGTTTTATTGAGAAACTGAGTCACTTCACATGGACCTGGGCATCAAGGAAGAACGGGAGCCACAGGAACAGACACCAGAGTTTGTAGCAGGGTCAACTGTAGGAACTGTACTGACCAGAACTGTGTGTGTCATTAGTGGTACAAATACATACACAAAGACAAAAATCACCAGTTACATACACCAATATTAAAGATTAAAAGCTTAACATTTATTCTTTCTTTCACTGGGGGGAGAAGATCAGATGACTTCTCTGAAAATAATCCTGAATAATTTCCTGATTGTATTGTAAAGAGTCATGATCCATGATATCTTTAATGTTCTGTACATTTTATCAAACAATTTTGACATTTTTTTCTCCAGATGCTCCCTCTGGTACTAACACACACCATGTCACAATAGCAAAGTGTTGAGTCAGGTGGACTTAGATTCAAATGTTCCATTCACCTTACTGACAATTGGTGTGACCCTGTGGCAGGCTGTTCTTTGGTCTGAAAAGTCACTGTCCCCTTAGCACCCTGACATGATGGCTTTCCCTGGAAGGCACACATGCATGAATTCAGATTTGTCTTCCTAGCTTTTGGTACTTGGTCTTTTCTCTATTTTGAAGCTTAGACTGAGTGTGGCCTAATCTTTACCCTGTAAAGCAGGTCCATGTAGTAAGTATCACCATACTTGTTTCCTTTAAAGATTTATTATATAGAGGTAATGTATATAGATTTCATATATAAATATTATTATCTACCCTCAAACTTTCTTTTCTTCAAACTATGAAAACAATCAGAGCAGTGCTTTATGTGCATACCACAATGCCTGGTACTACTACAGCCCAGAGTTGTACTAGATGACCCAGAGTCGTAGTTGGATAACTACTTAGAGAAAAATCAAACTGAAATTGTCACTAGATGGGGAATTATTTTCTCCAATCAGATTCCTAGATGTGATAACATTAATTCTGAATTTCTTTGTCACAGTTTGTGACCTGACACTGCTATCTATTTTATCACAGGGTAATAAGAATTTAGGGCTGGAGAAGTAGCTTAGTGGTAGAGTATGTGCCTAGCATGCAAAAAGTCCTGAGTTCAATCCCTAGCACTGTGAGAAATATAAACACACAAAAATAAATTTTTTAAAGCAAAAAAGGATCTTTGAGGATAAGGGCTGCCATAAGTCTTCTTCACTAAGCTCAGAGCTTTATATCTAGTCAGTACTCAATAAATACACTTGAAAGCTTTAATATCTAAATAATACACTGCAGTCTGTGAGGACAATAAATTATTAAGTAACCATTATTAATGAAGTATATGATAACCTCTTAAAATAGTCAAGTTATGCCTACCAAAAACTTACCAGAAAAGGTAACAAAAAATTACATGTGTGCTATATTGTAAAAATATGAATCCACATTTTTTTCTATTTTTAACATTTTAACATATTTAATAAGGATCAAGGGAGAGAGAAATTAGTTCCTAGACCTAAGATTCTAAACTTTGAGGAGGTGAACAAACAATAGCACTAGAGAGATCAAGTGATTCCTGTACCACAACCCCGTGATTCGTTACACTCTGGTTGCTCTTCCCTCGCTGTGGAGGTTGAGATCCACATCTCCATCAACATTAATGGAAAGGAGCCACAGAGTTTCACCAGAAGTCCACTAGAGAATCAGGCCTGTAAGAAAAGGAGTGCTCATTTATTAAGCTTATACACAATTCCTAGTCCCATACAAAGAGCGGTGCCTCCGTTAAGTGCTATGATGGGTAAAATAGTGCTGCAGAGGGTGAAGGGGAACAATTAAGCTAACTGTGACATTCACAGAGAATATTCACTGCAAAGCAGCATGCCTCTAAGATTGCCCACTCTCAACTTTGATGCGCTACTATGATCTCAAAAGCAAACAGTATTTTAAAATAGTTCTTATCATTAGACAAAGCATGCTTTGGCAATGGAACGTTCTAACAAAATATACTCACACATGCAGGAAGCAAGGAATTTACAAACCAATACAAGGTTGTTATTTAATTTTTAATTAGGTTTCACCTACCAATGGAAAACTAAGTCTTCCTTCAAGCATTTAACAAAATGCTCATTTAGAATACTCTATGGCTTAGAAAGCTTCCCAAAAGATGTCTAAAATGAGAATTCAAGATTCAGAACAACATAAAACTCACTTGACTCTGTTCTCAAGCGATCTGATAAGCAAACAGCCTCACTGCTGCAGTCATTGTTGATAATTTATTTCTGGAGTCAGATGACTATATAGGAACCCACTTTTCTGATGGAAAGTTCTTTATTTGGGTGGGATGTATGCAGATACCAACTACATGACATTCCCACAAGATCACAGATCATAGAGAAGAGGCATGCTACACATTATGTAGGGGAAAAAAAAACCACATTTCACCAGTCCAAAGATGCCTTAACTGAATGTGTTACCAAATTCACCAGGCCTCTTCCCATGAGGTAAAGCTCTCCATTAACTCTCTTCACTGAAGCCATGCCCATGTTTTCTGATGCACATGTTGTCTGCTGTTGGCAGTTACTAAAGCCCTCACCTTGGCAATTATATGGCAGACACATATTAGAAAAGTCATTTTTATTTATTAACTAACAAAAGTAAATTTCACTTTCACTGTCTCCAAAGACTTCCCCAAATCTGTAAGATAAGGATTTTGGGAACTCTAGTTTGGGTTATGTTTTCATTACACTAAAGAGCACTAGGGTAAGAAGAAATTAACAACTGATGAGCTCTCATCTAGGAGAATAAAGGAGAAGTCTGCGAACACAGATAAGAAAGAGTCAGGGCAGGTACTCCACAGGTCACTTTGGAAAGAAGGCAGAATTGGGTTTAAAGTGAAGGAAGGGAAGAGCAGTGAGAAAGAACCAGAGTCTTCACCATCTGCATATAGGTTCAAAAGCTTCATACTTCAAACTGTTCAAGAGAAAATGACATTGTAGCTTTATACATGAGTCCTATTCCAGCTCTGCTAATGGTTAATATGTCAATAGCACTGTGTGTGTGTGTGTGTGTGTGTGTGTGTGTGTGTGTGTGTGTGTGTGTACCCTCTTCTCCCTCTTGGGGAAGGACAAACCCTTTCAACTTTGCTTTAAAGTTGGTGAGCTATTCACAGGTAACTTTGCTTAGCAGTTAGCACTGCACAAAATGATGGGTGCTGCTGCATAGGGACAGAAGTGAAGACATTACGTATACCTCATACTATGCACTCCAGTCTAAACACATGTCTCTACCATAGGCTATATATACCTTCCCAGCTCATCACTCATTCTGTCCCTGCATGTTTCTGGCCAACCCTCAACATACATAATGCTTTAATCTCATCCTCTTCATAGAGTCAAACTCAAAATCAGTACTATTCACTTCTGGGTTACAAGGACGTGTATGGTCCAAGAGATCAGAGCACATAGCATGTTTCTGCCTCTTTCCCAAATCTATGAGCATCAACCAGGAAAGAACAACTTCTTGTCTTTCTCTGCTATACAGTTGCTAATGTTTGAAATGAGTAGTCCCAAAAAATGCCTTGCAGCTTTCTATCTGAATATAATATGCAATTTTAACCTGATTGTATTAAAATGTACAAAATGTGGTAACTGAAATTACCTTTTCTAGTCCATGAAAGGCACTCTTAGATGACATACAAGGTAAATACAGAAAAGTGTCAAGTAGAATGATAAAAGTCACCATGCATACCATGTCCAGCCTTATCAAAGATAACTCATTAAAAGATAAGAAAAGTCCAGGACTTTCTCCTGACTAAACCTAATATGACCTCAGCTTCCAATGAAGATCAAATATTGACAATGTAATAGCTCAACCACACTCCAGAGACAAAACTCTGCCTTGTCTTTTTTTTTTTTTTTTCTTTTTAGGAAGAGGAGGTTTGGGATAGCGTTCCACAATCCCTAACTTCATTTGGCTCTCTTTCCAGAAGCCCTGGGCCTTTGAGCCTCATGAGTCAGGCAGTCACAACACTTCCTGAACATGCCATATGTTTTGCCAAAAGCCCTCCATGATTTCTTATTGCCTGAATCTTTTTATTTCATTTCATTTATTTGAGAGAGAAAGAAGCAAACAGAGAGAGAGAAAGAGAGAATGGGCATGCTAGGGCCTCTAGCCCTGCAAACGAACTCCAGATGCATACACCACCTTGTACATCTGGCTTATGTGGGTCCTGGGGAATGGAACCTGGGTCCATAGACATCGCAGGCAAGCACCTTAACTGCTAAGTCATCTCTCCAGCCCACCTGAATCTTTAAGCCACCATTCCACACTTCTTTTGGGCGGGCCTCCATCTGAACGAATCTCAGCTTATTTGGTGTGTAGAAACCTTGCAGACATCTACCTCTGCACGTCACTGGGGGCCCCTGATCCCATACTTTGTTTCTGCTGTTCCCCCATGATCCCAACTGGCCATCCATGCTCCAAAACATCTTTCATTGCACAACTCAAGATCAGCTTTATCCAAGAAGTCTTCTGGACCATCCCAATTCATCACAAGCTCTCCTAAAGTTCTCATGGGGTACTTACAGCTCCCCAAGAATCACGTATATGCCATAAAGCAAGGACTAACAAACCTAGGACAGTGGTGTACATGTAGTTAGGAATCAGTATGAGCTTATAAATTAACTCAATCCTTTCCAAGACATTAGTTTATAAATCTCATAACAAATTATGAGTTAAACAATAAATCAAACCTATATACTCTGAATCCTATGAATATACTCAAATAAATGCCCTCAAAGGAAACATAATTTTAAAGAAAAAATTTCATTACAGTCTTATCTTGTCAAATTTTACAACCAATGAAAAGGTGCGAATGCCATTATTTCAATGCTAATGCACCATAGCTTCCATTGAGTACTACATCCTAATTACACTAAAATACCAAAATGTGGCATCTAAATCCAATCCTTTTGTAGTCTCTTATAAGCACTATCAGGATCCAAAATTAGTATAAAAGTCAACAAAATATCATAAAGTCCACAGTTAACTGTTATTTTCACACATACATCCTAAGTAATGAAACCCCAATAGATGTTGCACATGAAATACATGGATATTAAACCTACAGAAATGAGAACACAGTTTTTTGGGTTAGCATGAAAACTTCACTAACCTTTTGTTTGTTTACACACATGTGTCTAATTTTGGGGGGAAGGGACAGGTCCTCATGTACCTCAGCTAGCCTCAAGCTTGCTATGTAAAAGATGATACTGAGCTTCCAATCCTCCTGCCATTTCCTCTTAAGTGTTGAGATTACAGGTGTACACCACTATGCCTAGTATTCAATGAGTCTTAAGGAAAGTGGTGTACTTTATTATGTTACCACTTAAGAAGTGTTCTGCAATTGGGCAGAATATTTTCTGGTCTGGGGATATATAACTCAATAGTAGCACCCATTCTTAGCATGGGTGAAGCCCTAGATTCAAATTCCAATATTCTCCACCCTCCCCCAAAATGAAATTCTCTGCCTTTATCCTCTGGTAAAGGTGTGAGCTATCTAACACACATGGGACCTTTGTAAAAACTATCCTCAACATACCTTTATATCTTCAATATATCTTCTTTTAAGAAGAAAAAAAGACAATTATAAGACACTGACTACACCTAGAACCCAAAAGAGATCAACAAACACACATCAACTGACTATTACCAAACACAGGTAGATGTTAGAATTAAACATATCTGAACATGTAGCTGTCACACCTCTATGTACACAGAGCTCTCCTCAGTCCCTCTCCACCATTGCAGCTGTATGACACCAAACCTTCTCTCCTGTTGGTATGGATTGAGGATCCAAACATGTTTGTTTTATATTTCAAAAAGAATGGAAGAACCTAAAAAATTAGAAAATATATACTCAAATGAACAGGGAGCATTTCTTTTTAATATGGCAGTGATCAAGGCCCTGAAGAGATCACTAGGCTGCCAATTTTTAGAGCATGGTTTTAAAAAATAAATCTTTCTATTTTGGACAAATAGGATTAAGCTTCTTAGACAATTTCTTGTTGTTTTGACTTCAACAATTTATGCAAATGAGATGTTAATTAGTGTAATTGTAACTTAAATTATGCTTGTATAAACCTCTCTATTGGTAGGAAAGTGTGGGAATCTGCACCACTGGTATTTAAAGGAGCTGAACTAACTCACTTCTGAAAGCTCAGCATAGCAAGATCACTTTCATGTCTTTACAATTTGTTTTTATGAGGTGATAACATTTTTACAAATACCATCATTTTTGGTTTTTTATATTGTAAGTGACAGTCTGACATTTTACAACTGGCTTATTGAAAACAAGAATTGAGCACTCCAGCAGTAACGGACATTAACTGCTGAATAGAGATTCAGATGCTAATGAGGGGAAGGGGCTCCAGAAAGTTTTGATAAATGCTACACACACTCTAACTAGCTGTGAATGTGGGTGACAAAGAACATCTACACCAGGGTTCAATAAAATGTAACCCTTTAAATTAATCATACTGGCAGTATTTAATAGAATGCACAACAATCTCCTTTTCTGTTGGCTATAAAGCTGGAGAATGCAAAGTCTTCACAAATGAACGTTCCCACATTCCTGCTCCTCATTGCTACTTTCATTTGAACATCTACAGCTGTTTCAAAAGTACTTGCTGTAAATAGTCAAGACTCAGCAGATTTCAGGGTCTGATTCTTTCACAACACAGAATGTAATCTTTCCTTCTTTTTATGCCTAAACTTAAATAAAAACTCTCCAGTCAAGAGAAACCTCAACATCTGAACACTGGGTACATATCCAGTACACAGTAGGTTTCTCCATGACAGTTATTGTCAAAGGAAAGCTCTGGCAACATGTGAACAGAAAAACCATCTGCTTATACAGGAAAAAAAAAAAAAGAAAAAGTAATAAAATTCTGGAAGTAAAGCAAGTGTTCACTCTTCAAATATGCAAACTTAAGGAAGATCTTTGTTCTTCAGGGACTGGGAGAAAATTACCTTAGTGTATGCAAGAATTCTTATATCAAAGGAACATAATTGTGTCCTATGAAGTGAAAATAAGGTCTTCTCTTCACAGATGTTCCAAAACCTCTATTTGTGTAATGTTTGAGGTTCACACTAATCAAACTTTTCTACTGATAGAAAACTTGTAGATTTGAACAGACTACAATTTCAACGACCACCCTCTATTTCTTCTCAAAGGCAGAACATAAACCTTTTTCTTACAGTGACAATCCCTAATATCCTCTTTGATTTTTGCCAATTTTAAGTCTTGGCAGGAAGTAGAAAGCTGTACACTCAGCAACACTGTGAACTTGCTGCTGTCGTAGCCCTGCCAGCCAGGGCCTGAGAGGCATTCTTGTCATTTCACGGCAGTGAGAAACTTATGCTGACATGTAACATCTCTAAAAGCAATGACGTATGCCAGTATGTAGACACACTTACCCACCACCTATTTAATCTTCATAATTCCATAATTACTATAAATTCTCCTGATTACATATAGATTGTAGCTATAGCTTCTAGTATGCCTTGAAAAATCAAAGAATATCTGACTTACATAGTTTTAGATAAAAGACCATGGAATTTTAAAAAGCGTACTTTTGTATACTGATTGATGTAATATATATACATACATATATATACTGCTTTATATTTTATATATATACTGATTGATATATGTACTGATTTACGTTATACATGTTATATATATGTGTATATATACTGATTAATGTGAGAGATATATATATATCCTGATTTTTGTTATACATATACTGAATCATGACGTATATATATAATTTATTTATATGTTTGCCTACAGATACTGCATATTTTAAAGAGTAATTTAACTTAGAAAACTGCCTTGTAAACTGTTCTCAATAGACTGCATAAAAAAGACATCTTTACCCTTTAGCAAGTACTGGTTATTCTTGACTTTTTAAGATTAAAGGCTCTCACTTTTTTTAAGTGAGCCAGTAGAAAATGTGTGCTCTGGTTTAGAAATGGCCATTTAGCCAAATTGCATACCTGTGCTGCGTCAGCGTCAGGCAAAGTCATCTCATTCTGCTGGCCTAATGGATGGCAATTGAATTTAATTAACAAAACTCCTTTGACTTAGTTTCATACTGTGCTGAATGTAATGGAATCCTCTCCACTGGTTGATTTCTCTTTCTCTCAACTAACGAAATAACCTTAACTAACATCCACTTTAACAATATTAAAGACTATTATTATATCCAAAAGATAAAATACAGCTATCCCCTTTACCATGACTTAAATTTAGTTGCTGAATTATATAACATAAAATAATTAAAAAGATACTTTGATAGTGATACACAGTATAGATTCAATTACCACGATGTTTCCATTAAAGGTACTTTTATAGCATGAATAAAATGTAGATCCTCTTTGTGGATCAATACCAGAACATAATTCTATTCTGCCTCCTAAAAAAGGAAGTTAGCCATTATAAATCATCTTCAGATGAAAATGGTAAAAGATACTCCTTTAAAAGTATTCTGTTAATCCCAATATATTAAGAAAAGTACTTTATATAACACCCCCATTTAAAATAAAAGACTATATCCCAGCAAGTTTTGATATAATCCTAAATAGAAACCTCATTTGCTCTTATTTTTCATATTGATTTAAATATTTGACACTAAATTCAGAGAGATATTTCAATTAGTTAAATAATCTCTTCTAAATAAAATCAAGAACAAATAAAACATATTCCTGTGTGACTCTAAGTAAATCGTACTACTCAGCCTAACATTAGCTTTTGCTTGGCTGAGCCCTCTGACACCAATCCTTATGACTGATCACTGTGGTATCTGTGAATCTCAGACTTTGAACCATAACCTTTCTGTGAACAATGACAGTTGGGACCTACCATTTGCCATCTGTAGAGATGGAGGGGGAAAAGGATTTTGTGTACATTAATCAACCAATTAAGAACAGACTTAAAACAAAACACTAAAGCATAATAAACCCCTGACTGCTTAATAGCTTTCTACTTTTAATAGCTGTCTTCCTGCAGTCTGCTCTCAAGATTAGGAGTAATCTATTCAAGTCTTAACAAAAATTGCATGAGAAGAAGGGAGAAAGTAAACCTGTTGAAATCAGACATTTGAAATTGTGAAAAATGATACTTAAGGGTTCTATAGTTCAAATCAGAATTTAAGAGTCTAATGCATATGAATAAAATGTCCAAGACCCTCACATCCATATAAAATATGGCCCCATTCTTCACAGAGTATCTAAAATGGTTACTCTGTACAAAAGAAACTCTTGAAACTTTAGATCGCTATAGTCTTAAAAACATGATTTACCCATTAGTAATGTAGCCTAGTTCCTGTCAGCATGAAGTAATGTAATGGAGGAATATGAGGCTTCACTACTGGGGTGCAGACCAGTAACCCAGCTAGAAAAGTGGGGGTGGGCAACAAAAGTATAGGAGGACTTCTTTGACACAAAGTGGCACAAACATCAGGTGTTCATTTGCAGTGGCAAAAGGATTGGGAAAGATGTGCCCATACATACATCCACATACATATATATACAGGCACACACACAAATAAATAAATTTTAAAAATAAAAGCATAAAAATTCCAATAGTAGAAATTAAAATGTCACTAGATTAGAAGTAATCTATTCAAGTCACAAGTCTATATGTGATATGATTATCTACACAAGAACATACAAGAGAATTTACAGGCAAAATAACAACCCAAATATATTGTAATATATGATCAATATATTGTAATATAGGATAATATATTGTAATATAGTGATTACAGTGTAATATATATAGAATATAAAAATTAGCTATATTTTATGCCAGATATAATAGTTAAAATAAATTTAAAATGGAATAATAAATTTTATTAATATAAAAAGACTTTTTATTATATTTTAGATTTTAGAACCTTTCAGAAGCAGACTTTAAGTGGTTTGAAAGAAATATCTTGAGATTGGGATTTCTATTATTTTAATTTTTCAAATAATTCTGTCCAGTTTTCTCAAAAGAATAAAATAATAGTCACATTATAAAAAAAACTATCCTTTTATACTTGGCACATATCAATGATTTACATTTTGAATCCAATTGCAGCTCTCTGCACACACAAGTTTGTGAGGATCCTTGAGGGAGCTCCCAAAGACAGACAAACAGAAGAGGACCCAAAGTTCTGCTTGATGTCAAATATCCTAGTTAGTCTTTAAACATTCCACTTCAAGTCATGATTATGTTTACTTTAAAATAAACATTGATTCTTGGGAAGAAGCTACACAAAGATGAGCAAGCCTTGCTATAAAACTTTGAGCAGAATGTATATGTTTATTAAAATGTATACATGACTTGTATATACACACATATGAAATGTTTTATATCTTCTTATGTGCTGTATATGAATATATAGAAATCAACAATATAAGACTCTGCAGTCTTGCAGAAAAGGGATGACAAGTGGGCTCAGGGTGCCCTTCCTGAGCAATATTCAATGCCTGGTTCTAAACTGGTACAAGTAGCCCATACCTGTATTTCCAGCTACTCTACAGAATGAGATAGCAGGATCCTGAGCCCAAGAGTTTGAGGCCAGCATGGGCAACATAGGGAGCTCTCATCTCAAAGAAAAATCTGTTTCTATAAGTAATCTCTAACATTTTTAACCAAATGAGCAAGGATGGCAAGTAGCAGTGAACAAGACTGAACCTGGGTGTTCCCTCCATCATCACAAGCCCACTAGGCACACCAGGCTTAGTACAGGCATGGGTACCAATTGCCATTAAAGGGGACTTCTACTTTTTACCAACAGTCTTCTAGTAAAGAGTAGACACAGCGCTACCTGTCCATCCATACTTTGCCAGAATGGAGGGGAGCATACTCTCTCAGATACAAAAATATAGTCAGAGAATTAAGGAATAATTACATGGGTTAGAATTTCCTTTATAAGCATTACTGTGGCTGATATGAAATTACTCTACCAGTCAAGATCTTTAAGTGCCCATTTGAACACACCCCTCTCCACCTGAAACATGTCCCACCAGCAACTGCAAACCTAGGCAAGCACAGGAAAGGCCATGAGTTCACCGCTGAAGACTAAGCTTATTCACATTAAGTAGTCAATATTCTCTAAGATGCTATATTTACACTAAAAGATTCAGAATACTTCCTAACTCAAATTCTAAATATTAAAAGTTTTCATACAAATTTAACAAATAAAATATGCCATCTTTAATACCTAATCCATTTTTTCACTTAAATTATTATATGAAAATCCATATCTAAACAGATATTTCTCCTTCTTATAAACAATTAGCTATACTTTGACCTTGACCTAAATTTTACACTGCAGATAACATGGAATTGAAAGATATATAAAAATATATTTAAAAATTAAAAATTAAAAATAGTTCCAGGTTTTGTGACTTTAAGCAGTTATACTAAGACAGACTCACCAACACAGCATGAGAATCCTACACCTTATACCACTAGGTAAAGTATAGGCTGGCACACTGCCTTCTCTACAGCTTTGAGGACTAATTAGAACACAAGTGAAAAGAATGTCATTCTAGGGCTGGAGAGATGGCGTAGCGGTTAAGCGCTTGCCTGTGATGCCTAAGGACCCCGGTTCGAGGCTCGGTTCCCCAGGTCCCACGTTAGCCAGATGCACAAGGGGGCGCACGCGTCTGGAGTTCGTTTGCAGAGGCTGGAAGCCCTGGCGCGCCCATTCTCTCTCTCTTCCCTCTATCTGTCTTTCTCTCTGTGTCTGTCGCTCTCAAATAAATAAATAAATAAATTTAAAAAAAAAATGTCATTCTATGGTTCTTACCTCACTGTCATGTTCTTGGTGACTAATCACCAAAAATGGACAGAAGCTTATCTCTTCTAGCATCCACGAAAGCAAAGACTGATTTTCAATCTTTTTAAAGAACATTAATTTTCATAAGATAAGCTTTTGTTTCTCATTATTTTAATATGCTAGCTTAAAAAATAAATATTTGGTCAAAATTTTTCCATTAGGAGCTTTTAGATATGAAAGCAGATCCAGACAGAAACACTTTATGGGGAAGCTTTCAGAAGAATTTTCTTGATAATGAGCATGGATATAGAGAAGAAAAATAATGAATTCTGTATGTGTTTGGGAGAAGAAATTCTTATCTTAGGTTGGCTTATGTTACCTATGATCCATGGGTGTCCAGTAAAATAAAGATATTACATATTCTTTTGCATGTTAGAACTAATGAAGGTGTTTCAATAGTTTTAAATTTTTTTTTCATTTATTTATCACAGAGACAGAAAGACAGAAAGAAACAGTATGGGTGTTCCAGGACCTCTTGAGGCTGCAAAGGAACTTCAGGCACATGTGACACTTTGCACATCTGGCTTTATGTGCTGGGGAACCAAACCTGGCCCAGCAGCCTTTGCAAGCAAGTGCCTTTAACTGCTCAGCTATCTCCCTGGTCCTGTTCCAGCAATTTTAATGGGAGTAAGACACTGTATTTCAGAAAGACAAACTTAAGAGTTCAACCATCCTAAGGGCCCAACACACTTTGGTCTTTAATATTTGTGCTACTACTATCTATGGTCTCTCTCAATTTAGGAAAAGTAACCATACCATCCCAAACACGTTCCTCTAAGTAATGCAACACTCAAACCTACATGTGCTCACTAGAGATGAGGACAGAACAGCTACACTGCTCCTTGCAGACCAGAATAGTGTGTGATCCAAAACTAAGAAAAAATGGTGAGTGTGCACCCTGAGGGAAAGTACTCCATTGCTAATAAATTTACACTCTGAAAATTCAATTGTTGGAATCTTCATCCTACCTAGCAAGTGCATGGAGTACAAAGTAGGCATTGGATTAAGTGGCTATGGCAGAGAGCTGAGTTCTCTGTGCACTGCAGTACTCCATCGCCCACAGGCAGCTTTCTCAGGTAAAAAGTCAGGCCCAGGATTTAGAAGAAAAGGCAAAGAGACTGAATAGTTTGCTATAGACCTATGTAACCTTTAAGATCAGAATTGTAAGTCTCATCATCAGTGACTTGTTTGGGTTAAAATTAAACTAGAGTTGGGTGGAAAAATGGAAATAGGATCTCATGAAAAGGGAGGGGAAATTATCCTTATCTTACAAAATAAAAAAGACAATGTCAGTGCTGAGCTGAACACAAAAATCTTCATAAATTACCTACTTTTATTTTTATTTTGGAAATGATTGGAATCAAACCCAGGACCCTACATGTGCTAGGCAAGCACTCTACCACTGAGGTACACCCAATACCTTTTTTATAACATATTTTAAATATTTTTATTTATTTATTTGAAAGAGAAATGGGCATTCCAGGTCCTCCAGCCACTGCAAAAGAATTCCAGACACATGTGACACCATGTGCATCTGGTTTACATGGGTTCTGTGGAATCAAACTTGGATTCTGAGGCTTCACAGGCAAGCACCTGAACTGCTAATCCATTTCTCCAGCCCTTTACCTACTTTTAAAATCCATATTATAAGCTGCTCAAGGTCTTGTTTTGTTCAGCCCAGGTGCTCCCTGTAGTCACCAGCTGAATGAAGCTTCCAGGGAGTACATAATAAATCCAGGCCCTATGCAGGGTACTCAAAACAATACATTCCTGACACTGCCCAGAAAGAAAGCACAGGCCAATTTGGAAGAAAACTGAGGACAGTTTATTGTAACATAGGAAGTCAGAGTGGGGTACCAATATCATGCCAGTGGCTATACACAGAAGCAGCCTTAGCTCAAATGGGATGAAAAGAAAGCTTCCTTAAGGACATGATGTGATAGCTGAGTTTTAAAATGTAACTAACATTAGTCAAGTAATGATGGGTTAGGAAATTCCAAGCACAAGAAATAATACAGGGTAAGAAACAAAAATATGCATATGTGCAATAGACTAGAAAGTACATAAGTAGAAGCTTATAGGCTGGCAGAAATGCAGAGTGCCCAGTATGCTATATTAGAATGTTTTTTTGCTTGTTTGTTTTGTTTGTATCTTCATAGATGCTCTCTTCAATTTTAATAATATTTGTGTTCAAGTGGGCATTCATTTATCAGCCTTACTCAGTCTAAATTTGTCTAAATCTAGTTACAAGTATTTTGACATTGCATCTTTAGTACCCTGGTTACAAATAAGAACACATAGTAACACCAGCATTGTTAAAGGGGTCATGTCATATGTCCAAGTCATCCTACAACACTAAGTTGCGTCAGCCCAGAAACTCTTGCCAACCCCAACTGCTATCTAAAAGTTAGAGTCAAGTATCTGTTGGTTATTGAAATATCATCCTGGTGGGAATATGCAGGTGGGATACATTCCAGTTTAAAAAACAGGCAATCTTTGTTCCAGATGCTGGGCAGAGTTAGAGAGAGAGGTACTACTCTGAAACAATTTCCTGCTACAGAATCTAAAAACAGAAGATGTTAATGGCATTATAGTAGACTTAAGTCTAGCCTGAATATACATATTTAGAAACATACAATATTAGTGAAAGCTGTTTATCTTAAATGCATCCAGGTTTTTAAAAAAGTAATTATATTTATTTGAGAGAGAATAGGCACATCAGGGCCTGCTGTCATTCAAACATGCGCCAGACACATGTGCCACTTCATCCATCTGGCTTTACACAGGTACTGGGGGAATCAAACCCAGGTGGACAGGTTGTGTAAGCAATCACTTTTAACCACAAAGCCATCTTCCCAGCCCATATTTAGTTTTATCTGTATTATATGAAGATGTGGGAGACAGAACAAGGAAAAAAAACTGTAAAAAATAAGAATTACAGGAAACAAGAGGTGAAGGAAATTGAGACTTTGAAGAATAGTAGTAAAACCAGAGATTTCTCAATTTTTAAATTTTTCTTTGGAAACAAGACACTACTAAATAAAAGAAATGTCAAGCATTGCTAAAAGTCATCAGGTACCTTCTGCTATGTGTAGATGGATGGTTATTCAAGCTGAAAGTTGAGGTGGGTTTCTTTTTCCCGGGAGGAACTGAGCTGCTAACCTCCCATGGACTATATCAAGTTTGCTGCCCTTCTCTTCCTGACTGTTAAACAAAGAAATGTGTCTTGAGTTTCATGCTGCTCCGCATGTTGCTGTGACTAATCCCCAGCCATTTTTATTTACCGTGCTCAGGATGAGTTTCTATGACAATCATATGCCAGTTTTTAAATGTTGTACATTTTCTGTTGTTTGAAACTAATTATAGAATAAATCATTTGTTCTATTCCTTATGCAAAGAAAAGTACACACATTAATGGTGGTAGAAACAGATTTCACTTTCTAGTCAAATAACAAGCAAATACAACACAATAAGAATACCAAAATCCAAATATATGACATTTTGATGGCAAGATATATATATTTTTTTTATTTCACTGGTCACATCTTCAGTCCTATCACCATCTGCACACACTTTCCCAGGACACTTCCCAGGCATCCCTCTGACACACTCACAGTCACAGGGTCCTGTGCATGCTGCCTGGCTGAATGTAGCATATATCTATCTGTCTTCTTTTAACAAGAGGGAGAAAAAAAATAAATAAATGCAGTTCCAGAATTCGGGTGAGTTAAAAGCCACTCAGAGTAGAAGTCTCAACATGGCTAACTGCTCAGAGAGGGAACAAAGTCAGGACTGTCCATGGCTACATTGCTGGAACTTGGCTGTGTTTTAAGAACTGCTACTAAATGCCAAATGAATTCCCTCCAGTCTGCTCTCCAAGGCACCCCCTTCCCTTTGGTTTTCCACTCCCATATTCTCTCCTGCTGTTGAGTTTCCCTGTGACTCCGTTTCTTTCAGAATTCAGCATTACTAGAAGGATGTCTTTAAAACTGAACTGGAACATCCTATGCCTCACCAGAATTTTCTGGAAAAAAAAAAAAGTACCACAGAGGTACCTGCACCCTCTTCTGTGTCTGGACTTCCTGAGCACTTGCATGGATTTTTAAAATTTACTTATTTAGAAGAAAGAGAGAGAAAAAGACAGAGAGAAAGAGAGAGAGAGGATTGACTTATCAGAGCCTGCTGTAACCACTGCAAATAAACTGCAGATACATGTGCCACCTTGTGCATCTGGCTTTACACAAGTACTGGGGAATTGAACCTGGGTCCTTAGGCTTAACAGGCAAGTGCCTTAACCACTAAGCCATCTCTTCAGCCCTGCATAGATATCTTCTTTTTTTTTAATATTTTGGGTGTTTTTAATTTACTGAGAGAGGGGGAGGGAGGGAGAGAATGGGTATGCCAGGTCCTCTAGCCACTGCAAACAAACTCCAGATGTGTGTGCCCCTCTTGTGCATCTGGCTTAAATGGGTCCTAGGGAATTGAACCTGGGCCCTTTGGCTTTGCAGGCAAGTACCTTTACCACTTAGCCATCTCTCCAGCCCTCTGCATGGATATTTTTTTTTTAATTTTTTTGTCCATTTTTTATTTATTTATTTGAGAGTGGCAGACACAGAGTGAAAGACAGATAGAGGGAGAGAGAGAGAATGGGCGCGCCAGGGCTTCCAGCCTCTGCAAACGAACTCCAGACGCGTGCGCCCCCTTGTGCATCTGGCTAACGTGGGACCCGGGGAACCGAGCCTCGAACCTGGGTCCTTAGGCTTCATAGGCAAGCGCTTAACCACTAAGCCATCTTCTCCAGCCCTGCATGGATATTTTTGATTAAAAAAAAAAACAAAAACTTAAGGGCTGGAGAGATGGCTCAGCAGTTAAGGCACTTACTTGCAAAACATAACAACTTAGGTTTCATTTACCCGTAACCAAAGAATGTCAGATGCCCAAAGTGGCACATGTTTCTGGAGTTTGTTTGCAGCAGCTGGAGGCCCTGGCATACCTATTTTCTCTGTCTATCTCTCTTCTAGCTCTCTCTGCTCACAAATAAGTAAAAATTTAAAAAAAATCTTAAACAAGTAATAAGAAAATATAGTCAAATTATAAAATTCCTCACTACGTACCAACTTTCCTAACAAGAGCAACATGAGCAACTGGTTCTACACATGTTTAAAACTCTATAGAAATATAAATTAGAAGGGCTCTAGTTCAAAAATAGCACATGCTGTCCTATTGTACATACTTAGAAAATTACACCTAGATACCATTACTCATTCCATCATGTTTTCTTAGACAAAGCCTCTTGGTGTGTAAGCAGTGTCTAGAGGCAGTAAGAGCTAAGGACATGTCTGATGAACTGAACTTCCAGGGACATGGAGAACTTGTCAAGAGAGGCTGCCAAATAGCACCCTCCCAGCACCAACCCAAAAGCCTTCATGCAGATTCACACAGCTCTTTCTACCTGGAGAGCTCAACACATGAACTCAGCTTCCTCATCTGGAAAATGAAGCTCTGGGCCTGGGAGTTACTAATGCTCTGTCCTGTTTCCTGACCAAGGACAATAACCCAGAACAAAAGTCTCCTCATCATTGCTACTCTCCCCCACCATGCAACATGAACAATTTCCCCAACCTTGAAGAAGTCAAAAAGGAAAACAGAATAAAGATAAGCCCACTTATAATTAAAGAAACCCATGTTGACAATTTCCAAAACTCAACAATGTCAGTTCTAACACACACAAACTCCTCAAGTTGCCCACTGCTCAAGTCTGTCATGGAATGCTTTATTATACTGCTATCCTCACTTTGAAAGTTAGTGACTTCACAGTGAAGTGCCAAAAATATGACTGTGTGTCCCTCTCTAACCTACCTCTATCTCCCTTCCTGCCAGCCTTCCAGTTCTGCTTTCTCAAGGCCTGGCATCTCCAATGCCCCACCCAAGCCCTCCCAGGCTCAACCACAAATAAAGTGAAAAGCCCTGCATAATCAGACTCCACAGAGCAAAACTGAAAATGTCTCTCTTTGAAGAATTACAAAGCTTTTTGTCTGAAACCTCTGACCTTTCTAGGGAAATCAGAGTCACTGTAGATTAAAAATGTAGGTGGCAAAAGTACAAAGAATTACATTTATCCATTTTGCATGTTCATCGTCTGTTCTGAGTTGAGGAACAAATATCTTTGGAACAATTACTTCTTTAACTGGAACATTTCAGACTGCAATACTCTCCTTCTAACAAAGAAAAAGATAGACACACCAAACACACACACACAATATATGATACATGTTTAGATATGTACCTAATAAAATAAAGAATCCATAGCAACAATTTCTAAATGCAAAGACAGTTTACATATAGGGTGTGTGTGTGTGTGTGTGTATGTACATATACATATGTCTTTTGGGCTCAGATAAGATGGTAATGCCTATCCTCACTATATTTTACTAAAACTATACTACATTTTTAAAGAAGTTTGTCTATAGAGTGAGTAAGCTAAAAAATAATAAAGACTTTCTTAAATGTATTTTAAGCACTGTATTTCTTGACTGAGTATAGGAAAAGGAGAAATTTCCAAAAATACTTTGAAAACAATAACTTTAAATGAGGCTATATGATAGAAGTATTACAATGACTGCTGTTCCCTGGCATGAATGCACAATTGTTACATACCGAACAGTTTCATTTCAAAGATCCCTTTCTCAGAAGTTACCTGACCCCACACTCTAAAAGAAGGCTCTCCACCATTTACTTTGTTAAATTTATTTATTTATTTACTTATTTATTTGAGACAAAGAGAGAGTATGTGAGAATGGGCATGACAGGACCTCTAGCTACTGCAAACAAACTCCAGATGCACGTGCCACCATATGTATCTGGTTTACTTGAGACCTGGAGAATCAAACCTGGGTTCTTAGGCTTGGCAGGCATGCGCCTTAACCGCTAAGCCATCTCTCCAACCCCTCTCCACCACTTACCAGAACTAAGTGAATGCATCAGAAACTTCAGAAACTTCCTGGTTTTACATAATATGAATTCATACAAGAGTCAGTTTCCTACAAATACAAGAACATTTCACATGCAAATTAACTCTGGCCAAATACTGATCTAGCCTCCTGGCTTCATCCTGAACATTTGTAAACCACTTATCTTTAACTTCCAATTACTTAGTGTTGAAAACACATTCTCAGGTACATAATTTTCCATGAACAACATTTTAAATACATACTATCATTCACAAAGAGCATCCAGCATAGAAGATCTCTACAGTATTCACTATTAATGTGCTATCATAACTGAGCCCACACTCCTGTTTAATAGTATGCTTCACAGGTTCCCATGCACAGGCACAGTATCTCCATTCCCCATTCCTTTAGAATGTAAAAAGAAAAATGCCATGAGGGGCTGGATGTCATCTCAACACTGAGATCCATCTGTCTATGGTGTTCCTTTGACTTAACTCCTGCAGCCAACATTTTCATATATGTTAACTGGAATTTATCAGACTTGTGATGTGGGCTCCTTTGAAAGGCAATGGAATATTTGAATATGGCAACAAAGGGATCCTGTACATGTAATCATCATTTCATGCAAACACTTAAAGTCAAATCATTCGTCTATTTAAAATTGAAATCTGCAGAACTGTAACTGCTCCCAACTGTGGAAAGGAAAAGGCAGAGATGCACCAACACAGAAGAGATGGCATCAGGTTTCAAACACTAAAATAACTTTTCTGATGCTGAAAAGGAAAAGATGATGAATATTATAACATCACAGTTCCTATGAACATCCACTAACCAATACCTTTCCCTACCTAAACTTTCCACCCAGATGAAGTTATGTGACTCACTACAGCCATCTTCTTGGATTGCATGAATGCATTATACTACCCAACACAGGCTGAAAAAAATTATACAGTGAAAAAAAAAAAAAAAAACCTCCCAAACCACAGCAATAAGAAGGCAGCACTCTACAATGGCAAATGCTCCACAGTCAAAACTTTTTAAATATTATTTTTGTTTGTGTGACAGAGTTCATGCTGTAGTCTAAGCTACCTTTGAACTCATGGTACTCCCCCTGCCTCAGCCTCCTAACTGCTGAGGTAATAGGCAGGAGCCACCATACCCAATTGAGTACACATTTTTAAAATCTGTTTTAATTTCACTTCACTTTTAACAGAATCTCAAAAGTTGCTGTGAAGAAGAAATACAAGCTCAACTCAGCAGCTGGTTTATAAACATGCTTCAGAAGAATGCACATGTACAATGATTAATGTTGTATAAACTGAATTTGTTGGTCCACTATTTATAATTTGAAGTCATTATGAACTAACTTCATCTAAGTTTAAAAATGAAAATAAGTTTTAGTTATTTAAGATCACTAGATGAAACATCTCCATTGTCCTTCTTTATTTAAATTTTTAAAATTCAAAGTAATAAATTAGTTTCTCAAGCATGACTTTTGCTTTCTTTTACACAATTATAATTAAGGGAATAGTCAAAGAGTCTTTGGAAAGAAAGTTAATTTTCAAGCCTAATCACTAAAAGCTAAAACATATTATTTATTTTGCACATATATATGTAAAATCTCTGCACAGCGAAACAGCACAAACAACTCGGCTCTACATTAATGCTTGCTTTAATACTCAAATGACTCCCCAAAGTATTTAGAACACACTAACCTAACTTTATCTTGAAAAATAAAAACCTAAACATGTGTCAGAATGCATCTGTTCACATCAACATTCTGAAAACAAGAAAGCACAAGTCATTCCAGATGTCTGACCCAACACAGACAAGCATCAGATCATTTCTCTCTCCTAACCAAGTACAGTTTCGCTGTATCGTTAAAATCTGAACTCAACAGGAAAATTTCTCCATGAGAAGGGTTTAGATTCTGATTTTTAGTTCCCTTCTACTTCAAGGTAGGTGTGCAATGCCATCTAAATGGTGTTCAAGTCTATGATAACAAGATGTACAGACAGATCTAAAATGGGTTTGAATGTTTCTGAAAGCGCAGGACTCACAATCAAAAGACCTGAGATGAATCTTGCTCTGTGCAAGCAATGTTCCTGGGAGATTCTTCTCACATGTTTAAATGTAGAGTTCATTACTAATTCAAAATACTGATATGAAGAAAGAGCTAAAGAGGGAAAGGAAGGAGGAAAGAAAGGAGAGGGGAAGAGGAGTGGCTCAGAAGTAGAATGCTTGCTTAGCAGTCCTGGGGCTTGATCCCCAGCAAAGAAAAATTAAAAAATAAAGTAGTGTGAGTCCCATAGAGTGCAAAATCCATTGCAGGGTCAGTGGCAAGACAGACAAGAGTGACTTCTTTCTAGTCTTTTCCTCTGTTCTCCTTACTTTACTTACACAGGTAGGAAATATCTGACATCAGATTAAGTGTTTGAAAGATATAAAGAAAAAAGTAATTAATTAAAAATTAATTTTAAAAATTAATTAATTTAAAAGTTTTCAAAGAACACTGAAATGATTCCACTTTAGTCTCTTGTAATTATGACCACCCCAGCATTTCTAAGTCAGCAACCTACTGCATCTTAAAGAGGGTCCAGGTTTGCCAAGGTACATAACACAAACTTCTTTCAGTTTTTATCTTTTTAGCTTGTTTTGCAAACAGAACAGCAAGTGTTCTCTCTACACAATTGCCTCAATGTGTCATGCATTGGACTTATCATTTCTTTGCCCCATAGCCATGTTTATTTAACTGGAACATTAATGGGAGGACTAATTCCTTTAGATAAAATGTGCTTTTACACTGTGGAGTTTCCATAACAAAAATGAATAATTGTTTTCTAATATTTTGGAGAAACCTAAGGGAAAAAGTCAGCTACCTCTCTTTAAGCAACAGCTAGAAAATTCTGTTAAGTCCAGGAATACTGAAGTTTAGATTGATAACGTGAGTTTCATGGTTACGTCAGTGGGAGAAGCCGAAAGGCTGACTGAGCTGCCCGCTTAAAAAGCAAACCAGCAAAACTAATCAACATCTCTAATAGCCCCTTTGCCAAACTACGTGTACTCCAAAAGTCATTACCTGCACACCTAAACTCTGGAAAAAAATGTTTGCAAAACTTTTCTTTCTACAAATTTAAATAGACACCCCTAAAACCCCAAGTTGCATCTTTGTGTCAAAGGGTCCACAAAACACAGTGTTAATGGGTGTCACACTGTTCTACACTCATACCAGTGGCCCATGATTCCCTCTGCAGCCATTACAGATGCCTAGACACTCTCAGAGAATCTCCATTTGAAATTAGCTTTATGGTTTTGAATTTCTCTTAACAAACCATGCCAGCCCATTTATTCTTTTCCTCCACCTCACTTCTTCCTCCTCTCTGGTCCATCCCCCAAGGATTTACAATTTATAATAACTTTAAAAGCAAGCTATAACCTCTAAACAGGGAGAAATTACTGCTGGAAGGATCTGTATTCAATCTGTACTTTATATGTATTTTTTCCTGCTATTCTAATCCTCAGAATTGTTTCAATACTCTATATTGACATTTGCACACAATTAGAATTGTCACTTCTTGGATGTGATTTTTTCAGAGGTGACGGGCTGTTGTGTGTCGCCTGGCAGCAGCTCGAGGCCCTTCCCAAGCGAAAGACTCAGTCCTACTGTGTACAGCACTGACCACAACAAAAGCTGTGGTTTTTCCCACAACAGCCTTAAATAGGTTTAAATTAATGCTATTCATCATGGGGTGGAAAGGAAGACCAGGCAAATCCAAGCCAACAACATTGGGAAATTTTCTAACCAACAACACACTCAGGCTGCTTAGCCATAAGTGAACTGATCTCCATTGAAAGGTTTAGTCCAGAACAACTTCTGCTCTCCATTCCTATACACTGTGCCTTTGAACTTCCATCGTCTTCACCACATGCTATTCAAAGACTATTGTTACTATCCTCAAGGCTATAAAACATATTTATCTCATTTGTTGATTGCTAATGCTATCTTTAAGGCATTAAAAGATATTTAAAAATTTATTAGACTGTATATGTACAAATAATTTACAGTAGATCAATCTGCCACAAAATCCATCTTTGAATTTAGCTTAAGGTTAGAGTCAGAATTTCAGATGGATAGGAACACATCTCTCTTCAATTTAAAAATCACCATATAGTTAAGTGTCATTTTCCTTCTTTTTTCCCCCAAACACAGGTTATCACCAGAAATTTCTGAAACTCTCTCTACTACTTTATGCTAGGGAGTTTGCTAGTCTCTGAAATAAGTTTAATTATATAATGTATGGTGCTCCACTTGAGTGAAACATATATAAACTTACACCTGCTAACAAAACATGCTGGATGGGGTTTAGAAATGCAACCCCCTCAAACTAATGTGCCAAGTTACCTAAAAATTGTCAGAATTAACTTGACATAAAATAATAAACATAACTCATTTAAAATTTTAAATTATTGTATATGCACTGGTCACCTCACATATAAGTACTTTTTATTTAAAATTGTAGCTTTAGAAAAGGGAAACTGTTACTGCTGAGCAGCACTCTCGGTGCACCCTCACAGACACTCCCCCTCTTATACCTGTGCTGAAGCAGTAGGAAGTGAACACTCATTCTGTCACCATGGCCATCTGGTTCATCTGCATAGCACAGCTTTCTCCAGTGCTACAGAAAGGAATGGCAACAAGACCAAAATAAAACTGAAATGCAACTGAAGGGGAGTGGCTCCTGCTTTGGCTTAAATGGAATAATATGTCATGGCAATACTGGCAGTGATCTCACTGAAAGGGAACATTCCTGAGAGCATCACTAGTCAACAATATGGCCCAGGTGACTTGGTGAGCAGTTATGCTGTTGGGCAGGTTTGCAGAATCGGCACCAAGCTTCTGAATGACTTAAACAGCTCTTCCCCTGAGAGCCACTGGAATATCAAAATAGAAATGGAAATAGAGAAATCAGTAGGCATTGTACTAAAGGTTACTGTGCAAAAATGTTCACTTTCTGTCTTAAAACTAGCAAGTGTTTATTCTGCCTTAAGGACACCATAGGGTCTCTTTGTCAATAGCTAATTAACAGTAATGGCAATTTCCTGGTGATGTTTGTCACTGATTCATCTTTCAAAGTGGATTTTAAGACAGCTAAAATAACTTCCACTCTTAGGAACCTCTTCACCTCCTCCAAGTTATATGACTTGGTGTGATTCAGCTTTGGGCCAAGGGCCACCTACAAATTAGCAAAGGCCTCAGTTGAATTCAACATAATTCCATTTGTTTAATTTTTGTTTTTAAACATCATTACACTTAAAGACTACCTAACTGGTCTTTACACCACACTGGGTAATAGCTACCAAATATAAACACTGAGTATCATTCTATGTCATAAATAGACAATCCACTTCTGCCCAAGACAGGAGCCCTTCAAAAATTTAACATCTTACAAAATTTAACTTACTGGACTAAGAATCTTTCTTGAATATGATTACCAGAAGTTACACAGCACTTGAAAGACAGAAAGAAAAAGAGAGAAAAAAGGAAAGAAGAGAAGAGAAAAGAAAAGAAACGAACTCTCCAGAAAGTTCTCGGTTGAGTGCCTACTAATGAGCAAAGGTTAACTTTATCTAAAAGGTCAAATGCCTGGTGGCTAAGGTTATGACCTTAACAACTTAAATTGTGACCTTGCCACGTGCCGGGTATATAGATTCTGATACCGATCATCTGGTAAAGGCTGGTCATAAATTAGCTTTACTGTTATCCGCCCACAAAGAAAGCCATTTGCCACAACATCATAATGCCACCAAGTTGTCATATGATACATGGAAGGACGACGCAACAGAAGCCAAATTAAAAGCATAAAATGATTTTTACTTTATAGTTTTAACGAGATGAAATTCTCAGGATTTCAGAGTCACTTTAATTTCAGTGTACATGTTATAGTTGATTAACCATAAAATTCACAGTTCTAATACCACTAGATTTAGGAAAGACACTTAGAATATAGATAGTGTACTGAACTTTAGAATCTCAATAAAAGAAGAAATGACCTTTGCTTTTAAAAAAATAATTGTGCATTTGCTTCCAGTATTTTCTAAGATTTTAATTTTTCACTTAAAGAAGCCAATGTATGAAGCAGTAATTATTGTCCATATATTGGAAGAAAAAAGATCTCATTTTTGTAGCTAGGGAGTGAGGGCAGAAAGCATTCTAGAAGGAAAAAGTTCAACATTTTCAAAGAAACAAAGGAAGAAATGCACTTCAGGTAAAAAAGGCCACATTATTTTGGCACATACTGTGAATCACGTTTCAGAGTCTGCCTCTTGCCAATACTGGCAAGTTCTCAAAACTTTTAAGGAGGTAAAAACATTGTTTAGTGTTTACAAATCTTCAGCGTCGTAACAGATGCTTGTCAGATCAGCGGTGAGGGGCTGACTTCTACCTTGTACTTGTTGGTGGCTTCTCTATCACACATAACAGGTCTCACAATCTCTTTGCTCCAATTTGAAACAGTTTCAGTCAGAAGAACCTTACTATTTTCTTTCTTCAACCTCCTTTTTGCATGCACTGAGAAGCAGCCATTACTGAGGACCTCCAAAAAACGGCCAGACACTTGGCTGGTATTCAGGCCTAACAGGGGATTCTGGGATATGTCAGCAATACCAGACCGAAAGACAGTCAGATCTACACTGCTGTCAATAAATCTTTTATAAGCTATAAGGATACTAACTCTCCTAAGCACCCTTCCAAATGTGCATCCCACCACCACCATCACCCCTTCAGGTATCAGACCAACTGGAAACTCTGAGCACAAAGATCTAAAGCCACCACACGATAAGTAACCATCAACAGTGAAAGGTAACACAGGGCATGGGAAGAGCCAGAACAGCTGTATTTCTTTAACTCCCAGGAAATGCTTAAGTCAGAAAAAGAATGGGTCCTGCTCACCCCGACAGAAGCTGCCCAGACATCTTTCTGTGCTATTATCTGCTAAAGAATCATATGCACAACCTGCACCCACCTTTGGCACCTTAGGTCTCACGTTGCCCAATTAGATCAGTCAGTCTCTTTTATAAATTACTTTCCTAAAAATTTAAAAGATAAACCTGGGATGTTAAAGAGTACTCTAAGAAAGTACTTCAAATATACATACATACGTATGTATGCATGTATGTATGTATGTATGTATGTATATGCTCTAGTGCTCTTACACATACAAATACATGACAGGACTTTAACAATGTTGTCATCATAGACAGATTAAATAAACAGTAAGGTTGAAGAGGACAAAGGAACCAATGGGCAATATGTCAAATTTCCCAGTTAAAAATTATTTTAAAAATAAAAATTCATTCATTCATTTAAAAAGGGTGAAAGAAAGGTCACTTGTTCCTGCTTAGAAGTCAGCTGGGAGGTGTTGTTTTTCTAATTTGCTACTCAGAACTGGCTAAAGTAACAGACACTTCTTATAATTCACTATACATTCTCAAAAACCCAAATATTTGAAACATTTACAGGGCACATATTCTGAAATACTCATCGATAACCTGCCAACAGAATGCAAATGATGTCACATGCTTGCAAAGTCAATTTCTCCACTGTCTTGAGTACGGACAGATGAATACAAAAGTTCTCTTTGTAAATCATATGTTAAAGAAAACTTATAGGGGACAGAATGTTAGCTGACTCTTTGAACATTCAACTTTTTAGTATTTAAAAATCCTATGTGTAACAAATAGTACAAGCTAACTTTGAAGGCACCTGTTTTCTCTCTCCTTTATGAAAGCAACAACACATGAATATATGAACTCCAAAACAACTTGCTGGTAGGATTCCACAATTTTCTTTCTTCCATCTGGCTCAAGTAACCATGAAGGCAATCTAGCCGGACTGATATGTACATATAAAAAGTCAACAAGTTACACAAGACCTTTCACATGACACAATGAGCCTTTTGTCTAAAACAAGACCATAGGAAGAAAGTAAAAGTGCATTATTTGACTCAGTCGGCACTGGCTGTGTCCAGAATGCTCTTCTAAATAGTGAGACACGCACTGGCAGGATACATCTTTAAAACTCATAAAGAGTCTTACCAAAAATCAAAATAACTTGCTGTATCATGATAATTATAAACTGTAATAGCGATTTCTCAATGTGTTCACATGGTGTGCAGTCTGGTTATTTTCCATACTAGCCCCTTTGTTGATTAGTTAAGAGTTTGGTTGATGGGTTTCCCTTGGCTATTTGAAATGACGCTAAGAATTCCTGAATACAAACCAACCTTGTGCATGGATGTGATTATCTTTCCTTCATAAATGATCAGCAATTTGATAGTTAAGTTCACTTCCAACTTCTTAATTGGCAAGGGGTTCAAGACGCCCCAGTAGGTCAAAAACACTCTCCACAGAAAAACAACTAACAAGATTGCCTCGCCACCAAACTAAACTTTTTTAACTCCATCACTAGCCAGTTTACAATCTATTCTTTGTGACAAGGGTTTTTACATGTGGCTTCTCTCAGCACTTGTCAACAATATGTTCAACTTATTACCCATCCAATTACCAACACCTCTCACAGCACTACTTACCAGGTCTGCCCTGAGTAAGAACTACTCATGGCTTTGTTTTGCACCTGAGTAAGGGTGGCACCTCAGACAGGAGGGCTTCCGACTGTGTGATTCTGGTCTACCCTCTGAAATCTGACTGGCTTCGTGTCCTTGATCTGCACTGTGGGGAAGTCGGGAATGGCTCCACATCCAGGGAGGCCATCAAGAAAGAAACACACGAGAAGGCAGAAGGAATTCTCCCGTCACACTTACCTGCTGCATGTACAAAGTACGCCAAGTATAAATCAAGTTCCTTAACAGAAACCCCTATGTGATGGGGCTGGACACAGAGCCCTGGATTAGAGCACTGTGGAGACTTTACAAGGCGCTCACCATCAGTACTTTCCAGCGGAATACCCTTAAACAAGATCACCATTACAAGGTCCAACCTCCACACTTTGTCTGCCTGGCGGAGGCAGTCAATTCTTCGCATTTTGCCTTTCTGGTCTGGGTTGGAAAGAACACAGCATGGAGGTTTTTTCCCTGTAACTGTAAGAACAAAATCCTCGCGGTACTCAGGTCGGATATCTTTCCGTAACTTGGCCAGAAGTCGAGAAGCCCACTTCTGCTTGACCTCAGGTTTCTCACTCAGCAATTCATCCTTCACGGCTCTCTCCTCCTCTTTTGACATACGCTTTTCATGCTTCTTGAAGTATTTTCTTTTTCGAGCCTGCAGGTTGAACCATGTGTAGGCGAAGGCTCGGACGTGGGGCAGAAGTGCTTCAATGAAAGGATGAAATTCATCCTGGAGGGTGGAATAAACACACATGAGCATAATGGAAGCAAAGGCAACACAAAGCAAAACTTGTTTTAGAAGGTCACCTTAAAAAGCATCCCTCTTTTCACTTGAAAAGTGGTTCAACCAAAATCACATAGAAAATTCCTAAGGTAGACAATGAAAAGGGGGGCACACTTTCAGTATCTTTTCTTATGATCTGGAAGGAGAAAGTTGCTGAAACTTAAAAATATTTGATATGCTACACTGTGTGGCCTAGTCCCCCCACACACACACCTCCATCCTTTAGATAGTAAGTGACATTTATCTAAATTCTTAGAACAATATATAATCTTAACCCTATTTCATGGAGGCTGTATCTAATTTTGTCCCAGCCTTGACCTCACTACTTGTAGTGAAGCCAGAGCCTAGCCGCCAGATTGGCAAACCCAAAACACTTAGATGCCAGTCAACGTTTATAAAGTCTAGGAGCAAAGCTCATCTCCACCATCAGTGAAAACAAAGGCTTTCCCTCTACAAACAGCCCATGTAAATTCTGATCTGTTTTTGATGTATTTTGATAATATCTTAAGTATTCCTTTTTAAAAATATTACCATTGTATATCATTATCACTACTAAAAAAAAAAGTTAAAAAATATATAGCAGGTCCTAACACTAAAGAAGAGAAGAACATGATATTCATTAAGCTAAAAGAAACGATTTACACCCACAATATCATTGCTGATACTGTGAGAATGAAACAAAAAGTGGGGGGGGCACAAAGCAAAGTGTGCATGCTAGATAGTGAATAGAACACATTACTGCGACTGTTGCCAGCAAATACATTTAATGTGCTTTAAGAAATCATCAGCTCTATAAAATAGACCATCAAACTTTTGAAAATATTTCAGCTTTTTCCCACAGGCAAATAGAAAACCTAGGATAAAGAATGTTTATGAGACTCGAGAAAAAAATCCTAAGTGATGCCTATTAAAATCCAGATCATTTGAAAATAAAATTGAATTTAATGCATTTAGAATTTTGTTGCCTGTTTTACTCAAAATGTTATTCTTATGCTTCCATTTGGTAAAGAGATATAAATATAAAAATTTAAAAAAAAGTAATCTCCACAACCACATTTGGAATACATCTGACTTTCGATTAACTAAACCACCACACTAATCTTATATAACATCTTTGTGTCACATAACCTCCGCCAATGACAAACTTTCAAGTAAATGAGGATAAGAAACTGAAGAGTGTGGAGGACAAGCAGAAGACGCACTCTCTTTCGGTTTGCTACAGCCAACTAGGTGAGTGTGTCTGAGGCATGAGGAACCATCACATCAAAAATAATATTACTACTAAGGAAAGTGTTACTTTTTTAACTTAAAATGTAAACAGGGCATAACTGGTAAAATGTTTCAATAGAAAAATCCGTTGAAATTTTATATATTGTAACCAATCATATAAATACTACATATGGCAGTGTTTAGGTGTACATCAATACATAATTAATCACTGAAATAATTGGCATTTTTTTTCTTCTCTGCACAAATTTAAGGCTCTAAGTACCAAGTTTAGCTTTGAAAACTACTCTTTTTGATAAAAAAAAAAAATACAAATGAGAAATAATGCACTTCCATAATGTGCATTCTTCAAGTGAGGTGAGAAGAGGAAAATATACAAGAATTAGATTATTCCTTGCCATAAGTCATTGGCACTTAAAATTTTCATGCTTTTCAGAATTTTTCTTATTCCCAGCATTTAGAAGAAAAATACAAGGGTCCAAGTTAACCTTTATCTGCTAAAGTGGAGATGAAACCCAATACATTCATTTAAACATTACTAAATTCTGAACTCATGCTGCAAATGTCCTGAAATACATAAATGTTAAGTTTGAAGCAGTCCTCCACATTGACTGCTGTCCTTATAATATACAGGACATGCTGGAGATCAAGGCTCTGTGTCATAATGCAAAGAATTCTTAAGTCTACCTGAAACCACACAGTGAGCTTTCCCCAAAAGGAGGAATTCTTTGCAAGTCTCAGCCCTATTTTGTCATACGAAGAACAGCTCCAAACAGTTTACATCTGTGTTAAGATATTCTCTGACTAAATAGTATCATTCATGATAATTAATATTTCAAATAAATATTCTAATATGATATTTTATGTAACCAAAGATATTTTAAAAACTGGGAATGATGTTCATTTATGTGCAGAAGCTTTTTGTTTACCTGCCAACCAAATGCCCAGATATCAATCACATCATAAAAAATCTCCAATGGAGACCAACTATGTCAACTAGTCATTAAGAATAATCTTAAGTCCCCAATTTTGCATCAAAACTGTTCACAATGTATTACTCTCCACAGGTTTCTAGAATGTGCCAATGAAAGTGCACAATATTTTCTATAACTATACTCACATCCACAATTATACTGTTATTTTATAAACTGTATTTTCAACTTATTGCTAGAAATACGCCAAAAACATGAAAACTAAAAAAAAATTAAATTGCAGGAAATATCCAGGGATAGCATAAATGTTTATTCAAAAAAAGCCTATAAAGATGTTGGTGAACAAAACAGCATAAGCTATATAATATTTCAAAATATTTAAGAGAAAGTAAATAATATTTTACATACATCATTGAGGAGAATGTTAAAACCCACCAATAAAAATAAACTGGAGAGCCTATTTCAAAACGGTATTACTTTGAATCGGCATCTTAAATATTGGTCTGTTTGAAAGTAAGCCAAGTTTAAGAACCACAGAACAGTGAGATTTCTGGAAACCTTAAAAAAAAAGGTTCACCCACAAAGTTCTGCTGTGCTATTATGTTTTAGCCAGGTACATGACTTGATTGGGATATGTCCATCCTTGATTAAAATAAGAAGCCTGACATTGTCCTGGGAAAGTTCTTTCCAAGTGCATGCTAGTAGATGAAGTTTACTGTTTCATTGAGAGTCCTTCATCACTGTGCTGGTTGGATCGTTTTATTTTTTTTTTTTAAACAGGCACTAACCTATCTAAGTTTATATTTCTTAAACTGGATCTAACGTGTTATAAATATTCCAGAAAGTTAAATAAATGATAAATCATCCTTTAAAGAACCACCCCCATAAAAATAAATGAGCCTTTATTCCCTATTTATTGTACATTTTTTTCACCAAATGTTACACCAAATAAGCATTTCTCTTAGTGGTGTTTCAGAAGCAGGCCTAGTAAATGCATCAATCAATGCTGCCAATTATGCAGGAGTGGGGGGAGAAGGAGAGAGAGAGAGAAAAAAAAAACATTCTTAATGTGATAATAGCTCACAAATCAAGAGAAGTCAACTTTGTTAAAGACTTGACTATGCCCAGGGCCTGCATGGATACACAGCTGTGCAAAACCCTGGAACATAAGTTTATCTTTTCAACCCTCACTTGAGAAGACAGTAATGATCTGTAAGGGTCCTTTCTCTCTATCAGAGCACATTGGTACTGGTTACAAGTTCTATGCACTGCAAACTTTTACCAGCTAGAATTGCAGCCTTCAAATCTCAGCATATTCACTGTGGTCTATAATTCATTCAAATCATCTTACACTTTGCATCTGATCCATATGCAATTGTGAATCTTGCCAGAAGTGGTTGGAAAAGTTTCATTCCATACTTGCACAAGTTACTAAAATAGGAACTTTGTAAGTTTGATGGGGGCGGGGGACTTTTACAATAACTAAAGCAACTACTATCCATTATTAATGCTAGGCCTTAATCCCAAATAGACCATCTCAACATGAAAGATGCATTTAAGAGATCAAAGAGCTGGTGGTACTGCAGTTAGGTACTGCAGTGGCAGGGACGTCATGTGGGAAATAAATCCGGAATCTTGGGAAAAGAAGGGAAGCTACTAGTACTTTCCAGCCTCCCAAAGTACTCCGGGTAAACCGTTATCTACGTCTAAGTGAGGACAAGAGTGTTACAGGGTTTTCTAAGGGAGTAAATAGGCCTTTTATTCAAGTGCGTAACTCCATGTAGGTGATTGATGGTCAATGTATCAAAGCAGTATGCAGACTCCCACTTTTTTTTCTTTCAAAAAGAAATAGCGCAAAAAATCAGTTGACTTCGTGTCTTTTAGTCAAAGAAAATAGTAATATATTCAAAAGGGACCTGATTTGGAGCCGAGAAGCTGTTTAGCCTGAGGGTGGTGCAGACTGGGAGAGATAGGAGTGGTCAGAGGGGCGGAGGGCGCGAGAACCCCACGCTGCGAGTGGGGTCGCGGAGGAAAAGTTGGCAGGTCACGCCGCTGCGCGCCGAGCGGGAGGCCCGAGTCTCCCGGAGCGGCGGCGGCTACGGCGGCGGGGGGCACCGCGTCCGGCCCGGGCCGCCACTCGGACTCGCGGCCGGTCGGAGCCCAACTCCGCCCGAAGCTCCCGGCCTGAGGCCTGGGCCTCTGCGTGGTGTGGGCGCGCCGGCTCCCCGAAACTTTCCCCGGGAGAGGCTCTCGGGTGGGCGGCGAGGACGCAGGCTCGCGGGGCGCGAGTCCACGCAGCCCGGGGCCGGGGCTCGCCGCCGCCCGCCGCGTCTGAGGGGCGCTGCCTGCCCGGACCCCGCGCTGGCAGCGAACAAAAGTGCGGCAGGGGCGCGCAAGGGGGCGCGGCGGGGTGGCCGGGCGGCCGGGCGGCTCGCGCGCCCTGCGGCGGCCCCGGGCGTGCGGGCGGGCGCGGCGGGCCCGGGGATGGATCCGGACCCCTCCCCTGGCGCGGCGGAACTCCGGCTCGGCGCTCGGGGCGGCAGAAACGCTGAGTCCAGATTTCGGCGTGTCATGGGCTTGCCACCCACTGGAACACGTGCGGGGCGCCCGAAGAGAGCCCCGGCGTTCCGCAGACCGGCGCCCCAATATTAATTAACGCATTAATAAGAGGGCGCCATTAGCCATGTGCCCACACAAATGGCCGAGCAGGCAGAATGCACCCGCATGGAAACAAAGTTACTTTCTTCAAGCTGCACGTCTCCCGCCCCCCGCACACGCGCGCGCACACTGAACCACGCGCGGCCGCGGGCTCCCCCGCCACGCGCGCCAGCCCGGCGCCCCTGCCCGCGCCCCGCGCCCGGGCCCCCGCAGCCACTTACCTGGGTGAGACAGAGCGGAGAATACATCCCTGCCGGGCGCGGGGTGCGTGTGCGTGTATGCGGGCCGGAGGTGTGCGTGAGTGTGGGTGAGCCGGCAGCGAGGACGAGAGCCAGGAGGAGAGGGGGGAGCGCGGATCCAGCCTCCTTCTTGCGTTCACATTTCCAACTCGCCTCAACTGCGGCAGCCGCGCGATTGCCGCTCCACGGGCTGAACTTTAACCCCGCCTAGAGTTTCCCTACACTCCACCATCCATGTCTACTGTACGCGGGCGTTAAAGGCGTACGCACCCTTTCCCGCGCCCATGCCGCCGGCCCGGTGCCCGCCCGCGCCGCCTCTGCACCGCACCGCACAGCCGCCGCCCGCGCGCCGCGGGGGGGACAGGGGGAGGGGCGGCTGCGGCGCGGACACCGGTCCCCAGGCTCCGGCCCGCCCGCTCGCTGTGCGCCGGCTCCGCGCAACCCTGGGGAGCGCGGGCAGCAGCGGTCACAGTCTGTGCCGGGCCGGCTCGAGGCTGCCACAGGATGTGCTTAAGCAAACAAAACTACTTTTCCTCGTCCCCATCCCCCCACCCCGCCGCAGACTTGCGCGGACCTCGGCTGAGGATTTGGGCAACTTTGCCAGGTCGCCCCGCACCCCTTGGGCCACTGGGTGGGCTCCTGGAGCGCCCGAGAGAAGACTGGGCGGCATATTTGCATGTATGCAAATTTCTTTGCAAAAATCAGACCGCCGAGGTTAACTTTTTTTCCCTCTCCTCTGAAATGCGGTACGGCTCAAAGCTTTGCAGTCTCTCCAGCGAAGCTTTCTGTGGGAATGGACTCGTCGGCAGAGGTAATTATGCACAAAATCCTGCGAACTTTGTGCAGTTCAGTCCTGTGACATTCAAAAGCAGGGGGTGGTGGGGGGACAATCTCACACCGGAGAGTCACCAGGTTGGGGGAGGGGGTCTGCAGAAAGGAAGGCGCGGAGCCACGAGTAACGTTCTCCCTCGCAGAAGTCGGGAACTAGTGGGTTTGAGCACAGACGCCATGCAGAAGTTCAGTCACTTTCAGAAACAACAGTGGTCTAGCTGAGACTTTTCTTTTTGGTCTGTTGAGGAGTTTTAAAAAAAAAAAAAATGGAAAGGGATGTCCCCTTAGGGAAAAGGATATATGTTGATCCACAAACGCATGCCCAGAAGTGGCATGGGTTCTTTCCCTTTCCTGTACTCCGGACACCTCTGAAAGGGTGCCTTCGTGGATCTCCTCTTTTTCCCTCCCCCAGGTAATAGTTCTTAAAATGGAAAAGAGCTTCCTGCAATTATTTTAGGTTTGCTAAAGTATTGTTTTGGCAGAAAGGGGGGGTGGTTTTTAGGGTTTGGCAAGTTGCCAATAAGCCTGCTTTTCCAGTTTTTTTTTTTTTTTTTGTTTTTTTTTTTAGCTTCATATTTTCTCTCTAGGCTCTTTTCTCCTGGAGGAGGGAAAAGTATACCTGCATTGGCTAAACCTTTATCTCATCTCCCCCTCTCCCTCCTGGAAGTGTTCAGTCTCCTGTATTTGCCAGCCCTTCTCAAAAATCCCCAAATTCCGACACTGACCGAGACAGAACAGAAATGACTAGAGTTTGTGGAAGAAATCCCTGTAGACATGCCCCCTAGGTAAATGAGGGCGCCTGGTGGAATAAAGCCATTTTCATTCAAACCTTTTTCTTTTTCTTGATTTTTCTTTTAAGAGGCAAGAATGCTCCTTGGCCAAGCACAAAATAAAATCCTCTGAAATGGTCCTGCATCTCTCAACTCATTTCATGTCTGTCCTCACATCCATTTCCCCATACGCAAGAAATCATTCTCTCACACCCTTCCCTTCAGAACATCCTTGGAAATCTCTCAAATTACTTATTAAGGGTTAAGGGAAATAATAATTTTTTCTTTTAATTAGGGGCGTCCATTTTCACCAACTAAGCAAGTACTTTCCCTTGGTTCCTTGTGGATTTCAGTAGGGAAGAATGTTCGCCAAGCTAAGGCGAGTTACAAAGACAACATTCCTGGCCACGAAAACCTTTGTAGGAATCTATAACTCCAATGCGCTCCAAGTTTCCTCGATAGAAGTTTCTGGCTGTGGGACCCAACATGTAACTGAGGCACAGTGCGAAGTGAGTGTCCCGCGTGTGCTGGGAAAGTCCTTCCAGGGCAGATTAAAATCTTCCTTTTGGTGCATCACATCTGTCTTTTTTTCAAAACAGCAAAGATTCTTACTTTTGATTCTCAAGGGGACCAAGAAAGAGAGAGAGAGAGAGAGAGAGAGAGAGAGAGAGAGAGAGAGAGAGAGAGAGAGAGAACTGGCACGTCGCCCTGGTTTTTTAATGGGGGACAGTAATTGGATGCCAGCATTTCCACTCCAGAAACTTCTATTGTTGCAGCGGTGGATGTGTCCGCGATTTCCAGCTTTCTGCGGTTAGCAATATTATCTTAAGTAACTTTTGGCGCCCTTCGTAAGACTTTTGGATATGGGGCGATTGTTTGCGCCCTCTAGGCAAGGGCTGGATCCAAGTTCAGCACCAAAGCCCTCCACATCCGCTCCTGCTTTCTCTCCTATCTGCGCCAGCTCCCGCTCCCTCCCCCGCGCGGGAGGAGGGTGGAAGGCGGGGAACTCTACAAAGCCCAGTCCCAACCCTAGCCTGTGCAAACGAGACTGAGAAAAATACAGTAGAAGAATTACAGTTACAGAATGGCTTCTGGTAACTTTCTCTCCAACAGGCATAAATTTAAACACATACAAAGAAACAGATGTTCCTCCAAGGACAGGCTGGGGGCGAAAAGCATCGCTAACTTTCTCCCCTCTTCCCAAGTTGCAAAAGTAAATCTTTGTGTAGAGTTCACAAAGACACTGAGGGAGGGGGAGAGCGAGAAGGAGGGCGAGGGGAGGGAGAGAGGAGAAAGAGGAGAGAAGAAGAGAGGAGTGGAGTGGAGAGAGAGGAGAGAACAGAAGACAGGAGAGGTGGGGAGGGGACACGAACACAGCATGGGTGGAGGAATAGAGCAGTGTAGCAAACAGGTGAAGTATGAAAACTAGTTGACTGCAATCATATAAATGACCCATTGTTCGGAAGAACAAACTCCTTATTGGAAATAACTCCTCTAATCATTTATTTTGCAAGTGGTAGGAGGCTGCCTTGAAATGCGATTGTCTCTGTGAAAAGGAGGCTCCTGCTATGCTTTCTGCTATCCATATTCTTCCTGGCATGGAGCCCAGCCTTGCATTTACTGTGTTTTATTTGCAGAAACATTACCTTGCCAGCTTTAGTGAAATCCTCTTAGATATATAAATTACGTCAATAAAGTTTCTCTTATATGTACATCTAAAATACCTCTCATTTCAGAGGTTACTTAACTGGGAAATCCTATTAATATGATTTAGATTTTAATGCCCAAAGCAGTGAAGTCTGACTGAGATTCCTAAGTGACAACACCATCTATTATAGTTATTTCTAAGATTGACTTTATTAACTAGCATTTTCCAGCACTTTTCTTGTCTAGTTTTTTGACCTCCTGGCCACTTCTCATATGCATATAATTCCAAACTGGATCATTTGATGAAATGAGCACACAAGTGAATTGTGACATCAAATTTCCAAACCAGATGTTTGATCACTAGGTCTAAAGCCCCAAGAAACAGTTGGATGAAAATTAAGTCCACAAAAAGAGAAAGGCCCATACTGTTTTCCATTCATCTCCCAACAGAATTAGGTGTGTACACTGCCCAGACAGAAGGAGGTGGTAGATATATTTTAGCCAGAGGATGCCACTTACATCTCCAAGACAAGCTACACAGGTGAATTCTACTGCACTGGTGTCAAGAACTTGAACTATAGTCCAGACTCCAATTCAAAGAGAGCCAGTTATGTCCCACACATACACCCTCCTCCAGGGCTGTTGTGGTGAGAAGAAACATGAAATTGTCCAGGCTTCAGATACTATTGCAACTGACCATATACTGAAGCAGAATTCAATAAAAGACAACACAGTACACTCCCACCCTGTCTTTTGAGTCTATACAACAGCTGTCAGTACATCTATGAAGCATTTTCTTTTTTAAAAAAAACTGTTGTTTAACATGCATGCTTATCTTCAAAGTACTTGGAACCAAAGCTGAAAAACCAGTGAGTTCTGAAAGTCTGGATACTCAAACTGTACTTCTAAAGCTCACTACAGTCTCAAAATTCAGGCAATGCTTAAGCCACACATTTGTAAAAATAAGACCTTCCACCAATCACCAAATTCCCTGAGTATAAAAACAACTACTAATGCAAAGTTAAATATTTCTCTAGCAGGATATTTTTAGACTTTCTCAACAGCCAAAGAAAAAGAAATACACGATCCATGCAAAAATCCCCCCATCGGACCTTAAAAAAAAAAAAAAAAAACTCTCAAACTCCTATTGTGCTGGCTAAATCCGGAAGAGCTTGTAGCTTTGACAGCTGGAACCAAACCATCCTCTTCAGAACTGCCAAGAACTTCAGATCTCCTCTGCCCCGCCCCCTCTGGCTATTACAAACCATTGTACACTCAAGCTTCCTCCTGATTGGATGAAGCTTTTGTCAATCTCCCATGTTGTCCCATTGATTAGAGGACCGAATCGTCAGTTATTCTCCCCGTCCAGACATTTCTTTTCGGGTTAGGTTGACTGCAGAGGCCAGACGTCTTTAACAGGGCAGAGCACGTACAGGATTCCCCCCACCCCTTTCTGGAACCAAGCAAACGCTAGGAGGAAAAAAAATCTGTTAAGCTCAGCAATTTTTTCGAATATCTGGGATAAAAAAAAAAAAAAGGAAACCAGTCTCTGGTGCAAATAACAAAAACGCCATCCACAAAGCTGCCTCTGCCTCTTTAAAAGAAAACCATCACAATAGACATTTACCCAGCAATCACTCAAGTGCATATGCGAGCTGCAGAAATTTTAAAGTCTTAGTCATCAAGCATAATCATTCTACCCGTTGCTTATAAAATGCATATCGTATAAATGTAAAATAGAAAGTTTAAGATGTACCACGTACCATTGCAATGTAAAAAGAGTACGTGAGAAACTTTAAAATGTTCAGACGAATTGCTTCATTTGCTGTCCCCCTTTTTTTGCATCAAGAAAAAAAAATATAATAAACTTGGAACCGTTGAAAACCCGGAAGAGGTTTTTTTTTTTAAAGCTGTTGACCAATTGCAGGCTTCTTGAATGATTTTTTTTTTTTTTAACTCCAAATCAAAAGGTTTTTGCACAGGCAACGCGCTCTCTCCCTCTCACAGTCAGTCTCCCTCTCTCGAAGACTCTTTCCTCTTTGAAAGCGATCCGCTCTAGCCCGGCCTGGCTAGTCCTCACATTCTCTCGTGTTTTGCCTGGTGTGTTTGAAAAGAGACTTTGCAGAACTTGCAACCTTTTCGGCTGTCCCTCTCGGCTCTCCCTACCCCCTTGTTTATTTCCGCAATCGCTGCAATTTGCATAGTAACCCCGCTCGGGACGGGAGGGGGGGGTGGCGAGGGGGCAGGGCAGGCCCGGCCGCCCCTCCTCCGCGGCCCAGTCTCCTCCCCCACGGCGCGTGGCCAATGGGAGCCCCAGCGTTCAGCCCAAGCTTGGGTCGGGACACTGCAGGAGTGCCTTGCGTGGCTAGGCCCTGCTCGCGGGAGCACGGTTTTGGCGCAGTGGAAGTTTCCCGATTGGCGGAGGGCTGTGGTTTTGCATGTTTTAATTAATTCGGCACACCTGCTTTCTTGTGTGTGCGTGTGTCCCCTCCTCCCCTTTTCCAGAGCTTCTCTTGAGTTATTAGGCTAGATCGTGATGGTTGGCGAGAGATTTAACCTTTATTTGCACTGGTGTAGACCCAGAGTTAAAGATCCTCTTTGGTGCATTAAATCAAAAGAGAGCAAAATGTCACAGAGAACTTGCAAGGAGATAAAGCTTTCATCCTGGGTTCAGAAAGGAAAAGACAGAGGTTCCTTTCTCTGCCGATGGCTGAATTGTTAAGTGGAATCCCTCAAGATAGAGCTGTTCCTTTAACGCAGTGGATACTGAAAGGCTCTAATTTCATTGCCAAACATCAATTTATCATATCCTTAGTTGCACCCAGTCTAAAGCAAGCCCTCCCCTTCCTATCCTGCCCCCACCCCCAACAGGACAGCTGAAAGAGGAATGACTTTGGGGATGGGTGTTAAGGTCAGTAACTGGAACATGAAGTCCTTTATCTCACTGACTCACCTCATTTCACTAACCCAGACTCTTTTAAGGTAATGTAGTCTGGTGTTTTAATGTCAATGTTTTGTGTGTTTGTTACAACCATTAGAATAACCTTTGGTGCAGACCGTAGACCAATCGTGTTAAAGGGAGTATCTCTTTAAGTGGGAAGCATCACTACCAGGCTGTTGCAGTTTGTTGCTGTGGGGTGGTGTGGGAGGGATCTAGAACATTTTGCTAAATAACTGAATTATAGGAAAATGAATGCTAAGCTCATTGTATCAAAAATTATCCAATAAGTCAAGAGGGCTCAGAAGCAACCTGGAAGTTGTCTGCTTTTGTTAACCATCCTTGGTGAAAAGATCAAATTAGTAAATAAGTCTTAGCACAGTTAAAGCAGAAGCTAGAGAAATCGCACATTTTATTTTGAATCATATTTTTGGCTTTGGTGGTGTATTTAGCAAGTTGCCAGCCAATGCAGCATTCCTGGGAGGTGTCTTACAGTGTCTGTCCTTGGTATGAGACAAACTCTGCTGTGCCCATCAGCCTTTGATAGACTGGGGTATGTTCCTAGTCTATAAAACTTTTGGCATTTAGTCCAGTTCTCCTCTATTGAACTCCATTTCTACCTGGCATACAACTTCTTTCACCAGAAATACACTTAATGGGAGAAAGTGGGTTAGGTAGAATAAATGATAATAAAAGTTTTTTTAAGAAAAAAAAAAAAGTTCTAGGCCTAGTTCAGCTGGTATCAGATATGTGACCTTGAGATGGTAATAATACCTGTAAAACAACATTTATCTGTTGTGAGGATGGAGGGCTGTTTTGTGTAGAGAGAAAAGCCTTTGAAATGCCCAAGATGGAGGTACCTGTGTTATATTAATCTGTATACTACACCATCTTGGTCCAAATTATCCCTAGTGCTAAAGCAGGACAGACTTCATCAGTAGATGATAACAGTGAGTTTTCTCTGCATTGTCTGTAGTTCCTTATCTTGATTTGATGTGGTTAGATTAGCACCATTCCAAAGTGATGTTTTTTACATGTCCATTTAGTTATCAACAATGTACCATGGACTTCAGAGTCCAATTTAGGCTTTAATATTGGTCATTCCATGAGATGTTAAATTATTTAGCCTCTGCAAGCAGTAGTTTCATCCGTTAGAAGATGGGAACTATTCAAATAATGTAAATTACCTGGGAGAGTATATACTTAATACACGTAGTGATAATGCTACCATGTTCTGGGTACATTGAAGTGCTAAGAGCTGGGATAGAAAAAATAAGACTATCTCTGCTTTTAAGAAGCCTTAGACCAGGGCAAAGGCAAGATACAAAGCTAAACAGAATGCAATGTGGTAAGTGCCATGTCCAACTTAAATATAGATGTATATATATGACAGACAATATGATAGAATGGCCAAGTTTGCATGGCTGTAGCAATAGTATCATGGAGGCTGGAAGGAATGAAATTATTTTTTATGTTGGAAGAACATATGCATTTGTCCAATTGACAAGCAAAGATCAAGTCATCCTTCTCCAGGAAAATATTGTGGTGTCCATGTACATAACTGACCAAGAATAGGAATGTGTCTGATAGAGACTATCTGCCTGGCACAGATTGGCTTGCTTCATAGTTAGCCAGAGGTAATGTCAGAAAGGCAGGCTCAGGCAAGTTTGTTGCTTATCCTATGAGCCATTTGAACCTTCATTTAAGGGACTGGGAAGACATCAATGATATATAGCCAAAAAGAGAAATATCTTTTTTTACCCAATATCAAAACTCTTACTCAGATTTGCAAACTAGAAAGATCATTCCAGTAATAAAGGCCAAGAGAGCAGTTAGAAAGGGCTGAGAGAAAATGAAGTCTTGGAATGAAAGAAAAAGAGGAGAGAAAAGAGGGCATGGTAGTTTGTATATGAGATGATCCACAAAAAGGTTCATATGTTGAAAGGTTGGTGTCCCACTGGCAGGGCCATTTTGAAAGATTCTGAAAATTTTAGGAGATGAAGTTAAACTGAAAGAAGGACATAACTTGGGTCATGTTCTTGGAGCTTACATGCTGCCCTAGGTTCCTCTCTGTCTCTGTCTCCTGCTATGTGAGGTGATCTGCCTTTACCACATGACTATGAACAAGATGTTCTGCCCTACCACACAGGCACAGAATCAGTGGAGCCAAGGGCCATGGGATGAACCTCTGAAATTATGGCCCAAAATAAATCTTTCTTTTAAGTTGTTCTTTTGAATATTTTGGTCACAAGCAAGGAAAGCTACCTAACACAGTGGGAGTAAGGGGAGAAATCAAGGGACACATATCACAGGTATTGGTTTTCAAGGACTTTAATCAACAGGGACAATTTAGGAGTAAAATTTTTGCAGATTTTCCTCCAGTGTTCAAGTACCCATATGCAAAATATGTTCTGTTACTAAAAGAGTCTCTCTCTGCTTCACAAACTGCCACTACTATGTTTTAAACCTACTATTAAATAGTATTAGATAATATGAATAGTATTATATAGTATGAAAACCATACCAGTAACAGTAGCACTCACACATTGAGTTTACTATGTTGACTTCAGTAACCTCTACTCTGTTGTATCATTGAAAATAAGGTATGCATTGATATTATTTGCCTCATTAGAGCTTCATATCTTCAAGTATTTTGGCTTTATCCCTTCAAAATAGTTGGCACTTCCAGGAGTTCAGTTTTGTTGCCCCAAATAAAAACATAATGGTTTTGCAAGGAATATGGGAATTGAACACTAAAGTCTTACAGAATTAGAGACATAATTCAACAATACAATAGTTTTAATAATTTAATCTGTGAAGTTAATTGAAAGTTGATACAAAGGTATATATATTTGATTTCCATATTTGAATCCTAGATGAGCCAAGATACCTTTCAGACAAATATTAAACATAGGCATCCAAAAGACTATGATGGTAATATACATGGTTACTATCATAAGAGAAATTAGTCTAGGAATTAATGAGGCCCCCAAGTAGGCAAGTTTTGGTAAATGTTTCCCCCCCACACCCCACCACTACAATCTCTGTTCTGTCTAGTCTGGCAGATATAGATGAACAGTTTGGAGTCTATATCTCCCAGTCTTCCTTGTTGGGAGACACAGGGCATGGCTAAGCATTTTTCTGTTTCATATGAACAGCCACGTTAAACCCATATAACTTTCTTAAAAAAAAAAAAAAAAAGTTGTCCTGAGTTGTAGCCCTTTCCAAAGGCTGAAAAGTGGCTCTGTTAGAGCCCTACCTTAAGAACAAAGATCAGGACAATGCCCTGGGAGACAAGAAAGTAACAAGATGGAAAGAACTCGGGTCTCTAAATGACCTTACTAAACAGAGTGGCTTCTTGCACCCACATCATCCTAAAGCCACTGCATGTTAAATTTCTTATATGATAGTCTTGAGTATAGTTAATAAAATAATCAAGATTATCAAATAATTGAAGAGAGGGCTGGAGAGATGGCTTAGCAGTTAAGCACTTGCCTGTGAAGCCTAAGGACCCTGGTTCGAGGTTCGGTTCCCCAGGTCCCATGTTAGCCAGATGCACAAGGGGGCGCACGCGTCTGGAGTTCGTTTGCAGAGGCTGGAGGCCCTGGCGTGCCCATTCTCTCTCTCTCTCCCTCTATCTGTCTTTCTCTCTGTGTCTGTTGCTCTCAAATAAATAAATTTAAAAAATAATAATAATTGAAGAGACTTTCAGACTATGTTCCCTCTGAAGTTCTACAGCCTTTCTTCAAATGGGTACATAATATATTGAATTTTATTCTCTGTTTTCTTTTTAAGACTCCCTCCCCCCATTCTTCCTCTGCTATCTCTCATCCCAACCACAGCAAATAACCCACCCTTTGTTTTTCATCATTTCTTTTGTAAAAAAATATTTTATTTATTTATTTATTTGAGAAAGAGAGGCAGAGACAGAGAGAGAGAGACAGAGAGAGGGAGAATGGGCATGCCAGAGCCTACAGCCACTGCAAATGAACTCTGGATGCATGTGCCCCCTTGTGCATGTGGCTTATGTGGGAATTGAACCAAGGTCTGTTGGCTTTGCAAGCAAGTGCCTTAACCATTAGCCATCTGTCCAGCCCTTCATCGTTTCTTTTTTTTTTTCTTTTGTTTTAGAAAAACATAGTTTATTTATTCATTTGATAGAGAAAGAGGTGGTAGAGACAGCGATAGAGAATGGGCACGCCAGGGCCTCCAGCCACTGCAAACAAAGTCCAGACACATGCACCCCTTGTGCATCTGGCTAACATGGGTCCTGGGGAGTCAAACCTGGGTCCTTTGGCTTTGCAGGCAAATGCCTTAATGGCTAAGCCATCCCTCCAACCCCCACTTCATCATTTCTTAACACACAATTTGAACTCATTCTTCTTTTCCTTATTTGTGTGATTCCTACTGCCTAGTAATTCCTGAAATTTTCTTCTATTCCTCTCATATTTTAAGAGCTGGCTTAGCAATTACTTCTAGACTCTTAATAACAACTATTATTTTTATTATATTGTTCTTTATCTATTTGCAAGGAGAGAGATAGAAGAGAGACAGTCAGAAAATGGGCATGTCAGAGCCTCCAGCCACTGCAAACAGACTTCAGATACATGCACCACCCTGTACATCTGGCTCCATGTGGACACTGTAAAATTGAACTCAGGTCTGTAAGCTGTGGAGGTAAGTGACTTAACCACTGAGCAATCTCTCAAGCCCACTAGCAGCTGTTCTCTTCGTTCTTATATACCTCCAAGCAAAGTGCCCACTAGAGCTTCAGTGGTTGATGAAAATGTGTGCATGAACAGATGAGCAAATGGCTATCTTTGCCCACCCTTAAACCATGGTAGAAAACAGCAATATGACTGATGTAAGAGAAAGCATTATTAAAATGGGAGAATTATGACCGTAAGTAGAAGGACACAGAATGTTCCTCCCATATTCCTAACCTTTAACCTTCTTGCTGGGTAGTTGGTGGCATTGTCATTACCATCACAGAATTAGGAAATAAAGGAGAGTTACTCAAGTTCATTGACACTGAATCATCCAATAGAACATTTCTTTAGTATTACTCTAAAAAATTCTATTATTATACCTCCTGTAGGAAAAAGTTTGGACCTCAGTGTTTTAAAAAGTGTAATTTTGGTGGTTAGCTGGTAATAATCATAATCAAAAGTAAACATACAGACCCATCCTTCTTATCTTGGGCACACCACAATAAACTGCAGAAGACTGAAATGATGTCATCTAATTGAGCTGCTCTGGCAACCAGAGAGGAAGTCTTGTCTAGTTTACAGAAGAAGTAAGTTGGAAAGGAACTCACAAGTATCCAGCCACTACATTTTACAGATGATAAAACTGCAACTCACAGTTCTAAGGAGCTGGTCACAATACTGGTGAAGAATTAATTCCTAGTCCAATGCCAGTTTCATGACCTCATGCAAAGGCTATTCTGTAGGAGTGGGAAAAGAGCAAGTGGCAATCTCTCCTATTACAGCCAGAAAGAGGCCTGGGAAAGTAAGAAATACAGTTAATGATCCCAGTAGAGGAAAGAAAACAGTTAATTGTCTAAACAAAATCCACGCTAATACTTAAAGATTTACCCAAGTGTGTTTAGACAGTAAAGGATACTTTTAAGGAAAAATAAAGGAGTGTGAGGGCAGCAACACGGGGCCAGAACTTTGGGAGTTGTGTTGTATTCAGATCTGTGAGCTGCTCTCCTGTCTTAGTTTCTACCTTTAGTGACTTTGGGCAGTTCAGTTTCTCTGGAAAGCCGCTTTGACTTCCTCCCGAGCAAAACATAAATATCATCAGCCCTGCTTACTTCATGAGGTTTGGGGAGGACTGAATGAAATCATGAATGTGAAACTGTTCAAAAAATTGAGGATTCTCTCTGTGAAGGCCTGGCCTACTAATAGCTATTAGTAGAGGGCTGTGCCAAGCAAATGATGTGGTTATTTGGTTATGCTTATCTCTCCTTATATTTCATAGATTTTGAATAGAGGTAGACACACAAACACACACACACCCCAATTAAAATTTTTAAAAATGCAGTGAAAATGAGGCTAACATTCAAAGTACATGGTTCTGTATGCTTTATTTGGATTTATTTAAATTTTTGACCTTGAGTTTCTTAACAGTTAAAGAGAAAATGGTGAAAATATGTAATACACATCTATATCATTATAAAAGCCTACAAGGCTTATCTAAAATAGAATCATAAAATATACAATATCCATATGATCATAAAAGTCTAGAAGGGTTATCCCAAAATACTACAGATGTTTTGTGGTTTGAAAAATTTGACACATAACTTCCACCTTCATCTTTGTTCCCTCCCCTCTCTCTCTCTCTCTCACACACACACACACACATGCACCACTTGTCACAAATAATTCAGGCTTCACTGTGATATTCAGTCTGGATAAAGGACTGAGCAAGTGGGAAGGCTGGACACCATCTCCAGGGATTGTTTTAAACTCCTCAACCATAGCTCAAGTGCACCCAGCTAACTGTATTAGTGCTTGCTGTGTAGTAAACCATAATTCACGTAGTTTCACATCAGTATCTCTAAGCCCAGAAAATCAGCAACAAATACAAAGAACTAACTACCTGAGGTTGGTGCCCCTGACCCTGTAGTTTTTCATACTCACATTAATACCCCAACAATCCTATTACATTCCACTGAAAAATTGAGAGAAAGGAAATAGGAACCATGAACCTAGGTGGCCTGAGCACTGGTTTCAGAGTCTCTTTTCCAACCTTGGTCCAGAAGCTCTTCAATCTCTCTTAACTTTTCTTTTTTATAACATTTCCAGAATGCAGGAAACAGGGAAATCTAATAAAGTCAAGCTCATTCTTATTTGATACAACAAGCAAAATAAATGAATAGCATGTCTCCAAACCTCAGTGAATAAGACAAGCATCAGAATTACAAGTCAGGTCAACTAAAAGCATTATAAGAGAAAGGCAGACAACGCGGTCTAACAATGCTTTGGTCAAACTTCTTAGGGACATTGTGGTGAAATATACATTGCATAATATTACTGTCTTAACAGTCCTATCACATTAGGTAGATTCATACTGTTTGCTGACATCCATGTACACAACTCATTTAGCTTTCCAAATTGAGACCCTCTCCACTAAGCAACTCCCCATTCCTCTCAGTGCCTGGTGGCACCATCTTATTTTATTTCTACAAGCCCCATCCCTTACAAGTGAAATCACACTGTCTTTGTCTTTTCATGACTGATCCATTTCACTTAGCACAGTGTCTTCAAGGTTCATTCATGTTGTAGCATGTGTTAAAATTGTCTTCCTTCTTAAGGATGAATAATGTGTGTGTGTGTGTGTGTGTGTGTGTGTGTGTGTGTGTGTGTGATTTCATTTATCCATTAATTTGTCCAGAGACACTTGGATTGCTTCCAGACTTTGGGCTATTGTGAATAACTGCTGTGGACATTGGGACATGTGATGTTCATCTGAGTCCCTGTTTTTAATGCTTTCAGACATAGACCTGAAAGTGGAATTGTTTGATTACATGGTAATTTTATTTTATTTGTTGAGAAGGAAATAGTGACCTTTAGCTTTCTTTGGAGAAAAATATTGAATGAATAAATTCTCTGGTGACTTGTTTCATTTATGGGGTTGATTTCATGAGCACTAGGACTTTTGGATTCCAAGCCCAGAATTCTGACTATACCATCTTTGAAAATTACTTGAATTATTGGCCACCCTCAACTTCTTCATCTGAATAGTATCTTTTCTTTTTCAGAGCTGAAGATTGAGCCTAAGGTCTTATGCATGCTAGACAAGCCATCTGCTACTGAGTTATAGTCCTGGCTATATAAAAAAAAAAATCTCTGACCTATTTCATATCCAAAATCTTTTGCAATTCTAAAGTTTTGTGTTTTGCATAAAACTATGTGCATTAATTCTTCATTAATTTCAGAAATACTTTTTTTAAATGATGAAGCAAATGTTTTCTCTGTATGAAAGTTACTCAGAGGCCTGAAGAAATGGCTTAGCAGTTAAGACACTTGCCTATGAAGCCTAGGGACACATGGTCAATTCCCTAGAACCCACATAAGCCAGATGCACATGGTGACACATGTATCTGGAGTTCATTTGCAGTGGCATGCCCATATTCATATTCTCTCCCCCATGGCTTAGTGGTTAAGGTGCTTGCCTGTGAAGCCAAAGGACCTATGGTCAACTCTCCAGATCCCACATAATCAGACACACAAAGGTGAAGCAAGCACAAGGTTACATGTGACCACTAGGTGGTGGAAGCATATGGAGTTCAATTGCAGTGGCTGGGGCCCTGGCACTCCAGTTCTCTCTCTCTCTCTCTCTAAAATAAAAATAAATACATAAAATATATTTTTTAAAACAGTTGCTCAGGGACTATGGAAACCAAGAGAGGAAGGCTGAGGTGATAGTTAAGAAAACAAAACTGACTGCCTGCAAGTGGGAGAGCAGGTGAGAGATGAGGCTGGGAGTGTCAACACACATCAACATACTGGCCCTTGTGATAAACTTTAAAATACATTTTAGTTTTATTTATTTATTTGAGAGAATGAGAGAGACAGAGAGCACACCAGGGCCTCTAGCTATTGCAAACAAACTCCGGATGTATGTGCCACCATGTGCATCTGGCTTACATGGGTACTGGGTAATCAAACTTGGGTCCTTAGGCTTTGCAGGCAAGTGCCTTAACTGCTAAACCATCTCTCCAGCCCCAGTGCTGACCTTTTAAGACAAATGACTTTAGTGCAAAAGCAGTGGAGAGTCACTGAGAGATTTGATGAAGATGATAATAAGACAAGTTTTTGTCTAGAAAAGTCATTATAATCACTGCATGGAAATGGGTTGCAGAGATCTAAAAACCAACTTCCTTTATTTCCTTCTCATTATCTCTCTCTCTCTCTTTCTTTATCTTATTTCTCCATTTGTTTTGGAAGTTAGTCAAATTGTCCCACAGACTAACCTGGAACAGAAGATACTTGGATCAGAGTTAAAAATACTATACTATAGTCTCTTTACAATAATAATAAAAAAAATTGGTCACCATTTCTCATCAATTGTGCAAAGCCCTCATCTTGATGGTCACTGTGGTTGGTAACCCAGTGGCACCATTAGGTCATTCATTAGTTTGGCAAGTAATATTTTAGTATCACAATACAGTGTAGCTTAGAGAAATAGCTCTGATGAGAGATTTTTCTTTTGTAACAGTAAACATTAAATGTTGGTCTAGGGGGCTTGGAAGATGGCTCAATAGATAAAGGTGCTTGCTTGCAGTGCCTGCCTTCCCAAGTTAAATTCCCCAGCCACCCATGGAAAGCCTGACACAAAAAGTGGCATAAGTATCTGGCTTTTGTTTGCAGGGGCAAAAAACCCTAGCACATGTGTGCACACACACATACACTTACATGTACATGTCTATAAATAAATAAGGCATTGATCTAGAGGTAGAGCTCAATGGTAGAGAGCATGCATGAAACTCTGGGTTCCACCCCTAGCACTGCACACACACACACATACACACACGCAACCACATAGTAATATAATACTTTATATTTCATGAAAGGCTATATATTTGATTAAGTGAAATTTTTCCTTATAGGTGAAGTTCAGTTCTGACTTTATGTGTTATTTTTAAAATAATTTAGTATTAAAGCCAAGTGTGAGCCAGGCTCAGACCTTTAATCTCAGCACTTGGAAGGAAGAGGTAGGGGGATCACTGTGAGTTAAAGGCCACCCTGAGACTAAATAGTGAATTTCAGGTCAGTCTGGGCTAGAGTAAGACCCTACGTCAGAACAACAACAACAAAAAAAAAGCCAAGTGTGGTGTGGTGTATGCTTATAATTCCAGCTCTTAAAAAAAAGTGAAGGCAGGAAGACCACAAGTTTCAGGCCAGCTTAGCCTTATAAAGAATTCCAGGCCAATCAAGACTATGTACTGAGACCTTGTCTCAAAACTAAGCAGTTAAATGCACAAACAGCAACTTATTATAAAATCACAGATCTATGGGATGAGGCTGTTTTTCATATGACTTTTATTCTCTTCACAATGAAAGTTATGAATTGTGTTGGTATCTGCAGTATTTTGAAACAATGAGCACAATTAGTGATCTTTATAGGCCATGATTATTAACGGACCAAGAAAGCTAGTTGATTTCTCTCTCAGATCATATGATTTGGAACAACACTCTTGGTTCTCGTATGCAGGAATAGTACGTTGGCATGTGGGGGCATAAAGATTCATTCATGGCTGGAGAAATTGCTTAGTGGTTAAAACATTTGCCTTTTTTTTTTTTCTTTTCTTGAGGTAGGGTCTCACTCTAGCCCAAAATTACCTATAATCCACTGTGTGGTCTCAGGCTGATTTTGAACTCACAGTGATCCTCCTACCTCTCCCTCCCTAATGCTTGGATTAAAAGAGTGTTACCAACCACAGTGACCATCAACATGAGGTCTTTAAAGGTTTCCGTATATAGTCTTGATCATAGATGCCTAAGGACCCAGGTTTGATTCCTAGAATCCATAGAAAGCCAGATGCACAAGGTGGTACATGCATCTGAAGTTCATTTGCAGTGGCTAGAGGCCCTGGCATGCCCATTTTTCCTCTCTCTCTCTCTCTCTCTCTCTCTGTAAAAATAAAAAATAATATTTTTAAAAGATTCTTTCAGTCTCACTCGTTCACTAGCATGTTTGGGGAAATGAGGCTGGAAAGGATGTTATTTACCTTCAGAACTTTTTGTCACTTTGGCTTTTTTTTTTTTTTTTAAACCAAGGAAAGAAGCCCAACATGAGAGCAAAGAGAACCAGTTATAAAGAATGCCTTCATTTGGCAAGGATCCTTGTAATGGCCAGTTTGGTACAAGCAGGGCAGGACTGAGACCTGGAAAATTAAAGTTCTTAAGGTACTTGCTATACTGTACATTGAAAAAAGAAGCAGTCTTTCAAAAAAGAGGCCAAAGATTCATACTTGTTTTTTCTATTTCCATTAGTCCACTAGCCTCCCCAAGGGCTATAATGTTGACCATAAATCAAACATTTTAATTTGTCATTAAATAGGAGGTAAAAACAAAATTTTCTCAACTGGCTCTCTGCCAAAGCATTTCTACCAGCCCTAGCTACTACCAAAATGTACACTCACTATCATTTTTTTTTCAAAAAGTGAACTATCAAAAAAAGTAAAGTATCAAACAAACTCCAGTTTAGAAATATTTACTGAAGGCCATGGGAGTGCCAGGTACTACATTAAGTTCTGGGAATGCAGATAGGATAAATCAGGCATGATCTGGTCTTATGAAAAGTAAATGTTTAGGGCTGGGCCTGGTGGCACACTCCTTTAATCCCAGCATTAGGGAGGCAGAGGTAGGAGGATCACTGTGAGTTCAAGATCAGCCTGAGACCACACAGTGGATTTTAGGTAAGCTTGGGCTAGAGTGAGACCCTACCTCAAGAAAAAAAAAAAAATTATGTATAAGAAGGCTGGGGATTATTGGGCAGAGACTATTTAGATCACTAACAGCATGTGACTTGTAGCGTTGCTCCAAACACTGGGTTGCGTCCTCCCTCACTCTCTTGTCTTCAACTCCAGTTTCTTACATTAGCAGCAGCATCTTTGCAAACTCTTACTTGGACTCCAGTTTGAAGTAAACACTATATCTTGTTGTGACAGCATTATTGGGCTAAATTCTGGCAATGTAATCTGTATGCTACTTGTGGCAAAGTTTGTGATACTTACTAGTGTTCAATTAGTTTCTCAAGGAAAGAATTTGACAAGATAATTGAGTTTTATTTTGCAGATAATCAAAACATCCATTGCAATCTCATGTGTTATTTGAATGTGGTTTGAATCATTTTAATTTTTTGTAGCATGTCCAGAAGCAAGTTACTTTTTAGTCTATAAAAGCATTTACAGAGGCACCTGTTGCTTCCTGCATTAAGTGTTTGTAACTGAAAAGGGACTGAATGGCTTCTGAAATTCATCCTTCCTTTTCCTCTTCAAAATCAAATAAAACCCTTGGTTATACACATGTCTAAATAGTTTTGATATTGTTGCTAGATCATTTCAGTTGTTTTGATTTGCTCAAAAATTTATGCTTTAAAATATCTTATCAATAACCACACTACTGGAAATCTTAAAGTTTTGTTAAGTACATTACTAGCAGATGCTCCATTCATTTTTTACAATTGGTAATATAAATTTAAAACATTAGCCAGGGAATGGAGAGATGGCTTAGTGGTTAAGGCACTTGCCTGTGAAGCCTAAAGACCCATGTTCAACTCTCCAGGTCCCACGTAAGCCAGAGGCAAAAGTGACGCAAGTGCTCAAGGTCACACATGTGCACAAAGGGGTGCACGCATCTGGAGTTCCATTGCAGTGGCTGGAGGCCCTGACAAACCAAGTCTCTCTCTCTTTCTCATGTGCATGCTCTTATTCTCTCACATTAAAAAAGAAAAAAAAAAAGGGCCAGTCTGTTGGGCTTGCCTACAAAAAAGAAAGAAAGAAAGAAAGAGAAAAGAAACATTAAACTGATTAGCCAGGCATGGTGGGTGGTGCACACTTTCATCCCAGCACTCAGGACATAGAACTAAGAGTATTGCTGACAGTTCATGGCCATTCTAGAATGCATAGTGAATTCCTATGAGCTTGTGCTAGAGTGAGACCCTACCTTGAAAAACCAAAAACCAAAATCCCAACAAGACAAAAAAAAAAAAAAAAAAGAATCTGAAGTTGAAAATTTTAAAGCACTTCACTGATTAAAAGAACAATGAAACTAAGGGAATCCTGAAGATTTTTTTTCCATAGTATTTTATATTATATTAAAAATAAGACCAGCTGGGTGTGGTTGCATGCGCTTTTAATCCCAGCGCTTGGAAGCTGAACTAGGAGGATGGCCATGAGTTACAGGCCACCTTGAGACTACATAGTTAATTCCAGGTCATCCTAAACCAGAGTGAGACCCTACCTGGAAAAAAAAAAAAAAAAAAAAAAAAGCAAAACAAAACAAACAAACAACAAAAAACACCAGTGAACTAAGAAATCTCAAGATTAATAGTCACAGTATTAAAATCTTGTTAGATGCTCATTTATTTTAACCAAATGTCCTGAAGTAGCAACACATAATAAATCTTACTAAGGTTTGGTTTGTGATTTTTTTCAACCTAAAAAAATCCAAGAAAGTTGTGTGTGTGTGTGTGTGTGTGTGTGTGTGTGTGTATACACGTGAGTGTGCATGCCACAGCACGCATGTTGAGGTTGGAGGACAACTTTGAAGTGTCTGTACTCTATGTTCTTTCAGACAGGTACTCTTGCCACAGTAAACAAACTGCCAGACTTCAAACTAAGGTCAGACTAGCTGCTCTGTGAGCGTCAGTGTTTTGTGGCTCCACCTCCCATTATCATGGGCAATTTGGGATCACAGATGCCTGTGTCACTTTGCATCTGGTTTTATATGAGTGATAGGGAATTGAACCTGGGCCTGTAGGCTTTGCAGCCACTTTGCAGCCACACATCTCCTCTACCCACCAAGATCTTTTTTTTAAGTTAGTTTTGCAGGGTGTAGTAGTGCACACCTTTAATCCCAGCAGAGGTAGGAGGATCACCATGAGTTCAAGGCTACCCTGTGACTACATAGTGAATTCCAGGTCATCCTGGAAAAGAGTGAGATCCTACCTCATAAAAACAAAACAAAACAGGGCTGGAGAGATGGCTTAGCGGTTAAGTGCTTGCCTGTGAAGCCTAAGGACCCCGGTTTGAGGCTCGGTTCCCCAGGTCCCACGTTAGCCAGATGCACAAGGGGGCGCACGCATCTGGAGTTCGTTTGCAGAGGCTGGAAGCCCTGGCGCGCCCATTCTCTCTCTCTCCCTCTATCTGTCTTTCTCTCTATGTCTGTCGCTCTCAAATAAATAAATAAAAAAAAGAACAAAAAAAAAAGTTACTTTTGCTGCCTACTAGGGTCTTCATAATGGCAAATCATAATGATATAAATGGTATCACAAAAACATTAACTATATAAGCTTTTAGAGGAACACTTCACAAGTGTAGAATCATTTTATTGCCTAACCTCTTTGGTAGTTTTAACATGTTCTTATTTGAATTTATGTGTTTTGATATCAAAGTTATAGATATAATTTTGAATTCTCTCTAGTTCTGAGGCCTTGGAACCTGTGGCTTTAGAAGGGACAGTGCAGTGTAGCTGCCTAGGAGCAGGGATTTCCTGAGTATGCCCAGATGTTAACCTCCTTTCATGTGACTCTCCTTTAATGGTGGAATTAAAATGCCTATCTTCTGACTACAGTAACATGGAAATTGTGTCTATAAATCATGGGTTGTGAAATTGTGGCCCAAACCCACATGCTGGCAGTATGTTTTAAATGTTAGGGCAAATGAAATTATTATTGAATTCATTTTTACTGTTTCAGAAGCACTAATCAGCAGGCTAGATTTCAGTTTTGCAATGAGCTTGCCCTGAACCTCTACATTCTTAAGCAGGAGTACTTGTTCATGTCCAGGACAATCTAGGCCCACTTTCTGAAGGAAAGGAAAGTCATCAGCTTGGACTTTTCCTTCCCAGTCTCAGGATCTTCTCGGCCCTGTTCTCTACAGGTTGGGGTTGCATGTAAAGATGGAGAAGCAGCTGTGAGGGCTGGATCAGCCTGGCTTCCTTTACAGAAGCCACTCATTTGCAACCCACTAGGCACTTAAATCCTTTAAAACTACAAACAAACTTTGGGAAAGCTATATCAGTGTAAACAAAGACCGATTGCTTAAGTTATTATTATACAACATTGTGACATTACTTACACTTCAACACTGCAATTATCTTCCCAATCTGACAAGTAGCACTGTGGTTGTGAGGCAACTTCAGAAGTAAAAGCACAGGGTAAAGACATTAAGGCCAACTCTTATAAATGAAAAAGTTTTCCAGAACTTAAAAAAACCTGCTGAAAAATAAAATGGAGTGCTAACGCTGTCCCCTAAATTTTTGGAATCCCACTTTTTGAATGTCTGGAACGAGCCACATTCGTGGCTGTGAGAGCAGGCACATGCCAGCAAGTGAAGGTAAAATTCTAATGTGCTGCTTAAACACCCACAGGCATCAGTACACAGCCAGCAACTAATAGATTAGCCATCTAGCTCTTACACTTGTGTCTGTAACCCTGGATTGTCTGTAGCAGGGATCTCCACCAGATCTGGTTTCGAAAACGCCTCCGTGGTGGCATCATTTATGTTTAAGTAGAAAACAAATGAAACGTATTCTGGACACTTTTATTAAAAAATTGATAACTAGACAAAAGGGCCAGTTTTAGAAAAACTGATAACTATTTGTCAGAATAAAAGTGAGTGAGGACAAATGACCCACACAAGTGCTTATGACCATTTCCCTAGGTGGTAGACATAGAGCTGCCCAGGAAGGAGAGAAGACAGGAGGGCGGGGTGGGGGTTGGGAGAGTGGGAGAAACAGAAACATCTTCCCATCTGCAAAGTCATGGTCTCCCCAAGGCTCAGAAAGCACTAGTGGCCATTTATTCTCTTTCTCTGTCTCTCTCCCTTTCTTTCGCCATTCCCCTCCTCCTTCCTTTCTCCTTTCCCCTTTCTTTCTCTTTCTGTAAAGAGGAAATAAAACAGAAAATCTAGATCTCTCTTAATGCACTAACAGCTCGGCTCCTCCATAAAAAGAAAAAAAAATTGAACCGCAGGTACTAAACCCAATCCGCAAGCATTCCGTGAGAGTTCTGCAGTCAACTGGATTCCACTAGGCGAGTTACCCGGGAGGAGACGCGATCTTGAAAAATCGATGGATGCCAGCGCCCCGCCGCAGCGGCCGCACGGTCCGCAGCTGCAGGACTGTCCTGCCGCAGTGCACGTCCACCGCAGCCGCGGGGCGCTCGGCTGCATAATGGAAGTACAGTGTGGAGACAATCAAGTTGATTTATTGTGAAAAATAATTCACTGCTTCGGTTCGGCTCATGGCTCTGTCACTTTAAATCACAAATGTGAGCAGACACAGATCCACAAGCTCATACCGGCAGGACACACGTGTGGGCGCGCGCTCGAGTACGCGCGTGCCAAAGCCAAGTGGAAGGATTCCAGGTCGCTTTCCCGTGTGTGGAGAAGAGTACAAAGAGCCTCTTAGCCCAGCCCGCTGTCCCCACCCCTTGCAGCTTGGTCAAGTGGCTTGCAATGTGGTTTGACACAAAATAAAGTCTAAACAAAACTAGACTAGGAGACTTGCATGTCCCAGAGAGAAACTGGATCCAAAACCAAAAAAATCAACCCCCCCAAAAAACCCCTGCAAAGCTAAAATTCCTCCTCCTCTTCCTTCTTCTTCTTCTCTCCCTCCCCCACTTTCTCTTTCTCTATCTCTCAACAAAAAAAAAAGCTATTCATTAATTGGGGTTAGATTTTAAATGCTGCTTTTCACAATGCAGGCACATGTTGCAGTCTGCCATACCAAGTTCCTGGGTGAACATCTGGGCAAGACATTCTAGGTAAAAGGAAGAAGGGTGTAAGAGAGCTCTCCATTACATATCATCTGGCCAAAAAGCCTTGTTCAAACTTTTTATTATTTTAAAGTGTGCTTCTACCCTCTAAGTATCAGTGCTCAAGAGCAGTCTGGTTTAAGGGAAGAGGACTGAACTGCATGTCAAGTAAAGAAGACATGTTAGTGATATAAAGAAATCTAGGTGCCTCCTAAGCCCGTGTGGTCTCTCCTTTACTATGGCTCCCTTTTGTCATCTGTGAAATTGCAGAATGTAAATGGTTCTTTTTTATTTTTATTTTTGGACAGAGACACCATGACCAGAATGAAGGATGAAGGGATGCTAAGGGGAGAAAAGCTTGCTTCTGGTGATATCTGTGTAGACAGACTGATGATAGTTAAAGTTGTGAGTCTAATATACCTCCACTCTTCAAAATACAGACTGTCTATATAGAGAACTCTTACTGTTCTAGCTCTTAGGTATAGACTGCAGATAATGAATCCTCTTTGAGAGTGATAATGTAAGTTTACAGCTATATTTGTGAGGGAAGGAAAGACTATTTCCAAGGATCAACCAAAAGCATTTGTACACTGGAAGAATTTTTAATGTTTTGTTTATTAATACTCTGTATACAAAAAGCAATGAATCACTTGGATAATTCAGAGAAAATAACTTTTTAGTGGGTAGGAGCTCTGTGCCAGGTTGGCTCTCTATATCGACCAAATTAATGGGATTAATTACTCCCTGTCTACTGTTTCAGAAAACAACTCCAGGCAGAGCAGGGTACAAACAGACACTATTGGATATTTCACATCTATGTGGTGAGTTGCTATGGCCAAGTCATTAGCTAGTCTTGACATGCACTATCAGAACAGTTATAGACAAATCACTTTAGTCTAGTTGTGCCTCAGTTTCCTGCTTTTACCTGGTAGTGCTATAAAGCAATGGCTTTATAGTCATCAGAATTAATGGAATCATCACATTTAAGGGCTGAGCTCAGAGCATGGCCAGGTTGTTAGGACACCGTAGCAAACAGAGAAAGCAAAGTCAGATCATTGGGGCAGGCATGGACTTCATATAAGGTCTCTAAGCGCTTTATTGTTTCTGGCTTTTATAATGTCAGCAGGAAACAAGGAGTTCAGCAGTCTTTCTTAAGAAAAGGCCAGAACATTTCCTAGCAAAACTCCAACCCCTTACATGCAGTAGTGAAAGCATCCAGAGAGCTTTCTTCTGCACCAGATCAATGCACACATACAATATCTGCTGTGCATGTCTGGTGCAAACTTAGTAATTCATGGCTTGATTATCCAGATGGCAAGAAGTGACAGATTGCTTTGGAGAGAGGTTTCCAAGGGATACCTTCCTACCTCTTCCTGTTGTGATATTTTCTTTACCATACAACTTGTTACCCAGGCCTAGTCTCTGTCACTGAATTATGAAGTAAAAACAACTCCAAATCTCTGGCATGCTCCTTTGTGTCATTGTTAGTTTAAAGAAAAGAACACCTGACTTTCTCCTCTTAAGAGTCCCCAGAGAGCAGCCTTGAACCAAGCTTTAGGAAGGGTCACCGGAATGGAATGCTTAAGGGAGTCATTTTATTCGTGTTTGCAATTTGGGTTTGGAGGCAGGCTGCTTTTAAGCTTTACAGAGGAAATAGAGATTAGGTGTTTCCAGAACAAGGTATGTGCTGGCAGGCTTAGGTCACACTTGGAAAGTTATGTTCCACTTCTTTCTCCTGTGCATTTCTCAGCCCCAGGTACATTGACTGTTTTGCCAGGAGCAGTGGCAAAACGGCCCCACGGAGGGTTGGCAGGCCTAAAGGGCTCGAATTTGGCGTGGGACGCCGATGTCGGGTTTGCAGGCTGAAAGGTTAAGTTCAGCATTAGCTAGAAAGCTCCCGGATCACGGCGGGCCGAGAAAAGTTCTCTCCTTCAAAGCCTTAGCGTGAGCGCACGAATCCACGCCGTCGGATGTATTAACAGAATTTCCAAAACTTAATGAATAAACATACAGACCAGGACTCAACCTGCTCGCCTTCTTCCTCCCTTGTGGGGCTGGGACGTGCCCTGGGGACGGCGACCCTACTCACACCGCCACTGCCACGAGTGCATAACTTTTCTGCTAAAGTAGCGCTGAAAGTATTAGAAAGGAAATCCAACTACTTAAAAAAAGTTTTTTTGGAAGTTCAATATAGGAAATCCATTCCTCCCTTTCCTCTGTAGCGGACTGGGCGGGCCCCAGGGCGCTCGAGACCTCGGGCGTCCGGGTGGGGACTGTGTGCTCGCCGTCTCGGAGGCCCGCGGACCTTCTCGGTTTCCAGTTTCTAGGGGAACTTGAACATGAATTCAATTATGCCTCGCACCCCCATCACCACCCACCTGGACCCTCGAGATCGTCCACCCTAGGCCGGGGGAGGCGCTGGAGGGAGGGCGGGGGAAGTTGGGAGCCGGAGGCGCAGAAGCTGCCGGGCAAGGTCACGACCGCGAGGGTGTCGGCGGAGGAGGCCGAGCCCTGCGGCTGGGCGCCGCCCTCCGGCCCTGGAGTTGACCTCACGCCGCGCCCCCTCTCGGCCCGCCTGGCGCATCCCTAAGGGAAGGAGGGAGAGAAGCTGCAGAACGGACCCTGGCTTTCTTGGTGGAGGCTGAAGCCCACCCGTTACCGGTGTGAGTGGTCCTGGAAGAAAGATCAGTTACCCAAAACAACTGAAAAATGATGTCTGAATCGCCCCTCTCTGTAATAGAGGTCATTAAGCCCTCTCATCCGTGGGCCCACCAACTCAGCACCTTGTCCCCACCCCACTTGAAGGAACAAATTTAACGTGTTTTTTTTTGTTGTTGTTGTTGTTGAGGGAGTACCGTAGAAATTTGAAATCGTCCAGCAGTTAAAAATCAGAACAAAAACCAAATGAAAACAAAACCTCCAAACTCTTGTCTTTACGTGAATGTATAGTGGAATCAATCCAAACAAACCTTCCTTGGGCCACTCTTGCCCAAACACCCGAAAACAGCCCATCCCAACCACTTCTGGAAGAGGACTTAATAAGGCTGCCACGTATCATCATGTTTAAGATGTTCTGCAAAGGTGACTTCCTAAAAGCATCTTTCTGGTGGTGCATGGAACAGTGACTCTGCTTACAGAAAGGACCTGTTATAGAGGACAGGCAGGGCCCAGCTTCATCCAATTAAAAACCATAGTTTACAGCTTGGAACCATGGCCCTGGATACTGTGGGCCCTAATGACTGCCGGAATAGCTGACAGGTTGCAGAACTTCTGGGCTGTTTCCCATTGACTGCTGAAACTCCCCTGACTTTTTTTTCCCTTTAAACGTTTTTCTCTTGGAAATAATCCTTCTGCTATCCAGAATGCAGACATGTATGGCATGTATTGTGGGTGTTTGGACACTGGATCAGGTTTGCTCCTCACACATTTGAGGTCGATGAGCTCTTGGTCTTTCCCTGGCACAATGTAGTCCTGCTTGGAGATGTTGTGCCAGTGCAGAGGACGGTGTTTGAGTCTGGTACATTGTCTGGGAGAATCCACAACCTTCACTCATTTACACTCACAGCCTTTTTTTTTTTTTGGTAATTAACTCAAAGGGGAAAAAAACCCAGAATTTGCAAGTTTTGTGATTTCTCAGAAAGGGAGTTTATGAAGGTCTTAGACTCCATAACTCCGGGGGAAAGTTTTGAGTACTTTGTTGAGAAAGCATAGCTTTCTTATTTCATGGGGATAAGGCTGCCTTCCATATCTCTTAACATATTAAAGCCACACTACACAGTCTCCGTCCCCACCCTTTCAGCAAACTCAAATGTTTTCTGGTTCTCTGTGGTTTCCACACTATGGTGTAACACCTTCTTAAACTATCTCTTTAAAAGATTCCAGCTTTCACAGTTTCATGCTTTTTTGTACCCTGATAAGTTGTACTTTCCCTCTGTACAATCCAAACTTGCCTTTGAACCGTTGCAAAGCCTTTAAACCTTGGACTAGGGAATAAAGGTTCCATTTTAGGAGCCTTACTTTGTTCAGGGATAAAACTTGCTTCCTTCCTGTATACTGGGTTAGGGTGCAAAGTGGGCAGGTTTGTAGGAGATCCAATCTCTTGGCTTTGTTAAAGTCAGGACAGTTTTAACATGTTAGTCCTTATCTGCATGCAGTTAGGTCTTCTGTTTCTCTCACATACCAGATCATAGCTAAGTGCTGGGAACACCCAAACACACTTGCAGGTTTGAAACTGGCCAATTCAGCTCCTGCAGATCTGTTCATGTTTAAAAATTAAAATTGGCACCAAATTAAAGAGATTATGAGAGTGTGTGTATGTATGTATGTGTATGTGTGTGTGTGTGTGTGTGTATATATATATATATATATATATATATATATATATATACACACACATATATAAAATTTGTCACCATGGCTTCAAGTTTCTACTTCTTCAAGGTCTTGACAAAGCGTAATAAACATTAATTGAAAAAAAAACTCATGTATTTTACTTTTTCGGATCAAGGAAAAGGGTTCAGAGCAAATATAAACTCTAGGCAGCTTAGGTTCAAATTCTCTATTTTCTGTATTTGTAACTTCTTCACTACATTCCTGAGCGTCAATTCCACTTTTATTTCGCCTCGCTCTGCACGCCCTCGCTAATACGCTCAGCAATTCCCCGGCAGCAAGGCCACAGGTGGCCAAGGGGAGGCCCCACATTTCTTATCTGGCTCTAGCGCTCCGTTTCTGAAGATCTGCGAAAACGTCTTCACGAACTGCCAACGTAACAAATCTTTCACTTAATTGACATAAGAGCTTCGGTAGGAAAGACTCTGGAGGAGGGGGCCCTCTGCGCCCCTCGGCGATTCGGTTTCCCCGCACGCGCGCGCGCGAGGGCGCGCGCACGTGCCCTGCTTGCCTGCGGAGCGCGGGGCTGGCGGCTGCTAGCATCAGACCCCAACCGTCCCGACCCCTCCACCCCACCGCACCGCATCCCACCCATCTCCCCGCCGTGCGCCTGAAACGGGGCCGGTGCGAAATGAGAGCACTTCCTTCATCTCGATGCCGGTTTCCTCTGCTGACGCCCTCCCGCGTGGGTTGGGTTTCAAACCCGGGAATTCAACTTGACGGACTTGGCGCATTACCGGGGAGCGGCCGTGGGACGCGCAGGCGGCGGGACCGCAGGTGGGATGAAGCCACGTCCCAGCCTCTCAGGCTCGCAGGTGCACTCCGCCCCCCTTCGGGCCTTTGGGAGATGGCCTTCCGGTCTTCGTCTGTCGTTTACGCTCGGCGCGAGGCCTTCTTGGAAGTTCTTCAAGCTTCCCTGGCCCGCTAGCACTCGTGGGTTCTTCCACGCGTGCTGCGCCTGCTGGTCACGGGGTGCTGGGTGGGGCGGCCGTGCGCTTGGAGATCGTCCCCGGCCGGCTTCGCGGGAGGCGGGGGGCGGGGGCCGGGGGCCGGGGGCCGCAGGCTAACCTCTCCGCCGGCTCCCGGGGAGGGAGAGGAAGAGCGCGCCGGCAGGGAGGCGTGCCACATCCTCAGGTTCCAGTGCTGAGCTCCAGCCTGGGGACGATTTCTATTGGCCTTTAGGAGAGGCAGCTAGTGACCCGTATCCTCGCCCTCCAAGTTTCCCTGAGCGAATTAGGGCGCCACCTACAGTCAAGTTTCAAATAGGAAGGTGGTGAAAACTTGCAAATTGACCTGGTCCTGTTCAAGAAAGGCCTAGTTTTGTCCAAAGCCACCTCAGCTTCTAACTCTGCTCAGAGTTACAGGCCTGTTGGCAGCAGCTGCAAAAGCTCTGAAGACACGGAGGACGTGCGTTGGAAGTGGGGCTGTTTGGGAAATGCGCTCTGATTGGTTGGGTTTGCACCCTGACAATTTTGGCTGAACGTGAATTCTAGTATTTCCTCCAGACTTTGGTGAAGGGGTGTGATGGGATCTTGGAAATGTCAATCAATCTTTATTTTATTTTATTTTGTTGTTAAATTTTTATTGGGCGGGAACTTTTATATGTAATCATATTGCAAATTGGTGGTATTCCCATCCAGTTATCCTCTTATGTCTCCTCCCTCCCACTAGTTAGTTCCTATGGGGAGGACAGTGCCTCCCACCAAACCTTCCCACGCTGAAGTCGCCCAATGTTTCTGAATCTCCTTTTTCTCCTCTTCTATAAAGGGTAGTTGTCTGACAGGCCACTGTGAGAATTAAATGAAACAATAGGATGCAAGTCCTCTGGGAAGTTCTCTCCTATTTTTATCTTAAAAAACCACTGGGGAAATATAACTTTTAAGATGTTGTCAAAAGCCGGGCGTGGTGGCGCACGCCTTTAATCCCAGCACACGGGAGGCAGAGGTAGGACGGTTGCCATGAGTCCGAGGTCACCTTGAGACTCCATAGTGAATTCCAGGTCAGCCTGGGCTAGAGTGAGACCCTACCTCAAAAAAAAAAAAAAAAAAAAAAAAAAGATGTTGTCAAAGTGCTCCCTGAAGTAAGCTTTTATAAGATAACAGCAAAAGCCAAGGAGCCCCAGCTTCTGGTTGGAACACAGGGTGGGTTACTAGAGATTTTGTTGCTTTGTTTTAATTTCTTTTGTTTTTTTGAGGTAGGGTCTCACTCTAGCCCAGGCTGACCTGGAATTCACTACGGAGTCTCAGAGTGGCCTCGAACTCATGGCAGTCCTCCTACCTCTGCCTCCCAAGTGAGTGCTGGGATTAAAGGATTGCACCACTATGTCCGGCTGCTTTGTTTTTATTTTTTATTTTTATTTATTTGAGAGAGAGCCTGAGACAGAGGCAGAGAAAGAGAGAGGAAAGGGGGGATAGGGAGAATGGGCACGCCAGGGCCTCCAGCTGCTGCAGACGAACTCCAGACACATGTGCCTCTTGTGCATCTTGCTTACATGGGTCCTGTAGAATCGAACCTAAGTTCTTTGGCTTTGCAGGCAAGCACCTTAACCACTAAGCCATTTCTCCAGTCTTTGCTTTGTTTTTTTGAGGTAGGGTCTCGCTGTAGCCCAGGCTGTCCGGGAATTCACTATGTATTCTCAGGCTGACCTGGAACTCACAGCGATCCTCCTACCTTTGCCTCCTCAGTGTTGTGATTACCAACTACTGGAGATTTGATAACCATTGCCTCTAACTAATCTCCTTACAGCCAGGTGGAACTTTTATTTATGGATGACGATTATAATGTGGTTTTTATCAATGGTTTGGTAAATGCCATTTGATTTTATAACCTTATATGATATGCAATATCCCATTTTAAAGACGACAAAATACAGACATTGGGATGAAAGCCATGTGTGCTATATAAAGACTTCTAGTAGTCCAAGGTCTATGTTCAAATTTGGCTTTGATGTGGCTTTAATAAGTATTTGCATTCAGCAGGGCTTGGTGGCACACAGCTTTAATCCCAGTACTTGGGAGGCTGAGGTAGGAGAATCACTGTGAGTCTGAGGCAAGCCTGAGGCTACATAGTGAATTCCAGGTCAGCCTTGATTAGAGCCACACCTTATCTCAAAAAAAAAAAAAAAAAAAAGTCTGCATTGCATTGGGAGACTATGTTAAGAATTTTATATAGGAGGTCTCATGCTTTTCTCACAACAGCTGTTAAATGGAACTTAGAGAAAGAGGTTCAGGGAGGTCAAGGGAGTGGCTTAAGAAGAGGCAGAACCATTGATGGATTGCCTTGCTCTCTGATAATGCATCCAGTGCTCTTTACTGGCACCAACAGACTTTGGAACACTTGGGAAAGTTTCAAGGAAGGCCGGCAGGAGAGGTGGCAAGGTGCTGGCTTTGCCAGGCCTGACAGGTGTGATTACTGCAGTGTTTCCAAAAGAAGTGCTAATGGTGAAAGAAGAGAGCATGGTGCAATCTAGGAAGCCAGAGACTGAGTTTACTTACACCTCTACCAGTATGATTATTCTACATTTAACTAATGGCCCAAAGAATAAACTCATTAAACAAATATTTCAGTGAAAAGTTTGTTGTAACATAGCTATTAAAATTCTGCTGTCTGACTATTGTCATAGGCTTGTACATTTGGTTGTAAAAATTATATATACTGAGAGATTTTTTTCGGCTTTAGGGACCCATCCACTCTAGGCAACTGCTGTACATTGAGCTATACACCTGGCTATGTGTTTTTGTACATCAGTACTACATGGACACAAAGCAGTGTCATGTAATAGTGACATTTCACAGTGAAAGGCTTGCATGGGTCAGAGAAGGAGATCATACTCATTTCCTTTCTTTCGTGATGGCATTGTGCAATAATTACTCATGAGTTCTCCTTTTGATTATTTTTAAGTACATAAAACCATTCTTCCTATGCAGAACACGTTTTCATACCAGAGAGCAACTAAACTCATCAAAAGATCTGACAGTTGAGCAACAGAAGGGTTTGAATGGGGGCACTGGCCATAAAGGTAAGTATCTCACCTGCTTCTCCTGCTGAGTCCAGCCGTATTCTTTTTGTTTCCTATTGCATTACCTAAATCAAGTAGTCTCTAAGTTCTATGCACTAACGGTTTTTAAAATAACATAATAGATTTTCATTTTGAAGCATGTGCCACAAGAACTTTACTAGCAAGAGAACCCTGATGTGTACTGCATGCTTTAAAGTTGTTGAATTTAGGTTGGGTGACTAGGTTATCAGCTTTCAGGGACCTGCTGGTGATTAGAGAGAGCTCCGTGAGGAAACAACAGTAGGCATATTTGTAAATTTTTAATGTGTTCCATACTGCTCTAGGAATTAGCAGAACTATGGAGAAATACAAGAGTATTTTCCTCTGGAGTTTACATTCTATATTTTAGAAACTTATTCTTGCCTCCCACTCCACAGCCCATGTCTTAGTTTTGTTATAATAAAATGCTGGATTATTGCTCCAAGAATATGTGTCCTAATGCAAATAAAAATCTGACATATTTCTTCACTGAAAATACTATATTCACCCTAGAATTATTTTAATGAGAAAGAGTAAGAGAGAGAGAGAAAGAGAAAATTGATGTGTCAGGGTCTCTAGCCATTGAAATTGAACTCCAGACATATGTGCCACCTTGTGTGCATGCATGACTTTGTGTGTATGTGTCACCTTGTGCATCTGGCTTATGTGGGTTCTGGGGAGTTGAACCTAGGTCCTTAGGCATTGCAGGCAAGTTCCTTAACCAGTTAGCAATCTCTCCAGACCCTCATCCTAGAACTTTAGTGTTAGTCATTTCATCTTCATTAGGTGAAGCTATTTAAATCACCTGAGAAAGTACTTTAGGAAAGTTGGGAGCTATAGGTATGGCCCTCTTTGACACAGTCACATACATACAGATAGCATTACACTGTGGGGATGCTTGTTTTGTTCTCTATCTTGTTATTGTGCTTCTGTGTTATGGAAATACATATATATTGATGTGAATGTGTTGTAGGCATGTGCCTTAACTGCTTATTTTGTGCCCTTGCTCCAAGAGTGAGTGATCTAGGGCTCTTTTAGTAAAGAAAAGGCAGCAGGGTAGTGGCATGATCTCTCTGCCATTTTGAGGCTCAGTATTTTTACATCACCCACGCTGAGGCCTTAGCTTTCCCAAGTCCAGTCACAGAGCTGATATGAGCATCTCCCTGAACCAGTGGCCAGCAAACTTTGGGGAGGTGGCAGCTTATCAAAATGAAATGTCATTTTTACAGTAGACAGGTCAGTATAGGGGTTTCTTTGAGAAGCTGACCTGCTGTTGCTGATCACATCACAAGGAAGGAGATTTCAACCAATCATTGGTGAGAGCCTAATAGACTATTTCATGAGACAGTTGCTCAAAGGGTCTAGAAGTTTGGAGTAAGACTCTAGACGCTTGAGTTAAAAACTCAGCATTTTCGCATAATTTAGATGTTCCAGTATAGTAGGGATTACTGAGTGCCTGAGACAACAGAGCTCCTGCATGTTAGCAAAATGGGTTATAGACTCATGTTTGAAAACCTATAATGATGCTCCGAAGAAGTCTAGAGACCATGGGAACAATTTTGTAATAGTTGAAAGCAATTGTGTTAACACTAAATGGACATCAAAGCATGTTATCTGCATCACAAAGCAGGAAGCAGAGGCTCAGATGTGTAAAAGGCCTAGACAGTTATTAGTACCACCAGTCTAGCTGCAAATCACTTATTTCCCCTGTTTTAGCCACTGGAATACTTTTTTTTTTTTTTTTCCATTCTGAGTTTGGGCTTATTTTTCTCTGGGCTCTATCTTCCAATAGATGATTGGCTGTCTTAAATGGCACCTTGATTTGCACAGAACAATTTTGAACTGCAGTTTTCTTGCCTACAGAGCCCTTCTGAGGTAACTGTCTTAGACACATTCTTTTGTGCTCCCAACCTGGCACATTCAATAGGAGACTTAATTCATTTTGTCCCCCCACCCCTTCCTCATCTTTGTCTCTTTACACAGCTTGCAACTCCTCATCTTGATTCTTAGGGACAGGACACAGCCTGGCTCCCTTCTTCACACAGCTGGCCTCACTAGAAACACCTGCTGCTTGCCTATAAGCCTCCCCGATTTCTCCCCTTCCCTAGCCAAGGCAGTGCAGAGGAGGAGGAAGGAATCCAGGTTCAGTGTATAAAGTCCTCTTCCTGAATTCCTTCTTCAGATATTAAAAGTTAGATACTCCAATTACAGCCCCCAACCAAAAGCTTCTGGGGCGTTTGTAATGACCCCAACAAGCTCAAACTTCTCCATGTCAAACGTTCCTGCTAGCCAGGATCCCACTGACCCTTTTGGAACTGAACGTGCTTTTTTGACCAGCACCCAGACCCGGAAAGAGGGACACTGGGTGTGCTGTGGTATGTATGTGTGGCTGAAGAGAATCACAATGGTGACAAAGGTGGGGGCAGGTTGGGGAGGAGGAAGGACTTTTCCCAGGGAACCCACAACTCCCAAGCATGGCGACTCCCCACTCTACTAGGAAAAGCTGCGGGCCTAGCTCGTCTGTCAGTGTCACTTTTCAATGGCAGCCGGGGCCACCCTGGCTAGATGCCCGCTCCGATTGTGCGCGCCTTTCCCTTGGCCGGAAGTGCGATTCAGAGAACCTACCCACAGGGCCGGGGTGCGGGGCAGGGAGTGGGGGATGCGGCCCCGGGCTCCGCGCGCGCTTCCTTCCTGGCGCACTGCGGGCGCCTGCGGAGGCCCCGGGACCCAGCTCTGCGTGCGGCCGGCCGGGAGGCGCGGGCTGGCCTCGCGGGGCAGCGTTCGCGGACCCGCGAGGTTCTGGGGTTGCCGGGCGCCGGGCCGGACCCCGCTCCGCGAGCCGGCAGACAGCAGAGGGCGCCTCTCCAATGCGCATGGGCCGCGCGCCGGGGCGCAGAGCTAGAGCCCCGGGTGGGTGTCGCCGAGGCCACATCCCCTTCCCTGCGCCTCGCCAGGGTGCAGTTCCCCGGAGGAGCTCTCCTCTCTCAGGGTTCCTGTTGGGGCGGTCAGGAAGAAGCAGAGGACCCCCAAAGCCGCGCCCCTCGAACTGCGAAGGAACATGCCTGCAGGCCTTGTTCAATTGCGAACGACTAATTAATTTTGCAGCGCTTGTGCGGAGCACTTTAAAATGGAAAAATGAAAGTCTTCGATGAAAATGAAGCTTGATGGTGTGCACCTGCCACTAATGCACCGCGCTCTGCAACTTCCCCTCATTAGAGAGATGGCTTGGGTTGAGAACAAGTCATATAGTGAAAATCACTTCAACACGTGCCTGTTCATATGCATAGACTCCTGTGTACCAGATGGCAAAATATAATGACATCTTAAACAGCTAATTGCATAAACCTTGTAATACAGATAATTGCTGTACCAAACTAGGAGTTAATAATTTCCCACTGTACTGCCTGGCTTCAGAGTAATCCTTAAGGAAAGTTGTGACAATTCTAACACATTAAAGTTCACCAAGCGGTAATTAAAACTAGCACTTAAGTCATTTGACTTTCAAACCCTTAATTATGATTCGGCAGAACTACCTTATGGAAGCTCAGAATTTATAGATGGTTATATGATAACATTTAATACCTGTGTTTCATCAAGTTTTCTTTCATAGGTCTCATGTGGCATGACATTATAGGGATGCAATGAGGTCCTGTTATTTTCTCTGAAATTAGTCCAATCGCAGGGGACTTGCATGTTGGAGCATGAGTGATTAATTCCCCTCCCCAGATGAATCTGTTTATGATTGTCGATTTACATTTATTTACAGAACCCCTGCTATGATAACTAATGATAAACATCACCATGTGGCTGGTATTGTTCTAAGCACTTTACAGGTATTATCTCATTTAATCCTTAGTACAGCTATAGGACACAAGTCCTGTGACCACTATTTTACAGACTGGGAGCCTTGGTATGAGGTCTAAGTATTTGCTCAAAGTTAGCAAGAAGTCAAGAAAGTCAGGATGATGCTGAACTCATGTCATTTACCACTGTATCATGTACTTTAATATTTCTGTGTTATTTCCCAATAATATTTAGACATAAAATTCAAATAAAATAACTGAATTATAAAAACCAGTTGGCAGGGCTGGAGAGATGGCTTAGTGGTTAAGCACTTGCCTAAGGACCCCAGTTCAAGGCTCAATTCCCCAGGACCCACATTAGCCAGATGCACAAGGGGGTGCACACGTCTGGAGTTCATTTGCAATGGCTGGAGGCCCTGGCGTGTCCATTCTCTCTCTCTATCTGCCTCTTTCTCCCTCCCTCCCCCTCCCTCCCTCTCTCTCCCTCTCTCTCTCTCTCTCTCTCTCTCTCTCTCTCTTCCTCTCTCTGTCGCTCTCAAATAAATAAATAAAATTAAACAAAAATAAATTAAAAAAAAAACCCAGTTGGCAGGTAAATACCCTTTTGGAATTTGATTTCTCAGCTATTTCATGGTACCTTCCAGAAGCCAATACCTGCTGTTCACACAGGGTAGTTGTTAATAAGCTAGTAGGCTATATCTTTGCAACTAGGTTTTGATTTCCTAGCTTAAAAAAAATAGGCATGACTTAGTGCTTCTATTTCCATCTTGAAAAAGACTAAAATTTCCCTCAATAGTTGAAAGTACATACACAATAACAAGCTAGACCCAAATGTGCTTTATAACACACACAGAGAATCAGTCTTTTTCCTCATGTTGAGTTGTGGAATTTCTTTCCCTTTCTTTTCTTTTTTATAGTTTGGGGAGGTAAGCAGAGTGACATCCGCTGTCTCCTCTGCATAGGCCCACCATGAGACACTCCCTCCCAGGAGTTAGGTGTCCATTTCTTCTGGCTGTTATTCCTGTAGTTATCTGTCCTTACTATAGAGGGAGGCATTTTGGCTTAGAAGTCAGAAGCCCTACACTCCCATTCTTCCACATGGGTTGAAGAATGGCCCTGGATAAGACAATCATGTCCCTGAGATGCAGTCTCTGTATTATAAATACAGGGGCCTGTCTTCAGGCCACCCAGTGTAATCATTCTGGAACATTATGGAACTGCATTGCTGAGCAGGAATAAGATTGATAGGCTGCATTTTCCTTAATAAAAGCAAAGTTCTAGATTTTTCAGGGACCACTGAGTGAAAGTGTTCAAGGAGAAAGTAAAGGCTTGATTTAACAAGCTTTTCATTGATGCCTGGCATTATTTTGGGCAGTGCTCAGGCTAATGACAGCAATGTGACATTGTTCTGGGAAGCACCAGTTCTTCATATAGCTAATGGCATGAGAGGGGATGGCATGCTAAGTGCTGCACTGGAGACTAATGTAGTGAATTATGAAATGGGAGTTAGTCTGAAGGTGGGGTTGTGGGATACATGAAAGTTTCTGAGCTGAATTTCTAAGGGTAAGTCAGAGTTGGTATCCTGAGTGTCCCTGGGATGGAGGTGAGTGAAAAAAAAAAAAAAAAAAAGACTGCCTGGGAGTTAAGAGGAGGTCAGGGGGAAGGTTGAAGAGGAGTGAAAGTAGGAGAGGTAGGCACAGGACAGAGCTCACAAAGTGTTGTTAAGGAGTTTGGATTTTACTCTGAAAATAATAGGGGAGTCAAACCAAAGATGGTCTACATTAGACTGTTCATTAATGTAGTAATTGCTGGGTCACCTGGATTGCAAAGAGCTTTCCATTTTTTGCTGGTTGCTCTTTAACTAGAGGAAATATGGCTACCCTACTTAAAGAGGAGCCTTATGTGGGCCACTGGAGGGTTGAAGTCAGGGCTCAGTTCTGCAGATATCCATGAACCAGGTTTTGTGCAGACTCAGTGAAGAAAATGATGATTCTCTCATTGCTCAATTCCAGATCCCTTAGTTTCCAAACTAACAGGTGACCCCATATCAAAGGAGGAAGCAAAATCACATCACTTCAGAAAGCAGGGCGGAAAACTTTAAGTATGATTTTAATTTGTTTGAAAGTGATAAATCTCATTTATGTCATTTTAAGAGGTCAACAATATCGCTGGAATTTGGTAAAAGGATTCCTGAGGAATGCTTTTCTTGAGGGCAATATGACAACATAAATAATGTCTTACTAATATCTCTTGACCAGTATTTCCTCTCCTGAGGGTCTTTATATGTTTGGTGCTTGGGATTCAATTCTGAGCTCCATACACATCCTAACATCTACTCTCCCATAATATCTAAATTCAGGAATTTATCCTGAAGAAATTATTATAAACTGTTCAAGTGCATTCAGTCCTCCATATCTTTAGGGTTTCCATCTTCATATGCAACTAACAGAGAGTCAAAAACTTGAAACTATGTAGGCTCTCCCACTTGTCATGACCCACCAACAAAACAATGGATCAACTACCTTCATACCATTCATTTTATATCAGGTGTCAAATGTAATAGCAAGGTTTTAAAATTTGGAAAGTATATGCATAGATTATATGTAAATACTATTCAGATTTTCTGAGGACTTGAGCTTACACAGATTTTGTTGTTTACAAGAGTTCTGGGGAAAAAACAAAACAAACAAACAACAACAACAACAAAACCCCCAACCCTGGCAGGTTACTGAGGAATGACTGCATTTTGGTGAAACACTGTTTGTGACAATGGTTTTATCATGCTGTATAGTACTAAAAATTTAATGGAAAAGCCCACCCACCATTGTTTTGTTTGTTTTTTTTATTTGAGGTATGGTCTCACAATATAGCCCTTGACTGTCCTGGACCTCAGTATGTAAACCAGGCTGGCCTTAAACTTATTCCATTTTCTGACTTCTGAGTGCTGGGATTATAGAAAAAAAAATATATATATATATAAAATCTTGGCCTAAATATTTTGAAATTGATTACTATAGTTCTATAATTCAAAGAAGAATTAATAATAGGAATTAGAAAACAATTTAATCTGAAAAATTGAAAAGATGTAGTATAGCTAAAGATGTAGTATTACTAAAGGCATGCCTTAGGCTAAATCTGCAGCTTCTTACATATGCACACTAGAAGTACATATCTATATACAAATTATGTATCAAAACTAATAAAGGCTATAAACAAATGAATTAATCACTCATTGCAGGATTTATAGAAAAAGCTATACATTAAAATCCAATAAATTAGGAGGTAGGTAATGGCAAAATAATGGTTAAACAAATGAAAAGAAACCAGAGAAGGTGGGATAAAAATTACAAAAGCTTGGGCTGGAGAAATGGCTTAGTGGTTAAGTGATTGCCTGTGAAGCCTAAGGACTTCGGTTCGAGGCTTCATTCCCCAGGACCCACATAAGCCAGATGCACAAGGGGGCACATGCGTCTGGAGTTCCTTTGCAGTGGCTGGAGGCCCTGGTGCACTCATTTTCTCTGTCTCTATCTTCCTCTTTCTCTGTCTGTCACTCTCAAATAAATAAAAATAAAACAAAAAAATTTTTAAAAAATTACAAAAGCTTATTTGGAAAAGATAATAAAATGAATAATTCCCCAGTGGAAAAAAGGAAGACAGAAGCAAAGAGAAAAAAATAGAAACGACAAATAACCAATAATGCAAATGGGAGAAGGTCATGATTATAAATACTAAACATATTTAAAGATGTAATGATAGTATAAATAACTATGCAAAAATACTTGAAAATTTAGGTGAAAGAGGTAAATCCCTTGAGGAACACAGTTTATCTAATGAATGGTAGCAGAAAGAGGAAAACACAAGTACCTTGTTAATTATTAAATAAGAATCTATAATAAAAACTAACAAAGAGGGCTGGAGAGATGGCTTAGCGGTTAAGCGCTTGCCTGTGAAGCCTAAGGACCCCGGTTCGAGGCTCGGTTCCCCAGGTCCCACGTTAGCCAGATGCACAAGGGGGTGCACGCGTCTGGAGTTCGTTTGCAGAGGCTGGAAGCCCTGGCGCGCCCATTCTCTCTCTCTCCCTCTACCTGTCTTTCTCTCTGTGTCTGTCTCTCTCAAATAAATAAATAAATAAATAAATAAATTAAAAAAAAAAAACTAACAAAGAAAATGTACACTTCCATGGATTTTCCAACTGTTTCTACCTATCATTTAATGAATGATTAATGCTGGGCTGGAAAGATTGCTCAGTGGTTAAGAGCACTTCCTACTTAAGCATGAGGACCTGAGAAGGCCTGAGAAATCTCTTGAGTTTAATTCCTAGGACTCACATGAACAGCTGGACGTGACCACATTTGTCTGTAACCCAAGTCACATAGTGGAGCAGAGAACCAAGAGTCACCAGAACTGGTGGAAAAAAACAAAAAGAAAAAGGAAAAAAAAAAACAACACAAGGATCAGTGAGCAACTCTGGTTCAAATAAGAACAGGTGGAAAAGTGATGGAACAGGACACTGAACATTTCCTTTAAGGCCACTACAGGTGAATGCACTCTACCATAGGTAAAAGCACATGGGGTGCCACATGGGCATGTACGAATGCATGTAACACACTCACACACAATACACCATACATACACATGCAGACACATAAAAGAATAAGTAATGCTCACCTGAAAGTTCTTCTAGAGAACATAACAGAGAGGTGCATTATCCTATTTGAGCTATGAGGCAAAGTTACACTATCTTATGGTATATCCAATGTATAATTTTAATACAAAAATTAATGAAGTAAATTTTAAAAAATTAGACAAATCTCTCTTGTGAACATAATGTGAAGATTCATAATAAAACAATAATAAAGAAACTTTAGCAATGATATAAAAGAGTAACCACTCACTACCATTTTGGCTTTGCTACAAGAATTCAAGGTAGGTTTGACATTCCAAACCTCACTTAATTTAGTAAAGTAGACAAATATAACCACTTAAATATATTCATGATACAACCGATATAATATCAACTTATGATTTAAAAATCCTAACAAACTAACCATACAAAGGAATTTTCTTTTCTTTTCTTTTTTGTTTATTTTTTATTTTTTAAAATTTTTATTAACATTTTCCATGATTATAAAATATATCCCATGGTAATTCCCTCCCTCCCCACCCCCACACTTTCCCATTTGAAATTCCATTCTCCATCATATTACCTCCCCATTACAATCATTGTAATTACATATATACAATATCAACCTATTAAGTATCCTTCTCCCTTCCTTTCTCTTTCCTTTATGTCTCCTTTTTAACTTACTGGCCTCTGCTACTAAGTATTTTCATTCTCTCGCAGAAGCCCAATCATCTGTAGCTAGGATCCAAACATGAGAGAGAACATGTGGCGCTTGGCTTTCTGGACAAAGGAACTTTCTTAATCAGAAAAATAGTAGCTACAGACAAAAAAATCTTACAGTAAGTATAATTTATTTAATTAACATAATATGGAAAAATGTTAAAAGCTTTCAGTTGGAGACAGCACATGGATATGACTATCACTACTTTGATTTTATTTGATGGATTCTAGCCAGCATGCTGATCCTAGCTAGTGATACAAAACAATGACAGACATAAAATACATGAGTATTAGAAAGGAAGAAATAAACTCTCATTATTTGTAGACAATATGATCAAATATATATAAAATTCAGAATACACATGAATTATTTGAGTTAATAAGTGAGTTTAGCAGATCCCTGGATACATGATCAATATACAAAAACATTGCATTTATATATTGCAGCTTCAACCAAAAATAAAGTGTAAAATTTAAATGTCTTTTACAAAGTAGAAACTAGCAAATCAACCAAGAATAAACCCCCAAAATGTGCATGAATACAGTGCCTAAATAATACATATATTGTGCCTATAGTCAGATAATGCAATGCTACAAGTGTTTTTTCTCCTGAATAATTATAATATTAATGTGTTACTTCATAAAACTGCAAGGTTATTGTTAAAATGGAACTTGGGAAGACTATTATAAGTGCATATGTTCACACACAAAAAAATATAGATCACTACCATGACAAACAGCAGGATTTAGACTGTAGAAATCAGTATGGCATTGCCACCTGAATTTAAAAAAAAAATACAGCAGGCATCCCAGGAACACTCACATGTATGTGGATAACTGATTCAAAACAGTTCTTTTCAAAACTGGGCCAGCTGGCTATCAGTAAGAAAAAAATGAAATAACTTATTATCTGAGATGCCAAATTAAAAGTTTCTTTGCTTGTTATTTCATTCATCACAAACCCTGTAGATTGAAAAGTGAAAGGAGAAACAATGATGTTTCTAGAAGGAACCAGAACAATGTCTTTAAAACCTACAGGGTAGGAAAAATTTCTGTAAGGAAAGCAAAATAAAACACAAACTTAAAAGAAAAGTATTGATGCAATGAGTTATATAAAAATAAGAACTTATTTGTCTGAATACACCATTTGGAGAGTGAGACAGGCATAAATGTCTATGGAACTAACTGATCAAGGCTTGTTATCAGAATGACAAAAACAATTCCTTGTAGTTTTGGGGAAAAAAAAGATGGCAAACTGCTTGGTGAGCAAGTAACTTGGACAGGTACTTCATGAAAGAAAATATTCAAATGGTTAATAATATATATCAAAGATACCCACTGGACATTAGAAAACAAAACTTTATGCCACAACAAAGTGAAAGACATGGGCAGGATGGTTAAAATGAAGACTGAAAAAGCCAGCTGTGAAAATGTGCAGCATTTGACAGTCACATATTGGGAGTGGATGTGAAATTGATGCAACTACTATGGAAAAGGATTTGACATTTTTCACTGATGTTGAAAACAAGAACATCTTGTAACCAAGTAACCACTCTTAGGGAAATTCCAACAGGAAGTGTGCTTTAAGAAATATGTATACTTAAGCTCAGCATGGTGGTGTATGTTTGTAATCCCAGCATGTGGGGGCTGAGGCATGAGAGTAATACATTCACGGCCAGGCTGAAATACAGAGTGAGATCCTGTCTCAAGCAAACATACACACACACAAGAAAACAAAACAAAACAAAACAAAAAATCAAGAAAAGAAAGTTCATAGCAACAATATTCAAAGTAGTTAGAAAAATTGATAGCAAATCTAATAACTATCACTAGGTGAACTGTCTAAATAAAATGGTTATAAGATATTCACACTTTATAATACTATATAATAGTAAAAAAATAGAATGAACTACACTGTTTGCAGTATGATGAGTCAATTTTTTGTTCATTTTTATTTATTTATTTATTTGAGAGTGACAGACAGAGAGAAAGAGGTAGATAGAGAGAGTAGGGGGAAATGGGTGCACCAGGGTCTCCAGCCATTGCAAACGAGCTCTAGATGTGTGCACCCCCTTTTGCACCTAGCTAACGTAGGTACTGGGGAATCAAGCTGGGGTCTTTAGGCTTCACAGGCAAGCACTTAACCATTAAACCATCTCTCCAGCCTATGATGAGTCAATTTTACACATATAATATTGGTCAAAAAAAAGCCAAACACAAAAGAATGCACATGTTACAATTTATATAATGTACCCGAGAGCAGAAAAGAAAGGTAAACACAAACTAATACTTAGTTATACATACACAAATTGGTCTAGTTATTTTTCTTTATCTAACCAGTCAGGTATACAGAAGAGGAATGAAAAATTGATTGAGGTATAGAGAAAAAGGATAGAAAATTTGTTGGAAGTTCCATGACCAGTCAGCCAGGTTAAGAATGGTTGGCTTGGGCTGGAGAGATGGCTTAGTGGTTAAGCGCTGGCCTGTTAAGCCTAAGGACCCCGGTTCGAGGCTCGGTTCCCCAGGTCCCACGTTAGCCAGATGCACAAGAGGGCGCATGCGTCTGGAGTTCGTTTGCAGTGGCTGGAAGCCCTGGCGCACCCATTCTCTCTCTCCCTCTATCTGTCTTTCTCTCTGAGTCTGTCGCTCTCAAATAAATAAATAAATAAAAATTAAAAAAAAAAACAAAAAGAATGGTTGGCTAGACTCTTTGAATAAGTGGGCTCTACTCTGTGGTGATGTCTGGCCACAGGTGGTGGCTGTGATGCTTGAAAAGCATGAGGACCACACATATGCCGTCCCTGGTGTTCATTATCCTTTATCATATAAACTGTGTACATAAAACATTTAACTAAAAGCTATTTATGAGAACTGGGGACATGGCTTAGAGGTTAGAGACACTTGCTTGCAAAGCCTGCTGACAAAGGCAAATGCCCAGTACCCACGTAAAGCCAGATACAAAACTTGGTGCATATGCCTGGCATTTGTTTGAAATAGTAAGAGGCTCTGACACAACCATATGCATACATATATGTAGAAAGATTCAAATGAACAAAAGTAAATAAAGGCTATAAGTAAACAAAAATACATAAGTATGTGAAATAAAACATAGACCTCAACATTTTATCCAAGTGAGCATTATGTTATCATTGCCCAGGTCAAAGAACAAAGATAATCAGCATCTTAGAAACTCCTTGACTTGACTTTTTGTGTCTTTTCAAAGGGCACATCAAAATTGGTGTTTGCCTGCATGCAGCATCAGAAAATATTGAGAACAGGTAGGCCATCCTCTTTTAGTAGTACATCTGGGGTCAATTCTAGTGGCTGAATTCTCAGTTTTCATGCTTGGTCCATGTGGTGGTTTGAGTCAGGTGTCCCCCATAAACTTAGGTGTTCTGAATGCTAGGTTCCCAGCTGATGGACATTTGGGAATTAATGCCTCCTGGAGAGAGTGTATTGTTGGGGGCGGGCTTATGGGCTTTATAGCCAGTTTCCCTATGCCATTGTTTGGCACACCCTCCTGTTGCTGTGGTCCACCTTATGTTGGCCAGGGGGTGATGTCCACCCTCTGCTCATGCCATCGTTTTCCCCTGCCATCGTGGAGCTTCCCCTCGAGACTGTAAGCCAAAATAAATCTCTTTTTCCCAGAAGCTGCTCTTGGTTGGGTGATTTCTACCAGCAATGCGAACTGGACTGCAACAGTAAAGTGGTACCGAGGAGTGGGATTGCTGCTAGACACCTGACTGTGTGGCTTTGGCCTTTTGGAGCTGATTTTCAAGAGGAATGTGGAAGGAGTTGAAACCTTGGCCTAAGAGATGCCTTGCAGTGCTGTAAGTACAGCTTGATGGACTATTCTGGTCAGAGCTGAAAGACCTGAAGGCAGTAAGAACTATTGACTGTGAGGTTTGGCTTATGAGGGTGAGAAAGAGCTTTGCTTGGACTGGGCTAGCAGTTTGTGTGAGAAGCTGGCTCTTATGCCCATGTCCTGAGAAGTTGTGCAGGGTTGCTTTGCATAGAAATGAATTGGTGTGAGCAGAGGGATATGGCACAGAAAGAAAAATCTTTGGGTGAACTGTTGCCCATTCAGCTGCAACTGAGAGATTCCAACCTTTGAGACTGGGCTAGCTGACCTGCACTGGTGCAACAGGAAGAATGTAGACTCTTTTGAAGGGGCCTGAGTGCTCAAGTAGTGTCCTGTTCTTCAAAGTCTGCTTTATTCCCCCCTGGATTAACAAATTGGCACCCTACCTGGTATCGTGGAGTATAAGAAATGCTGGAAAGAGGGTCATTGAGTTTGCAACACGGTCTTGTGATTTGGAAATGGCCATGGGCAGTGTGAAGCGGGTTTGCTCTTTGCCTGCATGGAGACCCCATGGGGCCATGAGGATGAACCATGGCTTGCAGTGGAGACCCAGTGGAGATGCTGGGACCATGAGATGGCTGCTGAGGAGCTGCCGGCCCTGATGGAGTTTCCCAGGACTGTGAATAGCCTAGCTGGAGGGGCGGAATTGGAATGTCAGAGACTTGATGCTGGTTAGAATTATTGGACTTGAAGATTTGTCACTGGCTAGAGTTCCTGGACTTGAAGCTACAGAGTTTGATATTTGCCCTGGTTGTTTTAAATCTTGTATTGGTTGAATGTTTCTTTGTTATGCCCAATGTCATCTTTTGCAGTGTGAATATTTATTCTGTGCCATTATGGGTTTTTTGAGGTTATATTTTGGTATTATGGCTCAGTTAAAAGATCTTGGACTATGGGAATGTATGAACATCATTGTGATTGATAAAAACAATGGGGACTTTTAAAATGAGATGAATGCATTGCATTTTACATAATGTATGGATATCAGTTTATGGGGGCCAGGGGCGGAATGTGGTGGTTTGAGTCAGGTGTCCCCCATAAACTTAGGTGTTCTGAATGCTAGGTTCCCAGCTGATGGATATTTGGGAATTAATGCCTCCTGGAGGGAGTGTATTGTTGGGGGCGGGCTTATGGGCTTTATAGCCAGTTTCCCCATGCCAGTGTTTGGCACACCCTCCTGTTGCTGTGGTCCACCTTATGTTGGCCAGGGGGTGATGTCCACCCTCTGCTCATGCCATCATTTTTCCCTGCCATCGTGGAGCTTCCCCTCGAGACTGTAAGCCAAAATAAATCTTTTTCCCAGAAGCTGCTCTTGGTTGGGTGATTTCTACCAGCAATGCGAACCGGACTGCAACAGTCCAGTAACAAATTAAGAAAAAAAGAAATCCCTACTGCTATTCTATTTACACTTTGTTCATTTTAACATTTCTATCACTTATTTGCATAAGGAATTGATGCTTTATTTAATAAAATTTGTAGATAACAAAGAGGTGGATAGAACAACTAATGTTTCAGATACTAGAATTAAGATTTAAAATCTTGGAAAGATAATAACATTGGTGTAAAATCACAAGATGATATTCCTTGGGGTTATACGCAAAGTTCTGTGTTTAGATAAAAAGCTGGCATAAATTTACATTATGTTAGCAGACTGGGAAAATATTTCAATGTGTTAGTCCATCATTAAAGGAAACTATAAGCACTAGCAAGAAATCTTTCCCAAACCCAAAGGTTTAAATTACAAATTAACACAAAGAAGAGATATGTCTAGATATAGGCAAAAGTATCTTCAAGCAGTGAAACTTGAAAATGTAATAGGAATATGTGGCATAACCAGTGGTGTTGCACCCCAAAAGATAAGGTGTTACTCTAAAGGATAAGGAATTTATTCATGTCAAACATTTAAAAAAGGGCTGGTGAGATGACTCGGCAGTTAAAAGGTTCTTGCTTGCAAAGGCTTCTGGTCCAGGTACAATTCACCAGTACTCATGTAAAGCCAGATCCAAAAGGGGATTATGCACCTTGGATTCCTTTCCAGTGGCAAGAGGTCCTGGCATGCTCATACTCTCTCTCTCTCTCTCTCTCTCAAAGGTAAATAAATAAAATATTTTTTAAAAAATGAAAGAAGAGCCAGTGAGTAGCAATTGCAATGGGGTTTGCACATAAGAGCTTAGGCGTAGTGTAGCTGATGGGTAAATTGATGGATGGTTTTGGGGTTAGCCAAAGCCCAATTTTAAAATCAAGTTTGCAAAGCACTATTTACAAAATATTTGGACAAATTATTAATGATTTGACATTTTTGTTTTTGTTGTATTGAGGACCGTACCTAATATCTCAGGAATGAAAGGTAAACACAACTATACCATCAATCCTGGAAAATTTTACCCATAACAGGAGAATCTTGAGTCCTCCTTGTGGAGCAGTGCGTATGAAATAAGACATGTGATGGTGCTTGGCCTCTGCCAGAGCTCACTAGACATTAGTTGTTCTGGTGATTCTCTTCCTTATAGATTGGTATATCAATCAGTGTTTTGCGAGATTCTACAATTGATACTTTCTACAAGTATACTTCATGCTTTAATAAGTTGAGAAAAAAAATGTTTGACCCTGGAACTATAGTCATAGTTATTTTTAAGATAATGCTCATTATACATAGTTACAGTGTGGTGATACCATGGAAACTATGTGGTATACAAACTGAAATAGATCCAGGCTCCAAGGACTCAAGAATGGCTAAGGAGTTAGAATGTATGATAACAAGCTAGCATCCTTAATCTGACTGGCTCTCATCCCTGGAAGGAGGGCTCCATATGGCTGTCTCGGGGCATAGGGACTTTTGCCTTCCTGAATGCACACATTGCAGGCCCTTGCCAGAAAGACCATGGAAGTTACTGTGTTTGAGGTCTGTATTTATGTAGGTTTAGAAATAGGCTAAGAATATTGCTAGCCAGAGTGATCTTGCATCCCCTTGAAAACCTTAAAAAATTAAATGGATCTAGAACTCAGTTTTAAAATTCATTTTAAGGGCTGTAGAGATAGCTCAGTTGGTAAAGTGCTTGGCTTTTAAGCATGTGGATCTGAGTTTGATCTAAAGAACCTATGTCAAAAAAGTGGGACATGATAGTATACATTTGTAATCTCAGTGCTGGGGAGGTGGAGACAGGAGGATCCCTGAGGATCCTGGCCAGACAGACAAACCTAACTGTTGAGTTCCAGACCAGTGAGAGACATTGCCTCAAAAAAATGATTGACCCTGTCTGAGACATGTCACCCAAGGTCATCCTTCCCCCACCCCCACAGTGTATTTTGAGGTCACCTGAATCAGAATATTTATTTACCTAAATGTTTATCAAAAACCTACAAAAATTTTTTAAGGAATTTAACTGTTTGGAATGGTGCCCAAGCCATTCATCCTATTTCAATACTTTCCCCACTGCTCCATTAAAATATCTACTATAATACCAACTTTACTATTCTTGTAAAGAACTTTATTATCATTATTTGACACTATTTGGGAAGCTGGTGGATACAATAAAGAATGTGACTATAAAGTCTCTTCTTATTGGGCCTAATATCCAGGGATGGAGCAGGCTTGTGAAATAAGCCAATCAATAAAAAAGTCTAGGATCACATCAGAGAGTGAAAGAGGCTATGTCCATCATTAGACATGGTACTGATGCTGAGAAAGGATCAACATGGCACCAGGGACTGGGGCAATCCAATGTGAAACTGAGTGTTGAGTGGTAAGAATGAATATACTGTGCAGAGGGTCAGTGCACCAACCTGGACATTATTTGTACCAAGGCCAAAGAACAGACACTGTGGCTGGGACATTGTGAGGGAGACAAGGGAATCAGGTTGACTGTACCCAGATCATGCACAACTTTCAAAACCAGAGCAATATTTGATTTTTCTGAGATGGGAAGGAATTAGTAGGTTTTCAGGCAGGGAGGAAATCATTTTATTTACATTTTTTAGAGAGAGAGAGAGAGAGAGAGAGATACAGAGGAGAGAGAGAATTGGTGTGCCTGGGCCTTAGCCACTGCAATATCATGCCAGACTCTTGTTCTACCTAGTGCAATTGTGCGACCTTGTGCTTGCCTCACCTCTGTGCATCTGGCTTACATGAGATCTGGAAGGAGATTGAGCATGGGTCCTTAGGCTTCACAGGCAAGCCCCTTAACTGGTAAGCCATTTCTCCAGCCTTAATTTACATTTTGAAAAGGTCTCTTGCTGTCCTTTATATTCTAATGCTGTGTGATATGTACTTCCTAATTCTGTCATCTCTATCACTGGAGAGCACTTGCTTTGGAATTTCCTTAACATTAGATGACACTTTATAGTTTAAAGGGACTGTTTTATTTGTGTTTGTTGTGGTGCTTAGGAATGAATACATTCTAGGTGAGCATTTCTGTATACCACATCATTGCATCTTCTAAATAACCCTGTGGGGCTCTCATTACTATAATCCACACTTTGCTGAAAGGCCTATACAGGACATCAATCTTCTCAGATTGCATGTTTTCCAAAGGAAGACATTCAAAAACTGGACTTTACCTATAATTGTAAATTTTTTCTTAGAGAACTAAGATCTGTTGCATGGTTTCCTCACAGAGATGGTGGGGTGATAACTGCTGGGATCCCACTCCAGTCTTACCATGCCAAATCTGTGCTAACTTTCTTGCTGTCTGCCTGGCCCCCAGAACTCATATGAGGCCCAGATGTCATTTGTCACAAGCCATTTTTCTTTTTCATTATCAAACTTATTCTCAGAAAGTCAGACCTGGAGTCTGATGTAGACACATGCCCTAAGACCCCTAATCAGGGAGCTTGTTCCCCTGGGTTGCAGTACAACTTGTGTACCATAAATATTTGTTTAAACTTGACCAATGATGATTGTGACTTTGTGGTTTTACCACACAATGTTTCATGGTGTGTATGCTTGGTTGACTGGCTAATTCAAGCTACATGGACATGGCCTCGCCAATCCTTGTTTTTTTTTTTTTTTTTTTTTTGTGTGGCAAGAACACTACTACCAATTTTCAAGGAGGCAATTGACTGTACTTAACTGTAGTCCATTTGATGTACAATAGATCTTTTGAATTTATTCCTTCTATCTAACTGAAATTTTGTATCCTTTAATCAACATTTCCCCAAAATCCTATACCAAGGCCCCGGCAACTGCCCTTCTACTCTTTGTTTCTATGGGTTTTACTTTGAAAAATTTCCACCTATGAGAAAGCTTATCCAGTGTTTGCTGCCCTGGGTCTGCCAGAGCTGTCAGCATGATGTTCTCCTGGTTCATGTATGTTGTTGCAAATGATAGAGCTTAGTGTTTTGAATGGCTAAATAGCATCCTAATGTGCACATACAACCATCTTATTTATTTATTCATGAGTTGATGGACACAGGTAGATTCTGTATCTTGGATATTGTGAGTAGTGCTGCAATTAACATGAGGTTGTAGATATCTCTTTGATATACTAATACCTTTTCTTGTGGCTACAAACAGACATATATTGTCTTCATTCTACTTGACTACATGCATACATAAATACATGCATACATATATAGTGGGATTTCTGGACTATGTAGTAGCTTTACTTTTAGTTTTCTGAGGAAAATCCACACTAATTTTCATAAAGGCTGCTTTTGTCCCAACATTTGTTCTCCCTCAACAGTTTTATTTGTAGTTTGTGCTGTAGCTTACAATTCATGCAGAAACTCCCTTTGTGCTATAATGCTGTAAATACTGATTCTTCAGAAAATATTTTCATTTGTCCTATGATTCCCTATTACTTTATTCTTTAGAAGCTAGCAAATTCTTTAAAAGCCTATGGAAAATTTCTTTCTAAATGATAATAAAGGGGGTATTTTGTCACCATTTCTGTCTATAAAGGCTCATCTCTTAGGAAGGTTCATGGATCATTCTTGTTTGCAGGGTCATAGGGCAAAGAATTCAGTAGTCCAGACACAGTGGTTAAGGATAAAAATCACTGGAGGCACTTGGTGTCTTTTGGCCTTTGCAGTGTCAGATTCCAGAATGAGTATTGTGGATTAGAAGATGTAAATACATAACTTAGAGCAAGATTCTGTTTTATCAGATTTCCGAAGTCAGTTCTTACCTGATAAACCCACAATCTGTCATGTTGATTTCAGAGTCTGTCTAGATGTAAATCTAAATGGGGAGCTATGTAGCTCTAGCTTATAGCAATCAGCAAATTAGCAGTCAGTAAATAGAGTCACAGAGGAGGTTATCATAGTTCAATTTGTGAACGTTCTGAAAAGTATTTGTGGAATGTGTTCTCATTTCATTTACTATAAATTACTTATGAACAAAAAAAGATAACTGGGCACCTAGAGCAATGTTTGTTTGCAAAAATGAACCCTCTGTGAGAGTAAAGATCTTTCATGCACTGATTAGAAGTTTATAATAGCTGGGACAAGAAGCATTCTTGAGAGGGGGAACCTAAATCTTGGAAATGACCATTGAGAATATAAAGTGCTTTCTTCACATAATTCTGCTAAAGTAGCTCAGAATTTGTGAGGAAGCTGGTCAGTGTCAGGAAGGGCACTGACACTGCTCAAAAAAAAAAAAAATGCACCTCTCTTTGACAAGTGTTTAATTTGGCCTTGTATAGTGTGCAAAGTGAAGGGATTTAATTTGTTTCACGGAAGCAAGCCCAAAGCACCTTGTGTAATATGCTGTCACTCTGTTTCATGAATTTTACCACACGGTAGGCATATCTGAGTGTCTGTATTAAATAAGCATCAGGTTGAAACATGAGTTAACAAAGATCTGCCCTAATTAAAAGACACAAACTTCTCTCCTCTGAGCCTAGTTAGAGGGACATGAAGGAAAGCACCACTCACTCCTTCCCCCTCACTTCAGAAGTACTGTGCTTTTTCTTGTACGAAGAAAGGATGCTCTAGGCAGTGTCATTCAATGGGTCCCAGCCTTTCTGGCGTTGGTAGCTTCCCATAACATTCTGTTTCTGCCATCATATTGGCCATCTGCCCCAATATCAATAATCTCATTGAGCAGTAATGATCTGGGATTCCACCTTTCACTACAATGTTTTAACGAAGCAGAATTAAGAAGCTATTCATGCACTTGAACATCTGCATTAATATTCAGTCACTCATAAACCAATCATAGCCATCAAACCTGTCTGCCTCCAGCATGTTAAGTGACCATCTTTAAATAATAAAGCAAATATTTCTCCAGTCCGAGAATTCTACCACTCCCTGTTATCTGCTTAAGCTGCATCATTTCTCCCATGAGGAGAAAACTACTGTCTACTCTTGGAAGGTACGAAGGATGATGTGGTGGGCTGTGTCATCCTGAATTTGTTGCTCCCTGTTTTGGACTGTATGTGATAAATTTCCATTTTCTTGTAACAGACCACTCTTTTCTTCTCTCTGTTCTATTGTCTATACTCTGGATACTGTGGCCTTCCTGGACTCCTATAATGCTCAGGCTGCTTCTTTGCCACAGGATCTTTGAAAGAGATATCTCTGTACTGAGAAGTTCAATTTTCTGCTGGTCTCTGCCTTTCAAGTCTTTTGCTCTGGTTCTTTTGTTCCTTCCTTCATTCCATAACTGTTTGTTGAGATTATATGTGTAGAACATGTGAATGAGTACAACCAATTAAAAAGCCTCATAGCATATGTATTCTAATGGAAGAGGGGCTCAGATTACAAAACAATAAGTATTTTACATACAGTAACAGAAGGTAATCAATATGAAAAAGTAGGAATGATAAAGAATAAAAAAGTACTTGCAATTTTACTTATTTCAGAGGCAAGGGCTCTGCAATATATATAGAACCTCCCTCTGTTGCCAAAGCTGGTTCTGAACTGAGCTCAGATGATTCTCCTGCCCCAGCCTCATAATTGGCTGGGACTCCAGATGTACTGTGGTTTGAATGTGACTTCAGATGTGTTATGTTTTAATGTATAATGTCTACCATAGGCCCATGTGTTTGAATACCTGGTCACCAGCTGATGGTGCTGTTTTAGGAAGTTGTGGAATCTTTGGGATATACTGCCTACCTAGTAGAAGTGAGTTGTTGGAGATGGGTCTTGAAGGTGTCAGTGTGTCCCTGGTTGTGGTATAGCTGTCTTTGCTTCCTGATCCTCTGATATTTGAGAAGCTGCTGCCTCATGCTCTTGCCTATACAGATTCACTTTCTTGGAGATATCTTCCAGATTGGGTCCCTCTGGAGGTCTTAGGATGTCTGACTAGGGCATTTCATGATCTCACACTTGTATTCCATTTATGAACCCTCTTCCCTTCAACACATGGGCACAAATGGACACCCACTGGGGCTGGGGCTCATACTGAGTTCCAACAATCAGAGTTCCTTTAAGAGTCCTCTGCATGGGCACAAATGATTCACTGTTGTAGCTTGGATTCACACTGAGTTTCAGAACTTGGATTACCTTGAGCAGTCCTCCTCCCTTCACTATGGCACACCAGTGATTTTCCAGTTGAGCATGGACCCACATGTAAGATTGAGCACAGCTTACTGCATCTGAATTGAGACCACTTGACCAACCTCAGTAACAAAGCAGTAACTACTACCTCCAAGACAGAAGTTCAAACACCAAAAGGTGGAGCAAAGACCAATGAACACAAAGAAACTTCAACTACCATTCCAAGTACTAACTAAATACAGATGTGCCAGAGAGATTTGACCAGTGTGCTGTCACCAGATAGTAAGATTCAATGGAAGATGTGTAACAAAAGCCAATATATCTTTCCAAGAAATAACAATCTTGTTGCTGAAAGTTTCATGCTGCTGGGATGAACATCCAAACCAGACACAGTTTATGAGAGTAAGGGGTTTCTTTTATTTTACAGATCCACGGGGAAGTTCCATCACTGGCAGAAGAAGTTGCTTCCAAGCAGAGAGAAACATCCAAACAGCCAGCAAAAACCAGAAACTGCAGCAGGGAACAGCAGCAAGCAGAACCATTGCAGAGGTCACACCTGTGCATATCTTTGGGCTAGAATTCAGTTCCACCCCCAGTGAGACCTCCTCCAGTCAGGCAACTGGAGACCCAACTTATAAGCTTTAATAAAACATGCAAATCTATGGGGAACATAAATTCAAGTGACCACATTCTGCCCCTAACCCCCAACAGACTCATGACCACCTCACACTGTAAATTGTACTCACTACAACTTCAAAGGACCATATAGTCTTTATCAACTTTAAGATTGTTCCAAAGCCCTAAGTCTCATCTGCAATTCAAGACATGTCTCTTAACTATGAGTCCTGTAAAATCAAAACAAGTTACATACTTCCAATATATAATGGCACAGAGTAAACACTTCCATTGCTTTAAGGCATAAAAGGAGAGACTGCACCAATGAAAAATCAATTATCATCAGGTAAACATCAAACATCTGTAGTTCAGGCCTGACATCCATGCCCAGTGATGATAGTCTCTCAATTTCTAATTTTGATCCATCCAACTGGGCTGAGTAGCCAGGGGAATCTTCCATCCCTAACCTTTGCACAGTCCTGGTACATCCAAAACATCTTCACAATCCATCTTAATACTGGTCTCTACCAGGAACACCACCCTGCTCCACTTGCCATGTATCAGCAGTGGCTCTTAGAACTATGTGTGCTTCATGATCTGCTTCCATGCACTTTTCATGCTTCCAACATCAGTGCCAGGTATGTAAAGACATAGTGATATTGGTTATTACAGGGAGGAAATAAATGGTGACCTTGAAGAGCAGGATTTTCAAAAGAGTTTGCTTTTCTATCATTCAGTCTTTCCTGGGTAGAAGGACCTCAGGCATCTTTTTATTGTTTTAATGTAAGGTAGTGGGCCACCATTAGTCATAATATTCTGTTTGACAATAGCAGCTCCAATAACCTAAAACCTTCAATAAACTTAAAACCTAACTTTTTGCCTATAGCTTTAAACTTTCTTGACTTTTTTCATCTTTAAGTCTGATATCTTTCAATTCTGAATCTTCCACCAAGCACATTAATCCATTACTTTCAAATCTAATCTTGATCAAACTCTCTGGGCATGGGCAGCAAAATATAGCAAGCCTTTATACCAGTATCCCAGTTACAACCATGTTCTCTGCTATTTTTCTTTTTTTTTTTTGATGATAAGAAATCATTTTATATTTTATAATTTCAAAAATCAAGTGAAAAGATAGGCACATTTACTTCATATGAATCATACTCTGAACCCAAAGTATAAAAGAAAAAGGATTGATGTGCGCTTAATATGTATTTCATGTCTTTGTAACAGAGAAGAAATCATTACAAAATTTAAAAATGAGACAAAAAACCAAAACAAAACACTGAAGAGAGTTGATTAGGCAGTGGTCTCCATGTTCCATCCAATAAGATGGAACCATGGATCTGAAGGAAGAACTAAGTGCAGACAGACACCTGCTCCTGATGCATAGACTTTGGTAGAGACCCAGTGACAGCATTTCATTAACACTTACAGTTTAATATGGGTATAAGTTTAGGGATAGTTTATTCTGAGAGTTGTAAAATATAAAACTCACTACCTTCAAAACATTTCAGTATAGAGAGAATTATTCAGGTGGGAAATGGACTTCAAATTTGAATTTCTGGCTCCAATTTGCAATGTATTCAACCTACCTTTATTTAATTAAGTCATTATAAAATAATTATGGCTTTACAGAAAAAAAATTCTATCATCTATTTCCCAAGCATGACCAATAAAAAATATTAAGATCAAATGGTCAAAAGGACAGACCCAGGATAGTATTCCAATCTGGGCCAAAGAGTTGCCTTGAGGATTCACACAGAGCAAGGCAGCCCAAGATCTTCCAACTACATCCTGGCTCATGAGCCCTTTATTTGAGTTTGGGGACATCTACACTTCTTAAGAAATATGTTTAAAATATACATAGGAAAACAGTTAACAAATTCAGTTATTTAGCTTAAGTACTTGGATTTATAATCAAGGGATGACAAGATGATAACAAGCATGCATTTGAATATAACTAAGGTATTACATGTCAACACAATTTACTATAAATTTCATCCAAGTTCTAGATGTTTTTGACTCTATGACTAAGTACTAATTACAGTTATCATAACTAGAATGCCAATCATAGCCCTGCATTAATTCTTTTTTTATCCTTGAAAGTTCATAAGCAAAGCCTCTGTTACAGTCAGGTTAACATTGCTGGCAGAAATCACCTGAACAAGAGAAGCTTGTGGTAAAAAAGGTTTATTTTTGCCTTAAAGGCTCTAGGGGAATCTCCATGATGACAGGGGAAAATGATGGCATGAGCAGAGGGTGGACATCACCCCCGGGCCAACTTAAAGTTGACAATAGCAACAGGAACGTGTGGCAACCACTGACAAGGGGAAACTGGTTATAATACCCATAAGCCCACCCTCAACAATACATTGCCTCCAAGAGGCATTAATTCCCAAATCTCCATCAGCTGGGAACATAGCATTCAGAACACTTAAGTTTATGGGGAACACCAGAATCAAACCATCACAGCCTCCAAATACAATTTTCTCTTCATTTATCATTTTCAAATTTTCACCAAAATAGGCCAGAAAATTTGGCTTGCTACTCTCTATGGCTCCTGCAGTCCAAAGTTCCAAAGTGTCAAGTCCATACATCCTCTTCCTCCAGCACACACATTCCAAAAGACCAAAGTCCACACGGTCAGATTCATTTAAGAAACACCCACTCTTTTGGTACCAAATTTCTGTTATAGACAGTTGTACATTACTGGAATGAACATTCAAACCAGATATAGTTTATGGGAGAAAGGGGTTTATTTTAGGCTTACAGATCCATAAGGACATTCTATCAGTGGAGGAGTAATCTACTTCCATACATCCAAGCAGAAAGAAACAACCAAACAGCCAGAAAAACCCCAAAGCAATAGCAGGGAACTGCAGCAAGCAGGACCTCTGCAGAGGTCAAATCTTTTTGTGTATCTTTGGGCTGGAACTCAGGTTTGACCTCAGTGACACTTCCTACAACCAGGTGGTTGGAGACCCAAGTTACAAGCTTAAATAAAACACCTGAGTCTATGGGGTAAATACATTCATTCTACCACAAATGCCAAAGCATATTGTCCCCGTGAAAGCTATTTAAAGGAAACTCTAGACAAAACAACAAAAGATGTTTATAAATATGTGCATATCGTTCAAAGATGACAAAGATAAATGCATGAGTGAAATATAGAAAAAGCTCAAAGATGACATAAACACCTAAATGAATTATACGAGGAAGCAAACAGCTAGATGAAGTGAAGTCAAATAAGAACATAAGGTGTATCAGACTTCCAGGTAAGATGGTGGAATAAGAGTCATGCCAAACCAGCCTAGGGAGGGATTTAAGCAAAACCACAGACAAATACACATTTCTTCTGAAAAGTTAAGGTATATATGTTATTATTGTCCATGGCTGAGAAGTGGGAGAGACCAAGATTTACCAGAAAGGAGGAAACCTGCCAGAATCCCGACGATGCACCTGTGCCCAGATCCACGTGCCTTCCTGACCCAGTGCAAGGCTGCAGGAGCAAAGACCAAACAAGGGTATTTTTCCAACTTCATAAGCCTCCTAGCAAAGTTAAGAAACCTGAAGACAAGAGAGTGAGAAGCTGCTGAAGAGGACACAGGTGAGACCAGCTGAGCAGTTACAGTACAACTCCAGACTTCCTGTACTTCCCATCCCCAAACTATCAGAACCATGAACCTCTGGAGAACTCATTCAATCCCTGGTGCCAGGGCATCTAGCACAGCTGATCAGAACACCCAGATACACAGCACAACAGAGAGGGTTCGAGGTGGACACTCAGCAATTAGGAGATTAGAAGCCACCTCAAAATGTAACGAGGCTGACTGACAAAAAAGCAGGTATATAGGCCTGCTCTGGAAGGGCTAATCTCACTTTTCATGTCAGGAGAGGCTGTGGGTTACATATTCTTTGGCTTCACCATTCTTAATTAAGCTATATTTGGGGTTTGACTATTGTTGCCTTTAATGCTTTCAGATTCATAGGGCCTTTGTCTTTTTCTTCTGTCATTATTGGGGACAGGGTCTGATATAGACCCAGGCTGACCTGGAACCCGTTTCAGAACAGAAATCTTAACCTTCCAGCTGACAGGATTAATGGTGTAGAGAAACACACACCCTTAGGGATTTTGGTTTTATAAGGTTGTATGTTTGTTTTAATCCCCACACTTGCATACTCTGTGCTGTTTTTTTTAAATTAAATGTGTATATTGGTCAGTTGGATTTTAGAATTTGCCAGTAAATTGTTCCACCAAACCCACTAGAATACTTGGATATCAGGCAAACTCAACACCTAGGATTTCTTCAGCTGTTGAATTGGAATAAAAGAATTATACCTGGCACCTTAAAACCCTACCCTGAAGGTATATATTTGGATTTCCACATCTAACAGCACTGCAGAAAATGAGAAAACCCAAACGTCAATTTAACTCAGGTTGCAAAAATCACTACATTATAATACAATAAAATTGAGAATCAAGACAATACAATTCCACCATAAATTATAAATCCATATGAAATGACCAATAATGAGACTGTTTTGGATGAAACTCCTGAAAAAGATTTAAAAAATGACTTTATCTATATTCAAAGAAATCAAAGTAGAAAGCAAAGGAATTAAAGAAGAAAATAAACTCCTGACAAGAATGCAGGAAACCAATTTAATGAAACAAGAAGATCACTACAAGACATGAGTAAGGAAATAGAATACTGAAGAAAAAACAGGCAGAAATACTAGCACTGAAAAAAAGTAAGTCAAATAAAAAAAAAATCTGTGGAACGTCTTACTAGTAGAATGGATGAAGGACACAACAGAATATCCAAACTAGATGGCCAAGTGGCATAATACAATCCAACAAAAGGAAAGATAAGCTAATAGGAAGGTATGAATGGAAATTTCAAGATATTTGACACAGTTTGAAAAGATCAAACATTCAAGGTATAGTAGAATTCAAGGAAGTAGAAAGAGAAGAATTTCACTACAAAGGCATAGTAGGCATTTTCAACAAAATCACAGAAGAAAAATTTCCACAAATTGGGAAAGAAATGCCAATGCAATTACAGGAAGCTTTTAGAACACCAAACACACAAAACCTGGAAAGAACCTCACCTTCCCATGTTATAATTAAACTACTAAACATGCATACCAAAGAAAATATATTGAAAGCAGTTAGAGAGAAACAGCAACTCACCTATAAAGGCATGCTCATCAAGATAATAGCAGATTACTCAACATAAACTTTAAAAGCCAGGATGGGGGGCTGGAGAGATAGCTTAGCAGTTAAAGTATTTGCCTGCAAAGCCAAAGGACCCAGGTTCAACTCCCCAGGACCCACATAAGCCAGATGCACAAGGGGGTGCACACATCTGGAGTTCCGTTGCAGTGGCTCTAAGCCCTGGCACACCCACTCTCCCCACCCTCTCTCTCTGCCTATTTCTGTCTTTCAAATAAATAAATAAAAATAAAATATTAAAAAAAAAAAAAAGCCAGGATGGCTTGTAATGATGTATTCCAGGTCCTGAAAGATAACAACTATTGACCAAGATTACTTTATCCTGCAAATCTTTCTATCCAAAATGATGGAGAATTAAAATGTTCCATAACAAAAACAGGCTAGAGGAATTTATGACAACTAATCCAGCTCTACAGAAAATACTTGAAAGAATCCTTCATGCTGAAGAAAAAGCAAAACACACACATGAGGAGACAGGAAACAATAAACCATACTCAAATAACAGTTAATACAAGACAGTAAAGCAAAAACAGGAAGCACCACAAAACAAGAAGGATGAGAATAAATACATACCTTTCAATAATAACTCTTAAGATCAATGGCCTTAATGCCCCAAACAAAAGAAACAGGCTTGCAGACCAGGAAACTCATCTCTCAATAAAAGATAGACACTCTCTTAGGGTGAAAGGATGGAAAATGGTATTTCAAGCAAATCTGCCTAGGAAACAAGCAGGGGTTGCTGTGCTAATATCTGACAACATAGACTTTAAACTAACACTAGTGTGGAAAGGTAAAGAAGGTCACTTTATACTGATTAAGGGAACACTCCAACAGGAGGGCATTACAATCCTAAACATATATGCCCTAAACATGGGGCTCCCAATTTCATCAAAGAACAGTGTTAGACTTAAAGTCACAGATAACACCAAACATAATTGTAGTGCATGACTTCAATACATTACTCATCAATTGAAAAGTCATCCTGGCAAAAAAACAAACAAACAAACAACAACAACAACAAAAAACCAGACAGACATCTGGATTAAATGATGTCATAGGACAAATGGACCTAACAGATATCTACAGAACAGCCCATCCAAATGCTGCTGAATATTCATTTTTTTCTCTGCAGCACATAGAATATTCTCTAACATAGACCATATATTAGGATACAAATATTAATATATATAGGAAAATTGAAATAATACCTTGTGGTCTACCTGCTACAATAGGATTAAATTACAAATCAGCAGCAAGAAAAACTACAGAGCTTACACAAATTCATGGAAATTAAACATTACACTATTGAATGGATCCTTGAAGAAATCACAAAGGAAATCAATAAATTCATAGAATCAAATGATGAGAATACAACATACCAAAACCTTTGGGAATAATGAATGCAGTCCTAAGAGGGAAATTTATAGTTCTAAGTGCCATATTAAGAAATTAAAGAGTTCACAAGCAAACCATTTAATGATTCACCTTAAGACCTTTGCAAAAGAACAAGATATGGCTTAGTTAAGGTGCTTGCCTGCAAAGCCTAAGGACCCAGGTTTGATTCCCCAGTATCCATGTAAGCCAGATGCACAAGATGGTGCATGCTTCTGGAATTCGTTTGCAGTGCCCTGGTGTGCCCATTCTCTCTCTCTCTCTCAAATAAATAAAATATTAAAAACAAACAAACAAAAAAAGAACAAGGCAACCAAAATCATTAGATGGAAAGAAATAATAAAGATTAGGTCAGACATTAATGAATTAGAATCCCCACCAAAAAAAAATTCCAAAGAATCAGTGAAGCAAAGTATTGGTTCTTCAAAAGGATAAACAAAATTGATAAACCCTTAGTAAATCTGACCAGCAGAAAGAGAGAAGAGACAAAAATTAATAAAATCGTAGTTGAAAAAAGCACCATTACAACAGATACCAAAGAAATTCAGAAAACCATAAGGACACACTTTAGGAATATATATGCCTCTAAGTTTGATAATCTGAAAGAAATGGATAATTTCCTTGATTTATATGACCTACCAACATTAAATCAAGATGAGATAAACAATTTAAATAGACTTATAACCAGTACAGAGATCCAAGCAGTTATAAAGTCTCCTAACTATAAAAAGTACAGGCCCAGATGGATTCACTGGTAAATTTTACCAGACTTTCGTGGAAGAACTAACATTACAGCTTCTCAAACTTTTCCTTAAAATAGAAAATGAAGGAATTCTACCAAACTCCTTCTATGAAGTCAGCATCACCCTGATACCTAAAGCAAACATAGAACAACAACAAAAAAATTACAGACCAACCTCCCCCATGAACATAATAACAAAATATAGGCAAACAGAATACAAGAATATGTCAAAAAGATCATTCACCCTGATACTCCCTAAATATCACAGGCTATTTCCAAGGCTCTTGGTTTCCCACCAAGAATATATGAAAATAGCCTATGACTCCACATGCCTGGGCTGCAATGTCACTGAGAAATCAAACTAGGGCTGAGCTGAAAACCTTGTAGACCAACTGACAGAAAGCTGGAAAAAGCTGTACTTCTTGCATCCCATGGGAGACAGAAGCCATCCATGGTGAAAACAGTGGACACTGAAAGCTTCAAGTTTGGCCAGCCAGACCAAAATGAGCACTTATAAAGTGTAATAGTGGCATGTATGTTGTGAGGGTCATGGTTTATTGTCTGTAAGTATGGAAGCTGTCAATAAAAAAAGGAAAATAATAAAAAAATCAGTATATAAAGATGAAATACACAAAGAGATAGAAATCCTTTAAAAACAAAAAAGCAAACTGAAATTGGTGTAATAGTGGCATGTATGTTGGGGGGAAGCCAACTGTTCTCTAATTGGACTGGAGACCTGCTCTATGGGAGGGAATACATGCCTGGTATTGAACACCTAATCAAAAGCCTATGGTGAGTGATGTCATGAGCATTAACAGTGTAATGCCTGCTGTTATCTGGGGAAATGCATATATTATGCTCACCAAACTACCATATAAGCACTTCTCTTAATGTTCATACCCATATACTAATGCTGCTCTCACTTTCGGTTAGAGAAGCTTCTCTTTTCAGATGGTGGTGACCACTGGGATGACCCAAAAGGCACAACAGCTGAGAAGATGTGATGGAGATATGTTCATCATTGAAACAAACATCTCTATCACACCTCCTAAGTCTCAGGATCCATTGCAGAAAAGGTGGCAGAAAGAATGCAATAGCCAAAGGAAGGGTAGAACTGCTTATAATGCAATTAACCAGACAGAAATTGGCCTTGATGTCCATGACCTCACAGTGCCTAGCAATATCTTGACAAGACCTTCATAATAGGAAAAAAAGATGATGACATCAAAATAAAAGAGAGACTAGACCAAAAATGAACCCATCATAGCTCAGGGAAATTTTGCGGAAGAGGGTGGAGAGTATGTCAGAGCCACATGTTGGGTCATGATATGCAGAGACATTTATCTTACCAATAACTGTGGGCTAGCTCCACAATGCACGACCCATATACATCAACAAAGAGGGGCCTGGGGAGGGGGTAGGTCACGGATGAGCCTAATAATTGGTACCAAACTGCCTGTATTTGCTGAATAGAAAACTAATAAAAAAAAAAAGGAGAGAGAGACTAATGGAGAGATGGAGGGGATATGTTGGAGTGTTGATTTGTGAAGGGGAAAATGGCGGAGGGGAGGGAATTATCATGGTTTATTGTCTGTAAGTATGGAAGCTGTCAATAAAAAAGGAAAATAATAAAAAATCAGTATATAAAAATGAAATACACAAAAAGATAGGAATCCTTTAAAAACAAAAAGGCAAACTGAAATTGGGCTACAAATGAAAACTACAACACACCAATCAAAAAGCCCCAATGGAAAGGTTCACCAAAAGAATGGATCAAGCAGAAGACAGAATATCAGGCCTTACAGACAAGGTACAGGAATTGGATCAGTTAGTCAAATCCAATGAGAAATTCAAAAGAATAACATATAACTAGAACAGGAGAGAAATGTGAGTTATCTTGAAAAACAAACAAACAAACAAATGTTCCAAAAGTGGGCATAAAAGAAATTCAGGTCAATGGCATAGAAATATTTTCCAATAACATTATAGAATAAAATTTCCAAATTTTAGGGAGATACCTATCTAGATACAAGAAATATACAACATACCAAATATACAGAACCAGAAGAGAAATTACCCCATTACATTAGAGTCAACCCATTAAATGCACAGAACCAAAAATAGCACTGACAGTTACAAGAGAGAAACATCCAGTCACATATAAGAGAATGGATAAAATAAAGAGTTGGTTCTTTGAAGTGATAAAGGAGATTGGCAAACCCTTAGCCAGATTAACCTAAAGAAATAGAAAATGAATCTAATTAATAAGATTAAAGATGAAAAATGAGACATTTACAACAGATACAATGAAACTGACAGAATCATAAGGACATACTTTAAAAACATATTCCACCAAATTTGAAAATCTAAAAGAAATGGATGAGTTTCTTGATGTATACAACCTACCAAATTTAAAGTGAGAGAAACATATTTTAAATAGTTCTATAAAAAGCAGTGAGATTGAAGTGGTTATTTAAAATATCCCAGTCAAAGAAATTCCAGTCAAAGAAGTCCCTGACCATGGCTGGAGAGATGGCTTAGTGATCCAGAACACTTCCTATGCAAGAATGGGGCCTGAAGAAACCTGAGAGATCTCTAAGACCCACATTAACATCTGAGTGTGCCCACACATGTTTGTAACTCCAGTTCTGTTAGGGGATCAGAGACTTGAGAGTCACCAGAACTCAGTAGAGACTAAACTAAACAACTAAACTAAGATAAAATAAAACAACAAACCTGTGTCCTTCCTGTGCCACACCCCCTACCACAAACTTGGGATTATTAAGAGACTTCAGCTCAAATAAGAATGGGAAGAAAAGCAATGGAGTGGGACACCTAACATTCAATTCTAGCCACTGTAGGCCAAAGCTTTGGATGTCACAAATACCCCACATGCCATATAACACACACACTAAAAGAAAAGTCCAGGTCCAGTTGGGTTTATTGCAGAATTCTATCAGTTAATGAATTTAAGTCACTACTTCTCAAATCATTCCATGAAACAGAAAAGGGGGAATGGTTCTTAAGTTCTCCTATAAGACCAGCATTACACTGATAACAAAACCAGAAAGAGATGCAACAAAAAATGGAAAACAATAGACCAGCATCCCTGATGAATATACATACAAAAATTCTCAATGAAACACTTGCAAACCAGAGGAAGTGGTAACACTAAATACTGCTCTTCTAGTCTGACAATCAGCTCCAGGGCAATAGTGACAGACATCGCGATCAATCAAAACCCATCAAGGCAAAAATTCAGAAGCTACAGGCCTGCCATGGGTCAAGGTACACTGCAGAAGAGGGGGAGGAAAAATTGTAAGAGTCACAGAGCAGGTAGGAATACCCTGAGGCACAGTTCCCTGTTACCCCACAGGGACTGGCTGAGGCCTTCATGACCCATCAATAAATACCATAACTCCACTGAGGAGGGCAGCAGGGAAAAGGGAGCAGAGATAAGTGGACACGTGTGTACAACCTATTATGATATATAACACACATAAAATAAATTTAAAAAATAGAAGAGAAAGTACTTAGAAAGAAGAAGGAATTCGATGGGTGAGGGATGTGGCAAGATGAAAAGAGAGCCTAGTGGGAGAGGGTTATGATTGTGGTATATTGTCTATATGTGTGGAGGTTGTTAATAAAAAGCTATTTTTAAAAAGAAAAAAATGCTCGCAAACCAAACCCTAGAACATATGAAAACAGATCATCTACTTAGAACAAATAAGATGTATTCTGGAGATGCAGGGATGATTCAACATAATCACATGTAGAGTGCCACAAACAGAAATCACTTGGTCATCTTAATGCATTCAGAAAAGACCTTTGACAAAATACCCCTTTATGATAAGGCAGTAGAGAACATAGGGATTGGGGGATCATATCTCAATATAATAAAGTCTGTAGATAACAAATCTATAGCCAACATCATTCTAATTGGAGAAAATGTCCATGCATTCCCACTAAGATCTGGAAGAAAACAAAGGTATCCTCTGTCACCACAACTATTTAATTAGTGACTGAAGTCTTATCTAGAGTGATAAGGCAAGAGAAAGAAATAAAAGGTCTACAAATTGGAAAGCAATAAGTCAAACTAAACTTATGTGCAGATTTTATGATTCATGTATAAAATACCCTACCAGACAACTCTTAGAATTAATAAACACTTTCATCAAAGTAGCAGTATATAAAATTAATACACAAAATCAGCAGCATTCTTTTTTTAAAATTTTTTTTGTTCATTATTTATTTATTTATTTGAGAGTGACAGACACAGGGAGAAAGGCAGATAGAGGGAGAGAGAGAGAGGATGGGCACGCCAGGGCTTCCAGCCACTGCAAACGAACTCCAGATGTGTGCGCCCCCTTGTGCATCTGGCTAACGTGGGACCTGGGGAACCGAGCCTTGAACCGGGGTCCTTAGGCTTCACAGGCAAGTGCTTAACCACTAAGCCATCTCTCCAGCCCAGCAGCATTCTTATATAGTAATGCAAACATACTGAGAAAGAAATCAGGCAAATAGTCCCACTCATAATAGCCAGGAAAGAATTTAAATGTCTTGTATTATCCTTAAGCAATGAAGTGAAAGACTTCTACACAGAAAGAAAGAAAGAAAGAAAGAAAGAAAGAAAGAAAGAAAGAAAGAAAGAAAGAAAGAAAGAGAGAAAGAAATTGAAGAAGATAACAGAAAATGGAAACATCTCCCATGTTTGTGGACTGGAAGAATTCATATGGTGAAACTGGCCATCCTTCTGATCACAATATACAGAATCAATGCAATCCCAGTCAAAGTTCCAGCATCGTTCTTCACAGAAACAGAAATAGTAATGTCATGTAATACTTCTTCCCTGGGGAGACATAAACACAAGTGTATTTACCATAGAGAGGTCACATGTGACAGAATAAAGCATGATTGCACTCAAATCCAGTTTTGGTGAACTAATGAGTTTGTTGGGGTTACTGACAGAGCAGGGTGAGGGCTTGCTTACGAGAGCATGGGGGACTCAAAGGCAGCTGCATCACTGTAAAGCCCACCCCAGTGTAATTGATGATTGTGTTTCTAGAGCTTACTCTCTTGGCTGGTCAGGGAGTCTGTACTCCAGAAGTTGTTTACTGCTTTGATAACCCTGGCAAGGGTCTTGTGACCTTTAAATTTTAGTTTTCCATACTGGTTTAAATTCCAAACCTCCTTCTCCTCCAGGAGTGAATGTTTCAATTTGGAGCAAATTTCTGCATAGTAAATAATGTTCATATAGAAGCACAAATGACCCCAGATCGCCAACACTATCCTCAGAAAAAAAGAATACTGCTAGAGACATCACCATACTCAATTTGAAGTTTACTACAAGGCCATAATAAAAGCAGCATAGTATTGGCACAAAACCAATATGTAGATCGATACAATAAAATAGAAGGTCCAGGTACAAGTCCATTTAATACAACCACCCAAGTTTTGACCAAAAAGCCTAAAACACCCTTTGGAGAAACAACACTTTCAACAAATTGTTCTGGGGAAACTGGATATCTATTTATAGATGATGGAATTCAGACCTTATCTCTTATGATGCAAACTAATAAACTAAATGGATCTAGAATATCAACATAAGACCTGAAACCTTGAACTGACTGGAAAAAAAGGTAGAGGAAAATAGTATCGTCAATTGGGGAATGAATATTTAAACACACAAGTCTATAGGGGACATTTACACAGCTTGTTCATGGTTGGTGGTAGTATGAACTGATATAGCCACTATGGAAGTCAGTGTAGAGGGTTCTCAAGTAGCTAAATGCCAATCTATCATATGACTCCTGGACTAAGGACTATACATTTTACCACAGACATACTTCCTTATCCATGTTTATTGCTGCTGTATTAACAATAGGTAGGAAATGGAACCAGCCTAGGTGACCATCAACTGACAAATGGATAATGAAGTTATGGTGCATATACACAATAGAGTTTTATTCAGCTATAAAGAAAAATGAAATTGATAGGAAAAATAAATGAATCTGGAAAATGTACTAAATGAGAAAAGCCAGAAGGCTCAGAAAGATAAATGTCATATGTTCTCTCTCATATGCAAGTACTAACTTTGAATTAAAAAAATATTTTTACTTTCTAAAGCCTGGTGTGGTGGTGCCCACCTTTAATGCCAGCACTTGGGAGGCAGAGGTAAGAGGATTACCGTGAGTCCAAGGCCACCCTGAGACTACATAGTGAGTTCCAGGTCAGCCTGGTCTAGAGTGAGACCCTACCTCGAAAAACCAAATGTGTGTGTGTGTGTGTGTGTGTGTGTGTGTGTGTGTGTGTATGTATATATTTACATTTTTTTTTTCTTAGAGAGAGAGAGAGCAAGCGAGCAAGTGAGAGTGAGCACATGGGCATGTCAGGGTCTCCTGCCACTGCAAATTCCAGATGCATACTCCACTCTGGGTGCCTGGCTTTATATGGATAATGGGGAATCAAATTGGGGTCATCAGGCTTTGAAAATAAGCCCCTTTGAACATGTAGCTCCTTAACTTGGAACTTTAAAATGCATATTTAAGTTAAAGTAAGAAACAGTAGAGCAAGTAAACTAGAGAGTTAAGGGGGAGGGCTTATGGAAAGGGACTAGTACATATCCAAGTAGAGGGATGGAATACTGGTGGTAGAGAGGCTAAAATGGGTCAGGGTAATGGAGTGGATGGGAGGAGAGGGAGTGGGGAAGGTCTACCAAAACTAAAGATGCTATGAAAAAACCATAGGGTAACCCACTTTTTGTTATGTAATTAAAACAATATAAATAATATTTAAAAAGATAGAGAGTTTGGGCAAAATTTCCCTGTGGAAGTGGATAATGCTATAAATTCTTGTGGGAAAATTCCAATATCAAGGGTGGGATACCTTTCAATGAGTTGCTGATCAGGGATGTCCCTAGGGTTCCCAAAATAATTCAGCTATTTCTGAGGCCCTTGGATGCACACCGGAACTAGATGGTAGGCTGGCACCGCTGAAGACACCACACACAATGGTCGCAGCACTCTGAATAATCTAATTGGGACTGAGCTGGAAGCCTCCTCTCTGCTGGTTAGCTGTCATAGAGAGGGAAAGTGCTATGCATACTCCTGGGGAAAATAGTAATCCATCTTATTGTTTAATATATTTAGTAAAAAGTAATCCGTCTATCCAAAGGTAGATCCTCCCTTCTTGCTACACAGCACACAGCTAGGTAAGATGAAACTTACTGGTACAGTTGTGGTGCGACTGTTAATATGGTAACTAACTCCTCTTTTGATTGGATCTGACACCTGCTCCATGGAAAGGAACTCATATCTGGTACTGAAACCTAGTCAAAAGCTTATAGCTAGGGCTGGAGAGATGGCTTAATGGTTAAGGCACTTGCCTGCAAAGCGTAACAATCCTGTTTCAGTTACCCAGTTCCCAAGTAAAGCCAGATGCACAAAGTGGCACATGCATCTGGAGTTCATTTGCAGTGACTAGAGGCTCTGGCATGCCCATTTTTTCTCTTTCTCTCTCCCTCTCTGTTTCTCTCTGCTTGCAAATAAATAAAAAAAATTAAAAATCCTGTGACTGTTAACATCATAGACCCTAAGGGGAAGCTAGCTATTACTGTTGTTTAGCTGAATGGATGATTTGCCTCTCTCACCCTTTGCTCAGGACCAAGTCTACACTTAAATGGAAACTTCTGGAGAAACAATAACATTATGGAATGTGATTCTCTGGTAAGCATTCTAAATGAGGCACTCACCGCATGTGACCTGAAATGACTCCTGTTGTGGGCAGAGATGGGTGTGAGAAGAGCAGTTTTTATTTGATATCCTATAATCTGAAGAAGCATTTATTTTAAAAATATCCTTTATTTTTGTTATCAAAAATATATCAATTTACATAGAATCAACTAAAAAATAGAAGAAACCAACTAAATATATTTTTGTGGATGGCAGGGAAATTTTTATGAAAAAATTCCCTGTTGGCCAACATAAATTAGGACTGTTTGGTGGTGTAAACACCACAAAGGAAAGAAAATCTTGGATGTTCAATGCTATTCCTTGATGATTACATCTAGAAGTGTGTGTGTGTGTGTGTGTGTGGGGGGTGTTGTGGTGTTGTGGTGTGTTCCCTGGAAAACATAAAAAGTGTTCCTTCTGCATGCACAAACAATCTAGATTTCCTTTTCTTCTCTTCAGGATGTTTTGCTAACATAGCTGTTGATTTCCATCAACTGTTCACTTGGAAATTTTGCTTTTCATTGTGCTACATTTAATCCCTTCAAATTATAGTGCACTCCAAGAGACCTGGTTTCACTTCCCAAATACCCCTCTTCTGTATGGGATTTTATCAATATATGTATATTGAGGCCTCACTGTGTAAGTGGCATGCTCCAAGGATGGCTTTCCCTATGCCCTTGATGTTTCAGATGTGGGTAAGTTGGAAATCCATGAATCTGAAGTTAGAGGAGAATTACAATGATGTGAACATGACCCAGCATCACAAAGGCTACATGCTGTTCACCACCAGCAGCAGTAGAGTGGAGGGATTCATTTGCAACTTACTGATGTAAAATGTGAAATTGAAATGTGAGGGACCTAGCCCACATGTTCCTAAGGAATCATTGGGATAAAGCCATTTGTTTCAAGTTCTCTGACATTCTTTTTTGCTTGGGAAAGGCTCAAGTTATTTAATATAGTCAGTGCATTTTATATTTATATTTATTATATTTATATTTCCTGGTCTAGAAGATCAAATTTGGCATTCAGGGTTATACACAATGTAGATTCCATTTACCTTTCCATCCCTGTTTCCTTTTGCTTCTCTGCTGGCCCCCAGTGGTCCAGCCAAGATCAACGTGTTGCTATTCATGTTCATGAAGCACCTGTTTTTGGCCAGTCACTGCTTCATTAGCTAAAAAAATTTCATATTTCATCCCCTTAATTTTTCTGGGAAGTATAGGAAGATATTTATTCTCACAGATGTCAAGTGGCTTGTTCAATTTCATAGGCTAGTTCATGAATGAGTGTTACCTGAGGCAGGTCTACAACTCCAGAGCACTGTGAGAAGTGTCCTATCATTCCGTGATGCTTCCCTCCTCCCTCCACACCTTTCTTCCTATGATGATGGCACTATGCTGTTCTCCATCAAAGTGTCCATGCCATCCTTCTTGGGATCTGTGGTATGCTACCTCACATGGCAAAGGAGAAAAATAAAGACGATGATTCTTCATTACCCAGCTGGATCCAATAAAATCACAAGAATCTTTGGAAAGAAAAAGGGTGTGGAAGAAAAAAGGAGAGCATGTGAGTGGAAGAGGAGAAGCAGGATTGCTGCTCTTAAAGGTACAAAAGGCAGTGAAAGGCAAGGGTCATCCTCGGTGACTCCTGGACATATGAATGCAAGAAATCAGGTTCTGTCCCAAAAACCTTGAAAAGAATGCAGTCCTAATGGCACCTTGATAGCTATCCCATGTCACCCATGCTAGACTCCTAACCTATAGAACTGCAAGATAAATTTGTGTTATTGGTAATCCACTGCAGTTTTAGTAATTTATTTGAGCAACCATAAACAACTAGTAGGTCTGGGGATGTTTCTCAGTGGTAGAACCCTTGCCTGGTATATATGAGTTTGATACCGAACACCACAAACAAACAAACTTAATATACTCCTCAAGGAGTACACCTTCTTTGCACACATCAGTTGCCTTGTGCTAAGCCCCGTGCTACAAACCCAATTCCCTTGAAGTATACCCTTGATAGAATCTGGTCAGTTGTACCATCTTGGCTGGAGCTGACATAAACAGTCTGAGCCAACCTCCTCACCTCAGAGAGGTTAGAATGGCTATCCAAAGGCATACAAGTGGGAGGTGAAAACCCAAGCCTGGTCTTCCTAATTAACTCTTCTGATGTCATGCAAGAAAGATCTCTGCAATAACACCAGCAGCGTTTAGGGCTACATGCCTTAAAATTTAATTGTTAGTTGTCCTTGTCAGAATTTTTAGAACCACCTAACATTTTGGGAGGCGTTTTGTGATTGGTTGGTTGGAATTCTAACTAGATAATTCCATGGAAAGGCCATGGCTGATTGGATTTAACCCACCTACCACCATTTTCATTCATCTAATCAGGATGATTGGATATATGCCAGGTAATATGCCAAATCCTGGGGATTAAAAATGAATGAAATGCCCATACCCAATAGAAATCATGATTTAGTGGTTATGGGTAGGAAGAAGCAGATAAATAAACAGAAATGGCAGTGTGACAAATGATATAATAATGTGAAGGGATTCATCCAGGTCCATAGCTCTAAAGGATGCTGGGTTTTGATGCAGGGGTAGGAGCTGGCTAAAAGCAGAGGCATTGAAGCTTAGAGAAGAAGAGCAGAATTAGACTGGTCAAATCAGTTAAATATATCATGGGAGTTTGCTCTCTGGTCTCTGTATCAAAGACCTAAAGTCACCTCTGAGAGTTGTCTGGTAATTTGTTAAATTCAAGAATAGCCTGGCACCCTTTGTGGATGGGGGCTCAGGCTGAGATGGCAGATGGTTGTGTGGGGATGCAGAAGGGACCACTAGACACAGGTATGGCTCTTGGCTCTGCTTCCTCCCACCTGAGCTGTGTAGTGTATGTACATCCATTTGCAACTTTGCTTCCAGTCTTTGAAGCAGACTAGTGAATGCTCCCTCTGCAAACCTGCTTGAGCTGATGCACATTAGAGTGGTTGACACACAGGCAATCACACCAGATGACAGCTCTAATGATTGCGGTGAGGGAGAGGGATCACCTATGATCTTCCTGGCAGTGCCCTGCCTTGTAAGCATTGTGTGGTTGAGTCTCTGCAGTCTGCAAATAGGTATAACCTAGTCTCAGGAGTTATCACTGGTCCATAGCACGTTGGGAAGGAGGTGAGGTCTGGCTTCAGCTAGAAGCATGGAACCAGTCATCCTGAATTGCTTTGCCTTCAGCAGCTAGAGTTGTCTTTCTGAACTGTACAGCTGACCATGCTGAAAACCCTAGGAAGGCATTTCCCTGGTGGCATGCCTCATATGACCCACCCCTCACTCCTCTTTCCCAGTTGTTCAGTGCTTTCTTTTTGAGCACATATCTGTTCTCACAGTTATATTACCCAGGATGCCCTCATCCCATGATACCTGGCTGGAGAACTCCTAGTCCTATTAGAACCTGACTCTGTGATGCCTTCTCTGATTTTTTCCCTGATGAGGCAGCCACATCTTTTCTGGACTTCTGTGATACCTAGCAGATGACACTAAACCTTCATTTACTGCTGCATCTACCTTGCCACCTCTGGATAGGAGCTTGGTGCGTCATTCTTTTTTGTGCGTCCGGCACATCATAGAGACTTGTTATAAACTTGTAGGGTGATTGGCTACCTAAATGCACAAATAATAGTGCTCACAGTTTTCTAGGAGCTAATTTCTGGACACAGAAAGGTCATTTGGGAGTTTTATAAGTAATTGCATAGTCATATTTGGTAACGGATTGGTACTAGCCAAGGAATAGCAGTATGTCCAAAAGGTAATGAATTAAAACTTGGCTGTGGCATATCCCCCTTCAGAAATAGGAAAATATTTCAACAGATTTGAAAAATAGGCCTTAGTAAAAGTGTAAGAAAATATCTGCAAGAAGCAATCAATAAGGTTGTCATTGACTAATGTCTACGTTTAAGGGAGTTTAACTAAATTATGAAAATGGTCTTTCTTATTTAACTGTCAGTCTGGTTTATCATCTGCATTCTAGGTAGAACTTTCTGCCAAGATTTCCAGACCCTCAATAGATGAAATAATCCAGAGAAGTGTCACCCAACTGGTTAGGGGCAGGGCTGAGAAGTCTGCTAGGATTGTTTGGGAAAGCAGTCTGGCCAGAGTGAATTGTTGGGACTGCTGATAGCAATAGAAATCATACAAAATTCTATTACGCCCCTCATTCATTCCAAAAATATTTATTTAGCATATGTGACATGTTAGGGTAAAATGCTTGGTCTTGCAGCCCGAGATAATTTTCTCTGGATGGAATGGGCACAAACCTTGGCTCCTGCCTTTGATTTATTTAGGTGAGCAACAGCTGGAGTTCCATGGAATGGAGCTTGGGCAGCATTTGGCTAGGGAGAACATACCACTTTAACTTTGGAATGCCGTTTTGAGAACTCAGGGTGGCCTGGAAGATTATGTATTCATGTTTACCACCCTCAAGGAGGGAGGGATCAAGGAGGGTTGGGGTGACAGTAGGAGAAATATGATAGGAATCCAGGTAGGGAACTCAAATCCCAAACTCATACTCAAGTTTACAAATAAAGCTTACATAAGGAATGACTGGCCCTAAGTGTCTCAGGAAACTAGGCCAAATGTTTAGGGACAAAAATGCTTCTGGGGAAGAAAGTGAGCCAATAAGTAAGTGGTTTTTCCTCTAACTCAAGCATACCTTACCCTGGGACTTACCCAAACCAGTTTATTGGGAGGGGTCCTCAGTAAGGAGATCACTATGAGAGTGCTCATAGGTCATCGTAAGCTCGCTCCCTTAGCCCTTCTAGGGCACTGAATGCAACAACTCTGGGGGTTTGCATTTAACTCCATCACCCTGTTCTTATAATGGGTGCCCAGCAACCTTAACCTTTGTTCCCAGGTCCTGGAGGCAGGAGAGTTGGATTCTGTCCTAGTGACCTGCTGCATTTTCTGGAGAAACAGAACCAAACATTTGCCTTGGATTAGTAAAGGATCTTGCAACTCTGAAGAAGGGTAATGCCTTCTTGTTTCCTACTGATGTTCTTAAAAGAAGACGTAGTAGTTTAGGCTGTGTGCTGTGCCTAGTACATGATTGGTGCTTCAAAGAATTATTAAATGTACACAGTGCTTGCTGATCATGTGCCCAGCACTGAGCTAATGGAAAAAGAAAGCAGATAAAATGTTCTCTTTACCTACAGAAAGGTCATAAATTTAGTGCCAAAAATATGCAAACAAGGGCTAAGACCTTTCAAGAGAGAAAACCACAGTGAATGAAATAGCATGGACCATGGTTGGGAAGCACTCTTGCTGACCTCACTCTTCCAGCTGAGCCATGCCATGCCCCTTGACAGTCCATCCTACAGCAGGGTCAGAGTCTAGTGCTTGGGTTCAGGGTGGGTTGTTCTGTCGTACAGGTAGCATCTGATCTCATTGAAGAGATCAGATTTACTTTGAGAAAAAGTTTCTTGGTTGTATTTTGGAGCTTATTTTAAAAAGGTGGTCCACCTGGTGTCTGCTCCCAGGTTCTGGATAAAGGCCTCATGAGCTTGCTGGAGATGATAAGTCCTCTGTTATGACTGGGAGCATTTGCAGTGCCATAAATAACTCTATCAATATTGTGATAATGGCACTTTAAAGAGGTTATTTTACAAGTGCTGCATGTAAGAGAGACTGCAGCTGCACTCATTAATTCTGAAGCATGCCTCCCTCTATGTACGGCTCGCAGGTGTAACAATGGGAGTGTTGACTCTGTGTAAGTCTAGATAATGCTTAGATTAAGGAAGAGGTTAGAGTAACATTGTTAACTTCCCCATTGTGTTTGGCATAATGAAAACAAATTATAATCACTTAATTGGAAATGGAAAAAAAGAGCAAAACATAACTTTGTTAGAGGCTTCACATGCTTACAACTAGCTCCTCCCCCCTCAAGAGCGTGCATCATAATCGACAGCAGTAGATCTTTGGATAATTAATTGCAGTAAATTATCACTTGGCACAAAGAAGGCATAATTGCAATTAATTTGCAACCTTCCTAGCATAACACTGAATTAGAAATAGCACTGCTGTAGTTTTTCTAAGAGAAAATGGAGGGTAAAAACAGTGTACCCTTTTCCTTTGACACACAGAATTGGGGACAAGCTTTACTTGCAATTTTTCTGGTATTATTTCAGCATCTCTGTGACTCTCTTGGGTCAGGGGTGTTTAATTTAGATTGTGACTGTTGGCTCTCAGTATGATAGTTACTAAGAGGGTTCCCTGCTGAGCTTGGCCATGACTTCCTACCACTCTTGCCTTCAGTGAGTCACTTAACTTCTGTCTTTCTGTGCCTGTCTGTTCACTGGGTTGCTGGGAGACTGAATTAACTCAGATAGTAGGAATTTTTTCAGGAAAGAATGTCATTTTAATTTTTTTGAATTTTAAGGATATTTTATTTATTTATTTATTTTTAGGCATTGTCTCACTCAAGCCCAGGCTGTTCTGTAACTCACTATGTAGCTACGCTGGCCTTGAGTTCATAGTGATTCTCCTACCTCTGCCATCAGAGTGCAGGTATTAAAGGCATTTGCTACCATGCCTAGCTTAATATAATTTTATTTTTATTTTATTAACAATTTATTGTTTATAGGAAAGGCTGCGTAATGGTAGTTTTCAGCAAAACTCTTTGCCAGATCATTGCATCAAAAATGCACAGATACTATAAAACCTGTGTTGTAGTGACTTTGGTTCTAAACAGGCAAGCAGAAGGTTTCCATAATTTTTTTATTTTTAACAGCTTTTCTGCATGTGTGCATATGCATGGTCATATGTGAGTCAGGTTCACATGTGTGGAGGATAGAGGTTAATGTCAGGTGTCTCTATTGTGGCAGCTTGCCCGGGGATCCACCTGTTTCTGCTTCTGGATCGTAGGTGCCCACTTTCAATTTTGGCATTTTATGTGGGTCCTGGAGTCTGAACTCAGGTCTTCATGCATATGTGGCAAGTGCTTTTGCCCATTGAGCCATCTCTCCAGCTCCTTAGCAGCTTTATTGAGATGTCATAGACATATTCAAATTATATGTGTTTAAGGTGTGTAACCTAATGTTTTCTTGTACATATACATTACAAAGTGATAATCATAATCAAATAATTAACATATCCTTTACCTCTATATAGTAACCATTTGAATGAACTGAGGTTGACTTTAGATCTGTCCTCTTAGCAAATTATAAGACATTGTTAAGTATTGTCACTGCGCTGCACATTATATCTCCAGAAATTATGTGCCTTGTAGAGCTGACCATTTGAATCTTTTGGTTAATATTCCCCCTATTTCCTCTACAATATTTTTAATTATTTTTACAATATTTAATTTAATAAACTAAGCAAGAGTTTTCCTAAACATGCTTCATTTTTCTTCTGTTTCTGTAGGGAAGCAGCTTGTTACTGAAATCTTAGCATGGCACAGTTTCGTAGTGATTGTAATGGATCAAGGTTTAATATAATTGTTCAACAGTTAATTAGAAATAGAAAACAGGAATAAAACCCATTTTTAATGGATTCTAGGGAACTCTGTATTCCATTAGAGAGCCTAGGAGAACAAATCAGTAAGCTATAAAGGATTATATGTGGGCTAGAATTAAAGTCAAGCAGATTCATTAATCTAAATGATGGCCCAGAGATTGCAGCCTTGGCATTGCTACACCTAGAGGCTCACAGCCTTTGGTACCTTCCCTTCTCCAGCCATGCATGTCAGCATGAAAGAGTAAGGAGAATGATGCTTTGGGCAGTGGTAGTAAGAAAATGAATCTCAAAGTTCTGCATAGTGTTTTGTCATAAGAAAAGACAAAGATCATAGCCCTATGTCAGGCAGAACCATATAACAAGAAATCAACGTTATTAAATCTTGTGAACACTCTGACATTATTCCTAGCCCTTTTGTAACAAACACTAAAATAAGATGATTTGATAGCCAGAGCCCTTCACCAGTGCTGCCCTGCCAATGAACTCTGACTTGCTGTATACACAACACCTTCTCCTGGGGCTAACAAATCACTTAGCCATCATGCAAGGCTCCTCTCTCACAAACCCGTGTTCTAGGTAACCCCTGCCACCCAGCATCCCCCAAATAACTTCTTTGATTTGGGTTGAATTAGTCATGATAGTTTTACTGTGCAAGGTAATATTCACAAGTGACAGAGTTCAAACTACCTTACATATTTTAGGAGACTTCAAATTGAACTAAAACCTTAACCCTCATTGCCAAAAGTCTGATCTTTTTTTTTGTTGTTGTTGAACTCCCTAAAGACATACATCACAGGACAAGGAAATAGAGATTCTACCTATAAGTGCTGCTCCCAGTGCCCATGAGCTTGAGAATACAGGCTCTTCACTGGAGACACAGATCCAATTTTAAATCAAAACATGATTGTCATGGAAAAGCTAGAGGTAGGACAGTTCTAAAAGACTCTCTGAAAGAATTAGTAGGCTTATTCCGAGTATTCTCAAAGTATTAGATCAAGGATTCCTGAATAGCCACTAGGGAGAGTTATTTTGACATTTACAGTTGTCTGAGAGGCAAAACAATGTTCATAAATGGGCTGGAAGAGTAAAGATGACTTGGGTATGGGGTATGGGATGAGAGGGAACCTTATGCCAAGAGCCCTGTAATTAGTTTGCAGTTGTTTTGGTGGAATCATTGATGTACTGATGATCAGACTAAAGACCATTCAGTTATTCTTCCAGTCATTCATTCATGTGATTCCTCAGGAGCATCTTAGCATACCAGACCTTGGTTGTTTCCAGCTACACTGAAATGATTCAGATACTCCCTTGCCTTGGGCTGTACTTAGGCTGGCCACTGTGCCTCAATATTTTAGCATTTTTTTCATTTTCACTGGTACCCCATAAAAGAAAATATATTTACAATAAGAAGAAAGGAAGAAGACAACCTTCCTGAATGTTATAAAGGTTTATTTTTCATACACAAGCATGGTCTGGCTCTGGCCAGCCACTCATGACTCACCCTGCAATTCTTTCCCTCCAGTCACCTTGGCACACCCTCTTGCTTCTCCTCTGTCGATGCTGTCACTCTCTCCTCCTGCTACTCACATGGCTTGCCTAGCCCTTAACTCTAAAACACAACTTCCCCAAGCAAGTCTTCCTCATCCCATAGTCCAGCCTCTTCTACCATCAAATATACTTTAAGCATCTTGTAGCTTTCTTTATAGCATAAGATAAGAATTGAAATAGCATCCTAAAATATTTGAATCAATTAAATAATTGAAACTTAGTGCCATCATTTGTAGAATTCCTAAAACTTCCACAGAATCATAGTCTGAGCATCAGTGGAATACAGATTGGGCTAGGGGATGAGATGTGGCTCAGTGGTAGGACGCTTACTTGCATGAAACACACTAAGCCTTAGGATTGAGCCTCTACACTGAAAACAAAAGCTTAGGCCAAATCATAGTACTTCTGGAAAGGTAGCAAATTGAAAAAAAAATATAGCATTGTGTTTTTAATATGACCTTATGGTTTACATATCTTTTGCACATACATTTCTCTTTTGTCCCTCAAAACAGACTTGTGTAGCTGGGAATTTTTTCCCCTCCAAATGCCTGACTCAAGTTCAATACTCACTCTGCATGAGGATGATCTCCTGTGTCCATGTTTTATACTGAGGTCAAGGTGCACACCAGCCAAGTGTGTACAGGGCACCTCATGCTCTCCTTTATGCTCTGTTTCTTCTTTCATACTAAGCATCTCACATTCTTATCTCCTAGGAGTCAAGCAGGCTAAACTGTAGCTGGAGAATGGGGGTAGCCCTTTGTCTTTGGGAGTGGTAGGAGAGAGTCTTTTCCTCTGTGGGTGTTATTTTTTTTTAACTCATGCTAGAAGCTGAGTGGATTCTGCTGCATTGGAAAGTCCTGGGTGTATGTGTGTGTGGGGTTTCCACACCTGTGACCCTGTATGTGAATGAAGGTTGCCTTTGTGGCTTTCTGTCTGCAGGTGATTTAGAACCGCTTGACCAACTTCACTTCGCTCCACCTAATTATGCTTTGACTTTTTTGTTGTTGTTAGTTTTGTGTGCTGGAGATCCAGCCCAGGGTCTTACACATGCCAGGCAGTTCTCTGCCATTGAATTACACCCAGACCCCAATCCCATTTGCTTATCATATAAGATTTGACTTGGAGAAAGTGTTCTGCTACTAAAGAAACTAAAGCAGATCCTTCTGAAACATCATGGCTTATGAATATAGTAGTTGAGTCTTAGATAGCCAAGTTATTGAAATGAACAGAAGCAGAGAAGACTAGAGTAGTGGTATGCAGCTGTAGCTCTGCCATCAAGGCAACAGTCTAGCTGCCTGTTTTGGACAGACATGGCAAATTATGGAGGTGATGTGTCTGGAAGCAAAGCTGGGATAGATATGGGAAGAAACCTAGTGAAATAAAGTATTGTGTGTTCCAAACTGCCAAACTCCTCTGGGCCCTTGATTCTCCACGATTCTCCATAAATATGTGCTTCTGTTTTCTGTATCTTAGATCCCTATTGCCTTTCCACACCTCTGTCAGGCTATCTTCTCCCCAGGGAATTCCTTCTCTCTTTGTTTTGAAGATACTAGGTATGAACACTAGAGTCCTTTTACTGCTTCCTCAAATGGCTAGGTGTGTAACTTTCTCAAATTCTGTCATATTCTCTAGTTTGAAACCAATTTAGACCTCTAAGTAATGTGGACCGAGTCTGTCTCTAGGACTTCAACACTCTGCTTTCTAAGTGGGGATGCTGGCTAGTGCTGCTGTGCTTTATGGTAGTCATGGCTAGAAGGCTAAGCATTTTGAGAACCATTGTGGTGGTTTTGCTTCAGGGTAACACAATCATTTTGCCTTGATCTAGTGACTTGTCTCAGCACATTTGGCCATGTGGGAATCTGAAGCATTGAGATTTAAGAATTTCTGGTAATGGTTAAACTTACAGAGGCATACATGCACCACAGACAAGGAAGGTAAGTTCCTGCCTGTGGGTCTGGTTGATGGGCAGAGTCAGAACCATGACTAGTTTTAGGCAATGACTGCTACCATGTGTGGCCCACAGATCCTTCCAACAGCGCTGGTCAAACCTGTGATCTCACAGTGCTGAATGCTCTGGTGAAGGGACACATAAGGTGGATGGCAGATGATGGCTCTCCACTCATTAAAATGGAGTCAAAGTACACATGGCCCCCATGTTAAAGAGGGTTAAAAGCACTAAACCTCCTCAAGATGAAGGACCCTCACTCCAAGTCTTCTGGTCTCAGGCCAGCCTTGTGCTACCTCCAGTTTAACCATCTCCTTATGAATGTCTCTGCCCTATCATCCATCTGGTTCCCTGGTGTCCCACCTAGATGACAGCATGCCCTTTTTCCTAATTCCCAGCATGAAACCACTCCTATCAAGGCATTTGGGGATGACAAAGGCTCCCTGGATGTGGCAGAATAGGCAAGAGCCCGAGTATAGCAACAGAGACAACTTGAATATTTCATGTGAGGTTTTTCTCTGTTTTTTTTTTTTTTCCCCTAAAATTTCTTTAGCCACTTTGACAAGATGGACTGTCATCTCCTGTTCTGTCCCTTCTGTCATCTCTAGTAAACAAACCAACCAAAAAGATCAAGTACTACCCTTTTCCTCGCATGGTGGAACTGAGCATCTTAAGCCCCTATTGTCTAACTCCTCAAGGTGTTTAGCAGGAAAAGCTCCCTCTTTTGTAACAAGATGTCCCCTCTTGGAGCTGGGGAGATGACCCAGAAGTTAAAGGCATTTGCTTGCAAAACTTGCATGCTTTGATACAATTTGTTTTCAGCTTCAGGAAACCCTGCCCCCCACATACAAATAAGCAAATGAAAATAAATATAAAAAGATGATCCCTCTTTACAATTACAGAACCAAAATAAAACAAGTGCTCTTGGTTCCATTTGTAATGTGTGTGGGTTGTGGGGCATGAGGAAAGCCCTGTGGTAGTATTAGCTTCCAGTTCCCAGGAAAAAGACCATAAGTTCACTCAGGGTGAAAGGGACAAGGAGGTGGGGTGCATTTCTGCAGGGTCTCTTTTGCTGACTCTGCATTTCAGGCAGCCCTTCACTACTTGCTCTTTGGAAAAGGGACTGCAGGAAAACGTGCCCTGGATAGAAATGACAAGCTCACCCAGCCTGGCTCAGGCGGGGCTAGCTGCTAAGAGACAGGCACGCCAGTGGCCACTACAAATGAGTGCTGTTCTGTGCAGTGCTGGGACTGCACTGTGTGCAATCACCGTTTCTGAGAGAAGGGTGTCTTAATGATAGCTGAGAGATGGATGTTCCAAGTACAGTGTCAAGGTCAGGGGACACTGCTCTAGACCTGGCTCTGCCTTGCACTTGTTGAGTGACCTTGAACACATCAACTCTTGCCCTTAGGCTTCAGTTCTCCCATGGGAAGATGAGAGGTCTTTGGCCACTCGTGTGCATTTTTCAGGGGTTCTGTAAAGCTCTCATAAGCAAAGAGGTGAGAAGATTAAAAGGTCCCAATCAGTGCCACACTGCCTTTCCATTTCATTGTTAAAGCACAAAGCTTTGTTTTTCTTTGCATAAAGGTTTCAGCCATAAAAGCAGTGGGAGAGCTGCTTCTCAATGGATGGCTGGGTATAGTGGGCATCTTCCTGTGCTGACATTACATGATTCTAGTTTGAGACATGAAAAAAGAGTGGATGCTGGGAAAGAAGCAAGCGCATGAAAAAGAAATTCCTGCAACAAATAAATCCCCAGTCAATCTATCTTCATCTCTGAAACTTCAAAGATTTAAAATCTGCTCTTAAAAAATTGCAGTTCTCAGCAAATAAAGACTCCTTTAAATTATTCAGGTTGGTTACACCCACAAATCACACATATAGTACATTCTAAATAAAAAGCTAATGACTCTCTCTTTGCAAGAAGTGCCCCTTCTAGGGACCATGTATAAGACATAAACCTGTACTGTGAGAAAGTAATACTAATGATTTCCAAATTGCACCCATTTTAGGAAAGAGATTAAGTGAATTTGGCTAAATGTAGACTGCTTATTTTCTCTGTGTTGAAATGCACAGGTATTTTTTTATTTGCCTGCAACTATTGGAAATAAAATCATTTAGGGCCATAAATACTTTAAAAATAATATTTTAGGATCCTTCATATAATTAATACCTTCTCAAAGCCATTCCCACCCAAACAGTCCTGGAATATACTTTTCAGCCTAGGCTGGCCTTGAACACATGGTTACCCTCCTACCTCTGCCTCCCCAATCTCAACCAGATTGTAAGGTATGAACCACCATGCCTGGCTAGACTTTCACATTTTATAGTGTTTAGAAGGGTGGGGAAGGGCTTGCTGAGGTAGGTAGAATGAGAGGGACACCAGAACTACGGCCTCAGGACTCCAAATTCAGACAGTTTAGCAGTCAATCCAGAGCAGTCCCCACTGTTGTCTTGCTTGCGATGCTCCAGCCAGGCCTGCTCCTGCCTCTGACGGCTCCCCACCGCCCCCGTCCCAGGCTGTGCTAAGCATGTTCTCTTTGCAGATAGATGCAGCTATGGGGAAATGGTTGGCCCAGAGTAAACTCTGAGTGGCTGTGGGGGTTTTCAGACACTGGTCACAGTTCACTCTTAAGAGAGTGCACAGGATGACCCTTTAAGGGTGACCATAAAATTCTTTCTTGAAGATGATGTAAACATGCTGATTGGGTGGGTGAGATGCTGAGAACACAACCCTTCTTATGCCGTGGATGACGCTTAAATTTAGTGTATTAACTCAGGTTGGAGAAGCCAGTCAAATGAAGCACCCAAGACAGAATCATAACCAGAGAGGGGAGAGGGCTGTGTGTAGCACAGAGATGCAAGTCCCAGTTCCAGTCCTAGCTGGGGACAATCCCAAAGGACCTATGGCAGACACTCTATTCAGTGTGTCTGAGATTTCATCTCCTCATCCATAAAGGAGGAGAGCACCATGTACTGTGCTGGGGTGTGTAGAGAGTTCAGTTTAGGTGCATTTGTTGAAACATACCATTTTATTCAGTGCCATGGTAGTCTTTCTGCATTTAAGGAGTACTAGTCTGAAGGAGACACAAGGTCACAGACCAAGGAATTTAGTAGGAAAGTGGTGTAGACAGGCTATGTACAAGGTGCTAGAGGCAAAAGGCAGAGCGCTGACCAAGCCTGAGGGTAAGGGGTGGATTCCAGAAGATTTCTCAGAGGACAAACAGATGAGGTGAGGGCTCAGATCTGGTTTTGGAGAACATAGAACCAAAGTCAAAGACAAGACCAAGATCCTGGGAGAAGCCTTGCCTATAAAGATATACAAGAACATGGCTTTCATTTCCATGGACAGGAAGCCATGGGAGAGTTGGGTACAGTGATAGATTTTCTTGTGTACTGGGATGCCCCAACCACAGAACACAGTCTAGGAAGCTGAACGCTCATAGAATGTAAAGTTTATTTTATTTTTATATTTTTAAACTGTTTTATGAGAGAGAGAGAAAATTGGTACGCTAGGGTCTCTAGCCACTTAAGTCAAACTACAGATGCTTGCACCATCTTGTGCACATGCATTGTTTGTGCAAATGTGTCACCTTGTGCATCTGGCTTCCGTGGGTTCTGTGGAGTTGAACCTGGGTTCTTAGGCCTCACAGGCAAGCTCCTTAACCACTAAGCCATCTCTCCAGCCCAAATGGAAACATTTTGAAGTGAAATGGATTTTTCAGGAGCTTTCCTGCCTTCTTCAGAAAATGAAGAAATTATTTTTTCTAAAAAACACTTTTACTTATGAAAGAGAAAGAGAGAGAAAAGGAGGGGTGGGGTAGGAAAGATAAAGAGAATGTGCACTCCAGGACCTCTTTGCCACTTCGGATGCATGTACCTTGCTGTACATCTGGCTTTATGTGGGTAGTAGGAACTCGAATCCTGAATTCAGGCTTTGCAAGCAAGTGTCTCTAACCTTTGAGACATCTCTCCAAGCTCCTGAAGAATTTTTTTTTTTGTCATGATAGACTTAGTGTCATAAACAGAACACTGGGCCAGGAGCTAGAAGACATGGGCTAATCCACACTTCCCTATGGACTGTGTGGTCCCAGGAAATTCACTCAATACATTTGATAATTCCATGAACTCTGAATGGATTAATAGTTATCTGCTCCATCTACTCAGAGACCAGTAAAGGATAGCTCACTCTATCAGCATCAGGTATTCAGGTGCTATTGCTTTGGAGCACCACAAATGAGGCTGGGATCCTAAGGTCATGGGACAGGGAAGGAGCCACCAAAGGCAGGGTTCAGAGAATAGTTTGGCAGGGAGGTGAATGCATCTCTTCCTGTACTTTCTCATCCCACACCTCCCAAGTGCGCCTTTCCAGCCAGCCCAGCAGTGTGGCTGAGGGTATAAACTGCTGATTTATGAGCAGGAGGCAGGTTTGCTTTAATATCGCAGCACAAGAAAAGTCAGCTTTCTTAGAGAATGCGACTTGCAGATTTACGGCTGTGTTGCGAGCTCGCCTCCGTGCTGTCTCTGGCGAGGGGCGGTGCTTCACTCTGGAAGGGCTGAAGTCAGCAACTTTGCAGACACTGGAAATAGATTCTGGGGCAGCCGCCAGCCCACTAGGTCAGCCCTTTTCTACTGGCTGTCTTCTCTCTCATCCCATTTGTTGCATTTTGGCAGGACCCTGGGGACCTTCTTAGCAGTCTAGGGGGCTGCTTGGGTACCATGAAGCCAGAAAAGGCTAGCAGAGAGAAAATGCAGGGGTCTGTAGGTTACTAATTGGAAGACATCAGGGAGTTCAGTGTTCCCCTTGCCATGTCTGTTACTGTTATGACACTATGGTTGCAAATCAGGAAGGGGGACACATCAAGTCCCTGGTTCCTAATAAAAGCAATAATGTGGGGACTGGAGAGACTGCTCAGTGGTTAAGGCACTTGCCCTCAAAGTCTAAGGACCAGGTTCAATTCCCCAGTACCCATGTAAAGCTAGATGAGCAAAGTGGTACATGCGTGTGGAGTTCGTTTGCAGTGGCTGGAGGCTCTGGTATGCCCATTCTCTCTCCCACCCCCTTTCTCTCTCTCTCTCAAATAAATAAATAAAAATATTTTTTTAAAAAACAATAATGCGCTTATTCACATATACTTAGATAACAAATTTTACAATCATTTACCTGAGTGATTTATAGTTGTTTACCATCTAATCCACAGAGGTAGGGCCATTTCTATTTCCATCTTATGGAGGTGAAGCTGAAGTACAAGCAACTCTTCCAAGGTGATAGGGTTGTTGAGCAATAGAGACAGAATTCAAACCTGACTGTGTGGCTTCATTGTCTGGGCTGATGGACACACTGCCATAAATAACATATAACCCCAATGATGGTGGCAGTGGATAGTTAGAGTTCTGAACACCAGGAAGTGCAAGTGCTTTTTATATTTCTCAAGCTTTCCTCACTACATTCCTGTGAGACAGATGTGGTTATGATCATCCCCATTTCATACAGGAGAAAGCTAAGGCTTGCCAGAATACACTTGCTAAGGAACAAGTAGGTGACAAGTGGCAGAGCTGGAATTTAAACTCAATCTGACATCAGCTTGCTTTGTCAAACAGTCCAGGTGGTGATTAGATTTTTGAGTATCTTTTGGAATGGCAGAGGCGTAAAAAGGGAGAGCTCTTTACAGGTAAAGTTGGGAATCATGCCTTACCTAGTCAGTCATTGCCAAGGGTCAGTGATGTCCCTAGGGGCTTTATTTAGGTTTGGTGGCAAAAAGACTGACCAAGATGTAATGTGTGGCTTGAACCCTTGAAACTCTTGGTCTTTTGAGTTGGGACACTTCGGCCTCCCTGTCTGCCCCTGTGTCTTCTCCTAGCTCATCCCTACCTAAGAGTCTTCTGTCCTGCTCCTCTCTTCTCTGTTCTTGCCTTCTGTTTGTGTCCTATCACGCATCTAGGTGACCTGTCCTGTCTCGTTTCCTGTCAAGTTGGTCCCTGCTTTGATTTCTTCATCTTTCAGAGTACTGGAAATTTGCATTAGACCTCCAGGTTGTGGATGTGGTCTGCTCTCAGCCTGCTGACAAACCTACCTGAGGAATTCCTGCTTTTATTCCTTCATCCATTTGGCATTTGCTTATGGAGTTCAACTTGCACCTTCCACAGGGTGGGGGTGACAGAGATGCATAAGAGCCAAGTTGTGCTAACAAAGATGTCACAGCCGGGTATAACACTCACCAGCAGCGGCAGTGGTGTGAGAGTTGGAAGTATAGACCATACAGGAGCAGAGAGGAGAAATACTTTTGGTCAGATGGGTTGTGTATACATGTGTGTGCCTATGGGTATACTGGGGATAAGGGAAGTATGGCGAGATACAGAAGGCTCAGCTTTGATGCAAAACCAGTATTTGAATGATGAGGAAGTAGGAGAAGGAGGATGGATGTATAGAGGGAACAGCAACTTGAAGATTCTCAAGTCCAGGATGGCATGGCACTTTGGGGACCTCTTGGCAACCCTATATGGCTAGAGGAAGGGGACTTAGGTGGGGAAATAGGAGGGTGTGGTGGTCAAGATTTGAGGGCTGGTGAGAGAAGAATGCCTTGTGCATACAGCTAAGGAATTAGTTTAGTTTGTAGGTGATGGAAAGCCAGTGGAAGGCTTTTAAGTATAGAACCTTTGGATATTGTCTGTTCAGATTCCCCATGGCTTTCTGATACATGCAGCTTGTGCTCAATCTTCCTTTAAATGTCACAAATATTATTCCCCATCTCCTTCAATGAACTGTGTCCCACCTATTAAACTAAACATCCTGGAGATGGGTGAGAATGCCTGCTTTGTCACAGTCCTTCCCTCAGTCTGGCAGCTCTGGGGCTCTAATTCTGTGTCCCAAGCCACTTCTAGGCAACTAGAGAGATGGCAAGGAACACAGCGACACCAGTAGAGAGATAATAGAAGAAGGAAGAAAACTAATGACATGCCATAATGATATTGTTGGTTAGGGTTAGTGTAAGGACTTGATCTTGTCCTTTTTTTTTTTGAAGGGAAAAACCACTGGATGGTTAAAATAGACATGGCATGATTGGATTGACATTTTAATATGATCATGTCAACAGTAGTCATGAGAAGAAATGTAGACTGGTGTCTTATTTTGTTTTCTGTTACTGTGATAGAATACTTGCCAGTAATTTATAATGAAGGAACATTTATTTGCCTCTCAGGTTTGGAAGCTGTCAAGTCCAGCAGCATGGTATTGGCATCTGCCAGCATGTGAGCCCATGTGGAAGGAGAAAAGGAGGCCAAGAGCAAGCCAGCAAGAAGGGATAATCGCAGGATTTTGATATCACTCGTTTTCAAGATAAGGAACACACTCTCTTGCTAACTATATCAACCTAGTCATAAATGTGGAGCCTCTATAATCTCATCACCCTTTATGAAGCCCCACCTCTCAGCATTGTTGAATTGGAATAAAGTTTGCAGCATAAGAACATTGAGAGATACTGGGAAGATGCTCTGTGGTTAAATGTGCTTATTTGCAAAGCCTACTGGTCCAGGTTCAGTTTCTCAGTATCCACTTAAAGTCAGATGCCCAAAGTGGCACATGCATCTGAAGTTCATTTACAGTGGCAAGAGGTCCTCCCATGACCATTCTTTCCCTCTCCCTTATCTTCCTCCCCTCTTTCTCTTTTTCTGTCTCTGTCTCAAATAAATAATGATATTTTAAAAATAACATTGAAGGATACATTTAAACCACACAAGTGTAAAAAACAAAGGCAGAGATAACTAGATTCTGGACATGTTCAGGAGGGAAGGACCACAGCATTTTGTAATAGTTGTAGATTCTGCACAAGAGAAGGCTCAAGATGACTCCCAAGTTCATGGCCCATGTACACAGAGAAATCAGGCTGTCAGTTTAGTAGCCTTAAGTTTAAACTTTTCTTCCCATGTCTTCAAAGACTTCTGTCTGAGGGTGATATAGCCAGAGGCTGAGAAACCTAGGAGAGTGCAGGACTCTCATGGAGGCACATCAGTGGCCTTAGAGAGCCCACTGCAGAGTCTTAAGACTTGGAATTTCATCAAAGAAACATGCATTCCAGGAATATCTCAGAAACTAAGTCACTCCAGTCTATTTTCCATATCTAGACATCTTAGGCACCTGTAGCCCCATCCAGAAAGTGCAGTCTTCTTTTGCGTATTGGTAAATGACAGGATTTACTGTGGTCTCTTGTGTTAGACCTAAATCAGACTCTGTAAAGCTGACATTTTGCTAAACAGAAACTCTGGCACAGGGACTTGGTAATGAATGGGTCTATCCACATTTAATAACTGCTAGGTTATCCCCAAGTGATTTCCAGGGGAGTGGACCAAAAATTGCCTATCAGTCCAAATGAAGTATACCACAATTTCCCCTATTTTCCAGTGGCTTTTTAATTTCTACACCACCTGCTCCAGCTCCACCAGGGAAGACTCTGCCAGCAGTATCATTCAGGATTTTGTCTTCCTGAGATGTGTAACTCATTATGTCATTGGACTGTCTCCGCTCAGTGGCTAAAAGAAGTGTTTGCCAGCACAGCAAACTCTCTGTCCCAAGAAATATAACATGTGCCACCTCCTCATCTATCTAGATGAGACTTTGGGCCTTTTGGCAAAATGTAGCACACCTTTCCTGTGTGTGTGTGTGTGTGTGTGTGTGTGTGTGTGTGTGTGTGTGTTCTACTCAAATACAGGATATAGAAAGAATAGCACTTTTGACATTAAAAGGAACTGGGAACATACTGTATTCTTATTACTAAGCTGGAGATGCTAAGTAATTTAGCTAGTTATGTGCCTTTAAGTTTTCTAGTAGTAGAATTGGTGGCTTCCTGTAGAGGACATAGGGAGCATGAGCAATGGCTTGACCTGTGAGAATGTATAGTGCATGTTAATTCCTCCCTGTGCCTCAGGCATGCTACCTCATGAGTCTCACTGTCTGTAAAGTGGGGGCAGGCTGAACACCACTAGATATCAATTTCTCTGATGTTGGGTAACTTAGGGCCAAGTTCTAGGTCTGTCTCTCACTGGTTGTATGATCTTGGGAAAGTATTTCCTGTCTTTCTACTTGGTCCTTCATCTGAAAAACTTATGAAGGTAACACCGGCTTCTAAAGACTTTTGAGTGGGTTCGGTGAATGAATTCATTCACAGGACACACTTAGCATCATGCTGTGATTGGTGGCCCCTGTCATCACCATCCTCTATTTTCCAACAAGGTGCGAATTAGTTTTTAGTTAGTAACCTCTCTATCAGCTTGGCAAAGTCTACTCAATTAATTTCATGTGAGTTCCATATACTTGACACCATATACTATTTTGCACATGAGAAACTGAGATACAGAGCAAGGAGGTAAATGCTGGAAGTAATAGACTAAGTGGCAAAGCTCAAGTTACCTGTCTCCTCAGGCCCTGTTTCCTCATCTTCCCCTGGATGATGCTGACTCCCATCACTAGCTGGGGGGGGGGGTGATGATGGCTAAGTCCTTGCAGTGGTGTGGAGCCTGAGGGTTGATATAATTCTGGAGTCTCTGACATTACCCTCACAGGAATAACAGCAAAACTATGCGCCTATTGAATCTCTTCCCTGCATCTTGTTAGGTAACCCCCATTATTCTAACTAATTAGGTGATTCACCTTTATTTTACAGGCAGGGAAGATGGGGTCCAGGGGAAGTTAGCAACAAGTCCAAGATCAGGCAGATGATGAGTGGTGGCTCTCCCAGTGCAGTCTCCTGTGCTCCAGCCTGGTGTTTTTAGGGCACACAGGGCTCTTCCTCTGCATGCTTGTTTTAGGAGGACACTGGGTGGAGAGTTAGAATATGCTGGCTGTGTACATAGAAGCAGATATTCTGGGCAGATGGCAATTTTATGTTAGCTTGTGAGGGGCTACCAAGCTGTTTCTCAAAGAGGCTGAGCCACTTTACACTCCCACTAGCAGTACATAGGGCTACCAAGTTCTCTACGTCCTAGCCAACACATGCCATTGACTGTAAGGTATTAGTTTCATGAGACCATATACCATTAAAATCCCACACTGCTCAGTAAGATGGATAAGACAATTTTTATAGTCCATAAGTTTACTATTTTGGATTTCTAAAATAGTTTTAATGAGAAAGAATACACAATTATTGCTTACACATTCCTATTAATAATTATTCTTCATACTTAAAGCCATTTTCTTTCTGTTTATTCTTAATGTTTCTTGTTTGTATCTGCAGTGTGAGAAATACTTTCCAGAGAGTCATCCTGGCCTGGGTGAAGTGATAGGCTCTGCAAGCACCACACCTATGGTGACTGCATGGCAAGAACCTTGACAGCTTCAGGCCCTGGTGACTGTGTGGGTGACAGTGGCCTCAAAAGAGTCTAGGAAGTGAACATTTCCATTGCTTCATGATGCAGCTGTCATCCTGAGATCCTGCATGTTGCTCACCTGTTTGTGTCAAATGAATACACCTGCTCTTCTGCCTGTGGACTAGAAGAAGAGCACATCCCACTGTGGGGCCCAGCATGCAACACTGGGGGTGACCTATGTGAGGGCCACTGGTTGAAGTGTGTACTAAGTGATGAGCTTATGGTCATGTTAGAGAGTTCTCTTGCTACTTACAAAAGAAGGTGAGCACCCATGTCGTGCTGACAGCAGATTCCACAGACCATGCTCTGGATGACTAAGGGACTGTGCCAGGTGGTTGTCCTAGAACTTCTACACTTGTGTAAGAATATGCTGGTGTGTTTTCACAACAGAGTTGCTTATCAATGCAGTTCTCAGAATATATTTCTGCTACTAAGCAACATGGCTGTGCATCTCTCCTATGTACTCCACCATGTTCTGAGGGCTTTATATAAGTGAACACACTTCATAAAGATGTATGTGGAAGGTGTTATGAAAATATCCAGTGTGCAATTGGAGAAGGTGATATTCAGAAGGTCAAGAGTGCACAGCAAGTATATAGAGGATGATCCAGATCTATATCTCATGTACTTAATCACGTTCTAATTGTGATAATGATTTTTAAAATGTCTGAGGTCTCAACTAATTTTGAATTGAGATACTGTGAAAAGACAGGATCTCTGGGCACAGCCTGTGCTCACAGAAGTAGGTTTTCCAGAGCACAAAGGCTACCATATCCATGTGTATTTGAGAAATACTATGAATGAGAACAATTATCAGAAAACTACAAGACTCTAAATTCTCATTTTCCAAGAATTCCCTAATTCCATTGTCCAGAATTATCACTTATTCATCAGTTTTGCTTTGTATGATAACATAATTCAACACACTTTTGTGTTAAGACATTGTAATACATGTTGGGATGAGGAGATAATTAAGATAGTTTCTTGTATCATTGTTCACTCTCCTTAGGCTTCTCTTTACTCTCTTAGGTGAATGAAGTTGAAAATACAATCTAAATTGTAGGATGAGCACTTTATTATTTTACATTGATATGAAGACACTTCCTTTCCTTGTCTAGAAGTGGAAAGAGCATGCTCTGACCTGAATGCCCCTCCTCTTCAGTACATGGGGGTGGAATTGGGAGGTGGGCTTTTGGGAGGTGATCAGGTCATGGGCCAGAGTCCTCATGAATAGGATTAGTGCTGGAATAAAAGAGGAAGCTTCAAGTAGCTCTCATCCTTCCATCATGTGAGAACGGAGGGAGAAGATGCTGTAAGTGGTTCTAATCAGGTACCAGATCATGTACTCACCTTGATCTTGAACTTCCTAGACTCCATAATTGTGAAAAATAGATTTCTGTTGCATATACGATATCCAATTTATGGGGTTGTTATAAACCTCCTCAATGGCCTAAAATATTATCAAGTCCCCATTTCTTGCTCTTTTCCCAAGAGAGCATCTAACCCAGAAAAGGAAGGGATACTATGAGTCTGTGCCTCTTTCAACTTCCTGCCAAGGATAAGTCTCCACCATCCTTCTACCCTTTGGGGCTCAGACCTTCCTGCAACCTGAATCCTGGTCTTTCTTTATCCTCCATGCTTCAAAGCACACACAAGCTTGTGTGTCTTCTTTCTTATAGACATTTCACATTTGTCTGTTTCCCTCTTTCTCTTGTCCTAATCTTTCATGCTTCATTTCTCACCTATACCTTGACATTTCCTGCTCTCTCCACCCTGGCCTTCTGCAATGAGCTTGCTACACAGCAACCAAAGGATATATTAAACACGGATCAGGATCAGGTCACCATGCTTCCTTGCCCAAATTCAATCTCCAGCTTCTTTTTGACCAGGGGCTAGGTTCCTTATGATCTTGCTCCTGGCTGTCCCTCTACCTCTACCCCTCTGTTCTTCCCCTGCTTGCTGCACGAGCCTTAGGGCCTCCTTGTATCTTGACCATGGCAAGGTTGGTTGGCCTGCACAGTTACCATCTACTCTTTAATGTCTGGCACGACTTACTCCTTTTTTACATTTGAACCTGTATCTGAACAACATTTGTACAGCTACATCCTGAAGCAGAGAGCATCACGGGGGCCATTCGTTATCATGGTTCATTCATACCCACTGAGATAAATTCATAGCTGGGAGAATGTGTAAGGCAAGAACTCACTATACTCTGTCTTCTTGTTTGTAGTTTAAAGACAACATCACTTTTTTCTATTGAAACAGGGGTGAAATGAACCTGTATCTGAACTTTACCATGAAGTTCTATGACTATGTAAGATTTGTGTTAACTTACAATACTTGGTGTTGATTACAAAATGCTTGCTGTTTCCCACCAGAGATCATTTGATCCTTTCCTTTATCAGTGCTGCTCACAGCTTAGTACAGATTTGCAGTAGTCTGTATGTGCAAACCAGGGCAGCTCTACTGGCACGGTAGTGTAAAGGATCCTTTTCTTTTTCCTTCTCCCCAGCACATCTTTTCCCTGTAGCTTGCTCTGATGCTTGGGAAGCTGGGCCAGATATGTCCCTTGGCACAGCCACATATTCATTTCCTGCTGTCAGTATCTACCAAAGTGGGCAGAGACAATAGAACAACAAAACTTAGTACATATATGGTTCCCTGCAGAGCACATACCCAGGCACACAGATCTAGAGCTTCACTTAAACTTGATGCAAGATTTTCCCAAGGTATTGTTATAGAAACCAGGCCACATTGTTAGGCGAATGAACATGGAAACACTCTAGCATTTACTCTCTCCAGCTATTTCTATTTGGAAAATATTGATTTCCTAGACCCTGCCAGGCCCTCTCATAGGAACTAGTACACATCCCAGAAAGCAGATGGGAACCTGTGTCCTCATAGGGCTTGTATTCCCCGTGGTGGTGGGGACACTGGGAAACGAGTGGATCTGGGCAGTAAGGAAAGGGGCCATGGTGCACTTTCAATGGAGCCTACCTAGAGTGAGAGGTGAGGCTTGGGTGAAGAGCAGAAGAGAGAAGCAGCCTGGCTGTTTGTATCTGAGTAAAGGGAATTCCAGGTCAGGGGGATAAGTGTGCCCTGGGTGGTTGAGGGTCAGTGAGGGGATGGAAGGCTTGAGTAACCTTGGCAAGGAAGGTTGGAGAGAACAAAAATAGGCACCAGAATTTGCAGAGTCTTGTAGGCAATACTGAGGCTTTTGAAGTGAGGAACCACTGGGGATAATCAAAAAGAATAGAAACATTGTGTGAAATATTTGAAAGGATGATGATTAGCTGCTGAATCAAAGTGGCTGGTTCATGGAGGAGGAGTGACATGAAAAGAAAGTCATTCTGATGGCACATGCTGCTGGGTTGGCACCAGTTGGGATAGTAGTGCTGATGAGAGGTACCCAACAGAATGTGTCTGTGCTTATTGTTTAATGAAACGGAGTTATCATGCTCAATCAGACTGTCTCTTCTTGTGACTTTTAAAATGTTTCACCATGTTATTACATGGGACTCTTACACAGATCTTGGACTGTAGGAGAGACTGGCACCCTGAGTCTCTAGGGCCTCACAGTGTGGTGACTGGTCAGGCTGGGTTGTTCTATTCCCTAGCCACTCCTGTTCATTTTTCAGCCTTCTATCATTTCTACAAGCTATCCTGGGATTGAACCTCTTGTTAGATCTCACTCACTATTTTCTGAGCTACTATAGGACTCTCACCATCTTTAATGGCTCATCCAAAGCCATCTATGGTGGTTTGATTCAGATGTTCCCCATAAACTTTGGTGTTTTGAATGCTAGGTTCCCAGCTGATGGCGATTTGGGAACTAATGCCTCCTGGAGGCAGTGTATTGTTGGGGGCAGTCTTATGGGTGTTATAGCCAGCTCCCTCTTGCCAGTGTTTGGCATGCTCTCCTGCTGCTGTTGTCCATCTGATGTTGGCCAGGAGGTGATGTCCACCCTCTGCTCATGCCATTTTTTGCCCTTGCCATCATGGAGCTTCCCCTTAAGTCCATAAGCCAAAATAACCCCTTTTATCCCACAAGCTGTTCTTGGTCTGGTGTGTCTGCCAGCAATACGAACCTGACTGCAGCACCATCCAATGCTCCAAATGCAGCCTTTCAACAACCACCAGCAGGAGAGTCAGCTGGGTTGGAGAAAAGACTTCCAGGCTCCAGCCTCTGTCCCCTCCCCCTCCCATTCTCCCTCCCTCTCACACCAAGATCTGGACTGCATTTAATTATTTCTCCTCCTCTCATTACTGTCTGACCAAGATTTATGAGTTGATAATTGTCTGAAAGTAAGGCCACAAAGTATCATTTGTGTTTGGGGCTCACCTTTCTGGTGACCTTTTGGATTAAAGGAAAAATGGAAAGTGTGATTTTTGCAGGGCCAAACACGGTAATATGATCCAACCTGGGTAATAATCCATGGCCTCCAACTTCCCTGGCTGAGGACATGTTGATGCTAGGAACAAAGGAGACAGCTAATCTCCCAGGTTCATACCACAAATCATTTTATTTAAGAGCTCCCCTCCCCTTTGTCCCCTGCGGGTGAATTCCGAGTGACTTTTCCAAACAGGAGGATGACAACTGCTCACACCTCTGAGGCCTTTATTGGATTATTTTTACACACCATTGAAAAATACTTTTTGGAGACATCTAATTAGAAACAGACTTTCCTCATCTGAGCTGGCCAGCAGAGCATCACTTGGCAGGGGGTAGGGGTGTGAAAGGAGAATGAAATCATGGAAACTTTCCTAAATCAGTGGTGAGGCTTGGTCACTTATGTCCCTGAAATCTTATTCACATATAATGGTTCTTACTGATGGCTCTTCTTACAGGTACCAGACATACAGAATCAAAATTGCAAAGAAAATACTATCCGAAATTGTGTAAAGCCTCCAGTCAGCCTGAGAGCTTTGTGAGGCATTTGTAGTCCCCTATTGGGAATACATAATATTATGCCACTCTGAGTCAGAGGGCCATTTCCTGGAACCAAATGTGCTAGCTACCATTGCACCACAAGTTCACTAGACGGCCACTTCCTAAAGGAAGAGGGCGGCAAGCTTGTGTCCTATGCAGAGAATCATAAAATAAGGAAGGTCTAGTATCTATGAAATGTTGGGCAATGCCTTCCTTCTCAGCAGGCAACCTTAGCTTTCAGTTCAACACAGATGTGTTGTACCATTCATTGGACTAGGTCCTCTATAAAACTTTAAAGAATGCATAGGCTAGAGTCTCTTCTCACAGGTAGGGCTCTGCTGAGTTGGGCTCTAGGGGGCAACCTCTATTTGGAGTTTTATATGGGTAGATCTGACTTGCAATCACTGGCTTTGGAGGGGGGAGGGGAGCATAGCCACTGTGTTTGGAGGCAGGAGATTCAGGAAGCAAGGATAGCACTTATAAACCTGAGCGTTTAGGTATAGAAATGACAGTGTATAGGGGCTGGAGTGATGGCTTAGTGGTTAAGCACTTGCCTGTGAAGCCTAGGGCCCCCGGTTCAAGGCTCAGTTCCCTAGGACCCATGTTAGCCAGATGCACAAGGGGGAGCACGCGTCTGGAGTTCGTTTGCAGTGGCTGGAGGCCCTGGCATGCCCATTCTCTCTCTTCTCTCCCTATCTGCCTCTTTCTCTCTCTGTCACTATCAAATAAATAAATTAATTAATTAAACAAAAAATTTTTTAAAAAGACAGTGTATAAACTGAAGCTCTGTGATAACAGAGACTGTATTTCTATTTTCTACCAGTGTGGAATATCTGGTCTATGGGAGGTAAGGTCACCCATGCTTAACAATCTCCTCTCCCTGTATAGGAATGTGTGAAAACATTTCTGTTTGTATATATTTTCTTCTACCAACAACTTGAACACTATGTTGGAAACAGGTACTAATTCTACTTTGAAGTGTTTCTTCAGGCATTATTTACCTTTTGTATAGTTTAAAGCTAGCTCAACACACACATGCCCCTGCACCACTTAGAAAGTGAACCCATAAGTTTCTCTGGACTTAGGCTCTTGGTTAAGCTGTAGATAAAGCTAGCAGTAGTGAGAGAGCATGTGCTGCAGTGTGGGTCTTAGATGCTCTCTAGTGCTCTATGGCTTGGGCTCCAGAGTGACACCAATAGGTGGTGGAATCTTTAAGAGGTGGGACCTAGGAGCAGGTTCCTAGGGCACTGAAGATGTACTCCTGAAGGACTCTGCCTCCCTCCTATCTCTTTTGTTTCTTGGTCATGAGGTGAGCATTTTTTTTTGTCACATGTTTCCATTGTGCCATGGTACCTTGCCCAAACTCCAGACAATGAGGTGCACTAATTGTGCAATGAAACTTCCAAAACTGTGAGTTAAAGCAAACTTTTTTTTTTTACAAGTCAATTATCTCAGGCATTTTGTCATAGTGGTGGATTGCTGACTTATACACTCGAGACAGTGCACAATCGCTATATAACTCAAGCGATCATTACAATTAGTCACTACTCAATGTGAGCAGTGTTGTCATAGTCCATTCCACAATGCTGGGATGAACATTCAGACAGACACAGCTTATGGGAGGAAGGGATTTACTTCAAGCTTGCAGATCCAGGTGAATTCCATCAGTGGTGGAAGGAGCTGCTTCCTTCTACACACGCAAGCAGAGAGAAACACTGCCACAAGCAAACACCAGCACCAGCACACACAAACCCGCCAGAGCAGACTGCTCCCTTACACCTCTGGGCTGGAATTCAGATCCACTCAGTGACACCGTAGGGCTGGACTCCAGGATTGGCCCCCAGTGACACCTCCTCTGGCCAGGTGAGTGGAGATTTAGGTTACAAGAATGAAACATCCGAGTCTCTGGGGCTATACATCCAAATTACCACAAATTTGATTCTCACAGATATGTACTATACATTCCAAACCCTCCTCACTTGTTCCTAACCTCTTCTCTTTTTGACTAAGACTTGACTCTAGCTCAGTTCTACTGTGCTTCATCTTGGCTCAGTCTGCCTCTGGCCCTTTCGGCTTTGTGTCCTGACTTTATTTACTAAGCATTTGGCTTTCAGCTAACTAAATATGTTGGCTTGGCCAGCTCCTCTTTCTCTTACCACTCCAGATGGTTTCAAACAAGCTTTTAGCTTACATCTGGCCTCTTTAATTGCCACCTGGAGTCCCCACTCTGGCCTTGGTGCACTGGTCTCCCTGGGTACCAGAGTCTCAGCCAGCAGTGCTCTGCAGTGGACAGGGCCTGCCATGAGAGCAGCCAAGTGCTCTGGGAATGTTGTGAAGAGCTGATTAAAGATTCAGTTATATTACTACAACTAAAACAGGTATTCTGAAAAAAAGGCAATATATGCTCAAAAGATGTTGCTTCTTGGGCTGGAGAGATAGCTTAGATGTTATAGTGCTTTCCTGACAAGCCTAAGGATCCAGGTTTGATTCCACAGTACCCATGTAAGCCAGATGCACAAGGTGGCACATGTGTCTGGAGTTCATTTGCAGTAGCTGGAGGCCCTGGAGTGCTTGTTCTCTATCTATCTGCCTCTCTCCCTCTCTTAAATAAATAAATAAATAAAATATTTTAAAAAAGATGTTGCTTCCAAATTAGTCTATCACATTGGATTATGATTTATATATTATCTCTCCTGTGCTTATGGTTAGAAGTAGTCTATAATTATATTACCTTCCAACTCTCTTCTGTGACATGTTGCTACTTGCAGTTGACCAAATAGGGAACACTTATAGCACAGAACATGTTAAGAGCTCCAAATTCAGGTTCCTTTCCTGTTCAAAGCTGACCAGCACACCCCAGGGGCAGCTCACCCATAGTGGCATGGTGAAGCTACTCAGACTTCTGACAAGCATGCCACTCATCAGTTTCTGTCTCTTAATGGGCAGGTGGGGTTCAGTATCATTTCTGTTAAATTCTCCCTTTCTCTATGTTGCCCCAACCTGACTGCATTTGTAGAATGAAGATTGAAATGTAGGCTCAGAAAAAGTTGCCTTCTGATAATAACTGCCAATTTTCCTTGTCATTCTCTGTGATCTTACAGTACATCTTATGGAGAAAGGGTGAGTGACACCTGGGGCTGTGACCCCCAAACTCAGAACTTCAGCTACACGGAACTGGTTTTGGGTAGAGGTAATTCATCAGTACAATGAGTGACTCATCTTCTATAGTGTAGCTTATGCTAGGCAATTTCTATCAACAGTAAGTATCTTTCATAATGAAGGGGTGTGTGTGTGTGTGTGTGTGTGTGTGTGTAGTTTTATAGATAGAAAGAAAGCTCATATCTTGGGAAGGAGGGAGAAGATATGTGGGAATAGAGTGGCTGTTTAAATAAGTGTAAGATGTTAAACAAGCCTCAAGGTTAGAGGTTTGGTGGTCAGATTAATGCTGTAAGTGCCTGTATCTAAGTTTTTTGTTTTTTTTTTTTTTTCCTCTATGCAAGAACTGGTTGTCTAAGTGGTGACCATCAACTGGTGTGACTAGGAATTGTCAAGGAGCCTAAGAAATAATAAATAGCCCTGGGCTTGGTACACTCATAAATTTCATGTAATGATAACTAGTTTAACACTTTCCAAAGGGTTAGAAGAAATAGCCAGTGTGACCTTTAACAATTAAAGCTCACCTTCACACATTTAATAATTAAACTGCCTTCCAAGTGACTCATAATCTGGGATTTTTCTTTGTCCTAATAGACTGCCTTGGCATCATTTAAGATTTGGCTGTTAACCTGGCTGACTGTCTTTTGGGAATAATCTTGAGTTCTGGAGAATGAAAAGTACAGTTTCAAACAGGATATCTGGGCTGCCACAATCCTTGGCAACTGAGCCACATTGCCCAGCACATGTTTATCAGAGTGTCACAGGTTAACTTTTGTGACTCTTGGGCACATCAACACAGGTATTGCCCAGCACATGTTTATCAGAGTGTCACAGGTTACCTTTTGTGACTCTTGGGCACATCAACACAGGTATATAGATAAAATTTCTCTTTGGTGAAAAGGTTGTCTTCTGACATGAAGTGTGGGAAAACTGGGATCTGTAAGGCCATCAATTTGAATTTATTTTAAAATTGCCTCGAGCATGCTGGTGGCTTTTTTTTTTTTCTAAAATAGTCATTTTAATCATGTAGCTACAGATTGTGGACACATGTCTCATGTCTGTAGACTTCCTCATTAAGTCAGAGCCAGCACTAAAGGGCCTTCATGAAAATTGAAACATGCTTTTATTTCTATTCAACATAATGCTAACACTGGCAAACATGTCTTAGAATGATGTAAGCAAGAAGCTCAAGAAGTCTCTCTCTCTCTCTCTCTCTCTCTCTCTCTCTGTGTGTGTGTGTGTGTGTGTGTGAGAGAGAGAGAGAGAGAGAGAGAGAGAGAGAGAGAGAGAGAGAGATCATTTAGTCCTGGATGAGCTAGCAAATGCTATTATAACTTCAATTTTTAACAGGATAAGAGGGGAGTTTAAGGCTAAAAGATGTTAAGTAACTTGCCAAAGTTCATATACCTCCTAAGTGGCCATATAAGAGAGACTTTTAACACAAAATGGTAAGGGGTTCAATGGGAAGAGACTGGATCTGGAGGGGCAAAAAGGAAATCCAGCCCAAGAAGAGATTCTGTTTGTGAAAATATTTGCTTAGGTCCTATGGATATACATTGAAAATTCTCCCATTCAAGGACTAATCAGAACTGTTCCTGCTTATCTTCTGAGAGTAGATGAGATCAGTTACATTTAGGGTCGTATGGTCATAGGCAACATTGGTAAGTTCTGAATTACCAATGAAACACACTTGTTACTGTGGGTAAAAGTAAAATAAAAAGTTTGAAGAACATGTAAAGCTTCCAAAGTCTTCACAGGAGGGGAGTGGGAGGATATTAAGCACAAACATGACCAGGCTGCCAGATCAGACCTTCTACATAGGGTGGACTATGGACCTCTGTGTATAAGTGGGTTAGGGAGGGTATTCAGTGGAACCATCTGCTTTCCTCACTTTCCTCATCTGTGTATTGGGAACTTGTTGTGGTTTGAATATAAAATGTCCCCCATAGACTCATTTGTTTGACTACATAATCCCCAGTTGCTGGTGCTGTTTGGGAAGACGGTTGAACCTTTAAGAGGTAGAGGTGGATCACAGGGTCAGGCCTTGAGATGTTATAGCCTAGCTCCTTGTAGCCCTTCCTCTCTCTGCTGATACAAAGATGTGACACAGGCTTCCTGCTCCTGGGTGCTTTTCCTGCCATGATAGACTTCTCCTTGAAACTGTAAGCCAAATATAAGCTCTTTCCTCTTCAAGCACATCTGGCAGGATGTTTTGTCAGAGAAATGAGAATGTAACTGATATAGAGATGATATTAGCACCTGCCTGTGGATTTGCTCTGAGCACTAAGTCCAAACATGTTGACCCTTAGTCCAGAGCTTAGCACATGGTCATGCTGCTTGCTATAACCTGACCATTGACAGGAATATGACCATTTTCAATTATAGATTCATCTAAGGTTCAATACATCTGATCTTAGTCAAGAAGCTATGTGATAGAAATGCTAAAAATGAAATAATTACGATGCCTGATGGTTGTTTCAGATGCTTTCCCCACTAGACTGTGAGTGCCATGAGGACGTGAAGTTTTCATTGTTGCTTTTGTTCTCTGATGTACTGCTATCAGTTAGAACTTTGCTTGGTACATGACACTCACTTATTGTTAGAACAATATAGCAGTCAGCATTCCAAACAGATTTCATGCAATAAGTTACCTAATTTTACAACCATCCTATGAAGTACTCAAACTGTTCATATCCCTGTATTAGAAATGGATGACTCCCTGAGTAAAGGTGAACTCCAACAGCTGCTACACACTGGCCCTGCTCATGAGCACATTGCTATGCAAAAGAGACTGCATTAAAGGCATGAAGACATGCCAGTGTCATGTTGTTTAGGGTACTCCTGACACACAGAGAAAGTGTTACTATGCCTGGTGAAGGACCTCTGTGTTGCTACGTTTGGGTTTGAGCTGTGGGTTGAGGCTGGCCCCACTCTCAAAGGTTTATTTACCTTTGAGACAGAACAGACATCTTTGGGCCATGCTTTTGCACATACCTTTTCTAAAGCATTTCTGTCACTCATTTGGTATTGACTTTCATGTCAAAGTCTGTACTTGGAACTGTGGGGCAAGTGGAAATGTGAGACTGTCTCCCAGGGGCAACTTCAAAAGAGGTAGGGACTTGTAATGGTCTGTGTGGGATTTGGGGCCAATACCAATGCTCTACAGGTGGGAGACTAAGGCTTGGCTCAAAACTGTGGATCACAAATCTCCTAGAGGGCCATATGATGCCCAAGTTCCCCTGCACATGACAAGTGAGCTGGCGCCCACTACTCAAAGATCTCCTTGCCTTAACCAGACAGCTTTGCCTTCTTAGAAAGTTCTTTTGTGCTAGCTGAAATCTGCCTTTGTTTGGTAGGTTTTGGCTATCAGGAAGACACATACTTGAAGAAGTGGCTGGAGAGCTTCTGCCTGAGGGGTGACAGTGTGGGGGTAGATGGCAGCCTAGGCTGGGTGGCTGAGGAGTGCATTACCTGGGTGGTCAAAAGTGAGAGCTGCCATCTGTGCTAAGCCATGTGCCTTTGGAAGGAACAGTGGGGTTGTTTTCTTTTTTTATTCACACACTAGTTTTCCCGGAAATACAACCAGTGCTGATGGTTGGCATGGGTGGAGAGACTTCCCCGTGGGGCTGCTCCTTTGTGCAAGTTCATTTGGAGTCTTCCCTGTACAGAGAAGGCTGCCTCTTGTGCCTTCTGTTCCTGGAACAAAGAGAAAGTTGTGCATGCTCCTTCCTAAGTGTCAGAAGCCCCCATGTGGCTTGGAGCCCAGCTAGCGCCACACTACTACCTCCTGTGGGGGACTTGCTCAAGGTGTTTTCTTGCTCATGAACCCTGGGAAAGCCTTGCTGGGCTGAGAACAAGCTGCAGAGTGGTTTGTTTAGGTTCCCGAAGCCTACCCACCAGTCAGCAGGCCTATGATTAATGGAGTTCTGTGCTCTGGGTTATGTGAACTCAGGGTGTTTTAAGGGAAAATTTTGGTCATGAAGCAAAGGCTGGCCAGGTTTGAGATAAGTGTGAAAAATGCATTACAAAAGGAAACAGACCCAAAGTTTCCTGACAAAGGAAACAGTTAACCTTGTGTTAAAACAGTGTGAGAAGCTGGGTCTGTGTGTGTATATCCCTGCCGGAGAGGAAGCTGAGTGTGTGACAGTGTGTGAGTGTGTGCATGTTAGAGCCCAGAGGAGGAGGAGAGAGGGAGAGAGAGCGCGAGAATGGCTCGGGAAGGCAGGGATATTAATCATGCTAAAAGCAATCTAGCCCCATGGGAATTTACAAGGATCCAACTAAAATCAATGGGAAGTTTTATGAGACAATTTTCTTCTAGCTAGCTCTGGGGATTGTTTGGACTCTGATGGAGCTTAGGGCCAGGCTGGCTCCAGTTCTCACACCTGTGCACAAGATCATGTGCATTTTCCACGTTAGCAGCTTGGAGCTGACTCATCTCAAGCTTGCCGTGGAGAGCAGCCATGACTGCCTGCCTGCCAGACACTCCCGCTCAGATCCACAGCTTCTTGCCATAGGTCAGGAGGTAGGTGGTCAGTGTGCTTTGTGTGTGGTGTCCAGGTAGATGGAAGAGGTCAGCTGAGGCACACAAGTCTGCAGGCCTCCCTGTTAACTTCAGAATCTGGTCTGGATCCTCAATGTGGAGACACCAACCTACCTCTCACATTCTCTCTCCACCCAGAGATCCTTCACTTCAGACCAAGCACCACTGCATGGAAAAAGCTGTCCATTACAACCACTTCTTCTGGTATCCCCAGCCTTCAGGGTCTAATTTGGGCTATTACCAGCCTGTAATCTGTCTTATCACTTAGACAGAACTGATTATGAACCAATACAGAGTTCCACATAAAGAAGTACAGAAAATGTTGACCAGAACTCCAACAGTCACCACTGGCCATTGTGGAGTATTGATAGCTGCTAAGGCCCTCACCAGAGGTAAATACCAGGTGAAGTCAGCATATAACCACCCCCAAGGAGCCTTTTCTATGCTAAATAACCCTCAAATAATTCAAAACATTATGAGCTTTTGTAGTCTGTGCAGTGGTGTTAATATGTGCATGGTCTTTGGGGAGCTATTTGGCAAGGGGCATGTGCCAGTACTTCCAGTTGTGATTGTCATTGCCAGAGAGAGATCTCACTCATGCCTGAAGCATGTAGAAGGATAGGAGACTAATGGTGCAAAAGTGATGACAAAGCAATCGTCCCTTAGAAGCCAAATAAAAATAAGCTGTGGTTTAATAAAGTCAAATATTATATAGTAGTCAAAGTCTATGTGCACTATACACATAATGTTATGTAAGGAGAAGCAAGCTGAAAAACTGTCTGCTTATGTTTCATAGCCAAGTTTATACTGTAATCCTTCTCTTTAATGAAGTGTTATGTGAAAAATCCCATCCAAATGAAATTAATTGCATTTTCTCTCCCTTATCATTTTATAGTGTTAGACTGGGAATGTATCTTAGCAGTATAACACTTGCCTAGCATATGTGAGGCCTTAAATTCAATCCCAAGTACCACAAAAATAAGTTAATAGATAAAAATTTAGTGTCTTAGCTGGGTATGGTGGTATATGCCTCTCATTCCTGCAGTAGGAAGGCAGAGACAAGAGGATGGCTGTGAGTTCAAGAGCAACCTGAAAAATATCTCCATCACAAACACATTATCAGTGGCTTGAATACAATAATGATGCCTTCAACATTTCAGTATTTTTGAGCTTGGTTATACTGAGATGAATAAGAAATAGTTGTTCTGGGGAAACACACACACACACACACACACACACACACACACACACACACACACACGGATGTGTTTCTAAACATCCTGAGAGTTTTAGTATTTCCATGTTTCCATGAGGAAATGAACTTCAGTGCATGCCACAGGTGATTTGACTTCCATTACCAAGCGTCCCAAGGGATGAGAATCCAGGCTCCTGCATCTTGATTGCCAAAGGAAGCTAAGAATCTGGGTCACTTGCTTTCTGCATCATCTCTGTTGCTCTAAGCTCCCTTGCACTGAACTTCCAGATGTGGTGTTAATTTGAACATTGTTACCCACAGGAGCTTTTTAGAAGAGAAGGTGGAGGGCTGGGCTGGAGAGATGTCTTAGTGGTTAAGTCACTTGCCTATGAAACCTAAGGACCCAAGTTCAATTCCCCAGTACCCACATAAAGCCAGACGCATAAGGTATCCCATGTGTCTGGAGTTTGTTTGCAATGGCTAGAGGCCCTGGTGTGCTGATTCTCTCTTTCTATATCTACCTCTTTCTCTCTCTCTTAAATAAATGAATAAATAAACATATTTTTTAAAGGAAAAGAAGGTGGAGAGCTTTCTTCAAGTGAGGGGAGTGGTAGATGAAGAATCTCAGAGATCCAGAGAGAAAATGGAAACCTAGAGACAGGGTGGGATTTCATTTCCACTCTGCATACTTGCATAAATGTATCTGAATATGTGTTAGATGCCAGGTGATTGCTGAAGCTCACACAAGTATAACAAAATTATTTTCCTTGTGTAAGAGTAGAGCCAGGACCTTCAAGTGCCAAGTCCAGCCTCCTCTCAGCCTTGTCATGGTCAGCCCAAGACGCTAAAAGCCAGGATAACTAGTCTATCAAGGTCATGACCCTAATACTCTTAGCAGATAAAAAGAATGCCATGGATTTTCTGTCAGTCTTTTGTTGTGCCACAATGGCCCCCATCTGATTTTATGCTCACATGGCCATTACTTTCTATTAGCATACTAATAAATGTTTATGAGATTATGCTGTATAAACTGTAATGTTTACATGTTATTAATTACCTCACACATTGAGTCGGGAGCTCCTGAACATTTACTGACTTGTAAAACAGGATGGTGGTGTACAGGGAGCTAGGTCTGCAAAGCGGCTCCATGCTCTATTTGGAGGAAGGGATGCATTGTCATGTGTGTGACTTTTAATGTGAGGTGCAGACTACACTGAATTTGAAGATGGCAGATCTGGTCCTGGGTCTTGTGACTGTGGGGAGATGCTGCATTCTCTCAAAGGCCTTTCGCTTGTGTGAAAATTGGGAAACATGATGGCAAGTATCCATGGGGATTTTGGACCATGATATCTACTTGATATACACTGAATAAAGCTGCACTGACTTGATGAGTGGAGATGACAAGGAGTAAGAGATCTGTTTATTGTGAAAGGACCACTGTGATAGGGTTCTGAGAGTGGGTGGCACATATATATTCCATGTGACATGCAGTATTCTCACAAGAGGCGTGTGAAGAGGAGCTGGACAGAGAGACATTTGATAGAATGGGAAGACTTCAATTTTTGTCTTATGAGGATTCTATTTGGGACAGAGAGAAAGCAAAAGGAAGTGTGGCCCCTCAGAGCTGGAGGCTCTAGTGTTAACTTACTTGCTCACTATATTTGCAACTTAGTCTAGGGTTCTTATAAAGAAATGTTCTTTCAGCTGGACATGGTGGCACACGCCTTTAATCCTAGTACTCTGGAGGCAGAGGTAGGAGATCATTGTGAGTTCAAGGCCTCCCTGAGACTACATAGTGAATTCCAGGTCAGCCTGAGCTAGAGTGAGGAGTGAGACTCTACCTCAAAAAAAAAAAAAAATGTTCTTTCTATTTTCTTTTTCATCTATCAATAGCTACACAAATTTTGGGCTAGTGATTAGAAAGCAGGTTGAATGTTAGAAAAGTATTAAGTGTGGCAGCTCAGTCCTTTCACTGTTATTAGTGTCTGTAGTTATACATCCTTAAACTATAGGTTATGCAAAAATGCATAGGTGCCTTGGGAAGAACCCACATGAAGAGAGGGGATAGAGTCCAGTTTCTGTCACTATTCCATTATGTGACTTTGGTTGACTGTTTCTGTCCTTTGTATACCAACTAGCTAATCTAAAGTCTGTAAATAAAGCTACCATATATATGCTAGGCCAGCATGGCAGGGCTGTCCCCAGAGTCAAAGAACATAGTAGGTATGATTTAGTGCTTTGTAAACAGAAAGGAGCAATCTGTCTCCAAGGCGCATATATATACATATACATATACATATACATATACATATACATATACATATACATATACATATACATATACATACACACACACACACACACACACACACACACACACACACACACACACATATATATATATATATATATATATATATATATATATTTGGTTTTTCAAGGTAGGGTTTCACTCTAGTCTAGGCTGGCCTGGAATTCACTCTGAATTCTCAGGTTGGCCTCGAACTCACAGCGATCTTCCTATATCTGCCTCCTGAGTGCTGGGCTTAAAGGTGTGAGCCACCATGCCCAGTTCCTCAGCTGTGTTTGTATCTTCTTCCCCAATTTATACTTAAAGATCTTGAAGTAAAAATCAGCCTTTTTTTTTTTGCCAGGGTGTAGTATAGCAAAGTGTATTCATTGACTTGGCATGCATTTATGAAAGACCTTCTGTGGGACAGGCATAGTGGTGAATGTGGGCTGAGGGACAAAAAAGATATGAACTCTCTTTACATGAAATATGGTCTAATAGAGGAGAGAATTCCACATGTACCCAGAACAAAATGAAGTATAAGGGAGGCTGGGATTTAGTCTTCAGCAGGGCATACTGTATATCATGGTGGCTGCAGTAGAGTACACTTCATCCACACTTTACTCTCCCCTATCAAAGGAGTGAGAGGAACCAGATCCTAGGTTGCTGATTGTCACTTTTCTTGACGGTTTTGCATGTGTCCTTGTCCCTGGATGCATTTTGATACAGTATATATTGGTGTCTGAGTCCTGATATTTACTCATAGTGTGGCTGCATAGAAAAGATGGGCAAGGAGTCCAGAGAGATGTCCAAACAGTTAAGTGTGCTTTCTGTGCAAGGATGAGGGCCAAAGGGGGCCCTGAGATTGCCTGAGTTTAGATCACCAGAACCTATGTTAATAGCTAGGCATGGCCACACTTGTCTCTAACCCTAGTCCTGTCTGGGAACAGTGACTGAAGAATCACTGGGGTTTGTAAATAACAACCTCTGGAATCGGTAAGAGGACTCCATCTCAATGAAAAGGTGAGTTTCTCCTCTGGCTGCTGGAGGCAAGTTCATGTGATACCACAGGTAACACATCAGCACATACACATGCATACAACACACCCCACCACCACACCACATCACATAATCCACATACAAAAAGGGAGGGAGGGAGGGAGAGAGAGAGAGAGAGAGAGAGAGAAGAAAATAAGGGGGAAATTATTTGAATCTATCAAAGATGGGGACATCTCTGGCAATAAGAAGGCACTTCCCAAAGAGGGAACACAGTGATATTGAGTATTCAAAGATTATTTTATCAGGCACCTACACACTGGGCCCTCATCATTGTCAGAGGCCCTCTATGCCCTTTGTCTCCTGTTAGTCTAGAAGTGCATCTGAGGTGGGTCCTGTGGCTTCCTGGTGATCTCTGAACAGCTCATAGGTGTTGAGAGAATAGTTGGAGGGATCTTTCAAAGTTTGACAAGACATAACCTCTTTCTGATTATGACCTGAGTGGGAAGCTGGAGCATCATTATCCCATGCTAATCTCAAATTAGTGGCCTGGCAGCAAGAAAAGCAGACATCTGTGGAGCAGGTTAGCAACAAGGGCTTTGAGTGACATACTTCTCACAATTGTGCAAGTGTGCTTGTAGCTTGTGCATTCAGCATATCTTCCCTTTGTTTTTTAATGTCAGAATGTTACCTCCATTGTTCTCAGTTCTGTTCTTTTGTCTTTTTAAATTTTTAAAACAATATCTATTTATTTGTGAGGAGAGAGAGAGCAAGAGACAGAATGAGAGAAGGAGAGAGAGAGAGAGAGAGAGAGAGAGAGAGAGGGTGAATGAATGGGCACACTAGGGTCTCAAGTTCTACAAACAAACTCCAGATGCATATGCCACTTTGTGCACCTGACTTTGTGGGTACTGGAGAATCAAACCCAGGTTGTTGGGCTCTGCAGGCAAGCACCTTAACTGCTGAGCCATCTTTCCAGCCCAGTTCTGTTCTTTTGGGTTTCATAGGTCTGAAGGACTTGAACTAGGCTTAAATAAAGATGTTAATGCATTTTTATGGTTACATAAATGGCCATGTATTCTGGTTCTGTCAGTGAGAAGGAGTTGGTCCCAGGCTTATGGAAAACCTACTGGAAGAGACAGTGTTGTCTGATGTGATGGGTACCTGACACTTCCAGGGAAGAGAGGGGGACTATAATGAGTCTGAGAATGTAGCCTTCATGGGAGGAGTGGAGGTAAGATGTAGATCTTGGGAACATCATTTGAACCTGAGCTAAATTGGATCTGAAGCTAGGTCTGAGAACAGATTTTCCAAGTTTAGACTGGTTTTCTGTCATTTGCATCCAAGATATTTCTTTTCATCGTCATCATCATTATTAGTTATAGACATAGTATGTGAACAGTCAAGTTGATACCATCCTTTCCCTCATCCTTGTCCCCCATAAGGGACCCTCCTCACTGGGGATGCAGGTCATCCCTGTGCAGATTGTGTATTGTGCCAAGATATTTCTTATAGGACACAATGGCTGATGGTTTACTTAACTTTTAGAACACATTTGACTAAAAGATGATATATCATTATCATGTTACTTTGTCAATATGCACAATTAGGAGGTAAGGTTTATGATTTACCTTAACTATTTATTTATTTATCTGAGAGTGAGAGAGAGAGAAAGAGGGAGGGAGGGAGGGAGAGAGAGAGAGAGAGAGAGGGACTTTGCTATAACCTAAGTTAGATTATGAACCTAAAACTGGTGATTACCATAAATCACAAAATTTTGGATGATTTATTAGGCTGCAAAAGTTAATTGATATATAGTCTCCTTTAGTTATCATGAGAAGCCCATGAGGTATAGCTCTTCATCCAACTTTAGGGAACAGGAAGCAAGGGGTCAGAGGCAATGTGATACAGGATTGGACACTGAGTTCTTCAAGAGCTTCCATCATTAGCAACTTTTTGCAGATCTTACTTGGGTAGGGAAATATGTTAGGAGACATGTCCCAGCAGGCAGTAGTAACTGATGGAGAAGGGCCCAACAAGGCTTTGTTGAAAGCAGTCAGAAGCTTAGACCATGAGTTCCCTATAGTAGGCTGAAGAAATAGGCAAGAACAAGCTTCAGGGCTCTGTGTTCAGGCTGAAATGAGGGAGCATGGAAGTCAGCAAAGAGGAATGACAACCATGACTCCTCAATTCACTGGACACTTCTGCTATGCCAGATGTTGTCTCAGGCTGGTCTCTGGTCATTACAAAGGTCCTGGATGGATCTGAGAGACATCCAATAGGTCATGTAGCTACTAAATGATGTGACCAACTCCAAGGAAAAATGACTAACTAGATAAATAGTTCTTTCATAATGTCTGAATGTCACATTGTTTTCTACCTATCTTTCAACAAACCAACAGGAATCTATGGTCACTGTAGGCTAAATTCTTTGAAAATCTTGGAGTGTAGCAATATGCAAACCCATGACTTGTTCCCTAGGAGCTCAAGGCGCTGCTTTCCTTAGCTTACTAAGATCAGGAGATCCCTCTACAACCTGCTTTATGGGAACAATATTTGGCTTAGCAAGTTTTCAACAAATAAGGTTTCTTCAAAGTTTTTGCAGAAGATGAATAAAAATCATTGAGCTTTCAGAGATCCCCATGAGGTTTTGTCATGTAGATAAGGCTCACGATGAGCCCTTTCATCTTCCCCCTGATATCTGCACTGTCCACACGTCTTGCTAAATTGGGTGGGATTCCTTTGTGGGATTCACAGGGTACCATGTGGGACTCCCAATTATAGATTGAGAAAACTGGCATTAGGAAGTTAATAGTCATGCTTCATGCTACTCAATTAGTTTGTGTTTGAGATGGGACTAGACTTTGTGGCACCTTGTTCCACATTCTTGACATAGTCAATGACACCAACTACACTGACACAAAAGCACTTTCTCTGGGCAAGGTGTATAGTGAAGAGAGGAGTTCGGAGGGACTTCTATTCTCACTAGCAAGACATGCCTGCCTAGTGCTTGCTGAATGCCAGCTCCTGCTCCAAATGCTTTAATCAGAGTAATTCATTCAATAACCCACAGAAGGAGCACACTTAGTATTCTTCTGTTATGCATGGAGAAGTGGAAGAAGAAAACAGTTTCAGGCACATTCTGGGCCAGAGCCTTTTGTTCAGCACCATACTGTGCTTCCTATGCACTCTGAGCAGGAGTTCTCTGTGCTTCTGTGATGGAAAGAATGAGATCTTAAACAATGAGGAAAGACCTTATTGCCTCATGTGCTTAAGGTATTTGACCTTTGGTATGTTAATTTTTTGTGCATCAATTTTTCATCTGTAAAATGGGGTATGGATGTCACAGAGGTGCTTTAAGAGTTATGTGTCTGTGTGTCTGTGTGTACATGTGCATGCATGTGTATAGTATAGAACAATCTCTGGTCCTACAGTCAGTATGGTTTGTATATTTGTTATTATCATATTACAATGGACCATGGCATGGGCTGATTTTTTGTTATACAACTCAGCAAAGGTCTTCAGAAGAAGGCAAATTGATTTTTGGTGAGGTTGGTTAAGGCAGGCTTCAAATAAGGAGATGGGAAGGTGTAAGCTGGTTCTCACAGGACCGCATCAGAGAATGAGGGTGAAGGGACACTATGCAATCCTATGCCTTTATTTCCCAGAGGAGATCTCAGCCCACAAGAGAGGTGACCTCTCCATCTTCATATAACTACTTGGAGTAGGGTTTTGACTAGAACCCAGGCCCTACTTCTCTGCCTGTTCTTTTAATGCTCTGCTTCCCAGCAACACCTTCTGGCATCATTGTAGGCTAGGTCCACCAAAGACCACCATTCTTAACCTCTGCAATATACCCTCTAGCCCAAGCTCCAGATATCACCTTTTCATTGCCATTTCTTGGGGATCCATGCAAACAAATAATGTGTTTCTCAGTGACATCAAAGCTTCTCAGAAACAAGGGACCTGCTAGCCTCTGAACAATCTCTCGGTACAAACCACTGATGTGAACCATGTCAGTGGTTCACTAACCTTCTGCATTAATGTGCACATTAGCTTGTCAAGTCACTTCTGCATCATGCTTTACATGGATAGAAAAGACTAATGCTTGCTATAGTGGTTTTTTTAGCTTTCCAAAGTCTATGGTTTTAAAAAAAGGTAGACACAGGATCCCAATAATGGTCTATGGAATCCCAAAGCACATCTTCCAACCCTGGGACAGAACGTGGGTTACATCTTATTTGGTGACTGGTAGTACTGGTCTGGTGCACTACTGAGGGAAAATGAGAGAAGCGCTCTTGGGTGTGCAAGTGCAAGTGCTGCGACCAGATGGAAACGCCTATTTTGGAGAGCCTGGGGCATTGCTGGGCCTGCTGCTGCTCGCTGGAAAGCTTGAGGCTGTCAGGAGACCTCAATTCTTATGAAGAGCAGCAATGGCATCTTGTCTTGCTATATTCGTTCCTTCACCCATCCACCCATTCATCCAGTACCCTTCAACTTTGTGTCCATGTATCACTGAGCCATTAAGCCCTGATTGAGATGTGTTCTGTGTAAAGACACATTCTAAAGAGATTCAAACATTATTTGACTCCATAGAATTGAACTCCTCTACCCCTGGCATAGGGCCAGAGTGGATAGGAATGAGAAAATGGTTTCTACAGAGACTGGGCACTTGGGAGACAATGCGAAGAGAATCAGGCAGGCTGCTGTCTCCCTTCAGCTCCTGTGACTGCAGATGAGTGCCCAGCTGGCCAGAGAGCCACTGGCACATTTTGCCTCTTTGTGTAAAAACCAGTGGAATCACATATGTGCTGCTCCCAGATGCAGTTTAGGCACTGGTGCCTTCCTAGCAGGAGGTTCTGGCCACTTGGCTGGCTAAACTGTGCCCTGAGCCTACGTTGAGGACTGCTCCTCTACCAGAAGGGTCAGGTTGGGGCAGTGGCAGAGGGCAGAGTGCTCCTCTGTGTACCACAGCTGACGGAAGCCCTTCTTGGCTGCTCTGAATTTGAGCTGTTTCCCTGGGTGGGAGACAATGCAGCTTTGTGCCTTCCTCAGAGTGCTTGTTGCAGGAAAAATCCAGCCCAAGCCACAGAGTTGGCCAAATTCAAACCCTGAATGCAGTAGAGTGGTCAGAAATGACAGTGAGGCAAGAGGCCCTGGAGGAAAGCAGAGGAAGCCAGTGGGCCTTAAATAGGTTGGAGGGCAGTGAGATGACTTTTTGTGTGAGGTTTTTAAGATCCTGTCTTATGCTTCATAGCCTCACATGCAGAAGAACTGGTAGTGTCTCATTGCCTGCCTGGGAAAGTAGGGGCCATGTTACATTTTCTTTCAAGATTTTTATAGCTTTTCATTTATGGTATATGCTAGGAGAGGAACAGGGAGGAATTGGTCAGGCATTGTTCTCTCTCTCTCTTTCTGTTTGTGGGTGGGTACACATTTGTGCACATGTATATACGTATGTGTGCATGTGGAGATCAGAGGTTAACTCTGAGGTGTCTTCCTCAATCACTTGCCACCTGATTTTTTGAGGGTGAGTCTATCATGAAACCTAGAGATTGCTGATTTGGCTAGACTAGCTGGCCAGAAAGCCCCAGGGATCCCCTGCCTCCTCCTCCCCAGCATGGTATTACAGACACACACCACTGCTCATGGCTGTTAAGTGGGTGCTGGGGCTCTGAACTCAGGTCCCTGTGCTTGTGTGGCAAGCACTTTACTGGCTGAGCCATTCCTCCAGTCCTGTTCTTTCTGTGTTTTAAAGGTTACCTGATTTTAAGAGAAGCTTGAACTTTGTGGGCCAAAGAATAGTGCCTGGTGTTCTGGCTAGTGCCTTAGATATAATTAAATTGCTGGGATGTGTTATACATCACAGGGCTTTAAGCGAGAAATAATTTAATAGTGTGGCCTTTAGGATTGTTAATTAGCTCTGTCTGTATGAACATGTAACAATAACACCACCTACTGTAAAAGCGGATGTTCTACACTTCAGAAGACTCATTTCTTTAGGGCTTCCCACAGAGATGCAGTCATTAACTCTTTTTTGACAAAGGTTTTTCATTTCCGAGGTGTTTTGCAGGGCCATGAATTCACACTTTCCGCCAGTCCTGAATCCTTTTAAGCATTCAGCCATGAGGCAAGCTGGCAAACAGGGACACATGGAAAGCTAGATGCACAGGCCTCCTGGGGCCCATTCTGGAGGAGGTGATAGTTCTTCCTGCCAAGCGACTAGACACAGTTGCCTCAGAGAGCAGGAGGCTACTCAGGAGAGGATGTGAAGAAAGTGAAGCCTGTCCACGCTTGGTAGGAATGACCAATGGTGGAGGCACCATGGCAGGCAGTGTGGATGGCTGTCAGAAAACCAAAACTTGAACCCTCATATAATCTGACAATCCCATTTGTGGGTACTTGTCCAATAGATTTGGAGCCAGGTTCTCAGAAATGCAGTCACTCCTTGCTTATTACCCACATGGCAAAAATGTGCAAGCATCTCCAGTGTCCCCTGATAAATGAGTGGATTAGGAAAGCTGGCATATTTATTGGATACATCCAATAGAATAGTATTTAGTTTTTAAAATGAAGGCAGTTGTGAAATATACAACAACATGGGCAAATCCTGTAAACATTATGCTAAGTGAAATAAACCAGTCACAGAATGACAAATGTTATACAATTTCACTTACATTAGGTATCTAAAATAGCCAAATTCTTAGAACCAAACAGTGGAATGATGATTTCCAGCAGCATCTGAGGGGAGGGGGAAATGGCAAGTTATTAATTCAAGGGCTTAAGTATTCAGCTGAGGACAATGGATGGGTTTTAGAGGGCCACTACACAATACTGCACTAGTAGCCAATGATACTATATTGAACATAAGAAAATATTAAAATTTGGTCCAGAGGGTAGATCTCAAGTAAAGTGTTCTTACTGCAATAATAAAGAACATGGAGGGTATGGGGAGATGGCTCAGTGGTTAAAGGTGGTTCCTTATAAAGCCTGCTGACCCTGGTTCCATTCCCCAAGACCCATGTGAAGTCAGATACACAAAGTAGCATATGCACCTGGAGGTCATTTGCAGCAACAAGCAGCCCCAGCATGCCCATACTGTCTTTCTCTCGAATAAAAAAAAAAAGAATTTATTAACAAAACATGGAAGGCAAATGCAACTCAATGCAGAGCACTTGCCTAGTATGTAGGAGGCCTTGGGTTATACACACACATACACAGATATGTACATAGAACAAGAGTGCACACATGTGTATACAGGTTCATACACGTGTATACACACATACACATATGCTTGCATGCACATACACACATGTGTGCACAACTCCAACACATGAACACACCATATACACATGCAAACATGCTCACAAGTGCATTAGAACATGCATATTCAGACATATGTACATTTACATGCATGCACACATGGTCATGTGGCTTAGTCATGGGAAGTGGAGTTGTGCTTCCTATACTGCCTGCCTTGCTAGAGAAGATGGTCAGTGACTGGCTGCTGACTGAGTCCAGCCATGGGTTTAAGGAAGCCCACATGTGTAGCATGGTACTAGGCTTGTGGAGGTTATAGCTGATGGAGGACTGGGGTTCTCACTGTTGCCCACATTCATTATGACAGACAATGACTTTTCCAGTCAACTGCCCTTCTCTTCAGTAGCAAGTGTCCTTTTGTTTTGAGGAGAGTTTCTTCAGTGAAATAGCAGCAGCAGCTTTCAAGGTCTTGGGTGACTTTGGCTTGCTCTTTATGAAGCCAAACTTCGCCATGGTCATGCTTAAGCCTTGACCTATCACTGCTCATTGTGGAATCCACAGCATCCTCATCTTGCTCTCTAGGCTCCCTTTTGCTCTTCTCTCTTCCTCCTTTTCATCTGATTTATATCCCAGAGACAGCAAACACCTGCCTAAAGCCTCTCTTTCTAAGCTGTTGGAGATGCAACTGGCTGACCATGATACTCCTTCTCTGTCCAACTCAGAGTAGCTTTGAAGTACTTCTCTGTGTGCAGCCTATCAGCTGGAATTGAAACAGAGCCAAGGATGACTCACATTACCATACTAGCTCCTTGGCCCATTTTCTTCCAGTTTGTCAGGCCAGAGACCTTTGTTGTTCACCTGTACCCTCCATGACACCTCCTGTCCATCTTCTCCAGCTATACATTCTGTGTCTGTCCAATGCTACCTGCTCTCTATTCAGGCCCAGACAACATGGCACTGTCTGTTTTGTAGGTGTAGTGAGTTATACCATGACACACTTGTGAGTTTTGTTTCTGCTTGCCTCTTACTTGCTCTTAACTAGTTCTTGCATTGCCTAGAGAAATCTTGTAGCTTCAGTGCCTTCATAGTACCCTGAACCACCCTGATACCTCTCTAGGGTGTAACCCTCACCTTCTGCTTCCCTGGGGAAATGGCAATGGCTCCATTAGCCTTCTTTCCTGTTTTGCCCCTGTTAGAAATCACCCAACAAAGAGCACCTTCTGGGAAAAAGAGATTTATTTTGGCTTACAGGCTTGAGGGGAAGCTCCATGATGGCAGGGGAAAATGACGGCATGAGCAGAAGGTGGACATCACCCCCTGGCCAACATAAGGTGGACCACAGCAACAGAAGGGTGTGCCCAACACTGGCATGGGGAAACTGGCTATAAAGCCCATAAGCCCACCCCCAACAATACACTCCCTCCAGGAGGCATTAATTCTCAAATATCCATCAGCTGGAGAGCTAGCATTCACAACACCTAAGTTTATGGGGGACACCTGTATCAAACCATCACATATCCTGAGCTGTCTTTGTCATTCTCCTGCCTGTAGTATTGAGCCCCTTCTTTTTTTGTCTCCTGTGATGGCCACTTTTTCTTCACAGTAGCAAAGAATAATTTCCTTGACCAAGCTTTCTATGGAAATGTGGTCCTCTCTACAAGCCGACTTGAAAACTTCTTCTGATTTCCCACTGCATCTTCTGTGAACTATTACTCCAGCATTTATCCTGTTAATTGTCATCCCTGTAGCCTTTCATCCCACACCCAACAATATCTGAATGGCAGCTAAGAATTCAAGTTGATTTGCTGAGTAAATGAACAGGCAGATTGAGAAGTTGAGGCAGGAACTAGATTTTGCCAGTCATCCACTTGTCCTTTCTCTTAAAGATGCTATGTACATTTCTCTCACTTTATAATCAATATTTATCATTTCTATCATTGGTTTGATCATATGACTTTTACCATTCCTATCACACTGTGGCCCTCTCAAGTAGTGTCTACATCCATATTGACTGTCTCTCCACACACGTGGTATGGCAGCTCATATGTGTGGGCTTAAGAATATTTGTTACTATGAAAATTTCTTATGTTGTCTTTATATTGCTTGGGTCAAAATAACATCTACATATTGTTAAATTAATATGCACATGCTTAAATATCTATACTATGCATTATAATTGTCTGGATTATAAATTTCATGTGTGCCAGTCTTACTCAATATTTTTACTAGCAGGATGGTGGACAGATGACGATTGCTAAATAAATGCTTGTTGATGAAATAAAGACATCCTGTATCCTACCCTTAGGAAATAGGCAAACTCAAGTAGCTCAGCTTGATTCTCCTATCACCTTATATTGTTTCCCAAAATGGAAAATATTTTTCTCTGAACACAACTAGCCAACCATAAGTTGTATATTGTCACAAGACACTTAGTCCCTTCCCTCAATCTTGTTTTTTGAATTAAAATTCTATTAGGTTTAGTGTATAATTAGGCTTGTCTTAGCCCTGGGACTCTGACATGGTATTTGGCTTTTCCCAGATCCCTAGCTCAAGTTGACAGATTGTCACCTTTCCTGCACCTTTTACTAATAGTTAGCATCTTGGGCCTTTTAATACAAGCCTAAAGACAACTTCATGCCAATGACTGTCTTCCTTTATGACAGCATGATACAAGAAATCCTTCCCTGCCCAACTAACTATTCACTATCTGTTTGATAAATCTCTGGCAAAGACAGTTAAACATGGTGGTTAGTAGATAGACCTTCCTCACTTCCCCACTGACTTGCCATAGGAAAATCAGAGTTCTTCAGTGGCTTGGAAATATGAGGTAGGACCCCATCATTACTGATTATTTCAAGTCTTCTTCATTTATCTGACTCTACCCCACTAAGGTCACTGTTTGTCTGACCATGGGAAGAAGAGTCATGTTCATGAGGCATGAAAGACAAGGGTGTTCTCTGCAGGTGGCTTTCTCCTTTGGGCTTGCAGTGCTCAGAGGAGCTCATGGCTTCCTAGCAGGTATGTTGAAGATGAGACATCATAAAACCCTCTCCTTGGTGCATGAAGATCAGCCTTGCTTCTGTTACCATAGTTAAGTTCTCACATGCCAACTGGAAGAGCCAGAGCACAATAAAAGCAATGTGAAGGGGTGTCATCTGGGGACCCAGGAAACATAATTCATATGTCAATCTGTCCTCAAAATACATTCAGAATGTGGCCTCTCCTCTCATCTCCCACATAGACGTCTGTGGAGCCACCTGTGATCCTCCAGCAGGACTTCTTCCCTGGCCTCACCCTGTCATCCTGCGCCTGTACTTGTCCCACTGAGCAGCACCCATGATCATATATTTAAAGCATAATTTACTTTCAGTGCGTAAAGCCCTTCTATGGCTTCCACCATCGAAAACAAACCCAATTTCTTCTGATGGACTGCCAGGCCTGGGACCTTGCTATACTTCCTTTGAGACCTGTTGCTTCTTCTCCAGGACTTTCTCACTATAATAGCCTTGTCCTTGCCTATGCAGACAGTGCACTCATACCTTATAGTTGTTGCTTGATTTATTTATTTTTGTGTTTTGTGCATGGGCTCATCTGTCATGGTGTATATGTGGAGGTCAGAGGACAATTTTGAGGTACTATGCTCCTCCTTCTTTGAGTCAGGGTCTTTTGCCAGATTTTAGATGAACTTCAATCTAACTGGTCTGTGAGCTTCAGATTATCCTAATTCTATACCCCATTGTTGTACGTGTGTTGGGATCACAGATGCATCCAGCTTTAGTGAGTACTTGGGAGTTGAATCCAGGCTGTCAAGCTTCTCAAGCAAGAACTTTTAACTGCTGAGCTATCTCCTCAGCCCCAATAGTTATTGCTTTTGCAGTCTTTCCTGTCTAGAATTCACTCAACCAAACCTTTGCATAATTAGACTTTGTTCTATGATTGAATCCTCAGCTTGTAGAAACTTACCTATGTGAAGCCTCTTGCTTGCTGCTTTCCTTCACTGTCATTATCACCATCAGGACCCTTTCATTTATGTTTTTAAAAATATTTTATTTAGTTATGAGAGAGAGAGAGAGATAGAGAGAGAATGGACATGACAGAGCCTCTAGCCACTGCCAACAAACTCCAGATGCATGTGCCACCTTGTGAATCTGGCTTATGTGGGTACTGGGGAATAGAACTTAGATTCTTAGGCTTTGCAGGCAAGTGTCTTAATTGCTAAGCTATCTCTCCAGTCCTTTTCTTTTATGTGTTGGTTCTTCATTTATTTTCTGCTGCCCTAACAGCATATTATTCCTACAATAGCCCTTTTGGGCCATCATTGTATCTCTCCAGCTTAGAAAAAATACTGGAGTTAAAGCAAGAGCTTTATAGCTTTTTGCTGAATATTGGGATGAATAGGTACAGTTCTGGTATTTTTTTTAATATGTCTCTTTTAAATGCCCTGCTATCTTTCATTTATTCTGTCTTTGCAAGGCAGCGAAGATGTAACTGATTAGAGCTTAGCATCTGGAATCTAATAATAATAATATGTTTGGGGTTCTAATCTACCTGCTGCAAGTTCAGTAAGCCTTGGGCAAGTTAATTTTCTGAGCCTCCACTGATTCATCTCTACAACAGAAATAATAGAATACCAAACTCTTAAGCTGGATAAAAAAAAAAAAAAAAACAGATGGCATAATATTTGCTTGCCACTGACCTCCTATAGGGGTGAGTTCTATGAGCGGTAGTCCACAAAGAGAAGCTGGGCTGGTGCTGAGTTCAATATGCAGCTGCCATGTGGCGGGACCCTTCTTTCCTGGGTGGGTGGTGGGTTTGCAGCATGTGGAAGAAAAGGCCAGGGAAGCAATTGATCTGGTAATTGGTGTAAATTCTTTTTTAAGGTTTTGATAAACATGGAGCCCAGGGCTGTCTCACTTAACTTCCTCTTCCTCACTTTCGTGTCTGGTTGGCAGACTTGGGCTGAGGCCATGCTGTGGCCCCTCGCTGGTGGGTCAGCATGCTTTATTTCCCCTTGGTCCTCTCTAATGAAAAGCACTTGTGTCCAGTAAAGCTTTTCTTTGCTCTTATGAAAGCTCTTGATGCTTGTTATTGAAGGCTGTTTCAGGCTAGGTGAGAATCAATAAGGGGAGTCACTTAATCACTTCAGCAATCAACAAGTTATTTTCTTAGTTCACACACTGGCCAAAGACCACAGAAATCCAAAGGCTTATCAGGCCCTGGTCACCTACAGAGACCTGTAGAGACCTCTCCCTTCATTTTTTCTCCCTGTGCCCCTCAGGGAGTCCCAAGTCCTCTGCAAAACCCTGCTGTTTGCTTGGCCTTAGGGCAGTGCTTGGCAAGGTGGTGACCAACCTTGTGCTTCTGAAAAGTTCTGTTTCAAAGGAAAAGGCTTTGGCTCCTTCAGGCCTGTAGGCAGTCAATACTAGAATATAATCCATTTTGTTTCAGCCATTGTGGTTTTTACTTTCTATACGACTACTTGGAATGGTTACCCTAACCCTATAGATCCACGTCTTTCTGCCACCTCAAGATTGAAATTCCAAGTAGGATAGTTTAGTTCATAGAAATTTGTAAAAAGTTTATAAAGAATCAGAAGAGAGGAGTTCAAAGCTCCTTTAGCAACAACAACAACAACAACAACAGCAACAGCAACAGCAACAGCAAAACATGTTTGAGATGGAAATGCTAAATATCTCGATCTGCCCATTACTTATACTTTATATTCATATTGAAGGATTTCATTGTGCCCTATAAATAGGACAATTATTATATCTCAATAAATACATTTCATTACTAAGAGTCAAGAATGAAAGAGAGATTCAAAGTCTACCTTTGCCAGGAAGCATTCTGCAGCACCCAGAGGGTCTGTCACTGGGTCCTTGTGGTGTTTTGAATGTATTTTACTTGAAGGCATTAAAAAAATTTTTTTTTGTTGTTATTTTTATTTATTTATTTGAGAGCGACAGATAAGAGAGAGAAAGAGGGAGGGAGGGAGAGAGAGAGAGAGAGACAGAGAGAGAGGGACAGAGAGAGAATGGGCGCACTAGGGCCTCCAGCCACTGCATATGAACTCCAAACGCGTGCATCCCCTTGTGCATCTGGCTAACGTGGGTCCTGGGGAATCGAGCCTCAAACCAGGGTCCTTAGGCTTCACAGGCAAGTGCTTAACCACTAAGCCATCTCTCCAGCCCTCGAAGGCATTTTGTACCATGTTTGGGTTCTGTTTTGTAGCCAGTTCACAATCCCCTCAAGGCCTGAGGCTGGGTTTTAATCATTTCTGCATTATCACACTGAAGGCTAGCACAGCCAGGGCTCTACTGTGCTTACTAAAAGGAAGGGAATGAAGGAAGGATGGATATTTTTTATGTAAAAGTGTGGCAAGTTCCAAACAAGAAGCATAATAATGAGGGAGTCAGATATTTGTGACCTCACTGAATCACTGTGAATGATATGACAGGTATGAGTGTGGACAGATGCTGGTGGGTTATATAGGTACATCAGTGCCTCACATACTGTGTGCTGGTGGGTTACACTGATGTCTGTGTACTGTGAAATCTATTTACTTCATTGATGTAGCTGTTTTTCATGTTAACACATTGAACAAACAACATTTCATCTTTCTAGAATTGATACATTAGTCACATTGCTGGAAACTCAGGATTTGTAAAGCAAAGATAGATTTTAAGTTCAGATATTAACAAAGAGGTAGGTGAATATCTGAAGGATATTCAAAAGCTCTCTGAAAAGCAGGAAGAAAAATTCTCCATGGTTTAGCACTATCCCTGACATCAAAGACCCATGAAATCATTGATTTTGGCCCTTCCCACCACAAATCAGCAGGGTCTGCAACTATTGTACCAACCAACAGCTGTCCCATCTGGCACTTGTACTAGCACTATATCTGTCAAAAACTAGTTCTCTGAGGGCTAAAGAGAAGGCCTAGCTGTTAAGACACTTGCCTGTGAAGCCTAAGGACTTAGGTTTGGTTCCCAAGGGCCCACATAAGCCAGATGCACCGGGTGGCGTATGCATCTGGAGTTCGTTTGCAGTGGCTGGAGAAACTAGCATGACCATTATCTCTCTATCTGCCCCTTCCTCTCTGTGTCTGCCTCTTTCACAGATAAGTAAATAAAACAATGCTCTGAACTTTAAAATGTTATGCGCAGGCCTGACCAGAGGAATGTCCAATATGTGTAGAAGATCAAGGGCCCTCTCCTCTTGGAAAGACTCCATGCTTGTAAACTCCACTGCCACTGCCTTGACGTTTTCTTTTAAAATATTTATTTATTTACTATTTATTTAAGAAAGAGAGTATGAGTACACCAGCACCTCTGGCAATTGCAAACGAGCTCCAGTTGCATGCATCACATTAGGCATCTGGCTTTACATGGGTACAGGGGAGACAAAGCTAGGCTTCAGGCTTTGCAATCAAGCACCTTTAACTCCTGAGCTACTTCCTCAGACTGTTTATTTACTTAGTTAAGAGAGAGAGAGAATGGTCACACCCAAGCATCTTGCCACTGCAAAGGAATTCTAGACATATGTGCTACTTTGTGCATCTGGCTTTATGTGGGTACTGGGGAATCAAACCTCAGCTCTGAGGCTTTGCAAGCAAGTACCTTTAATCACTGAGCCATGTCCCCAGCCCTGCCTTGAAGTTCCTAATCACCTCTGAACAAGGGGCTTTGCATTTTCATTTTGCACCAGGCCACACAAACTCTGTTTTCAGTCCTGGCTATATTTGTTGATAAGGAGCTCTTACTTTTAAGCATCTAAGAGATGTTTTGTGACCAAATGTTTACATTGAATTGCCTACGAATGCTTTCTCTTTTGTATGGCTTTATTTATTTTTTAACAGATTCTATCCTTTTATTCCCTTTTCCCTGTTCCCACTTCCCTGGGGTCCTCCTCTGTGGGGCCATGAAGGCCCCACTCAGTCCCAGTGGGATAGTGGGGAGGGGACAGAGCATTCCACTGGGTATTCCCACCCACTCTGTCACTCTGTGGCTCTTACAGTCTTTCTTCTCCCATTTCTGCAATGTTCCCTGAGCCATGGCAGACCTATTGGTAGTCTGATTTAGTGCTGAGTTCTTTAACCTTCTGGATTTCTGCTTTGATAGGTTGTGCTTGATCACCGTGTGTGCCACCATTACCATGTAGCTGGTAATCAGGTTAACAGTAAGAGCAGTGTTCATGTCATTGCTTCCACTGCAAGTTCTCCTAGACCCTGGCAGATGTGGAAGAGGTAACAAGTCTCGTGGTGGGCAGTCAGTTATCTCCTTGTCTTATTGATGGATCTGAACTCCTCCATTTTCTCTGCCATAGTGGCCTGCAGTGCAGCCCTGATCCCAGCATCTCTGGTGCTGGTCTTGCCCTCCCAGACAACTTCCTTTGGGGTGTGGCTTGCTTGCTCAGCCCCGACTCATAATCTAGTGCTTTCTTTTATTAGCTAAGTTATTATCAACTATTTTATTTTATTGATAGATTGGTCAACTTGGTTATTTATTAAATATACAACACACATACACACATGGTTTTTCTTATATAGCAGGTAGACTCTAGACTGAGAAGATCTGGATTTCAGTCCTGAAAGAGCTCACCAACTTTTGGATCACTAGTAATAATTTTTGCTTTTGCTTTTTGTACAGACTCACTGTAATCTCAAATAGATACACGGCACTAAGAAATAAACAGTATGCTATGATATAGCCCATTAGCAAATTGGTGATTCTGTTACTGTGTTGCTCAACTCTTCTGGAATGCAGTTTTCTCTTTTCTCAGCTAGACTTTAAGAAACATGAAGCTTTTGACAAGATGGTCCTTCCAACCCATGAGCTCATTCAATCAACTGTGGATAAAAAGTTGTGACTACATTAAGTATGAGAGGACCTCTTTATTGTTAGTATTCCAAACCCAGTACATGCTAACAGTGGTTTATGGAGTAGATATTGTGTTAGGTGCTATAAATGAGCCAATGGATGCAATAGTGTCATGTCTATTATGGGAGAAACCAACTGCTATCTAATAGCACTGGAGGCCTGCTCCATGGAAGGGAATATATCCCTGATACTGAAAACCTACAATAGGGGTAGTCATGAGCCCTAGGGGTGTAATATCTGCTGGTGTCTGGCTAAATGTATATGCTATGCTAATCAAACTGCCCAGTAAGCACTTCTCTTAATGTTCATACAGATATATTAATGCTACTCTCACTTTTGGTTAGAGAAGCTTCTCTTTTCAGATGGCAGTGATCTTGGGATGACTCAGAAGGCAACATGGTGCTGGGAAGAAGTAACAGAGGAGTGCTCATCACTGAAACATCTCTATCACACCTTCCAAGGCTCAGGGCCCATTGTGGAAGAGGTGGGAGAAAGAATGTAAGAGCCAAAGGAAGGGTAGGACTCCTTACAATGTATTCCTCCAGACACAAAATGGCCTAGATATATATCCATGACCTCACAGTGCCTGACACTACCTGCATAAGACCATCATAATAGGAGGAAAAGATGATGATATCAAAATGAAAGAAAGACTGATTGAGAGGGTTGGAGGGGCATGATGGAGAGTGCAGTTGCAAAAGGGAAGTGGGAGGAGGGAAGGAATTAACATGGAAGTTAATTATGGAAGTTGTCAATAAAAAATAAATTCAATAAAAGAATGGTAAAAACATGTAGGAGGATGAATGTAGGTTAGATCCAAGCACTATACCATTTTATTTTTTAAAAAATTACTTATTTACAAGGACAGTGTGGGGGAATGGACATGACAGGGCCTCTTGCCACTGCAAATAAACTCCAGATATATGTACCACATAGTGCATCTGGTTTACGTGGGTACTGGGGAATTGAACTCAGACCATCAGGCTTTGCAAGTAGAGCCTTTAACCACTGCGTCATCTATTTAGAATTGCACTATATCATCTTAAGGAAAGACTTGAAGCTGTGAGAATTTTGGTCCTGAGACTGGACCCATCACCCTCACAATGCTGTAGGACAAATTAGCTTTCCTGTGAAAATCAGGCTCATTGAATCATCAAAATCTATCAATTATTTAGCATAACTCATAAAAGGCTTTTACCAATTAAAAGAAAGATATTAAATTGACTTATTCACAGAATCATGGAAGTTTTAGGACAAGGATTGGTTTAAAAATTTACCCAGATAGACACAATGAAGGCAGTTCTAAGAGGTAAATTTATAGCCTTAAGTGCTTATATTAAGAAATTAGAAAGGTCGCAAGTAAATGACCTAATGCTTCACCTTAAAGCCTTGGAAAAAGTAGAACAAGGTAAATCAAAAATCAATAGACAGGAAAAAAATAATAAAGATTAGGGCAGAAATTAATGAAATAGAAACAAACAAACAAAAAAAATCCAAAGAATTAATGAAACAAAGAGTTCGTTCTTTGAAAGGATAAACAAGATTGATAAACCCTTAGCAAAACTGACCAAAAGAAAGAGAGAAGAGACACAAATTAATAAAATCAGAGATGAAAAAGGTAACATCACAACAGATGCCAGAGAAATTCAAAAAATCATAGGGACATACTATAAAAGCATATACTCGACAAAGTATGAAAATCTGAAAGAAATGGATGTGTTCCTTGATTTATATGACCTACCTAAATTAAATCAAGATGAGATTAATCACACAAATAGACCTATAACAAGCATGGAGACATGAACAGTTATCAATAATCTCCCAACTAAAAAAATCCCAGGCCCAGTTGGATTCACTGCTGAATTTTACCAGACCTTCAAGGAAGAGCTAACACCATTGCTTCTTTAGCTTTTCCAGGATATAGAAAAAGAAGGAATTCTACCAAACTTCTTCTATGAAGCCAGCATCACCCTGATATCAAAACCAGGCAAAGATAGAACAAAAAAAGAAAATTACAGACCAATCTCCCTCATGAACATAGATGCAAAAATTCTCAACAAAATATTGGCAAACAGAATACAAGAATCATCATTCACCCTGACCAAGTAGGTTTTATCCCAGAGATGCAGGGATGGTTCAACATATGCAAATCTATAAATGTAATACAGTATATAAATGGGTTGAAGGACAAAAACCACATGATCATCTCATTAGATGCAGAGAAAGCATTCGACAAAATCCAACATCCCTTCATGATAAAAGTCCTACAGAGACTGGGAATAGAAGGAACATATCTCAATATAATCAAGGCTATTCATGACAAGCCTACAGCCAACATATTACTAAATGGGGAAAAACTGGATGCTTTTCCACTAAAATCAGGAACAAGACAAGGGTGTCCACTGTCCCCACTTTTATTTAATATAGTTTTGAAAGTCTTAGCCATAGCAATAAGGCAAGAGAGACACATAAAAGGGATACAAATTGGAAAGGAAGAGAACAAGTTATCATTATTTGCAGATGACATGATTCTATACATAAAGGACCCTAACGACTCTACTAGCAAACTGTTAGAGCTGATCAAAACCTACAGCCGTGTAGCAGGATACAAAATAAATGCACAGAAGTCAGTAGCCTTCATATATGCTAACAACAAACACACAGAGGATGAAATCAGAGAATCACTCCCATTCACAATTGCATAAAAAAAATAAAGTACCTTGGAATAAACCTAATGAAGGAAGTAGAAAATCTCTACAATGAGAAGTCTAAAACACTTAAGTGAGAAATTGCAGAAAACACTAGAAAGTGGAGAAACATCCCTTGTTCCTGGATTGGAAGAATCAATATTGTGAAAATGGCAATCTTACCTAAAGCAATCTACACATTTAATGCAATCCCTACCAAATTACAAAGGCATTCTTCATGGAAATAGAAAAACAATCCAAAAATTGATTTGGAATCACAAAAAACCTCGAATATCTAAAATAATACTGAGCAACAAAAAAGAGGCTGGTGGTATCACCATACCTGATTTTAACCTATACTACGGAGCCATAGTAACAAAAACAGCATGGTACTGGCACAAAAACAGACATGTAGATCAGTGGAACAGAATTGAGGACCCAGATGTAAGTCCAGGTAGCTATAGCCACCTGATATTTGATAAAAATGCCAAAGATACTCATTGGAGAAAAGAAAGCCTCTTCAGCAAATGGTGTTGGGAAAACTGGATATATATCTGTAGAAGGATGAAAATAGATTCTTCTCTCTCACCATGCACAAGAATTAAGTCCAAATGGATTAAAGACCTTAACATTAGACCTGAGACTCTGAAACTGCTAGAGGAAAAAGTAGGGGAAACCCTTCAACATATTGGTCTTGGCAAAGACTTTCTCAATACAACCCCAATTGCTCAGGTAATAAAACCACAGATTAATTACTGGGACCTCATGAAATTACAAAGATTTTGCACTGCAAATGACACAGTGAAAAAAGCAAAGAGGCATCCTACAGAATGGGAAAAAATCTTCACCAGCTATATATCTGATAGAGGATTAATATCTAGGATATACAAAGAACTCAAAAAGTTAAATAATAAGGAATCAGTCAAGCCAATCAAAAAAAATGGGCTATGGAGCTAAATAGAGCATTCTCAAAGGAAGAAATACGAATGGCATATAAACATCTAAAAAATGTTCTACGTCACTAGTTATCAGGGAAATGCAGATTAAAAGTACATTGAGATTCCATCTCACTCCTGTCAAATTGGCTACCATCATGAAAACATATGATCATAAATGTTGGTGGGGATGTGGAAAAAGAGAAACCCTCCTACACTGCTGGTGGGAATGCAATCTGGTCTAGCCATTATGGAAATCAGTGTGGACGTTCCTAAAACAGCTAAAGATTGATGTACCATATGACCCAGCTATAGCACTCCTAGGCATATATCCTAAGGACTCATCTCATTTCCTTAGAAATACATGCTCAACCATGTTTATTATTGCTTCTCAATTTATAATAGCTGGGAAATGGAACCAGCCTAGATGTCCCTCAGCTGATGAGTGGATAATGAAGATGTGGGACATTTATACAATGGAGTTCTACTCAGCAGTAAAGAAAAATGAAGTTATGAAATTTGCAGGGAAATGGATGGATCTGGAAAGGATTATACTAAGTAAGGTAACCCAGGCCCAGAAAGCCAAGCGACACATATTCTCTCTCATATGTGGATGCTAGCTACAGAAGATTGGGCTTCTGTGTGAGACAGAAAATACTTAGCAGAGGCCAGTAAGTTAAAAAGGAGATATAAAGGGAAAAGAAAGGAAGGGAGGGGGGTACTTAATAGGTTGGTATTGTATATATGTAAGTAGAATGATTAAGATGGGGAGGTAATATGATGGAGAATGGTATTCCAAAGGGGAAAGTTTGGTGGGGGGAGGGATTTTTTTTATAATCATGGAAAATGTTAATAAAAAATTTTGAAAAGAAAAAAATTACATATTTTAAATATGATTCAAAACTACTACTGAATGTTCGTGGGGGGTTAATTTTGGATAATTCTTATGATGCATGCTTCAGAAATACAGACATTCTGAGATAAGATAATTTAAAATTATTTTAGCAATCTACATATGCTAATTACAAATAATTTTCAACTCTCATTAATGTGGAACAGAGCAGGCATCATGCCTTTTATTTGGCAATCTTATTTAACTTAGCTCTATTTTATAGTAAAATTATTATTCTGAAAAGATGTCACATGTTATTCACAGTTTTCACTAATTCAAATAAGTACTAAAACAACTAATTTTTTAGTAGTATGTTATCACCATACCAAAGAGAACTAAAAACTATGGGGACTAACTTTTAAAAGTACCATACTTGGAACCCACTGGGAGAAAGTTAATTGCTTCAGAGACTGGCTTGTGCTCAGAAGGGAGACAAAAGCAGGTCGTGCCTTAATTAACTGAAGTCATAGGCTGAGTCATAGTAAAATCCAGGCATGCGGCCATACTCTGTTCTCTATGGAAAGGCGAATGGGTCCTTCTATTTGTAGCAGCTCTACAGAATGGAATTGTGAAGAGTCAAATTCTTGTATGGGCTACTAGCATATATGGCTTATATCTGAGAATATGAAAATTAATATTGTGAGTTAATGATACATAGAGTTGAAGCAGTATGCAGTATGTGAACACTTGTCCACTGGTCTCCTCATGGTGTCCTCAGGTCCAGGAACATCTATTTCTATGCACATAGACCTGCATGTTTATATGTTTCTGTGTGCATTTGTGCTAGGAGCATGGGGAATCATGTCCATTGATAATGTTGCATGGGATGGAATACTGACTGATTGTTTTTATGTTAGAAGGAGTCAAACAGTTTACAAGCAGAATGCACTTCCTGTCCAAACAGGTGGAAAACTCAAAGAGAGCTAAACTCAGACTGTGAACGCACAGGAAGTCAGATGGTACAGGTCAGCAAATGGGAAGCTGTAGCAACATCTCAAAGACAATTTCAGAGTATATTGGTGAGAATAGATTTTCTCCCAGAAACAAATTGTACCTAATACTTAGGTCCAAGCATTTAAAGACGGAATTCTAGTAAAACATGGGAAAAGTTTAAAACTAGGAGCCAGGGCTCTGAAGAAAGAAAGGGGCATTCCTTTGTAGAGAGCTTTGGACAAGAACAGTGGGAAGAGACATGAAAAACAGAGAAATTGTTTCATGGCTTCAGTTGCCAGTTGCAGATGTTTTCAAAGTATATGCTGTGAACTACCTATAGTAAACTCACTGTCGTGCTCTCATTAAAAATGCCAAGTTTTGGGCTGGGTGTGGTGGCACATGCCTTTAATCCTAGTACTTGGGAGGCAGAGGTAGGAGGATCGCCATGGGTTTGAGGCCACCCTGAGACTACATAGTGAATTCCAGGTCAGCCTGGGCCAGAGTGAGACCTTACCTCAAAAAAAAAAAAAAAAAAAAGCCACGTTTTGGGCTGGAGAGATGGCTTAGTGGTTAAGGCACTTATTTGCAAAGCCAAAGGACTCAGGTTTGGTTCTCCAGGTACCATGTAAGCCAGATGTACAAGGTGGCACATGTGTCTGGAGTTCATTTGCAGTGACTAAAGGCCCTGATGCACCCAGTCTCTCTCTCTTTCTCTCAAAATAAATAAATAATAAATAAAAGTTCAAAACAAAAAGCCAAGTTTTTAGCACCACTTCCTGCTGTGTGAGGGATATGTAGTCTTTAACCAGTTTCCTATAGAATTTCTGGAGGAAGTGAGCCTGTTTCCCCATGAGGGCAAGGATGATGTCTTGTTCTACAATGTATCTATGGCATCTAATTTAGCCCATTGACTGCAGAAGCCACCCGATAAACAGTGTTTAAATAACTGAATGAGTGATCATGATGACTACATAACATGGCTTATTGTACATCTATTTTCAATCTTTGTATTTTGGTAGCAGTGACCTTGATTTCTGGTTCTTATTTCAGAATGTGGTGATTCATTATCCATTAAACCCATTCAGTGTTCAGAAAGACCCCTGCTTTAAGAGCTATGAAGTGTGGAATATAGGCGTTTCTAGCAGGTGCATTCTTTCTGACTATTATAGTAAAGCTCTGGCACTCAGATGGGAGTGGGGATTACTGTGTGTAGCAGCTTTTATAGAGTTCTTCATTACTCATGTTTCTGTTTCTGCAATGAGGTAGTTGTTTCAGGGAAACATGCATGAACTTGCAGTTAAAAGCTAGGGGAAAGAGTTCAGAGACAGAGCACATCCTATGTGTTGAACATCTTTCAGCTCCATTCCCACCCCTGCTAGGGAACTGAAGGACTCAGTGAAGCTGCAACCTAACCCCAAGCTGTCTTCCACAGACAGAGGCTTTCTTCATAAAGTCCACTTAGGCCCTTCTCAAATTCTTCATACACTTTTCACTACAAAAAGAAATCATTCATATATAACAAAGGGTTGTGGATGCCTTAGATAGTTTCCATTCTAAGTTTTTGGCACTGTTATTACCCTCAGCTCAAGTTACCTTCTGATCCCTCTTCTTTCATCTGCTGAAAATGTGCTGTTCCTTTATTAGCCTGAAACGGTTACTGCTCACTGGGAACAGGCCTGTGTATGAACCATTCTAGTGCTGGAAAACTCCAGGTGCTCTGGAGATCCCTTGTTGCTCAGAAAGTAAACCTTTAAAGCATGCTTTTCTGCAAGGGAATGGTAGTATGGTTTGGGGAAAGAATTGTTATCATTGGAAAACATTCCAGCAGTCAGTCTCAAGAAAGTTTAGCACTGCCAGCACATGTTGGGAAGCCACAGCCATGTATTTTCTGGTGAGGGGAGATTTCACAGACAGCACCACTGGATGCTCCCTGGGCCCAAGGACACCACGAGAAGATGCAGTGGACAAGTTTCTGAGCCCACACTCTGCTTCTGTTAGCATCCTTCTGCCTCAAACTATGTCATTATTGAAATTCTGCTACTTCATTAGAAAAACACAGCTTTATTTCTATTGCTGAACTAAAAATATTGTGTAGATGATCTCCGATTTAAAGAACTTCCTCTGACTTTAACTGGGGTGTATGAAGTTTAGGTGAGAAAAGTGGACACATATATGTTCACCAATCTACACTTGAAAATGTCTCATTTGAATGAACTGTGATTAGAGGTAAGTCACAGAAAGATCATAAAACCAATGACTTTGTCACAATAGAAATCAATTGTTTACATATCACATTGTGGTTGCTGGAAATACCATGTGACATTACTGACACTGTTTTGAAATTTAGGTCATCTTTAGTCCTCATGGAGTTCACTCCTCAAACATGTATGTTTACCTAACACATTATTTTTTGACAACAATATAGCTGTAATTATATATTCTTGAAACACAATAAATACTTCAATAGTAGTAGTTCAATGTATTTTAAATAAACTTTTCTTCCTTTGAATTTTTAAATATTTTGTATGTATATATATATGTATATGTATATATATATGGAGAGAGAGAGAGAGAGAGAGAGAGAGAGAGAGGGAGGGAGAGAATGTGTGCACCAGGGCCTCTAGTCACTGCAAATGAACTCCAGATGCATGCACCACCATATGCATTTGGATTACGTGGGTTCTGGGGGAATTGAACCTAGGTCCTTAGGCTTTGCAGGCAAGTGTCTTAACCACTAAGCCATCTCTCCAGCCCTCAATGCATTTTTTATGAATTAAAAATTGATTCTTTGCTGGGGAGAAGGGTTTCTGGTAAAAGGTACTTGCTTATAAAGCATTCCAGCCTGGGTTTGATTTACTAGCACCCATGTAATATCAGATGCATAAAGTAGTGTATGCATCTGGAGTTTGTTTGTCATGGCAAGAAGCCCTGGTGTGGCTATACTTTCTCTCTTACAAATAAATAAATAAAATATTTAAAAATATTTATTTATTTGAATGAATGAGAGAGATAAAGAGGCAGATAAAGAGAAAATAGATGTGCTACCCATTACAAATGACCTCCAGACACTTGTGCCATCTTGTGCCTGTGACTTTATGTGGGTACTGGAGAATCAAATTCAGTTCCTTAGGCTCTGCAAGCAAGTGCATTAACTGCTGATCCATCTCTCCAACCCCAAATGATATACTTTAAAAAATGATTCTGAGGAGAGGTCCATGATTTATTAGAGTGGTAATTGGTCCTAGCACACAGAAATCTTAGAGCCCCAGAAAGCAGGTCTCTATTGTTGCACTATGTGATCATAATTGATTATGAGAGTAATTGGAAATAAAAAGAACCCCACACATGAATCAGTGTGTGTTTGAGTCTCAGTCTGGACACTTGGCAACTGAACAGGAAGTCATGAATCTGCCTAAGCTTCAGTTTCTTCACTAGTCTAGGAAAGCAATGGTGACCTCATTGAGTCATTAGTAGGTCTCTAGTCTCCTAAGCTTGCTTCTCTTTTCATTCATACCTTGTCTTTTTCTCTTAAATGAAATTCTGATGGTGTCCCTGGACCCTACCCAGTTCCTTGGCATGGGACAAGAAGACTGAGCGCTCTTAATCATGATTCCTGCATAAACCACAAGGAATATTTTCATGTCCAGCATCCTTTGCCTTCCCTTAAGTTCTCTGTTCATGCAATGGCTTGTGCTTGGAATTCCAGGTCCATCCTTGCATCCAGAAAATGCCCACTCCAACCTGAGACCTTCTTAACTTGCTCCTGGTTCAGCAGAGCCCCATCTCATTAATCCTCTCAGGAGGTGCTGTGTTCCTCCACTGTAACATCCAGTGTGTGTTGCATCCTCCACCTTTTCTTTCTTTTTCCTTCCTTGGTACTATAACCATACTCAAGCATGCAACAGGAACAAACATTGGGAACAAAGATCTATGGTTTTGAAAAACATGTTGCTGTTATTATCACTGCATTGATTTGCTATTAATAAAGATATATTGTGTTTTGAAATTACAGATAACATGGAAAAACTTGTGATTTTTATGAGAATCCAAGAACAGCATTTGCAAAAGTTTAGGAAGTTTTTGTCTACTGATTTGGCCATGCATATGGACCACTCTGGGGAGGCACAGAGATGGGAACCTACCTGGAGTGGGCATATTCCTTCAGAACTTTCAGCTCATTTTCTCCTCCTGAATAAGCTTACAATAAACCCTTCATTTCTCTGCTTCTCTTTCAAGTCTACTATGTTCCCCAGGAAAGAGTAATCTTGCCAGGCTAGTAAAAAACAAACAAACATGAAGTTGGGAAATTCTTCTCTACACTTGCTCTTGCTTTCAGATTCTTGACTTGTAGAGGAGGTGCCCTGGCTAAAGAAATCACTATCAGGTGGCAGTGCTATGGGCAGAGAGCTAGGGGTTAGACCTACTTGGGGGTGACAAACAAGCTATGCTCTTGTGACAGGAGACAGAAGAAGGGAAACAGCTATGTCATTTAAGGCATGGTCCTGTATATTCCACAACATCTGAAACCTGACGACAAAAGTGAAAGGTAGAGATTCCTTATATTTTTCTGACAAAGAAATTGAAGCTTGGAAAAGCTACATTATCTGTTCAAATTTCATCTGTAGCACTGGGGTTTAAGCCTTGGACAATATGACTCCATCACCCATGTTCTTTTTACTACACCAAATTTTATTACACCACATATAATTTCTTAGAGTTTTGTTTACCTTGCTTGTTGAAACAAACTTAGTTTCCCACAAGAAAGCTAGGAAAAATGTTAATTAATTCATCATTGGTTTTATGCTTTTAAAACAATTCTTCAGGGGCTGGGGGAATGGCTCAGTGGATAAGGTACTTGCCATACAAGTTTCAGTGCCTTAATTTGCATCCCCCAACCCTTGTAAAAGCTGGAAGCCATGGTGGGCTTCTGTAATTCTAGTACTCCAACGTGGAAATGGGAGGGATAACCAGGAAAATTTCTTGGACGTTGGAGAACCAATGCAAAGGTGAGTACTAGGGACCCTGCTTCAAATGAGATGGGAGGCAAAGACTGACAAAACGTTGTCCTCTGAACTCCAGACATGAACAGTGGTACATGTTTGTCCATACTTACATTCATGAATATGCACACATGTATGTCACACAAAAATCAGTCAATCAATAATTCTTCAAATCTGTTTATTTAAATAAGGACAGTAGTAGTGTGTCCATAATGCACTACTGTCTTTTTGGTTGATAGAATGGTGTCACACCACCAACTTCTTTGATACAGTCCTTCCCTTCTAATTTATAAATAAGGACATTGGGGCACAAAATGATTAAGTGATTTGCCCAAGGGGGTGATTTGTTCAATCAGAAAGATGGGCCTGAAAATTTTCTACTTTGCATTCTGACTTGAAAGGCAGGAAACAAATGCTCAAGGGGGAAATCTCACTAAATTTCATGTCAAATCCTCTTCTTGCTAATTTAATACTGTCATTCCTAGTTATATCCCTTTGGAAAAGCCACCACCAAGCCTTTCTCATATTTATAGCAAAAATATTCCATGTACAAAGCACTCCATTCTTCACAGGTGCCAATCCCCTGGGGTGTATGCTCCACCATACCCCCCATGTCCCATCTCCCAGTGGTTCCATAAATTCATGCTGGAATTTGTTCAGAAGCTTCAATTTCAGGAGGGAGCAAGGAAGGGGACAGTTGCCTTTGTGGGACCCGAGTTTTCCTGGACCCTTTGTCCTCGTGGTCCCGTCCCAATCAGAGCAAAGGGCTCCCTAAAGGGGAGGATTATTTTAGTCTTGTAAATGCTGCCCTCCAGAAGCCACTTGGTATAAATGTTTCATGCCTTAGCCTCTGTGAGGCCGGAGCTGGAGCATTCAGCTGCGAGGGTGTTTATATTTGTGGAACTCTCTTGAACATTTGCTGCGGGTTTGCAACAGCTGCTACACTGAAGCTCTGGGGACAGGAAGATCATGAATATTCAGGTGAAGCCACCAGAATGAACAGCCGTTAATAGAATAAATGCCTAAACAGTTGTGTAAGGCTTATTAAGACCTATTGGGGCTGAGATAATAAATTCCCACTCTGACATGTTGGAACTACTGTCGCTTAAACACTTTGGGCCACCTCTTCCAAACTGAAGGAAAAAAAAAAAAAGATGTGAGTTCTCTGTGCGAACACAAAGAAACACCTGGAAGCCTTGGCAAGGGGATGAGATTTGGCAGAGATCTTCCCATGTATCCGCATCTCCACATCCTCAGGAAAATGATGTGCTTTCATTGTGCCTGTTTTCAAGGTTATCTCAATTGACTCGAAGCTGGAGTGGGCATTGTTCTTGAACTGGAGTCAGAATGGTTTCTGACTGTTCCAGAGTGCAACATCAGCTCACAGCCAATAATCCTCTGGAGGTGGGCCTTGTCAATCAGTCCCCTTACCCTTGAGCCCTGTTTCCTGGGTGTCTCTCTCCATTTGATACTTCACTGGGGGTATCCTATTGTAGGAAGCAAATGCTCATTTTGCACTCTTTTCCCTCTGTTCCAAAAATCCATAGCAAGGGGACACAATGAACTGACTGTAAATGTGACCTTTCTAAATGGGTGCACCTGGTATGTTAAAAAGTCCATGAATATTGGGCTGGAAATGTGCATGCTGTATATATGGAGCATGTGGGAGATGGTAGAGAGGAGCTGTTTTCCCCTTTTGATGGGAGCTGTCATCTTGTGTTTGGCTTAGCTAAACCTCTCAGCTCTGGAACTTCCAGTCATGAGACATTAACCAAGGGTATACAGAGGAATCCACCCACGTTCACACTTGGAGGCAGACTCAGTAATATTTGATCAGAAACCTGCTGTCAATTCAGATAAAGAGCATTTGACTTGAAATAAATGTGACTAACTTAATGAAGGAAGCTTATACACGTGCAGAGTATCTTTGCTATGCTTACTTCTTTCCTGTCTCTGAAGACTAAGTGAGATCTTGCTAAAGACCACAAGTCAGGACATTGTACATGCACAGCAAAATCATGCACTAATCTGCAGTTTGAGGGAGTAGCATATTTTAGAGTGATGCAGACCTGAGTGAATTGTCTCTTTGCGACTCACTCAAGGTCTGAGTAACTGGAGGTAGGCTATTTCACTTCTCTGAAGGATACTTGTTAAACTTGTGACTCAGCAGTATTGCACCTACTCACTAGTGTGCTCAAAGGGTTAAAACCATGTACGTCAAGGAACTGGCTCACGTCCTGTGCTCAATTAGTTCATTCACCTATTAAAGAGGCATTTGGGCTGGAGAGATGGCTCAGCGGTTAAAGAGCTTGCTTGTGAAACCTAAGGACCAGGTTCCACTCCCCAGTATACATGTAAGCCAGGTGCACAAGGTGGCATGTGTGTGCAGTTCATTTGCAGTGGCTAGAGGCCCTGGTGTGCCCATTCTCTATTTCTCTCTCTTGCTCTCTCTCTCTCTCTCTCCCTCTCCATCTTTCTCTTTTTCAAATAAATAAATAAAAGAAAATTCATTCATTTGTTTCCTTCTCTTCCTCCCCATTCTTCTATCAATGACTCAAAAGGATCAAGGTATTTTTTTTTTATTTTTTTTATTTTTTTATTTATTTATCTGAGAGTGACAGACACAGAGAGAAAGACAGGTAGAGGGAGAGAGAGAGAATGGGTGCGCCAGGGCTTCCAGCCTCTGCAAACAAACTCCAGACGCGTGCGCCCCCTTGTGCATCTGGCTAACGTGGGACCTGGGGAACCGAGCCTCTAACCGGGGTCCTTAGGCTTCACAGGCAAGCGCTTAACCGCTAAGCCATCTCTACAGCCCAGGATCAAGGTATTTTTTACAGCACTAAAATTGAGCCTAGGGCACCACGCATGCTAAATAAATGTTCTACCACTAAGCTACACATTTAGTCTTGTTTTTACTTTTTATCTTGAGACACAGTCTGCCTAAGTTGCACAAGCAGGATTGGTTGGCTCATCTGCCAGCTTTTAGGAAGCTGCAGGCAATGCTTGCTTGGCTAATAGTAAGGACCTGGCTGATTTTAGTCAAGGTCATATGATCACTCCTCTTGCAGGAGGTAATTGTTACTGCATCACCTCCGTGTTTTCCTTCTGGGTACCCCTAAAACTGACAAGTATTGGAAGAGTTCTGTTCCAGAATGTAAGACTGTCATGTTTGTTATTTTCATCGCACACAAGTGTATTCTCTGGGAAACATGCACATAGTAGAAAAACTGCCAAGCTCCACAGTTATATTTAATAGGTTAAGTTACCTACCCACCCTATCCCAGATTATCACTGTTGCATAAAGTTACCCTACCATTACTTCTCTCTTTCTCTCTCTCTCTGAATTTGAACAAACAGCAAGCAACACATGTTTTCATTCTTGTTCTAGGAAAGAAAAAAAAAAGAGAGTTGTTTTCAGTGGAAGCCCGGGTCATGTAGAGTCCCTTTTCTAAGGGATTTTGAGTATGAGCAATTCCAATTTTATCCAACAAGTGGGAAAATAGATGTTAAGTGGAGATTGTTTCATAGATAATCAATGCAGGAAGTAATTGTCAGAGAGGGTTAGACTAAGTTGTCACTGCAGTGGAGAACCTCATGTTTGGAGGGCAGGAGAAAGTTGAGGGGCCGTTGGGAATACTTGGAGGGATCAGTTACACTAGTTCATTATTCTCTAACAACCCTCTTGTTAGGTGGGAAAACAAGTGTTGGGAGGTAAGCAACTCACCAGGGCCAGGCAGAAGGTATCCAGTGGAGCTAAAACTAATTGTTTTTATCACTGTTCATGCTGCGCTGTTACCCACTCCCATCCCCATCACCAGTAAGTCACGTCTGAGAGTCTGGAGACCTGGAGAAGGGTTGGTGCCCGCCCTCAAGCACAACCATCAGATCCAACTTCCCATGTTAAGCTGCTTAGATTTCTTGAGTAGAGCCAGAGAGAGGAAAGGAAGTGGGGCACATGTCCCTTTTGTGGAATTTTAGCAAGCTGTCTCAAGCCACATGCTTAATCTTTGGTCATCTTTGACTAGAAGAAGTATTTTGCAGTTGTGGTTAGAGGTAATTTTAAATATGTTCCAGATGTGGACAGAGGGTGGCTAAGTAGGTCTCTGGGCCTGGGGGAGCCTGGTGGTGTACATGTTTAGCACCCTGGACTGGCTCAGGAAGTGGGTCTATCAGCTCAGAGGTAACAAGCTTCCTTTCCCCTCTGGCCAAGGAAATGGGGTGATGCAAGGGAGCTAGCTGCAGCTGGCTTGCTCAGAGGGTACTGGAAGGAGAGACAGCTCACTCTGTTTTCTTCTATACAGTGTGTCAGAGTATACCTTTCTTTTGGAACCAGATACACTTGAGTCTTGCCAAGCAGTAAACTTGAATCTTCTAAGTAGCTTATTTCTCTAACCTCGGTATACTCATCGATAAAATAGGGATCATTATTTGCCTTGTAGTGCTCTTCTGAGATTAGAGAGAAACTCTGCAAAGAAGGTATCACTGTAAATACTGGTTATAGTATTATTATTTCAGTCCAGGAATCGTAAAATTAGCTTAAATTAATTTTAAGAATTCTCCCTCTAGTAGTTCCCAAATCTTAAAAGAAAGTGGATCCCAAAGAATATTCTTTGTTTTTCCGAGGGGACTTTAGTGAGGCTTCAGTTACATGAAGCAGAGGTACTGAGATGTGGGGAAGAGGAGCGTGGGATTTGCAGGGAGAGAAGAGGGACAGTTACAGCTATAGAGAAAGAAACCAGAGAAATTTCCAAGGATGACTTAGAGGAGGTTTTGCTCTGTTGTGCAGAATGTAAGCCTTCTCTTCTAGCATCATTGAGACACCTTTGGTAAAATCCACGTCAAAGCTTTTCAAGTAGTCCCTTTGTGATGCTCATTAATGACAGGCTCCAGGTGGCTCCAGGTGATTCAGTTCTCTTCCAGTCACTTTCAAGAGTCTGTGTGTCAGGCAGGACTCTTCTATATTCTCTAGCTATTGTCTAGTGGATGTACAGATGTTGCTAATTGATGCTGCCCATGAGCCTACTGTGGAGTAAAGAGAACATTTGGCCACCAGGGTCCTCTGCACATGAGATAACATCCATGGTATGCACAGGCAAAGATGGAGTTCAATTTGGCAAACCACCACCACCACCACCACCACCATCATCATTTGTTTTTTTTTTTTTTTGAGGTAGGGTTTCACTCTCGCCTATGCTGATCTGAAACTCACTCTGTAACCCAGGCTGGTCTCAAATTCACAGCAATCCTCCTACTTATGCTTCACTCCAGAGTGATGGGATTAAAGGCACATGCTACCACACCCACCCTAATCTGGGACATTTTCAACAGGAATCTTTGGAACTTTTTAAGAGAAGGACAGTGTGGATTAGGCAACTTCCTTGGTAGCACACATAAGAGTTGTTTGTGTAAACCAGGAACTCACAGCAGCTATGTTCGTTGTATAGCATGAGGCAGATGAGAATCCACCACCTTGAATTCATATAATGAGTGGCTGCTCTCCTGTGTGTCATGCAAGGAGGCCTGCACAGGGTGGAGAGAGAGAGGCCAGACTTGGAGGCTCAGCACTGCCACACTCCTTGTTATTATTGCCAAGTCATTTCGCCTCTCAGGAGCCCCTAATTGGAGAGGGAGCAACATTGACCACCAAACTCAGCTCTTGGAGAGACTGAATAAGTTATTTTGAAAGTGTGCAATTAACTATTAAGTATTACACAAATATACACTTGGTGAGGGTGAGTCTCTGGACTCAACCTTGGTGACCTCTTGTGACCTCTCTGAGGTACCATTTGTCTAAATGAAAAGAGGGTCAGTGGCATGGGCTCTGATGAGCTGTTTTGAAGATCAGAAGAGTAGTCATGGCTAAAGTGTTTCATAAATGATAGTGTACTGTCACCACTTTTTACTGCTTACAAATCTTAGTATTGATCTTGTGTAGATTAAAGAAACAAATGGAGTCTTTATATTAAACACTATATAGGACACAGAGCCTTTTAATGTCCTGTTACACTCATTTCCAGTAAAGGGGGAAATGTAACCCTCTCTGAAATGAAACACCGTTCCGAAGCATTTTCTTTGAACTTAATTATACTTCATGCCTTGTGTAGACAGAATTCTTCCATAGGTAATACATGACTCACCCCTCAAGCTTTTCTAACAACAGTCAAAAGTTATAGCTATTTGATTTCCTCAATAAAGAGTTATTAGCAGTAATAATTGCAGTGAATATTAGGTTAGGCACTTGTGATCCCCATTCTCAGGGGAGGCTCAGGCTTGACTGCACTGAATAACTTCCTAATACTCCCTGACTAAACAGAAGCAGAACCTGGAGCTTAGGGATATAGTTGTAGCTACCTCATAGAATTACTTCACTTGCCTGTGGTTTGGTCATCCTAGCATGGACACTACAAACTTGAATTTCAAGTGGCTGTTGAACAAAAAGCCTTGAAAGTCTCCAAGCTCAACATGTCCCAACCCAAAATATTTCCTTTTCAGACATTCCCTTCCCCAGTTACTCATTATTTAGTGGCACCACCATCCACTTAATCACTTAGACTTAAGTTTCAGCATTAGAACTGATTGGCACCCTGTCCTTCCCAAGGCTATCAGGACACAGGTATGTTCACCCAGGCAAGGCATTGTGTCATTATGTATCACACCGTTTCCATTATTGCTAACTTTGTCTGATTTCAAGTTCTTCTCATCTTACATGGACCCTGGAAGTTCTCCTCATTCCACATGGACCTAGGAAGTTCTCTTTATCTTACATGGACCCTGGAAGTTTTCCTCATTTCACATGGACCTAGGAAGTTCTCTTTATCTTACATGGACCCTGAGGGTTCTCCTCATTCCACATGGACTCTGGAAGTTCTCTTCATCTTACATAGATTCTGGAAGTTCTCTTTATCTTACATGGACCCCGGAAGTTCTTCTCATCTTATATGGACTCTGGAAGTTCTCTTTATCTTACATGGATCCTGGAAGTTCTCTTTATCTTACATGGATCCTGGAAGTTCTCTTTATCTTACATGGATCCTGGAAGCACTTCTCATCTTACATGGACTTTGGAAGTTCTTCTCACGTGAACCCTGGAAGTTCTCCTTATCTCACAAGGACCCTGTAAGTTCTACTCATCTCACATGGACCCTGGAAATTGTGCTTCTTTCTGTTGCTCTCATCGGGATGTAGGGGCTCTGCCCATTCATAGAGTCCTTTGTATGACCATACCCACTCATTTACCATGAAAAAAATTTTAAAGAACATGTATAAGCATGCCATGACCATGATCAGAAGCTTTTCATATCCTTACCACCTGCAACATAATGCCAATCCTCCCTGGCCTGCATCTCTCATGCAGCCATGGCTCTCCATACCTGCTCTCTAGCACACAGCTCCCTACTCACATAGTATTGAGCCTCCCTGGCCCCCATCCATCCTACTGCTATGGTTCCCCACACATGCTTTGTAGCATGTGGCTCCTTCCTATTTCCTAGACACATTCTTGTTTCCTTCTGACCCTCTTTTGCCATATAGTTTTTTCCACACATCAATCCCCATTTATTGTCTCTCTATTCAAGAATCCCATGACTAGAGGTCTTTTTAACCTATGTAACCACAGAACTCTCTGTATCTTAGGCTACACTGTATTACATTCAGTATAATATAAAATATTTGAGTCACAGGAGGCAGCACAGTTGATACTTTTTCATAAAGCTCATCATTCAGCCTGCCCTTTAGAGACTAAGTATTATCTTCTATTTCATTTCATTTCTACTCTGGTATTCCCTTTCATATATCCTTATACTTTTCCTATAAATGTAATTTATAACATATATTTGTTGGTACATTTGCTAGCTAATATTTATCTCACTGTACTGTAAGTTCTCTTTGAGCATTGACCATGTCTGTTTGTTTATCTCCAGGACTTGCTCTAATAAGCAATTACTCTACATGGTTTTTTACTTTCTTTGATGTCTTTGCACTTTATACCACCCCATCTCTTGGATCTGCTCTTGGTTGTCCAACTCACAATTACTGACTTAGATTTTAATATTGTATTTTCATTTCTTCTACTGAGAGAGGAAACTATTGTGGTCAACTTGTTGGCCTTAGTGCTTGTCATGAAAGAAAAATCATGGAAAAGTTATGTCACTAGATAATAATTGCTTACATTCTGACAGGTTTCATATGCAAGGCTCCCAACATACTTTCCAATAAAAAAAGAAAATTATTTTTGTGATAAAGCAGAGCAACAAACTGTATGTTAACAGCAAAACAATGATTAAATTTTTGATATGAATATGTTTATGCTACTGTCAAGGACCACCATGTTACTTGAATATAAAGTTTTTTTTTCTTGAAATCTAAGTAGTCAAACCTGAAAATGTTGTCAGATATGGATTCTGGCTATGAAATTTGCACAAGTATAAATTTACATATGTGTTCATATCTTGGGTGAGTCATAGCTTCATTGGAGAAGAATATATTTTATGTGCATATTAATTCATAAATTGTAGTATTCAACCATTCATCTATGTGTTACTACTTTTATTTATTTATTTATAGAAAGAGGAAAATACGAAGAGAGAGAGAAAAAGAGAGAGAATGGGCACACTAGGGCCTCCAGTTGCTGCAAACAAACTCCAGATACATGTGCCATCTTGTATATCTGGCTTATGTGGGTCCTGGGCAATCAAACCTGGGTTCTTTGGCTTTTCAGGCAAGCACCTTAACTGCTAAGCCATCTTTCCAACCCCAACTTTGTATTTTTTAAAATTCATTCATTTATTTCGCTCACTTGACACTACTAGAATGGTAATTGTATGCTCAGTAGAGTGCATGATATAAGCACAATCACAAGAGGTGCTGACCTAACCTTCTATGGGAGTGTAGTCTGCTGTGTTGATCACAAAGAAGATATTATGGGTAGAAAGGATCTTGCCTCTGGAGAGTAAAGGGAAAGTGGGTTCTTCCTTCAGTCCTTTTACACTGTTCTTCATTTGTGTTCATCTGGTCATTAGATATATTCTGTGTGTATGCATATACACCATACATGTCTGCTTTCATGCATTCAGTGCACAAGTGCATGTCTGCAGGAGCTAACAATGGAAAAATTATGGTTATAAAAGAGAAATAAAAGAAATTAAAATTTCTAGTTTTCAAAAGTGATTATTTACAAAATTTAATTTAGAAGAAGTTAAGCAACCTAGGCTTGGTAATACTCTGCATGTGTTTCCTGTACCAAACAGTAAATGAGTAATTTAGTCCCTGGTACAATAAGCACTCAAGCAATTTTGCTGAAGAAAAAGCAAATCAAGTTCAGGGACTGTAGAGGTGACTTAGCAATTAAGACACTTGCTAGCAAAGCCAAAGAACCCAGGTTTGATACTCCAGTACTTACGTAAAGCCAGATGCGCATTGTCACACATGTGTCTAGGGGTTGTTTGCAGTGGCAAGAGGCCTTGGCATGCCCCATTGTCTCTTTCTCTCTTGAAGAAATGAAGAAAATATTAAAAAAATAACTTGAGTTCAAAGATTTGTTCCTATAGAAGTAGGAACACACATGTGAGTAATGTTGATAAAAGCTTGTTCACTAGTTCTATACTTAGAAAGACTGAATGATTAGAGGAACCAACAATCAGATGCGGTTATTTTTCTTTGTGGGAGATACTTGAAATTCCATTTATATTTTCACATCACACTACTGTTAATAATGGTGGTGTTTTCCTCCAAAATTTTCATAAAAGTCACATTACAAAAATCCTAATAAAAGGAACTCTATAGGGCTGGAGAGATGGCTTAGCGGTTAAGCGCTTGCCTGTGAAGCCTAAGGACCCCGGTTCGAGGCTCAGTTCCCCAGGTCCCACGTTAGCCAGATGCACAAGGGGGCGCACACATCTGGAGTTCGTTTGCAGAGGCTGGAAGCCCTGGCGCGCCCATTCTCTCTCTCTCCCTCTATCTGTCTTTCTCTCTATGTCTGTTGCTCTCAAATAAATAAATAAATAATTAAATAATTAAAAAAAAAGGAACTCTATAGAGTTCTCTTGAACTTGCTATGTCAAAGAGACTTGAAAAAAATCAAGGAAACACTGCTACCATTGCCTTAATTTTCCAAACACTCTTTGGGAAGGAGGATCTAGATTTGTGTAAACATGGTTCACATAACATAAATGATCTGTTTCATCTACTGAAGCTGTCACTAAGGAGGGCAATGGAGGGGCTTACTTCTCTCCATTTCTGCCATGGCTTATGTGCAGCATTTACAGAGCCCTGACATTCTCAAAAGCATTGTTCAGAAGCCCTCAATATTTTCTTTCTGCTTTTCTTTTTCTGTCCCTAAAAATACTGTGGTGGTTTGGATCAGATGTCCCCCATAAAGTCATGGATTTGAATGCTTGCTCCCCATTTGATGTCAACTTGGGAAGCAGAACCTGGCTGGAGGTGGACCTTGAAGTTTATTAGCCCTAGTTTGCCACTGTCAGTTCAGCCACTCTTTTGCTGCCCCTTTTCACCAGGGTGGCAGAGATGATGACCAGCCTCTGCTCTACTGTCTTTCCTCTGACATAAGTGTCCCCTCTAGACTGTAAGCCAAAATAAACTCTTTCCATCCATTCGATGCTTTTGGTTGGGTGTTTTGTTCCAGCAATGTGAAGATAACTACAACAAATAGCATCAGCAGAAGAATCAAGAAATCCTTGATGAGCTGGGGGGATGAGTTTTCAAGACAAATGGGAAAATTTTCAGACTCTTTTGTCTTTGGAATTGTTGGTGGGTGATGAATATTTTTTCTGTCTAACATGCAAGCAATCCTTTGTACTCATTTTCATGCATTATTATGTCTGCCTTTTTTATGGATTTCAATATCTGAAGTAGATGATTAAAATTCCACAACTCAAATAGTGATCATTTAAACTTTAAGGATAGAGACAAAGGTATTTCTGACATTACCACTTCATTTATTTCATTTAGGAGGACTATATATAGTATAATGAATAGTAGCAACCTGAAATGCATGGGCGCCTAGCATCTGTGAATAGGACAGTGTTTGGGAAGTGATGATGGAATATAATCAAGGTAAGAACAACAAAATAAAAGTACTTTAGAATAGAAACCACCAATATAACCTTTCTGAATTACTTGATGAACAATTTTATACTTCAAAATGTATTTTTATACTAGAAAAATGTTGGTAAATCCCCTCAAATTTCCATTTAGAAAGGATTTTATTAAATCATTATATTTATTGATGGAAGAGCCAAGGGAAGGCACCCACATGGCTAAAATTAATTGGGGGGGGGAATCACAAAGAAAAAAATTAGATAGATTTTACTATGTATAAATGAAACTACTGCATGCCAAAAACATTGACATAAAATGAAACAAGCATCTGGGGAAAGATCTACAAACATAAAGACTTGCTAGTTTTTATATATAAAGATCTTGACAGGAAAAACTATGCTATTCTCTGATAGATAAATGTAGCAAGGGAATAATGAGGTCCAGTTTATTTCTCTATAGAAAGGCATTAACTCATCATCTAAGGAATTTTTCAGAAAGGGGATTGAGCAGCAAGAAGAATCTCAACGTAAAAGGGCTAAATCTGCAAGCAAGTTATAAAACCACATCCATCACCATTAATGAAAGGTAGCGTCCCTTTGGAGGTCCTCATGCATCAAACATCACACTGAATGCTTTTTTTATGCCTTATCTCTTTGAACCCCCAAAACAATGCTTTTGAGGTACAAATTACTATTTTTGTTTCATGTTTGAGGAACTGAAGCTCAGAGAAGTGGAGGAACTTGCTAAGTTTTATCCAACAAATTCACAACAGACAGGATTCAGACCACGTCTATTAGCCAAGTTGTAATTCTTGCTTTTAGTGCCTACTGTGTAAAGCCCTTAGTGCTGGCTGAGACCCTTCCTTCTGATCTCTGTACCTCTCAGCATACCCGGCAAGAAGTTAATGCTTGCTGAATTGCTGTGGGTGTAGTAACTGATTGATCAGGAGATTAGCTTTAAATCAGTCGGATGCGCTGCCCTGAGCAGTGCAGCTCTGCCCATCTTCAGTCTCCCCTCAGGGACAGTGTGGTAAGAAGCCCGTGACTGTAAGCCGGGAGGGCGTAGCTTGTGGAAGGGGTACAAGAAATGGCAAGGGACACTGAACTGAATGGCATCAGACATCTGCATCATACGGAAAATTATTACTTTAACATTTCAACATTGTAATTGGCGGGGGGGGGGGTGGTGGTGGTGCTTTCACACTGTGTTAAGGGTATCGAAATCCAAGGGATGAGAGCTATACACTTTCGCAAATGCTCTCCTGCCCCCACCCCCGAGAAAATTAGATATTTTCCTCCCAAGAGGGGAAGAAAGGAGTATGAGGGGACAGAAAAGTGGGAGCGGTGAAGCCGAGTATGTGAAGAACCTTGGAAACTTCTTCACACAAGTGCCGGCCTTCTACATTAAAGCTGAATGCAGCACTATGTCACTGCCACATGCCTTATTTCACTTCCTTCTGCAGCCCAGCGAGATCTTTTAGAAGTCTCCTGGACCCACTGACGAACTTTGATAAAAATGGAAATGGGTCTCTTTCCTGACCAGGTGAACATAGGCCTGGTCAGAGATGGTGCTGACAAAAGGAGTCTAAAGACCTAACTGTGAGAACACAGCCCCTCCCAGAAACCTAAGGTATCTTTAGACATTAACAGAGAAACAAATGGGATCCTACTGAGTAGAAAGAACCAGGGTCCCCTATCCATAATCGGTTCACATTCACCCCTCTCCTTCAGTGGGAACTGGCTGAGTGTCCCATGAGAGTATCAAAGCATATTTGAGTGCATGGAAGTCCTCTGCTGCTCAGACTACAAGGAAAAGACACCTGTGCTCAGGGAAGCAGGGAGGCTGTGTTCAGACAGCACTGCCACTGTGGCTGAGTGGACAGGCGCAGATGGGTGGATTGTGTCAAGGGAGCCAGCCAGCTATGGCGTCAGTTTGAATCTAGAGCTCTATCTGCCAGTTTGAGCGCCTCTGGGGAAAGCATGGGCATAACAAGACTGTTTTAGGGAAAGGGTGGTGCTGTCAATATCACAGCAGGAAAGGTCATTGGCTTCAGGATCTGGGTGCAGGTGGCCTGGGCATAACGGAAGCAGAGAGTTGCTCCTGTGTGCATGCAGGATGGGATTCAGTCCCATGTTGGTCAGCTTGCCTGTTGCCTAGGAAAGGGCACCTTGAATGCCTCTCAGTTGGAAGATATTATCTCCAGATGGGGTCCTCTGCCTGTTGGCAAAGTCACCAGCATTATTTGGTAATATTTTGATGTGCTATTTATGTGGAAAGGGGCTTTATTGACATATCTTTCACATCATGTACAAACAGCTCTAACTTTTCCTTCTGAAAGGGACTGCAGACGCGAAGATGGCAAATCTTGGAAAGGCATTAAGGGATATAGAATGGGCTGGGCATGAGCTCAGCCCCAACACCATGTGTCCTGGCCAGAGAGTCCAGGCCTAGCCATGATTTGCATTCAGGCGGCATCCCTGGCTGCTGAAGCTGGACTCACTTGTCATTCTGACGACTCTGGTGAAAGCTTGAGGCTCAGGGTTGCAATGAATGGGAAACACTTAGCAGGGCTGGGGTGGCTGTGGGACAGGGAGGCCTTGGGAACATTTCATGTCATCCACTTGCTTGTTCTTTGTCTCCATTTAGGAAACAACTTAAGAAAAGCAAGTAAAGAGGTTCACACTATTGTAGGGACCCCTGGAAACGTAAACATCTCTGCTTGGAAATGTGTACTTCATACAGCTTCCACACAGTTGTAAGTTCACATACCCATCCTCTCTCTTTCCTTTAGTCAGCACAAATTTGAAGGCAGAACCAAACCTGGTGACAGCATATCTCATGCTGCTATCAATTTTCCTCCAGAAAAATTTCAGGACACAAAGTCCTTTGTCTATTTCCAGAAGCCCAATTCAATGACATTGCATGAATGACTACAACACCACAGTATGTTCTGTACCATTTCAAATCATAACCTAAAAAAAGGGAGGAACTTGGAGCTCAGCCAGAGCGTAATGATTTCAGTTCTTAAGAAAATCCAGCAACCATTATGCTACATTCAATATTTTCTTGCTATGGAAATTTAAGAATCAACTCTAATCAAATAGCACCCCCCTCCTCCATTTGGCTATGGTTCCTGTTACTAACTGGCCTCCCATGTCTGTTTTGGCTTTAAAAAAATAAATAAGTTTACAATATGTTTTTAAAAGTTGGACTGAATCAGACAATTGTATATTTTAGAAAATGAAGGCAAAACGTAAAGCAGGCTAATCATGATTCCAAATTCAATCTTCAGGTCTAATTGGTCCCATCCCAAAGGTAACATTCTCTGTTAATTGACATGCTGAGATGGTTACAATTATGTAAAATAAAACTAGGCCTGTTGGAAACTGCATGTCTTCTCAAGTACAGGAGATGGCCAGCTTTTATAATAGTTGATTGCAAAAGGATGCAACCACTTTGCTCATATTTCCTCTTTTGGTTTGGCCCTTGTACTTGTGCAATGAGCCCCCCAAGCCCCCATCCACTTAAATAAAGTATGTATCTTAAGGAGAATTTGATATCATTATATGTTCCTTGAGCAAAATGGGGGAGGAACGGTAGAAGAGGTCAAAATGTTCAATGCTCATTTTTATAAGTCAGTTAAAAAGAAAAGGAGAGGAGATCAAACTTAACATTCTATATTTGTTGGCAGAATGTTTTTTCTTTGCGATTGTGACCACACGCATGAGCGTGCTCAACCTCAATAGGAAACAGATGGCAGTGAGCTGATGCTGGGCCCTGAGGATGAATCCTCAATCCTTGCAGATTATGCAGGGTCTGAACAACTCTTCAGTACCAGCTCTTCAGGTCAGAAGGAGCCCTCACTCTTTCTCAGATCCCTCCAGTCCCTGTTCCTCTTTGTGGAGAGTGCCCTGGATAGCAGGCCAGGGTGCCCTGGGTGCAGGCTGCATGTTGAGGAGGCAGGGAAGCAAGAAGCCTGTTTATGCAATCAAGACAGGCAGAGACCTCCTTCGATGGGAGGGAACACCTGTGCCTGTTGGCATCTTGCCACCCTGAATGGCATACAGAGCCACATGCATGGTGATTAGCATTATTCTCCCCTCCTGCTCAGCAATGCTGGATGGGATATCATTAATCCTGCCCCTCTACCTTGCCCACTCTTCTACCTCCCAACAATGTTAGCCCTTCCATGTCCCCAGCGGCCCTGAGTTAATACAAAGCCTCAACAGTTCTCTCTTGGATGGTTGCTATGGATTCTCCAAGTGCCTCCACTCTTGCTATCTTTAATTCACCAAGTTGCAGGAGCCATTTAGAATCAACAATTGACTTTTCTGCTTAACGCTGGCCTGCTCCGCCACAGCTCAGAACATAGCAAACTACTCTTCCTTGTTTTGTTAAGTGCCTGCTTTGACTGCCAGTTATCTCCTGTATCCACAGCAGGGCCCATACCACAGGGAGTATTCTGCAGGGTGCACCCTGCCAGGCACTGACTGAATGTGCATCTCCTAGGAAAAGATTTTACTTAATGAAAAGTGTTCCTGTACACAGGAACAAGGCAGGCTGCCACCTACAGGGCATGAGACAAGACCGTTAACAAAATATTAATGACCAGCCCACACTAATCATTGCCCTGGGCCCCGACAACATCCCAGTGTCAGAGCACTCTTTATCAGTCAGTGTGGACATGCTTAGGTCCTCAGGAAGGACATGACATGGTCATTTTCTGAGATTGCTCTAGCTTTTTGCACACCATTTGGACCTCAGGACTATGCAAGTTTTATACCACTTTGTTCAATAAACTAATCAATCTTAAGGAGAAACCAAACCCTGGAGAGGTTACTACTTCAAAATGACTGACACTCAGCTCCAGGCAGGACTACAGAGAGAACTAGGAAGAACCCAGGAGAAACAAGTCCAATCACACTCCCCAGTATGTTGTTTAGAAGAAGGTGAGCGTAGAGAAAATCACAAAAGAATTGGGCCAAAGGTGTGACAGACCTAACAATGACAGGTGCCAGGGCCTATGGCTGGGGGGCTCTTGTATCAGAATGGTAGGGGACCCTTGGGTTAGTTAGGAAAATAAGGAAAATGGTCTACATGGAATCATTGTAATCACATTTCACTTTTACACTGCCCCCACTCAGTTCCTATTTTTTTTTTAAATTTATTTATTTGAGAGCGACAGACACAGAGAGAAAGACAGATAGAGGGAGAGAGAGAGAATGGGTGCGCCAGGGCTTCCAGCCTCTGCAAACGAACTCCAGACGCATGCACCCCCTTGTGCATCTGGCTACGTGGGACCTGGGGAACCGAGTCTCGAACCGGGGTCCTTAGGCTTCACAGGCAAGCGCTTAACCGCTAAGCCATATCTCCAGCCCTCAGTTCCTATTTTTGATGCTACTTATGTTCAGGGCTCCCTCCCATAGAAAGGCCTGGTCTGGAAACACAGCCTAGGACAAAGGAAGGACAAGAGATCCTTTGGTCAGAAAGACCTGGACTCATTTCAAGCTTTCCTGCTTGCTTTATGAACTTGAGCAATTTATTTATTTTTATTTTTGGTGTGTGCACATATAGTATGTGTGGCATGCTGTGTACGTATAGTGTACACATGTAGGTGTAGATGCATGGGCCACAAGTGGAGGCCAAAGGAGAAGATTGGGCCTCTTCTTGCCTCACTATCCTGCTTGTTACATGAAATGGGGTCTCTCCTTGACTCTAAAGCTTCTGTTTTCAGACTGGCTGACCAGCATGATGTGCCATGTTTCTGTCTCCATCCTCAGGACTGTGGTTAAGACATGCATGGTCATGCTTGGCTCCTCATGCAGCTGCTGGGGAATTAAGCTCAAGCTCTCCCAGGCCCTCATGCTTGCGTGACAAGTGTTCTTACCCACTAAGCCATCTCTCCAGCTCAAACTTGAGCAATTTATTGTTTACTGAGTTCTCTGTGTCTCAGTTTCCTCATAATGATGGCCTACCGGAACAATTATAAGAAACGGGTGAGGAAACATACAAAAAGCCCTCGCTTGCTTACTGACTATTCAATCCCCTTTCCTTCCCACATTCCCTCTCTTTTCATAACTCCTCCATCCCAACTTTCTCCGCTATAGTCTCTGCTCCACAGGTTGCACTATTGCATTGCTCATCTTCCATCCTACCTTTTGGCATATCTCCCAAGATGATGTGCATTTAATTAGGGCCTTCCCTAGACAATTAATAGATTTTATGCTATGTATAATTACATAATGTAAATGTGTTCATAACTTTATACATTTCATTATACAAAATAATTTCTTGTCAAAAATGTGAACAAAATCTTGTGAGAAAAGTATTATGTTGAAATTACATGACTTTCAGAATCAGATTGGCTCGAATCTCATGTCCTAAATAATCAATGTCTTTGGGAAAACTGCTGTAACTTTGGAAGTCTTATTTTTCTTTCCTATAAAATGGAATCAAGAGTTTATATGACTGTGGTGAGGATTATATGGAATTGTAATCAAGTGCCTTGGGTAGGAGAGGCTTTCAGAAAATCTAAGGTCCTTCTGCATTCTGAGGCCCCATGGACATAGTCCTGACAACTGCTCATTGACTCACATGATTTTTTAAACACCAGAATATTGATTTTAATATGGGAAATGGTAGAAAAAAAGGGGAGTCCTGCTAAGTATGCCCTGAAATATATTATATGCCAAAAAGTACAGATATTGGATATACCCAGTGACTCATTGTGATTGTATAGGGGATTCACAGTCACCCACAGATGTACCCAGACTCATCTGGGGTATTTATAGTCCATAGGAAAGGAGACAAGGTGGCCTAGGTGAAAAGCCACAAAGGTGCACGTAACAGAAAGGTGTAGAAAAGTGTTTTATGTGCAGAACGTGGGATGCTTTTTCCAGGAGGCCCTTGTTTGTGAGGGAGCTTTGGAGGGAGGACAAGTGGCCACATTTGAGAGGAGTTTATTGGTGGGAAGGCAGAAAGGATGGGCCTGTTGGGTGTGGTGGTGCATGCCTGCAATTCCAGGAAACTGAGTCATGAGGCTCCCAAGTTTGCTAATCTACATAGTGAGACCTTGTCTCACAGGTGAATCAATGAAAACAAACCCTCCAAAAATACAACTAAACTAAAAAAAAAAAAAAATGTAAAAGAAAGGAAAGAGAAAGAATGGGCCTCCAGTACCAAATCTAAGTTTCTGTGATAGTAGACTAGTTAGCCCTACCAGAAACTGTAGAGTAAGTTTCCTGGAGACTATCCACATTGGAAATTTACTGACCTAGCTATTTCTGCTCCCAAATGTCTTAAAGATCACCTTTCTAATTCCATGTTGATCACAGCATTATAGGAAGAGGGAGTTTTTGAATATCACCAAAACATACCAGCTTCAATTTTTAGTTTGTTCACTCAATTGTTATTTCAGTCTTACTTACTTTAATTTTATTACATGTCTGTTACTGTCCTTGTCCAATGGCCTAGAAAGGAAAAATGGGACCTGTTGCTAAGGTAATATATCTGTGTCTCTTTTCCCCCACCTCTGCAGCCCTTGTTGCTCTGGAATTTTGAAAAGCAGCATCCTTGTGGTGGCTCCACAATGGGTTCTAGAGACTTTGCTTCCTATGATTCCTACTGCATATGACTGCATTTGACAATGAGAAGATCATGGTGAAATATAGGACATAATGTTCAGTGCATAAGTCAGATGAGTATAGAGAAAATTATAATGCAGACAGATCATTCTATGATAGACACAGCAAGCTATGATCTGAGGACAAAGAAAAAGGAAATTGAAACCTGAATGTGGTACTGAGAATGCTTCTTGGAGGAAGTGCCATTTGAGAAGGCCCTGGAGTATGAACCTGAGAAAGGTGAACTGAGGAACGCTGTTCCATACACTAAACTAAGGATTAAGATTACGGTGCTGATCTAGGTATTCAGCTTATAGCAGGGATGAATAAAACAGAATTTTTTCTTTCATTTCTCTCTAGTATGGAGATAATAACAGGTTGAAGGAACTGGAGGTGTGTTTAGGGAATGTTTTGGCTTGAATCTGAAATTTCCATCATGAGCTTGTGTGTTTGAACAGCTGGTCCCCAGTTGCTGACACTGTTTTGGGAGGTTAGTATATAGGATCTAACTGGTAGATGTCGGAGTAGAACTTAAGAGATACAGTGTGGCCCTGATTCCCTCAGGCTCTGTTTTCTGGTCTGCAAAGATATAAAGCCCTGCCCAAAGCTTCAGCTGCCTAGAGGGTAGGAACTGCCCTGAGCAAACTAGGGGGCCATGTTGGGTTGTTGGGAAGGAAGCAATAGGTCTCTGTCAACCAGTGTGTGGATAGGTGGTCCTGTTTCAGCTTGCATGTGGGCCAGAAGATTCGCTGACCTAGATGAGAATGAGAGATGCATCTAGTATGATCAGCAGAGCATAGCTCTGGGATGCTCATCCTAAAGCAAGTAGTCAAAGAGCCTGGAGCAAAGAAGCTATTATATTATTGTTATCGTCATCTTTGGTCTTTTTTTAAAAGTATTTTTATTCTTCACCTAGTACACAGAGACTCAGATATCATTCATTCTGGCATTTTCAAAAACAATATTCTCCTCTCTCCCACTTTTCCCAATCCCCTCACTCTCAGTATCCCCCTCCCCTGCTTAATGTATACTTTTACCTTTGTGCCACCCTTCTTCCTTCTTCCTACACATATCTTTATACTCGCTCTTTAAATAAAGGACACCGTTCTACCGTTATGGGTTTTACCCACATTTTCTTGTCTTTATGTGCATATGAATAGATGTTACAAGCTGGGATCCACATATCAGAAAGGACGTGCAGTTTTGGTGTTTCTGAGTTTGAGTTACTCACTTAACATAATTCTCTCCAGGCCTATCCATTTTTTTTTTCAAATTATATACTTTTGTTTTTCTATACTGCTGAATAAAATTCCATTGTGTATATATACCACATTTTCATTTTCCATTCATCTCCTCATGGACATCTAAGCTGGTTTCAATTCTTTGCTATTGTGAATAAAGAAACCATAAACATGGATGTGCAGGTATCTCTGTAGTAGAGTGTGAAGTCCTTAGGGTACATGCCCAGGAATGGTAGACCTGGGTCATAAGGCAGTTCTGTTTCTTCACTGATTTCCAAAATATTTGTACTGGTTTGCATTCCCATGAATAATGAATAAGAGTTTCTCTTTCCCCACACTCTCACTAGCATTTGATGTCAGTTTTCTTGATGATAGAATCAAGAAGTTTATAAAGGCAAAAGGAAGAAATTTAGATGAGCTTCTTGGATTAAAAAAAAAGTCACTGATTTCTGAAACCCAGTGCAAAAGATAACATTAGCTTGCTGGGGAAGTGCCAATGCTAGGCAGTGTTCTCTTCAGAGTCATGATCTGAATCATTTGCAGAAAAACAACCTATGTTACAGAAGTCTGTGCATACAAGCAAGGTGGGCAGAGGTGGGATCATGTTGAACTGAAAGGACACATGTGTGAGGCTTTTAGAATGTTCTTGAAGCAGTATTTATGTCAGATAGGCAGGCATAAGCCCCTTCGCTTCTGGCTCTAATTTTGTCTGAGTCAGATAGAATTTTTATCTCATATTACCTTTTCCATCACATTTCCATCTGAGAAGAATCTCTGGCCTCAGAAATGAAAATAATTGTAGTGACAGGAATGAAAAGGAATTAAAAGAAGAAAAGCTTTGTGGCCTGATAATTATTTAGCCCTCTGAATGTCAGTTTATTCAACTGTAAAATGGGTTATTTCCCATCTTGGACTGTTGCTGTGACATTAAATAAGGTGAAATAATTCACACAATCCTGTCATAACCTGGTCCACTTTACTGTTCATGTTTTAAGATGTTTCTGTTTTTAAGGAGCCACATGTGCAAAATATTTCAGAGGACAACTCTGGGAGAGGATAAGATGTGTATTGATGAGACTCAGGTTATAGGGTATGGTCAAAAACACAGGCATTCGGCCCTTACTTCAGTAGAGACTTAACTATGGTTTGGGGCTGCTCAGGATTATTCCTGAGAGAAAAGTGTGGTAGTGTGGGAGAGGGAGATAACCATTGCTAGCTTGAGACAAATGGCACAATCTCTGGAAAAGCCTTCTTTGCAGACTGTATCTTCATGGAGTGTTTGTCTTGCAGGGTGTCTGTAACATGGGAGAGGAGTTTAGAGAAGAGGGAGATTCAAATTGATACTCCAGAAGGGACTTGGAAGCTTGGGAGAATACAGAAAACAATCTGAAGGTAGGGAGGTAGAGAGAACAATGGTAGAAGGTTAGGGATTAGGAGGGAAAGGTAATTAGTGAGACCTCCCCAATTATAGGTTGATAGACTTTAGAAACAGAATGTCTTATTGCTGAATAGCCACTCAGGTTATCTGCTTTTTTTGTTCTGTTTTCATACCACCCCTCACTGTTTTCTGTCATTGTTTTCAAATATTTTCACAAAAGTTTTCATGATTGATGTTTGGGATAAATCAAGGAAAAATGTAGAATTTTGTATTGGAATCAGCAACAGAGCAGAAAGCTACCTGACACAGGAAGTGGAGGCAAGAGTGCTGTCTAGATTTAGCAGAACAGACAATCTAAGCAAGAAGAGATGAAGATGAGAGAAACCTTAGTATTCAGACTCAGAAATGTGGGGGATACATGAGCTTTGATGTGGCATGTGGGTAGGAGCAACATCACAAAAACTTTACTAGAATCTCAGAGGCAGAAGTAATCCCAGCTGACCAGAAGTTGCTTAAGAAATTTATCTCAACTATTCCAAGAAGCACAAGGGTTTTGGAACAGCATGTCTGGCCTTTGGGGAAAACTCTACAAAAGTGTCTAGGAACATTAACCACTTTCTCTACATCTCAAAAATGCTGTCCAGGGCTGGGAAGATTGCTCAGTGGTTAAGTGGTTAACTTGCTTGCAAACCCTTCTGAGCCAGGTACAACTCCCAGCGCCCACATAAAGCTAGATACAAAGAGTGGTGCCAGTGTCAGGTGTTCATTTATAGTTAGACCCTGGTGCATCCATGTGGATGCGTGCGTGCGTGCGTGCACACACACACACACACACTCAAATAAATGAATACAAATATTTAAAAAAATGATGTCCATCCAACCATCCATACATCTATCTACCCATTCAATCCACCATTCGTCTACCCACCCATCATCTATGCCCATATCCATTTATCCATCCATCCATCCATCCATCCACCCCATCAAACCACCTATATATCCATCTAATCATCTACTCACCTACTCATCCATCCACCCATCTACCCACCATCCATCCATCCATCCACTCACCACCTGACCATCCCTCCATCCATTCACCCATCCACCTACCCACTCATCCATCCCTCCATCCATTCACCCATCCACCTACCCACTCATCCATCTATCCATCCATTCACCCATCCACCTACCCACTCATCCATCCCTCCATCCATTCACCCATCCACCTACCCACTCATCCATCTATCCATCCATTCATCCATCCACCTACCCACTCATCCATCTATCCATCCATTCAGCCATCCACCTACCCACTCATCCATCTATCCATCCATTCACCCATCCACCTACCCACTCATCCATCCCTCCATCCATTCACCCATCCACCTACCCACTCATCCATCTATCCATCCATTCACCCATCCACCTACCCACTCATCCATCTATCCATCCATTCACCCATCCACCTATCCACTCATCCATCTATCCATCCATTCACCCATCCACCTACCCACTCATCCATCCCTCCATCCATTCACCCATCCACCTACCCACTCATCCATCTATCCATCCATTCAGCCATCCACCTACCCACTCATCCATCTATCCATCCATTCACCCATCCACCTACCCACTCATCCATCTATCCATCCATTCACCCATCCACCTACCCACTCATCCATCTATCCATCCATTCACCCATCCACCTACCCACTCATCCATCTATCCATCCATTCACCCATCCACCTACCCACTCATCCATCCCTCCATCCATTCACCCATCCACCTACCCACTCATCCATCTATCCATCCATTCACCCATCCACCTACCCACTCATCCATCTATCCATCCATTCACCCATCCACCTACCCACTCATCCATCTATCCATCCATTCACCCATCCACCTACCCACTCATCCATCCCTCCATCCATTCACCCATCCACCTACCCACTCATCCATCTATCCATCCATTCACCCATCCACCTACCCACTCATCCATCTATCCATCCATTCACCCATCCACCTACCCACTCATCCATCTATCCATCCATTCACCCATCCACCTACCCACTCATCCATCCCTCCATCCATTCACCCATCCACCTACCCACTCATCCATCTATCCATCCATTCATCCATCCACCTACCCACTCATCCATCTATCCATCCATTCACCCATCCACCTACCCACTCATCCATCTATCCATCCATTCAGCCATCCACCTACCCACTCATCCATCTATCCATCCATTCACCCATCCACCTACCCATTCATCCATCTATCCATCCATTCACCCATCCACCTACCCACTCATCCATCTATCCATCCATTCACCCATCCACCTATCCACTCATCCATCTATCCATCCATTCACCCATCCACCTACCCACTCATCCATCCCTCCATCCATTCACCCATCCACCTACCCACTCATCCATCTATCCATCCATTCACCCATCCACCTACCCACTCATCCATCTATCCATCCATTCATCCATCCACCTACCCACTCATCCATCTATCCATCCATTCACCCATCCACCTACCCACTCATCCATCTATCCATCCATTCACCCATCCACCTACCCACTCATCCATCTATCCATCCATTCACCCATCCACCTACCCACTCATCCATCCCTCCATCCATTCACCCATCCACCTTCCCACTCATCCATCCCTCCATCCATTCACCCATCCACCTACCCACTCATCCATCTATCCATCCATTCACCCATCCACCTACCCACTCATCCATCCCTCCATCCATTCATCCATCCATTCTTTAATCTATCCATTCATCCATCCACTGACCCATCCACTAATCCATCTACTCATCCTTCCCTCCCTTCTATTTTACCTCTGTCTCCCCACCCATTTATCCATCCACCATTAACCATTCATCAACCCATCCATCCACTCATCCATTTCTATAATTTTCCCTCTTCTGTTTGGATCCCAGGCTGATAAGACAAATGTCCCATTCCTTAAAATTATTGAAAATTGTGGAATTCTTGCAGGTTTTAACTTACTTATTTTGTTAAAGTTTCCTGACAGCAGGGCCCTGCCAATAGCACCAGCCTTAACTGGTGTGGTTGGCTCCGTCCATCACAGATGTCAGTGTCGACAAGGACTCAGGGCTTTAGAATCCCAAGAAGCTATGAAATAACATAAGCTGTATTTCAATTTTGCTTAGCTTGGCATGAATCTCTAGTGTTTTTCACCTGTGATTACGCATTAAAACAAAATGGACATAATTTTCTTTTTCTAAAAATGAGAGTCACTCATTTACCACCCATCTTAATTTTATTCATGAATGGACTTTATTTCATTAGCATGTAAGTGAAGTGCCTATTATAGGATTGAATAGTTGTGATGGACAAGTGCATGTCTGATATTGGAAGTTCACACGAAGGCACAAGTGACTCTGAAAACAAATAGAAGCCAATTTTCTAGACTGTTGTCCATGGTGGGACAGAAGCAGAATGAAGCAGAGAGACGAACCTTGGCAAGGCCTCATGAGAGAAGCATCTGGAAGCTGTAATGATTACCTTGCTTTCCCTGAGATTTTTCTAATTCTTCCAGCTATGGTCACTTGGTCTGCACCTGTGGCTTCAACCTCACCCCAGAGTCTGGATTCAGTCCTCTCCCCATTCAATATGATTTTGAAGAACTCTAGACCATTGTTCCATCAACCAATGACTGTTACTCAATGAGTCAGATATGTATCTAGATTCCCCTTGATACGTTACTTGCTCCAAATTGGTGTGGTGTTGCGTCTGAAGTCTGATTGATTTCCTTGGAGCTTGTTCTCCATTCCCCCACCCAGATCATCTGCATGTCTGGATATTGGCAGCAGTGTTAAGAGAAACTACCAAAACATGGATATCACTTAGAACTGAAGCCTCCAATTGTTGCTGCCTCTCTGCTTATTTCTTTCCTTTCTAAGTATCTCTTAAATTTGTGCCTGTCATCCAGGGTTCTCTGCTCTCTGGATACTAATCCATTTTCTTCTCTCTTTTGGAGCTTTCCGTGAATGAGTACCTTGCTAAGTCTAGGGATACAGAGACAACTCAGATTTGTCCTCTTGGAGGTTCTAGCCTTGCAGAAAAGACAAGCATAGGAGCAAATAATACCACACAGTGGGGGACGTGTATATGGAAATGTTAGGGAAAAAAAAGAAGGGCAGCCCTCTCCTAGGGGTATAAGAATGCCTCCACAGTGCAGGAAACTTGAGCCTCGAAGGATGGGTAGGAATTGTTTGCATAGATACATTAAATGAGTTTTACAGCAGGTAAGCAGTAGAAAGTACACGTATTTGGAGACATTTCAAGCAATACAGGAAGGCTGAAGTGTGGGACTGGTGGGAGGTAAGACTGAAGAAATTGGGCAGGGGCCAGACCAGTAATGACCTTGAATACAATAATAATTACCTTAGCAGTGACAAGAGTAGAGAAGGTTGTTAATAACTGCAAGCCCAATGATTTTATATTACAAATACAAAAGTGCATACTAAAAGTAATATTTATTTCCCAAAGTGTTCTTGAGTGTTTCTAACCTGCAGGGCCAGGTGTTAGAACATTGCTGGGTTAAGCTGAGTTAACCAGGTCCTTGGAAGTGTTGATGCCCTTTGTGACTGGGACTCTTTCAAATTTATTGGACAACTACTTCCTGCTCTTGTAGCATTGAAAAGGACACCAGCCTTGAGCAGTGGACCTGAACTAAGATGCTCTCCACGGTCCTGCCCAAGTCAGAACACTTACACAAAGCCAATACCAGGATAAAAAAAAAAAGGCCAGCTGCAGAGGCCTTATCCCCACGGCAGTGCTTGCTGGTGTTCACAGTTCCCACCCAGGGAGCACTGGGGTGGAGTCAAAGAGAAGCTGTACTTCCGAGGTACAAACAGTGTGAAGAGCAGAGTGGGGAAAGCACTTTCCCAGTGGAAGGGTAAGACCAGACCTTACTATGTTTTGCAAGTCCACAGTGATCTCAAATATAAGGGAAACAGTCAATATATGTGTCCAAGTTTCCTCTCTGAGGGCCAGTTTTCTTCTGTTACTAGGTGTGATTGTTTCTGTATATCTTAAAAATATACTGTTTTCTTTGAAAATAGTGGTTTTCTTTGGAAGTTTGACTGATTTACATTTTGTTTTCTTATTTGATCTGCACTGAATATTTTGTGATAACAAATTAATTACTTTCATAATCAGAAACCAACAGGTATATTACTAATTCTCCCTTTGAGTATTTTACAGTAAAGCTACTAATAGCCTATAAATCCTATTATAGTAAAAGAGAATTATAGATTGGAATAAAGGATATGAATCCTTTCCATTTATCTGGAGGGAAAAGCTGAGGTCTTCAGACCTAATATTTCCAAGCATGGAGGCCAGCCCAACTCCCAGCAGCCAGAGAAAGTATTGAAATCCATGTTGAATGAATGGGTAGCACATGGTTGGTGAAACTCATTCCACCATCCATCATTGCCTCTCTTAAAGGCCTTTGCTCTTACTACTCTTTCTATGGCCTATAGGTGGGAATGCATGAGGGAGACACAGCTAAGCACCTTGCCTTATTTAGTTTGCTGCATAGGAAGGAAGGCCAGTATAGCCTTGGCTAAACCCAGAGAACTAGGCTCAACCATGGTTAGACCTACCAGGTCATGGAGAGCAGTCTGAGCCCTGTACTGCTATGGTCTACATATGTGCTGCTTTCCAGGAATGGCTAAACCCAGAGACATAGGCTCAACAATGGGTAGACCTACCAGGTCCTGAAGGGCAGTCCAAGCCCTGCACTGTCACGGACTACATATGTGCTGCTTTCCAGGAATGGCATTGAGGTTCAGAGCATAAAGCTGCTTGTAGTAGGTGTCAACTACACAAAACACAGAACAAAAGTAACTTGAAAAAGATAAATTCTCACACACTGGCTCCCTTCTTGCCTGCCTTGGTGTGATTTTGCACCCAGGGTGCATTTTAATTGCAGGAATGCACTAAGCAGCCCAGCCAAATTGTAAAGAAGTAACCTTCTCTTACTATTTGGAGATGTGATGGAAATGCCAGAAGTTAGACTCCCAGGACTAGCTACAGAAACAGAAGTTCCCTATTCTCTCTTGAAGACGCTCATTAGTTGTTGCTTTCTCACATTCTGTTTACTGTGGCCTGCTGCCAAAAACAAAACAAAACAACAACAAAAAAAACAATGGTGACAGCAAAGATAATAATTGAGAGTTAAAAATATATGAGGAGTGGTTGGACTTTGGGGGACCTCAGACAGCTGAGGGAGGGGTGCAGGTAGGGAGGACTTGGGAGAGGGTAAGCAGACTAAGAGACTGACAGGGACTGGGTGAGCTAAAGAAGCTCACATTGACACACTGGGAGACAGAGAGATGGAGAGAAGGAAGCAGAGAGGAACAGAGGGACAGAGACCCAGAATCTACAAGAGCCAGTGGTGCCCATGCTCTGTGGTGGTTAGAGGGAGAGAAAGACAGCAATCAGAGCAGGTTCAAAGCTTAAGGATGTCCTGAGGGCAGGGCCATGGTCAGGCTACATTCCACCTACTCACAGCAGTGATCAGAGCAGGAAAGTGGATTTCAAAGTCCCCCAAGAATGACAAGTAGTAAGGAAGATGGTCCAAATGTGGCCAGCAGTCAGCCAGGCTTCCTTCAATTGCCTCCTAGTGAATGTTTAGTTTCACAGTGTGCTCCTTCCTGTCACCACCTATTCACAGGTAAGCTTTGTAGTCACCTCATCTTGTCACTTACTCTTTATATTCATCTTCTTGGACAGAGCAGGAGTTACTAAGAGAGTGTGTGTGGATGGACTTTTGACACCATTTCCTTCCTTCCTGCTGCTTCTGTGCCCCGAGTGCCTGCTCTGTGCCTGGCCATATACAGGCACTTCCTTAGGATCTTTCATTTTCCTGGGAGTGACAGATTAGAACACTCATAGCTTCCTTTAAGTTCAGCACTAGGAACCTACCTCGCTATGACTTGGGCCAAGCTTTGAAGGGACATTTGTATGCACAAGGCTTTGACAAATGCCACTGTGTTGAGGCACAGACTTGGGTCTGAAAGGAAATGTCAGTGAACAAAATAAGAGAAGGAAAAGAAAGGAAGAAAAAACTAGCATTTACTCTGGTGCCAAGCACTGTTACATATGTTATTTCAACAAGTCCACACAGTATCCCTAGCAGCTGGCTATTTTTATTTTCACAGTCATATATATATATATATATACATATATATATATATATATATATACACACACACATATATATATATATATATACACACACACACATATACATACATACATACATACATACATACATACATACATACATACACACACACACACACACACACACACACACACACACACACATATATATATATATAGATAGATAGATAGATAGATAGATAGATAGATAGATAAATAGATGAGATAATGAAAGTTCTGGGAGGTTAAGGAGCTGATCTAAGGTCTCTGAGCTAGTCATTTACAGAAATGGCTAGCCTGAGACTGTTTTCCCCAAACTCCAAATTTCTCCCAAGGCCATATAAAATTTGTCATCTACCCATGAGACAAAGGGTGGCCAGTAACACAGAGGTAGACTCAGAGCACAGTGGGCTCTGGATGCCCCTCTCCCATAAATGTATGTTCCAACAATGCAAGTTAGTGATTTTATGGCTCTCAGCAAAAATCTGTGACACCAGATGTTAAATGTGGCAGGAGGAAGTTATTTTCATCATTGGTGAAATCTTGCGCAGTGCACCGAGTCTGGTCACATATCTGACTTCAGGCAACATGTGATCTGATTTCTGTTCACAGAAAGAGGCAGGCCAGAGCTGTCAGACGTGTATGGCTGCTGGGCATCTGGGTGCCAGAACGGGGCAGCACAGCCTGAGATTTCTGGGACTTGCTGGTAAACAACACCTGGCTTTGTCTGGAGCCTAGGCCCCGGGCCAGACATCCCAGTTATATGCAGGTGGCTTAACAATAGTGGTGTCCACCTGTGACCAGCACTCTCTTAAGCCCTCTGACTTCTGTTTTCTCTTTTCTCTCCTAGTATCACATTAGTCATACCTGGATTTGAGAACAACCATAGCAGGAACCATGGGGAACACATGGAATTTCCTTTTTCCTTTCTTATTTTTCCTGTGTGAATAACAGCCAGGTACTGACAGTCACCTATCATCTGTGCTAATATACTGGCAGTGGCTAGTTTTCTATTACTAACAAAATATCCGAGACAATCAGCTTAAAGGGAAGAAAGGTTTATTTTGGGCTCACAATTGTAGAGATTCCTGTCCATGTGGTCAGATGGCCCTGCTGCTTTAGAGCATCCTGTGGGGAGAAAGTGGTGGGGCAAGTAGTTCACCTCATGGCAGCTGAGAATGGAAAAATAGAGGGAGAAGAGTGGCCAGGATTCCAATATCTTCTTCAAAGCCATACCCCCATGATAAAACTCTCCCTCTAATTCCCACTTTTGAAAGTTTCTACCAGCTCCTCATAGTGTCAAGCTAAGGGCTAAGACTTTTTAACATAGTGGTTTTATTATGTCCAGGAGTTTTCTTACTATAAATGTAGGTGCTGTTGATGGTAATATTTACAACTATGTTGGGACACTGATTGGAAATAGTGCTAAAAGCCAGGATTAGAATATGATTACTACTGCCCTAGATGTAGAATCCTACTTACAGCTTTCTTGTCTCATTCTCCATGAATTAAGCCTGTCTGTTAATGCAGCTCAGGTGCCAGGTTCCTACCACAAAAGATTCTATGGGTCTGATGCCCTTCATTTCCTGCCTTCCCAACTTGCCAGATCAAGACAATGCCTTCTTGGTTTGAGCCCCTCAGCCCAGCCAGCTTCTGGGACCTACTCAGTTTCCTCACTAAGTTACCTACAAGGGGCAGAGCAGTGTTTTCTGGGAAGGCAATAATCACTCGAGCTGATCCTTACAAGGCAGTGAACTTTGCTGAGTCCAAAGGCTGGCTTCAGTTATTTTAATTTAGAGACACAGTATTTGATTGTGAAGTTGGAAAAGAGAAGGTTTCAAGACAAATGTCTACTTTCCTCACATGTAAGATGGGTTAATTTCTTCATTTTTAATGAGGGGAAGAACTGCTTGGGCCATGCATGGTGTGCCTCTAAGAAAATAATCAGGGGAAGTGTATGGGATACTTAGAGAAGAATGGACCAAAGAAAGTGTCATGAAGGGTGATGAGAATTGGGTAATATCCTCTGGCATCTCTCTATAATAGCCAGCTTGAGTTATAGACTAATCCATGAACTTTCCTTACAGGAGGGCTAGGCAAAGCAGCCAGAATTCCCTCTTAGGTACTCCTCCCCCTGCACTGCCAAGTCAACATGACCTCTCCTATCTGCGGAACACTGTCTTTCATCACACATGGCAATTCTATTTAATACTATTAACCAGTTATTTACTTCTTGAAATAAAATTTCCCTTTAGTTTTGCCTTCCTGTGAATAATAATTTAATTCAATTTGACAAACATTTAATGATCACCTACTATATGTTAGGCTTACCCAAGGTTTTCCAGGTCATACTTAAGTGAGTCTTTTTTTATTTTATTTAAGCTACAAATAAATATTGAGCTCGGCTCTGTTCTAGACCTTTGAGATGCAGTGGTGGTCTATATATATTCAATCCTTACCTACTATTCCTACAGAGAGATCAAATAGCCAAGTAAGCAGTCAGAAAATTCATCAGAAGGGTTAAAAAAAAAAGCCAAGTACCGAATGCATAAGCAAGGCATTAACCCTACAGTAACTCTTCAGGCTACCTGAAAAAACAATGTCTGGTCTTGGGCTTGAATAGTCAATAGGAACAGAAGGGTGAATGTAAAGGGTCTGTGTATGCATGCTTGTGAATTTGTATATTTATGTAGGCTCATATGCATGTTTCTGTATACACATATGTCTCTGTGTGTGGGTGTATGTGTGTGACATATTCATGCCACAGTGCAGAATGTAACAGGAAAATTAGTTGTGATAAAGTTGGTGAAGTGAGTTGAGACCCAAGACTTCAAGGTTTGGTCCCTGATCTGAAGGCCTTATGACTTGGTCCTGACAGCAATGTGAGGGTATGGGGAAGCTTTAAGCACTATTTAATCTTATTTGTGATTTAGGAATATCATTCTGTCTATAGTGTATTTTGGGGGACTTACATGATTATTACTAATACATTTACAGACATGTATAAATTTCTGCCACATGTGATTAACTCTTCCCCATGGCTTAAGGATTTTCTATTTTTCTTTCAGCATTAAGGATTGAACTATAGTCCTTGTGCTTGCTATAGGCAAGTATTCCATCACCGAGCTATATCCTTAATCCTTTTATTTTATTTTGAGACATATTCTCACTAAGTTTCCAAGACTAGCCTCAAACTGGCAATGCAATTGAGGCTGTCTTCTAACTTGCAACCCACCTGCCACAGCCTCCTAAGTAGCTGGGATTACAGATGTATGACACCATGTCAGGCCTAGATTTTTATGTTTTATGTCATCCATCGTTTCCAGTTTTGTGTTGTAGTAGGGACTGGGGAGTCCTTTGTTCACCCACTGCCCCTTTTCTTCTTGCCTGTTGTTGGAAATGGTCCAAAATGCTCACACTTGAAACTGGTAATAATATGTTGAAATAATGTGTGCGCATGTGCACTCGTACGTACAAACACACACACACACACACACACACACACACACACACACACACACACACACTTTTATTAATATTACTGTTTAGGGGTGAGTAAAGTAGCCTACAAATGACTTTAAAATTAAGGGTTATTATTCTGTATTTGGTTGTTCCACAGATCTGTTGGACTCCAAAACTCATGTTTAATGAGAGAGAGAGAGAGAGAGAGAGAGAGAGAGAGAGAGAGAGAGAGAGAGAGAGAGAAAGAGAAAGAGAAAGAGAAAGAGAAAGAGAAAGAGAGAGAATGGGGCTGCCAGGGTTTCCAACTACTGCAAATGAACTCCAGATGCATGTGCCACCATGTACCTTTGACTTATGTGGGTACTGGGCAATCAAATCTAGGTCCCTAGGCTTCACAGGCAAGCTCCTTAACTGCTAAGCCATCTCTGTAGCCCCATTTAATGAAGTTTAGGAGTTCAGAGACAATACAACCATCTTTTGTTGGGGATGATGGGCTGTCAGTAAAACTTCATAGAGTAGTACAGAGATGGACACTGAGGAATAAATATTTTAGTATTTAAAGCTGGGACAAGATTTTGCATCAGGGAGAGAACAAAGAAGCATAAAATAAAAATTTAACATAAATATTAAGTGAGAGAATTATTGAATATCAATATGCTGTGCAAATTGAGTAACTAAGCTGCAGAAAAATAAATCAAGGAGAAAACATCTGAACCTTGGCTCCAGCCCTGGTCCCATTACTCATTATCTTTGTTGTGTGATCTTTGACAAAATCTTTCTCTTGGGCCTAATTTCTATATTTTAAAGGTGGGCATATTGATATCTACTGAAGATTAAATGTACAGTATGAATAACATGCCTGGAATTGGTCACCCTTGGTGGATATTAGCGACTCATAAGATAAACAAGTGCATGTTGGGGTGTGAGCCCCTGTGAAGTAGAGAAGGAAGGGAGAGAATACTCAGATTACTCCGTGTGTGTGTGTGTGTGTGTGTGTGCTTGTGCATGCATGTGTGTGTAGGGAGGTGATGGCTCTGAGAGCTAGATAACAAGTTCAATGCCAGCAAGGATTACATAAGATTTTATTCAAATAAAAAACAACAACAAATAGAAAAGCTAAAATGAGTCTAGGATGGATCTCAATTCAATATGCCTTATATCTTTGTTAAAAAGGGGAAATGTGGATACAGAGATTTCTACAGAAGGAAGTTACTGAGAAGAGACAAATAAGGAAACTATTTTCTACAATCCAAGGAGAGGGCCTGGCAAGTAGGTCTGGCCCCCAGAGTCTTAGACAGAACCACTTCTGCTCTTCCAATCTCCAGGTAAGACAATTCTTCCTTCCCTCCCTCTCTCCCTTTCTTTCTCTACCCTTCTCTGAATCAGGGTTTCCTTCATAGCCCAGGTTGGTCTGGGACTTTTGATGGCCCTGCCTCAGCCTCTCAGGTTCTGGGATTCCTGGTATGTACTACCAAGCCTGGCTGAGACAATTAGTTCTATTGACTAAGTCACTCAATTCATGGTGCTTTTTTTGGGCAGCCCTTCCCTAGTAAATGAATATACATACTGTAATTTATTTCCCAAATGTTCTGACTAGAACTCAGACTCTACTAGGCACTCTACTTTCACACTGCCCAGTGTTGTGATCCCAGACCAGAGCAATGACTGGCATATATTTGGGATTTGATAAAAATGCATTAAGCAAATTTATCAGAAGACAGAGTTAGTAAGCATACTCCCAGGAGGCCATCATCAGAGTGGGACCAGGATAGTAGGTCCCTTTCATTATTTGCTTAGTCATGACTGTAAGAGTGGAAGCCCTCTGGTGGAGCTGTTCTCTTCCCCCTGAGAAAGCTTGGTAAACCTGAGTCTTCTTTGGAAGACCTTTGCAGAAAGGAGGGCACAGCCTCTCAGTAGCAGAGCTCAGCTCCAGATGGAGTGTTTAGCACAGGGCTCTGGATCCAGTTACACTCGACCTGCTGTATCAAGCACTAAGAAGACCCAGTGGCCTAATGGGCTGTCCTGTGGTGAAGCAGCCCATAATAAGATTATTCTCTTGGTGGCAAGCTCAGCAGCATGTTGAGATGGAAGTGGAGATGACTTGAGGTGGACCTGGCAGTGGTTCTCAAGAGGAAATTCTGGGCTCTGCAGTCCATTTCCATAGGAGAGACATATTCTTTGCTAACTGAAACATGAAATAGGTTTTCAGAGATACAAGGGGCCTTTTGTTTCCTCAGCTCTTCTCTCATATTGGCCCAGGCAAGCACTGAAGGCATTATTGTGATAGAACACCTACTATGTGCCAGGTGCTATAGAACCCACTAGGATGGATGAAGTCATGGTCAGGAAGGTAAAATGCCTGTTGCAGGATCTGTCTTGGAATGAACTATGAAAAAAGAAAAAAAAAAAAGAAACATTCTTTTTCTTTTTGCTCTTTCTTGGGCTGTCATAAGAATAAGAGCTGGCACAGATATTAATAGAAAGTTGTTTACTGATGTCTAAAAATGGCAATTCTGAGTGGTAAAGCACCAGAGAGGGAAATACCATGAGGGCTAGGTTGCCAAAGGGTTAGCTTAGGTCGTAAAGAATGATCAGGGCTCTGGTAAGGAAGGGATGCAAGCGTAGTATGGTTGAGATTGAAGCCTGTGATTGTAGGGGCAGAGATAAGCTATATGGTAAGAAAGGTCTGAATATTGGAGATCTCCCAAGTTAAAGCATGGGTTCAGGGACATGGGTGGCTAGATTTGGTATCAAGGGTTATTCTCTTTTAGTTAGCAAACATGAAAAATAACTGTTCTTTTTTTTGTTTTATTTATTTATTTATTTTTTATTTGAGAGTGACAGAGAGAGAGAGAGAGAGAAAGAGGGAGAGAGAGGGAGGGAGGGAGGGAGGCAGGCAGAGAGCGAGAGAGAGAATGGGTGTGCCAGGGCCTCCAGCCACTGCAAATGAACTCCAGACGCATGCCCCCTTGTGCATCTGGCTAACGTGGGTCCTGCCTGGGGAATCGAGCCTCGAACCGGGGTCCTTAGGCTTCATAGGAAAGCGCTTAACCGCTAAGCCATCTCTCCAGCCCGAAAAATAACTGTTCTTTTAAGGCAGGCTGAGGGCTCCAGAATTTACTTTGCCTCTATGAGGAAAGTCAAATTATTATGTGTGCTTTATAGGTGGAGGCCTATACCAGGAAGAAACTCTCCCAAGTTTGTAAGGCAATGGAGTCAGAGTGGTACTCAATGAATCTTGGCCTGTATGGTTATAGAGTTAATATTTTCCACAGGAACCATACTTTCTTCGTCATTCTTTCTGTTAGCCACTGCCTTCCTTCTCCCTAGTGTGTGGATTCCAGTTCCTACATCCTCTCTTCCCTGTTGTTTCATGTCCTTACCGGGTCTCTGAGAACAATGGCAATGGCATCATCACTGAGATGAAGGGAACACTTGTTTATGTGAACTGGTTGTCTAGGCTGCTGTAAGTGCCACACACTTAGAGGCCTAAAACAACAGAGAGGCTAGAGGCTCATAGTCAAAGTTGGGGCAGAGGCATAAACTCTAAATCCTGCAGGGGAGACTCCTTCCTTTGCATGCTCCTATGACAGCCCTTGGAAATCCTGTGAGCTCTTAATCTGAAGTCTCATCACTTTAATGCCTGTTTCCTGCATCTTTACAAGGGGCACTTCTGGTAAGTCTCCATTCCTGGCATCTTCTCTTAGAAGCACCAATTCTATTGGATTGAGACATCTACAAAGATTTCATTTCTAAGAGAAGCCACCCTTGCATGGTTGAACATCAATACCTGCTCCTGAGAGACACAATTGACCCAGAGCACCTTATCCAAAGTCTCATAGTTAGCTGGGACCCCAATTGGACTTGATTTTGAGTTTTTAAGTTTCTAGCACTTAGTAGCAATTCTCTCTAATGTCCTCCTGTTCTTTCTCACATCCATGCTTTTGTCTTTCTTGACTCACAGTTGGGGTGATTCTTCTTTTGTGCCAAAGGCTTTCCTGGAAGCCCCCAGATCTGCAAGTCCTTGTCACATCCACACTGTCCTTCCTGCAGTCAGGCTGCAGGTGACTTTCATAGTGCAGTGGTTCCTGGTTACCTTGGTCTTCTCTGCCTAAGCAGGTTGCCAGCTCTGGAGCCTTAAAAACGGAAACTGCTACTTAGAACATAGTGACTCAACCAATTTGGGCTGCTTGGATGATCTACATCTCTTTCAGATGCTACTTGTAGCTTAAGGTATCCATGGAATTATGGAACCACCCAAGCCTGGAGACATGGAATGCTGAGGGCTGATCTAGTCAGGGTGATGCCATGCCATGCCATGCAGTGAGGTCCCCTCCTTTAGTAGTTTTTCTGCTATTGTAAACCTTGACTCATCTGGGTCATTACTTTAACTTTCTACCTTGCTTACTTTAACTTTTCTATCTTATCCTGGGCTGACCCAGCCCAAATCGCTAGAGATCTGGATAATGGGACAACTGGTTGACTAAGAGCTTGACTGAGTACAGAACAGAGCCCCTTTGTTCCAGGTGTTCTGGGAGAGGCTCCGCCCCTTGGAGATCACATTGCTGTCTCCACTTCTGAGGAGCAGAAAGCTCCTTTCTCCTCCCTCGAGGCTGACAGGACCCAGGAATACTGTCTGTCCTCCTTGCCAGATGTTTCCCTTGCTGACAGCAATCCTTTGTGAGGCTTTAGCGGTTCTTTCTCCCTAGGCTCTTCCCCTGAGAATTTGCAGGGACAGCAGAGGAGCAGGAATGAGCAGAACAGATGCTCCCCTGTTCTCTTTATTAGTGATGGTCCCTCCCAATGTTCATGTCACCCAAGGAAGGTAGCGAGAAATTGAAATTTAGAATTGGATAATTTTATGATGGATGATGTCTTTGTGGTGATTTTATTTATTCACTGATTTACTTATTTATTTGTTGGTTTGTTTGTTTGTTTGGTTTTTTGAGGTAGGGTTTTTTCTAGTCCAGGTTGACCTGGAGTTCACTATGTAGTCTCAGGGTGGCCTTGAACTCAAGGCAATCCTACCTGTGCCTCCCAAGAGCTGAGATTAAAGGCGTGTCCACCACACCTGGCTCAACGATAATTTAATTTTTTCACCCAAGTGAATCTTGTTTTGGTGAAGGGCCACTGAGATGTCAAATAATGAAACCACGTCTTATAAAGACAAGGTGGCACAGCCAAGGTTCGGGTAGAGGCTGGGACCAGCACCACTGCTCTCCCACATGCTGCGAAAATCATCAACACAGGGTCACAGGTGATTGAGACCTATTAAAGGAGTGAGGATAAAGATAGTCCTCCATGTGTAAGTCAGTCTGCATGAGCTGGCTCTGCCCTTTCTCCTCCAACAACCAAACCTCATCTAGTAGCTTTCCTTTTTTAACAAAACTAAAGCCATTTTGGTTTTCTTTCTTTACAAATCCCTTCTCACTTGTATGCATTCAGGCATGTGGTTTCCATAATTCACATACTTTTTGCCACATGGTACACTCGGATAATGACAAACCACCTTTTAGGTGTTGCTTTATATGTCACCTCCATAAGGTAGCTTTTCTTGGCCCCTGCCATCTACATAATAACACACCTATAGCTATCTTCACAGACTATGACTATATTTTTTTTTCATGGAATATGGATTTATTTGAAGTCTGCTGCTCTCATGCTTTGGCTAGACTACAAAGCTCTGAGAGCAGGGCCATTGGTGCCAGGCTGACTGCTGTGTGCCAGGGCCAGGCGCATAGTCGGCACACAATCTGTAGTTATTTAATAAATGAGTAAAGGAATAAAGACTGTATTTTTGGATATGGTAAGGTCAACCTGTCCATCTGTCATTGTCAACCTTATTACTTGTAGAGAAACTGTCGATTCACTGCTATGGCATTGTTATAGTGAAGTGTTTGTATGAGAAACAAAGGCTCAGTGGGGAAAAAATACTTGCCTAAGGCCATTCACACTATAATTGGCTAAGCCTAAAATGGAATGTACATTTGCTCAGTCCAAAGCTGAATTATTTTTCTTGTTGTTGTTCTTAGGCCTCTGTTGACATTGCACACTTTCTGTGTATATGAGTTATGTCATGATGTGCTCTTTGCATGTTAGATATTTCAGGTTTTTCCTTTCCCAGAACAGTATACCTAACTAGTGGGAGGCGGGAGGCTTTTTTTTTTTTACTTCTCAAAGCAGTTCTTCCATTCGGTCTTCACTCTTGCGGCACACCCCAGGCATGCATTCTTCCAGGCGACAACATAGGGGCATGTATGGCAAGTAAGAAGTGATTACAATCTTCACTTGCCATGGGTTCTGCTTTCTTATTTTACCCATGGAACAGAGAACAAAGCTCATTTCACCAAAATCTTCCCAATGAAATTCCCGTTTTTAATCACTGGTACAGAATGGAGTCAGTTAACACACCCTAATTACTGAGATGGCAGATGCCCCTGACACCTGTAAGACATTTGGTGCAGTTTAGGAAGTAATACTTCTTTTCCTGTTTACATCACCATTTAATCTCATTATTCATTCCAGTTAGCTTTCACGTATCCATCAAAGAAGAGGTTGCTCATTTTCTTGTGAAACTGTATATGTCCCCCTGTAATGCTTTTTTTTTAATTTAAGTTTTTTTTTTCTGCTTGTCAGTAACCTGAGATTTCCTAACTGTCTCTACTGTATTTTCTGGTTAATGTCTAAACTTGGGAGAAGTTTCTTGACAGGAAGTCAAGAGAATATCACCTGTGGGACTAGCATTTACATTTTAGGAATATGAGAGCTCAAAGGGGCCTTTCATGTCACTGGCATTACTTCCTTCATTTTCTAGCTGAGGAAACTGAGGCTCAGATAGCTGCAGTTGATCACTCAGCAAGTTCCTCCTGGGCTCCTGCTATGTGTGGGGCCTGGAAAAAAGGAGTGGATAAGGTAGGCAACTCCCTGCACTCAAGTAGCTCATGTTCACAGAAGAGGACACTGGAGATGTGCAAAAGAAGCATGGCTTCTTGTTTTAAATAGAAGATTCCTTGAGTCAGGGAGGCTAATACTGAGGCATAAAGTATGATAGATATTATCTAGGTGAAAAGTAGAGAAAGAACATTCTAGGAAGGAATGGGCATATGGTTAGGGAAAAGAGGGATGTCTAGAGCAGTTGGATTGAGCAGAGAACGCAAATAAAAAAACTGAAGAGGCCTGCACAGACTGCTCCATGGAATACTTCTTAAGAATAGCAGGGGCTGGGGAAATGGCTCAGTGAATAACGTGCTGGCCATGCAAGCATGAGGACCTGAATTTGGGTCCTCAACACCCCAGCACCCATGTGGAATGCCAAGCATGGTTATGTGAACTGGTAATTCTAGTGCTGGAGTACAGAGACAGGAGAATCCCCAAGGCTCACTGGCTAGCTTGTATAACTGAATGGGTGAGTTCCAAATTCAGTTTAATTTAATTTAATTCAAATTAAATAAGATGGAGAGTGATAGAAGATGCCTTATACTGATCTATGGCCTCCACATGCATGTGCACATACATGCACGTATACCTGTACGCACATGTGGACCACTCATATAAACATACCATTTGCCCATGCATACAAACAACATACCCATGTATATGTATATATATATGTACAAATATATATGTGTGTGTGTGTATGTATGTATGTATGTGTATGTGTGTATATATATATAAAGAATATCTCCCTGGGGTCATGCAGTTTCTGCTAGTCTCTCTTCACCTACTTGCTACCATTTTGTACTCATCTTTGTATCCTATTAGGCTGATTTCTACATGCCTCTGGGATAGTGCTTGCTTCGCCCTGTGGCTTCCTCTTGGGTTTGGTCAGTAAGAGACCTCAAGTGAGACTGGTCGAGATGAAGAGAAAAGCTAGGCTGGCTGCCTCTCTGCTGGCATGTGGCTTGGCAGAAAGAAGTATGTGGGAAGCTTCTAATCTTGTTAGGCTTATCTCCTCTGGGCTTTGCTGTGCTTGTCCCTTCAGGCTCAGAGGTCAAGACAACTCTGTTCTGGCCAGTTGAAAGTCACCTCACTTCTCTGTCTCACCATATACTGCCCAATTTTTGTAGACAGACAGCCCTCCATTAAACTCTCTGGGATCTTCTATTAGAGGTTCTCATGTCTCATTTATTGCAAAGGGCCTGCCTCATGAAGAAGGACAGCAGAAGTGGCCATCAGTGAGTTCAGCTTAAAGGGCCCAGAAGCAATCAGGTGATGGTGGGGCCTGGTGTCAAGGAACAGGCAGCTAGAGGGTCTCCATATCAGGAAAACTCCAAAAGCCCCAGGAAGTACATGTGACCAAAAAAGCAACCCATATCACAAGACAAAGTAAGGCAATAATAGTAGTGACAACAGCTCTAAATGCCCACCAGACCACCCAATCTGGAGACCTTACAGCCATATAATGGAAGCACCTATCAAATAAGACAACCCTTATACCTCTCTCTAGCTCTTTACCCTCTGTCTCAAGTCCCAACCATGAAGGGGCCACAAACTGGGATAAGCAAGCACATAGGAGTGGACAGACACACACACACAAAGCCAGGTGACCCCAATGGATGAAGGCAGGCCACTTACCTGTAGTAGCCAACCCAGAAACCTAAAGTGTTGACTGGTGTACTACTGTCTAAATTTAGCCATTGCTTAAGATATATCAGAAAACTCATAGGACTGTGTGGATTTTCATCCAGATGCAAGGGAATGGTGCTAACAACTCCTCCACCCCCAGTAAGCAGATTTATAGCAGTTTTGGAAGCTCCCATAATTGCTTATTGGATTAGCCTGCATGAAGTTTTTCACTTGTTAATTCACCAAATTTATGCTTTTGGGAAATGCTGTACACTGAAACTCTGGTGTCTTCACTGTATCTCTTTCAGTGCTGATTTTATTTGGCCATGAGATACTTCTTTGAGAACTAACTGTAGTGCAATTCAGAAAATGTAGTCCTGGAGACCAAGTGCACAAATAAAGAAATATTCATTTTCCTTGAGGAGAACAAAAGTATGATTGGTTAAAGATGACATGATGCATTTTAGTGGAGTTATAAATAAATGTCGGTGCTCAAAACCAGGTAGTTATAAAAAAGCATCTGGGAGCACTTTGCATACCTGTCGTGTTATATAAGTGATAATTCACACCAATAATGTGGACACTTTGCATTCCCTTCATGAGCTCTGAGACTCTGTAAGCCCATGCAGTTTGAAGAGGGGTGGTGTAGTTTTGAGGCATTAAATAGGCCGATAGAACAATGAATATTTGTCTATTATCCAATGACCATCACAATTCGAAAGGATAAATTTTCATTTAAAATGATGCCACAATTTTATAATGGTTTGAAACCATTGCCAGGGTCTTCAGAATAAAACAATACATGAAAGCTTGGTGGGAAAAAAGGCCCATTAGGTTAAAACTGGTCCTAGAAAGCTTAGAACTCTCCATATTCCCAGAAATGGTAAGAGATGAAGCTGGTTCTCTTACACCTTTCATGGAGTCCCTCCAACATCTGTCTTCTTCAGTCTTCTCATCAATGGGCTGTGGTTGTCACTGTAGCACTTCTCATTCAGAGGGTGCTCACAAACTGAGGAATGACTGACATTCTCATTTCCTAGAAGAGAAGGACACGCCTAGATGGGTCAGCGTCTTCCCCTTTGCTTGTCCTGTGCCAGAAACCTTACAGATTTTAAGGTTGCCTATCACCAAATCTATAGGCAGGGCTATAACTCTAATCAGTAAGAAAGCTGAAACTGGGACAGGTCGATTGGCTGGTGAGTGACAGATTAGAATTTATAATTCTAATATGAAAGCCAAGCTTAGTATAATGTGCACATTCTTGCCATGGTTGAGCAGTAGCACACACAGCTTGGGATAATAACCATAAAGTCTTCAGGAACTCTGGTAACTTCCTAAAGATCATGGAATGTGAGAGACCCTGATGCTTTCCTAGAGAGCACAAAATATGAAAGTTTGTATCCCAGGCACTCCAATCACTGTATAAAACCAAGTATGGTAATACATAGTGGGCATTTCCAAGGATATAAGGGTTAAGACACCAGAAAGGAAGCTTTGGAATTGGAAGTGACTTAACTGAGGTTGATTCATGTCTGACATTATTCTGAAGTAGGTGCCAGTTGCCTTTGGTGCCAGCTCATGTCCATTTATTGCTGTCAGAATGCAAGGGCTTCTAGGTGTTTATTGGATGAATTCTAAGCTCCTCACAATGGGCAATTGAGTCATGGTTTGGGCTCTTATATTACAAAGGACCATCTTGCCCTCTTCTCAGGATCATAGCCTTTGTGATGTCACTTCATTTGTCTTCCCACTCACAAAAGCATCAAGTCCTAAGTTTTTGTTTAATTTTGCAAAGACAAATCCTGAGGTTTAGAAATGAATGAAATCAAGATTTATCAGGACCACCCGAGGCCCCATGAACAGGCCATTTTTAATACTTTTTTCCATTTTTAAAGAATTTTATTTGATGGAGAAAGAGAGAGAGAGAAAGAGAGAATGTATGCACCATTGTCTTCAGCCACTGCAAATGAAATCCAGACACATGTGCCACCTTGTGCTTATGTGGGTCTTGGGGAATCTAACCTCGGTCTTTTTGCTTTGTAGGCAAGTGCCTTAACTGCCAATCCATCTCTCCATCCCCATTCTCAACTGTTGATAGGTTCAGAGAACTCTCTCATCTCTTACTACCTTCCTCCTGCTCCCTCTTTTATTTATTTATTTACTGGTTTTTTTCGAGGTACAGTCTTGCTCTAGTCCAGGCTGGCCTGGATTTCACTATGTGGTCTCAGGGTGGCCTCGAACTCACAGTGGTCCTCCTACCTCTACTTTCCAAAGTGCTGGGATTAAAGGTGTGTGCCACCACATCCTGCTCTCCCTCTGTTTTAAGTACACTTCATTAAAACTTCTTGAGTAACCAGGGATGCTCTTGTACAGGTTTTGGCACTTGCTGGCTTCTCTCTTCCCCAGCAACTCACATGGCAACTTCCTTCTCAGCATATCACACAAATGCCTACTGTGTAGAGTCAACCCAGCTGACTATCACATTTCAGACTTCCCTTCCCTGGAGCTGACATGTCTTGTGCTCTATACTTAACACTCAGGAAAACTTGACAAATACAGGGAGGGATATATGCTGGTAGCCTTTGCTGTAACAGGATTTACTGCAGTCAATCAAAATCCCCCAAACTTGGGCTTAGGTGGGGATTTCTGATCAAATACTTTCCGTGTAAAAGCCCCATCATGCTAGCCAGGTAAAGCTTAGAAAGAAGACTGAGTTAGTCCAGCCTTGTAAAAATGCTATAAAGGGTTATATATTTTGAATCCATCTCGCTTCCTTCTGTAACACCCTCATAAATCACTTTCTGTTTTAGATGCAGATAACCCAAACAAACAAGTAAAAAAAAGAAAACACACACAAAAGTTGTGTATGGTCTTTAATATTGAGTTAAATCAACATTTTAATCTATTTGATGGCTAAGAATGTGGCTTCTATGGTGAAAACATTTGGGGGAAATTCTTATTCCATCACTTTAGGTGGATGTCTGGTAAGTTTTGTACCTTGCAGCATCCTCAGTTGTCAAGAGAAGGTGGTAATCTTTATTTGCTAGGGTCCAGGGGAGAACTAACTCTGCTAAGATGTCTACCATGGAGCAGCACACTGCTAGCCAGCTTCCTTTCACTTTCTCATCTGAGGAGATAAGTGCTCCCTCTCTCAGACTGTAGTGGAAGTTATGTTCTGCCCCACCATTCACAGTAGCTCCAGACCAAGGTCTAGACAGGGTTAACAGCAGCTGGGTTTGTATCTGTGCAGCTCAGTAAGGCGGGGACATAACAATGCTCAGAGTGATGCCAGTCACTCAAAAACAAAACAAAACAAAACAAAACAAAACAAAACAAAACAAAACAAAACAAAACAAAACAAAACAAAACAAAACAGTATTCTGTCCATACCTGATTGTGTCCCTGGGATCACCCTGCCCACTGGCTTCCTTTTGTAGCTACTGCTTTGCCTGTTAGCTGGAGAAAAACCACACATGGTGCTTTTGCCAGGCCATGGTTGAGAGGCAGGTGCTCTCTTGCTTAGCCCTGTGACTCAGGAGTCTCTTGGAGATAATTTTCTTGTCACCAGGTCTGAAATCCTCACTGGAAATCATCTTCAAGCTGTGGCCTGAAACAAGGCCAAATCCTCAAGCCTGAGTGTTTAGCGAGTTCCTCAAAGCACACCTTTCTAAGAAAAAGTAGTCATCATATAGCTTGACAAGGGGAATTAAAATATCATTGTCTTTTTTACATGGCTATTTAGAAATATATAGGAACTTTCAGAGTCTTTTGAAAAAAAAAACAGATAAAAGAAAGGAAGAATGAAAGAGAGAGAGAGAAAAAATAAGAAAGAAGGAAAGAAAAAAGAGAAAGAAGAAAAATCCCCACCCCCTCTATGGGCAGACATCTGAAGTATAGTCAAGTCTGAGATTAGTTTGGATGCCAAGAAAGTAGTGTTCTGAGCAAGGAAGAATGTGGCTATGGTGGTCAGGAGGTGGACAGCTGTCCACACCTAACAGCTTTTTAGTGCCCCCCACTCTTGCAGGGGACTGCTTTCATCAGTTAAAAAAAAAAACTTTAAAGGTATTAAAAAAGAAAAAGCAAAAGATTTAGGACATACTGATGTCACTAAGAGGGGAATCTTGGGTTCTACTCACGAGGTGGCAAGGATTCCCTCCCCCCAACACAGATGTGCAACTTTGCTGTGAAAGGTGGTCCAGATAATGGGTCACATGCCAAACCACGTGGAATGCCCAGAGGCAACTCCAAAGGGCCCAGCCCACTGGTGGGTTGGGGAGGGGGGAAAGGGGTGGGCAGCTGCCAAGGAAGCCAGATGCTGTCACTTTAAAAATATCTTCTGCTGCCTGACATCTGCAAGTGCAGGCTGCTTTTCCTCTCCAGGAAGGGTGGGCAGGGCTGGATGGCCAGCCAGGCAGCCAGGCAGACAGCAGCAGCAGTGCTCTTTGCTCAGAGGGACCAAGAGCCATTCTGACCGCAAGTATGCCCATTTGGTCTTGTTAAATCACCGCCAGCATATGGTGAGAGACATCTGCCCAGGATTTGGATCTCATAGACGGCAAGTGGAGCGCTCAGCACAGCTTTCTGAGGCCTACTATCCACACACAGAGAGAGGCATCTACATGATCTGGGCCTCTTTTGACAGGGGCACTGAACCCCAAGAGTCACTCCAGGGTCACGCCCTACATATCATCACAATAGGGAATGATGACATAGTTTCCTGTAGCCTCTGCATGCTTCCTTGTGCTAGGGAAGAATCTACCCTTGTGGCTTGGCTTGATGTGGGGTCTGATGTGGACCTGGTTCTACAGTGCCAGTGGCTGTCTCTACTCAGGTGTTCACTAAATGTGATCTTTACCTTCCATTTGTAAAAGTTGGATGTGGCCTCAGACAAGTTGCATTTTCAGGAGACTAGAGAATGTCTAGTACTTTTCTTAATCACTGCTCCATGTCTAGGGCTGAGTGAAATTCATCTCCATAGGAATTGCACCTGTCCTGAGCTACCAAGTCATGGCCTCACTTCCAGAACTGGCCATGATGTTTGCATCAGATTTCTTTTCCAGGGATAGTAGGGAGTTAGTGGGGTCTAAAAAAAGACTGGGCCTGGGCTGGAGAGATGGCTTAGCGGTTAAGCGCTTGCCTGTGAAGCCTAAGGACCCTGGTTCGAGGCTCGGTTCCCCAGGTCCCACGTTAGACAGATGCACAAGGGGGCGCACGCGTCTGGAATTCGTTTGCAGAGGCTGGAAGCCCTGGCGCGCCCATTCTCTCTCCCTCCCTCTATCTGTCTTTCTCTCTGTGTCTGTCGCTCTCAAATAAATAAATAAAAAAAAAAATTAAAAAAAAAAAAGACTGGGCCTTTTCCCTGGGGGCCATTGAGTCTCCCTTTGCCTTGAACCTCAATTCCAAATAGCAAAAGTATCTTTTACTTTTCTTTCCTTCCCTCCCTCATTGTTCCCCTCTTTCCATTTCTCCCTTTCCCCTTCTCCCCCTTCTCTCTCCTCTTCCTCCCTCCCTTGCTCTCTCCCCTTTCCCCTCCCTCCCTCCTTCCCTCCCTCCTTTCTTCATTCCCTTCCTTCCTTCCTTCCTTCCTTCCTTCTTTCCTTCCTTCCTCTCTCTTAAAAACAGCATTCTATTGATTTATATTGTACTTCTACCTTACTGTTAAAATGACTACCATTTTCAAAAACATGGAGTCAATAAATTCTTCATTAGGGCAATGGCCCAGCCTGAAAGGAAATAAGGCAATACACCCCCACAATACTTCAAACAAGGAGAAATTCATGCAGATATCCTTGTGTAAGTGGCCTGGTACACTCAACAAGCCAGAAGCATACTGCTGTTCTTCCTTGCATGTGCCTCTTTCACGAACATCTCTAAAGACTGTGATATATCCTTGAAGTAGACATTATCTTTTCTAAATTGCTCTGGAGATTTCCCTGTACATTGACATTGCTGGTTGGTCTCCCCTCCACTGGGTGTTTGTGATTGCATTTCCACCCGTCATCTTCACCTGACACCAATCCCAATGGCCTATAACTGCCTTTCGGAGCCTCTATGCATCCAGGTTGCACTCTAGGGATGGGGCATATGGCTCGGTTAAGTCTTGCAGTGTCTTCCATCCTCTGGCCACGGTTTGAAGAATAGGCTCTAGGATTTACATAAATCCAAATGGAATGATGCAAAGTTTTTATTTTTTATTTTTTTCCAGTGGGGGAGAAACACTGAGACTTTCTTATTAAAATAACGAGTGTGAAGAGTGAAGTAATGACTAAAGTATCCTAGGAAAGCGAAATGGAAGAGAAGGGTCACTCTGAGGTGCGGGGCCAAGCCATTACAGGGATCAGTTCTGTAGTTGACCTTTTCAATGACAAGAGACAATGGGTATATAGGTGTGGAGCAGGGCAGTTTTCATGGTAAAAAATGAAATGTACATACAAATCCTGCATTTCATTTCTTTGCTGTGCATCCTGAAACTGAGATGGGCTACTCTGATGGCCATCTACATTGTTCTCTACATGCTGGCTTTGAGGTTCTTAAGAGGAGCCATTGTGAGCAATTTCGGTATAGTAAAATTCATTGCATCCCAGCACTAGTTCCTGTTCCATGATATGGTAGACTACAAACATCTGGAAGTCACTGGGAAAGACAGACATCCTTTTCTTGTTACTCTCAAAACCAATGTTGGCCATTGGTATCTGGTCCTTGAACCTGCCCACGCCATGTTGTCAATACCTGTAAGTTTCTGACAGTTCACTTAATTTTGCATTTTTTCTGAATGGTGTTAGATGAACTTCTCTGTCCTTCATAAGGGGTGGAATGTAATCTTGATGCCAAGTTAAGATAGCTGCCCCTTCATAGGCAATGCTGTGAAGACATCCAGTATAGTCATCTATAGTATATGTGAAGGCTGTTTGAATCATATCTATATTTAGCGGCGTAAGATGTCCAAATACCCTCAAAGAAGTCCAAAGAAGTTGTACTTACAGACATTTGGCCCAAGTTTATCTTTAGACTGTTAATTAAAACTTCACGCCAGGTGGGGTGGTGTATACCTTTAATCCAAGCACTTGGGAGGCAGAGGTAGGAGGTTCGAGGCCACCCTGAGACTCCATAGTGAATTCCAGGTCAGCTTGAGCTAGAGTGAGACCCTACCTCGAAAAACCCAAAACAAAACAAAACCAACCAAACAAACAAAAAAACCCCAACTTCAATTATTTATTTATTTATTTTGGTTAGCCAACTAAGGTGCATGCAAGGCTAGCAAGGCTTGGGCTGGGCAGGTTGGCTGTGCTTACACAGTGGGAATGATGGTGCCTCTGGTTGGGATTGTGGTAGAAGCAAGCAAGACCACAAGTATACCACAGAACACTTCTTGTGCCTCTAGCTCCCCACTTGGACTGACAATGGTTTGTATGAAATTGGCATCTGCTGAACTTCCATTATTAATGTATATCCTCACATGTTGTCTATATTAACCTGTGCTATTAGTTATCAGATTTTTAGGTTGCTAAGTTTTGGATGAAATAAAAAAGACTTTAACAATTTCTATGGACATATTTTATTTTAAAAATAATTGTCATCAGGGCTGGAGAGATGGCTTAGCAGTTAAGCGCTTGCCTGTGAAGCTTAAGAATCTCAGTTCGAAGCTCATATCCCCAGGACCCATGTAAGCCAGATGCACAAGGGGCGCATGTGTCTGGAGTTTGTTACAGTGGCTGGAAGCCTTGGAGTGCCCATTCTCTATCTATCTGCCTCTTTCTCTGTTGCTCTCAAATAAAAAAAAAAAAAAAACTAAAATAAAACAATAATTGTCATCATATATAAATTAATTTCTTTTGTTTTTATTTTTATTTATTTGAGAGAAACAGACAGAAAGAGAGAAAGAGGCAGATAGACAGAGAGAATGGGCATGCCAGGGCCTCCAGCCACTGCAAACAAACTCCAGATGCATGCACCACCTTGTGCATCTATCTTATGTGGGTCCTAAGGAATTGAGCCTCAAACCTGGGTCCTCAGGCTTCATAGGCTTCATAGGCAAGCACTTAATGGCTAACCCATCTCTCCAGCCCCATATATTTTTAAATGATTTATTTATTTATTTATTTATTTATTTATTTAATTTACCAAGTTCTTTTGCCACTGCAAATGGAACTCTAGAGCTTATGCTTTATGTGGGTAGCTGGGGAATTGAACACAGGTTGCTAGACTTTCAAAGCAAGCACATTTAACCACTGAGCTATCTTTCTCAGCACCCATTGTATTTTTAATATGGAACAAACAAATAAATCAATCACAAAGGGCTGATAATCCCACAGTCCTCACATACTAACCTTTTGATGTTAAAAAGTAGTAGCATATATCCACATGTAAATTCTACTTTTCTGTAAATTAGTCATTGGCATGAAAGATTTTAGCACTGAAGTGTGATCTTTCTAAATTCAGACTTTTAAATATTTTATTTTTATTTACTTATTCGAGAGAGGGGGAAAGGGAGGGAGGGAGAGAGAGAAAGAGAGAGAGAATATGGGCAAGCTAGGACATCCAACCACTGCAAATGAACATGAGACACATGTGCCATCTTGTGCATCTGGTTTACATGGGTCCTGGGGAGTTGAACCTGGGTCCTTTGGCTTTGCAGGCAAGTGCCTTAACCACTAAGCCATTTCTCCAGTCCTAGAATTCAGCTTTTTAACCTAAAATTGTATAAATGAGTCCCAGGTTCTCTGAGTAAATACCAGAGAAATGTCCTGTTGATTGGCCTTTTGTACACTATAACAATGTGACCTCAAAACATGCTGATAATCACACATCATTATTACAGTCATTTTAGTGTATGTTGACAGATCTATGGTCAGACTATGATATATAACACTGAACAATATAGAGGGCCAACATAAGAATGGTCATGGATTTGGCTTTGGAATAGAAATGTCTCTTTCCTGCTTTCATACTTCTGGCCTCAATTAAATGAAAAATATCTTGCAATTGTGAGTCAAGCTCTTAACAGAAATCCCAGATGTTACCACCTTCACTCATCAATACAATCAATACAATACATTAATACAATCAGAGTTGTATGAAGCTAGGCATTAAAATATATGGAAAAGGGCTGGAGGGATAGCTTAGCGGTTAAGGCATTTGTCTGCAAAGCCAAAGGACACAGATTCCATTCCCCAGGACCCACATTAGCCAGATGCACAAGGGGGCACACATGTCCGGAGTTCGTCTGCAGTGGCTGGAGGCCCTGGCACGCCCATTCTCTCTCTCTCTCTGTCAAATAAATAAAAATGAAATATTTAAAAATGGAAAAAAACCTAAAATATATGGAAAAGAAGACAATACAGGGACTCATCTCTTTGCAAATATCATCCATAATTGCAGTATTCAGTGTTGTAGTTAATCATAATAAGCCCATTTGTCTTTATCGTTGAGGATGAAGAAGTAAATATCATCAGGTTGAAACTACAAAATAATATTTTATCCAGAAAATACCAACACTCATATTTCATGCTATCTGAAAGCAAGTGGACCATATGATATTTATTTTGTATATATATATATATTTTTTTTTAAATTTTTTTATTCATTATTTATTTATTTATTTGAGAGTGACAGACACAGAGAGAAAGACAGATAGAGGGAGAGAGAGGGAGAATGGGCACGCCAGGGCTTCCAGCCTCTGCAAACGAACTCCAGACGCGTGCGCCCCCTTGTGCATCTGGCTAACGTGGGACCTGGGGAACCGAGCCTCGAACCAGGGTCCTTAGGCTTCACAGGCAAGCGCTTAACCGCTAAGCCATCTCTCCAGCCCGATTTTATATATATTTTTTGAAGTAGGGTCTTTCTCTAGCACAGGCTGACCTGGAACTCTCTTTGGAGTCCCAGGCTGGACTCAAACTCATAGCAATTCTCCAACCTTGGCCACGAGAGTGCTGGGATTAAGGGTGTGCCAACATGCCTGGTACCATATGATATTAAAATATTCTTCCATCTTTAAAAAATCAAGTCCATGTTTACCATGGGGCTTTAACCTCAAAGTTGTGACTGTGAAAAATAACAGGAAAGCCGGGCGTGGTGGCGCATGCCTTTAATCCCAGCACTTGGGAAGCAGAGGTAGGAGGATCGCCATGAGTTTGAGTCTACCCTGAGACTACATAGTTAATTCCAGGTCAGTTTGGACCAGAGTGAGACCCTACCTTGAAAAACCAAACCAAACAAACAAACCCCCTCCCAAACAAACAAACAAACAAACAAGAACAGGAAAATGTCAAGTAACATTTGTTCAAAGCTTTGCAGATACACAGTGTGCTTTTACTTAGAAATATGATTTCAGTTGTGATCTCCAACCTTATATTTTCTATACTGTGTTCTCTCAGTGACCGAGGCCATGCTCTGCATAGCCACAGAAACTTTTTCTGTACTCCAGGAACTGGTAGACCTGCCGTACTATGCTGTTTTGAGTTATTACTTCATATGCCTCTGTTCTGGACTGTGGACTTCTCGAAGGAATCGTGAAAGAATATGAAAGTTGTCACTAAAAATGGAGTCACTTGTGTCAACTCTGAAAACTGGGAGGTTTTCAAGGATGGGTGCTCTAGGTGAGCCTTGCATAGTCTCCACCAATACCATTCTGATGAACCTATTTTATTTTAAAAAATAATTTTCATCATCTATTTTTTAATGCTTATTTATTTATTTATACTTATGCACTGCAAATGGAGCACCAGAAACACTGTTCAGCAGGTGTATCTTCAACATGGATGGAAACCACTCCAGTTATCATGGAGACCAAGGAATGCTTCTTCAAAATGCCTGATACAGTATTTTTCATTTTTGCCTTGCGAACTTCCCCATGCCTTTGATCCCTCCTGCTTTGATACTGCTCTGATACATCTATAGCCTATGTGTGTGTGTGTGTGTGTGTGTGTGTGTCCTCCCAGCACGACTGATGCCATTCTCATAAAAATGTCTCCCAAATAAATGCCATGATTCTTTGGAGGTCTCTTCTTTCTTTCTTTTTAGATTGACAGAACAGACTATGTCTTTCTCAATTTTGTATTTTCAGTGCCAACTAATAGAATATCTGAGCACTGGGTGACTTTTTTTTTTATCAGCTCAGCATGTCCTCCTCATCAGTCATATTTATTAGGTAAAATCATATGGTATCCTTATTGAAGAATAGTTATTAAGCAACAAATTTGTTCATAAAATTTGGCAAGACACCACTGTCTCTGACATTTATCCTCTTAGTCATACCACTATTCAAGTTCATTAACATTTTGTGAGTCTGTTTTAAAAGCTTTCAATTTTTAACAACACGCACCTGCCCACCCCTGTACTCCATGTCACCTGTACAGCAGTTTCCTGAGGTTCTGTCTAGACTGTCCTTGCTGGAGAGGTTGGAGTTCAGAGATTCCAGATCTTTAAGGTATTTTATTACTACTTTGCATATCATGGTTAGTTATAATATGCTTTATTTCATCTGTTTTTCCCTCTTAGTACTGAGGATTGAACCTAGGGCTTCACATGTGGTAGACAAATGTTCTACCACTGAGCTATATCCCCAGCTTGATTTCATTTTCCTTGAAAAAAGAATTTGTGTTGAATTATTTTTGTCTATCAGAGTTCCAAAGCATACAGTAAGTGCTGGAAAAAATATTGGGCTAAAGAATAATTTTTCTGTCCACATTGGATCATTTGGCCTCTTATAATCTAGTTGCTGTCAGGACTTAAATGAACTCTTAGAGCCTCCAATCAAACTTTCTGGTCTAACCAAGAAAACAAAAACCTAACAACCTATGTTTCATTCCCCAGTACCCACGTGAAGCCAGATACACAAAGTGGTACACTCACATGAAGTTCATTTGTAGTGGCTGGAGACCCTGGCATGCCCATTCTCTATGCCCATCTCTCTTCTTTCTATATCTCACTGCTTTCAACTAAATAAAAATAAGAATATTAAAAAAAACAAATTAAAAGAAATTTGAGTTAAGCAAGAAAGTTATCATATCTTGTGGCTGAAATAATTCTATCCTAATAGAGAATTCCCTGAAGGCAAGTTCTGTGTCTTATCGATACCTTCTAATAGAATACTTGTTACAGAAAAAGATATATCATAAGACTTTCAGATGTAACTATATACGTTAATTGATCAGGGTAACATTAACCTTAGCACAGTGTGGTGGTTTGAAGAGGATGTGTTGAAGGCTTATGTTGCCAGCTGGTGGTGCTATTGAGAGGTGATTGGACCATAAAAGTGCTATGGATTGATCAATGGACCAATTCATAGCTGAACAGGCTACCAGGGGATGAGATCTATTTGGAAGAAGTAGATCACTAGGGGCATGCCTTTGAAGAGTACCTTGTATCTGACCTGCCCCCCCAACGTTCTGTTTCCAGGCAATTGTGAAGTGAGCTGCTTTCTTCCTCCACACCCTTTGCCTTGATGTTCTTGTCTTGCCATAGGCGTAAAAGCAATAGAGCAAAAATAAATATTTCTTCCATTGTCTTTTCAGATCCTCTGTTCTAAAGGCAAAGGCTAACTCACTCACTGAGTGACTGTGACCGCCAGGTGATGCAGTGTCTTAGATCCTCTACAAGTTACCACACAAAGGCAATCAAACATTCTTCTTCAAAAATAAGTTACTCCTCATTTTGTGATAGAGGGCCACATATCAGTGGTCCCACAATTAGTAGACATCAAAGCCATGATTAAGAAGCAGGTTCATGTGATTCCAAAGCCCATGCATTGAACCACTATACATTCTTTGATGTGACTTTACAGTGGTAGAATCCCTGGACTAGGGAGGAACAAGGAGGAGGGTGAAAAGGGCAAGGAAGGGAGGGAAGTTAGACTTGAAAGTAGGAGGAGAGAACTGATGACTACAAGGGCAATATGTACTGGGGGCCAGGGGTTGAGCCCAGTGCCCAGTTCCTAATATATATTTTCCAAAACCTATGGCCCATGGCAACTTCCCTGGTAGGCTTCCTAACAGGCCATGACTGAAGCCAGTATCACTGACTGCAAGGCAGGCCTGAGCTGTAATAGCAGCACTAATGGGAACTTGGCACTGCCCCAAGCCAGCATGGAAAGCGGCTGTTGGCTCCTGTAAAAATCCTTGGTCCAGGCCATTTTTTCCACAAAGAGAAATTCACCACCCCAAAGAAATGCCATCGCCTGTTTGCTGTGCCAAGCTCAAGAAAAATCAAGTCGTGAGACTCTCTCCCCTGCCTGGGTGAAATGACAGATAGCAAAAGAGCTTTCAGTTTCCTCTACCCCAAAAAAGTCTGCCAGAGATATAAATATTTAAAAACAGGAGCTAGACTGAGAGGGTTAGTTTTCACCGTGTCTTCTTTGGCAAGCGTTCGATCCACCCACCAGATATCATTTTATTCCATGTAATGGAATGGCAGTTCTGGGTCGCACATCCTAACTTCTGACACATTGAGTGGAAAAAAGAAATGACTGTGACCCTCACAACTATTTTTGTAGAGGAAGTACTCACAGACCCTGCTTGTGAATGCCAGGCTGAATAGAGCATGAGAGTACTTGCAGGTTTTTTTCCCCCCCGCTGCTGTTTCTTTATTTTTATCTCCTGCTAAGAAGTTCCCTCTCAGATTTCTGTCCAGTAGGTTAGCATACCTTTTCCTTGTTAAATGGGGTTTGCCATTTATTTTTATTTCTTATTTTATTTTTGACTGTTCTCATTTCAAATTGATGGAGCTGGGAACAGGTCTCTGAGTGTCTTCATTTTGTTTCTTTCATGGAGCAGTTTCCAAAACTGTAGTTCTTGGAAAGAATTGGAAATTATTAATTTCCTTTTCCCCACAAAGTAGTAGCTGCAAACCTCCATGAAATTAACCAGGCTTGAACACCACAGATGACCTTCACCATCTAGGCCTTCATAGTTTTAGGTGGATTAGAGGAAACTAAGGAGGATTTTGAAACAGGCTTTGGACTAAACCCCTCACCATGAAAATCCACTGAAAACCTGATAACTTGAATATATTGTGAACCCAGTCCTCAATGCTGCCTTTTCTATAGTACACTCACTTTATTTCTACATGTTTTATTTTCTTCAAGAAAGAGCAACAATGATGTGGATATTTTTCTTTATTTTTTATTAATTCTGGTCTGTTTTTCTTTCATTAACTTTCTTGTTCTAAAGCTGCTTGATTTTCAGAGCCCCTTTTATTGTGGTATAGGACTCACAAGAGTTAATAGGCAAAGGGGGAGGAACCCACTTGTTTTAAGCCTGGAGCCTATCACCTCTTCTTGGCAATTATACCACTAATGGCTGGGTCCCAAGCAAAGTGGCAAAGAATATCTCTTCTCACGTTCCCAACTCACAGTGCATTCCCAAATACCAGATGGTGTTTTTGGACTCCATCTCACTGTGTTTGATATGACAATACTTTTGTATAATGTTAAATTATATATAACTATTGCAAATAGCTGAGATCAGAACAAGGAGCAGAAAATTAGCCACGAGAAGGAAAGGTGGAAACTGAAGCCTGTGGACTTTCATCTGCCCCTGTTGTGCCCTGGTCCCCTTAGGTTTTCTTTTAATCTGCAGGGGATTGGCAGGAGGGATTGGGGTGTGTGGCAGAGGGGTTTGCAGCGTGGAGGCAGAGGAGGGGGAGGAGTGAAAAGTACCATGGCTGTTATTACAGGGTAGTCACATAGATTGGGATTTACTCTGTGCTGAAGTTTGGTACCATCTCATGCAAAACTTGTCAGATGTTTTGAGAGCAGTGTCACCATCTTTCAATAGCCCAACCCTCAGAATAAGCCAGAGAGATTGATAGAATCCATGAACACCCCATATAGAAATAGTGTGTTTTCATTTGCTGTTGAGGGGCAAGCAAATGAATGATTAACTCTGGGAACTTCAGTCACTGCCCTCAAAGCCATTAGCGGGAAGAGAGAGAGAGAGAGAGAGAGAGGGAGAGGGAGGAGAGGGGGAAAGAGGGAGCCACTTTAAAGAGCACAAAGGAATCCTACAGAAAAGTAGGGAGCACAGGAACATAACAATTTGATTTTAACCAGTGGATGAAACTGGACCTTTGTAATAAAACCATCTCAAAGAATCCATTCTTGAAACACATAACACCTACAGGACTATATTTCTACCCCAGCTGGCCAAATGAGGTAAACACATCTCCTTAATTTTAATTTTCTGGCTATTTGACAATAGACAACCTCTGGTTTTCTCTCCTCAACCTTCCAAAAGGCCTTATCTCCATCCTGCAGGACATACTGAGCAATTGCATTACAGTCAAGTGATAAATTGCTTAAAATTATTCTTAAAAAAATGAAAGTGCTGGAAACCTCTGAAGCTGCATTTTGAATGGAGGGTGGGCAGGACAATTTCCATGCTGCATATATCAGAGATTCTTTCAGCACCTCAATCCCTTCTTCATCAGCCATGTTACTTTCAGAGCAGAGCCTCAGAACCAAGGGCTTACCCTATTCATGCCACCTGGCTTTACGTGGCAGATGAGGTGCTCCCCCTCCCTGTCAGGAGTCCTTGTTCCATGCAACCCTTTCCCCCAGCCTCCCCCTCCCAGCTTATAGTATAGTGGCACTGTCCTCCCAGAGAGCTCTGCAGCTCCAGTGACTACTACATAATTAACAATAACTTGTAGTAATGCAATTTAAGAGTCCTTTTTAATGGGCAGGAATGGTAGAATGTACAGTCCATCTTTCTTTGTCATCTGAGAAAAGCGGCCCCATGCAGAGCTGCTGGTTGCTGAGTGACGCTTTGTTGTCGGCACCAGACACAGTACCAGCTGCACTGGCAGGTAGCCGAAGCGCAAGGAGATAGCTGCCAAACCGTGCTATACAAAGGGAGCCCTGCCAGAGAGAAAGGGACCTTTGCATGCTCTGACCTTTGACCAGCAAGCCAGCATGGATCCCATATTCATCCTTTCCAGACAATTGCATCTTTCATTCCACCACAAACTATGATTAGAAAGGGACAATTTGTGGCTAGAATTGGTAAGCTGTAAGTTCTCGGCAATGGAGTTCATGTATTTTTTTTTTTCCCTCTAGTTGTAGCAGTGACAATATTTTTCTTATTCTGGGGTTAGAAAGAGATAAGAAATGAAACAAGGGAAAATTAGCAAAGCAAAGCAGTTCCCAGCAGCCAACTTGTATGGGGTAGGGATTCAGGGTAAGTGAAGAGGGCTTAGCTAATGACCATATGGCATTTAGAAAGTCAAACGGAAATTGAACTCTCACCTGATAGGGGACAGCTTATCATAAGGAGACACACAGAGCTATGCATTTTGAAGGAAATTGTTATCACATTCAACACTTCTATTTAAGACTTCTTTCATCCCATCAGCAAGCTTTTGTTTGGTCAACTTAGATTAATGAGAAAATAACAGCTTGTATTTGCATATATTCTAACACATTCACTTTTGTTCTTTGAAAAACATCAGCGATCCTTGGAAGTTGGCTTTTATTCTGTGTTTTAAAGCCATTCTACATCAGGACCTGAGAAAAGAACCCCTAAGGCTCAAGTGAGGACCACCTCAAAGCCATAGCCTTTTAGAGCTTGTCTGCCCCGTGTCGTCTAGTGGACGGAACAACCATTCGTCAGCTCTGCCTACCTAACAACAGCATGCCACAGTGCACCTAGGAAACATACTGACAGCAACACAAAGAACCCAATTTTCCAACTCTACATCTTTACATCTTTTCAGGAAAAAAAAGTCTGTTGTGTATGAAGTAGCTTATCTAGGAGAAACAGCTTTTCTGGAATAGTCCTTATTTATTTGCTTCCCCATCAAAGGCATGGCTCCTTGGCAGCAGGAAAAAAGCAAGGTCAGCCTGGAGGACCACACCTGACTTCAGGCACCCAAGTGGGCTGTCTGGTCTTTATTTTCACTCTGTATGAAGCTAATGGAATTTGCAATTGATTAACCTCAAATCTGGAGAAGTGATCCAGTCTGGAGCTCCAGCTGGTGGAGCTGGGACTTCTTGTCTTTGGGAACTGAGTCAGACAGCAACAAGTGTGTCTTTTTAGGGGCAGCATCTCTGGGATGCTTTGAGAGGGAGTGGCCATGGGTTCAACAGTAGCCAGCAGGAGAGAAGGCAAGTTATGTCTAGCATCTGAGTTCTAAAAATAAAATGCTGATGTTTAGAAGGCAGATTAATCCAGAAACATGAGAGCTTCTAACTTAAACAGAAGTCCTTTTTACACGGACTCTCTGCTGTGGGGAAAAACAGCAGTGTGATGGGTAAAGAACAGTGTTAGAACTAGGCTGCCTGCCTTTGAACGCTGCTGTCTTGCTGGGACTCTGGAGGTTAGTAAACTTGGTGCCTCATCTTCCTCATCTGCCAACTGGGACCAATCATAGTAGTGAAGGAACAGTAATGAAGGATAAGTGGATTTGTATTTTCAGATCTTCAGAGTAGTGCTTGGCCCACTGTAAACTTATATTCTCTTCCTCAAAGCTAGTTCTTTAAAAGAACACGGATATATTTTCAGGAAGATGTGAAAATGTATATTACTTTTACTCGGCTTGCAATAGGAGAAATTATACATCTGTTCATTAGTTTATAAACACAAAGATAGTAGAACAGATAGCTTGGTCTCCTGTTAAATGCATAGCATAAACAAGGAAAAGGTTTGCTTTGACTGAGGCAGTAAAGGTTGCTGTTTGATTTTCTGAGGGGAAGCTTCCACATATGGTATATTTAGTGCATGAAATGTGGCAGTTGGATTCTTGCTTTTTTTTAATTGTCATATAAACAAATAATTCCAAACATATTTCTTCTTTGTGGATTTGTTTCTATTTTGCAAATTGTTTCAGGCATCAATAAACAGGATTATACAAATGTGCATACAACTGCAAAACTCATTTAGTTCAGCAAGTGCTTCTCACATATTCATTTACTCAACAATGCTACTTTCAAGTCATGTCAACCTCACTCCATTTCTGTCTCATGACTAATACAGTGTTACTCAAACCCACTTCACATCATACACCCAAGACACACCACAAACCTTTGGGATGTGTACCACCTGGTGTCTACCTCAAGTCAAATAAAGAAAGAGGCCGTTCTTAATGAAACTTCTTCCCTGGCATATGTATGATGTATGGGACTGGTGTCCTTGGCCAGAGGTTACAGTGTAAGATCAGTAAGGTGGAAGCTTATGGGGGGGAGGAAACAAAGAGCGAAAAGCACAGTAGACCAATTAAGAGACTGTGAGTGAGAGGCATATGGATATCTGAGAGGGCAACGCTTTCATTGTCTCTTCTTTTATATTCATGAGAGTCAAAAGAAATTTTCACTTGCAAAATTATACTCTGCCAATTTCAAAATATCCCAAATGGGATCACTAACATCCCTGGATGATAGAACGAGACACATGCTGGAGCCTCTCAGAGGATCTACTACGTGGTGTGTCAAGTAAGAGCTTTCTAAACATACAACCACTCTAACTACGGCAGACAGGAAAACAATACCCATTATTCACTCAAGTTTCTTGAACTACAAAAGGCGAGTGATAACAACATATGCTCTAAATGTGACCCGTGCAGTTTAGCTTAAAGGCAAAATAAGATAAAAGTCAGCACTGTATACAGAGCTTAAACAGAAACATACGTATCTATATACTTTCTTTCCCTTTCCATATGTTGCCTTGTGGTAGAAATGCTATTCCTGCATCTCACACCTTTTGCTTCAAGACTCCGAGCCCTGTCAGGAACACTAGCTCAGGGGAGCTGGTGTTAAGGAGGGACTTCTATACTCAGGTGCTGGGGAGGTGGGGGAGTGCGTGCTCTCTCTTTAAAATTTTAGTGACAATACAAATAAAGCTACCCCTGCTAGTGCGTTTATTCAGAGACAATCTTGTGAAACTATCACTTATTTTTTATTTAACTTCACTTTCACCCCTGAACCTACCACAAAGCATGTCTATTGACAGTAAGGGTAATGATAGAAAACTGTCTTCCTCAGGCATCTCTTTTGGATAGAGGTTGGCAAACCAGCAAAGGGAAAGTTACAGCTCAAGGAGGTGAGTTCCTAACATAAATCACATATTTTTTCTTCCCAGTAGTTGAGCTTTGGCAGCTTAGCATTGAAACTGGTGACTATCTTCCTCTGGGATGCAAACCCTTGGGCTCTGGTGGCAAGGCAACTCACAACACACAGGGCTGTGTGTTGCTGCAGTGCTGCCCAGGACAGAGGTGCCATGATGTGAAGCTCGAGTCCAAGCACAATGGCCTCAGGACTTGTCCTCCAGCAGGCTTCTTAGGGGTAGCAGGCCTCTAACCTGAGGGGGTGCCTCTAGCATCATTAAGTTCTCAAGGACTTCCTGTCCTCTCAAGGTGGGCTTTCAGTTTGCTACAGTGGTCCTATGTTACACCTTTTTGAATTTTGAAGAAATTATAAAAAAGTCATATTGCTTTTCAGAGACATGTACATGATAGAAGTTCTCATTTTGATGAACTCACATTTGTAAAAAGTTCATGGGTTAGATGGCTATGATTTCCCTGGTGAGACCCAATAAGATAAAAGACACAGAAACACTATGGGGACCAGGAAGCCCTTGGAATTTTATTTTCAGGAATACCTCATAGAGCTGTAGCAAGAAAAAAAAAAAAAAAAAAAGAATCACTCTTTCCTTTCTGTGCCCTAAACACCAAACCCAAACTCCAAACTAACAAAGACACAATGGAGAAATAGATGTATTTATGTAATAGTAATGATCACGGCATATGGCGCTTCTGAGAATTTATTGTGTCTGGTACCATGCTAACTATGTTAAACCTTCACACCCTTTAAAAGTATAAGAAAATAGGCTGTTTGTCTGCAGGCTTCCAGCACTTTGTTTAAATTTATTTATTTTTAACTTTTGAGACTAAATCTTCTCATATAACCCTAGCTGGACTCAAACTGTGTATTCTCCCAAGTGCTGGGATCATAGGCCTATGCCACCATGCCCAAAGAGTTTATGCTCTTAATAACTGCTTTAATTGTCCAGACATAATACACTTTCAGTAGGTTCCTATGGCCTGTGTAAAGTACAGAGGGAATGAAGCAATTCAAAAGCTAAATGAAGGTCATGCCTTTTCTCTTCTTGTCTGATCACATGGCCTATATCATTCTTGCCTTCCTCTCTTCAGTGGCTGGACAACTGCTTGTCACAAGTACACATGCAATGAAAATCCACCTAATTCATTAGTAAATGAGTTGAACTTTGATTTTCTGAAGACATATTTACCTGCCAGTTGATTCCGGTGGCACATTTTCAAACTGGTCTGTTTTGCCAGGTCGTCTCTGCTGCCCTATGTGTGCTCATGGCGTTCAAACTTATTGGTAGAACAGACTATGAAAAGCATGACTAGGTCCATAAATCTAGGGCTTGTTATAGGGCACAAAGGAAAAGTGTGCCATTGGCAGCTAGAGGAAGGATTCAAGAGAGGCTACCCATTCATTTAGAAAAGGTGGCAGCAAGTGATAGAAATTCAGGAGAAGCAACAACGTTCCAATTAATGACAAATCTGCCCTTAGCACCTGGAAGGATGTTTAACATCACCAATAATTGGAAAAGTACAAACCAAACCACAGTGAGACACCTCTTGATCTGCATGAGGTCACCTATAAACAGACAAATGTGCACAAGTGGTAGGGAATGATACATTGGGACACTTGTGGAGAAAATAGGATCTTTGTACATCACCAGTGGCAGTGTGAAATGGTGTAGGTGCTATGAAAGAAAGTGTTGAATTTCTTCAATAAACTAAGCACAGAATTGCCATAAATTGAGCAAATCTAGTTATACAGCCAAAAGAATTAAAGGAAGAACAAGAACAGAACTTATATACTTATTTACAATAGTTAAAAAGTGCAAAATCTGCACATGTTTACCAACGGATGAATATACTAATGACATGGTGCCTATGTCATTGATCTTCAATAAGAGTGGAAATTTTTACTGAATGAAATGGGCCACAGAAAAGATAAACCTTAATGACATGGTGCTAAGTGAACCAGACCAGAGACAATGGGGCAAATATTTGTGATTCTATTTTATAACATACTGAGAACAGTAGTTAACTTCATGCTGATAGAAAGTAGAGGGAGGGCTTCTAGGTGCTAAGGGCAGGGAAATGTTTTTAATGGACATAGAGGTTTAAATGCAAAATTTTTAGTGGTGGATAGAAGTGAAGGTTGTACAATAATGTGAATAACTTAATACCATACATTGAAGGTTAAAATGTTAATTTTTATTATACAGATATATTCATACCCTGAAAACCCTCTACCCTCACAAGCTAGAAGTGTGAAAGTGATTGTGAGTTTAGGATAGGTTTAATCTCTTGTGACAATAACAGATTCTCAGTGCTTACCTTCAAAGTAGAAGTGTGTTGGGCGAGAGTGCTGACGGCCCCTTGGCATGCTCCCAGGGCCAGGGATGTGCGTAACAGCTGCACAGCCCCAAGCGCGTGGTGTTCCCGAGCCTTTTGGTGAGGCTACCATCTGGCACCCAGGGATCAGAGCACCCAATCTCTACACTGAACACTTTATGAATTTGAGTGAATCTAAGGGTGTTGAGCACAAAATCCATGGCTTGCAAAGCTGATTCTTCATCTTTGCTTTCAGGTTTTACATGAATTTTATGTGAGACAGATATCATTTACCACAGGTTGGTTTAAAGGACATCTCTTTTAGGCACACTCTCCTAATAAAGGCCATTTAAGTCAGGAACTGGTGATGCTTCTGAAGATGTGCAGTTTCTATCATGATAGGCGATACCGGGTGAGATGGCCTCAGAACCAAGAAAGCTTTGTAAAGATGACAGTCTAATAGCAAATTACTTCAAGCCTAAAGTGGTATTATACTCACAATGATATTAATATTTTACAGTTTGTATTATTTTCAAAATTTCTATAGTTATTTAAACATCTATGATTGTGCTAAAACCTTTAATGCATACTTGTGAAGAAGTCAGAGCAGAAGTTTTGTCCAATCTATACGTGAGAAAATTGCCCAACATTCCTTGAGCCCATGCCTGTGCCTTGATTGCCCTCCTACCCTCAGGACTTGGCTTTTCACTCCAGTTCAGAACATAGTAAGTCCCCATGAGTTCTTGTTGAATGACTACAAATGCACCTACAAGTTTTAATTAATTATTTGCTTAAGGTTATGTAGGAATGAGAATGGGGGCTATTCCTCCTGATTTCCATGACAGAACCTTGTATGAAAATAATTTTCCCTGCTAAATTCCATTTGCAGAATCTGTCGACCTGTGACATTAACTACACCAGAGCCATTCAGCCACTGACTTGGTGGGCTAAATGCCTGGAGGATTTTGTGAGTGAAAGGTACCCATCTCTACCAGAAGCTGCCAGGGAAAGTATGCTCTAACACACCCTCCCTATCAGGAGGCATCTTTCAACCCCTCCTCCTGTACTGAGCTCTCTGATACTCCAGCTTTTGTAGCCCTACGTCATTCTTGTCTGGTGGTTCCTTACGGACCTTCTAGACTCAGTTCGGGCCAGACTTCTTGTATCACATGACTTTCTATTGCTATCTTATCAGGCAACCCCTCTCCTGTTTCACTGTTCCAGGACTCCCTGCCTGGTCCTGAGCCTTTGGTAGTTGCCGGGTGACTCTCCTCCCTTGTCACCCCCATTCACACAGCTCTTCTCATTCCCTGCTCTCTGTCTCAGTCTGCTATGTTTCCTATTAGGGCAGCATGCATTTTAGATGTCACTTCAGCATCTGTCTTCATGGCCGTGGTGCCTCTGCTCCCACCATCCCCCAGCCCTGTTCCCAGAGAGGCAGACACCAGAGCAGGGAGCATCAATTTACAGTTTCTGGCCAGATACCAGATGTTCTGGGTGGAAGCAAATTGTCATAGAAAATGTTAGTCATTTTAGATAAAGATCAATGCTAAAAGTGGTAAGGACAAAAACGCACACAAAAGAGCCACAGTTTTTATTGTTGTCATCATAATTAATAGCAGTCTGAGACAGTCAACTCCTTCTCTTTTCCTCCTCTATTTAGAAATGATTATAAATCCCCCCCTTCCGAAGCTTTCCATCTACAGTCTTTATCATGCTTGGAAGGGACAGGTGGCAGATTCCTTATCTGGATGCTTTGCTTGTAATATTTGCACATAACATGAAAAGTTATCTTGGGAATGATTTCCAAGTCTAAACATAAAATTCACTTATGTTTTTTATACACATAGTCCAAACTTAATTTAATACAATAGTTTCAACTAGTTTTAGGTATGGAGCAAATTTTATGGAATAGAATTATATTGGTCCTCAAAAGTTTAGGATTTTAGGACACTTGGTGTTTGAATATTATGATCGTATATTCTCACCCTGCATCTATAGGAAAAAAAAAAAAAACCCAAACCTTCATTTCAATAAAAAGGTGCCCAAACTCTAAGGAGTGCATTTTCAGGGGCAATGCCAACACAATCCAGTCTCATCTCTCAATTTTGGAGATGATGAGATAGAGACTGAAGTTCTTCAAAGATCAATACCTGGCTCATAGTTCTGCAACATGATTGCAAAAGGATTGGGAAGGGCCACTTTCCATAAAACTAGTCTTGGACAATGACAACATGCAATAGCATGAGAAAGACACAGAAATGCAACAACTGATGCTTAGTTTACACCTAGCTTGTCTAGCATCTTTCCAGCTACTTACCACAGAAACGTCCATGTTTTTTTCCAGGCAGTTAGAAATCAGTAATTTAATTTTTTATTTGCATAATATACTTTTGAGGCATTTTGCTTAATGTGACAAAGGTCAAAGGCCTATAAAGATGTATTTATGCCAAAGATGATACTTCCACAGGAACTGAAATACTTCGTTTTGGAGACAGATTGTGCTATGAAGCTTAGGCTGGCCTCACACTCATGATCATCCTCCTCGACCTCTCAAGTGTGGAATCGCAGGCGTTTACCATGTCACTCAGCTGGAATTAGGTAGAGACTGTTTATGCCATCTCTGCACAGGCTATGGAGATGGGTGCTGGAGACGGAGAACACTCACACTGGGCTGGGGATTCATGGGACCCCTGGTTGTATCTCCAAAATGAGAGGACAGAGCTCACTGTTATCCATACAGTAAGGGCTTTCTCCTAATGTGTGCAGCATGGAAGCTCAGGAAGAAAAGCCAAAGTGAAGATTAGGATAAATAAGGGTCACCAGGTTTGAGAAATGTTGGTAGGTACCTGTGCACATTTACCAGGGGATGGGGATGAGAACAAATGTCCTGCGATCAGCTACGTAATTTGGAACTAAGAAAACTGTAAATGACTTGTATACATTTGAAAAGAGAAGTGGATGCTGTTTGTCTTTGATGCCTCATGGCTACTTCCTGATTGCTTCTCTTTTCCCTTGGCCTTGTCTGTCCTTCCTGGTAGGTGTGGTGACAGTGACCTGACTTAAACACTCATATTTACTCAGTCTATGCTGGCTTTAACTCTGCTGAGACCCAGTAATCAATTCGTTGATGCAGTAAATTAATTTATTCCTACAGTAAGGGGCATGTTATGCCCACAGGTGGCACCTCATCCATATAACATGTAAGCTTTTTACAGGAAGAATCTAGAATCTGCACTTCCATTTATAGCATGTGGGTAACTGCTTACCCCATCTATGTATAATGATGAAGGAAATAATGTGAAGAAAGTAAAATGGTGGAGTATTTAATGTTTGCTACTATGGGATCAAGGTAACACAAAGGTCAAATAGCCAAATTGCTCCCACTTCCATGAGGACAATTTGGGGTGACTTCAACTTGTATGAACCTTGATTGATGTATGGGGGGTGACCCCCTTGGGTCCCTTAAATGATATCAATGGGAATGGAAAGAATGTGATGGTAATCAGACACATAGCTCTCAGTCGAACCCAAGCCCATCTCAGGCACTTAATTTATGAGATCAAGAAGAGGAGAGCCTCAGTTGTCACACTCCCTTATTGTACAGCAGCACAGAAAGTCTTTCACAGGATGGGCAGAGAGCTGTGGAAACACCAACATGAGTATATGGCATCATACAAGCATCATGTCATGTCTGTATAGATATTGTTGTCAGCTTAATTTCATACTTGTGGATTTTATTTCATTTATGCTTATTGCAGATTTTATTGAATCCAAGAAAGCTTATTCACTTAAAATATTTTCATTAGGGCTGAGATTGCTTAGTGGTTAAGATGCTTGCCTACAAAGCCTAAGGATCAGGTTCGATTCCCCAGTACTCATGTAAGCCAGATACACATGGTGGTGCATGCTTCTGTAGTTCATTTGCAGAGGCTAGAGGCCCATCTGCCCATTTCTCTCTCTCATAAATAAATAAATAAATAAATTTGCAATGAGGGAGCGAAGGAGGGAGGGGAAGAGAAAGAGAGAGAGAGAGAGAGGGAACACAAGCAAGTGCTAGGGTCTCCTGTCATTTCAAACACATTCCAAGTGCATGTACTACTTTCTGCAACTGGTTTTCTGTGGGTACTGGGGAATTGGACTAGATATCAGGTATTGAAAGCAAGTATTTTTAACCACTGAGAGATCTCTCTAGCTGGCCTCCTATGAGAACTTATCAAAAGCAAAATAAACAAAACACCTTGATTATTCTAAGCTACACAAAAGGAAATGTGAACTTTTCTTGCTTTCTATTTATTTTTCTAATGTAGTAGGTTAACCATGTGAAGAATAATTGAGATTAGTGTTTCTCTACACATTACATGGCACATCTATATCAGCAGAGAGGACATCTCAAATCATCCTTTCTTTATTTTAAATTAATTTACTTATTTATTTGCAAGAGAGAGAGAGAGAGAGAGAGAGAGAGAGAGAAAGAGAGTGAGATAGCACATGGCAGGAACTGTAGCCACTGCAAACAAACTCCGGATACATGTGCCACTTTGTGAATCTGACTTTCCATGGGTACTATGGAATCAAACTTGGCATGTTAGGTTTTTCAGGCAAGCATTTAAACCACTGAGCAATCTCTATAGACCTCAAAGAATCCTCTCTCCTGTTCTTGCCTGGTCTTGGTAGCATGTCACATTGTGGGGTATAGCCATGGCTGTAGGAAGTCCCAGTCCTCAGGTATGCTGATAATTCCCTATTTTAGAGTCACTTTAGAGTATTTGTCTCCAATGCAGGTTCAAAAGAAAGGCCATGGGATTTGGGGCCACCTTAAAATAATATTATGTCACAGAGAAATGTGTTAACTCTTTGAGTCTCAAGGTTTTGGTGGGAGTGTCTGGAACATAGTGGTAACGGTGCTTACACTTGGAAGGATATAGATTGATGTATTTGAGGATATCAGAAGATCATGGAACACAGAATGGTGCTCTTTAGACTTTGATTTACTCTGGTTTATAACTGTAAAGTGGTATGTAGTCATTAACCAGTGCTCAGAGCAATGATTCTGCTCTTGAGCAATAAGGAAAGATAGTGAGGTTGGGGAGACGGCTCAGTGGTTAAACACATTTGCTTTCACGGCCGCCTGGTCTGGGCTCAATTCTTCAGCTACCCACCTGAAAGAGGGCAGGCATTCGTGTGTAGTAGCTTCAAGAGATCACAGCCTGTGTGCAAGTGCGCGCGCGCGCACACACACACACACACACACACACACACACACACACACACAAAAAAGCTTTCAAAAAATATCAAATAATGATAGCACAATTTCTCATTGAGGCAGAACAATATCCTGTTACATTTTTACAAGGGCCTACCCTCCAGAATAGACCCCCAAATACCTTTGGATTAACTCTCAGCTAACAAGAGTATAAAAACAACTAGACTGGCTCTTCAGCCCAGATACTGATAGCATTGTATGCTTTTATAGATACTAATAAGTGGCCAGAGGCTCAATCTGAAATGTGTACCCTCTACAAGTAATGTTACAGCTTTGCAGAATTAACCTCTTCCAATTGCAGAGAATGTGCATCTTTCTATTTAGTCAGCATTTTGAGAGCTGAACTTTCAAGCCAATGCATCTTAGGAAAGGAGGGATAGCAGGAAAGGTGCTCACTGAAAAATAAAAAAAAGTCAACCTTTCATTTTTTTTTTTTCACAACAACCTCCCCAGAGACCTAATATTGACTGCTTGACTTAAAGAATGAGTTGTACAAGCTCATGGAATACAGAAATTTCAACTGTCACTATTAGAAATTAAATGTCAGTTGAGAAGAAAGAGTATTCCCTTACTATGGCCTTTCCCCAGCCTACTCAATTGGCTTACGTCTTGCCAAGTTGTTGAATGCATTGGGTGAGACACTTCAGATGCTCTTCTCATATGAAGGCTTCTACAGGCTCTGCTGCTTCTCTGAGATGCTCCTCCTTCTTCCTGTCAGATTTATACCTCATTCTTCAACATCTAGCCTTGAGCGTCCTTCTCAGTGTTCTCTGACATTGAGATCCGTGCTTTGATTTCTTTTAAGGTGTCCTGCCCAAAGTTCTCTCACACCAGTTGAAACATTGTATTATAATTATCTGTGCCTCCTACTAGCAGGTATTTATTCCATGGATGTTTATAAAGTTCAACTACAAGTCTTACAAATACTTATATACCTACTGTGTGCTTGGAACTTTTCTAGGTACAGGAGATACAGTAGGGCAGAAGCGTATATCCCTGCTTTCCTAAAACTTCTATTTTAGCATAGATATATTGTAAGCATTTGTTGAAAAATAGGCAAAAAGTAAAACTGGTGTGAAGGAAATGGAGGGTGAATATGTGTGGTAGCTCATTAAAGGAGGATAGTCAGCCAGTAGGAGAACCTTCCAGGTGACATTTGCACAGAGACTTCAAGGAAGTAAAGAAGCAAACTTGTGTGAAGGAGACATTCCAGTTGAAGAAACAGCCATTGTAAGGGTGCCAGGTATGAATATTCCCATTCTGCTGGCAAGATGAGGAAACTGTCTGCTTGCTAATCTAACATAAGGGCAGAGAGCGGAGGTCACCTGCCCATCTAGCCTCTGTGCCCCAGTCCCAGCCCATGCTCAGTCATCTTCCACAGGGTTGTTTAAATGGAAATCTTAAGCATTACTTTCATGTTTATAATTAAAAATATTTTGCAGTTATAGTGTTTTCATGTTCTAGCATATGGCTATCTCTCAACCTTGTACTCCCTGTGGAGCCATGCCTAAGATCTCTTCTAAGACTTAGACTTGATTGCTTCTTCTAGGATTTTCTGTTATGTTTACTTCAAGGTGGCTTCAATCCCCAATGGGAGTGTTCCTGCCACTGCAGTAAGATTCAAACCTGGGTAGAAAATGTCATCAACTCTACTTCCCAACAATGCTATTTTAACTCTGTCCCCATTCTTATTCTTCCCTTTACACCTAAGCTGAAATTACATTGAACCCCAATACTAGTCCTATCCAAATCCTAACCTAGTCCTCTATGACCATGATGCTAAGACACTAATCCTATCTTTAACTTAATCCTAACCTTCACTGTGACCCCAGCTTTTCTCTATAGCAACCAACCAAGGACACCGGCATGCATCACTCACTGAGGTGCATCTCCCAGGGAGGCAGGCTTCTGTCCTGCTGTTCATGGTCCTTAGCTCAGCCAGGGTATCTGTGGACAACTTGTCCAGCTTCCTTAGTTTGAGAAATCCATCACAGACTTTGTCTTTGTAGCCCGAGTACATTGGGCAAATTGCTAAGTCTCATTGTGTTTTAGGAAGTTCAGGTATGTAATGAAGAAAATTGAATTTTAGTCATAGGTTTTCAATGAATATCCCATGGAGACAACAACAAAGCAAGAGATGGACCCACGTAGCTATCTGCCACTGTGTAAGTGTGAGTTCTAGGAGGCCTTGTGTATGTTCGTGGCCTTCTTAGGGGTCTTCTGATCTATGCACAAAGAAACTCCTATATTACAAACATAGTACATTTCATTTGGTGATAGTGTTTCTTGAACACTTGGTAAACATGATATTTCATTGTAATGAAGAGGCTAATATTTTTATCCCTTACATTTATATAGAAATTTGAAATAAAAATGTTTATTCTTTGCCATGTAAATTTAAAAGCTCAATGAAACAACACATAACACAATGTTTTATCATTGAACATGCATGTTAATTTGGAAACTATCATTTTACAATGTGTCTCAGTGCACAGTCACAACACTCAGAATATATCTAGTAAAATCTCATGGTTCGTCATTCTTTTAGATACACGTTCTTGTTGTGGGCCTGACTTTTGGGTATTTGTGATATTGTTTTGGCTAGTATTGGGAAGAGAATTGATTTTCCATGTGCCTTTTAACTTCCATTGTTTTATATTACTAGTTCTGGCTATCCCTTTAGCAATCTTTTTCATTTCAACATTTTCCCCCCACTTGGTTCTTTTGGGTTTTCTAAGAACTTAATGTGGTCACCTCAAGATAACAACACTTTAGTCTTTCTTCAAAAGTTATCTAATTTTGGGGCTGGAGAGATGGCTTAGTGGTTGAGGCCCTAGCCAAAGGACCCAGGTTTGATTCCCGAAGACCCACGTAAGTCAGATGCACAAGGTGCATTCATCTGGAGTTCATTTGCAGTGGATTGGAGACCCTGGTGCACCCATTCTCTCTCTCAACTTCTCTCTCTCTCTCTAGCCATCTCTTTCTCTCTTTCTCTCAAATAAATAAACAAAAATAAAAAATAACATTAAAAAATTATCTGTTTCACATCTAGGACACTAAATGATAATGGCAGTTGTGGGCATCTTCCCATTGTTACTGATTTTAATGGAATTATTCTTGTTTTGCCATTAAGTTTGATGTTGATTATTCTCTTTTATTATTTATCAGTTTTATTACATGTGCAAATTTTATTTTATTATAATTTTATTGCATGTGGCCAAACAAGAAAGCCTGTGAAATCTTTTACTTTTGGAATTTATAATGTGTGCATATATGTCCACATACCTGCACAACTTAGTGCATTTGGGGGTAAATATTTGATGCAGTTCTGTGAAACTGATGCCTGACTACCTAGGATTCAAAGCACATGGAACATATAAAACTGTAGTTCTCAGCTTGTAAGGACACTCTGACTTTTTCTCTTCTGCTCTTGTCTTTGGGCCTCCCTAGACTTTCATAGGACTAGTTTTATTACACAATGTGACATGTCAGCTCTAAAGTCCCTGTTATCCCTAAACAGTTGTTTTGGGGTCATTACCTTATCTGAATGAGTGTAGAGGTGTTATAGGCAGAAGAGGAATGAGCATGTCTGTGTCTCCTAGTAAGGCAGTGTGGCAATGACTCACAATCTCCACAAACATGTCCTTTATTTTATATGTGGGGCACAGCAGCTATGGGCCACTCATCTTATATTTCCAGTTAATATTATTGACAAGGAGCTGGTAGAATTTCCTAGAATTTTCAGTGAGCCAATTATTAGTATAATTCCTTAAGATCTTTAAGAAATCTTGTCTTCCTTGATGTCTTAAGTATAGGAAGGTTGGAAAGTGTTTCATTAGGGGTCTTGAAACCAGAGGTCTATAGTTCTCTTAGTGGATGCAGGCCCTGGTGTAGCTGTTACCCTTTGTAGAATGTCTACAGGACTGTAGATTTAAATACTGAATCACACTGAGCTGTGTGGGTGTTATTCTCCACATGGAAACATATTAATAGAATGATTAATAATGAATTCAAAGCTGAAGTTAAAAACAGTGTAACTGAACATTTCATTGGGTAGTAGATTCAGTTTGTTTACACTGTGAGTTCAGGGTTCAAATCACAGGTTAGTCACTTGCTAGCTTTTTGAGCCAAATTTAAATAACTACCTCAATTTCTAACCTGTAAAATGGGACTCTATCACAGGAGCAAAATGTAGAAGTGGAATGAGTGAAGTGATCTGTAGATGCTGACCCAGGGCTGGGTTTGATGATATGTTATCTATTATTATTATTAAAAATACTAGCATAGTTTCCTAATATAATTTTTTTAACAGAGAAGATATTATTATCGTTTATTTAACTGGACAATAGTAAATAAAACTGGAGAGTTAGTTGTACACAGCCATGATTCAGTCATTCTAGGGCACCAGTGGTTCCTGATGTTCCAAGAAAACTGCTGAGTAAAGGTTGTTGAGCGGAATTGGACATGTGACAATTTCAAGTATTGAAAGCATTCTTCTAAGTCAGCATGCATTTATGCTATACAGGAGTTCTTCCAAGTCTTTCTTATGAGCAGTTGTCTAGGGAAATGAGTTTGTTATCTAGAGAAGAATGTGTAGTTGCTTGGAAGAAGATTTATCACAAAGAGAATACTTTCCACACTATGGAATAAGGCTCTTGTTAACTCTCTGTTCTTTTATAAGCTCTAGGTTCTAAGAAGGTGAGTTAGCCCCATGGCACTTGCATTGTCTAACTTGAGTTGACAGCTTAGTTTAATCAACACATCAGAAAGCAATATCTTTTCTTTCAAATAGAAACACATTATCTTAAAGGGATAAGTTTGTTTTATATGCATTAAACATTTTATTATTTTGCAAGACTCTTTAACTGTTGAAATACTATAATGTAGCAGATAAGATAAAATGATGCTGATACCACCAGTGAAAATAATTACAAACTTAAAGATTGTTGACCCTTACCAAGTGTATAACATACTTAGGCATGCCATCAATGATTTTCACGCATGACCTATTCCTTACAACAATTCATGAGGCATGTCCTACAAGTGGTCTAGCTTTGTATGTGAACAGATTGAGAAATATGCCTGAGATTCTACTGCTATCATGATAGGGATTCAGTAGAGGCATATTCATTCAGGAACATGTGTTCTTAAACTATCTTCTCCATTAATTTCTCCCTTTTTTCCCCAGTGCTCATTCTCTCAGCTTTCAATTTCTTGAAATCAGCAGTAACTAGAAGAATCAGATGGATTCTCACCTCCCACCCCTATAGCACCATTAGCAATATGAGGCAAAGGAAATGGTGTAAAGATTTTGATTGAATGTGCCTATTTAGAACCTGTGCTTTTAGGATTGACAATAATCTCCTTTTAAAAATTTATTCTTATTTACTTGTTTGAGAGAGAGAGAGAGAGAGAGAGAGAGAGAGAGAGGGAGAGGGAGAGGGAGAGGGAGAGGGAGAGGGAGAGAGAGAGAGAGAGAGAGAGAGAGAGAGAGAGAGAGAGAGAGAGAGAGAGAATCAGAGAGAGGAGAAGAGAGAGAGAGAGAGAGAGAGAGAGAGAGAGAGAGAGAGAGAGAGAGAGAATGGCCATGCCAGGGCATCCAGCCACTGCAAATGAACTCCAGATGCATGCACAACCTTGTGCATCTGGCTTACATAGATCCTGGGGAATCAAACCTGGATCTTTTGCCTCTGCAGGCAAGCATCTTAACCACTAAGCTATCATTCCAGCCCTCTTTCTAATTTTCAAAGAAGCTTTTATCCCTGAAAATTAATCTGATATTCGGCTGGGAAGACAGTTCAGCAGTTAAAAGCACTTGCTTTCAAAGCTTTATGGCCTGGGTTTGATTCCCCAGAACACATGTAAAGCCAGATATACAATGTGGAATGGCCCATGTGTCTAGAGTTTCTTTGTGATGGCAAAAGGCCTTTGCATGCCCATTCTCTGTTTGTCTGTCTCTCTCCCTCAAATAAATAAAAAATATTTTAGAAAAAATTAATCTTCCATTTCTGGGATGAGGCTGTGAGTGCAGCAGAGCTTCTGTCTGGTCTTTCTCCTGGCTAACCTCTGTTCGCTCTTGCCAAGGAACAAGTTGGTCAGGAAGCCGCACAGCCATGGCCTTTAAGGATACCAGAGAGATACCTGTGGAACCAGGGTGGTCATCCACAGAATTCTGATCACCCTCAACAGCCACAGCAAGGTGAGGTCCCTGGAGAAGGTGTGTGCTGACTTGATCAGAGGAGCCAAGGACAAGAGCCTCAAAGGGAAAGGACAGCTAGCATGCCCGCCAAGACACTGAAAATGACTCCAAGGAAAACATCTTGTGGTGAAGGTTCCAAGACATGCGATCACTTCTCAATGAGTATCCACAAGATCCTCATTGATTTATGCAGTCCTGAAATTGTTAAGCAGATTATTCCATCAGCATTGAGCCAGGAATGGAGGTTAAAGTTACTATTGCAGATGCGTAAGTCAATTATTATAATAAACTGACGTATTCAGTTAAAACAAATTAATCTGGTCTTTAAGATAGTCCTTGAATCCTGTGTTGAGACTGACACCATTATCTTAAAGATGATGCAACTGGCAACCAGGGAGGTCAAGGGGTATTTTGAAGGCCATGCGGATTATTAGATGAAGAACCTGGACTATTTTAATATTTGTAGTAAAGAAAACCACAGTTACTAAAAGTGTATCATGTGCCATGCATCTCAGTAATGATTTCGACTTCTGAAGTCATTAAACCCTGGACAGTCATGGATAGGCCATCACTTGACAGATTCCTAGCATAGGACAGAACTAGGTCTCAAACCTTGATTTGTAACTTAAGTCTTTAATTTCTATTTTATTGGAGATAAATGAATTTTCTTTCAATACATACAAGGGAGACTTTACTTCCTTTAAAGTACTTTTCTGTGTGTGGGTAATATGAATCATGACAACAGTGATTAATAAAATGTTGGAGTATTTAATGACTCTACCATGTTCAGCGGATCAATAAACATTTGCTTATCACTTCCTACCATGCCAGGTACTATCCTGGGGCATATGAAAGCACATATGAGCAAAATCTTGTCTCTCCTGCAGCTTATGAAGAAAGTTAGGAATGTCTCATACATTTATGAACCTAAACAGTGCTTTGTTTATTGATGCATTAAGGGAATGTTGGGAGTGCTCCGAGAGTGCCTAGGACAGACACAGGGTTCTCTGGCATGGTCAGGAGCATGGAGAAGACTTTGTGAGAAAGCATGTTTGTTTCAAGAATAATAATTGAAACATCAACTACAAAGAAAATAGTGTTTTAGGGAAAGGGAGAAGAATGTGTGTACCACCTGAGACTTTGAGAAAGTCTCGAGGAACTGGCAATTCTGTGGTTGGAATATACTCAGAGGAAAGAACAATGGCTCCAACAGGCTTACAGTGGTGGACACATGCAGGCCTGGTTAAGGATTTCACCACTTATCTAATAGCAAGGAACAATCCATTGAAATGAAAGGTGACTCATGTCTAAAAAGAAACTTTAGCATTTAGTGTGAAGAACCAATTTTAAAAGTTCAACCGGGAAGCTATTGCAATTCAGCCTAGACTAGTCAGGAAGCCATTGCAGTGACTTGAGCTAGACAAGATGCAACCTATACTTGGGAGAGAATGGTGGAGGTGGAGAAAGTCCACAATATAGGAGGTAAATTTAACTCCCCAAATTTAGGATTTACTTTAAATTAGACACATGAGTAAGCAAGAAGAAAGGCTCAGAATAACTCCTGGATTTCTTGCTTGTGTAGTATGCTCTGTGCCCTTTAGCCATTCTGGATCTGCAGAAGTATCCAGAATGCTTGTAGTCAGTACCCATTCTATGGTCATGCAGCTTATCCAGGAGAGGGCAAGGATTCACCCAGGTCTGCTTGAATCTGCTTCTGAATGCTGTTCACTGAGGAGTGGAAGAAGCTCCATGGCCCGTCCTGGAAAGGGGCACCTGACACTCAGCAGGCAAGTGCAGAACAGAGTGAAGCAGATGGACGCACTCAGCTTTGAAAATACATGCTCTTCCTCCAAGCCATGCTCTCAGACGTCCACATGAGCTGGCAGCTGGTACTACTGCCGTGCTCAGGAGATCCTTAAGAAGAGAACTCATATCTTAATTGATTCTGTTAAATAGTATTTTATGAGAGACACACACACAGAGAGGGAATTGTCTTTCCAGAGCCTCTAGTCACTGTAATTGAACTCCAGATGCATGCGACACCTTGTGCACATGAATGACCTATGTGCACGTGTGACCTTGGGCTTGTGCGTCACCTTGTGCATCTGGCTTATATGGGTTATGGGGAGTTGAACCTGGTCCTTAGGCTTAGCGGGCAAGCACCTTAACTACTAAGTCATCTTTCCAGCCCCCAATTTTGTTAAATAATTTTATAAGTAAACAATGCATGATCATTTCAGCCAAGCAAAACAAAACCATATACACAGAAAGAAAGAAAAATGAAAGTCTCCCATTAAAGAATTCTTCAGGGGAGAGAGAATGCTTGCTTGGTTTTACTGATACTGCCCTGCATTATGACTAACCTAGCAGCTGTCACCTAAAAGGGTCACTGAGACCTGATCCTACAGAATGTTGGCCTTTATGACCCTAGTCTCCTCTTTGCGTGTCCACACTTGACTATCACAGTCTCTGAGCCTGAGTCAGTGTGGCAGGGTCAGCATAGCAACACCATTACAGAGCCAGAGTGACAAGCACTGCTTTGGACGTTTTTGGTCTCAAACTTCTTGCTAGCCTTTTTGTCTTCACTGGACTCGCTTTTTCCAGAGGCAGTGGCAGTGACTTGACAGTCTTCCCAGAATGATTTTCCTTTACAGTTTTTGCATTTGTATTCAATGAAACTTTCTGATGCTAGACTCATTCTATCTTATAATCCATGATGCATGATCAGTAGCTTTAAACTTGAGGTAGCAAACACATTCTGTGTGGTTAATACAGGACTGTACTCTCTGTTGAGTTGAGGTTGCGTGAAAAATAAGTATGCTTTGCAGATGGCCTCAGAACCACAGTTCCCCATTATATTTGATAAAGTTTTGGTGTCTCTTATGATCTGCCTGATGTGAAGACATTTGTATTTGTGACTCTCTGAGTTAAGCTTTTTTAGTTTTTTAAAATTTTTTTTGTTATTTTTATTTATTTATTTGAGAGCGACAGACAAAGGGGCAGAGAGAGAGAGAGAGAGAAAGAGAGGGAGAGAGAGATAATGGGTGCGCCAGGGTTTCCAGCCACTGTAAACGAACTCCAGATGCGTGAGCCCCCTTGTGCATCTGGCTAATGTGGGTCCTGGGGAGTCGAGCCTTGAACCGGGGTCCTTAGGCTTCACAGGCAAGCACTTAACCGCTAAGCCATCTCTCCAGCCCTTTTTTATTTTATTTTTTAAAGTTCTATCAATTATGTACTTTTAAAAGAGTTTATTGTTATTTTGGTATTCACATGTGTGAGTATGGGGTGCACATGCCACAGGCGGCTAGTGGAAGTTGGACAACTTTTGATATTGTTTCTCACCTTCAATGTTGTTTAAGGCAGTGTCTCCTAGTTTCATTGTTCATCACTGCATTTTCCAGGCTAGTTGTCCCATGAGCTTCTGCGAACTCTTCTGGTCTCTGCCTCCCATCTAGCTCTTGGTGTGCTAGGGTTACAGAAGTCTTCCATGGCTTTTACATGGGGTCTGTCTGTGGATCCAAACCAATCTACTCAGGCTTGCTAGAAAGCACTTTATCCCCTGTGCTATCTCCTTAGCCCAAGCATTATTTCTCAACTTTTTAATTGAGAAATTACAGGACCTCCTTCTTATTTATTTCCCCCTTCATTTCTTTGCATATCTTCTTTCTTAGGCAGTGCTACCAACACTACTGAGTAGACTTGGACATGATCGTTGGATAATGTCTTCTTAATGTTCAAGAATTCCCTATTATTAGCTAGGAGAAGCCAGTCCATAACACCTGTTAGCAGGTTGTTTCTCACATGCTTACAAAAATGAGACTCTAGTTACTACTTTCTTAAAATAAGAGAACAATGTCTAAGGATTATAATTGGTTCCTTTTTAATTTTAACTGGTTCTTAAATGAATGGATGAAATCAATTATTTAGCCAACAATGTTTATCTTTTCAACATTTGAAAGAGTTTATTAAACCCAGCTGCTGAGGCATTTCATTTGCATGAGTAAAAGGCATACATCTGTGGAGAAGAGTATGGTGGAGGGGCATTTGGGGGTGAAGAGAGATAGAGGAAAGATCCTGGGAACTTAGTGATCCTATCCCCTAAGTGGGTGTATATTTGTCTATACCTCAGTCTCATAGGGCCTATCACATGTATCAAGTGCCAATTAAGCTTAAAGTCTCTTGTTGTCTCCATACATAGTATCTCTGAATGTCTGCTCTAAGATTATTCACCCCATTTTTGACCTGGTTCTTATTCTCTGTTTTCATGCATTTTGTAGTCAGCAGGGTGATAACATGTGCACATCAAGGATCATAAATAGATCTTGGATTATGGGCATAAAAATATCTGTCCAACATGTGGCACCATTAAAGAGCTCTTGAACAGACATATTGTTTATAGTTAGCAGTTGTGTGGAAAATAGATGTTTACTTGTACTAAGTCTATTAAGATCATTGCCATTAGACAATATGAATGCTGCACTGTGTCTTCTACTTACATGAAACTTTGCATTGGAGCAAGCCCTTAATTAGCAACTTCTGTGGCAATGGAGAATATTAAGCACCATTACTGTTCTATGCTGTCATTGTGCTTATGAGAGATAAGGAAAAGGGTCGGGGACAGACATAATTTTTTTTTTTTTGTGGAGAGATGACTTTTTAAAAATTTTATATTCTACTTAAAATGTGGTATACTGGCTAAATATGGATTAAATAACAAAAATGTCTCTCATATTCATCAATAATTTAATTATTTTGAAACATTATAAACCTTATGCTTCTGTAATCCTAACAAACACACTTGTGGTCCCAGTCCTCTAAAGTCCTGAATAGCATTATGTTCTGATTATAAATTCATTGAACACAAATAGGTCTATAGTAAGCAAATGGACACTGCAGTCCAAGCAGCTATTCTCAGCAGATATGTATTATTGGGTCATGGGTAACTTTTCAAAAACTTGTTTTGTGATATGATTCCATGAATAAACTATATATATATATATATATATATATATATATATATATATATATATATATATATATTCCTAAACTATAAAGTATCTAAGCCCAGTCAGTTATTCCAGATATTCATCAATGAGTTTTATCTGTTAGTACTGAAGGACTCCCTTCATGACTGTACAGTGTTTCTGACTGCTGCTGGCCCTTTGTAGGGCCTCAGTGAATGTCTAGTGAACAAGTAAAGGCATGTGGGGCTATCAAAATGAACTCTTAACTGTTAACCTCCAGCCTTACCAGCTGATCAACCAACTCATTTTGCCAGGTCATACCTTCCTTTGCATCTTTAATTTTTCTAAGTAAAACCATCCAGGAGTTCTCTCTTTAGTCAAACCAACAAATGTTTATTGAGAGAAAGACAGTACGCGTAATAATGATGTCAAGAAAGAGACTTTAACCTGGCTTTTAGAATGCAGCTTTGTAAATACATGTGACATGCTTACACTCATGTCCACTATTTCATTTCTTCTCAGGCATCTATTTCCTGTGCCAACCTGCTGTCTGTGAGGGAGCCCTGTCTCACTGGGTGCCAAGGATATTCCACAACCTGTTAGATTAACTCACTGACTTGAGGTTACCTCTCTACTTGATAACATGAGTGTTTGCACTTTCAAGTAGAACTGAGGAGAGATGGACTGTGTGGAATTGAGGGCTCATTCCACAATAACAGGTCTTGCTTCTTCTCTTATTTGCTTGGTTTCACAGAACTATTCTAATAAGAAAGTTGTGAGAATATCCTGGGATAATAGTCATCAAATGAACTTTCATGTCACCAATGTAAGCCCTCCTTGGTTCAGAACTATCCCACTTAAAAGTACTCACTTATAACTACCAGCTGCTGATTCTTTCTTCATCACACTCATGACTGCACACACAGACACTCATGGATACATGTGCTACTTGCATGTGTGCATGCACACCCATACATATGCTCCCAGGCACTGTATATATGTGCAAACATCCAGGAAGAACAATGTGTTATAAAAATTGTCCCATTGAGTTTGTCATCTAGAGTGAGTTACCGAGTGCTGATAAGTAAAGGAAGTGCAACCAGACAGTTTAATCCCCCAATTTCCTGTCTTCTAATCAGCCCCTGATCCTTTTGGTTTTAAATTAGAAACACTCCTGACAATATTCAGGACAGGTGAAGGAAAATCAACTAGAAAATAAGGAAGGACAAAGCTTTTATTTCACTGTCTAAAGTTCACAGGAGAAATATGAGCGTAACAACAGGAAATCAAGATTTTTAGAAAGATAGAAGTACGAAGGCTAGCTTAAGTAACCAATCATATTTCCGAATCATAATTAGATTTAAAAAAGCAAAAAAGGAAACTAGTCTAATGTATTTGCTTCTCTCTAAGAAAGTGTATTGTATTTAAAAGAAATTGTACTGTACAGGTCTAAGCTCAAAAGAAAATGGTAAATTTTTAATGTATGTATGTATGTAGAATAAAAACAGTGGATTCTATCTCATTCAGATTTCACTTAGAATCAATTACTGTTAGTAGAGTGAAAAAGTAATGTTTGGAATGTGACCTTTGAAGTTACTAGATACTCTTAAAAACTAATACAGTTATACATATTTACAATGGTAGATAATATTCAAAATTCAGTCCCTGCACTGCACACAAAAATAGAGCATGTAAACATATGAAATGTAAGGTATATAAATATATTTACCATGGACTTTTCTAAAAATATGCCAGGTGTTAAGAATATGATATGATTTATTATTTCTTGATCTTTCTTTATTTGAGTATTTTCATTTAAAAACATTATAGCAACTTCACAGTTGTGTGAGTCATTATCTTAAAAGAGCTGGTCTTCATTAAGCAATGTCTTCAAAGACATGTAGAAAATGGTCACTAATAAAAGTCGTTCAGTTAGAATTAATATTCAAAAAGTGAACTGGGAAATATAAGCTAAGGTGCACCCAATCAAAGAACATTAAAGGGTTTCTATGAAATACAATATGAAGGCTACTGGTCATTTTGGAATTAGTGGGAATTATTTTTGTTCTTGTTTGGTCTGTTTGTTCATTAAACAGAATAAAACAATATTTCTCTGAAAAACCTTCTTGATTTTTTGCATATATACTTAAAAAAAAAACATGTATTTGTACCACATGCCATATCCTTACTGCCTAAGTATTTCCTGGTGCACATAGTCTTTTTTGAGAATTTGTATTAGATCACAGATAATTAATTACTGATGGAAAATTTACATGTAAATTTCTAAAGAGAAGTTGCCAAATATAAGTGTTTGGGAGCTTGGATTGGATAAGGCCAGCTACAGCCAGTCCAGTGGCCTTTACTTCATAGTCATAGTGAAGTTTAAAACCAAATGGCAGAAGAAAGATGCATGTATTTTGGAATTCCCATACAGACTGTCCCATAACACTGTTATCACTAAATGATTGCAAGGAGGAACTAGCTTGTTCTGCCTTCACTTTAATGCCATATGGGTAGAATGAAGGTGATTCCATAGGACAAAATTATATCTGGCAGTATACATGGGCATTCAGGATGGGTTTATTTGACTTGGAGAAGAGAGAAATTTCATGAGGGTTTCCCTTGGTTTTCTATCATAAAATTTCAACTAGAGATGTCACGACACAATGAGATGAGGCTGATATACAATAGCTACTTCTTGATGTGCATGATCAAAGCATTAAAGAATGACTTAGAAATCAAAAGATTTCTTATAAGTGAAGAGCCAAAGGTAATCACTGTTGAAATGTGCCTGCTTGAGTCCTGGTTGCCTGTAACTCCCAAGCTGTTTACAACTCCGTGACGTAAAAATGAAAAGTTTTTTTTTTTTTTTTAACTTTGAGATATCAAGAGCCCCTGTTTTTATTTCAATATAAAAACACATCCATTTTTCTTAATCCCACGTCCCCGAGGACAATATGAACTTCAACCAAAAGTAAATGCTTCTTAAATAAAAGCAATCTTTCAAAGACAAACCTAAAATTTATACTTAAAAAAATAAAGATTAATTTAGTCAACTGATTTCCAGTTATCAGAAAGGGCAGTAAACATCACTGTAAGCCACAGTTATGGGGGGAAGGGAGGGAAGGAAAGAGGAGTGAGATCGTTATACTCAGTCTTTTATTAACCAGTTTCTTTCATCCTAGTGTGCCTTTATTATTTTGAAAAAATTTAAAAAAATAATCCAGGACTCCATCCATTTGCACTGAAAATTCTGGAATAGGTAATGACCTTCTACAACCTGGCTCAACATATGCCCCCAAACTAAAACAAACAAACTCATTTGCCATACAAATTGTTTACGATTCATTAAAAAGCAAAATTGCATATCCCGGTGCTGGCAGCTGAGGCCGGGTCTCCGCGGGCGGAGGGGGCATTCACTGAGTTGCCTTTGTACGCAGGGAAGACCAAGCCGGAGGCTCCCACTATGAGCTGGGATCTGTGCAGCCGGATCACACATGAGGTAATTTTAAAGCTTTATTTGCCTTTAATGCGAAACTCAGGTTTTATACTGTCCTATGCTTAAAGAACTTTACAGCCAGGGGAAGTTTATTTATTTATGTTTTTAGTTGGAAAGAATTGTTTGGGGTAGTTAGATGAGGGTATGGAGGGAGAAACAAGTGAAGAGATCTAAGTGAAAATGTGAGATGTGTATTATTTTAATTAGTCAACTCCCCCTCATCAAAGCCTTTCCTCCATTTGCCATTAGGAGTTGGAAAATCATATTGAAATTTTTTATAACTGGTAGATTTAAAATGCTATGGTGTGTGATAATCTTTAAGGGAAACAAAAATTGTTTAATTCTCTGTGATAACTTGTACAACTTCTTTAAAGATCCATCTCATTTCTCACCCATTATTTAGAGAAAAACTCTGCAAACATTCAAGTTGAGAGAAACTTCCTTGTAGCATGCAGCCTAAACAGCAGCGTGTGAGCTTTCTGCATTGTTTATTTTTAGTCCAATGTATTGCTAAATATTTCCACCACTTTTATATGTTATGCTCCCTGAGGTAAAACATCTGTAAGATAATTTTAAATGTAAAGCAACTTCCAAGTCAACTTCGCAGAAAAGAAATTATACTTTTTCCAAGTTTAGAAAGAAGCATTTGGTGATCCTTGCAAGAAATAAAAAAGATTACACAATTTGCTGTAAAAAGTGACAGCCTATAAAACCTAAGACATCTTGAAATACAGTAAGGAAACTGAGAGTTTCAGAATATGACATCAATGCAATTTGTTAAAGCTTACAACTTAGCCTAGAAAATAATAGTCAAATTAATCAGTGTATTCATTCTAGTGCTTAACAAGATGAGTAAGTCCAAGCGATAGTCAATACCCTCACATACAAGAAGACCTTGTTCTTATTGGCAGAAACTCCAATGGGAAAATACATGCCCTGAATAAAAGTTTAGGGTGGAAATGAATAGGCTGTTACTAGTCTCACTAGTCCAAAGCTGCCTAAAACATTGTCCCGAGACCACTAGCAAAGTTCCTCATGTCTATCTAAGCAATTGCAAGTTAAGACATACTTGTATGCACATACCCACAACCACTTTTACTCAAGTCCTTGGGATGGACATAGTGAATACCAAGCAGATGCTAAAAAGAGTCCTGTGATAGTTCACTTTAAATAGTTTCTCAGTCCTCCGAAGTCTTACAACTTGCCAAAAGGATACCAGTATTGATCTAGAAGGAGAAAGTCGTCTTTCTATAGGTCATACAGTGAAATCGACCATGCCTTGTTTTGTAATTCCATTCAGCAGTTTCCCCCTTCAACATCACACACACTCTCTCTTTTTCTTAAACTGATATCTATGTGAAATGAGCTGAAGTTCACGGTCCAGTTAGAAACAGATAATACATTCATTGTCCTGGCAGCAAACTTTTTTTCACTCCCTGGAAGAATTCTTGCTTGCTGCAGGAATAATAATTACGGAAAACGAGAAATGCACTGCTGACAAATTAATCCTTAACGGACACCACCTTAACGAGGACAGTAATGATTTGAGGACTCTCTTCCTCACAAGACTCGTGTCTCCTATGACAATGAGCTATTGTACATCCTCCCAGCTCATTCCACCTCATATAGATCCCAGAAGTCAAAGGTTGTCTGGCCTGGTTGACCATGACATACAAGTTAACTCATTCTGTGGCCGCAAGTTAGAAGTTTATTAAAACTTCACTTGTATTCAGAAGAACTGAGAGCATGAGTGTGGGGGTCTTTTCTACTCAGAGCTAGAGTTTTGAAGATAGACCTGTTCTGACTTAAACAGGGAAAAGTCAGATTTTAGTTGTGGGTCCCCTGATGAAAGACAGGGTGTCCTTACAGGTGACTTCAGGCAATCCAATTATTGGGGCAGGACCTGAAGTTACTCAGGGATTGCTTTTCCCCAGTGCTCAGCCTGAGTCTTCAGAAAATATCTCAGCTCAGGAAAACTATGCCTCACAGTTCCTGTAAGCAAAAGTAAGGGGGACATGAAACTTGAGAGAGACACAGGACAGATGACTCCATTCCTACCTCCAGACCAGCCTGACACACACACTTCGACCTTAAAACTTCTGATACTCTTTAAAAGTCTTTTTGTTAAAAAAAATACAAAATTCTAAACACTGTCCCATGGTACCCAAGGGCAAGCATTGCTGGAAACTCAAGTTGCAGAGTGGCAGAGAGGGAGGGAGGCAGCAGGAAGCAGTGTGAGACTGCCTCACTGAAGAGTGTGAAAAAAATCAAATGTGAGTTTGATGAATGTGAGGTCTGGGACATTTTGTCAAAGAGGGAGGGAAAGTAGAAAAGGGGGGAGGGAAATAAAAAAAAAGGCAGTCCCGGCTGCCAACTCACCATCCACCAAGTTCTGGCCGAGATGTCGTAGCAGAGCTGCCATTTGATGGAGCCGTCGGAAGCTTTCCCTGCCATTACGCTGTCAGCAAGCTTCATCTGATGCTAACTCACGGGAGATAAGACACCTAATTGAGAAAACATTTGCAGTGGCATGTGGGGCAACATGTAGTCCGGTCCATACCATATGGAATCATGGGTAAAAAAAAAATCTCCTTGACAATGAACCAATCTCTCCCAGACCCGGTGGCAAGGTGAAGTGGGGAGGAAGGCTTGTGCTGCCAGCCCTGTCTTCCTTCTCCTTCCACAAGCCAGAGCCCACTGCTGCACATCAAAGGGAGGTGGTTAAAATTAGGGCTTCATCACTCAGATGATTTTGGTCTGCAAGGTTTTTCCTTTCCTTCCAACAACCAATCCCCCCCTCTTTTTTTTTTTTTTTTTTAAGGAGAATAAAGAGATTTAATAGGACAAAGGCAGGTAGTGGACTGCGGAAGGAGATCGCCACAGGCTATTAGCCTAAAATTTCTGCCTGACAGATGGAACTGCTTAAAGACTATCATGCAATGTTTGGGGCTTTTTTCCCTACCCCCCTGACTTTAAGTCTGATTCAGTATCTGTTTTTCACAGCCACTTTTCTCAAGAAAATGAACTGTGCATTTGAAAAAGTGTTTGGTCTAGTTTTTCTATGATACACATCTCCGTTGGAAGCAAAGTAAAATGTCGAAAACCAAAGCTGGAAATAGCTGAACAGGTTTTCCAAGGATTAAAAAAAAGTCAGAGGAGGAAATATTTCTCCTACTATACTTTTTTAAAAGAATAATTAATTTGTATCTTATTGGATTTGGTTGTGAAGGAACTGAAGGTGAGATGACAGCATTGAAGTCCCTTGATTTTTGGTTCAGTTGACATTGTGTTTTGATGTGTGTTTTCATGTGAGTTAAATAAATACATTGTTGATGTCTTGCATATTCTAGCCAAGGCTAGGCTACATAACCTCTATTTTCTATGGCATTAAAAACTAGTTCTGGACATCTTCATTCTTTGTATATAAAGCAAGAAGTCATTATCATTTCATTTAAACACAAGTTAGGCTAGTCTTTACATGAATATCTCCTTAGACTAGGGAAAAGCATGTCTGGTTTCCTTAATATAACCTAGCTATTTTCTTCATAGAGATTTTAAGCCACATTGTTTTGCATGGAGGGGAAAAAAAGCAAAATAAACAAAACACAATATGGGTCTACCAATGGGATGGGCTACAAAATGAGTTTTTCTTTAAGTGAGAAAAACTGATTATCAAGCCATTTTAATCAGGGCTAATGGGATAAGGAAGTGGACAACATCATCTACATGTGATATTTTATTCCCTCAAATAGAATGGTATTAGGAGCTGCAGATATGTCTTTATAAGACCTGTGTTCTAAATACAGCCTGACTTTCTGAATATAAATAATCATTTGATCCCCAAGTTTCTACGGTAAAATTCCACAGTTCTGTACCCCAGGGTCCTTCCATAGAGGTGGAGGAGGATAGTTGACTATTTCTCAGAGTGATAGGACTGTGATTATTTTAGGAAGGGTTCACTTATAGCCCAAATATCCAATGGATTTTTTTCTAGGCATATTTGCAACTGAATAATACTTTTCAGGTCATATTCCTAGTTCCATAGAGGTTAAATTTGGAGGCTTTTCTATCTTTTTTTTTTCTTACTTCAGATCAATTTCTTAGTGGCAGTGGTTATTTTAACCACTAGTGATAAAATAGCAGATAGCTGTTTTGGCAAAAACAATTTAAGTAAAGCAAAATTTATCAAGTTGTACCAGTAATATTTTCTGATTTTACTTTCGGATTTTCTGAGTTTAATCATGATGTACAGACTATATTTAGGAGTGCACTGGAAAGATATTAAATCAGACTTTTTCTCCCTTATACCTTGTAATGAGATTTTTCTTTCTGAATTACTTCAGAATTACTGCTAACTATAGGTCTTACTGTCACTCTAGGAAGCCTCTTCAAGTCTGTGGCCCCAGTTTTAGCTGTCTTTGGAAAGTTTGTGGTAGCACAGGGAACATTAAGTTGGCCTCAGAACATGTGTTCCTTTTCTCAGAACCCTGCCCCGAGCTTCCCAGCTAGAATATGAAAGCACTGTGCAAGGTCAGGGTCATGAAAGTGCTCATCTGCAGAAAGACCACGCAAAGGTCTGTAAGTTCTGTATAAAATGTAAAATTGTACACCTCCAAAAAAGCAATAGAAAAGGCAGTGGCATCTGGTCTTTCATCTCATTCACTCTCATTTGTCTAACACAAACAGACAAACCCAAGTTGCCGTGCTGTGGGGTCTCCAGTTTTCTCCTAGAATAAAGGCACCTTGGACTTAAGAACCCACAGAGTTCAATTTCAGCAGCCTCTGAGATGGGAGGTGTCTCTTGTTTGAGCTGCTGCATTTCTGAGACCACGAACATCCTAAGCATTGGCCATTAGAGTCCAGCACAAAGAGAATTGCTCTCTAGATTTTTCTCTGTGAATGAGGAAGATTTGGGGACTATAGATTTGACTATATAGAATATAGTCAGTTCTTTGAATATAGAAATGTTGGATTTTGGGGGGATAATAGTGTTTTAATCCAGAGCAATTAGGTGTGTTTAACTTTATCATTGTTCACTATAAGCCTCGTGGATGCTGTCCTCTCCCATACAGCAATCAGTCTTTCACAGTGTGGCCCATCGTTAATAGCCTTAAAACAAGATGAAATAAAACACGTTAAATATTGCAATTATTGTGGGAAATAAAATTATTTGGTGAGGATAATGGGGAGTAATTCAAGCATTTAACATGATCCAGGAAATGCTACTCCAAACAATTGCATTTGCTTTATGCATTTTTCCCCCTTTGATTGCTGACAGATGCCTTTTTGGAAACAAACATCTAAATGATTTGCCTTCAGTCAGAAGATATAACAGAAAGCGGCTACATGTTTTGAATTTAACTCTTGCCATCTGAATACTTCCTGGAGCATGTGAGTGGATCTGAGGCAAAAGCACGTTCTCATCAGAATCTGGCCTTTCTTATTTCCTCAGAGTATGGAGTATACATCGTGAGAAATGGGAACATCCTCTCTGTGGGGTCAAGTGCCATGGAAAAAAGGTTCACAAAATGTTGGGAAGCATTAGGAGGGGAAATTGACTTAGTGCAAGAAGCCTCAGGCAAAGTGTAAGGCACTTTTTAGCTTCAGTGTGGTCATCTTGGCCAATGGTCCCCAAAGAAACCATCCTGTTGTGCTACTTGGACAAGCCAGTCCAGGAGGTAGAGTACTCACATCTGGGTCTTTTTCAGAGTACTGCCAACAGGTGCACAGTGCCGGCGTGAGGGTTTGGTTCTTGCTGCGCTGCTAACAGGCAATGTTTGATGGAATATTAATGACTTCAGAGGCTTGGCTAGTAGAGTGGTTGACAGCATTCTTTTCTGAAGTTTTATATATGGGGTGGTGGTTAGTAACTGTGTAATCTCTCTCAGGTTACTTGCTCTGTATTATTCTCTGTGATCTAATCAGGAAAATAAAGGTGGTAACATTTATTTTATAGATGTGTGTACATAGGTATATACAAAGTTATAAGAAAAATATGCATAAAGCATATTCAATGATAGGCAATGAGTTCTCAACCAAAGTTACTGTGGTGCTCCCAATGTTGTAGTTTTATTTTTTCCTCTGTTGCGAGTCTCCCTCTTTCTCCCTTCTCTGGTTCTGTGCCTCGAGGTGGGGGAGAGACTGTCCCCCTGGGTTCTCCTACAGAATGGTTCTTCATTGTGTAGCAGCATTCAGCATCCATTTCTGAAGCCAATTGTCTTTCCATCTACCACTTGAGATTCCCTTAGAGTGGAACCTTGTCCTACACATTCGAGGTACAAGTGCTAGGCAAAGAGTAGGGGCTCCCAATGTGGTTAAATGAAGAAGGCAAGAACTCTAGTGAGACAGAGATATGATTGCCATCCTTGCATACTTACATAGGTGTTTATTTGACATTTTCTCAAGTTTTTGCCACTTCTAGTGCACTATCTACTTCCCTGGCTGAGCACCCTTGCCCAGGCTCTCCAGGACAGTGACTGCCAGTGTCTTTCACTTCTGGGTGCCTTTCTTATCTGCATCACCCAGCAGTTCTTTAGTAGACTGTCTGTGTTACTATCTGTCTTTGACAAACATACATCTTTTTATTCATTCATTTACCATTAAATAGCATGCTATTATGCAGGCAATTAAATTTCTTTTTTCCTCTTCTTTTAAGTTTTGTTTCCAGGACCCTTGGGAATCTGAGAATTCAGAAGAGCAGCATGGCTTTGAATGCAGCCTGTAGCACAGCTGACACTTGTCCAGTGCTTCTTCTTGGTCAGGCCATGCTCCGAAATCTTTAAGTATTTCTTCCAGGTAGGTTCCTATGAGGAAAAACCTGCTATGAATGCTATCTTGCAGACAAAAATACAAAGGACAGGAAGTGAAGTGACTTAGGTTTCCTAACAAGAGAGAGAAGGTTCCATGCTTTGGAACTGAGTTCAGACCTTCACCTCTGGAATGGCATCCTAAGCCATGAAAGCAAGGAAATGTCAGCATTTGGTACCTGCTAGGTGCCAGGTACTTCCTAGAGTGTTCCGAGGCAGGGTGTGTAGTGATACCTTCACAACAATCCTAAAAGGCTGACATTATTGGTTTCAATTTGCAAGTCAGATAAAAAGATAAGAATCTTTACAAAAGGCACAAATTAACCAAGAAGGGCAAAGATTGTCCTTGCATAATCCCAGGCAGCAGAGGTAGAACTACAAATTGAAGACAACCTGAACTACAAGAAGGACCCCACTTTTCCTTTAAAGCAAAGATTTACTGAGGTCTGTTGATAATGTCCCACCCCATTCTTTTCTTCTTCCAACATGCTGTCTCTCAGGAGATATTTTGTATTTCTTCAGTGGAGTTAAATGTTGGGCTTAGCAAATATATATGACCTTAAACAAGATTTTGCCAATGCTGAGCTACAAAGGTACCTTGTTGCTGCTGCTGGATATAATTTCACTTTAGGGTAAATAGTTATCTAAGTTTAAAAAAAAACTAAAGCCTGTATTTGAAAGAGGCCTACTACTAACACCACGGCTTTCCATCTAATTGCAATAAGATGGAAAAAATCCTAAAATGTGTTCAGGATATCACTGTCTAACCCTTGAAATGAGTGCACACTTACTCAAAAGCCCTGGCATAAGCAGAAAAACCAACATAAAAACACAGGAAATCTAGTTCTTCCAAAGCTTAGAAATATGTCCAACCTTTGCAGAAATGTTTCTTCTTCTTCTTTTTATTGGAAATCGTGAAGTTCTCTGTACAGGTACCTGTCATTCCTGGGTATGAATCTGGTGACTAAAATAAACTGGTGTTCCCAAGTCACCTGGCATGGTTTTCTCACCGTATGGCATAAGCAAATGCCACAAGCTGAAAAGAACAGAACTGAGGCAAATGCAGGGGGTCCAGACAGCCTCATTGTTCTAATGCTGTGCTCAGAGACTGATCTGGTTTGAACCATTTCTGTGTGTGTGTGTGTGTGTGTGTGTGTGTGCAAGCATGGTTTTTTTTCTTAAGAAAAATACTGATCATTATTTTCACAGAACTTGCTTACATCCAGATGAGATTGAACTTCTGTGTGGCAGCGCTAGCACCATATCTCTACTTAGCAATTCCTTGACTTTGAATCTATCTGCCATTTGCCTTAGCCAGCTGCCACCCAAGATTGGACTAAGCCCTCTGGCCCTCGTTAAAAGGAAAAAGAAGAAGAAGAAAAAAAAGAAAATACACACAACATAATTCTCTAATACGCATACTCCCAACTTCTATGCAAGGCGCTTAAGCAAATGAAAAGGTTAATATATGCTAGCTAGATGTTAGGTATAGAATGTCAGCTCTGTCAGGTTTCATTATAACTTGCTGCTCATTGGAAAAGATTTGATTTCTTTTGCCACTGTCCTACTATGTTCAAGTCACTGACTGCCAGCAGCCCACTGAAGACCACAGGCTGGCAGCGAGCGGCTCAAGTGGGAAACCAGCCGCAAGGACCATCTGCTTCCGATTTCTAGCTGAGCCAAGAAGCGCAGTGAAGTGCATTCCGTTCACCAGGCCAGCTTCTCCCCTGCTCAAGTTATTAGTGTTACAAGTGACATGATCTTTTCCAAACAGCAGGGGAGCCATAATCCTTACAGAACAGGACTCTAAACACACATATGTACTTACAAAACATACACACACCACTACCACCAGTCAGACATCTTTTGTTAAAGTTGTGAGGAAGACTGCTTATAAATTTAATCACAGCCTCATGGAGATTTATAAAGTATGTTTTATTAAGCATGATAACCTAAGCAGCAATAACATATATACCAGCTTCACTGACTCTTATTGAATGATCAAATATCTGTAGGATTTTTTTTTGGTGGGCATGGCTGGAAATGCTAAGAAGCAGTCATTTAAGTTGCCCCCAACAAAGCATACTGTGTTTATAGTGATGATCTGTCAGACCCTAGCTCGGCCAACCCAGGTGCATCAATCTTTTGCCAAGTGACCCATATTGAAGCTTACTGGCAAGCTATTAAGTCTCAAAGGGGTCATATGATTGGGGCTCACTTTATAGTTTGGGAGAGATAAAGATATGTCTTTGCTATTGGGTGCTATCTCAAGACTGAGCATCTTAAGGAAAGTTTGGAGGTGAAATTGGAAGGCTGATGGTAGAAATGCCATGACAAGTGGTGACTTTAGGTAATTAGTGTTTCTAAATGTGTAGTTAGTAACAGGTGATTGATAACATGTCAGATGCTCAGAATTCCAAGAAACCAGACAAGTTGCCTACCCTCCATGAGCTCCCCAACAATCACTGAGTAAAGAGATGCCTTAGCAGGCATGTGCCTGACAATGCAGTAGAACCCTGGGGACACAGCCTTGGTTTAACACATATGTAGTATGTGAATCTGGGTTGTTTTGTGTCTTCTATTATAGGCATAATCTGTAAAATATATACTTGACTGATTGACAGGGGCTGTGATGAAAATTAAATGAGTCATCACCTATATAAAAGGACAAAGGTCCTAGAACAGGTTCAGTCTGGTTGGTTTCTGATCCCTTCTAGTTATTCTATAGATCCCTGAGCACCTTGAACATCATAGCAAGTTCTCTTTTGTGGATGAGAGGCAGAGTAAATCTAGAAAGGCTGCTTGTGACATCTTAGGATATCAGCTGTCCTGTGGTACATCATCCAAATGCTTTCCCAGATACTAGCGTGTGGTGGTGAACATCTGTCCACCAAACCCTCCTCTTCCCCCCACACCAGGGTATTCACACATATCTGCCTAACCTAAAGGTTCTTGCCTGCAGTGGCCTCCCCTGGTTATACTCTAGGATTTCCAAGAGCTAGAATTGCAGTAGTCACTATATACAGTTATGAAATAATTAGGCTCCTATTGGATGCTTTTGGTTCATGGCGAATAAGAGAATGACTTTTTCAAAAGTGAAAATTGTTTACAAAACAGAGATTATATACATCCATTAAAGTGAGGAGATGGGATTAAGACAATTTGGCCAGCAAGGAAGAATATTTGAAGTCATAGTTAATGGCATGCTCAGGGTTCCAATCCAGGACTATAATTATCAGTGACTTCCTCTACCTTGATAGTGTTTCAAGCACAGTGTGTGTCCTGAATTTTGTAACTGAACTGCATTCATCTGCATGTATACTCATGTCCATACTACTTCTGCTACTCACCCAAAAACATATCTGCCAGTAGAGTCTTTGTACTTGACTCATATTTACAATTAACAATTGAAGTCACCAGAAATTCTGCAAAGCTCCCTTATTGATGGAAAAGCTGTGACCAGTGACCCTGGAAGGATCCCTGAAAACAAAGTGGCATGTGGGTGAGGCTTTTGGAGACACCTGTACAAGAAGTTTACTGGGGTAGCTGCCAGAATCAACACCTGCAGGTTGGTGAAGGAAGAAGTACTAGATAGGGGGCAGAGTTTTCTAACTTTTAGCAGCTTACATCCAACAAAGACCCAGTGCATCCTACAGGGAGCTGGAAGCTGGGTGCCCTTGCAGAATTAACCCAAACTAGGACAACAGGATAAGGACGTTGTACTCCTACAATTATCTATTGGCCATTGACTAAGAGATATTTCATGGAGAGGGGAGAGCCTTTAGGCTAGACAAGAGGCAACGAACAAACCTGGGTTGGGGTGGAAGTCTCTGGGGAGCTGTGGGCTGGGAAAGCATGGTGTGCTACAGGACCTGATCATATCCAAGGGAGTCTCATGAGTTACTGGAGTCTGGAGACTATGGTCCACACTTTACTTATTTCTCAAATGGCAGTGAAAGGCTCCATGCCCATTTAGCAGAATCTACCATATACATGGAGAAGAATCCCTCTGCTTCACAAACCCCAGGGGATGGGCAAAAGGAAGTATTGAGCATGCGTTGGCTCTCCAGTTGCCCACTGGCAGTCAGCTTTCACTGCCAATGCAAAGACTTAGGGAGTGAATAGGAGGGGGCAGGGTCTGTTGGAGTGTGTCTCCAAGACCCTGTATATAGTCTTGTTTCTTTTTGACCCTCCAAAGAATCTTCAGAAAGTTTGTGCTGACACATTCTGGGGCACCTGCAGAAAGGAGGTAGATTTGGGTGAAAGGCCAATAAGAGGGAGGAAAGGGAAGCAGTGAACGAAAAATTGGTGTTTCATGTATTATTTCAGATTTATTTTGTTTCCAAATAGCTTTCCCATAGAACACCTGACCAAGGAAAAGAAAAGACCACATATAACAAAATCAAATCTGAAGCATAAAGCAAACTTTGGAAAATAAATATAAGTTCCCTTAGCTTCATGAAAGGGAAAATCTGACATGGAGCTGCAAGGCTATCAGAATATCTTCCTCTCCAACCTCTTCACCCAACTCTTTTAATTTTTTTTTTTTAAATTTTGGACTCCTTCTTGATTGAATTTTAAAAATAAATTACCCCTTAATATTTGAGCAGTTGTTCTCTCTGAATGACTTGGGGTTCTTGGGACATTCAGAACTTCTTGTTTCCTTTCCTGAGCTTTGATAAGGCAAATTAAACATACTTGCTTCTGCTTCAGTCTTTGCTGTCCCAGTACAAGGCATCATGCCCTGCCCTTAAGAGGAGGAGCAGGTTTTCCATACCCTCTGGGATAATTTCTTTCTAATTCAAGATGAAGTCTTTCCTCATTCTCTCTTTGCTACTCCATATCTCGTTCTGAGCTTCTATTTACAGTTGAGCTTCCTGGTATACTTTTGTCCTTCCTCCCCACGTTTACTGAACTCCCCTTATATCTGGCACTTTGGGGCTCATTGCTGACCAGTGCAATTATCATCAAGTGTCCTGGGAGTAGGTAACCAGGGCATTCTCATTTAGCCTGATATACCTCTGCCCCATGTTGGGAAAATACAGTTTACTAAGGGATGACAGAAAGGGGTTCTTAAGTTGGTGTGGGGTAGTGGTAAGTGTTGCTGGGTTCTATTTATGGCAGGAAACAACCATGAGGCTTTTGAGAGTTTTAGGGTTGATGGGGAACAAAGACACTTTCTGGGAGTGGGCATAATAGCAGGAGAGTTGGAGGCAAAAAGAATGAGATAAAGCTGAATGTGGTGGCCCATACCTGTAATCCCAGCTCTCAATAAGCTAATGTAAGAGGATCCTTGTGAACTTGAGGCCCATTGAAATTACAAAGTGAGTTCCAGGTCAACTTAGGGTAGAGTGAGAACCTACCTAAACAAACAAACAAAAAAAGCCAAACACACACACACACACACACACACACACACACACACACACACACAAATAACAATCAGGTAAGTCATAAAAGCCTCAGGACAAGTCCAAGTTTCACAGGTCTGGACACTGTCTATGGAGCCCAGAGTTATACTTCCTTATAGTTGTAGTCCCTTCATACATGGAGGCATATGCCACCAGCTCTTCTTTACATGGCTCAGGGACTAGGAATGGTTTTGCTTTTCTCAGTGGTTGAAAAACAACAAAAGAAGATGAATACATTGTGATGTATCCAATTGCATGTAATACATGTTTCATGTGTACACTAAAGCTCTCTGAACAGTCATGTTCTAACTGGCCCTTTACAGAAACAGGCATATTGAACCCTGGCCCAGCTAATGGGGCTTAAGGCTTAAAGGCCAAGTAATTTGCATTCAAGTTCTGGCTTTTCATCTTCCATGTTACCTTTGGCAAGTTATTTTACACTATGCAGTTTGATCACTTGTAGAATGATAATGATATACTTTGCAAGCTTGTGGAGCTAGAAGAAGATACAAACCCTTTGGGAACAGTAAGTACTGAAACAGATTTACTTATTAACAGTTAACAAATGGACTATTTGACTTAACTGCCTTTGGGATAAGATAAATATAACATTGTGAGTTATTGTATTCATTGCAATAATGACTATTATGGTTTGGATTTGAATTACCCCTAAAGGTTCATGTGCTGAAAGTTGATCCCTTGTACAGACAAGTTAAGAAACAGCACTTTGGGAAAATTTGTATCATGAGGTGCCATTCTCTTCAGTGGTTTAATACATTAGTGTTGAAGGTGTAGATCAGCAGATAGAGTATTTCCCTAACATATGTGAAACCTTAGCTTTCATCCCCAACATCCCCAGAAGGATTAATTCATTGATGAGTGACTGTGAGTGAACTTAGGAGGTGGGTCCTAGTTGAAAAGACTGGGTTCATGGAGGAATGTCCAAGGAGGTGTTTTGATGTCCTGATTTTTTGATGAGGTGTCTTTGCTCCACCTGCTCCCTGCTGTGCTATCTTGTCTTTTCATGGTTCAGAAACAACAGAATCAAGCAATCCTAGACTGGAATCTGACCCATAAGCCAAATACGTATTTTTTTCATCTCAGCTATAGCCTCAGTGATAGCAAGTGATGAAAACAATGACTGCATTGTGAATGACAGTCAAAAAGGTATTCTCTGTAAATAGAGAAATAGGGAGAGATAGATAGATAGATAGATAGATAGAGAGAATAAGAATGAGCACAAAAGACTGTTACCACATACCTCAAAATAATCATGATAGCTCAAGTTGTCTGAGTCCCTGCTATGACATGAAGCTAAGATCTTCTCATACAACATCACTAATGATCATAACTGTGGCCTATATGCCAGCTGCTCTTGTCACTCCATTGAATAGAAACTGATGGTCTGAGAAGTTAAGTGAGTCAGTCCATGTTATAGGCAGTAGGAGACAGAGTCATGACTCCAACATGGGAGAGTCAGACACCAAAGTTTCTATTTTAACTACTCTCCTTTTGTAAATATGTCACAAGAAGCAGAAATCCAAGTTTGTGGGCTGATAGTAGTTCCTGAAGGCAAGCACACTGGTGTCACAGTCTGAGTCAAAATTGGCAATAGTGTCAAATTAGAAAAAAGCTCTTGTAACTGAGTCCATTTCGCAGAGGAGCCCCATGAAACCTACAACAGCTTGGGCATTGTGCAGTTGGAGTGATCTCACATGCAACCTCTCTCACTAATTTGGGTGGGGGATATGAGTAAGGCTGCATGGAATCATGGCAAAACAGGAGTGAGATAAATTATGGGGTTGACATGTTGTAACTAATAAATAGAATCTGTTTGGCTTACAAGTATTATTAATTCACTCAAGAACCAAACTAGGGGGTGGGGAGATGGCTAAGTGGTTAAAGGTTATTGCTTGAAAAGACTGCTAGCCCAGATTCAATCCCCAGCCACCCATGTAAAGCTGGATGGGCATTCACTTGCAATGACAAGAGACCCTAGCACATGTGTGTGCATGCACACACACATGCACACACAAGTAAATACATGAGTAATTTTTCAAAATTATGGTGAAAAAACAGAATATTCAGCAGTGTTTTGCTTTAGGAGTAAAGGAATAATGGCAAATACTATTACTTTCTATTTTATGCTATCTCTGGAATTTTAAAATCAATTATACAATTAAACATAAATAAAATATCTATGCAACTTGATAGTATGTATGAAAACACTTAAAATTCTCAAATTCATTGACTCCACACTTCCACTCTTGCTACATTATTATAATTGTGGTTCAACTACTGTATACAGATGTTTCTGTTCATTTTAACATTATTTGAAGTGAGAGAAAATGTTCCATGCAGTATAATCACATCAAAGCATATTGTGTAGCCATGAAAAAACTGTTATTCACAAATAGAAAATGCTTATGCTGTAATAGTATGAGAAAGGCAGGAATCAAAATTCAGCATGCAGAGTGAACATAGTTCAGTGAAAACCCAACAATCTATTCATTAAAGACAGAAAACACATTCAAGTGTTAATGGCTGTGTATATAATTTATGGGATTATAAACATTTTTTTTCACTCAATTTCAAAAGTTCCTTTAACGAATGGTTTTTTTTTTCTATATGGGAAACAAATACACATTAAAAAATGATTGAAGTTAAAAATCTGTGTTAACTGGAGATTAGTTTAAAATTTTCCCCCTTACTTCATAGCCCATTGCCTTCATCTCCATTGCCTTTTCAGTTAGCTGGGTGTTTCCCAAGTTGGCTGCAAGAAGCTGAATGAGAATATAAGACCCAGGAGATGTGGGTTCTAGCCAGGCCAGTGCTGAAGCAGTATATTCTGCTTCTGGGTCATTTTCTCTTTGCCTGCAGATAAAAGGCAAAGAGTTAATAAACGAGGATTTTATGTATATGGGAATACAACTTGAATGAAAACTGGACTCATGGTGGCAAGCATGTGTAATGGTATTGGTGACTGTACCAAGGTTTTGCTGTCAAGTGTTACAGCTCTAAACCCTTGGCAGGCCTGAGGTTACCAACCCAGAGAGGTTGGCACAGGGAGCTAGGATGGCCAGGGCATCAGCAGATCCTTGGAGCAGGAGGTAGGGGCTTTCTGTCTCTCTGAGGTGGGAGCTAACACAAGTCTGGGTGCAGGTGCAGATACATATACCAAGCACAGGAGGCTCAAGGGGGTCTCTGGAGGCAAGACATTCCAAGCAATAGCAGTGATTGGTGGCTCTTGGGTCTGATCCCTCAAGTTCAAGGGCCTCTTGGAGGCAGAGATAGTCATAAGCCCCAGTATGAGTAGCCCCTGACAAGACCTCAGGTCCAGTAGCAGCAACACAAGTGGGGAAAGTGGCTCTGGGGATAAGTCATCCTTCTTTGAGAGTCTTTTCTTCCACATGCAGAGAGTATGTCCCTGTTGAGAAGCCTAGTGAAGGGCATATATATGGCAGACCCTGATTGGGCATGCTAATAATATGAAAATCATGGAGACCAATCAGGAAGACCTGTCAGCCTGCTAATGTTCAAAAGTTCTGTTGAACCTGCCTCTTCTCTTGTCATCATAGCAATTACCACCAAGCAGAGCTCTTTTTTTTTTCAGAAAAAATGGCCAAGCATGGTGTGGTAGTTTGAATAGATGGCCCCTAATATATGCAGTGTTTTGTTAGCTTATACTTTGGATCTGCAGCCACCTGACTAGGTGGATCTTAAGGAGTGGTGATGGGTTTGAGATTTCAATCTAAAGATATGCAAAGTGTGCCTAACTGGAGTCCCTGAAGTGTGCTGTGCTGTGTGGCTTTTGGCTTTTAGGCTTGTGCTTCTCTCCCTCTGCTTGGACATGTGGCCAGCTTCTTTTGTCATTATGGAACGTCCCATGGATCTGTAAGCTTCAATAAATCCCTTCCTCCATAACTGGGCCTAGTCTGGAAGTTCATCTCAGTGAACCTGAAGCTGTCTGCTACACATGGAGCAGCAGGGAGGTCTCTATCACTGCTGGACCACCACCAGAGGGTGAGGCCTTCTCAACTGGAAAAAACACTCAAATGTCAACAGGGTGGGGTGGAAATAGCCTGTGCTTGGCCACTTCTCAGTGTGTGTGGGGAAGGGGTGTGTGTCAGGGGGTCCCATCCCTTTTCAATATTACAACTCACTCTGGTTTCTCCATCATGAGGCCACATTACTTCCAAGCCCCAAGTTTTTTATTTTTAAAATCATCTTGGATTTCACAAGTTCCTGGGGATCCAGTGTGTAGCAGTTACTTTATCATTGTTGGGACAAAACACCCAAGCAGAAGCAGGTTATGAAAGGAAAGGTTTGTTTCCTCTGGCAGTTTCAGGGAGCAGCTTCATCATGGATACATGGAAAGCCTGATATGAGCAGACAGCAGGGAAGAAGCAGGAGTAGTGAGCCAGCTAGCACTAGCAAGTGGAGTTGGTTTTTCAAATCCCAGGGCCCATCCTCAGTGACACACCTCTTGCCAGGCTCCACCTGCCAAAGCCACCATCACTAGCAGGAGCTTACGTATGAGGGTGAATCACAAACATCACCTGCAAACCACCACAAACCACTGAGCATGTGCCATCTAATTTCTGAATGCTCCAGAACAAGCCCGTGTAACTCGAACAGTTCCACCTCTATGGTTCCATTACTGGTTTTACAGGAAACTTATAAACGCATGATGACTTTGTTGTTACGTTTTAGCACTACTGGACTACATAAACATAGACCCTGCTTTTTAAAACTGGGCTTGTGACTCCGTATGGGATCACATAAGTGAATGAGGGGTGTCACAGAAAATTTGACAATAGTAAAAGGTTTCTGAATGTGCAAAAGTCCCAAATTAATTCAAAATCAAATCTACACTGCAATGTATTTGCAGTACATTTAGCAACACTACCTGTGGCACATGGTGCGAATTACTGCAGCTTTGGTTCTGGACACACAACAAGCCTGCTCTGCAACTGTGCAGGGTTTTACGCCACAAGGCACCCAGAAAAGCCACCTGAAATACCTTTGATCAGTACAAGACTATTGCATGTCATGAATTACGGTGATTTTGTTGTACATACCAAGGTTTGTTCTTTTACAAGAATATAATGTTTTAATTATTAAAATGAAGACTTTTTAACATTTTCATACCATGTTCCTGAACATGTAAGATCAGATTAATATATCTTTGGCTTGCATTGTGTTAAGATGTTTGAAAATTTGTTTAAGTTGCAGACTTGAGTTTTTAAAAATATCATTTTAATAAATTTTGGCATAGGATTGGGATAGAATTTCCAACAATTTCTAAAATGGTCAAACATATGTCTGTCATTTTATACTATGCATTTATGGGAAGTGATGCTCTCAGCCTTGACAATTACAAAATCAAAATATTAATCAAGTCCTAAAAACATTAAAGATGCTATATGTTATACAGTATTTATTATTCAGCCAAAATTTTATTTGTCAAGAAAAATAGGCATATCCATCTCATTAGCATGCAATCTTTTTTAGCCTTTAATAAATGTTAACATTTTACATATAGTTATACTCCAAAATTATTATAAAATAATTTTTGTAATTACTTGTCAATAAATATTTGATTTATAATCCTACTTTATGTACCTGTGTATCTGTGTGTGAGGATAATATTTCTTGCCAACTTGACAAGATGTAGAATCACCTAGGAGACAAACTGCTGGTTATGTCTGTGAGATCATTTTTAAACTAGGTTAATTGAAGCAGAAAGACCCACTCCTAAATAGGGATGGGCTGGGGCTCTGGACGGAATGCAAAGGAGAAATGGAGTTGAGTACTACCATTCATCTGTTTCCTGACTATGGATGAAGTGAGATCAGCTGTTTTGTACTCCTAACACACTGTCTTCTCTACCATGAGGGACTGAAAACTCAAGCTGTGAGCCAAAATAAACCTGTCCTTCATTTCAAAAGTTGTTTTTGTCAGATATTTTGTCATAACAAGGAGACAAATAATACGAGTCATGTGAAAATTTCTTGTATAAAGTGGTTTTAAAAGAAAAACCCAGAACTAGTTTGTCTATGTTTAGATCATTCCTTTTTCTAAAATTTATCGATATATGGCTTTTATCCCCTCATCCCTGCTCTGGAGGCCCTACACAGTGGGGTTACAGAATTCACTGTGCAGTCATGAAGACCTAAGTCAGTACTTGTAGGGTAGTGGGTGGTGAGGTGGAACTGTGCCTCAGGGTAGAACCCACTCTATGGCTCTTATAATCTTTCTGTCCCCTAAATCATAGTAGACCTGTTGGCAGTCTGATTTAGTGTTGAGTTCTCTGTAGCCTCAAGATTTTTGCTTTGATGAGTTTTGATTTATCATGTGTCTATAACCATTACCCTGGAGCTGGTTGTCAGGCTAGCAGTAAGAGCAGTATTCATGTCACCACTTCCTCTACAATTTCTCCTGGGCCCCAGTAGACGTCATGGAGGTGGCATGTCTCATAGTAGACAGTCAGCTATCTTCTTGTTTTATTGATTAATCTTGGTTCTCTTCTGTTTTCTCTGCCATTATGAGCATACTAGCTTTGTACACTTCCAGGCAGGTGCCTTAGAAAGGGCTCATTCACTATTTTTTATAGTGTAATTGCTATTCCTATCTCTCTTTTATGTATTTATTTTAAAAATTTTGTTGATAACAAGATAAAGAGGCAGAGAGAATGGGCACACCAGGGCCTCCAGCCACTGCAAACAAATTCCAAATGCATGTGCCACCTTGTGCATCTGGCTTACATGGATACTGGGGAATTGAACCTCAAACCGGGGTCCTTAGGCTTCACAGGGAAGCACTTAACTGCTAAGCCATCTGTCCAACCCTCTTTTCAAACATTTTATAGAGACAGGGAAAGAGAGAGAGAGAGAGAGAGAGAGAGAGAGAGAGAGAGAGAGAGAGAGAGAGAGAGAGAGAAAGCGAGCGCATTGGTGTGCCAGGGTCTTACCCATTGCAATCACATTCCAGAGGCTTGAGCCACCTAGTGGGCATGTGTGACTTTATTCTAGCCTCATATTTGTTCATCTGTCTTGTGTGGGATCTGGAGAGTCAAACATGGGTCCTCAGGCTTCACAGGCAAGCACTGTAACTGCTAAGCCATTTCTCCAGCCCCTCCTACCTCTCTTAACAAATTTTTTTTTCTTAACAAATTTTAATTGTATTTTTGATTTTGATAAAGAATATATGACATGAAAGTTGTCTTCTTGAGTGCATGGTGCAGCATTGGTATGCATATGCATAGCATTGAATGAAAAAGGTCTCGAATTTTTCTTATTGCATGACTGAAAGTCTATATTTACTGATCAGAAATTCCTCATTCTATCCTGTCATCTCTATCACTATACTTCCTGCTTCTAATAATTAGACAGCTTTAGATATGTCATACCAGTGAAACCATAGAAATGAAACCATGCAGTATTTGTGTGACTGGCTTATTTCATGTACCATGTCTTCAAGTCTCATCTTTTCTGTAAGGTTGAGTAATATTCAATGGTATATCTCCATATTTTCTTTTTTGCTTTTGTTTATTCATTTTTTTTTTTTTTGAGATAAGGTCTCATATTGTGTAGTCCAGGCTAGTTTGTAAGTCTTCAGGTTTGAAACTCAAGGAACCTGGTAGATACTCAGTCCACATGACTGAATGTCTCAGTAGTGCCAATCCTGCACATACATGTTACTAAATTTTGGAATTTGATACTGTGATGGTTAAGTTCTGTTGTCAATTTGATCATATTAGGAATCCACAGACATTTCTCTTGGTTGGATCTCTGAAGTTGCTGCTAGGAATGATTGGTTGAAGGAGGAAGTCCTTTCTCCAGAGAAAGTCTTTCCCTCAGAGTAAGTCCTTTTCCCTGAGTGGGCAGCTTCCCAGAGAGGAGCTTTATGTAAGGAATCTCTAGGAAAAATAGAGCCCCCTTCCTCCCATCTGGCTGCTGGTGCTATTTGCTGGTGAGTGCCTTCACTTGTCTGAGCAAATAGCACATCTATCCTGTTCACACATCTATCCTTAGCCTTCTAGCATGACTGAAGACCAGCAGTTCTTTATGAAACCTTCAGGCCTTCAGTGCAGGATTGGCACTACTGAGAGATTCAGTCATGTGGACAGAGTATCTACCAGGTTCCTTGAGTTTCAAACCTGAAGACTGATACTGTTGGACTGCTGTAAGCTAATTTAATAAATTCACTTTTCAATGCAAATCATTCTATCAGTACAGATGCTATTTCTTCTAAATTTTCTGAATCTACTAATTGTAGCAACTTTTTGAGAGGGTGAAATTTATGGTTTTCATATATACCAGTATATCAGTTGTTATTCTAAATAATTTTATTTTGTTTTTAATTTGGATGCCTCATTTCCTTTTCTTGTATAATTGCTCTGGGTAGGACTTCCAGCACTATGTTTAATAGAAGTTATAAGTGTGGGCATCTTTGTCTTGTTCCTGATTTAAAAAAAAAACAAAGCTTTCAATTTTTCACCATTGTGTATGGTATTAGCAGTGGTATTGCCATATCTGGCCTTTATTATGTTGAGGTAAATTCCTTCAATTTCTGATTTGTTGAGTTGGTGCTGAATTTTGTCAAATGATATTCTAAGTAGTCACAGGGTGGCCTTGAATGCATGGTGATCCTCCTACTTCTGCCTCCCACGTGCAGGGATTAAAGGCATGCAGCACCATGCCAGGCTGTTCTTTTTGTTTGTTTGTTTGTTTTGTTTTGTTTTGTTTTTCAAGGCAAGGTCTCACTCTAGTCCAGGCTGACCAGGAATTAACTATGTAGTCTCAGGGTGGCCTCGAACGCATGGTGATACTCCTACCTCTGCCTCCCGAGTGCTGGGATTAAAGGCGTGCGCTATCATGCCCAGCTTGTTTTTTTTTTTTTTTTTAATGAGAGAAATTGAGAGTGAGAGAGCAAGAGAGAGAGAGAGATTGAGAGAGAGAGAGAAGAGAGAGAGAGAAAAAAATTGGCATGCCAGGGCCTCCAGCCACTACAATTGATCTCCAGACATGTACGCCACCTTGTGTCCATGTGTGACCCTGTGTGATTGTGTCACTTTGTGCATCTGGCTAAGGTGGGACCTGGAGAGTAGAACATGGGCCCTTAGGCTTCACAGGCAAGTGCCTTAATTGGTAAGCCATCCCTCCAGCCTCCTATAGTCATTTTTTTGCAGTATCTGTATCTTTAGTATCAGTGTAACAGTGGCCTCATAAAATGGGTTGGGAAATGTTACTTCTTCAACTTATTGGATGAATTTGAGGAAAATTGGTGTTATGTTTCCTTTGTTTGAATTCTACAGTGAAGTCTCAGTGAATGATTATTTTCTTGAGTTTTTACTGCTTTTCAGACTGATTCTCAGGGAGTCCAAGCTCCTATCAAACACACTATGTAAGAGAAGATTATCTTGAACTCTTCATCATTCTGCCTTCACCTTTCAAGTGCAGAAACTACAGAGGTGTTACATGATGTTCAACATCACAACCACTGTTTACATTTGTTTACTGTTTTATGGTTTAGGTATGTGTAGGGGTTAGAGCCCAGGGATTTTCACATGCTAGGCAAGCACTCTACTACTGAGTCCAGCCCCAGTGTTTCTTTATTTATTGAATTTTAGAAATACTTTTATTTATTTGTGAGAAGAGGGGGCGGGGAGTATGGGCATGCCAAAGCCTCTCACTGCTTACTGTAAATGAGCTCTAGAAACATGTATCGCTTTGTGAATCTGGCTTTACATGGGGAATTGAACCCAGGCCAGAAGGATTTGCAAGCAAGTACCATCTCCCCAGGATGAAGTTCTAGTTTAAAAAAATATTTAATATTTCTTGTTGGGAGGTTGAATGTTTGCAGAGGTATCCATATCTTCTAGGTTATTCAAGTTAATGGTATGTAATTGCTCATAGTAGTTTCATAGCTGTTTTCATTTTATAACATTGGTCATAATGTTCCTTCTTTCATTTCTAATTTTACTTCTGAGTCTCTCTCTCTCTCTCTCTGTCAGTTTCTCTCTTAGACTAAAAATTTGCAGTTTTTGTTGATGTTTTCAAAAATCAATTCTCCGTTTCATTCCTCCTTCATTTTTACTGTTCTCTACTTCAGTAAATTCTTCTTGCCTTTATTATTACTCCTGCTAATTTTGGTCATATTTTACTTTAATTGTTTAGTTTTTCAAGGTGTAAACATCTTTGAGAGTTGCTTTGTTTCATAAAATAGGCATTTGTTGTAATAGATTTCCTTCTTAGAATAATTTGCTGAATAATTAATGTTTTTGCATTGTGTTTTGTTTCCACTTGTCTCAAAATATTTTCAAATTTGCATTTTGATTTCTTCTTTAGTCCTTTAGCTATATAAGGGTATACTATTTAATTTCTATGTATTAGTGAATTTCTTGACTTTCGTTTCATTTTTTAAAATTAATTCATTTTTTATTAATTAGTTTTGTACTCAGTGAATAGTCAAGTTGGTACCATTGTTAGGCTCATCCATGTCCTACCCCCTTCCCCTGGGCCCTCCTTGTTGAGGTATATGGGTCATGCATTGTGGAGTTAGCCCACAGTTATGGGTAGGAGAAATGTCTCTGCGTATCATGACTCAACATGACATGTGGCTCTGACATTCTTTCTGCCCCCTCTTCCACAAAAATGAGCCATGTTGGGTTCATTTTTGGTCTGCTTCAGTGATGATGTGTTGGGGGCCTCTGGGTCTCTGGATGTCTGATTTGGTAGGAGTTGATCATTCTCTGTGTTGATCTCCTTCATCCTTGTGCTGGTTCCCAGTTCACCAAGAAAACAGCACCTTTGCTTGTTTTGCCAATTGTTCTTAGTTTCAGCTGGGGCCCTTTTGAGGTATGATGGGGTGGTTCTCTCCTTAGGATCTACGTCTATCTGAAAAAGAGAAGCAGATTCTCCAATGGAGAGTAAAGGTAGCACATTTATTGACACATTTTACAGCTATAATTACTTTTTACATTTGCCTTTCATATATAACATCACAGTTCAATGTAACTTATATACTATCATGACAGTATTCTATATTTCATTACATATTTAACATCAAATATTTTATTTTTATATGCTTTTATGTTAGTTTCTACCATCATTCAATTGAACTTGAAGGACTCTTTCCATTGCATTTGTATGAGGAAGTCTAGAGGTGATGAACTCCCAGTGTCTATCTGGAAACATGTTTCTCTTTCATTTTTGAGAGAGAGTTTTACCAGGCATAGTATTCTTGTGGGCATACATTTTTTCTTTCAGTATTTCATATCATCCCACATCCTTCTGCCAGCAAGCTTTGCACTGAGAAATCTGTGCATATCCTTTCTGATTCTCCTTTGTATGTGATATGTCACTGTTCTTGTGATGCTTTTTAAACCCTGTCTTTGAATTTTGACAACTTGTTGTAATTTTTTGTATTTACTTCTGGAATTAATCTTAGCTAAAGTCCTTTGACTTCATGAGCCTGGATGTCCATTTGCTTCCAGAAGTTTGGCCTATTATTTCTTTAGATAATCTTTTATTATCTTCTTTCCTTTCTCTCTTATGCTGGCAATTGAACCAGACCAAGTTTGTGTAATTTACTATTAAACTATAGTCCTAGCCCTCTCTTTTCTTTCTTGAACTCTCTTCTTGACTTGATGATGTCCTCTAATTTCCTTAGGCTTCCTTACTTTTATTGTTACTTTTTGACTTGGCAAAAATCAGTTTCATGTCTTTGAATTTATTGGTCCAATCGGGTTGATGAAGTTGCTATTGAAGCCCTCTTGTGAATTCTTCAATCTAGATATCATCAGGTTTAAAGTTTCTGTTTAGTTGTTTAAATCTTCTCCAACAAGAGGCGATACTCCCATTCTGTTTTCTTCCTTGAGTGGATAGGATAGCTTTGTTATGGTTGTTTTGAATTGTTTGCTAGGTAATTCATAAACTCCATTAACTTTCAGTTAGTATTTGGAGATTTATTTTGTTCCTATGATTGGGCCATGTCTTCCCATTCCTTTATATGCCTTATACCTTTGTACTTGGAGTTGTAGATTTGAAAAATGCTAATTTTTCTGACTCTATACAATGACTTTATACATGAAAAGGTCTTTGCCAGTCTTCCCAGTTAAAAATTCTGAAGACCTCTAAAACTTTTTCTGTACTTATGTATATAATCTCCAATCATAGAGGATTTTCCCTTTGTTTGTTTTTTGAGAGTTTGTAGTCTCTTGCTCCCTCTGGTGTCTTTCTTCAGTATTACAAGTTCTATAGGACTATTACAGGTCCCAGGCCAACAAGATATACTGGTTTCCCATGGGGAATCTGAGGTAGATAAACTAGAAACTAGTCTCTCACCAAACTCCACTCATCTCTTTTCCTCTCCAATGACACAGGCTGGGTGCTTACTCTTGATGATAGCAAACTATGCTGATTTCTGTCTTGGTGTGCCAATTTCTCTGGTACAACTACAGCTGCTGAGCTCACCTTTGTTCTTCTCAGCATGCTCACTGTGAATTAAGTGAAATAGAAATTACTCCATCAGGCAGCCCTCAGAAGACAGCACCTTGGACATACATGATCCTCCTTTATTAAGTCCCAAAGAAGCATAAATTGGGGATTTGTCCTCAGAATTTTGCTCATCTGGGGGAAGAGATAACATATTTGAAATGAAATGGCTTCTGTTATTCATATCTCCTCCTTTATCCCTTCCTCACACAGCTTTTTCTTAGATTGATATATGTTGCATAGGCTAATCTTGAACTTATGATCCAACCAGCCCAGTCCCCTGAGTGTCTGAGATACTTGTACCACTGTGCATGGCATACCAATTCAATATAACTATTCTTGGCTTTGAGTATTGAATTTCTGGGGTTCTCCTAAAATGCCCCCAACACATATTTTGACTTTTAGTCAGTTTCTCTGTCTGTGGGGTTAATGAGGTCTGAGGCTTCTTCTCGTGTCAGCTTGCCAATGTCACTTTCTCCTATCTCTTAAATACTGAGAAATGGAAACTCATGTACATGACACCATCCTTGCCTTCTTCACATTTTTTACTGTGATCTGTGTACAGTCCTCCCAACTCCTTCCACAACATTTCCCAGTAGGCCCTAAGTTTCTGTGAATAAACGTGGGTGGTAGCAATTTTTAATTGTAGGGACTGTTGCTCTGGGTCTTCATTGGAGAACCATGTAGATCATAAATAGAAGAAAGACCTGTTCAAAAATATATGGGCACGTCTGTCACGCAGAATCTAGTATTGAGATGGGCATTTTCAACTGAGCATCTCTTCTCATGCCAAAGTCTCTGCAGACCTTAACTAAAAAATTTATCCCTCTCTTACTTTTGGTTCTTATACTTGCCAATGTCAAAAATAGTCTCTATTTTGGAATGAGAGAAATATTGAGACAGTAATAACACTTCAGTAAAAGAAAAGGCAGATAAATTAACTTAAAAAATCTTTCTTCACGAGCCGGGTGTGGTGGTGCACGCCTTTAATCCCAGCACTCGGGAGGCAGAGGTAGGAGGATTGCCATGAGTTCAAGGTCACCCTGAGATGACAGAGTTAATTCCAGGTCAGCCTGGACCAGAGTGAGACCCTACCTCGAAAAACAAAAACAAAAACAACAAAAAAAAAATCTTTCTTATTCAAAGGCTTAGATATGGTAGAATGGAGAATCACTTTCCAGTGTCTGTAGAATTTTTCTTCTTGCTACTGTCTCCTAATGGGGTTTCAAGAATCCATCCATTTACAAGGATCTGACTGGTCCTTATAGCCATTGCACATGGAAGGTAAAGAAAATTTTGCAACAGTCAAATTTAAAGTTAATCTTGAACTTGGGTATAGTGCACAGGAATATTTGTGAAAGGTGATACGATTACTTTTAACTTAGTATATGGACCAAGAAGTTTTTCAAATGGTGAAAAGTAGAGAAGTAGTAATTTATGCAAAATAGTTTGTAAATATTTGTATATTGTATTATATCATAATTCTTTTACAATATTTGAATATTATGCATAACATTCACAGATATTTATAAATCAAGTTAATTGTAATAATTTTTATTGATTATTCAATGTGGTTCTGCCTCTGAAGAATGAGATTTATTAAATTAAAATTAATACAAACTTAGTTTGGAGAGGTTGCTTAGTGGTTAAGGCACTTGTCTGGGAAGCCTTAGTACCCAGGTTCAATTCCCCAGTACCGAATAAGCCAGATGCACAAGGTGACTCATGCATCTAGAGGTCATTTGCAGAGGCTAGAGACCCTGGTATGCCCGTTCTCTCTCTCTCCCTTTCTCTCTCTCTCAAATATATAAGATAAAATAAAGTATAATTAAAAAATTTAATATAAAATTAAGAGTTTCAATGCATTATGAATGATTGTGTAATTCTGCATTATTCTTAAAGAAATAAAAGTAATGGGCAATCTTGACTATAGAAACATGAGACTGCTTAAATGAGGTAAAGAATAGTAAACTTTTTAGAATTTGATTATAGTGTTTCATAAATGATATATGTCTTTATTTTCTATTCATCAAGACAAAATCAGGAAATGCACAATTGTGCCAAAGTCTTACTTTTGATGTCATGTTTATTTAATCCAGTCTCTCTCCTGCATCATCATGAAGATACAATCCTTCCCAGAGCTCCAATCTGGTGAGGATATCTACATATATTCAAAATATCAAAACAAATTTCAATATTATCATTGTTGAAGAAAGAGTACTTTCAAAATGCCTCCCACTTTAAAAATATTATTTATTTGTAAGCAGAAAGAGACAGAGATAAGAGAGACAGACAGAATAGGTGTACTGGGGCCTTTAGATACTACAAATGAACTCCAGACACATTGGCACTTTGTGCATCTGGCTTTACATGGGTACTGGGGAATTCCAGGTAGTTAGGCTTTTCAGGCAAGTGTCTTAGCCACTGAACAATCTCTCCAGTCCTTTCTTTACAAACTTCTCACTTTTTTTAAAAAAAGAAAGAAAATCAACTGCAATTTGACAAAAAACTAAAGTGTAAGACCTGAAATTATGACACAGTAGAAGAAAACATAAGGAACTGCTTCAGGTCATTGTCACAGACAAGAATCCTTTGGAAAAGATCCTATACATACAGGAACAAAACAAAGGGATTAGAATGCACTAAGAAATGCCAGCATAGCAAGCAAAAAATAGAGAAGCTGAGTGAATGAAAGGACATCTTTACACACCATGAATCTGACAAGTGATTGATACTCAGAATTTATAAAGAATTCCAAAAATTCAAATGAAAAACAAAAAGAAGTAAAAATATTTAAAAAAATGGACAAAGAGGACTTTTGGGTAGAGATGGCTACATAGGAGTCACACCAATCCAGCCTAGGAAGGGATTTGAGAAAAACTACACCAAAACGTACTCTTTGTCTGAAAAGTGAAGAGGTACAGGTTTTTATTGGCCAGCAGAGTAGCAGGAGAGACTAAGATCTATCAGAAAGGAGGAAATTGGCCAGAATCCCACTAAGGAGCTTTCAGACTGGGAAACCACCTGCCCTGACACATGGATCTGCACACCTGCCTCATGCCCAGCTACAGGAACAGAGAACAAAGGGGAGTTTCAAACTTCATCAGCCTCCTGGCAAAGTTAAGAAACCTGAAAAGGAGAAGCAGAGGAGCTGCTTAAGGGGACACAACCACAACAAGCTGAGTACAGCCAGTAAAATTGCAGGCTTCCTGCACTCTTCCATCCCCCAACTCACAGCACTATGACCCTCGGAGAACACATTCGGCTCCCGCGGCAGGGCACCCACACAGGCAATCAGAACACTAGATTCATAGCACGACAAGGAAAGATGAGGTGGGCATACTGGTGACATTGGTAGCCACCCCAAAAGATAATGAGGCTGACTGACAAAAATGCAGATAGAAAGTCCTGCACTGGAAGTGCTAATCCCTTTCATGTCAGGACAGGTTATGGAGTATATATATTTGGTTGGCTTTACTGTAGTCAATCAAGATGTATTTGGGGATTGACTATTGTTTCCTTTAATGCTTTCAGATTCTTAAGACTTTTGTCTTTTGCTTCTGTCATTTTTGGAGGCAGGGTCTGATTCAGACCCAGGCTGACCTGGGACCCATTTCAGAAGAGAAATCTCAACCTCCCAGCTGATAGGATTAAGGGTGTAGAGCAACCCACACCCTTAGGGATTTTGGTTTATAAGGTTATCTGTTTGTTTTAATACCCACATTTGCATACTCTGTGCTGTTTTTTAAAAAATACACTGTTTATTTATTTTGGTTTTTATTGAATGTGTATAATGCTCAGTAGAATTTTAGAATTTGCCAGTAAATTGCTCCACCCTGCCCTCTAGAATACTTGAAAAGCAGACAAATTCAGCACCTAGGATTACTTTTGAAGTTAGATTGGAGTACATGAGCTATGCTTGGCACCATAAGCTCCTACTCTGAAAGTACATGAAGGTGGATTTTCAAAACTAAAAGCATCACAGATTATTAGGACCCCTAGCATCAAATCAACTCAGGATTCAAAAGTCTCAACATTATAAAACAAGAAACACAAAGAATCAAGACAATACAATCCAAGCAAAAATAATAAATCCATTAGAAGTGGCCTCCAATGAGACTGTTTTAGGTGAAAAGCCTGACAAAGATTTCAAGAACATGATTTTATCTATACTCAAAGATATCAAAGGAATCAAAGAAGAAAACAAATGATTAAAAAAGAAAGCAAACTCCTGGAGGAATTCCAAGAGAATTCAGGAAATATGCTTAATGAAATAAGGAAGTCATTACAAGACATGAGTAAGGAAATAAAAATACTGAAGAAAAACCAGGCAGAAATACTAGCACTGAAAAACACAGTCAGTCAAATAAAAACCTCTGTGGAAAGTCTCACTAGTAGAATGGATGAAGGTGAGAAGAGAATATCTAAACTAGAGGACCAGGTGGCAGATATAACACAGTCCAACAAAGAGAAAGAGGATAATAGGAAAGTATGAATAGGAATTTCAAGATATCTGGGACACAATGAAAAGATCAAATATATGAATTCAGGATACAGTATAAGAAGAAGAATTTCAATCCAGAGGCTCAGTAGGAATATTCAACAAAATCATAGAAGAAAAAATTTTCTCAAATTGGAATGAAGCCAGCATCAGCCTGATACCAAAACCAAAGACAAAACAAAATAAGAAAATTACAGACAATCTCTCTCATGAACATAGATGCAAAAATTCTGAACAAAATATTGGCAAATAGAATACAAGAATATATCAGAAAGATTCACCCCAACCAAATAAGCTTTATCCCAGAGATGCAAGGATGGTTCAACATATGCAAATCAATACGTGCAATACACTATATAAATGGAATGAAGGGCAAAAATAACATGATCATCTAAACAGTTGCAGAAAATTCATTTAACAAAATCCAACATGTCTTCATGATAAATGTCCTAGAGAATCTGGGAGTAGAAGGAACATATCTCAACATAATAAAAGCTGTTTTTTATGTCAAACCTATAGGCAAAATAATACTAAGTGGGGAAAAACTTGAAGCTTTTCCATTAAATTCTGGGACAAGGCAAGGATGTCAACTTTCTCCACTTTTATTTAATATAGTCCTGGAAGTCCTAGATATAGCAATAAGGCAAGAGACACTCATAAAAGGGATACAAATTGGGAAAGAATAGATCAAATTATCATTATTTGCAGATGATATGGTTCTATACATAAAGGACCCTAAATACTCTACCATCAAACTGTTAGAGCTGATAAACACTTTTAGCGATGTATCAGGATACAAAATAAACACATATTGGGAACATACATGTGGAGGATGAAATCAGGGAATCTCCCATTCACAATTGTCTGAAAAAAAAAAAAAATAAAGTACCTTGGAATAAACCTAACCAAGGAAGTGAAGGATTTCTACAATGGGAGCTTTAAAACATTGAAGGGAGAAATTTTGGAAGATACTAGTAAATGGAAAGACATTCCATGTTCTTCGATTTAAAGAATCAATATTGTGAAAATGTCAATCTTAGCAAAAACAATCTACACATTTAATGTAATCCCCATTAAAATTCCAATGACATTCTTCAGGTAAATATAAAAAAATTACAAAGCTTTGAATAGCCAAAACAATTTTAAGCAACAAAAATAAGGTTAGTGGTATCACCATACTCAATTTTTAAGCTACGTTACAAAGCCATACTAACAAAAACAGCATGACACTTGCATAGATCAATGGAACAGAATAGAGGACCCAGATGTTAATCCAGGCAGCTACAGCCATCTAATTTTTGACAAAAATGCCAAAAATATTCACTGTAGGAAAGACAGCCTCTTCAACAAGTGGTGCTGGGAAAATTGGATATCTATATGTAGAAGGATGAAAATAGATCATGTCTTTCTCCGTGCACGAGAATCAAGTCCAAATAAATCAGGGAATTTAATATCAGACCCAAAGCTCTGAAACTGCTAGGGGAAAAGGTAAGAGAAACCCTTCAACATATTGGCATAGGCAATGACTTTCTGAACATGACCCCAATTTCTCAGGAAATAAAACCACTAATCAACTAATGAGATCTCATGAAATTACAAAGCTTTTATACAGCAAAGTACACTGTGCATAGAGCAAAGAGACAACCTATAGAATGGGAGAAAGTCTTTGCCAGCCACACATCTGACAAAGGATTAATATCCAGTATATACAAAGAACTCAAAAAACAAAACAATAAGAAATCAAACCATCCAATTAAAAAATGGGCTATGGAACTAAATAGAGATTACTCAAAATAAATACAGATAGCATATAAACATATAAAAATTTGTTCTGCATCCTTAGCCATCAGAGAAATGCAAATTAAAAATACTTTGAGATTCCATATCACTCCTGTCAGAATGGCTATCATCAAGTAAACAAGAGACAATAAATGTTGGCAAGGATGTGGACAAAGGGGAACCCTTCCACACTGTTGGTGGGAATGTTGTCTGGTACAGCCATTATGGATATCAGAGTGGAGGTTCTTGAGACAGCTAAAAGTAGATTTATCATATATCCCAGCTATAGCATTCCTAGGTATATATCCTAATGACTTGTCTCATATCTCAGATACTTGCACAACCATGCTTATTGCTGCTCTATTCACAATAGCTTGGAAATGGAACCTGACTAGATATCTTTCAACAGCTGAATGGATAATAAAGCAGTGGTAGATTTAAACAATGGGGTTTTATTCAACAGTAAAGAAAATTGAAATTATGAAATTTTCAGGGAATCAGATGGATCTGAAAAGGATTATGCTAAGTGAGGTAACCCAGGTACAGAAAGCCAAATGTCACATATTCTCTCTCATTATCTCTCATTATGTTGATCCTAGCTACAAATATTTAGACTTATGTGTGAGCTGGAACCAAAAATCAGTAGCAGAGGCCAGTAAGCTAGACAAAGGTTATAAGGGAGGGAGGAGAGGGAAGGACTTTGGGGGCTGATATTGTATATATGTAAATAGAAGAACAGATCTCAGTTAGTGGAATGACCCAAAAGAAGCCAGGGGAAGAGATTGAGTAAGAGAAGTGTGGAGGGAGGGTCAATCAATATTCAAGATATTCTGAATAAGCATGTGAAGGCCTACTTTTTTTGGATAATGACAGATCCAGAAGCCATTGATGACTACTAGAACATTTTCAGCACCAGGAATGGGATACCTTCCAGTGAGTTTTTGGCCAGGGACATTCCTGTTGCCTCTGAAACATTATAGACTATTGCCAAGGACCTGGGTTTCCCATGAGTGACAGATGGTAAGACCTCATTTCTGAAAGCTTCACATGCCTGTGCAGCAAGGTCACTGAGAAATCAAGCTGGGGCTGAACAGAAAACCTTCTCCCTGTAGATCAGCCAACTTAAAGCTAGAAAAAGCTACACTGCATGCAACCTGATGGGGACAGAAGTCATCAGTGGTGAAAACAGTGGACACTGGAAGCTTCAAGTTTGGCCAGACTGGCCAAATTACCCAATGGGTGCAATAGTGGCATGTCTGATCTGGGGAAACCAACTGCTCCCTAATTGACTGGAGGCCTGTTCCAGGGGACGGAGTACATTCCTAGTACTGGGAACCTAATAAAAAGGCTATGGCAGGGGAGGTCCTGAGCCTTAAGGGCATAGCAGCCCCACCACTACTACACTTAATGTTCATATTCATATATTAATGCTACTCTCACTTTTGGTTGGAGAAGCTTCTCTTTTCAGATGGTGGTGACCACTGGGTTGACACAAAAGGCACCACGGTGCTGAGAAGACGTGACAGAAAAGTTCCCAGCACTGAAACATCTCTAGCAATCTCCAAGGCTCAGGGTCCATTGCAAAAGAAGTATCAGAAAGAATGTAAGAGCCAAAGGAAGGGTACTACTCCTTACAATGCAACTCTCCAGAAAGAAATTGGCCTTGATATCCATGACCTTGCAGTGCCTAGCAATACCTTCACAAGATTATAATAGGAGAAAAAGATGATGACATCAAAATAAAAGAGTGACTAATGGAGAGAGGGAGAGGGAGGGGATATAATGGAGAATGAAGTTGTAAAGGGGAGAGTGGGGGAGGAGGAAGGGGAAGGAGTTATCTTGGTTTACTTTCTGTAAGTATAGAAGTTGTCAATAAGAAAAAAAAAAGACATTTGAAAGGACAAAAAAAAAAAAAAGAAGAAAAATAAAAAGAAAAGAAAAAATGGACAAAGACCCAAATAGACATTTCTTGAAAGAAAACACACAAAACGTGAATGGATACCTAAAAATGTGCTCATTATCACTAACCATCAGAGAAGGGCAAAGCACAACCACTGGGAGGGGTCATTTCTATCCACTAGGAATAGCTACTATCAACACCACTAAAGATAACAAGTGCTGGCAAGAATGTGGATAAAAGTGAATACTTGCCTACTGTTGGTAGGAATGCAATTCAGTGTAGTCATTGAACTTTACTTTTGTGTTTTTAAAAACATTTTCATTGGGCTGGAGAGGTGGCTTAACAGTTAAGGTACATGCCCTCGAAGCCTAAGAACCCAGGTTCTATTCTCCAGTTCTCATGTAAGCCAGATGCACATGGTGGCACATGCATCTGGAGTTCATTTGCAGGCCCTGGTGTGTCCATTCTATCTTTTTGTCTCTAATAAATAAATAACATTAAATCTTAAAAAAACAAAACAAAACAGTTTTAATTGATTTATTTGCAAGCAGAGAGAAAGGAAAGAGAAGAGAAAAGAAGAGAAAAGAAGGGATAGAATGGGCATGCCAGGACCTCCAGCCACTTCAAATTAACTCCAAAAGCATTTGGTACTTTGTGCATTTGGCTTTACATAGGTACTGGGGAACTGAACCTGGTTTATTAGGATTTGTAAGCAAGCACCATAACTGCTGAGCCAGGCCAAACTTTACTTTTAACTGGCAAATAATAATTATAATCATTGTTGTTTAAACTGTTTTACATTTGTAATTAAAAATGTTTGATCAGCATGCATTATGTTTGTGTATAGATGTGTATTTTCTTTCTTTGTTTTTGAGGTAGGGTCTCCCTCTAGCCCTGGCTGACCTGAAATTAACTAGGTAGTCTCAGGGTGGCCTCGAACGCATGGCTATCCTCCTACCTCTGCCTCCTGAGTGCCTTGGATTAAAGGTGTGCACCACCATGTCCGGCAAGATGTGTATTTTGCATATATATGTGTACATGTCCAGGTGTGTGTCATGCATGTGTGTGCAGGCACATGTATGAAAGTGCTGAGGTTGTGTACACATATGTATGCACATGGAGGTAGAGGTTGCTACTGGGAGTCTTTCTCAGTCACTCTCCATCTTATTTTTTTTGAGACTGGGTCTCTTGCTGATTTGGAAACTCACTGATTTGGCTAGTCAGGCTGGCTAGCCTAGCCTTTGGCTAGGGTTTGTTATGCCTCTGCCTCCTAAAACTGGGATTACAGGTGTGCACTGCTGTGCCTAGTTTTCACATGGGTGTTGGGGATCCAAACTCAGGTCTTCAGGCTTCTGCAACCAGAAGTTTACGCACTGAGCCATATTTTCAGCCCTACATTTTTAATAGTTCTAAAAGTCATTTGGATTTGCTTATATCACCTTCTTGTAAAAGATACACTTTTTATTGTGGTTGTTAAAATGTTAGGAGATTATTAAAAATTCTTGCTAAAAAATTGCACATAGTTATTTCAGACATAAAATGTCTGATAATGATGCTGTAGTTACAGATGCCAGATCCATTCCTTCATTATGATTTGTGAAAGAAATTTTAATGTTTGCTATTAAATATATATAACATTTTTAAAATCATGTATTTTGTAAAACCAAATGTGTATTTTCATAAATCAAATTTCATAAATCAAATTCAAAACTAAATTTCCTTTTATGCTTCATGAGGTCATTATATATGAGCACCATGACATTAAAAAAGAAGGTTTTGGGCTGGAGAGATTGCTCAGTGGTTAAAAACCATTGGCTGCAAAGCCTGATGGACCAAGTTCAATTCCCCAGTATCTAGGTAAATCCAAATGCACAAAGTGGTACATGTGTCTGGAATTCACTTGTAGTGGCATGAGGCACTGGTGCATCATTGTCTCTCTCACTCTAGCTCCCCTGCCTCTCTCTCTCTGCTTGAAAGTAAATAAATAAAAATATTTAAAAAAATTAAATGGTGTTTTTTAAGTGGGGGGAGTAGAACATATTTGATGTGAAAGTAAAAGGAGGGGAATAGTGGGGAGAGGCTTATGAAATGATGAAGATAGTGGAACAAGACAGAAGAGAGGTGGGGGAAAGTTTAACCAAAACTAAGAACATATAAAAATGCCATATGGACAATAGTACTTTTTTTGTTTTTTGAGGTAGTATCTTACTCTATCCCAGGCTGACCTGGAATTCAGTATGTATGCTCAGGGTGGTCTTGTACTCACTGAGATCCTCCTACCTCTGCCTCCCAAGTGCTGGGATTAAAGGTGTACACCACCACACCCTGCTGGGAAATACTACTTTTTAAGCCAATTAAAAATATAATTTAAAAAGTAGCTTGACCAAAGATTCTCTACCTGTGGAAGAATGCTCCTTCCCAAAGCCAAAGGTTATTAAATTAAAATCCAAGTTGTTGATCAGAGACCACAGAAGTCCTTAAAATAATACAGGTTACTGTCAGTGCTCTTGATTGCTTACCCAAACTAGATATCCCTATTGCTGAAGACTTCATGTGCTTTAGTTATAGGACATTGAGAAATTAAGCTGGAAGATTCCTCTATGTTGGTAAACTATCATAGTATAGGCTGCTGAGAGAGAAAAGCCATCAATGTGTTTTACTCAGTGGTGGGCCCTGCATGCTGTACAATTGTCCTGCCATGTAAGATGTGCCCACAGCTGCAATAGTGGTGTGACTAATATGGGGAAAACCAGTTGCTTTCTGATTAGATGAAATTTCATGCCTTGCTCTGTAAACCTGGTCAAAAGCCAGTGATTGGCGAGGTCATAGACCCTAGGGGTAAACCTACTACTATTGTTTGGCTAAACAGACATATTGTTAATCTGCCTTCAAAATATTTATGCTTATACCCAAAGTTTAATGGTGCTCTCAGGCTTATCAGAGAAACTTCTTTATGCAGAGGTAGAGGCTAATGCATATATTTTAAAAGTGCTGAGAATAAATGACTATGTGTGCTTAGCCCTCAACAGACATACATATCACCCTCTCCTAGTCTTGGAAAAACATCACAGAAGAGAGGATGGAGAGAATATGAGTCACAGGAGTGCAGAAGTGCTGGGGAATGCTGTACTCTGGATAATACATGGCTGTAATACTAATGACCTCACAACAGCTACTGTTTCATGCACAGGATTTTCCCCAACATCGCAGTATGGGAGGGGGGTGGGAGCTTGTGAGAGCAAACCTGCTTTGAGGAGTTGGTGGCATTTAATGGTTTCTGGAGTAGAGGAATTCATGTTTTTATGTGTTCAGCAACTGGTAAGTGGCTCATTCTCCTGTAAATAACCCCTCACCCGTGCTCATGTAAGCAACTGTCATTAAACTCAGAGGATCATACATATGCAAAAATACATGAAAGTAGGAAGAGGACTAATTGGGAAGAAGAGGGGCTTGGCAGGAGTGAAATGGGAGATGAGCATGATGAAAATACATTGATGTGTATAAACTTGTAAAAAAAATAAAGTATCCCAATGCAAAGGAATTCTAATCATTTAAAGTAGTTATCCATAAGGAAAAAAATAATTCTTGCAACGTTATAATCATATTCTAGACTAGAATTCATAGCTACTAGGCGAACTGTCCATAGTATGTGTGCAGGCCTGATCCACACTACGAGTTCTGATGACTTCACTGATTGGACTTGGAAATGCGATACCCTCTTCATCCTGGACATGGGTATGAATGTTAAAGTGGGCAAAAGAGCTTGGACAACACAGATATCTTCACTTCACTGAATCTCTTAACCAAGTGTTGTCCTGACCTCTCTTGCCATACTGCAATATGTCTCATTTCTTACTCCTCTATGTAGACTATTATAATGTGAAATTGGGTGACATAGGCTTTAAGGTTTATAAACCATTGTTTCTCAAGTCTAGTGATTTGGGACTTAGGTTGAAAAATTCACAAGTATTGAAGCTGTCTTAATGTGATATTGCTTTGTACTGGTCAGTTCTGATAACACGAGCAATAGGATTTCAACGCTAGCTGTATTCTACAACTAACTCTCAAAGAAATCCTTTCAGTAAGGCTTGAAATTACTCCCAGCTTCTTTGGAGATGGAAAACATGTATAGTTTTAAAAACAAGACAAATCAACTGCTTTCTTTTAAATACTAGTCAAAATTGTAGGTTAGTGGATGAAAAGGAAGGGCAGGACTTGATTTCCTATTATTTCTCTTTGTTAATCACACTAGCTTACTAGTGCCCAGTGTCTTCACACTGCGCCACTTGCTGTGTGTACATGGCCTTGCCACTCTGCCCTTTTTCTATGAGCCATCACAAACTTTATCATCCAGAAAATGATTTTTTTTTTTACTGAAAAATCTCCCTTTATTGCCCAGATTACTATGGTTGCTTCTGGTATATCTTCCTACATCTTAATACATATCCCCTCCAGTGAGAGCAACCTTTACCCATAGCAGGGCTTTAAGAAATGCATGTGAAGTGCTGCTAATAATTCTACTTTTGTCAGGAAAGTTAAAAGGCTCAGTCTGTGGAGGTGATGCAGACTTGGAGGAAATAAAGTTCTCATTCCTCTTTATTTTATGCTTTCTTCTACAGACATCTTTAGAGTGAAGGGGCCAGGAGTGTTTTCCATTTTTCTTTCACTTCAATACCACATGTGAATAGATAATAGAGGAGGCCTAAAATTCTTATGCTGATAATTTTCCTCTGGTACTGGGAACAGGGGTGCCTTTAACAGTCTGTAGCTTGGAGACATAACTCTTTTTTTCCCCCAAGATTTTTGATATCTTCTACGTATCTCTTGATGTTATCTTACTTGGAAAAGGAATCTTGGGTGTGGGAGAGATGGCTTAGTGGGTAACACACTTGACCTTGAAGCCTAAGGGCTCATGTTCAACTCTCGAAATCCCATATAAGCCAGACATACGAGGTAAGGCAAGCACACAAGGTCACACATGTGTACAAGATGGTGTGCACATCTGGATTTCGACTGGGGGCTCTGGTGTACCAGTTCTCTCTCTCTCTCTCTCTCTCTCTCTCTCTCTCTCTCTCTCTCTCTCTCTCTCTCTCTCTCACACACACACACACACACACACACTCTCTCTCTCTCTCTCTCTCTCTCTCTCTCTCTCTCTTTCTTTCTCTCTCATAAAAAGTAAAAAAAAAAAAAAAAAGGAATCTTAAGTCTGTCCCAAGGCTCATCTGAACTACTCTAAAATTATCCATCCATTTATGATTCACATGTATGCTTTGTGTATCAAGCCCCAAGTTAGGTCCTATTCAAACTCTGAAGATTCTGGGTGCCAGCTAAGAGCCTACAGGTGATAGAGCTGAGATTTACACATTGGCAGAATGGCAGTTCCTTACAAGAAGTTATTGTTCTCATTTTTAGACTTATTTTAATTCAGCAGGAGCCAAAGTTAGTTAAAGCTAAGAGTATTTTGAAAAAAAGTCAACATTTTGCCTGAAAGAAATGAAATCTTTGTGAATGATATGACTGCAAGGTAAATAGATCTGTGTTCATGCAAGCACAGACTTATAAATAGAACGCAAATATATAGATGATGTATGTATGTATGTATGTATGGTGCTAATGCATATGTAGAGCCAGAAACATGTCCACTTCAACACTGAATATTTAAACTCTCTTTGAAGATGACACCCATTTGCTAACTCATGTATAATGGTGATCTAATTCATCTCTGAAAGCAAGTGTGACTGGTACATGATTTTCAGTGCTGATACTGAAGCCTCAAGTTAGGAACTGGATAAGCATTGTGTAATTTAGGTGGGTTTTGGTAGCTATACACACTGATAGTGGTTGGAGGAACACTTGGTTAATTTGGAATTCTTATAAATTATTCAAGAGTTCTGCTGAAGTTCTTGAATTTGCACTCACATATTTTAATACTATCTCATTTTCTGAGCATTTGCCTGTGGCTGGAAAATAACAGTCTAATTAAAACCAAACTAAGTCATTGGTCTTTGCTTTACAATGTTCCTGAGAAGTAAATTTCATTTTGAAATGATCACTTCTAATATCCAGAGCTCTTGGTGACATAATCAATTCATTTGGATTTTGGAGGTTGATTATTTTGTTGTTATTCTGAGACCATGAGCCAGGTACATAAGCAGAGTTCCATGAAAACTAAAAGAATCCACAGAGGACACAGCAAAGTACTATATAGCTTTCAATGCCACCAGTCCTGTGCATAGACGGCATAGGTGATTTTGCGTGCTCATTACCCTCTCTACCTTTATCCATAGGCTGTTGCCCCAGTGGGACTAGCAACTGGGTACTGTGCCAGCCACAGCCACAACCACATAAACACAACCTCGGTGTCATTTTTGAGTTTCAGTTGTTAGTGGAATGACAGAAAGGTGAGAAATTAGCCCATTCCAATGAGCCTTATGACAGAGCCTTAGTGGACACCTGATGGACGTACCCAATAGGTCACGGTTTCCGTTATTCCCATAGTTTTGTTCTCAGTTTCTGTCTTTGATTCTAACTCTTTTATAACTTTTCGGTCACATTTACTGCTTGAGGGGTCATATGGTAGAGTTGAATCTGATTGTGATGAACAGATCTAAGAACTCTCCAGAGATTTGAATTTTTGAAATGACCATGGGTCCATAGAGTTTTTTTTTTTTTTTTTTTTTTTTTTTAAATCTCAAACACACCCAGGGAATACATTTGTCTCAAACTTCTTATTGGGAAGATAAAGAAATCAAGGCCCAGAAAGGGTAATGACTTATCTAAGGCAAAACCAGATTTGTCAAATTAGATCCATGGAGTGTAAAGATCTAAGAAGGCCATGAGAGAACTGGGTCCATGTTGCAGTCAGATTCGCATTACTGGCAGAAAACACCCAGCGTGAGCAACTTGTGGGGAAAAGGGTTTATTTTGGCTTAGAAACTCAAGGGGTAAGCTCCATAATGGCAGGGAAAATGATGACATGAGCAGAGGGTGGATATCACCTCCTCGCCAACATAAGGTGGAAAATAGCTACAGGAGAGTGTGCAAACAGTGGCATGGGGCAGCTGGATATAACACCCATGAGTCTGACCTCAACAATACACTGCCTCCAGGAGGATTTAATTCCCAAATTGCCATCAGATGGGGACCTAGCATTCAGAACACGTGAGTTTATGGGGGACACCTGACTCAAACCACCAAACTTCACTTACCCAATTTAGATAATCTTGGAGGTGAGTTGAGACTCTGCATTGGTGACTTGCATTGGACTATGAATACAAAGTGGTTTTGACTTCTGGGTCATGCTATTCAGATTTTCTTTGGGGATAAACTCTCGTAAACTCTTACGCCACGTAATTCTAATGAGGTTCACACACTCTCCAGTGATAGATACTTGAATTAGAAACAGAAAGATCCAGACATTGCATTTCTCTGGTGATGGTGGTTCTTAGGGATCTGATGGCCTAAGCCATAGCATGAGGGTCAAAGTGTATCAGCCCTGTGGTTTAACCAGAAACCTGGGGAGAATAAGGTCTCCTTTCAGCACTTTACAAAACAGTGCCTCAATAGAAGAAATGACATATTCAAATTAGATAATTCAAGGAAGCTTTGCTGAGGAGTCCTAATAATGAACTAATATAGAATAAGTGCTAACAATTTTATTTGCATGGTATATAAGCTTTATGCAAATTCTATGGTTGATATACCAAAAGAATAACAGTTTTGGAAGCAAAATAATTTTCTAAATCGGGAAATTTGACATATAATTTTTGTGGGGCTATCAACCTCATAGATCTGAACTGTTATTTCAATTATCTGTCAATCTTTTTTTGTATGAACATAGTATGTGTTAATGTAGCACCCTATAGGTTCATCTGTGACCAGAGGAGAACAACAAATGACCCCTCCATCACTTACCCACCTGAGTCTCTTATTGATTTTCTAGCTTGCCATTGTGAGCACCAGAGATTTTCCTCCATTCTCTGCTTCCCATAGGACTGGAGTTACAGGCATGTGTTGCCACATTCAGTTGTCTACATGGGTTCTGGAAATTCAAACTTTGGTGATCTCAGACATCCCCCACCCCATCCTTCGTTTTTGTGCAGGAAGTACACATATCTGCTGAGCCATCTCTCCAGCCCTCTGAATGTCTGACCACGTTTCTGAGTGCTTGAATGTTGAGTGCAGACTTGGTACTTTGTATATACTACTAAATTTAATGTCTCTATTTCAAGTCTACCTTTTTAAAATAGCCATAGTAATGTTAAGAATATTAGGAGAGAGAGAGAGAGAGAGAGAGATACAGAAAATGGGTGTGCTTGGACCTCTACCCATAGCAAACAAACCCTAGACATATGTGCCATTTTGTGTATCTGGCTTTACGTGGGCACTGGAGAAACAAACCCAGAGCATTAGACTTTGCAAGCAAGTGTCTTTAACTGCTAAGCCATTTCTCCAGCCTGACCATTAATTATTGTTTAAAAAGATATTTATTTATTTACTTAAGAGATAGAAAGATGCATAGAAAGAGAGAGTGAGAGAGGGAGAAAGAAAAGAGAGAGAGAGAGAGTGGGCACACCAGGGCCTCCAGTCACTGCAAACGAACTCCAGATGCTTGCCACCACCTTGTGCATCTGGCTTTACGTGAGTACTTGCAAGTCAACTCTGGGTTCTTTAGCTTTGATGGTAAGCTCCTTAAATACTAAACAACCTCTCCAGCCCTGAACTTTAATTCTTAAGGAAGAATTATAATGGGTCTTTTCTCCTTGCCATCTGCCCTGGGCTGGCATTACTGTCTAACTTGACAGTCTCCTGCCTGAGAGGCCCTCAGCTTAAGCAGCAAGCACTCTTAACCACTGAATTATCTCTGCAGTCTCACAATTTTTTTTTCAAAGAAATGCCAATAAGAATTTTTTTTTTTTTTTTACTCCTATTATGCAGAGCTTGTGTGGGCAGCATCAGCCTTCTCCATGAGGTCGTGTATGTCATGAGTGCTATAGTCACTTTGTGTCTGGAAGCACTCTTCACCTTCCTTTGGCTCTTACATTATTTCTACAACCTCTTTTACAATGGCTCTGAGTTTTGGAGCATGTGATAGAGATGTCTCAATTACTGATGAACACTCCACTGTCATTTCTTATCACTTCGGTGAGTTTTGAGTCACTCCAGTGGTCACTGACATCTGAAACGAGAAGTTTCCCTAACCAAAAGTGAAAGTAACAATATGTGAACAAAAGCATAGTCTTTAAAGGGCAGTTTGGTAGGCACAATATATCCATTCAGCTAGACAACAGTAGTAGTTTACCCTCCAAGGCTTATGATAGGCTTATGACATCCACAGGCATAGGCTTTTGATTTGGTTTTTAGAACTGGGCTGGAATTACCCCCACATTGTTTCACTAGTACATGGTGTTTCTTTCTCAATGAGCTTTGGTTGTATTTATTCATAAAGTGGTAAAGTTCTACAAGGGAAACAATGGGAGAATAAAAGTCTATATTTCATAGTGGTGAAAGTAAAAGAAAAAAAAAAACCAACAAAGAGGCCTCCTGCTTTTTACTGTCAAAGTAAGTCACAAGGCCATTATGCATGAGAAAGAGTGAAAAGTCAGAGGGGTGGGTATTCTTTGTCCTGATAGTAGGAACTTTAAAGAATGAGTAGCCATTCTTACCTTTCCATCTCCTGAGTGTATCCTCTGGTCCTGCTTATTTACATTCTCTCACATAAAAACCCTTCATCAGCCCCAAGACCCTGTAAGTCTCATTTCTCTGTCATTATCTTGAAGTCCATTATGTCACCTTTTGCCTCAGCTCTACATGGGTATGAGGGTTCCAACTGTAGCTCCTGATGGTAGGGGGCAGGGTGTGTGTGGGCAGTGATTGTTTGTAACACAGATCTAGGAAGGATACTTGTAATGTCTCTTTTCCTGAGCCACACAACATACAATAGTGATATTAGCAAAATAAACCTGCATAAGAAATTCACATAAAAGAAGAATGAAGGCTAAATAGAGGTAGCAGATGCACTTGAACTCTTTGGTTCTGTGAAGCACATCCTGTTAGAACACCTTAATCTAATGGCATGAATATTCCTTGACTTGGGATCACTTTTATTTACCTTAGGGTTTTCTCATTCACTGTCCTCTTTTGCTCTCTATTGTGTTTTGATAGAATCCACTGAGATCTTTACTTTTTGATGAGATGGTGTAGTAGACAGCTGTAATGAACATCCAATCCAGGCACAATTTATGGGAGGAACAGAATTTATTTCAGGCTTACAAACACAAGGGGAAACGCTATCAGTGGCAGAAAAAGCTGGCTCCCATTCATAAATCCAAGCAGAGAGACATCACCAAGTAGCAAGCACCACCAGCAAACACCAACACCAACACCAACACACACAAACTTGCCCATGCTCAAACCGGTCTGCACACCTTGGGGTTGGAATTCAGATCCACCCCCAAACACACCTCTGGGCTGGATCCCAGGGTCCACCTCCAGGGAAACCTCCTCCAGCCAGGTGGCCAGAGAATAAAGTTATAAGCTTTAATAAAATACATGAGTCTATGGGAGATCTACATTCAAACTACCACAGACGGGTCTCTGTATGTTGCTGACTAGATTGTCAGCTTATTTCATAACCTCAGAAAGTATGGGGCCATGAAAGCTCATATTAAATAGTATTACTTCCTTTCAGTTCATTTTAGCAATGTTCTTTTTTGTAAGATTTTTTTTAAGGTTCTGTGGGCTTCCTTTGTATTTTTTTGGGTTCAGTCTATAACCCAAAGCACTGTTATTGAGTGTTTTGAGGTATTCTTATCTCTGCCTTATACAATAACTCAGGGTCCTATTGGTCAATACTTGAGATTTTAAACCCTTCTTTGCTAATTCAGAAAATATTTTAGTCATTGACTCAAACTTTCCAGAGATCTTGCTAAATAATTTTAAAGCCACATGCATAATTTGATATTTTCCCAGAGGCCTATTCTTATTTCAGAAGTATTTGCTGACTGAAGAAACTGGAGTTTTCCTATTCTAATTTCATGTTTTAATCCAGAAACACCAAAGATGTATAGGTATCTATATGTGTGTATATGTGTATTACAATCTCTTCTAAGTATTTACTCATAGTAGCTTGATTTGTATATCTATTTTAAAGCACATTTTGCTTGAAAATTGGTCAGTTATCATATTAGTTCATACGTCTCTTCATGCACATTATTATATATAAGAGGAAACATGCTTCTCAGCACTTTCAATATTCAGCTTGGACATTTTAGAGGTAGATCTGCAAACTTAAGAGGTGTGTACTTTTCTTCCAAATTACCATGAAGGTCATTTTCTCAATGATTTCACCATCACATACTGGATTTTGCTCCTTAACTGGCTCAAAAAGAATGTTCTCCTTGCTATCATAACTTCTATCAGTAATATCTCAATTGCCCATCTGGCCTAGCCTGTTGCCCAGTCTTAAAAGCAAGGACAAGTATTTTGGGTTTTATACTATGGAAGCTTTTGTGTTTTATGCCAAATTTGCTATATAAGCCAAAGATAAGGTTTCTAGGGCAGCAATCCTTATGACATTCCCTGGTAGGTCACAGGAATTAAGCCTCCCATAATTGTGGAAGTTATTGGTCATGTGAAGGCCAGAAGGAAGACTGGAATATCAGAGAAGTATACCACTAGCTCATGTTTTTTAAAGAGTAGGTACAGAGGGGAATGTTGGATCCCTGAGGCAGCAAAGGAGCCAAATGACTGGCTCCTGAAGTGGGACTAAAGGAAGAAGTGGTGGTAAGGTCAGTGGGAAGCGCTAGTCTCTCAGTGATGGCCTGTGTGCTCTGCCATCAAGGGTCTGGCAGTGAGCTTAGGGCAGCTGCCACTGTTCAGTAGAGCTGGTACTGTGGAAGAAAAGCTGGGTAAGGAGCTGAAGTGAGTGAGGAGTGGCTGGAAACAGTGGGACCTACGTCTGCCTGTCATTGACCACAATAAGACCTCCAGAGAGTGATGGTCTCTGCTCTCCAGCTGCTGCTCCTGTGTTGCTCGAGTTCCTTTCTTAGCTGACTCAGAATCATGTACAAAAAGCAATTGTGGGAAACAAAGTTCCCAGTTTAATGAGCTGATAAAAAAATATAGCATAAATTCATTTATAACCATTACAGATATATCCAATTGGAAAAATCTGATATTCTTTCTGGTATTAATTTTCTCCCAATTGCAAGTCTTTCTCCTCTTCTGATTATCTAGACATAAACTAAATATGGCTTACCCTTCTCGCTGGAGAAAAAATTAATATCTCTTATAAGAGTGCTGCTTAAACAGCTCATCAATTTTAATAGCCTAGCAGTGTGGATTTGTGTGTGTTATGTACTCATTGCTGGTAACCATTTAATTCTGGTCCACAAACAGGAACATCAAAAAGAGTATCTTATAGTATCTTAATTAAAAATTAAACCATTTTACAGTGGTGTTCTTTCTTGAGTTCAGCTGGGAGAAACCTGTATGTACATGTTGTCACCAAGTCCTCAGTCTAAAGGATAACTAGAACAGATACATTTCCCATTATATTTCATGTGGCACAAGTTCATCCTGCACAGTGGAACTTCTTCCCACTTCTGAGGCAATTTCAGAGCAACACTGGGTTTAAAAGGACCTCAGAGAGCATCTAGAGCAATCCTTTGATCTTATACCTGAAGTGCAGACCAAGGTGACTTGCCAACCCCATCCCTTGCGGTTAGCAGCAAAGAAAGTCAAGATATTAAAACTTAAAAAAAATCAAACAGAAAAAACAAACTATGACCAGCTTGTAGCAAGCCTGGGTGGGGCCACAATGTGTTTGCTTCAAGTTATCTTTTTTTGAAAAAAAAATTTTTGTTTTAAGTTTTTATTTACTCATTTGTTAGGGGAGAGAGAACAGATACATCAGGGCTTTTAGTCACTCCAGAATGCATTGGCCACTTTGTGTATCTAGCTTTTCATGGTTACTGGGGAATTGAACCCTGGTCATGAAGGTTAGCAGGAAAGAATCTTAACTCCTGAACCTCTCTCCAGAGCTCAAGTCTTCTTTTAACAAACTTGAACCATTGGATCTGTAATTTCCACTCCCCACATGCCTGAGTTGTGTATTGTGAAGAAGCAGGATCTGGTCATGAACTTAGAATTCAGGGCTTAGGGATAAAGGAAGACTTGTATAAATGTTCACTCTTCTCCTTGCCAGACTTCTTAGTCACTCTGAGCAGGGAACCACATAGAGGCTGCTTTGACACTGTTGTTCACTGGCTTTTGGTCCCTTGGGTCTCTCTTGTTCTAGCTTTCCTTTGGTTGTGTTGTGTCATCTTTGTGTCTATATTACAGTGAATTGTTTACTAAGGTCTCAGGAGACCTTGATGCTACAATCAGCTCTACAATTCCCAGAGAGAACTGTTATTGAAAATAGCCCTTTGGCTCATTGTTATGATTCAATTAATTTTCTTCTTATAGCTTAGATTATAAAACACCTTTTAGAAGATATTCTATTTTCTATTTTTGACTCTCTAGGATTAAGAAAATGGGGCTGAAGAGATGGTTCAATGGTTAAGGTGATTGCCTGCAAAGCCAGATGCACAGTGGTGCATGCATCTGGAGTTCATTTGCTGTGGCTGGAGGCCCTGGTATATTCAGTCTCTCTCTCCTTGCAAATAAGTCAACAAGGATTACAAGAGAAAAATGTCTGTGCCCAAATGTGTGCTCACCAACACGTCACTGTGAAAGGGCACAAAAGACCACACTTGACTGAGTCACTACAGGAGGCTCAGGAGCTGTACAATGTCAGAATGATTCATAAACGAGAAGTCAGCAGGGCTGCAGTGAATGACTCATAATCACACAGCAATGTATTAGTAGTGAAGGATAGATTTCCATAAGGATCTTTTCTCATAGAATATTTTGACAGCAGCTGCTTTTCAATGCTTTTCAAAGCTAAGTAAGTCTTTGAATGAAACAGTATCAAGCTTATCATATCACATTGTTAGACCTTCTCTGATAAAGACACATACAGAAGGGCCTGAGGGCTTGCCCACTGCTCTCATCCAACTCATACTCTGTCTCTGGCCTCAGAAGCTTCCAGATTTTTGAAAGTTTCCATGGAAACACTGTGGAAAGCACTGGGCTACATAGGCTCTCCTTGCTGCCTTTTCAGTTCTGTAAATTGCTAAAAAAATTTACAAAAGAACAAAAGACCGTCCCCACAAACACATACACACACATGCATGCATGTACACACACCTGTGCTGCCTACATCCCTCCTCTGAGCAGGAAGTTTTGCCCAGTTGGTAACTCCAGCAGTTACAAGAGCAGTGAGTGTCATTTTCAGGCAGCAATACAAAGTGCCCATTCTTGCACTTTACTGAAGGCAGAGCAGTGGGACCGGTCTTCAGCACACATTTGAAGGACTGTATCTCACAGGAAGTGGTGCAGCTCTTCAGAGATAAGTTTCACTGAGGAACAAAGAAGGATTTTGTACTGCTTTAAGAATGGTGCATTGAACCTGCCCTGGGCTTTTCACTTCCTGCAGCTGGAAACAGGGCAAGAACGACCAACTTACTCCTTCTCAACACAGGCAGAGTAGTTTCTGAATTCTCCTTCTTTTCCCTTCCAAAGAGGCCCAGAAAGCATCTTCTCCTTTTTGTTACACTGATCATTTCGGCTACCCTGCTATCTTCCTGAAAATCAAACATGAACATTTATGCTTGTATTTATTTCACATATTTTCACCTTTTAGGAATCTGGGCATTTCAGCCTGTGGAAAATAAGATGTCCCCAGTTATACAAGCCATGGTTTAAGGAATTCTGAGCCTCATAAACAAAGTACCAGAGTCCCCCTGACAGAGAGTTATTTTGTTTTGTGGAAAATAAACTTATGAGGTGAGACAGTCTTACTTGATGCTCAGATTCCCTTTGGCTATAGATTTTATTTTGACCTTGCATAATTTGCTAGGCTCTCTGTATCTGACTTTCTTAATTGGCAAAAATTTCAAAAATTGGCAAAACATTTCCTATTCCCATTATGTATCTCAGACTATACCAGAATCTCAGGACAGTGGCATTCGCCTGATGTGGCCTATAGCAAGCTTGTGCTGAGGTCTCCCGGGCGGTCTTCTTTCGTGTGTTATGAAGCTGGACTCAGCCCCACGTCTCTATCCCAGCTTCAGAGGCACAGGTCTGACCACATTTGACTTTCTAGAAGCTCACATTCCCTGTGAGATAATGAGGTGTGGTATGGAGGCAGGCAGGATTTATATAGCTGTTAAATGTAGTTTGGTAACAAATGTATGATTGCATTATTCACAGTGGCATAGCAAAGATCACCTCTGCCCCCTCGCTTTTGGCTGCATCAGCAGATGTAGACTGTGATTAAGGAAACACTGTCAAATATTTCTTTACATCTAATTTTCCTCTTATACTCTATTGCCCACAATGCCCTTGCCTCCCTTTGAAGAGTGGCAAAATAAACATGACTATCTTACTGGCTTTATCCTTCTTGCTTTTAGGGAGTGATTTAGGGGTTTCGATTTTTCCTGATGGTGTTTAATCATCCTTGGCACATTCCATGGGGAATGGCCTTGCTAAACCGGGACTGAGATTCTCCACTAAAAATCAATGGGAGACAAGTAAGCCCAGGGCATAGTTTAACAACCTGGGTCACTGCTTGGCTTGGGCCATAAAGACATGCTATTCCTGATGATATACCCAGAAACCTGTTGGAAACCTGAGACCCACTTCTTGCCTTGAGTTGCCTGTGCACCTGCTCCAAACAATGGAATATGTTTCTCCTTTTCTAGTTAGCTAAAATTGGGTATTCCTCTTTTGGGGTCTGTTTTTATTCAAATATATTATTAGACATTGTAGGATTGAGTAACGGGAAGAATCCATCTTGGACTGGTTTTGGGTCCATGTGTAGTAAAACAAACTATGTGTAATAACTGATTTTTTAGAGAAAGTTCTCCATCTACCAATTTATGCAGTGAATAACTGGGTGTTCATAGGATTAAAATCGGGTTTATGATGGGAAGGGACATGGTAATAGAAATGGTAATATAATTCATATCTGTCAATCAAAGCAGAGAATCATCTTCACTGTGCTATTGGCAACCAACCCCTCCTTTTTGTGGACTTCTTAAAAAGAAGCCCTGAGCAATAACCTGGGGCCCTCGTATACTTCCCACTCAGGTGGCCAACTGACCTTCCTGCAGTGTGCTGTAGCTTTGCTTAATAATGTTTCTTGCTGTTTTACATGGTGTGTGTGTGTGTGTGTGTGTGTGTGTGTGTGTGTGTCTTTTCAAATTCTTTAGTTAAACACCACAAAACTGGAAACATCCAGAAAAAGACTACCAGTAACAAAACTCAAAGCTTTTTGACTTCTTCGTCCAATATTTTGGGTAAGGAATATCATTAGTCCCTCCATAGAATTCCATACATCCCATCACCTTTCTAGAATGCATTCATGGATAGAAGTCATTTTCTAATAATTAGAGAGAACCCATGATGGGTTGGGTGAAATGTGGAGATCATGAGCTCTTAGTTTTGGGAAGTGACAAGGCATGATTTTTAGGGGACTCCTGCATAGAGATTCAGTAGATCTGGGATTAAATGTTAATTCTGATGCTCCTAATTCTTATAAATCCATATGTAAAATTAGGTTAATGATGCTTACTCCATTGTATTGTGCTAGGGTTAAGTGAGGCCATTTATCACATAGGGCATGATATCCCCTAAAACATGTACTTCTCTGCTTCCTTTCAGGAATAGATACTGGATCTATGAGTAAGTGTCTTTATCAATGAAAATCATTTATAGTGGAAGATGGGTTAAAAACAGTAAGAAGTGGGCTGGAGAGATGGCTTAGTGGTTAAGTGCTTGCCTGTGAAGCCTAAGGACCCTGGTTTGAGGCTCTATTCCCCAGGACCCACTTTATCCAGATGCACAAGGGGGCACACTCGTCTGGAGTTCGTTTGCAGTGGCTGGAAGCCCTGATGCACCCATTCTCTCTCGCTCTCTGCCTCTCTCTCTCTCTCTCTCTCTGTCGTTTGCGAATAAAAAAAAAATGCTTAAAAAAAACCAGTAAGAAGTGGTTGGGGAAATCATTTGTCAAATGGTAGTATGGGCACATGTAGATGAGATCATGTGTGGACAATGACCAATGAATGATACACCTCACAGTCAGCCCATATGGGAACCTGAGATACTTAGGAAAGCAGTGTGGTTCAGAGAGTCTGGGGCTTAGTGGATGGGTGTTGGCTTGAGGTAGATTGGTTGGAGTTTGAAGGTGGAGAGAGGGGCAGGTGTAGTGGTGAGGGGAAAGGTCTAGGTTGTTGTGAACTTTAAGTAGTTTCAGTTCTATAGATTTTACAATTTCTATTCTTAGAACAATTAGTGTGAAAAGGTAATTGTTTTGGAAAATAAAAAGGAGACAAAATTATGAAAAATGATCATTGTAGCCAGGACTTTCTGAGCGAGAAAACGGAATGAGAAATAAACTATACCTAAGGCTCAAAACCAAACTATTTGAGAGACTGCACCTAGATGGCAGGGAAGGATTGATATACTATGACATAATCCATGTAACAAATCCTAAACACAGAAGAGAGAAGCTGTGCTGACATTCTGGTATAAAGTATTTATGAGCTTCAAAAGGGAAGAAAAGAAAGAATAAAGAGAAGGAAAAGTAGGAAATATTTTCATTTTGTATCCTACATATAAAATTACACAAAAATTAATACACAATTATAAATTTAATTAAAAATATTGCTAGGTAGGTATTCCTATCCCATTTGCAAATGAAATATTGATGTTTATGAGTGGGGCATTGCTTATGTCACAAAGCTTGTGGAACAAGAAACTGGCCTCAAGATGTAGTATATCAGAACCTGTGCTCCATTCATGTGTTGGGCTACTTTTGAGTGATAGCAAGCCTTGGACTCATGTAGGAGTTGGGACAGATAACAGTCTGTGGACATATTTGAGGGAGAATTCCTAAATGAAGGAAGAAGAAGCTTTGTCTCCACCTTGCATGATTAAGTTGCAGATGGACTAGGGAGTAGGAAGTCTCCCCTCTTGTTTGGAAGAATTTTCTCCTGTTCCCCAGGACCTGTGCTCCTCTAGGGGTAGGCTGTGGGTCACCATGCATCCACCTACTAGCAGGTGATGAGAAAAAGCCCTTCTAAAATTCACTTTTGTAAACAAGCATTTCTGCTAATAGATGGTTATTAGTTTTAAGTTCAAAATGATTTTGTACACAGGAGTAAGAAACAGACTTAGGTAAAAAGACATTACAGAAGGAAACACACAAGACTTGAACAGAGATTATCCAAATGCGTTTAAATCTCACAGCATTGGTGTAGAATTCAAACCTGCACAACTCTTACCATTCTCACATTCTAGTAACTCCATCTCTTGCTTCAAGTTCCCCTTGAGGTTTGTTTATATTCTGCCTGAAGCCTTTTACTTCCTCAGGGGTACTTCTGTCTTTGGTGTCCTGTTGCTCCTGAATTACAGTTCCATCATCAGACACATTTTATATTAACTCATATTTTTCCTACCAATCTATGAACTCCATGAATCAGGGATGGTGGCCTGTTCTTCTAGCCCTCAGCACAAGGCATAATCCAGATGTTCTGTGGGTTCTAGGGATGTTGAACTGTACGGTTTTTATGCTTGTTTTATACTATATGAGTAGCATGGTTGCCTTTTATGGTTCAGCTTTCTTGTTGGTAACTAGAGATAATAATGGCGTGAATACAGCCTGAGAACATAATATGACAAATAATATATGTAAAAGACATGTCTGGAAAATGGTAAATGTTAATTGTTTATTTTTAATTTCTTTGAGGGAGAAAGAGATAATGGGCACATCAGGGCCTTTCAGCCTCTGTGAACAAACTCCAGACTTGTATGCCCCTTTGTGTGCATGTGCAACATTGCGTGTTTGTGTCACTTTCGCGTTTGGCTATGTGGGACCTGGAGATCTGAACATGAGTTGTTTCACAGGCAAGCACCTTAACTGCTGAACCATCTTGCCAGCCTAGTAAAATTTTTTTTTAAAGTGTGTGTATGTGTGTGTGTGTGTGTGTGTGTGTGTGTGTGTGTGTATACACAAGCTTGCATGTATGAAGGCCGGGGACAATTTTAGGTGTTGTCTTCAGGAAAGTCTTTTTCAAAAATCTAGGGTCTTTCATTGGCTTAAATTCACCAGTTAGGCTAGGTTGGCTGATTAATAAGTCCAGAAATCCTCCTATCTCTGCCTCCCAGCTGTAGAATTATAGGTGCACTTCACCATGCCTAGCATTTTTATGTGAGTGTCAAGGACTTGACTCATGCTTCTAAGACACACACTAACCAAAGGAGCCATCTCTCCTTTCCAGTGATAACAGCTGAATAAAGGACAGCTGTCATACTGTCATTGATAATTCTGAATCTTCAGAGCAAAATAAGGAATAGGAGTGATCAGAACGTGCTATTTATTTCAACAACAAACAGGAAAGAAGGGTTTTCTGATAAAGTGGGGGTACCTAAGTTCTGTTCTGAGGAGGATTCCTCAAAAACACTGCTATAAAAATTAAGAGCATGGCCATTGTGCAAAGATAGATAGATCAACTGAACAGAATAAAGAGTCCTGAATCAAGCCTATGCACATAAAGCCAAAGTGCCATGGCCATTTACTGGAGGAGAGAAAATATAGTCTCTTCCACACTATGCATCTATAAGGATATAGCTCAAACTATATGTAAAAATTAATCAAAGATAAAACAAAGCCTTAAAATATAATGAAAATATTTAAATCTCAGAAGAAAACAGAAACAACATCGTGATCTTGGTTTTTGCGATGATACATGCCACAAAAAAAATGTAAATTTAGACATTTCTAAAATGAACACTGAGCTGGAAAGATGGATTAGTGGTTAAAGCACTTACCTGCAAAAGCAAAGGACCTAGGTTCAATTCCCCAGGACCCATGTAAGCAGGTGCACAAAGGATCGCACACATCTGGAATTTGTCTGCAGTGGTTGGAGGCCCTGATGTACTTACTGTGTGTCTCTCTCTCTCTCTGCCTATTTTTCTCTCTCAAATAAATATATAAAATAAAATATTAAGAAATAAAATTAAAACTATTTCACCAAGGGACATTATCAAGAGCATTAGACCATAAAGTAGGAGAAATATTCACAAATCATATTCTTGTAAAGGCCTTCTGTTACTAATACATAAAGATTTCTCACAAATCAAAAACAAAATGACAGGAGTGAGATGGAATATCAATGTAGTTTTAATCTGCATTTCTCTGATGACTAGGGATGTAGAACACTTTTTTACTTGCTTATACGCCATCTGCATTTCTTCTTTTGAGAACTCTATTTAGTTCTATAGCCCATTTTTAATTGGCTTGTTTGATTTCTTATTATTTAATTTTTTGAATTCTTTGTATATCCTAGATATTAATCTTCTGTCAGATGTATAGCTGGCAAAGATTTTATTGCCATTATGTAGGTTACCTCTTTGCTTAATACACAGTGTCCTTTGCCATACAAAATCTTTATAATTTCATGAGGTCCCAGCGGTTAATCTGTGGTTTTATTGCCTGAGCAATTGGGATTATATTCAGAAATTCTTTGCCAAGACCAATATGTTGAAGGGTTTCCCCTACTTTTTCCTCTAGCACTTTCAGAGTTTCAGGTCTGATGTTAAGATCTTTAACCCATTTGGACTTAATTCTTGTGCATGGAAAGAAAGAAGAATCTATTTTCATCTTTCTTCAGATAAATATCCAGTTTTCCCAGCACCATTTGCTGAAGAGCTTGTCTTTTCTCCAATGATTCCATCTCACTCCTATCAGATTGGCTACCATCATGAAAACAAATGACCATAAATGCTGGTGAGGATGTGGAAAAAGAGGAACCCTTCTACACTGTTGGTGGGAGTACAATCTGGTCCAGCCATTGTGGAAATCACTGTGGAGGTTCCTAAGACAGCTAAAAATTGATCTACCATATGACCCAGCTATAGCACTCCTAGGCATATATCCTAAGGACTCATCTCATTTCCTTAGAAGTACATGCTCAACCATGTTTATTGCCACTCAATTCACAATAGCTGGGAAATGGAACCAGCCTAGATGACCCTCAACTGATGCGTGGATAATGAAGATGTGGCACATTTATACAATGGAGTTCTACTCAGCGGTAAAGAAAAATTAAGTTATGAAATTTCCTGGAAAATGGATGGATCTGGAAAGGATTGTACTAAGTGAGGTAACCCAGGCCCAGAAAGCCAAGCATCGCATGTTCTCTCTCCTATGTGGATCCTAGCTACAGATGACTGGGCTTCTGTGTGAGAAGCAAAAAACTCAGTAGCAGAGGCCAGTAAGCTAGAAAAAAGATATAAAGGGAAGAGAAAGGAAGGCAGAGGGGTACTTAATAGGATGGTATTATATATATGGAAGTAGAAGAATAGATTAATGGGGGTGAAAAGGCCCAAAATGAGGTCAGGGGAAGAGATTGAGTAAAGGAAAAGTGGAGGGAGGGCTAATCAAACTCTAAGAGGATATAAATAAATCACATGGAACCCTACTTTTTTGGACAATAAAGCACTCAGGAGCTGTAGATTGTTGTTAGAAAATTTTCAGTGCCAGGGATGGGATACCTTCCAGTGAGTTGTTGGCCAGGGAGGTCCCTGATGCCCCCAAAACATTATAGGCCATTGCCAAGTCCCTTGGTTTCCCACCAGGAATCGATGGTAAGACCCTATTGCTGAAGACTCCACATACTTAGAATGTGAGGCCACTGAGAAATCTTGCTGATAACCTCCTCCATGTAGACCAGCTGACAGAAAGCTGGAAGAAGCCTGCATGCAGTTCAATGGGAGAAAGAGAAATCACCAGTGAAGATACTCAACAGTGGACACTGTAAGCCTTATATTTGGCCAGCCAGGCCAAAAGAGCCAATGGGTATAATAGTGGCATGTCTGTTATGGGGTAAACCAACTGCCCTCTAATTGGACTGGAGGCCAGCTCCATGGAGGGAATATATTCCTGATACTGAAAACTTATAACAGGTGTAGTCATGAGCCCTAGGGGTGTAATGACTGCTGTTTTCTGGCTAAATGTGTATAGTATCCTTATCAAACTGCCCAGTAAGCATTGATGTTAATGTTCATACCCTTATATTAATGCTACTCTCACTTTTGGTAGAGAATCTTCTCTTTTCAGATGGCAGTGATCTTGGGACGACTCAGAAGGTATCATGGTAATGGAAAGAAATGACTGAAGTGCTCAGTATTGCAATATTTCTATCACACCAAGGCTCAGTGTATAATGCAGAAGAGGTGGTGGAAAGAATGTAAGAGCCAAAGGAAGGGTAGGACTCCATACAACATGCTCCCTCCAGACACAAAATGACCAGGATATCCATGGTCACACAGTGCCTGACACTACTTGCAGAAGAGCATCATAAGAGGAGGAAAAGATCATGACATCAAAATTAAAAGAGAGACTGACATATATTCTAGTTAAATTGTGGAAAAATGAGCAGGAATTTCTTTAAAGAAGATATTATAAATAAATAACTAACCACACATGAAAAGTTTTAGGATATAATTAGTCATTAGGGAAATTCAAATCAAAACACAATGAGATAATATTTCATGCCCCATAAATGGGCCATAATTGAAAAATAAAACACAACACAGTAAAGCAAAAAATAACAAGTCCTGAAGAAGCTGTGGGGAAATATCTGGAAACTTGCCATATTAATATCAGAATTTGGAGTATTTCTTAGAGCAATAAAGCTTTTCTCAGCTCTTGGTTGGGTGTTAGCCCTGGGGTTAGAGTGCCACACAACTTCCACTGCTCTTATCTTGTTAATTCAAAGAATTGAAAGCTGTAGACGAGGGGTAAAGTGCATAGAGACTTTATCAGATTATGGATAGAACTTAAGAGAAGAAGGGAAGGTAAAAATTCCTGTACAACAGGAAGGGGGTTCCAGAAATGGAAAATCTCACCTAGAGACCCAGATTGGGGTCTTTTCTAGGTTCTGGATGGGGTAACCCCTGACCCTAGGTTTCTACTAGGAGATCAGGCTTAATTTTTCAAGCAATTCAAACTCTTATGGTAGGAAAGGGGAACTCCTTTCTGGGGTGGGGGACTCAAGCTGAGTTTAAGGAAAACCTGATCTAGGGAGGAAACTCCTTTAGGCAGAAAGAGAGAAAGGGAAGCCAAATTCTTCTGATATTTCTGATGTCCAGCAAAGTGGAGACCACAGGAGAGGCTCAAGGACATTCCTGCTTTACTCTTGGGGTCCTGTCATCCTCTAAACTGCCTCAGTATTTTTGTGAATGTAAAAGGGTGCAGCCATGTTAGAAAACAACTTGGTGCTACTTCAAATAATTAAGCATTGACTTACTAGCAATTACATTCCTACATATATCGGCCAAGAAAGTGAAAACTGGTGGTCAAAATGTGTTCATAAGACAGCTGTCAGCACTATTCAGAATAGTCAAAAAATGGAAATAAAATGACTGGTCATATCTGACAAGTGGACAAGCGAAATATGGTCTGTCTTTCAGCTACACTGAAGGGATGGAGTACTAATAGATGCTACCCAAGGGTCATTTCAAAGTTTCATCTGAGTGAAACGTGTGATACAATATTCATATATTACATGATTGAACAGAGATATGAAAACCTTGAATAGGTAGAAAATAAGACAAACAGCCAAGGGGTGCCTCCTGAATAGGGACTGGGGAGTGGAAACTGCCATTTTTGTTGTTGATTTGCATTTTGAGGTGATGAAGTGTCTTTGTAATGGGTCAGTGGTAATGGTTGTGCCCACTTGTAGGTATATTTATTGCCACAGTGTTTGGTTTGCCATGGTTCAATGTCATGTGTATTCTCCACAATAAAATATCAGTCAGCTTTTTAAACCAGGACTGAAAAGTTGTCCATTGGGCTATACTGTACAGAGAACTAGCACTCTGTACCAAGGCCTGAGCAAGACCCTGCCAGAAAGCCAGGGAAGTTTTTTTTTTTGTTTGTTTGTTTGTTTTTTTTTTTTAATATGGAACACTTCACGAATTTGCGTGTCATCCTTGTGCAGGGGCCATGCTAATCTTCTCTGTATCGTTCCAATTTTAGTATATGTGCTGCCGAAGCGAGCATAAGGGAAGTGTTTTTTAATCCCCACTGTATAGACATTGAAGCTGGACACAGAATGATAGATAATCTGGTCCAATGTTGGGAGCTGGAAAGTGGAGTCAGAAGTCACACATTTTGGTAATTATTCTTACAACCAATGCTATCAATATGAACTTGGACTGAATTGCTAGTCTCTTTTTCTCCATGTACAGGATGATTTCCCACTGCTTCAAGGCTTTCAAAACAGCTATCTGGAGAGTGGAAGATGTGAGGTGCTTCATATGTTTCTGAGATTCCTAGTATCTTGTCTTAGTGAAGTGTCATGACCTTAACAATACCATGGCTTCTTTTGACTATCATGGGTCCTTCCAGGAATGTAGTTTGTTTTGCTATATTGTTATGGGAAAGTTATTGGTTATGTCCAAGAATAGATTCAGATATGGTATTCTTTAGTAGTACTTACAATATTAGGAGTGACGGTATAGCAGCAATTTTCCTCAATCTGACTGAAATGCAATGTGTTAACATCTCTTTTACTTTTTTAAAATGTTTAACATTAGATGTGGAGGGTAAGTATAAAACTTGCTTTTTTTTTTCCTGAAAGCAGAAAACAATATAACTAATGGGAAATTTACTTATAAGCTTGATCTTCAAAATCTTCTCTGTCCTTTCATTCCATTAAGAGTGCCCTATTTTAAAGGAAGGGGTGGGGGTAAAAGCTCAACTTAAAATGGTCAAGCTACTAAGTTCTCTTTAATGACTCAAGCTTAATAAGAAATGGCTCTGGCATTTCATCTCAAATAATGGCTCTGTTGTTTTGATCTCAGAAATGTAAAGGAAGCTTTATATTCAGGGATGGGCACCCCCTGTCTTGAGCACCTGAGAGACTGCACTATATATTTGAAAGCATTTTATAATGTTCCTTGCCAGAGTGTGAGGCCATTGAAGCTTTGATGTGGTTAGGCAATTTAGTACAATCATATAATAGATTAAATTAGATTTCAGCCTCCATGAGTCTTGAAGTGAACTTGAAATGACTGCATCCATGGTCCTGCAGCATAGAGAGTGTTTTCCAGTTTTGCTCTTCCACAGCAAAGCTAGTAGAGGAGGCAGAAGATTCACTTCCCTTAATCTGTAATCGAAGTGCAGAAAAAGCTGCTGGGTTTGCTTTGGAAGTATGCATACTTAAGTGGGAGAAAGGGAATGAGTTTGAGAAATAAAAGAGGGAGAATTTTTTTTTCCAAGAGAGAATGAAGCTGTTTCATTTTTCATAACATAAATAAGTGATCTATGGTGGAACTATTTGTGGAAGTATTGGTGGTGGTGCTATGTGAGGAAGACTTTGTAGAGGACTTAAAAGTAGATCTGCACTTTAACCTTGATTCAAAGTTTCTTTGTTGTGTTATTTAATCTCCTTGACTCTTTCCTTCTTTAGATAAAACCAAAACCAGAGGAGTAAAGTGAAACCTTTACTGTTTGAGTAAATTAGTTGATGTAGATATAATGACTTCCAGAGCTACTACTTCATAAATGATTGCCTTTTTCCTTGTATTTAGGAATTGACAGTTAAAATATGTAATAAATATTTACTTTTAGATTTAGAATTGTATTGGATGCTGGATACTGCATTAAGTATGACATAACAAACTACCTACCGGTATCTCCAATAGTTCCAAATGAACTCATGATACTTCTACCAGTAGCCCTAGTTCAACAAATCATCCTCTGCTCACCTAGTTATCCACCGTAGAAAGGTGGGAATTATCCATAAGAATTCTTTCTCACCCCTCAGAATCCATTCATCACAAGTTCTGCCAGTGTTCATCAAAATGTTCTCAAATGCATTAATTTCAGAGAAGCTTTGTCAAGTTGGTGCTTAGCACATAGAGCAAAAGCAATGTTTGTCCCTCTCCTGAATTATAGCTAGAGTCCTGTCTTTTTTTCTACATGTGTTATCATTGTTCTCCAACCTAGTTTTTAAAGAATTTTCTTGTAAATATAACCCTTTCCACCATATTACTCATACTCATACTTAACAGTTTCTTATTGCTTTTATGGAAAAGACAGTCTATTTTGCTTAGCACTCTGTACCAGGTACCTAGCTTTGGCACATTTCACATACCAGTAAGCCAGGATTTGTTGAATGGCTGTTCCTTTTTTTTTTTTTTTTTTTTTTTTGCCTGTTGTGAACAGAATAAAATGCAGACAGAAGAAAGAGGCCAATAGCTAGGTAATAAAGTAATAAAGGCCATCAGAGGTGAAGAACTTTGGGCATTAAGGAAGGGAGGACATCAAGGACTAAGGTACAGAGTAAGTTGTCCAGGGACATATTAGTGGGGTTATAAAAACTTTCATCAAGAACTATAAAAATGATATTAGCAGCTTATATAGAAAGACCTTTTTCAGAATATTTAGGGCATTGACTTTCAATGCTTAACTGAATATAAACCAACTAACCTTACATGTTCCCATTCGTCCAATTCTCCCCAAATTTCAATGTTAATAAATAACCCAGGAAGAAAGTAAGTTATAAAAAGTAAGTTATTGGGCTGGAGAGGTGGCTCAGAGGTTAAGGTGCTGCTGGTCAAACCTAATGACCTGTGTTCTATTCCTTAGTACCCACATAAAGCCAGATGCACAAAGTGGCACATGAACCTGGTGTGAATTTTTAGCAGCTAGAGGTCCTGGAGTGCCTATTCTTTCTCTGTCTTTCTCTGTGTGTTTGAAAATAAGTGAATAAAAATGTTAAAAGAGTAAGTAATTCAATTTTTAGTGAAAAATATGTGCTTGCATTCATGCTTTGATATTACCGTATAATGCTTAATTACTTCAAAGAATTATATGGATATACTTTATACTTTTTCTCCTGACAATTTATTGTTATGCTCCTTTTTTTATTTTTTAGACTAGTTTTTCATTTGAAATTCAATTTAAATTTACCCCTTGGCTTTTAAGCTATACTTTTAAGAAATCTTAGTTGGTTCTATGGAGATCATAACATTTTGCAATTAAAAAATTATTTTATTTACTTGAAGAAAGAGGTAGAGAGGGAGAGATGGGCACACCAGGGTTTTCAGCTACTGCAAATGAATGAATTTCAGATGCGTGCACCACCTTGTGCATCTGTCCTCTGTATGTCCTGGGGAATCAAATTTGGGTCATTTGGCTTTGTAGACAAGTGGCTTAACCACTTAGCCATCCCTCCAGCCCAAGACAGAGATATATTTTTTTCCTTTGGTTTATTCATGATTAATTTTATTTATATTAGCAAATTTCATGAAGGATATTTGAAGTATGGTCTTCTTTTTCTTCTTTTTTTATTAGATATGGACATATTTAGTATGTAAACAACATATGTTGATACCATCCTTTTTCTCCTCCCTGCCCTTTTTCTGAAGAGGCCTTCCTCATTGGAATGAAGTTCAACCCCATGGGGATTGTGGGTCATGCATTATTGGTAAGGGGAAGATGCAAAGTCTTTGTGCAAAATGTCCCAACTGTGGCTCTAACAATCTTTTAGCCCCCTCCTTCATGAAATTCCCTGAGCCATGGTGGGGGCATTTTAAGTATACTTCAGTAATGGGCGCTTAGAAGCCTCTGTATCTCTGGTTTGGTAGATGTTGAGTGTCCTCATTATCTATCTCCATCACCCTTGTGCTGATATCAGGTTCACTAAGAAAGCAGCACTCTTCCTCATTTCCCCAATTCCTTTGTGGTTTCAGCTGGGGCTGGGTGGAGGGCACTGGGTCATTTACCTCCCATCTGAAAAAGAGAAGTAGATTGTCCAACAGAGAACATAGTCATATCAGTTAAATGGGATAGCCATTATTAATTTAGAGAGAAATAAAAGGGTGTAGACCCACTTATAGTCTAAGGTTAATGGGAGCTTGACAATGAAAAACAGAATCATTGTCTGGATATGATTCTGACTTGTTTCCCAGTTCCAGATATGGTTTCCTTACCACTGAATGGATCTGTAACCAAATCTAAGAGCAGTTGGCTACCCACCATATCTTTGTGCAACTATTGCACTGGTGTGAGAGTCACATCAGTTTGTTTGCTTCTGAGTCACTTAGACTTTGAGTTGCTTGGACAGATGTTGGTCACTTTCCCCCAGTAGCTCATGAAGTGACTTCCAGCACTAGATGGACTAATTGTCTGGGGACTGCCTCTCCTCCAGATTCCAACCAGGTCTGTCTATGGTCTGTACCAACAGCATAAGGTGTCTTCAGCAGTAGGGTCTTACCATTAACCTCTAATGGGTAATCAAGTGCTCTGATAGAAATTTTTCATGTTTGTTTTTGGAGATATACAAGGTGTCTCTGATCAACAGCTCATTGTAGATGTAGGCAACAACCTGGTACAGGGAATTACAGGCTAGTACTAAGGGAAAAGAAAAAAAAAAAAAAAAGAAACAGGAGGAATTTAAGGTTAGGATTCATTTCACCTTCTCCAGGGCCCTTTGCTTTAGGTGCTTCCCCTACGGTCCTTTTGAGGGTTCCACCTTTTAGTCTGACTTGTAGATCTTCCTACCTCTGCCTCCTGAGTGCTGAGATTAAAGGTGTGCACCACCATGCCTGGATTCATTTTATTTTTTTAATGTTTTCTATCATTACTGGGTAAGGTGAAATCCCCTATTTGTATTAATTTGCATTTCCCTAATGGTTAGGGATGTTGAACATTTTCTTAAGTGTGTGGTAGCCATTTGTAATTCTTCCTCTGAGAATTCCCTATTTAGTTATCTGCTCCACTATTGGAGTGGGGTGTCTGATTTTTTATTGTTTAGGTTTTTGAGTTCTTTGCAGATTCTAGATATTAGACTTCTGTCAGTGGTATAGCTGGCAAAGATTTTCTCCCATTCAGTGGGTAGTCTACTGGCTCTGCATATGGTATGTTTGTCTGTGCAAAAGCTTTTTAATTTCATGAGATCTTCTTGGTTGAGTGCTTGTTTAATTTCCTGGGCTACAGGGGTTTTGTTCAGGAAGTGTTTTCCCAGTCTTATATCATGGAGAGTGCCTCCTATTTTTTCTTCCAGTAGGAGAAGAGTTTCAGGTGTCCTACTGAGGTCTTTAATCCATCTGGACTTTATTTTTGTGTATAGGAAAATAAGTGTCTAATTTCATTTTTTTACATATGGTCATACAATTTGTCCAACAACATTTGTTGAAAATGCTGTCTTTTCTCCAGTCTACATTATTGTCAAGATCAAGAAGCTGTATTTATTTGACATAAGGTCTGGGTCTTTAATTCTGTTCCATTGGTCTATGTTTCTGTATTTATTCCAGTACTGTGCTGCTTTTGTCACTATGGCTTTGTAATATAGGTTTAGTTTGGGTATTATGATACTACCAGAGGTGTTTATTTTGATGAGGATATTTTTGGATATTTGAGGCCTACCATTCCATATGAATTTTGAGACCACTTTTTCGATCTCTGTGAAATATGATGCTGATATTTTTATTGGTATTGCATTAAATCTGTATATTGCTTTGCACAAAATTGCCATTTTCACCATTTTAATTCTACCTATGCAGGAGCATGGAGCATGGGAGGTCTATTTATCTTCTCAAGTCCTCTCTACTACTTTCTTATTTGTTTTAAAGTTTTCATTATGTAGGTCTTTCACATCCTTGGCTAGTGTTATTCCAAAGCATTTAATTTTTTGTTGCTACTGAAAATGGGACAGCCACTGATTTCTATCTCTGTATATTTGTCCTTTGCATATGGAAAAGCTACTTATTTTTGTGCATTGATTTTTTATCCTTCCACTTTGCTGAAGGAATTTATCACCTTTAAAAGTTTTGAGATGGAGACTTTCGGGTCACTTACATATAAGATCACGTCATGTGCAAATAGGGCTAATTTGATTTCTTCCTTTCCAATTTGAATCCCTTTTATTTCTTTGTCCTCTATTATTGCTTTGGCTAGTACTTCTAGTACTATGGTGAAGAGTAGTGGTGAGAGTTGGCACCCCTGACTTGTTCCTGATCTCAGTGGGAACTCCTTGAGTCTTTCCCCATTATTTGGGCTTTAGGAGCTTTATATATAGCCTTTATTGTGTTGGGGTATAAACTCTACATGCCCATTATTTCTACTGTTTTGATCATGAAGTGGTGTTGTATTTGGTCAAAGGCCTTCTCTGCAACAACTGAGACAATCATGTGGTTCTTTTGGTTCAGTTTATTAATGTGGTGTATTAGGTTGACTGATTTCCATATGGTAAACCATCCTTGCATCCCTCATATTAAGCCCACTTGATCAAGGTGGCTAATGATTTTGAGGTGTTGTTGAATTTAGTTTGCATGGATTTTGTTCAGGATCTTTGTGTCTAAGTTCATTAGGGATATCAGCCTATAGTTTTCTTTCCTTGTTGCATCTCTCTCTGGTTTAGGTATTAGGGTGATGGTAGCCTCACAAAAGGAGTCAGGGCAGATTCTCTGGTCACAAATCATGAGAAACAGTTTGAGAAAAATTGGTTTCATTTCTTTAGGAAAGGTTTGATAGAATTCAGCTGAGAAGCCATCTGGTCCTGGACTTTTCTTTTTGGAGAAGTTGTTGATTACCTTTTCAACCTCCATGGATATGACAGGTTTGTTTAGGAGATTAATATGCTCTGAGTTTAGTTTTGGTAGGTGGTATGTATCTAGGAATCCATCCATTTCTTCCAGATTATTCAATTTTGTGGAGTAGAGGTTTTGGAAGTATGCCCTGATGCTTTTTCCAATTTCATTGATGTCTGTTGTGATTTCTCCTTTTTCATTTCTGATTTTGTTAATTTGAGGCTTTTTTTTTTCCTTTTTGCTTGATCAGTTTGGTCAGGGGTTTTTTCTTTTGATTTTTGTATTGATTAGTTTTTTTTTTTAATTTTTATTAACATTTTCAATGATTATAAAATATATCCCATGGTAATTCCCTCCCTCCCCACCCCCACACTTTCCCATTTGAAATTCCATTCTCCATCATATTACCTCCCCGTTACAATCATTGTAATTACATATATACAATATCAACCTATTAAGTATCCTCCTCCCTTCCTTTCTCCACCCTTTATGTCTCCTTTTCAACTTACTGGCCTCTGCTACTAAGTATTTTCATTCTCACCCAGAAGCCCAGTCATCTGTAGCTAGGATCCACATATGAGAGAGAACATGTGGCGCTTGGCTTTCTGGGCCTGGGTTACCTGACTTAGTATAATACTTTCCAGGTCCATCCATTTTTCTGCAAATTTCATAACTTCATTTTTCTTTACCGCTGAGTAGAACTCCATTGTATAAATGTACCACATCTTCATTATCCACTCATCTGTTGAGGGACATCTAGGCTGGTTCCATTTCCCAGCTATTATAAATTGAGCAGCAATAAACATGGTTGAGCATGTACTGCTAAGGAAATGAGATGAGTCCCTTGGATATATGTCTAGGAGTGCTATAGCTGGGTCATATGGTAGATCAATCTCTAGCTGTTTTAGGAACCTCCACACTGTTTTCCACAATGGCTGCACCAGATTACATTCCCACCAGCAGTGCAGAAGGGTTCCATTTTTTCCACATCCCCGCCAACATTTATGATCATTTGTTTTCATGATGGTGGCCAATCTGACATGAGTGAGATGGAATCTCAATGTAGTTTTAATCTGCATTTCCCTGATGACTAGTGACGTAGAACATTTTTTTAGATGCTTATATGCCATTCGTATTCTTCCTTTGAGAACTCTCTATTTAGCTCCATAGCCCATTTTTTGATTGGCTTGTTTGATTCCTTATTATTTAACTTTTTGAGTTCTTTGTATATCCTAGATATTAATCCTCTATCAGATATATAGCTGGCGAAGATATTTTCCCATTCTGTAGGTTGCCTCTTTGCTTTTTTCAGTGTAATTTGTAATTTCATTAGGTCCCGGTGGTTAATCTGTGGTTTTATTGCCTGAGCAATTGGGGTTGTATTCAGAAAGTCTTTGCCAAGACCAATATGTTGAAGGGTTTCCCCTACTTTTTCCTCTAGCAGTTTCAAAGTTTCCGGTCTGATGTTAAGGTCTTTAATCCATTTGGACTTAATTCGTGTGCATGGCGAGAGAGAAGAATCTATTTTCATCCTTCTGCAGATATTTATCCAGTTTTCAAAACACCATTTGCTGAAGAGGCTGTCTCTTCTCCAATGAGTATTTTTGGCATTTTTATTGAATATCAGGTGGCTATAGCTACTTGGGCTTACACCTGGGTCCTCTATTCTGTTCCACTGATCTACATGTCTGTTTTTGTGCCAGTACCATGCTGTTTTTGTTACTATGGCTCTGTAGTATAGGTTAAAATCAGGTATGGTGATACCACCAGCCTCTTTTTTGTTGCTCAGTATTATTTTAGATATTCGAGGTTTCTTGTGATTCCAAATGAATTTTTGGATTGTTTTTTCTATTTCCATGAAGAAAGCCTTTGGAATTTTGATAGGGACTGCATTAAATGTGTAGATTGCTTTAGGTAAGATTGCCATTTTCACGATATTGATTCTTCCAATCCAGGAACAAGGGATGTTTCTCCACTTTCTAGTGTCTTCTGCAATTTCTCGCTTGAGTGTTTTAAAGTTCTCATTGTATAGATTCTTTACTTCCTTGGTTAGGTTTATTCCAAGGTATTTTATATTTTTTGATGCAATTGTGAATGGGAGTGATTCTCTGATTTCATCCTCTGTGTGTTTGTTGTTAGCATATATGAAGGCTACTGATTTCTGTGTATTTATTTTGTATCCTGCTACATTGCTGTAGGTTTTGATCAGCTCTAACAGCTTGCTAGTAGACTCTTTAGGGTCCTTTATGTATAGAATTATGTCATCTGCAAATAATGATAACTTGATTTCTTCCTTTCCAATTTGTATCCCTTTTATGTGTGTCTCTTGCCTTATTGCTATGGCTAAGACTTCCAAAACTATATTAAATAGAAGTGGGGACAGTGGACACCCTTGTCTTGTTCCTGATTTTAGTGGAAAAGCTTCCAGTTTTTCCCCATTTAGTAATATGTTGGCTGTAGGCTTGTCATAAATAGCCTTTTTTATATTGAGATATGTTCCTTCTATTCCCAGTCTGTGTAGGACTTTTATCATGAAGGGATGTTGGATTTTGTCAAATGCTTTCTCTGCATCTAATGAGATGATCATGTGATTTTTGTCCTTCAACCCCTTTATGTAATGTATTACATTTATAGATTTGCGTATGTTGAACCATCCCTGCATCTCTGGGATAAAGCCTACTTGGTCAGGGTGAATGATCTTTTTGATATACTCTTGTATTCTGTTTGCCAATATTTTCTTGAGAATTTTTGCATCTATGTTCATGAGGGAGATTGGTCTGTAATTTTCTTTTTTTGTTCTATCTTTGCCTGGTTTTGGTATCAGGGTGATGCTGGCCTCATAGAAGGAGTTTGGTAGAATTCCTTCTTTTTCTATTTCCTGGAAAAGCTTAAGAAGCAATGGTGTTAGCTCTTCCTTAAAAGTCTGGTAAAATTCAGCAGTGAATCCATCTGGGCCTGACTTTTTTTAGTTGGGAGATTATTGATAACTGTTCGGATCTCCATGTTTGTTATAGGTCTATTTAAGTGATTAATCTCATTTTGATTTAATTTAGGTAGGTCATATAGATCAAGGAACACATCCATTTCTTTCAGATTTTCATACTTTGTGGATTATATGCTTTTATAATATGTCCCTATGATTTTTTGAATTTCTCTGGAATCTGTTGTGATGTTACCTTGTTCATCTCTGATTTTATTAATTTGTGTCTCTTCTCTCTTTCTTTTGGTCAGATTTGCTAAGGGTTTATCAATCTTGTTTATCCTTTCAAAGAACCAACTCTTTGTTTCATTAATTCTTTGGATTGTTCTTTTTGTTTCTATTTCATTAATTTCTGCCCTAATCTTTATTATTTCTTCCCGTTTACTGATTTTTGGTTTGCCTTGTTCTTCTTTTTCCAAGGCTTTAAGGCGAAGCATTAGGTCGTTTACTTGTGACCTTTCTAATTTCTTAATATAGGCACTTAAGGCTGTAAATTTACCTCTTAGAACTGCCTTCATTGTGTCCCAGAGATTTTGGTATGTTGTGTTCTCATTATCATTTGACTATATATTTTTTTGATTTCCTTTTTGATTTCTTCATTGACCCACTCATCATTTAGTAGTGTATTGTTTAGTTTCCATGATTTTGTGTATACTCTATAGCCTTTCTTGCTACTGATTTATAGTTTAATTCCATAGTGGTCAGATAGAATGCAAGGAATTATTTCAATTTTCCTGAATTTGTTAAGATTTGCTTTGTGTTCTAATATATGGTCTATTTTAGAGAATGTTCCATGTGCTGCTGACAAGAATGTATATTCTGCAGCCTTTGGATGAAATGTCCTATATATATCTGTTAGGTCCATTCCTTCTATGACCTCATTTAGTCCAGATGCCTCTCTGTTTATTCTTTCCCTGGATGACCTGTCAATTGATGAGAGTGGGGTGTTAAAGTCACCCACCACCACTGTGTTTGGTGTTATCTGTGACCTCAGTTCTAATAGTGTTTGTTTGACGAATTTGGGAGCCCCCATGTTAGGTGCCTATATGTTTAGGATTGTAATGTCCTCCTGTTGGAGTGTGCCCTTAATCAATATAAAGTGACCTTCCTTATCTTTCTTGACTAACGTCGGACTAAAGTCTACCCTGTCTGATATTAGGATAGCAACCCCTGCTTGTTTTCTAGGCCCATTTGCTTGAAACACCGTCTTCCAACCTTTGACCCTAAGATAATGTCTAACCTTTGTAGAAAGATGAGTTTCTTGGAGACAACAAATTGTAGGATCCTGCCTTTTAACCCAGTCTGCAAATCTATGTCTTTTCGTTGGGGCATTGAGACCGTTGATATTAAGAGATATTATTGAAAGGTGTGTATTTATGTTTGCCATTTTTGTGTGTGTGTGTGTTTCTGGTTCTACCTGTGCTCTCTTCTGTTAACTGGTATTTGAGTATAGCTTGTTTTTTCTAGGTTCCTTATATGTGTGCTTTTCCTTTTTTTCAGCATGGAGGATTCTATCAAGTATTTTCTGTAGAGCTGGTTTTGTCTTCAAATACTCCTTTAACCTGCTTTTGTCATGGAATGTCTTTATTTCTCCATCTATTTGAATGGATAACTTTGCAGGATAAAGTAACCTTGGTTGACAGTTGTTATCTTTCAGAACTTGGAATATATCACTCCAAGCCCTTCTGGCTTTAAAAGTTTGTGTTGAATAGTCTGCTGTAATCCTGATGGGCTTGCTTTTGTAGGTAACTTGATTTTTCTCTCTAACTGCTTTCAATATTTTTTCTTTGGTGTGTGTGTTTGGAAGTTTGATTATAATATGGCGAGGAGAGGTTCTTTCTGGGTCTTGTCTGGCTGGAGTTCTAAAGGCTTCCTGTATCTGTATTGGCACCTCTTTCCCAATTTGGGGGAAATTTTCCTCTATGATTTTGTTGAAGATGCCTACTATGCCTCTGGAGTGGAGATCTTTTCCTTCTACTATGCCCTGAATTCTTATATTGGATCTTTTCATAGTGTCCTGAATATCTTGAAATTCCCACTCATATTTTTCTATAAGTTTGTCTTTCTCTTTGTTGGACTGCATTAGGTCTGCCACCTGGTCTTCTAGCTTAGATATTCTGTCCTCTCCCTCATCCATCCTACTGGTGAGATTTTCTACAGAGTTTTTTATTTCTTTAACTGTGTTCTTCATTGCTAGTAATTCTGACTGGTTTTTCTTTATTATTCCTCTTTCCCTATTTATGTCTTGTATTGCCTTCTTTATTTCATTAAATTGGTGTCCTGTGTCTTCTTTGATTCCTTGGATTTCCTCTTTGATTTCTTCTTTGATTGTTTACATGTGTTCTTTGACCTCTTTGAACATATTTATAATTATTCTTTTGAACTCTTTCTCAGGCATTTCCTCTAACTCTTTCTCACTGGAGGACATTTCTGATGCATTAATACTTTTAGGTGGAGTTATATCGTCTTGCTTTTTAGTGTTTCTGGTGTTATAATGTATATATTTTTCATCTTGGATTAAGTTAATGCTTGGATTTTCTAGCTAGCTGTGTATTCTTAGCTGTATCAATTGATTTGATGTAATATATTTTCAGGGTAGGACCTTAAGGTATTAGGTGTGGCTCTTAAGACTCTCAGAGTATCTACGAAGATGTTCTTAGGGGTTGAGTTTCCCTGCTATAGGAGTATTCAAGCAGGCTGACTGGAATAAAATACAGGTAGATTCTAAAATTTAACTAAACACTATACACAGTCAATCAAAAACAGCCCCGAGTATGTATGCAAGAGTAGTTATTATAATGACCAGATCCTCTATCAACAAAGAGGTTTAGATTTCTGGTCTGTTGAGGGATCCAAGTCAGCTTGTGACCAAGTGGGACCCTTCCCTTGTGCAATCCCAGTTACCTTGGGTGATTTTGGTCTCAGTCAAGTTGCTGCCTGGGTCGTCGGGCTGCTGTTCTGATTTCTGGAGCTGGGCACTTGCTTTTCCTACGGGGCAAACCGAGCCGCCGCTGCTGCCTCTGCTGCTGCCGTAGCTGCCACCACCGGAGCCACCAGTGCTGCTGAAGCTGCCGCTGCCATGTCCACCGCCGCTGCTCCCCCCGAAGCCGCTGCTGTGGGATCTGCCGCCGCTGCCACTCCTGGGTGCTGCTGCTGGGGCCGCTGGTACCGGTGCTGGAGCTGCTGAAGTTGCTGCCAAACTCTGTTCCTGCTTGGCTCCCGCTGTCAGCCCAAGTTGGCGTGGCCGGGTCTGGGCCGCTGCTGTGTTCGCTGGAGCTGGGTTCAGGCGGTGGGGGAGGGGAGGGAGCCGCGGCTGCTCTGGTTTTCTCACTGCTCCACGTGTTCTTCTACCTCGCGGTCTGCTCCTCCGCTGCTCGCTGCCGCTCTCCCCTCATGTGTCCCGAGTTGCGGAGAGCGCAGTGTGAGGGGAAGTGCCCGCACCTGGCTTTTCCTGCGGCTCGAGCAGAGAGTCTCTCGGCTTTCTGCTGCACCGCGGCCCGCCTGTGCAGGCTCTGGATGCTCTATAACTCTTCTACTTCTCCGCTGCCGCCTCAATTTCCTATACACCTCAGTTTTTAGTAAAAGTGTGTATTTTGCTGAGTTTTTTTGTTCTGATTTTTTGATGCTTCCTGAAGTTGATACTTGCATTTGATCAAGACTTTATTAAGCTTAATCAACCAGTTATTGAGATCTTCCATTTCTTGACTTACATCAATTTATTCATATCTCTTTGGAGGGTTCTAACATTTTTTTTTTTAATGAAGTTAAGCCTACTGTCAAAAATTGAACACTGTAGAAGATGATTCTGTTAAGTTTCATTGATACTATTGTTGGTTCTTTTATAGTTTGCTTCTAGTTCAGCAATTTTTTTTCTGATCAGGGTCTCATTGGTTGTTATGTTTTCATTTTGGGAATGAATTTCCTATGATTTCAATGGAGGCTTCCATTGTAGGACTAGGCATCCTTGATGGGGATCTCCCAGTTTTTTGACTTTCATTGGCTTCTTTGCATTGTCGTCTACCCATTTTAGGAAGGCCTTTATTTTATTGAGAAGGAAGCAAGTTTTGTCCTTTGGCTCAAGCAAACGCTGACTCAGGTGAACAGCGATGTTGGTACTCAGTGGTCAGTCAGGATACCAGAGCAAAATGCTTGATTCCACAGTTTAGATAGGGACCAGGCCTCCCCAATCAAGGTACAATGTGACCTACCTGGACCGGGGGACTTGGAGAAGCAAAGGAACAGGGATCTGGCATACTTTGTGCTGTCCCCTCCAGCACACAGACCATTGCAGGCAACCCAGACCAGAGAGGTAGGAGGAGCAAGGAAACAGGCATCTAGCCTACTCACTCCAGAACCCTGTGTCCACCCACAAACTGTCTGTGCAAGGAACTCAGATTGGGAGGTGGGGACATTTTGAGATTTGATATTTAAAATATTTTATCACTTTATGCCAAGTGTAAAAAACTACAAGTATACAATATCCCACCTATACTGATACTCTATTGTTATAGTTTTCAACTATATATTTTATAAATTCCATAAAATATTATTATAAGTTTTGCTTTAAGTAGTCACTTATGAAGAAACTAACAGTAAAATCTAATTTTATATTTGGCAGGAATTTGACACTTCAGTGATCTTTATTTCTTCCTGAAGATATGCCCTTTTATGTTTTCTATGCCTTCAGTACAAAGATAAGTCATGAATTTTTATATTTCGTTGTATAGATCTTTTACTTCCTTGGTTAACGTTATTCCAAGGTATTTGATTTTTTTTTGTTGCTATTGAAAATGGGACTATGTCCTTTATTTCTTTTTCTGTGTCTTTGTCATTTGCATACAGAAATGCTATGGATTTTTGTGCATTGATTTTGTATCCTGCTACTTTGCTATAGGAGTTAATCACCTTCAGGAGTTTTGGTATGGAGTTTCTTGGGTCTCTTACATATATAATCATGTCATCAGCGAATAGAGCTAACTTAACTTCTTCCTTTCCAAATTGTATCCCTTTTATTTCCTTCTCCTGTCTTATTACTTGGGCTAGGACTTCCAGAACTATATTGAAAAGCAGAGGTGAGAGAGGACATCCCTGTCTTGTTCCTGATCTCAATGGGAATTCCTCCAGTCTCTCTCCATTAAGTATTATTTGGGCCTTTGGAGCTTTGTATATTGCCCTTATTATGTTAAGATGTGAATTGGCCATGCCAATTCTCTCCAATGTTTTGATCATGAAGTGATGTTGTATCTTTTCAAAGGCCTTTTCTGCATCTATCGAAATGATCATGTGGTTTTTATGTTTAAGCTTGTTTGTGTGGTGTATTACGTTGACAGATTTTCGTATGTTGAACCACCCTTGTGTTCCTGGGATAAATCCCACTTGGTCAAGGTGGATAATGCTTTTGATGTGTTGTTGGATTCGGTTTGTGAGTATTTTGTCAGGATCTTTGCATCTAAGTTCATCAGGGAATTAGGATGGTAGTTTTCTTTTCTTGTGGTATCGTTGCCTGGTTTTGGAATTAGGATAATTCCAGCTTCATAGAAGGAGTTGGGTAGCTTTTCCTGTTCTCCAATTGTGTGGCACAGTTTGAGGAAGATTAGTTTGACTTCTTCCATGAAGGTTTGATAGAATTCAGCTGAGAAGCCATCTGGTCCTGGACTCTTCTATCCAAATATTATAAAATAGACATTAAACTTAGGAACCCATTGAACTTTCTGTAAAATATATCACAAAATAAGACATAAAGCAAGTCTCAACAAATTTAGTAAAGTTGAAATAGCTGCATATTAACTTAAATAGCTGCATATTAAACTAAATATATTTCATTTGTTTATTTGCAAGGACAGACAGAGAGAAAGAGAGAGAGAACGAGTACCATGGCTTCTAGCCACAGTAAGCAAACTCTAGATGGCTTTACATGGGTACTGGGGAATTGAGCTGGAGTTGTTAGGCATTGCAGGCAAGCTCCTTAACCACTGAACAATCATATTTTTCTGAACACAATACAATAAAGCTAGAAATTAATAACAAGAAAAAATGTAGAAAATACGTACTCTTTGGCAGATTAAACAGGACAATATTAAACAATGAATTGCTCATTTAAGGAATCAAGAAGAAAGTCAAAGTGGGGTGTAGTGGTGCATGCCTAGTACTCAGGAGGCAGAGGTAGGAGGATCACTGTGAGTTAAAGCTAGCTGAGACTACATAGTGAATTACAGGTCAGCTTAGGCTGTAGTGAGACAGTAACTCAAACAAACAAACAAGAAAAACAAACAAAAAAAAGAAGGAAGTCAAAAAGTCTCTGGAGCTAACTGGAGATGAATGCACATCATATCAAATCTAATATTGATTAGTGTCATTTCTCTCTTTCTTTGGGTTAATTTTTCTAAGGGCTTGTAACTTGTGTTTATTTTTTAAAAGAACTAACTATTCCATCAACTCTTTAATTTGTATTTTTTTCATTCCCATTTCATTGATTTCTGCTCTGATGTTGATTATTTCCTTATTCCTGATACTTGGTTTAGAGGAAATGTGATTTATTCTTATTGATCCAAGGCTTTCATGTACACCATTAAGTTATTTAGTTGATATCGTTCTACTTTTGTCATTTAGGCAAATGGGGCTCTTTGTTCTGCCTTCATTATGGTTTCTGAAATTTTCTATATTTTTTCATGCATTATGGACATGATTTCCTCTATACTGATGAATATATTATTTCAAATATTTTTCAGCTAATTCAAATTTATGTTATCATGAGATTGTTCTTTATTGATTATCATATCTCTTGAGGACGGCTCATCATCCTTGTTTCTTTACATATCAAATGATTGTGTATTGTATCTTGGACATTGACATTGTTATATTGTGTATACCTGTATTCAATATATTCTCCCAAGTCATATAATTTTTTAACTGAAAGAATTTTCACTTAACTTGTCTCTTAGTGGCTAAGAGCACACATGAATGCCTGAGGAGCTTGAGAGATCAATAGAGTTCAATCCCTAAGACCTACATAAACAGCTGGGGCTAGCTACACCCAGCTGTAACCTTAGTCCTGTGGGGAGCAGAGACTGGAGAACTGCTGGAGCTAGTGAAGAAAACAGCAAGCTCTATGAAACATGGTGGTTCATATATAAACTGTAACATACACATGTCATATTTGATGTAAGAACTCAAGATAATGCATATGTACCTACACATTAAATACTTCATGGTCAATGAAACAACCAACAGTAAAATTATATGAGTAATGCTTTTCCAGTAAATAATAACTACAAATCAAGAAGGGTAGAAATAAAACTACAATCAACTCAAAGCAGTGAGAGTAATGAAATACCACAAAACTCCTTTGTACACTTGTAAGTTGCATATGTTCTGATTATCTTTTAGAACTTTAGAAAGAACTGTGCAACATAAGGAAACATTTTAAGGAAGTCCACCCTCAGTAGAAAATAAGATTCATATCCTTGGAAGACTCTATAAATATATTAATTTTGGTTTATGAACATTAAATTAAAAATTTTAGTATCTTAGTGTATTACTAACTTGGATGTATATAAAATGTTCTCCATTAAATACTATGGAGAAGCCTGAGGAATTCATGCAAGGTTAAGGCCAGCTTTGGTTACATAGTGAAACCTTGCCTCCCCAAAAAATAAAACAAACAAACAAACAAAACCACAAATAAAATAAAAACACAAAAATCCTACAACAAAAGTAAGTATTCTGAGGATGCTTAGGGGAGTCATTTAACACCAGCTATCTCTACTGTGGGTGACTCTCAGCACTGGGGATCTTTCTCAGAGTTGATCATCTTTCTTGCTCTTGGCTGAGGTGATCTGACTGTCAGTGGGCTGATTCTATGGCACAGACCAGAGAAATGCTGAGTGAAGCCTGGCGAATTGTATTCTATCCCAACCCATCCCTTGCTTCTTGCTGCATGCTCTCAGAAAGTCTTTCTTTGAGAGTGGAAAGGACTTGTTATTAGTTCATAGTAAGAGAAGGGAAATAAAAACAAACATTCACAAAGAGGAGAAAGAAATCTCATAAGGGATCTGAAATCAACTGCATATTTAAGTTCAGTTTCACCAGGAAGCTGTGAGAAATCAACTTACTCCATTTTATTTAGTTTCAGTATTTCATCTGAAACAAAGGGCTGACACTTGAGTGAACCCCTTTTGGTCATTCTTTGTAATAATGAATGAGATCATGTATGTAGAGCACAGGTCCATTGAATCAGGTGAAGAGAGAAGCCATGTTAGTCTCACTCACTTGTAGCGATCTTGCAGGTGTTTGACACAGTGTATGGTACAAGGCAGGTGATTTGTTACTTAAGTCAATGAATAGAGTGTCAGGCCCAAGACAAAATCCACAGTACATGGAAGTTCAACCCTTTCCAATCAGCAGGTTCCATAGGAAGAAAGGTACTTGGACAGACACTGATAGGACTCATTTACAGACATAAGGAGGGACTGGTTGTCATTCAAATGCAGCACAAAAAGCAGCTGGCACTTGGTATGAGGAGGAAGATAGCTGCAGACTGGCTTCAGGCAAAATTGTAATGAATGTTAATCTTCATTGTGTGTATAGCACCTTGAATGGGTATATTTTACATCTTTCAAAGCACATTTTTACAGCTATGATTTTGTGTGTATTTTTAGGATGGATCTGAAAGAAAAGTTACTGACAGTTCATGGACACTAATAGTGTATTAGGCATTGTGTGCATGTCTATATGTGTAATGTTTATTTTTATCTACCTAACATGTAGATCTATGAAATATGCATAGGACTGATGTCAGAGAACTTGGAGTTGTTTTGGCTTTAATATCTTTGAGTAACTTAGTTGCTGTCTTTGAGAATTAGTTACCTTGACATGAATCTTGATTCTCACCACTGCCTGTACAACACTGGCAAAGATACTATATACTCTGTGGCTTTGCTGCCTTATAGGCCACCTGTAGGCAGCACTGTTTATCTCATGTAGCTGTTTAGTTACTTAAAATGTATTTGTTAACTGTTTATCTATACAAGTTTTTTTTTTTCTAGAAACTTGGTGTGTGACATGGAGACTTTTGTAGGGTAGAAAGAAATCAGTATATGTCTGATGGTTTTTATTTAATGTCAACTTTACATGACCTATAATCACCTAGGGAATGAGGCTCTGGACATGACTGTGATGGACTATCTTGCTTTGTTAATTGAGGTGGGAAGACATATCTTAACCATCAAGAGCACCATTATATAGGCTGTGATCATGGAGTGAATTAAAAGGAAAAAGCTGGATGAGCACCAGGACTTAACATTTTCTGTTTCTTCATTGTGGACTGAGTGTAACCACCTGTCTTAAGCTTCCACTGCCATGCCTTTCCTGCCATGATGGGCTGTAACCTGAAATATAAGCCAAATAAGCCCTTCTTTCCTTAAGTTGCTTCTTATTAAATATGTAGTCACAGTAATGAGAAAGAACTAATAAGGAAAATTAGAATTGAGAAATGGAGTCTTTTCTGTGATAAACATTACCATGGATTTCATAGTCATTTGGAACTGATTTGCAGTAGAAATGTGGAAGAATTTGGAAATTTGGGCTAGGAAAGTCTTTAAATATTGTAAGTAGAGCTTAATTGGCCATTCTTTTGGCAGCTTGGAAAATAAGGATGCTGATAAAAATGAGGACAATGGAGGACTGGCTCCTAAGGCTTAAGAGGGGAACAAAGACTATTAGGAACTGGACCAGAGGCAGTTCATGCATGGTACGTGTTATCACAGAAAATAGCTGCATTCCTTCTTTGGCCTGAGAATTTGTATAAAGGAGAATTGAAAAGTAATGTGCTAATTCAGGGCTGGAGAGATGGCTTAGTGGTTAAAACACTTGCGTGTGAAGCCCAAGGACCAGGGTTCAGTTCTCTAAGCCTAAGCCAGATGCACAAAATTGCACTTGTGTCTGGAATTTATTTGCAGTGGCTAGAGGCCCTGGTGTAACATAATTCCTCTCTCTCTATCTGCCTCTCTATCTCTCTTTAATAAATAAGTAAAACATATTTGGTGTAGAAAAATCTCACGACAGAAGAGCATACAGACTAGTGTTGAGGAAGCAGTTTTAATTGTTAGAGATCACCACTATTGAAGAGAAAAAAAAAAAAAAAAACCAAACTCCTCTGTTGCATTGGTACAAAAGAAAAAGGTAGGAGGATCACTGTGAGTTCAAGACCACCCTGAGACTACATAGTGAATTCTAGGTCAACCTGAGCTAGAGTGAATGAGACCCTATCTGTAAAAACTGGAAAAACAAAAAAGAAAAGATAACTAGGGTAAGTAAGATCCAACCCATTGAAACATCTAATGTGCGAGAGTGCAATCTATTTGAAAGGAGAGAACCTGAACTGAGAATGCTGCTGCAGGGATCCCCTGCTGAGAAACAACTTCCTAAGAAGACATAGGAAAACCTATGTTTAACTGTTGATGAAGGGAGCCAGGCTTAATCTTGACTTGACAACAGAACTTGGCAGCTTCATTCACTTGGCACTGGTTTTGAAAGAGATAAAAGATACCAGGTTATGTAGTTTTGTGCCATTGTTGTACCCATTAAGGTCAAGCAATGTGTGGCATGGTTGGAGAACTGCAAGGATGTCCTGAGAGATCACTGCATGAGTTATGACGGTAGACCATGAATTACAATGGCAACCTCAGGAAACTGGAGGTGTCAAACCATAAGATGCTTATTGAAGGAAGCTGAAGAATATGAGTGGAAGATTGAGAGGGAGAGAGAAAGAGAGAGACTATGAATGATTTGAGGATTAGAGATGAAATGGGGTGCTACCTAAGTTCTTTGGAGCCTGTGTGATTCCATCACAAGTCCCAGATGCCAGACAGAACTGCAGGAATCAGAGTTTGTCTTGCTGGGTTTCAGTCTTGCTTTTATATGATCATTCTTTGATATGTTCCCATTCTTCCCTTTTAGGTGGAAGTGTGCATTCTGTGCTAATGCATGTTCAAAATATGCAATTTGGGCTGGAGAGATGGCTTAGCAGTTAAGCGCTTGCCTGTGAAGCCTAAGGACCCCGGTTCGAGGCTCGGTTCCCCAGGTCCCACGTTAGCCAGATGCACAAGGGGGCGCACGCGTCTGGAGTTTGTTTGCAGTGGCTGGAAGCCCTGGTGTGCCCATTCTCTCTCTCTCCCTCCATCTGTCTTTCTCTCTATGTCTGTCGCTCTCAAATAAATAAATAAATAAATAAAATAAAAAAATATGCAATTTATTTTTGATGTAATTTATATTGTGATGAGTTCACAGTTAACAGTTTTCTCTAGTCTTGAAGAGACTTTGCACTGTTTTAATTTTTCAACAGAATTGTAATTTTTAAAGAATATGGTGAAATTTTAAGTTGGACAGAATGCATTTTGATGGCTATGAGCTCATGTGAACAAGGGGTGAAAGATTATAATTAAAAAGTGTTATGCTTGGGTGTCAAGTTGACAAGAGGTGGTATATACTGAGTATAATCTTGAAAGGACTTTGTATCACCTAGGAAATGAGCCTCTGGTCATGCCTGTAAGAGATTATCTTGATGAGGTTGAGGTGGGATGACCTACCTTAACGTTGGGTGGCACCATTCCATAGACTCATAGCCTGTGTACTGGACAAAAAGGAGAGAGCTAGGTAAGTCTTGGTATTTATTGCTGTCTGCTTCGTTACTGAGGACTGAATGTGACCAGCTATTTCAAACTCTTGCCTCCAAACCATCCCCACCATGATGAACTGTAATCTTGAATTACAAGTCAAAATTTAAACCCTCCTTTCCTTATTTAAAATTGCTTCTTATTAGGTGTCTGATCACAGGAGTAAGGAGGAACTAGTATGATATGTGAGATGCTTATATTAGTACCTGCCACAAAAGACAATCAATAAGGGATGAACAATGGTATTTTCTTTGGTTCAACTCAACCCGCACTCTAATATGCACAATTAGAAGTATTATAGTTCAGAAAAAAATCTATTGCATTGTGTCCTGCTAATTCTGGTTTTTGAGCCTACAAATTTGTTAAAGACTCAGGTGAACAAATTTTAAGTTCATAAAAATTATTGATGTAGTTTATTCCAAATTTTCTAGGTCCACCTTTCTTATTTAATGGTGGTAGGTATTCAGAAAATGTTAGGGCAGAGAGATTTGCAGGGAAGTGGGAAGAATACTGATTGAATATCATA